>NC_132911.1:51665815-52915815 GCF_047675955.1 Chlorocebus sabaeus | reverse complement strand
GGGTGGAGAGGAAATGAAGGAGCCTCACCCCCAGGCACAAGGAAACCCTTGTTAGTGGTGCTGTGAGAGAGCCCTGCCCTGGTTCCCTCCAGGGAGGAATGGGCCCATGTGGGCTGCCATTTGCTGTAAAGCCCAGGATCTGGGCTGCCTTCTGCTGATAAAGAAGCTGTAGACATCCTGCTGTCACTTTTTGTCCAAGCCAGTTCACCTTCCTTTTACTACCTTCCACTGTTTTCCTTTGGTTACTTCCAGAGTTTACAGGTGAACTTAGTGGGGGAGAACAAAGATAAATGTGTTCATTGCATCCTGTCAGGACCGCAAGTGTATTTCTCTAAGCTTTGAGCACATAGGTATACTGTACGTGCAAAAGAAATTTGTTTTGCTATATGGCTGGTACATACTTCACAATGTGTTATTTGAAAAATATTCATACTCATTTCCTTCATTATTGTAGACATACATTGGGTTCTATGGGATTTTATTCACCTATGAAATTAAGTCCAAAGATGAGAGGAATGGAAAAAAAAAAAATGTTACAGGTTTAAAGCAGTGCATTGTATTATTTTTCTTGTCCGCAATTGCGTCTGACCCAACACTGCTTTACTAGACTGAGAGGCTGCCTTGTAGGGGAGAGTGGAGGGCTGGAGCTGCCTGGGGTGGAGTGGAGAAGGCACACAATACAGCGGTGGGGGGACAGAAGTTTCCCCAGCATAGCATCTTCGAAGCCTCCAGGAATACACCCCAACCTGACACCGGGTCACACCTGCGTTGAAATCAGACAGGAATTGCCAGCTTGAAGACGGAAGTCACAGGAGAAGCCACCAGCTTCAATGATAAAGGCTACTTCAAGGCAGGGCAAAGATACTCATTATTTGTTTGGTCCTTCTTAGTTTAAAATAATAAAATCTAATTGAGTTTCATGAGCATTTTCTAAGTTTGTAATAAAATATGCTTTTTCCTGCCATCTTCACACATTTTTATATTTATATATATATATATATATTTAAATTAGCTTTATGTAACCCTTTTTAAAGCAAATTATTGTGAAGCACAAGACACATAAACAAACATCCATACAATATGGATAGATGGCATACTGAGTCACCATAACATCATCACACCATGTTCACCACTCGGGTCTAACCACTCCCAGGCCCCTATAGCCTGCCAGGCCTCCATCCTCCCTCTTCTCTGAAGGACCTTACTTGTGAGTGATGAGGGTCACTCACCTGCTGGTATGAATAATTCTCATACATAAGTGTGCATCTAAACATTCCACTTCATTTAGCTTGTTTATGAACGTTCTATAAATGAAATCCCACAGATAGGTTATTTTGTATCTGACTTTTTTTTTAACTAAACACTGTGCTATTTATTCATGTTGTCTTAATTGATCCTTTGCATTTAAGGAAAAGTATGCCCATGAATGGAAAGATGAGATGTGAGCAAGAATTTGTGCAAGAGAGTGACAGAGCATGCAATATTCATGTTAAAGATGTGAAAATACCAAGGGAACAAAACTTGAAAACTTAAACAAATATGTGAATAGAAAAACAGATTATGAATTGGCATTTACAGAGTGCCTGTGAGAGACAGACTTCTAATTTCTTCTGATTTATACAGTGACTTGATGGGATAGCATCATAATCCACAGTTTTTAGGGCAGGAGATAGAAACCTGGAAAAGCCTGGTCCCCCGCTCAAAGGCAGCGGTCATCTAGTCCAGGTGCACACTTCAAAGCCATGTTCTTACCCACTTAAACTATCATACGCTGTCCTCAAAGAATCAAAGGGAACTGAAAAGACAGATCTCCTGCCAGAGGTCAGTGAGGGAAAGGCTGATGAATGATAAACAGAAACCAAAACTCAATTTTTATGTTAATTCAGTCTTCCCCATCAAACTAAATCATTTTGGACAGAAAGGGCAAAACAAATATTGTTAAGAGGAAATCTAAGCCCAACAAGCCATAAGAAAAATGCGTTTTACTTCTAACTTTTTTCTCAATAGTAGTTTGAGCCTCTTGGCCAAAACAAATTATATTCCCAAGTGGATAAACTGTCTACACTTGTTGAACGCACGGGTGGCCAGGACCACTGCTCCACTGTGGGTCATCATCGTTGCCTGTAGACAGGGAAAGAGACTAGAAAGCTGAGACTAAGAGCAGGAACGTGGGAAGTGAGTGTCCAGTTTACTACAGACATGAAATCCTGCTGCAGAACTTAGGCAAGAGTCCAAGGATGCTGTGCAAGTGCTTAGAAAGGAGACAATGATCACTCAAGTCACCATAGGGTTACAAAGAATAATCAACTATGCCAACAAGCCTGATTTCCTTTGTTGTCCAGCTGGCAAATCTGGGATACATGGCAAACAGGATTTCAAGAAGGCGTCTATTGGAGTCTCCTTCTGTCATTTGGCATGTGGGTTGAAGAATGTGGGAGACAAAGAGTGATAAATGTGATCAAGGGTACTGTGGAGGGCAGCTTCCAGTGTGAGCTTAGGCCTGTTTTCAGCTCGGGCTTGGACACTCTTTTCCTTAACCACCTGGAGCAAGGAGTGGAAAGAAAACGTATTAAATTGCTGGGTGACCGGAAGCTGGGTAGGGAATGTAGTAGGCTGGATAGCAAGATGAGGACACCAAAACACCCCAAGTGTCTAGAATGGTGGGCTTCATTAAATCATTAAAGCTTAATAGAGATTTAACATACTTTACATTTGGTTAAAAGTTAAAAGAAAGAACAGAAAACAATGTTGCTAATATGTAAATAGGGACACAAGGCCAAGCTTCCGCTCCTGGTAAAACATGTTAATGGTTGAATGGAAATTAAATATCAATCAATTTAGTCATGTACCTCCTCCTTGGATATTTACAAGTCATATCCACCCATCAAGATTGATTCAAAAATCCTTTTACATCATAAAACTTTTTGTGTCTTCCTGGCCAATGTGATCCTTCTGTCCTTTGTGTTATTAGGACATTTGTTACCATTTTCTTCCTAATACATTGTGGAAAACACCTTATGGTGTTTTCCTAAAACCTCTGCCTAGTTTGAGGCCTTGACTCCCGTTTTTGAACATCTCTCATTAAAGTAGCTGCTCAATAAATAGTTCTTAAATGAATGCTATTGTATGAGTGTAACAAAACAGTAGTGTGGTCTTGGGTCAAGTTGATATAAATACAGTGTCTGGACATGGGCCAAGAGGGTGAATTGGGATTAGGGCACTGGGAAATTGGGGTAATTGGGGTTTGATATCAGATGGGGGAGAACTTGAAATCACTTCATAAGAGGAACAGTAGAAAGAACCAGAAGATAAGTTTGTTGGTGTTTTGGGTGTTTCATTTTAGCTGGAAAATAGAAGACTTGGAAACAGAGAGAAGTGAGTTAGAAAATGATCTTTATCTGAGCCATTTGAAGGACTTTCATGTGAAGGAGGGTATGCTTTGCTCTGTTTTGATTAAGTGGACAAATCAAAAGGAAACCATATACACAAAGAAACTTTCTAAAAATTAAGAATGGGCCAAGGATAGAATATGGTATCTCAGTAAGTCATGAGTCTCATTTACTGGATATTTTCGGAGTTGAAATAACAACTACACATGGCATTATCTAGGCAATTGACTAGGGTTTATTGTAGAACAGTAACATATGACAGCCTCCCACACAATCACCATCCTCCAACAGAGTGGCACATTTGTTACAAATCATGACCCTACAATGACACATCAGTCTTCCCAAAGTCCATAGTTAACCTTAAGGTTCACTCTTGAACTGCATTCTATAGATGAATTGCGTTCTATAGATGTTGACAAATGTTACAAAAAAAAAAAAAAAGTCTATGTCTAGATTTATTGATTGCTTGATTGCCAGTAAATATCCAATTGTTCCATCATCGTGTGTTGAAAAGACTCATTGATTCCTTGTGTTGCCTTTGCTCCTTTGTCAAAGACGAGTTGACTGTATTTATGTGGGTCTATTTCTGGGTTTTTCTATTCTGTTTCATTAATTTGTCTATTCTTTCCAACAATACCATGATATCTTGATATCTTGATTACTGAAGCTTTAAAGTAAGTCTCAAGGTCAGGTAGCACCAGTCTTTTAATTTTGTTCTTCTTCAATATTGTGTTGGCTATTCTGGATCTTTTGCTTCTCCATATTAACTTAGAATCAGTTTGTCAATATCCACAAAATGCTTCGATTTTGATTGCTAGGATTTAAAAAGAAGTGATATCTTGCCAATACTGAGCCTTCCTGTCCGGGAACATAGAATATTTCTCTATTTATTTAGTTTTTTAATTTCTTTTATCAGATTTTTCTAATTTTCCTCATAAGATGCTGTACATATTTTGTGAGATTTATACCTATTTAATTTGTTGAGGTCCTAATATAAATGATATTGAGTTTTTAATTTCAAATTTCAATCATTCATTCCCAGTATATAGGGAAACAATTAACATTTGGATCTTAACCTTGTATCCTGCAAACTTTCTATAATCACTTATTAGTTCTAAAAGGGTTTTTGGTTGTCGATTCTTTGGGATCTTCTATGTAGATAATCATGTCATCTGTAAACAAAGATGGCTTTATTTCTTCTTTCTCCATCTATACATCTTTTATTTCCTTTTCTTGTCTTACTGCACTAGCTAGGACTTCTACTATGATGTTGAAATGGAGTGGTACCTGACAAACACTACTTCAACAGGTGACCAAGGTCAACATCTTTTTTTTTTTTTTGAGACAGAGCCTTGCTCTGTTGCCCAAGTTGGAGTGCAGTGGTGCAATCTTGGCACACTGCAACCTCCGCCTCCCATGTTCAAGTGATTCTCGTGCCTCAGCCCGCTGAATAGCTGAGATTACAGGCACGGGCTACTACATCCAGTTAATTTTTTGTATTTTTAGTAGAGACGGGGTTTCACCATGTTGGCCGGGCTGGTCTAGAACTCCTGACCTCAGGTGATCCACCCGCTTCAGTCTCCCAAAGTACTGGGATTACAGGTGTGAGCCACCACGCCCAGCTCAAGGCCAACATTTAAAGTGATATAACTTGTTGATAGTATGTACCTTTGATATGATGTGATGAAAATGGCATTTTACCTCTGTGATCTTCCTCCCAAAACCCATAATGTCAGTCTAATCATGAGAAAAGCATCAGAGAGCATCTGCCAAAACAACTGACCATTATTTCTCAAACCTGTAAATGTCACTAGAGAGAAGGGAGTCTGAGAAATAGTCGATCAAAAGCAGCCCAAGAAGACATGGTCACTAAATGTAGAGTGTACCTAGTGTACCCATGTAGACGGGATCCTGGAACAGAAAAGGGGCAGTAGGTAAAAGCCCAAGACACCTTAATATAGTATGGACTTGTGTTACATAATTTATCAATATTGTGATAAATCATGATTTATCATTAATTTGTGACAAATAAACCATATGTACATAAGATGCTAACAGTAAAGGAAACTCTATATGGTAGTGGGAGAGGCATATGGGAAGTTTCTGTGCCATCTGCTTAATTTCTTCATAAGTCCAACGGTGTTCTAAAAAAATAAAGTGAATTAATAAGAAAGGTGGGATCCCTGAGGTAATAGAACTGCTCAGTATCTTAACTGTGGTAGTGACGACACAAACCTATACATGGGCTAGAATTGCCCAAAGCTAAATACTTGCATGCACACACACACAAATTAGAATAAGTAAAACTAGGAAAATATGAAGAATAGTGTGTTGCATTAATGTCAATATCCTGATTGTAACGCTGCAAGCCTATAGTTTTGCAAGATGGTCCAATGAGGAAAACTGGGTAAAGGATACAACTACATGCGGATCTGTCATCATCTCAACAAAAATTTCAATTAAAAAAGTAAACAGTTCCAAATTGAACAGCTTCAAGGGCAGCAAGGAAGGCAGGAATTTGAGCAATTTCATGCCTCTGAAGTCAGCTTTTATGTGAATAAAGAAATATCCAAAATAGAAAGGATAGAGCAAATTCTAGAGAAATCAATAATAGTAATAGAAGAAAAGGAAGGATACGGGGAAGAAGAAGAAAAAGGAGTTGCAGAAGGAGGCATATTAGTGTCCCCGTGGATAACCAGATGTCAACGTTTGCCATCTGAACACATGCCACACTAACAGATGTCAATAAATAATGTTTGGAAAAACAACAATAATCAGGAAATTTCAGAACTCTCATCTCAAGAACTATTTAGTAAGGTTGACACTGGCCATTTTCAAGGTTCAGGGCACAATGTTAAAACTCTTGTGTGACACAAGCTTGGGCTTCCTTAATAAGCAAAGTCAAGTTTCCTGTGGCAGTAGGAGAGGTCAGGAGTAAGGAGCTCACCAGCCCTGCCTAACTGAGGCAGTCTCCCCTTAGCACCCTTTCAAGGACACCCAGCAGCATAAAGACAGTCCTATCATCAAGGGTGAATGTGGCAGCCACAAACGACGAGGGACTCTTCAGGTTCATCTCACAAGGAGGGGAGTAGAAAGACTGGTACTTGTACAAGGGCCTTCAGTTTCCAGATGTCAAAGATTCCCTCAGGCTTCCTCTGCCAGAAAGCTTCAACAAGGTACAGCATAGACAAGATCTATGACACACAGAAGTTTGGATCGATAATGTGGAAAAGTGAGCCTCCCTGGAGGCTCTGGGCTTTCACAGCACTTTGCCTCAGTGTCTGGGCTTTCCTCCTTTTTTTTTCTGCACCTGCACCCGTATTGAGTCAGCATCTGGTCCCATCACATGAGCAAGGTAAAGATGCATTTGGTCGAGCAGATTGCATCTTCTCATCTGGCCTGACATTTGTCTGTCATGCTGTGGCTGGAATGTGATACCTACTCGACAAAACACAGCCCTCACACATGTCGGGAGGCCCTTTGTTCCACCACCGAGCCCCTGCTGCTTGGGGTTCTCCCATGGCTCAGGGATTCAGGCCTGTCTCTTCTTGGTTCTTTCAGGACAAAAGGCCAGATCACAAGACAGGAGGTGCTGCTCAGTTCAACATCCATGCCTCTCCGTACAAACACACCTCTGCCTACATCTTCAGAGTCAATCCCGGAGGTTTTGGAGTTGTGTGCACACTCACGTGTGTGCCTGTGTGTGTGTGCACGCTTAGCTCTGATCTTTTATTTTTATCTTGAGCCTTGTCCTGAGAGTTCTTGGCATCTTGGATGAGGTGGCAAAATAACAGCAGGGGGCAATGGCTCAAAGGAAGGACTCTGCAAGCAGTCACAGCTGCAAAGCATCTGCATGTAAGACAGATAAAACAAGAACTCCATAGTCCAAAAGTGCATCACAACAACCTCCCTGCTCCCTCTGAAGGAATTATAAACAGTGCTCAACAATCTTAGGACAAGAAGTGTGGAAAATGTCTCATTTAAATTCTCTGAAAACTCCGTTCATAGCACATATCCCATGTATATAACAGAGGATGCTATGTTTTTGAAAAAGATCTCCTTATCATTATCATTTCCTGATGCCTTGGATATATCTGAGGGATGCATCCGTCTCCTAAGGCCAGCAGACAAACAGAGTTATGATGAGCTGGCTTCACCCTCAGTGAAGTTCTTTCTTCATCAACCCTCCTCTGAGTGAGAAACCCCTCAGTCAACCCTGAAACTATCATGAGCGAATTATTTACATCCTAAATGTCCTTGCATTTGTATTAACCCTTACTCATGCATAACAGCTTATGCTAAATTCTAGTCGGACTGAAAAGTATTAATCTGAGGCTCCTTACAAGCAGATTGGAAGATATATGTGAGATTTTTAAGCGTGATTACAGAAATGTATCACTAAGATGGCTTTTTTTTTTTTTTTTTTTTTTTGGTCTTTTTTCAGTTTGAATGGAGTGCTGTCAGCATCTCACTCCTTCCTGAAGAGGAGGCATGCTGACTGGCACAGGGACAGTAGTACAGCGTCTCTACCAAGTTGCTGGACTCTTTTCAAGCCTCTCATAAGAATTCCTCTATGCATGGTCCCTTGACATTCTCTGCAAGGCCCCATGTTTGAGGGCCAGGCTGGTGGGCGGAAAGGGGCCTGATGTGTATGGGCCCTTCCTGGAAGAGGCATGACTCCAAATACCACAGTGCATGCTGCTGAAGGATGCATGGACCCGATGAAGAGACCTTAGTATTGGTTGGGTATTTGAACAAGGTCATGTCCTCAGTACCTTCCAACTCTAAGATTCTGCCATTCTGAAATTAAGTCAATGCTGGATAAGAGGAATGGTATCCCTGGGCCTAGGCAGGAGGTCTCAAAGCGAGGCTCTCTGCAACATTTGGTTCCCTGAATACAATCTGGATGATGGCTGTGCCTTCTACATTTTCTGCAAAGCAATACAGGGCAGTCCTGATCCCCGAATCCTTCTATTTCCTTGACACCAAGCCCTCATCAAGCAGGCAGGTGCTGTGCAGCCACACACCACTTCTGAACCTGCTAGCGCCCTGAAGTTCACTTTGCCTCTTAGCAGCTCGTTCAACAATTAAAACCTGTCTTTTTTTGTAGGCTCAGTTTCTTGTTAAACTGGATCCTAAACCAACAGCTCAAGCCAGCCACTGAGTTCAGTGCAACAGGGTGTCCAAAGACCAGCACATCAGGGACCTGGCCATCAAATAACTCTGATGGTGGGCCAGGCAGAAGACGTTATAATCATGACAATACCAGGTGCCAGGGAAGAATAAATAAATGCAAGACTCATATTGTCTTAATGGATTGGGAGCAGTTTTGTGGAGTAGGTCAATAGCTTTGAAAAATAGTTAGGATTTCAACAATTAGAAAAAGAGGAGGGGGCATGTACATAATTAGAAAGCAAGTTACAGGCTAAGAGAGCAAAATCAGCAAAGGAAATAGGCACAGAGGTGCAGCTGTGACGGACTATGCAGAAGGTAGGCTGGGGTCCGGGCACACTGGGGCCAAGGGAGCAACTGGAGTGCGCGGATAGATGGGCTCCCGGGACACCAGGTTGATGAGTTTGGACGCTGTTTCTCCAGCAGCAGAGGGTGACTGAAAGAGTCTGAGCAAGGGGTGCCATGCTCAGGTAGTCCTGGGTGTGTGACAGTCAGACCTGGGGTGGGGCTGGGAGGCAAAGGGTCAAGAACTGGGAGTTCTTTGCCCCCAGGAGCACGTTTCCACTTGGGGCCTGGCGCCTACCCGTTACTCCGCCATCCACTCTACCCACAGCATCAGTCCTGAAGCAAGGTAGGAATCTTTTTCTAAAGAAACTCGTTTTAAATTGAAGACTACTGAGAAAAATCTGAAAATCCAAAAAGCACGCCTCCGCCGCTGGAAGGGAGCCCTCCAGGAGGGACTGTAAGAGGACTGGAGGACAAGGCGAAGGCAAAGGCGCGTACAAAGCCTCCTTCTCAGAGTCGGACCCTCCTCGGGAATCCCCCAACCCTGCACCTGACCTGAAAGCAAGGCACCAGCTTTTAGATCCGCTAATGAGTCCTATCTTTTTCTCAGGCTTAAGGATTCCATTTTGCTGCTCCGAATAAGGCGTCAGGTCTGGAAGGCCGCCGGGCCGAGGGCGCAGAACCCTAACATTGCCCCACCCAGAGCACGGAGCCCAGTGTGTAGGGGGCAGCGGCCTGGCCACCTCACCTCCGCCACACCCACGGCGTCTTCCTTCCTCCGAGAGAATGGTAAAGGCTCTCTGCGTCCAGGGTGCGTCACCCACATTCATGTCTTTAATTGCCTTGTATAAAGAGTCATTTAATTTTTGACCTGTTTCTATAGGTTGATAAACGAAACAGAGAACAAAAGAAAGTTGCAAACAACAAAACAACAACTTAAAGCCAAATTCTTGGTAAGTATAGATTTTTCAAAACCATGAGAAAATGGAAAACGTTTTCAAAAATTCCATTGGTCAAATCCAGTGACAGTGATTTGACATCTTCCTTTTCTCATGACAGAGCACAAAATGACCAGCTAAGGACCCAGGAGGCAGGCACAGAGTTGCTCAAATCTCTCCTCTCACAAAAACTCCATGGGCAAGCTTATGATTTTTTAAAGTCAAGAGAAAACACACACAGAAAAGGAACTTTCGTACATTTCTCTACTAGCAAATGGCCTGGCCCCGCCTCTCACTTTCCAGGTTCAGGGTTTGTCTCCAGGTGGTAGAAGGCTCTGGGGCTGGCCACCCTGCTCCTGGAGGGGCCACCTTACTAGGGGACCAGGCATTCTCCTGCAGATTTCGCCCAGCCAGCGAAAGGGCTGCACTCTCAGGAGCTTCCTTGCTGACCTGCTCTCAGCAGAAAGGAAATGGCCTCCCTCCCATCTTGGCTGCAGAGCCGGCAAGCAGAAAAAGCTGAAAAGGAGGGTGGAGCATGATTCATTCTTAGCTGAAAAGTGACTCAAAAAGGAAATTGCCTGGTGTGCCGGATGACACAGTGGATCGTAACCTGCTGTGACCAGGCCTGTCTGTCATGCAGCTGTCTACCTTTCCCTTGGAAGCCAGTCAAGTGGACACCGGCACACTCCAACCTCCAGCCAGCACACGGTGACTAAGGGGCCTCTCCTCGGCTGAACCTCTCTCTCTGACCACTCCCAGCTCTGCACCATGGCAGACATGCAGTCACATTAAGTCTGGAAGAAAAGTGGAAACCACTTCCATACAAAGGAGGGACCTGCTGGGGTGCCCAGGAGGAGAAAAAGAGAGAGAGTGCCACACTCACTCGGAATTCTCAGAAATGATGCTTTAACTTCCCCACCATAAATGTTTCCTGTCTCATGCTCATAACTGTCCCTAAATCACCTGCAAGAAAAAGGGGGAAATGGTGCTTTTGATTTTACAATTTCTTTTTCTTTCTTTTCTTTCTTTCTTTCCTTCTTTCTTTCTTTCTTTTTTTTTTTTTTTTTTTTTTTTTTTTTTTTTTTTTTTTGAGAGGGAGTCTCGCTCTGTCACCCAGGCTGGAGTGCAGTGGCTGGATCTCAGCTCACGGCAAGCTCCGCCTCCCCGGTTTACGCCATTCTCCTGCCTCAGCCTCCTGAGCAGCTGGGACTACAGGCGCCCACCACCTCGCCCGGCTAGTTTTTTTTTTTTTTTTTTTAGTAGAGACGGGATTTCACGGTGTTAGCCAGGATGGTCTCAATCTCCTGACCTCGTGATCCGCCCATCTCGGCCTCCCAAAGTGCTGGGATTACAGGCTTGAGCCACCGCGCCTGGCTTTCTTGCTTGCTTGCTTGCTTCCTTTCTTTCTTCCTTTCTTTCTCTTTCTCTTTTTCTTTCTTTCTGGGACGTATGCACCTTAAACCTTAAACAGAGCAGGTACTAAAAAATAAAGATTAGATTGAAGCATATGAAACTGATATTTTGGTAAGTCAGAAATGGACAAATATTCTCAAGTTATGTCGTTCAGTCTAACAGATGACATGAAAGGATAGTCAAAGCTTCTAAAGTTGCTAAATTGTTTTCCCTGGGCTTCACTGGCACTGGTGAGTTGCTGGCCTACTTTGCTGCCAGGTGCACGCTAACCTCCTTACCTGGTCAGTCCTCACCAGCCGCTCCCTGAGGTGCCCAGAAGGTGGCCCATGGTCATCACTGCCTTTCTCCCCAGCAAGGAGATTCCAGGCCCTTTCCACAGCTACGCATGAAGTTGGTGTTGCGTTGAATTCTGGGCAAAGTTCTCACCAAACCAGCCTCATGGGTTTGCCATAGAGTCTGCCACTGTCACTGTGGCCAGAGGAGCCCTGGAGCTCCTGCCACACCTCATGAGAATGGCCAGTGCCATGCCAGAGCTCCTGGTGCTTCAGGTGAAGGAGACGCTCTTGCTAAATCCATCTCAGTCCACTCCCATGTTCCCTGAACTGGGCTGGGAGGAAGCCAGCTCCACCGGGACAGGGACAGGAGGACCTGCTGTCCTCCTAGGTCACAGTGATTGGGTGTTGGCAAATCTCATCCTCCCAAGATGTCAAAGTGGATGCAGAAGAGGAACACCACACACACACACACACACACACGCATGCGCACATCCCTTCTTACACCCAGGACAAAACACCAGAGCTTTTCTGAAAGTTTTGTTGTCTTCTGATGAGTACTGTTTTTCTTCTTTCCTTCCTCCCTCCCTCCCTTCCTTCCTTCCTTCCTTCCTTCCTTCCTTCCTTCCTTCCTTCCTTCCTTCATTGAAGATTTTGTTGCATGTTTACTATATACCGGACATTGCACTTTTCCAACAAAAACAATCAAGATTCAGAGGCCTCTCAGAAAGCTTAGGTTCTACAAAGAGAGAGTGAGTACACACACAAGCAACCCACTAACGCCTCAGCTGTGTGAATACAAAGGGAGGAGCCATTTACACTGCCTGTGGAAGTCAGTGGGTATGCATTGTGTGCAGTGATACTGCTCAGCCCACCAATAGTGAGTACGCAATACAGACTGATTGATGACTGATTGATTGAAAATGAGGGAAGGATCTGATCACCCTCTACGTGCCAGTCACTGTTCTAGGTGCTTCATCTATTCCTTCGATGAAGTGGGTTTGACAAACATGATATTTAGAATTGCATTTGGGGGAAAAAAAAAGAACTTTTAAAATAGAAAGCAGAATAAGGAATTCTGAGCAGAAGGAACACCATGAGGTCATGAAAGTTCATGGGATGTACAGAGTCCGGATAGAAAAACTCCAGAGTCAGAAAGGTTCAGAATCTAATGAATTTTAGAGAAAAAATATGAAAAATGGTAGTATATCCTGGTCTCTGCTTTTGTCTCTATTAAAATTGTTATCAACATTTCCAGATCTCTCCCTAGTCACCAAAATAGGAAGGGGAAAATAAAGGAAATCAATCTGGCATTTTAATTTCCTCTATTTCTGGCATTTACCTCTAACCCAGATAGAGATGGGTCCTTAGGGGCAGGTGGGAGTGAACTGGGCTAGAAACAGCCTGTCATCAGGAGAGAATCCTTCCTCATGCCACACCCACTCGGCCCTTGGGGTTTGTTTCCTTGGTCTGTTTCCTGTCCCAAAGCCTAAACCTCTTCCCTCTCTCCAATTCCTAATAAAGTAAACACCAAAGAACAACTCAGCAAACTTAGATTTCTAACACTGCATTTTATTGTATTGTGGTGAAACGTACAGATAGGGAAATGCACAGACTATAAGAATACAATCATGTCCCTTGCTAGACAATGCCACCCGTGCAGAGACAACCACCCTTCTGCCTGTTACCACCATAGATTAATTTTGCCTGTTCTCAAACTTCATACAAATGGAATCATGAAGTATATGCTTTTTAGGGTTTGACTTCTCTCCCTCTGCATAATGTTCTTGAGATTCATGCACGATGTTTTATTTATCAATAGTTTGTTTCCTTTTATTTTTAAGTAATAGTTCATTTTATGACTACCAAACTGTTTATCCATTCTCTTTTGATAGACGTTTGGATTTTTCCATGTTTTTGCTTGTATAGACAAAGCTGCTATGAATATTCTTATTTTAGTCTTTTTCTGTTTTTATTTCTCTTGTAAATACCTGGAAATGGAATGGCTGGGCTCTGAAGCAGCTGTATGTTTAACTTTATAAGAAGCTGCCAAATTGTTTTCCAAGATGGTTGTACCATTTTACTTTTCCACCATCAGCGTTTGAGAGTTTCAGTTACTGGATAGCGTTGCCAACATTTGGTGCGGTCAGTCTTTCCAATTTTAAGTATGCTAATGGGTATAAAATTGTATGTCGTGGTTTTCATTTGCATTTTGTAGGATCTTGATCACTTTTTCATGAACTTGTTGACCATTCCTCTCTTCTTTAGAGAAGTGTCTTTTGCACATTTTAAATGGATTATATATGTAATGTATTTATTTTTATAGAAGTCCTTTGTCAAAAATATGTATTATAAATATTTTTATTTACATTTGTAGCTTGCATTTTCATTTTCTTAATGGTTTCTTTTGATGAGCAGTTTTAGTTTTGATGAAGTCCAATTTATCAGTCTTTGTTTCCTTTGTGTTTATAACTTGCTCTGTCCTCCCTCAGAAATCTTTGCCTACTTCAAAGGTTGCAAAGATACTGTTCAGTGTTATCTTACAGAAGCCTTAGACTCTTAGTTTTTATGGTTACGTTTATGATACATCTTAAATTAATTTTGTGTGTTTGTGAATGATAAAGATTAATAGTCATTTTTCCACACTTTTATGTAGCTGAACAGGTGTTTAGCACATTCTGATGACAAGACCTTCATTTCCCCATTGAATGGCCTTGAATGTCTGTCAAAAAAATCACTTGACCATGTATGTGTAGGTCTGTTACTGAACTTCTCCATTCTCTTCCATTGAACTACTTGTCTATTCTTAAAGCAATAGCCCACTATTATAATTAATGTAGGCCAATAGAAAAAAAAATGGATGTCAGATAATGAGTCCTCCAATGTGTTTCTCTTTCTCCTTACAACCCCCACCACCTAGCATTGTATTAGTTTTCTTAGGTGCTTTGTTTTCCCAAATATATTTTAGAATCAGCTGGCCCATTTCTTTTACAAAGTGCCATTGAAATTTTGGCTGAGACTGTGTTGAATCAACAGATCAATTTGAGGAGAAACAACATGTGAATGCTAGTGTGTCCTCCAGCCATAAGCATGGTTATTACTCTCCATTTATTTAGGCCTTCTGTAATTTCCGTCAGCAGTGCCTTATAGTTTTCAATATAGTAATCTCGCATGTCTTTTCTTGAACTTATTAAGTATTTTATTTTGTATGTGTGCTATTATAGATGGATTATTTTGTTTTACTTTTCCAAGTTTTTGCTGCAAGTATATAGAAATACAATTCACTTTTGTATATAGTTCATATATTTTACAACTTTTTGCTGAATTCACTATGGTTTCTAGCAGTTGCTTTGAAGATTCCTTAGATAGCTGTGTAAACCATAATATCATCTGCAAATACTTCTTCCCTCACAATTATTATGCCTTTTATTTATATTTCTTACCTTAATACAGTGACTGGAACCTTCAGTAATATGTTGAATACAACTAATGAGAATGGATACCCTCACTTTGGTCTCAATCGTTAGGGGAAGATGTTCAATATTTCATCATTAAACATGGTATCAGCTGTAGGGGTATTTTAGATCAAGATCCTTCATCAATTAAGAAAATGCCTTTTTATTCCTAGTATACTGCAAGATTTTATCATGAATGAATATTAAACTTTAATGAATGCTTTTTCTGTATCTACAGGCATGATCAGATAATTTTTCTCATTTATGCTCTTAACAAAGTAATTTACATTGATTTATATTTAAATATTAAACCAACTTTGCCTTTCTAGTATAAACCCTGCTTGGTCATAATGTACTATCCTTTTTGTAGATTGCTGGATTCAGTTTTCTAATATTTTGTTTAGCATTCTTGCATTTAGTTTCCTTAGAAACATTGGTCTATAATTTTTTTTTCCACAGTCATTAGCAGAAATGGAACTCTTAATTGTAAACTTTATTCATGAGATTTCTGATAGCAGTTACAAAATTTTAGCAAAAATTACTGTAATTGAATAACTTGGAAGTTCAATGTGTTAACATCTTTTCTTACGTAAGATAAATTTCATTGTCCTAAATGTTTAGATTAACAAAAAGTGAGACCATTCAATTACCTTTTATGAAATAAGTCAAGAAACATGCCCATGATTCCAGGTCAAAAGAACAAGTTTCCAAAAGATAGGCGGTGAGCGCTCATTTCTATACAGTCTTTAAAAGTGAAGCAAGTTCAGGTCACTCCGTAAGCCACTGTTTTTCCTCTAGGATAAGTCAACCTTGTAAATAAGTCTAAGTATCCCCTCCTACCCAAATGATGCCTTGGTGACTTCTCATCCCAACACAGAATGGTGGAGATTGGCTAGGATGGAGAAAACTCTTCCAAAATACTCCCCATCCAGGGCCCCCAGGGTTTTCCCCTCCGGGCTGTCCTAGCATGTACTGGTCTACAGGGTAAGACAGTGGAGCTGCTGGCAGCCACGCTCAGGCAGCAAGCAGCTTACACTGGCCAGAGAGGAGGTCCTGAAAGTGAAGACCAGACTGTGTTTTCCATGTTTGTAAAATGTTGCTCTGGTACTGTCTATATACCCTTGCCATGTATAATCAATACCATGGCACAAAGAGGCATACAGCCTAATCAAACAAAGAACTCGCAGAAAGTTGCTTTCCCCTCATGCAATGAATTATGTTTCCTAGCTTGACTTAGGAAATGAAGAATGTTTAAGGTGGTCATATGAATAAAATAGACAAGAAAGCACAGAGCTCAAATAGGATTTGGGGGGATTTGGAGTATAAGCTGCATACATTTTCTCAAGCAGTTAATTAAAGAAAGGAAGACTGATCACTGACCTTGTCATGAAGTGTCGAGGGCCAACTCTGCTCCAAGTGCTTTCCTGTGCAGCAGGCTGAATCCTCATAATAGCTAAGCACAGTAGTGATTAACATTTACCACTTAGTAAGAAATGCACACCAATAGGTGGTTAGTAGCACTTACAAGGTGTCAACGCTGCAGGGAGGGAGTCAGGATTCTAGCAGATACAATTCTAACTTTGATATCTCTCTCCTTCATCACATTTCTTTTTACAATGAGCTCTCAAGACTAAGCCAAAAATACTTAATCATTCACAGACACAGGCACCACATTGATGGCATTCCCTGTACAGTGAATAAGGAGCTCTGCAGAGTTTCCTCAACCTGGGCTCAGCTTCAATTGCACCATTCAATAGTTGTTGGAGTATGCAAAAGGAGTAGAGTTCACACAAAAAACTGTGGTGGAATTTTTCTACCTTAATGGTGCCCTAAGTGCTGAAGCTGAGCGCACCCAAGGATTTAGCGTATAAGTTAGTCCCTTATGGGATGGTTTGCAGAGCAGGTCTGAACTGAGGGTGGTCCCTCTGGGGATGTACTAACATACTTTGACATCAATATGGGATATTTTGTCATTGTAGAAGAAGGATATTTTGACCATTATTACTTTGTCCTAGGAATGGAGAAATAAAAGGCAATGAGGATTACTGTGGGATTGGGTTGATGTCTCACCAGTGGAGAAGTTGTTTCCAAGTAGCCTTTGTTCAGTGGGCACAAGCAAGTGGTAGACTGTGTATTGGGTGCAGAGACAGGACCCTTTCGAGTATCTGCAGCCTCAGGAATATCAGTAATGGTCATACTTGACACCAATCTTGCCTTTTCACCATGAGCACCGCCAGTGGTGAAGGGCTGAGAGAACATCTGTCAGGGGTAACAGAGTAACCATGAGTGGAGTATTTCAGACCCATAGAGGCAGTCCTTACAGCTGACGGAGCTCTATAAGGGGCCTGTCTGAGTTGGTGACAGTCAGAACCACAGTAATTTGGCCATTAGTGTTACAATGATCTTATTCATTCATTTTGAAATCTGTATTTAGCACACTCCATGGGTCTTAGCACTGTGCTAAATGCTAGAGATACAATAGTGACCAAATCTCCACTGCCTTCATGGAACTAACACATCATTAAAATGGCATTATTCAAATAACAATCAGTGTATAATTGCAAGACATGACCATTACTATGAGAAACAGCAACGTGTCTGTGAAGGCATAATAGGAGCTCCTGACCAAGGCCAGGTGATCAGAGGAAAGGAAGATGCAGGAGGAATGTAAAAGGTAATGAGAGAGCAGAGGCCTCAGTGATGACTCCTTGGTCTAGGGTGCACTGCAGATGGACAGTGTGTCACTTGCTAAGACGCCATGGCCTGGCATGGCAAGTCACGGAGTTTGCCAACTGCGTGGAAGTGCAGCAAGCACTGTGACTGGGCCTTCATTCGTTCCACCAGGAGGAAATATTTAATTCATGCTCAGAAGGCACTAAGCACTTTGCCAGACGTGCCTTCAATGTCAAACCTCTTTTTACTCACATTTTGGATTTCCTTTTATGCAAAATCTTTAGATTCCAATAAAAGTAGCCCATTTGTAAAAATTACATCAGGCAGGCAGCTAAATTGCCTCTTTCTAATTTTTCGTCACATGCAGCCAGATCTCAGTGGAAGTGCTCTGAAGCGCATGCACAGAAAGAGGCTCTAAAGAAACAGATGCGTTTTCTGTTTGCTTGGTTTTCAGCTTTCTTCTGTTGGAGGGGTTTTGTACTTTTCGTTTTGCTTTGTTTTAACATCGAAAAGAAGCTGTTCAGCAAGTGTATAACTTAGAGATTGTGGGCTTATTCCTTGAGTAATAGGTAGTTTCTGTTTTTTTTGTTTTTTTTTTAATCCTGTGAGAGATTTTGTAAAATTCCAGATCTTTGAAAATCACTTTAATAAGTAGAATTGTTTTTCTTTCTTCAAATATACCCCTTAAATGTTTATTCTAACATGAAGGCTTTTCTAAGTTATCAAATAAACACCATAGAATAATTTCAATTGAGAACAGAAATGCTTATGCTTAGTCGCATCCCCACCAATTGTATTTATTCGTTCAATAAATACTTTGTAAGTGGCCTCTATACTGTGAGCCAGTCACTCTTAGGTAACTGAGCTAAATGCCTTTCTTTCATGGCATTCAATTTATAAATGTGATTAGAAAGTTTTTCTTCTTTGTAATTATATGTGTACACATATTAACGATATAATACATATGCATATAAATATACATATAACTGTATAGTTAGGAATGCATTAGCTGTAGATATTAAAAAAGTTAACTATCTTACTGCATAGGGTTTTCCATGGAAATCTAAATAAGAGATGCAAGAGTTGTAACAAGAAAATGAATATAATATCTATTGGATGTATTGTATCATAAATTACTTCATGAGACTTTAAACAAGCTTGCCCTGAATTAAAACCACAGTGTTAAAAGAGAAGAAAAACCATTGAGGAAAAAAGTAAAACAAATATCTGACCCCTCTCTTCTCTCAGCCTGGGTTCAGTGGCCCTATGGATGGGAAACTGGCAGGCACAGAAGTCACCTGGGAGTTCCATCTCGAGTGTGGGACAAATGCCAGAGGTGGGTCAGTTTCTCAGTCATCACCACTGGCTTCATTCTGTTGGTGTCTGTTTTGTGACTTCAGCCAAATATCCAGTCCTGCAAGAGCCAATGTAACTGAGCATAGGCAATCAGCTTCCTAGGGTCCTCTGTGCCTTTGTTCTGTCCTCTCAGACCCTTGCTGGAACCTGTGATACTATCAATCAAACAAAATGGTGCAAGCACATGGGCGATAGGTAGACAAAATGACAGCATAGGATACATTAGGCTTCTCTGCTGGATTCCACCACGTAACAGTGGTGCTCTCCAAATCAGAGTCCTGTGCATGAGTTTCACACCATAGCTGTAAGAGATTATTTCTTTCCTGGAGAAGGTATGAGGAGCTTTGAACAAAGTTTGCCTTGGTGACCTAAAGAAATGAATCTCCCAATAAGGTAAAAAGGGTTTTGAGGGACTCTTCACTGAAGCATTTTTACTGAACACTATTACTTAAATGTTGAGTCCTCTTTCCTAGCCTATTTTATTTGATCTATAGATTTTCAGATTTTCTGTCTGGAGGAGAAACAAAATGTTCCAGTGGGTAAGAGCTTCATTTTGAGTGGGAACGGCACACAGTAACATTAGATAAGATTCATTTGCATGAATGCTTTTTTTCCCCCTAAAAGTGTTCATCTGTGAAATGCTAGAACTATCAGAGAAACAACAGAGTAAGACTTAAAATAGTTCATCAGATTTGAATTAGGGGAAAGATTATAATGCATTGCATTTTAAAATAAGTTGCAGTGCACATGGGGCTCCTGAGCTGGGGGCAGACTGCACACTCTGTAGGTCGTACAGACACCAGGGCAGGACTCACTCGGAAGTCACCCTTGAAAGGAACAAAAGTGAGATGCCACTGAGGAAGAAATATGATTCATTTTTTTCTCTCACAACACCATAAAGCCAATGAGTGACTGAACTTCTGTGATGTTAGTAGATTACTCTTATTAATTTTATGAAAAAAAATCATTTTAGTTGCTCAGGTCATAAAAAGGCCAGAATAACCTTTCCATTCCATTCATTTTTAGCTTTGTTGATTCTACCAGACCCTAGTTCCAAAAGTCACTTGGCAGTATCTTTCTGCGACGAAGAGGGAAACTTTGCCTCTTTTTAAAAAATTCTCCATTAAGAAGAAAACCCATTTGAGTGCATCCACAAATGAGAAAAATACTCTTACATCTATTTCTTGAAAGATGGGATAATGTACTGGCAATACTGAACTTAGACATGGTGCCCTTGGTCCACTGGCCCAGAGTCTAAATTCTGATGGATTTTTAACTGTTAGGAGTAGAATATGCCATTGACGTTTTTAATCCAGAGCACACAGTTTTTGACCATGTCACAGTTTCGACACTGGATGCTTTCATCAAAGAAGTATGCTGTTTCACTTAGGCCAGTCCCTGCCAGCTGCATTCAACTTTGCATATTTTCTTTGCCTTTTAATTTTCAAGAGCACATTTTCAAGAATGATGTTGCTTTAAAACTGGAAGAGCAATTATGAAACAAGATGGATGGTCAAAAGCAACAGTGACTTGGAAAAGAGCCGTGAAAAGTGACACAGGGTTTATACAGGCTTAAGACATCAAATTGCTTCAAAGAGAGTAAGCCTTTGAATACTGCTAAGCCCTAAATTTGTTGTCTGTATCTTGTAAATAAGTAAAAACTTCATTAATTTCTCTCGCATCCTCCTAAACACCATTTGGATCTGATTAAGTCAGAGAACGCAGTATTTCAGAAAGTACCTGGCCTTTTTAGCAAAAGAAAAGCCTTTTTGTAAGTGGGGGAAGTTTATCACATGGGAACTCTGGGGCTTAATGCGTAAGTCTACATGTAATATCATGTGCAATTTCACTCCAGACCCTGATATACTAAGAAAATATTACTACAATTACATCACATCTTTGTGAAAGAAATCTATGCACAAATGAAGAATCATGAGCATGAAATAAATGTTTTCCCACTCTAACAGAACTCAATGGGCAAATCTTTGCTGTACATTTCCCATTTAGCTAAACTGCTTCTCCCCCTCATGTGGTCAAATCCTTTAGATTCCACAGTCTCCACAGAGCAGTGACGCATTCTGTTCATGCCACAGGTTCTCTTTGCTATTTAGCCTTTGAAGGACAAACACCACGGCTTAGGAAAGGATTAAGTTCAATTCCGTCCACAACAGTAAACATTTATTGAGCTCTTACCATATCACATGAACTTTATCTGTAGATGGGTGGAGCCTAGGGAGGTGGATGGACTTGGAGATCAAGCACATACCCTGAGAACTGTCACCACCAAGACCTAGAGGAAAATCCTCTGGCTGTCTGTTTACCTTCAGTGGCATCTCACTGGACTGCTACCCTCTTTCCCCAGGCCTCAGAGAGCCAACACCTTCCTTACATCGCCAGGCAGTTAGAGTCCAACGTTTGTGGCCATCAGTGTTGGGACTGTCCCTTCCCAAGCTGCCCAGGCACTGCAGCTCCCATATCTCCTCCTCAACCAACACTTGAAAACCAAAATTCTCTATTGAAAACCACCACCTTATTGGATCTAATCCCAGCAAGAGAGATGATTACATGATTTGATTATTCCAAAGAGGCATTTACCATTTGCTTTGAAAATAAATAAATAAATAAGAGATACATAGGCCAAGAAACTAACCAATAACTGTGGCTGCTCAGATGGCCTCCAGGATTTCCCCTGCCTCACTGTGTCCTGGGACATCATAACTGCAGCTTCACAAGACAGACCACACTCTAACAAACACTTCCGCTTTAGATGGCTTGTCCACAGGGCAGTGAGACGGTCCAGCCAGCTGCTTGGCAGAGTGCAGTCATGGGCAGCATGAGCAGCTGAGCCCTGATGAGAGCTGGGGGACTGAGATGTTCATGTCGGATTTCAGAGCTGGCAGCACCAGACTGACAGTGAACCAGCAACTGTGATGACAGCACATTCACAAACCCCCCTGAATTTGCTACCAGGTTGAGAAAATGCAAAGAAACCCCCTCCCTGGTGCAGGAGCAACTGTTCTGTGGGTAGTGATGGAGATTGCAGGGAACAGGGCATTCCCATTCCTGCACCAAGTGTCCAGAGCCCTTCTTCGCCCTCGGGGGACAGTTATAGAATAAACACCCAAAGGAAGATTGCATGAATGCATGAGTAAATTCAGAAAAGTCTGTGTGACGTAGGAGAGCCTTTCAACGAAGCCGTGTGACACATCGCCAAACTCTTCCAGTGTATAAAACCAGCAACTGGCTAGTAAACGGCCCCTGAAATCAAGACTTGGGGCAGTAGTAAATAGTGGTCACATTTTATCAAACAACTCAAAATTTTTGTTGAACTGATTGCCTTATACAAAAATAAACACATCAACTCTATGATTATGCATACTGGCTTTTATTTTACATTTCCCTTAAAAGAGACTGAATTCCGGACCCAACAAACAGATTGTTATGAAATAATGTTCCACACCCTTTGTGGTTGAATAAGAGAAACGGTTATACACAATTTCCATTTCATAGCCCCCTAAAAACTAAATGTGCATTTTCCAGTATTCTTTCTACTGCAGAGCAGAAAATGTATATCTGAGTGCACAGGCATTTCAGCACCACCAAAGTATTCCATGCCTGATGGCAATTACATAGCTGTTACCAAAAAAAAAAAAAAAAAAAAAAAAAAAAAAAAAATTCCCATGGTATTTTAAAGATAAACTATGATGACTTCCTCTAGCAATCTCCCATAATCACCTGTGCCACCAAAAGGAACTACGTTTTTTAGAAACAAGCTATTAATTAAAATTATACTAATTCAACTGTTTCAAGTGACTATGTCAAAAGACAAACTTCTTTTGTTTTTGAAACGGAGTCTTGCTCTGTCACCCAGGCTGGAGTGCAGTGGCATGATCTTGGCTCACTGCAACCTCCGCCTCCCGGGTTCAAGCAATTCTCCTGTCTCAGCTTCACAAGTAGCTGGGATTACAGGCACACACCACCACACCGGGATAGTGTTTGTATTTTAGTAGAGACAGGGTTTCACCATGTTAGCCAGGCTGGTCTCGAACTCCTGACCTCTAGTGATCCACCTGCCTTGGCCTCCCAAAGTGCTGGGATTACACGCATGAATCACCGTGCCCAGCCAAGACAAACTTTTAAGATAACGAGAGAATGGGATAGATTATGTTTTGAGATGCTGGTTTGCTTGTTTGTGTTTAAATAAAAGACAGCAAAATAACTCATCTGGACTCTTTCTGATACTTTGTGTACTCTTGTTACCAAGTCCAGGAAACAAAGTTCAATAGAGAAAGAAGTGTAAGAGGTCCTCAGTGGCGGGAACTTGTTGAATTGGAGCAGAAGGACATAAGATTAAAAGTATCTGACATGGAGCTTGGGGAAAGAGGGAGAATGGAAGAAGCGGAAGGGAACCAAAGTGTCCCATCAGTGTGGGGCTGGGAGGTCTGAGCCAGGTCTTCCCACACCAGCATTTTCCGCGCTGATCTATCCACTCATGTCTGCGACCCTGGCTCTGCCCACAGAAGACACAGCTTCCCGAGAAAGAGAAAACACGATAAAGAAGATGATTTTTAAGATATCTAAAAGAGAGGCCTCATATTTTAGCTGCTGTTTATAAGCTATTCTCTCAAGTGCTGATGTTTCTAGAGTATCAGTTTTTGGAGGAGCCTCCTTATTGCTCAATCCCCTTTTCATGTTTTAGACTCAAGATTTAAAATGGAAAGGAAATAACCCACAAAATATAAACAACTTAAATGCTGGTTTTAAGACAATGTATCTACAAAAAACAATTGTATTTAGAGACTTTACATTATTCATAAAATAAAAAGCTCTGTTTACTAATAATAAACCACTCCAACTTTATGTATTTTTTTTAGTGGTCAGCCTTTATTTGACATTCTAAACCCTGTAAATTTGGGATGGACTGGTAAATTCAATCCACAAACTAAAACTGCATTATAATACTATAAGCATTATATCCTACTTAGAAGTGAAGGAGCCAGGATTTGAACCCTTACTTATCTCAATGGAACCAGGTACCTAGCTCAGTTTATATGTTCTAATAAACTGATCTATTCAAGTAAAGTTATAATTTTCAACCTGCATATTTTTTTCTCTGGTGGAAAACTGCACAGTACAAAATAGTTCCCTTTAAAACTAGTAGTAAATTTCTGGTTAAAAACAAGATGTTTAACAGAAGCTTTAATAACGAATATAATGCTGTTGATTGGCTTTATACGAAATTAACCATATTGCATAAGCTGATTAATTACCTGCTGTCCACTGTGTGACGAGATGCAAATGACACAGTAGATGGTGACCTTCAAGTCAAGTCAGTGACAAGAAAGCATGGCAAAGTATTTTCAACTATGGGATGGAAAACACCCAAGACCTCAAAGCAACCTCTACAATAAACATTTGCAGAATAGTTCTAGGGTCTCTGCCTGGGGCATCTTGAAATAAAACATATTGAGGATAAGAAAATATTTTTTAACTTTTTTGTGCACACAAGGAATAAATAACTTAGTATTATCGAAAATATATGCAAAATTCAGTGAGTTAAAGTGAGTTGGTGAGGTTGTTCAAAGCAATTTGCTGCATAGCCTTCAACAAAGAAATGCATCAGTTTATCAAAAAATTATTAAAGCCTCTATTTAGGCATTGTAATAAATATGGTAGTTGGTAAAGGGCTATATAGTCATTTTCCAATAATAAAATGAATAATCAAAAAAATTATAATACCTATTGAGTTAGTTTGATATTTAAGATTATGTGATATTGTCAAAGTTCAAAAGAGCACGAATATACAGATCTCTTTTTTCTGGCATTTTTAGACAAATGCACACAAACATGAATATATCCTATTTTGCTAACCTTTTGACATGGATACAACAGAATAAATAATTTTAAGAATTTATGCTAATTTTTAAAACATAATCATAAGTTGTCAAAAATGTTATGTACTGATGGTCTGAAAGCTATAGCAGGAAGAAACACAGAGGCTACTGGCCCCATAAATACCTTCAGAGAAATCAAATTAGCTGTATATAGAAAGATATTTTAAAATACCAACAGTAAAAAATAATGGCATCTTTCAAGACACTATTGAATAATACTACACAAATTGTCCTTTTCATCATAGCTATGGGTCTTTGAATGTCGTACGTTTTATTTCCTAATGATCTTGTTTGTCAGTAATAGATCCTGTTGCTAAGAAGTTTGAAAACACTGAGAATGTAAAGTTTTATGATGTCTATG
Source organism: Chlorocebus sabaeus (assembly GCF_047675955.1). Lineage (NCBI taxonomy): Eukaryota > Metazoa > Chordata > Mammalia > Primates > Cercopithecidae > Chlorocebus > Chlorocebus sabaeus. The sequence goes on along the minus strand of NC_132911.1, from coordinate 52,890,607 downwards.
ATGAAACATTACTTACTGAAAGCATTTCTTCAGGAAGGCAATCAAATGAGATCTAGCTGATAATAGAGCTAGCTTGTATTAGCTATTTACTCTCTGCCAGGCACCACGCTAAATGCTTTAAGCTGGTCATTTCATTGCATAATCACAAAAGTCTAATGAGGTTAGGGATCATGTATTCCCACTTTACAGATGAGGAAACAGAGGCTTTGATGGCTTCAGCCACCTTCCTGGCCAGCTGAAGCAGGAGGAAGCGGGGAGGGCTCACCTAGGGCTTTTTCTGACGCCTGCCCTCCACCAGTTGAATTCTGCCTTCCTGCAGCGCAGCGGCTCTGGTTCCGTGTTTGCCACAGTGCAGGCAGAGCAATCAGGGGTCACTGCATGCCACCTGTCTGTGACGCGTGCCAAAGGTTATTTGTTAACTTTGTTAAGTAGTAGTGAATCACCAAGGTCTGTAAATTAGAAAATATGCAGTTCTCCCCTTGGTAAACTCACTGTCCACTCCAGTGTGTTCCCACGCACTTCTGAGCAGAAGCAGCAGAGCTGCAGCTGGCTGGATCACACCGGCTGTGCTGCAGGAGTGAGCCACACGTATAAATCACACGTCCATGCGTGTCACCACAGAAAAACAGGCCACGCAAACACGGCTGGAAACCAGCAGGCAGGGTCCCAGGACAAACACTTCAGTGCCACAGAGAACATGCAAGTAAGCTCCCCTGGGGTGACTTGTCAAAGGTCTGTCACCTGGACTTTGACAGGCTCTGAAGCACAGGTCACTCTGGTATGAAAGTCTATATGAATTCGGGTCGGACACGGTGGCTCACGCCTGTAATCCCAGCACTTTGGGAGGCCGAGGAGGGCGGATCACGAGGTCAGGAGATCGAGACCATCCTGGCTAACACAGTGAAACCCCGTCTCTACTAAAACTACAAAAAATTAGCCAGGCATGGAGGCGGGTTCTTGTAGTCCCAGCTACTGGGGAGGCTTGAGTCAGGAGAATGGCGTGAACCCAGGAGGCGGAGCTTGCAGTGAGCCGAGATGGCGACACTGCACTCCAGCCTGGGCGACAGAGTGAGACTCTGTCTCAATAAAAAGAAAAAAAAAGAAAGAAAGTCTACATGGATTCAATATGGACCTTTTTATTAAATGCCAGTACAGCAGAACAAAATAACAATCTGCTATTCTACACAGCAGGTGGCAAATATAAGGAAATCATGAAGCTAGGACATGGAACCCATGAAGAGGTTCAATAAGGGTAGGTACACTTCATGTGTGACTTTATTTAACCTATGTTATAGCACACTTTTCTTATTGTAAAATTGAACTATTATCATTTTCTTTCTTTCCTTTTTTTTTTTTTTTTTTTTTGATGGAGTTTTGCTCTTGTCACCCAGGCTGGATCAAGCCAAGATGGCACGATCTTGGCTCACTGCAACCTCTGCCTCCCGAGTTCAAGCGAGTCTCCTGCCTCACCCTCCTGAGTAGCTAGGATTACAGGTACCCGCCACCATGCCCGGCTAATTTTTTTTTTTTTTTTTTTGTATTTTTAGTACAGATGGGGTTTCACCGTGTTGGCCAGGCTGGTGTCGAACTCAGGTGATCCACCCACCTTGGCCTCCCAAAGTGCTGGGATTACAGGTGTGAACCACCATGCCCAGCCATCATTTTCTAGATTAACTAAAAGTTAATTTTCAAACTTTAAAGACATTCACAAATGTAATAATATGAATTCTACATACTTGTATGTGTCTTCTGCTCCCTTCCCCACCTTCTGTCACTCTCCCTGCTGTTCAAATTACTTTCTCTGTTATTTGAATAGAAAGGTTTCTTTGTATAAAATTCTGAAGCATTTATTTTGTCTTTCCTTGTATATGTATGCCTTAACAATTTTCCTCTAACAAGTCCCTTCCTGATAACACTGCTGAGTATCATTTAAATAATTAGAGTATTGATTAGAACTAATAGAGCAAAGGATGAAAGACAGCCATTTGTTACTTAAAGAGTAAGAAAGATGATAGTATCAATAGTGTTGCCCGATTGGTATTTTTCAGGCAAGAAATAAGTTTTGATGGAAGAACCATCCAATGAGAGTGAAAATATACTCAATGTCCATCAACAACATATACAGTTCACAGAGTTCATAATTTATTGAAAATATTCTCCTACCGTAAAATAAACTTCAGAGAAACACAGTGAGCTTTCTTATGAATTAATCCTAATGCCTGAAGTCCTAGGAGCTGTGAAATAAAAAAATAAATAAATAAAATTATGTAAACACATAATATTGCTGAGCAACGTGGCTTAGCCCTTAAACAACTTTGCCTTGTTTGAAAGCTTTCAGAAAGAAACTACTGTGAAATTCATGTAGGTATTCACCCTATGGTAGTGCTATGATATTTTGATGAACAGTTACACAAAATGGTGACTGAAGCCAATCACAGAGAGTCTTCAGGGCCATCCACTTCCCATGGACAGGAACAGGAGCATGTGCACACACACGCACACACACACGTGTGTGATTGCTGATTTAGCTAAGGTGGATCCTTGACAATATTTGATTTATTTTTAAAAATTTAAATGTATTTGTGCATTGATGAGAATTTAAAAGTCTCTGTCTTGCTTCTCTCGGTTTGTTAACTCCAGTGCATATTTTCAATATACAATCGGCACTATTTAGTTTAGACTGGCGGAGATACCCATAGGGACTGGAGGCACTGCCTACAAACCTAAGATGCGGAATTATTACAGATAAAATATGACTGGATCCAAACCCCTTCCCTAAGGGATGCTGAAGTCAAACCAAAACTGCTTTGAAGAGCATAATAAGGAAAAACTGGGTTAACTTTGGGTTTTGCTGCTTTTAAATCATCATTAATCTGCAGTATCTGCCCTTCTGAATCCTTATAATAGCTAGGTGCTGTAAGAGAAATGCCAGATGCAACAAAAGTTGACCAGCAAACACTTATTGAGTGCCTACCACACACCATGTACAAACAAACCAACTAGCAACAGCTTGGGGGGCTCTGAAACAGGTAATGCTTGGAATCCTGGTTGCAACAACATGGAATATTCTGCTTAATTACAAATGCCAGTGTCAGGAAATGGTTTTTTCCACTTCTCCTATTCCTACAAGTTTCCTTTTTCTCCTACAGAAAGGAGTCTTGTAGCTTGGCACACTGCTTTGAGAAATCTGTGATCACACTTGTAAATAATTACCTATTTGCCCATCAAGGAACTCTTGTGTAGGAATCCACGGATGGTCAGTTTGCGCATCTATAAACATTAAAGACAGGAATCACTAAAAGACAGAACTGAAAACCACACATGGCTGGTACCCAGAAGAGAAACAGAAAGTCAGCGTGGCATATGCTCAAATGAGTAACATCAGCCAGGGCATGATGCTCATTTCAAGACACCCTCTCCGTTTGCTTCAGTTCTGCCTGAACTATTCACAAATTCATTCACAAGAATGAGCTCAGATGTGAAAGTGGCTGAGCCAGGAGTCACACTGGCTGAAAATTTGCTTTTTGTCTAAAAATAATTAATAAGCAACCAAGTTAATACAATAAAAAAGGTATCTAGACAGTGCAAACCCACAAAATAACCACTGTCGAGAATGAGGGGTTTACTGAGAGTGAAGGTAGTTCTGTTTTCAAAGTCTCCTCTCTCTGCCCGCTGGGGTGTAGTTGAGTGTGCCTCAACCACCATGAATGGCATTCCCCTCTGTGTGCTGTACCTTCCACTACTTAGTGTGTAAAGTTGTTGTGGAACCAAATGTAATGCACCTGACACGTAGCTCGTGCACAGCACAGTACAGTGTGCCATGAGGCTGCTTTAGCAGGAATACTTCCCCTGTCTTCCTCACAGGACACACTGTAGACATCCACCCATCTCGGCAGAGGTCTAGTCAGGAACAGGCATGTCACCCAATTCTGGGCAATGGGAAGCTGAGGCACCCTCTGCTAGGGCCAGCCTCCAGATACAGGAGAGAGACAAGGCAAGATGCATGCTCCCTCACCTGCCCAGGGAGTTGTGCCTGGAGTTGAGAACTGGGGAGGAATGTTGTCACCTGAATACTAAGAATGGCAGTGCAGACAGAAGGGAAGGACCTGCATCTTGATAATGCATCTGCACTGTCTATGTGCCTTACCTCCAAGATTCTTGTTATATGAAGATTCAAGCAAGGTTTCTATTATCTTTGCAGGAAAAAGCAGCCTAAATGATTCAATAAGCACTTAAATGTGAGTGTGGGGAGGAGACGTCGAGGGGAGTGGTCACAACTGTTCTAAGAACTATAAAAACTTCATTCAACAGGATGGAATCTACTCCAAGATCACCGGACACACCATTCATTCAGGTATGTATAGAACTGTTCCCCATTCCCTCCCAACCCCAGGCTCCACAACTGTCAAAACCAAGAGCCCCCAACTCAGACCTTTTGTTGTTAAAGATAAGGAGCACTGTTATGAGGTAACAGTCACATCAAGCAGGAGTCTCCATCCCCAGCACCAAGAGACAGCCGTCATCAGTGAAGGACCCCGCAGCACCTGGCATGTGACTTCCAGGCATTCCCCATAAAGCAGGACTTGAAGGATTTGCACCTGGCCAGAAAATCATTTTTTAAATTAAATGAAAATATTTATTTTGAAGTAAGTGTAAATTCAGATGCAGTTACAAGAAATAATACAGGCAAATCTCACACACATTTGTCCAGTTTCTCCAGTATTCACGTCTTGCAAAGCTATGGTACAATACCACCAGGATGTGGATGTTGATACAGTCAAGATTCTGAGCATTTCCATCACCACAACCATGCCTCCTACTGCATTTTTTAATAGAACCCATGTCCCTCCCTACTGCTCCCATCCTTCACCCTGGCAAGCACTAAGCTACTCTCCATCTATATAATTTTGTCAGTTCAATAACATTGAATAAATGGAATCACACAGTGTGTAACCTTTTGGAATCAGATTTTTCTTTATCTATTTTTCTGGATATTCATGTAAGTTGTTGCTTGCGTGAATAGTTCATTCCTTTTAATTGCTGAGTACAATTCCATGGTATAGATGTACCATGGTTTGTTTAACCATTCACTTGCTGAAGAATATTTGGGCTGTTTCCAGTTTGGGGTTATTATAAATAAATCTGCCATGAACATTTGGGTACAGGTTTTTGGGTGAAATGAAAATAAATGTTCACTTCTCTGGGATAAATGCCCAGGATTGTAATTTCTTGTTGGTAGGTTAGTTGAGTGTTTAGTTTTTTAAGAAACTGCCCAACTGTTTGCAAGAATAGATGTGCCATTTTACATTCCTACCTGTCATATATGCGACCCAGTTTCTCTGCATCCTCATCAGCATTTGATGTTGCCGGTATTTTTTATCAAAAATAAAATGGTTAAAACCATTCTTATATATATAGAATGATCTCTCTTCTGTGGTTTTAATTTACATTCCCTCATTGGCCAATAGTGTTGAGAACAGCTTCTCATGTGCTGATTTACCATCTACATATCCAGTGAAATTTCTATTCATGTCTTTTGCCATTTTGAATAATTTTGGGGGGTTTTCATTGCTTTTGAGTTTTGAGAGTTATAACCTTGTTTTAGCTGTTATATTTAATTTTTCTATATGCATATAGAAATATGTATTAAAATAATATTGTCTATATCTACAAAAAATCTTACTGAGATTTTGATAGGAATTGTGTTAAATGTGTATATCAATTTGGGTAGAGTTGACACCTTTACTTTGTTGAGTCTTTCAATTCATAAACATGGTATGTCTCTCCATTTATTTAAATCTTTGATTTCTTGCATCAGTGTTTTATAGGTTTCTCTATACAGTGCATGTTTTGTGTGTATTTTTGTAGTTTTGTATCTTTAATTTTGTTGTCCATGTGGTAGTATAAAGAAATATTAGTATGAAGAGATATTATTAGAATAAAGAAATATAATTGATTTTTGTATGTTGATCTTGCATCCTGTGAACTTGAACTCACTTAGTTCTAAGAGTTTTTTGTAGATTCCTTGATTTTTTTTAAGGAGACAATCCTGCCATCTGTAAAGAGGAAGAATTGTGATTTTTTTTTCCTTTCTGATATACATGCCTTTGATTTTCCTTTCCTGCCTTATTTCAGTGACTACACCTTCCACTGCTATGCAGGATTACAGCAGTGACAGCAGACATGCCAGGCTTCTTCTCAGTCCCAAGGGAAAGTAAGCTGTCTTTCACCATTAGTATGTCAACTATAGCATTTTTGTAGATGATCTTCATGTGCAATTTTAAAAATGTTCCTGTATGCCTATTTTTCTGTGAGTTTTTATCCTGAATGTTAAGTTTTATCAAATGCTTTTTCTGAATCTATGTACATGATCATGTGATTTTTCTTCTTAGCCTGTTAATAGGACATATAACCTTGGTCAGTTTTTGAATGTTGAGCTAGCCTAGCCTCCACACTAGGTAATAGTATATAATTCATTTTATACATTTCTGATTTTGATTTGCTGATATTTTGTTAGGATTTTTGAGTCAATATTCAAGGGGATAGTGGTCTACAGTTGCTGTTGTTTTGTTTCATCTGGTTGTGATTTCAGTATGATGAATTGGGTAGGGTCTTTTCCTCTCCTATTTTCTGGAATAGGTAGTTTAAAATTTACACTAATTCTTCTTTGAAGCTTGGGTAGCATTCTCCATGGAAACCCTCTGCCTCAAGATTTTTGGAAAGAAGTAGAGGTTTAATTACAAATTAAATTTTCTTAATATTTAAAGGGCTATTCCAATTATATATCTTATAATCAGTGAATTGTGGTGGTTTTTTTTTTTTTTTTTCAAGAAACTGGTCCATTACATCTACATTGTAACGTGTGTGTGTGTGTGTGTGTGTGTGAAATTGTTCATTTTATACCTTTATTATCATTTTGATACTGCAGAGTCTATAGTAGGTGTTTTCTAACATGAACCTCAAAACTCTTATAGCTGTTTACCCATTACTCAGTTCCAAACCACCTCCACATTTTTGGGTACTTGACAGCAGCAGCCCACTCCTTGGTACCAAGTTTTATCTTAGTCCATTGGGACTGCTGTAACCAAAAAAATATAGTGAGTGGCTTATGAACAATAGACCTTTAAGTGATCGCAGTTCTGGAGACTGGGGAGTCCAAGATCAAGGCACTGGCCGACTTGGTGTCTGGTGAAGACCTGCTTCCTGGCTCAGAGATGGCACCTTCTCACCTCATCCTCACATGACGGAAGGGACTCTTGGGGGCCTCTTTCATAAGCGCACTAATCTTATTTATGAGGGCTCCAACTCTCCTGACCTAATCACCTCCCAAAGGCCCCACCTCCTAATACCATCACTTTGGGAGTTAGGTTTCAACACAAGAACTTTGGAGGGACACAGGCATTCAGATCACAACATCAGGGAACTTGTCACAGCTCCTGCAGGTCCTGAGGTCCCTAGTCCGTCGCCTTCTTCTCTCCACCTTTGAGTCTTCATTTGTTTGTTTGATGTATGATGTCCATTGCTTCTAGCTGCTCTTGGTGAGAGGAATAGGGAAAGCACATCTAATTCACCTTCCAGGAAGCACAAGTGCCACTCTAATATCTCAACCTCTCTGCAACCACATCAGGTCTGAACAAAGAAGATGGCCTCTTTCCAGACACCTCAAGCTAAAGAAAGGTTCTGAAGCCACCTGCACAGCTCACTGCTGTGGCCTCTCTCAACCCTGTCCTCAGTTCTCTAACAGTCTTCATGGGACACCATTTCTGGTTTGATTTTAGATTATTTGGTTTGTTTGGTTGTTTTTTCAGAGAGAATCATGTCATTTCTCAGAAGCAAGGATTTAATATTTCCCAAGTCTCAGGATGAATTCCCAGTTTTTTAAGTAACACAGAAGAGTTAAATAAATAAGTTAATTCAACTTAGTAACCATTCAGTCCAGTTATGCTAAATGAATAAGTTACCTAATTCATAAATAAATGGAATGAATAATAAGCGCATAAATAAACACTCAGCTAAGCTACCCTAGATCTCAGGCCACCCATGATATTGATCAATTCATATTAGTGAGCATTAAAGTGTTAATGTGGCAGCACCAGGCTACCTCTTTTTACTTCTGTGTAAGCATTCCAGGTGCTTGTATAAAGATATTTTAGTTTCCACTAAAATATCACCAGTGAACAGCTTATATGATTATCCCAATGGCAAAGACCTCTCAATAGCATAAAATTCACTTCCTGAGATGCAGCGTTATCCCTGATATGCAGGTGAGAGAAATGTTCAGCATATTTCCAAGCATTTCCTCAGAGAGTCAGTGGCCCTGTCCCAAAGTGTATGCGAACAAGCTTAGAAAAAGAATGCAACTTGACAAAGAGGTTTTTGATTCTCAAGGTGTTAGGCTCTACAGAAGAGAATTTTAAAAATATAACAATTGGTGCATACCTGAGGTTACCAAGATAAAGTCTCCTAGGGACTAACCATTTGCTGAGTGGATGTGAATGTGCCCAGTCCCACCGTGCCGAGGGAAATACAAGTGCATTGCAGAGAAAAGCCTTCTTGTCCATCATTGCTCCTGGGCCCCTGTCAGCAGACTGAAAGGGTCCCCTTGGAAATGTCAGCTCTGCAGCCACTCAGGGTTTTTTGTTCCATGGCACTCCCAGTCGTTCATCAAAAATAGAAGGAGGTGGTTAGACACAGCGGCTCACAGTAATCCCCAGCACTTTGGGAGGCAGAGGCAGGAGGATTGCTTGAGGTCAGGAGCTTGAGAACTGCCTGGGCAACATGGTGAGACCCTATCTCTACTGAAAATATGTATTTTTTAATAGCCAGGCATGGTGACATGTACCTATAGCATGTGCCCAGTTACTCAGGAGGCTGAGGTGGGAGGATCACTCAAGCCCAGGAGGTCGAGGCTACAGTGAGTCATGATTACTACACTCCAGCCTGGGCAACAGAGCAAGACCTTGTCTCAAAGAAAAATAGAAGGAGTCATGGGGGCTTGGGCTGGACTCAGAAGGATTCTTCTTCTGAATCATTCCTTCCCAGGCAACTACTTTTCAGAGGACATTAGAATTCACCAGAATAAATGGTTCCCAAATCTTGCTGAAGTTAGAATCACATTTGGAGCATTTAAGAAATACGTTTTCAGAGGACACTTCCCAAACACGTTTAAGAATCACCCTCTCCTACGCCAGGATTTAGGAGTCTTTATTTCTCAAAAGTGTCCATGGGAATTCTAATGAGCCAGGGAAGGTGTGGAGGCCACAGCATCACCTGATCCCTTTATCTTTAAGATAGCTACCAGCAAAACTTACAAGCAAAAACTGGCTCCAGATTCCAGGATTGCTTTTTCCTCCTCTCACCCCGCGACTCACAAGACACAGCGACAAGGGTTCACTATCAGGGACCAGAGAGTTCTCATCCGAAGGGGGGTGGAGGGGCTCACTGATTGGCCGTGGATGGTTAAAGAGGTAAAGAATGCAGCTGTGCTCAAAGGCCAATGCTTCGTAAAGCAGCGTGTACTTTGTGACCCTAGCACACAGCTCTGGAAACAAGAAGTTTCTGGGTGAGTCGATTTAAATCTGACAAGAAGCAGTCCTTGGAGACAGAGCCTTGGTCAGCTTCAGAGGGCAGAATAACTCACTGGCCACTCAGATAAGATCCTGGGGTAAGGGAAAGGAGAGAGGTGTGGGTGGGAGCAGCACCCCCAGGGCTGTGGACAAGGAGAAGGAATTATGGCTTCCACAGTTGGCTCAACCTCCAGAAAGCAGGGTCTGGTAGGTATGTGGCTTTTTATCTGCATTCTGCTGCCCAGTAGAAATGTCCAGGGGAAAGTCTGCTTTACAAAGAGCAAGTTGAATTTTCCAGCCACGGATGTGAGTGAAAACTTCTCTCTCTCTCTGTCTCTCTCTCTCTCTCTCTCTTTCTTTCTGGGTTCCATGGAAGAGTCTCCAGAGCACAGATTCTTATCCAAGCAAGAAAAAGACAGTGTGTGAGAGGCCTTCACGAGCAAGGCCTGCGGGTTTGGGCCAGGAACAGGAATTCCCCGGACAGACACTGAGTCGGCGGCCTGAGACAGGAGCGCCGGCTCCACAGAAAGCCACTCTGTTCACTGCCACCAAGGACTGCTTGCAGGGCATACACACAGAGCTGCGGAAAGAAGGGATATTTGAAAAGAGTGTTTTTTTTCCCTAGAATACACAGTGCTCTTATTTCCTTAGGGGTGCAGTAAAAACTAGCCATGAATAGATGGCCAAATGCAGCTAAGAGTCAGCAGGGATGTTTATCTCTACAGGCTGGGGCTGCTGGGATGGGTCGCTGGGACAAACTTTGAATACGTCAATAAATCATAATGAAAGATTAAAATAAGAAAGAATTTGCTAAACATGTCTGGAAGGAGGCTTTTATGCTGCTATTTTTTCCCTACCAACTGCCGCTCAGAGACTTCACTAGGCTTTTTGAATCCAACAGAAAATGTGTGTGTGTTGGAGGCGGGAGGCAAAAAAAAAAGGGGGTGGGGAGGCAGTTCATACTTGGAGCTTTGGTTTACATGGATTTTTGAGGTCAAAGAAAATCCAATTGCTAAATCTCAGTGCAGATGTGATATTAAAATTAAACAAACAAAAAACAAGAACCTATCCTCAGAATATGTGAATTCTTAGCAAAAGGATCTATTGCAATACATCATCTGTCTTCTATTTCATTAAAATTTAAGAATCAATTTTCTTTTAAAAAACAGAAAAAAAAAACCATCAATCGTTTCAAAAATTATGAAATATCCTTATGAGTACAGGAACTGTTGGATAACCGTGGGCTCTAGGAAGCCTGCAGCTACCCCAGTGCACAGGAACACATGCCCCAGGTCCTCCGTCTCTTTTATGGTGAGAGAAAAACACCCTATTTGATTCAAGCAGGAGGTTGAGCAGAACAAGAGTGAGAGGACTTCTCTCACTTAGGAGCCATCTTTTCCTGAAAGCTGGCCTAATCTCCCTTGAACACCCAGCATAACGTTTACCTCAGGCAGCCAGCCTCCGTGGGCAACCTGGGCCTGGCTGACCTCTGAATCCAGGGGCAGCAGACAAGTAGGTTTGGTGCCGTGTCCTCCGTTGAAATGAGCTGTCTCAGAATCCTAAGTTATGAGCCAAACCCGAATTGTGTCCCCTAAAAACGCACATGTTGAAGCCCTAACCCCCAGATCTTCATGCTGTGACTGTATTTGAGACAGCCTTAAAAGAGACAGTTTAGGTAAAATAAGATCATTAAGGTGGGTCCTAATTCAATATAACTGATGGGTTTTGGTTTCTGTTTTTTGTTTTTTTGAGACAGAGTCTCACCTCATTGCTCAGGCCGGAGTACAGTGGTGCGATCTCGGCTCACTGCAACCTCCACCTCCAGGGTTCAAGTGATTCTCATGCCTCAGCCTCCCGAGTAGCTGGGATTACAGGCGTGTACCACCACACCTGGCTAATTTTTTTGTATTTTTATTAGAGACAGGGTTTCACCATGTTGGCCAGAGTGGTCTCCAACTCCTGAACTCAGATGATCCACTCGCCTTGGCCTCCCAAAGTGCCGGGATTACAGCCATGAGCCACTGCACCTGGCCAGCTGGTGTTTTTATAAGAAGATATAAGAAGATAGGTACACACAAAGGGAAGACCATGTGAGGCACAGGGATGAGACGGCCGTCTGCAAGCCACAGCGAGAGGCCTCGGGAGAAAGCAATCCTGCTGACACCTTTCCCTTTAACTTCTGGCCTCCAGAACTGTGAGGAAATGCATTTCTGTTGTTTGAGCCCCACAGTATGTGGTGCTTTGTTATGGCAGCCCTTGTAAACTAATACAGCTTCTTATTCTTCAATGACTCGTACATTCACGCCTTGAGAAAAAGAGGAGCTCAAAGCCTGTTTGTTGGTATATCAGTTCAATTAACCCATGGAAAGCTAGGAAAAAGACACACCCCTCCAAAAAAAATGAAAAACCAGAAGAAACAGAAAGAAAAATAAAATAGCAAACTTAAGCTTTACCAATTCAATAATTACATTAAATTTAGTTTAAGTGGTCTAAATATATGATTTAAAAAGACAGGCAGGGCACAGCAGTCACACCTATAATCCCAGCACTTTGAGAGGCTGAGGCAGAAAGATCTGAATGTGTGTATCAAACAACAGAGATGCATGTTACACGAAGCAAAATCTGATAGAACTGAAAAAGGAAATGGCAAACCCACAATTGCAGTGGGAGATTTCAACACATACCCTGCCTCAATATTTGATAGAACAATTAGACAGAAAACCACCATGAATATGGAAGAACTCAATACCATCAACCAACAAAATCTAGTCACCACACCAAAGGCGACCATATCTTCTGTCAGAAAACAAAACACAACAAATTTAAAAGAATTGACATCATACAGCACATCACTTACAATGGAACCAAAGTAGAAATCAGTAATGGAAAATTATCTCCAAACTCTTGAAACTAATGACTATACTTTTAAATAATCTGTGGGTCAAAGAGGAAATCTCAGAAAAAGTAAAAAATACATCAAACTAAATGAAAATGAAACAACAACACATCACAGACATACAGTTTGTATCATGGGTCATTGAAGACTCAGAAGGATGGGTAGGTACAAGGGGTGACAGGTGAGAAATTACCTCCTGGGTACAGTGCACACTATTCAGGTGCTGGTTACACTAAAAGCCCGGACTTCACCACTACAAAATATATTCGTGTAACAAAACTGCACTCATACCTCTCATATTTATACGAATTTTTTAAAAGAAGAAAAAAGAAAAAAATTGAGAGACATAGCTAAAACAGTGCTGGGAAGGAAATTTATAGCACTAAATGCTTTTATTAGAAAAGAGGGAAAATTTCAAATCAATAAGCTCCCATCTCAAGACCCTAGAAACCTAAACACAGAGAAAGCAGAGGGAAGGAACAGAAATCAATGAAATTAAAAACAGAACAAAAAGAGAGAAAATCAATAAAACAAACAAATAAAAAACTTTTCTTTTGAAAATATCAACAAAATCTACAAACCTTTAGAAAGATTTACAGAGAAAAACGAAAGGACACAAATTATCAAGTATCAGTAATGAAATAGAGAATATAACTGTAGACCCTGCAGATATCAAAATGATAATACAGGAGTAAAATGAACAACTCTGCACACAAAAATTTGACAACTTATATGAAATGGACAAATTCCTTGGTACAAACTACCACAACTCAATCATATGAAATATCTAATTTGAATAGCCCTATAACTAGTAAGAAAATTCTATTTGTAACCAAAAGTATCCTAAAAAGATAATCGTAGACACAGACAGTTTCCATGGAGAATGCTACCAAACACTTAAGAATCAACAACAGTTTCGTATAATCTCCTCTAGAAAAAAAGAAGGTACCATGTCATTCCCAGGCAGAGAGAACCACAAAGTCTGAGCACATGCCAGGATCCAAGAAGACGTAGGTCCCCTGAGCCTCTCAGTTTCAGAACACACCGAACTGAGCCATTACTGAAAGTAATCAGTGTGTGTTCATAAAGACCAATAATAAATGTATACAACTATTATTTGTCAATTAAAAATAAAATTTTTAAAAAGAGAGATGTAGAACAAGATACAGATCATCTCCAACTCACGATGATTTGATTCGTTGACCTTACAACAGGCTTATTGGGGTTGAGAATGCATTTTGACTTACAATAATTTCAACTAACAATGAGTTTATGAGACATAACCCCATCAAAATTAAAATAGGGCCTGGTAAGCATTTCAAAATGAGTATATGGATAAAAATAATAAGAAAACAGAGTAGGCAGTGATAGGGTCTAAATAATAAATATTTTGGATTATAATACATTTTAACCGAATTTTGTGTTAGTTCTTTCAAGTAATTGCACATCTAGTAATTTGAACTGTTAGTTCACAAGAAGCTAAGGAGTAATTAATTCTACACTGTACTTAGTTACATTGATTTGGATATAAGGCATATACAGAAGAACACAAAAATATTATCTTTAATATGTTCTATGTAAGCTTCAAACTCTGCTGGTATTATGAATTTAAAGCAAGTAATTGTTCAGGTATATTACAAATTTAAATTGTAACCAAGCTAAGCTATGTGATAAGATGGAGTGTAATGATGCATTGCAGCTATAAACACAAATAAAATTTTTATTCGTTTTAAAAAAGATAATTCCACGCTACCAAGAAAGGTCAAGTCTAAGCATAATACTAAATGTGATAAAGTATACAAAGGAAACAAATACGCTCATACACCAATATATGTTATTTTTCAGACACTTGGGTTCTACTGTTCACCTTTAACTTCTCTTTGCAGAAAGAAGCCTGCTTTATAATGCATACAATATAAATTAAATCTGCACCTAAGCTTAAAACAAAAAAAAAAAAGGCAGTCTACAAACCTGACTCAGAGCAGAACCTGGTGCTCAGATCACAGCACATACACGTCTGCTAAAGACACCCTGCAGTGGGGCATGTGGAAACAGAACATACGCTTTCCCCAAAAAGCCCTGTCCACATCCATCTTCCCAGGGAAATAGCTTTCCAAGGACTGCAGGCTGATAAGAAATGGCAAGTGATAAATGGAGCACTAGCATCAAAGGACAAATGGCCCCCTGAGGATGGGAAAGCCAGTACAATGCTGATGGAAGTTATGCAGGCAAATGCATGCCTGCCAAAAACATCTCTCTCTCACACACACACACGTGCATATATGAAAGTATACATGTGTACACACATACATGCACACATACATGGCACAAAAACCATCATCAGTCCATTTGGGCAGGATACCATAGCCCCTCTGAAGTTAAAGATAGCCTTTTCTAGCTTGTAATAGTGAGCACCTTACTAATCTCTCTGAGCTTCACTTTCCTCAAATGCAGAACAGAAAAAATAATAGTACCTACTTCTTGGAGTCCTCATGAGGATTAAATGCTTTAGTGCATATAAAATGCTGAGAACAGTGTCTAGCATATAGTAAGCACTTGCTAAAAGTTAGCTTGTTCTTAGAACAAAATGTTCATTGTTCCTTGCCACCTTTGTGGTGTCTACCCTTTACCTCCAACTTTTTACCTGTTAAAACAGGAATCCGTTATTACAAATGCTGCTAAATTCCAATTAGGCAAGCTCAAAGTTTGCTCTTAGGACAAATCCTTAGCCTTAGCCAACTTGTCCAGTTTTTCAGCTGTTTTCAGATGCCTGCTCCACACTAACAATTCCAACTTTAGGAAAGGAAGAGGGGAAGCCCCTCCTGCTGGTCTCCAGGTCCCCTTTTCCCCAGGCATGACAATCCCAGCCGCAGCAGGAATGAGGAAGCCGGCTCTGGCAGTCCCAGAGGCCGCCCTCCTCCCGCAGCAGCCCTTGCGTGTTGGCCTGGTGCAGATGCTGACAGTGCCAAGGTTCCTCTGGGAAAAGCCCCAGCTGTTTTCGAAACAAAGTCCTTCCTGGTGGCGAAGAAAGTCCATATTAGTAGAAGCATGGGAGGGCCGCCTCTTGGCTCTTCCTTTAGAATCTCTCCTGGTTATTTTTAGGAGTTCTTCCTCCTTGTGGAGAGTATTCCCAGGGTGAGACCTCTGACTTCATGCCTTCTGAACGTTCTGGATCATGTGGGATCTCAGCGACCACAGAGGGTCTCGCGGACGGCTCAAGCTCTCTGGACACATGGGTGGGGTGGAAGTCCCAGCCTTGCCACATAGGCCTTCTTGGAACGCCCCTACCCCTCCTTACCTGCAGTGCTGCCCGGAATTAAGTGCAGTAATGTTTAAAACGTCTTTCCTGGCGCCGGCAGAGTGAGCCATACAGGTTATCTGTTTAGTGGTAGTTTTCTGCCTGCCACCAGTCAGAGTTCCTTGTTACATAGTGTTCACTCAATCTATTGCCAGTAATTTTTGGAGATTCTGTAAAATAGTTGGCCAAAACCTGAAGAAGGTATCTTGACTGGAATTCATAGAACCACATGGTTGGGTCCTGGTTCATTCTAACCTTGTCAGCCTCCTTTACTCTTGCAGTAGAAAGGCTGTCAAGAGGGCCACGGTGGTTCCCCCAACCCAACCCCTCCAAAGTGGCCACTCCTACCAACCAGAGGTGCAACTTCTGTACTCCTTGAGTCTGAGCTGGCCTTGTGGCTTGTTTCAACAATTAGAATGTGAGGTCTTCAGAAGCATGCCTTCAAGGGGCCAGTAGAATGCACTTGGGGTCATTCTGCTGTTGCAATGCCCATGGAAAGAAGCCCGAGCTGACTTCCTGGAAGATGAGGGGGATACCTGGTGAGAGAGACCAAGGCCAACAGCACGTATCCTGCTGGAGTCATCTTGAGCCATCTGGCACCTGTGCAGCCTCTGTTCACTTGAGACCAGGAGAAGGACTACCTGGCTGAGCCCAGCCCAGATTGCCAACCCACAGAATAGAGAGCTAATAACTGACTGTGGTTTTAAACCACAGTGTAGGTGATGTGTTTTGTAGAAACAGATAACCAATACAACTGCGCCTCAGGCACAAGGAGGCCTTCCCTGACCTCATCTGAAACTGCAACCCTTTTCCCTAACATTTTCATTTTCCTTCCTTAAGGCTGCTCCTTGACCCCACAGCCCTCACCACTATCTCACATTGTACAAGTTTCAACTCTGGTTGTTTGCGTCTGTCTCAGGCAGGAGAATTCCATGAGGGAAGTTTTCATTGGCTAGGTCCTGGAATACTACACGCACTGTAAACTGTATTCGCTGGAGAGAGATCTAGCGGCAACCTAGTGGCTTAAAACAGGTAGGCAGGGCAACGGTTTGGATACTCAACCCTCCCAAATCTCCTTTTGAAATGTAACCCCATTGTGGGGCTGGCGGGAGGTGAGGTCTCATGGGAGGCGTTTGGGTCATCTTGCGGACCCCTTGTGGATAGATGAATGCCCTTCCTGAAGGTGGGGAGTGAGTGGATTCTCCCTCTGTTGGTTCGTGCCAGGGCTGGTGGTTAAAAAGAGCGTCCTCTGTCGCCATGTTAAAAAGATCCCGGTGCCTCCCACTCCTGCGTGCTCCGCACACAACGGCTCCTTTCACCCGCCATGGGGAATGGGAGCAACCCGAGGCCCTCCCCAGATGCCCGATCTTCCAGCCAGTGGAATCATGAGCCAAATAAACGTCTTTGCTTTATAAATTGCCCTATCTCAGGTATTCCTTTGTTGCAACACTAAACAGACTAGGACAAGTGGCTATTCCTCTCAGACCCAAGGTGAGTGTCCCAGGCCGGCAGGGAGCTCTGTGCCATGAGATTCTTCAGGAACTGGAGCTCTTTCATCTAAATTCTCCACCATCCCCTGCGTGGTTGAGGCTGAGTGACATGAGACACCCTCGTCTCAGTTCGTGGGGGAGTGAATCTGCTTCAATGTTTCACATCACAGGCCCTGGGATGCACAGATCCATTTGTTCCTATAGCCATCTGTACGCACAAGACAGGCTGAGCCAGGGCCTGGCAGGGCATTTGTGTGCCCAGCTATAAGCCTATGACTGGTGAAAGAAGAGACTTTGAATATCAGCAACTGACTTGGCCCTAGTTCCATCAGAAATTAATAGCTTTCCCAGGAATTGTGCTTGTGGAACTTGCACGAAAATAATTAACATTGAAATTTAAAATAAAAAGGGGAAATAGATGATATACATGCACCCCTCTTTCTAGGGCTCCTTAAGTTTAACTGAGAGACATGGTGGATTAGCTGATGGCGTCTACCAAAAGTCAGTAAATAGAGGTCTAGCCAAACATCAGAAAAGAGAAAACAAGCATCCAATGTCAATTAGACAGGAAAGCAGAGAGAGAGACAGCCCCGCGCGGTTGGGGTGAGCAGCAAGGCCCTTCCCGATTAAAGCCCAACCCTGTCACTGGCTGGCTGGTTTGTGAACTAATCAATTCACCATTTTGATCACTGGCTTATTTCCCTAGAAAAGCAGGAAGTTGCTTCAAAGGGTATTGTTGAGGATGAAATTAAGTAATGACCAGTGAAAGTAGACTGGAACCTAGAGGCGGCAGAAACGTTGGAAAGGACCTGGACCCATGTGGGGAGGCACACAGCAACCAGCTAAGGGTGAATTTGGTCCTGGGGAAATACACATTTCTCTGAATTAGCACATTTTCCTTAAGATGGCAGTCATCCTTTTTACTGTTTCATGATAAGAAGAAAAATTAATGTAGGACATTTCATGACTGCTATAGAGGTAACACTTGGACGATTTTATGGTTTATTTTCTTTTTAATGCAACTATAAATGTAAACACAGCTACTACATTTATTTGAAGCACTCACACACACACAGACCAGGCT
This sequence comes from Chlorocebus sabaeus, assembly GCF_047675955.1. NCBI lineage: Eukaryota > Metazoa > Chordata > Mammalia > Primates > Cercopithecidae > Chlorocebus > Chlorocebus sabaeus. The sequence goes on along the minus strand of NC_132911.1, from coordinate 52,872,273 downwards.
TGCTTAAAGGTCTGTAAGCCCAAGAGAAAAAGAAAAGGGAATACTTCCAAACAATTATGTCCAAATATGGCCCAAGAAATCAAAGGTGGCGTGGGAAGGAGGAGTACTGACCATGCCCAATCCATTGTCTACATTGAAGAAACCCTACAGCCCTGTTTATGAAAAGGAAATGGTAACAGCCACTACAGCGCCAACTGGAGTGAAGACACTCGTCGCGGAGACACTGTGGCTTAGTTTAAGTAACAATTGTTCAACAACTGTTAGGAGAATAACTCCCAAAGTGCTGTAAAGTATATTTGTTTACACAAAACTCACAATTCTACTATTAAGGCTGGCATTATTTTGAAAGCAAAGCCTTACAGAAGATTTTACGTGAAGACCCAAGCAAGGAAGGGGAGTACGTTAACTGTGTTCTGTTGCTCCTGGCATCATAAAGTGCTTTTATAAGTCAGTTACCCTTTGTGCTGTGTTGCTCCATTATCCAGAGCTTTTCTAGTAAAAAGGAAATACCAAAATGAACCAATTTTTAATCTAAATAAGGTATGACTTGATTAACTGTTACCTGGTTATATCGATATATACAGAGTGGTAAAATAAGTTTTAATGTGTGTATTGTAGACATCAACAATTCAAACAAAAGACTGAAACAAAGACATTTAAAAACTTGAAATCCAGAACAAGAAACACTGTAGGATTCTGTCAACATAAGAGGCTTCTACAACACTGGCTCATTTTTGTTTACATGCACAGCTCTCTGACCACTAAAAGGAGATGATATTTAAGTTCATAGATTGAATTTGAAATTACAGGATTCCCCAATTAGCTTACTGCAGCACAGCCCAATCACAGACACCCTTTTTAATGATGAGCCATTGGTTGCTTCCAAGCAGACATTAAATTGAATCTATTTATACAGAGATTCACTAGTCTCCTCTAATTTCTCAAGTCCCTGCTAGCCCCATAACGATTCCTAAACTTAACAAAACCTACACTTCCCAGCCTCAAAGCCAGCTTCTCAAATGCATCATCACCATCTACAGAAAATCAGCTGATGTCATAGTGACTATAAAACAACACTGCCTAGGTAGGCATTTTGCCTTTCTCCCTGAAATCACCTATAGCAGTTGCCTTGTTAACTATGCCCTCTAAAATCAGAATTAGTCACACGTTGTTTCATAGAACCACGGGTCTAAATTGAATGGCACTGCTTCAGGGGAATTCAAAAGACACATCCATTGCGAGGTTTCACTGACACAGGGTCAGTTGATACACATTTTCCACAGGCTGGATGCTTTGGGGGAAAGAAGCAGAAACAACATCAGCCTTTGTGCCATGACCCCTTGCCTACTATGACTCTTGAACAGTCATGTGTATGCCATCAGGGTTTTAATAAGAGACTCTTAGATTTGCCAAACTAAAAACTTGACCTCAATGAGGAACTGATTTCACCAGGGATGAATGAAGAAAAAGAAAAATGTATTTAATTCCTCTTAAGCTCTCCCTAAACAAACCAAGGTCATTGTGCGGCCCCTACAAAAGTCAATATTTTATAAAGTAAAGAATCTCTTGGCTCTAAACTGTGTGTATAGCTAAAAGGAGGTAGAAGACAAGAAGCTCTACTACTTTTTGTTTTTTTGTTTTTTTGAGACAGAGTCTTGTTCCGTCACCCAGGCTGGAGTTCAGTGGTGCCATCCTGGCTCACTGCAACCTCTGCCTCTAGATTCAAGTGATTCTCGTGCCTCAGCCTCCCAAGTTGCTGAGATTACAGGCATGCACCACCACGCCCAGCAAATTTTTGCCATTTTACTAGTGATGGGGTTTCACCTTGTTGGCCAGTCTGGTCTCAAACTGCTGACCTGCCTCGGCCTCCCAAAATGCTGTGATTATAGGTGTGAGCCACAGTGCCAGGACAAGTAATTCTATTTCTATTCATGTTGCATTCAGTGTGGAATGTGAAAAAGAAAGTGAAGGCCTCGCTGATCTTGAGGCTGGCTCAGTACTGAGGCTTCAACAGCAGGATGATGAACAACCGAATAATGGCAGGAAACTAATTATCTGCAAATTCAAACCCCACTTTGACATGTCAAATGATGTCATTATAACTAAAGCTCTAGTTGGAACTTTTTATTGTTTAATATGATATATCTTTAGTACAGGACGTGATATCACCTTACAGAATACAATACGGTTCAAGGTAGGCAGATGCTCAAAAACAATAGAAATAAAAAAATAGAAAACTGATTTTCAAAGCGTCGAGGACGTCATTCAAAAGCACACTTGAAAATAAGCTAAAACACTGAAGAGAATTTTATGTGCTTTTTGGAAACATTAAGATTATTCTTTTTGTCAGGGGGATAATACTATTCCCATGCGTCAGGAAGGAAGGGTAAATGTGATTGCTCAGGGAGGAGGAAAAGAGAGAAGAGTTTCAGGACTCTGTGTAGGGTGACCTCTACTTCCTGTTTGAAGCATGGGGCAAGGCTATGTGCAAAGGATGTGACACCTATGGAGTGCCACGAGGAACACACAAAATGCAGTGACACATCTCACAAACTACTAAGAGGAGAATTCCTCCAACATTGGTTATTAAGTTAGAATGAGTCGAGATTTTCATTTTGTTTGTTTTTGAGTTATAGGGTGTATTTTAAGGCAGACTCTCAAAATAACATGCTCTTATACGTATAGAGAATAGTCATACCTGTCCTAGACCATTAAGGCTGCTATAATGAACTACCATGGACTGGGTGGCTCAAACGACAAAGATTTATCATTCACAGTAGGCTGGGGAACCCAAGATCAAGGCTTCTGCAGATTCAGTCTCTGGTGAGGGTCCATTTTCTGCTTCCTAAGAGGCCATCTTCTCACTGTGTCTTCACGTGGCAGAGGGAGTGAGGGAGCCCTCTGGAGTTACTTTTATAAGGGCACAAGTCCCATTCATGAAGGTGAAACCTTCATGACCTAATCGCCTTCTAAAAGCCCCACCTTTTAACACTGTCACATTTCTGATGAGGATTTCAACAGATGCATTTTAGGGAAACACATTCATTCTACAACAGTATCCTTAAAACAAGTATTCTGAGAACATGGAGGAAGTAACGATGGCATCTTCATTTGTCTATTTGCTTTTGAAATATCATAGGCATTGCCTGGCTAAGTAAATGTACAGATTAGATTACCTGGTTTTAACTAAACTAACCCTGACAAAAAAGGACAAGTATGTTAAAATCATTCCTTCACAGAAACCCTGAGTTGAGGTTAATACTGACACTCAAAGCACTAGCCAACAAGAGTGGTAGAACCATCTTCTCTCCCTCTCCCAGCATAAGCTCACTGTCAATAACATGAGGTCATATCAGTGATGATCTAGCCAGATCTGTAAGATGCTGATCAAAGAAATACAAATTTATTAGAAAGGTCATTTGATTTATGGGATTCAAGTGGAATCAATGAAGAGGAAACCTGAACTGTGCACTGTGATTTAAAATACAAACTAATGATAGAATGGTTAGTAAGATAATTAAAAATAGCTATCTAGAATATAGAGAAAAATCTTTAAAAATTTTGAAAGATATGTAAAGCCGTGAATACTCAATATTGCACTTTACAAATTTTTATTAACTTAATGAGAAATATGTGTAAGTCTCGCTGATGGCATCTCACTAGATAATAAAAGAGGCCAAGAAAAGTCAAAAAGCTTTGGGAAAACATTTGTTCTTCCTGTCACTGAAAAATTATTGAAATAATACATGGAAATGAATATGTCAATGTTAACAATGTTTTAATCATTCATTTGTCTTAGTCTATTTTATGTTGCTATAATGAAATACCACAGACAGATAAATTTATAAGGAAATTAAATTTATTTGGTTCACAGTTCTGGGGGCTGGAAAGTCCAAGGCATGGTCCCAGCATCTGCTTGGCATCTGGTGAGGGGCTTCTTGCTACATCATCCCATGGCAGAAGTCAGGTTCAAGAGACCACAAGCGAGAGCAAGAGTTTTAACTGGCAGCCTCAAGCCCCTTATAATTGGCATCAATTCATCCATGAAAATGGAGCGCTCATGAACTACACGCCTCCCATTAAGCACAACTTGCCAACACTGTTGCATCAGGGATTAAGTTTCCAATGCATGCTTTTTGGGGGACACATCCAAACCATGGAATTCTGTCCTCAGTCCCCAGTTTGTATGTTCTTCTCACACAAAACTAACTCCATCCATTAGGCCCAAAAGTCTTTGTTCATTCCAGCATCAACTCAAAAGTCCAAATTTCAGTCTCATCTCAATCAGATACAGATGAGACTCAAGTCAAGATTCATCACAGGAAAAACTCCCCTCTATCTTTGAGTCTGTTAAATCTACAAGTTATTTACTTCCAAAATAGAATGGTGGGACAGGAATAGGACAGACATTCCCATTCTATAAAAAGAAAATTGGAAATAAGAAAGGGTAATTGGTCCTAAGTAAGGCTAAGATCCAACAGGGCAAACATTGAAACTTAAAATTCCATAATATTCATTCACTGGTGCAGGGTTTGGGCCTCCATGGTCTCAGAAAGCTCCATCCTCATGGCTTTGCTGAGTTCAGCCCATGCTTCAGGTCTCATGAGTTGGAATGTTTTTCCTGCAACTCTCCCAAGCCAAAGTTGAACACCAGTTCTGGGATCTCAGAGGTGGTCTCGCTTCCATGATACACTAGTCATTGACCTGGTGGGGACTCTGCCTGGATCTCCAGACTGTCATCTTTTGAAATCTAGGTGGAATTCACCATGGCCCACAGCTTTTGCATTTTGCATGCCTGTAGAATTAGCACCATGTGGACACCACCAAGGTTTACAACTTGTACCTTCCAAAGCAGTGGAATGAGTTGCATGTGGACCCACTTGAGCCAAGGCTAGAGTGGCAAAGGACCACTGCACCAGAATGCAAGGAACAGAGTCCTGAGGAGGCACATGTGAAGGTCCTGTAGGTGCCCCTCTGGAAATCTTGCCCTCAAGATCCTAACTTGCCTCAAAGATCTTTGATATGCTTTAAGGGTCATTTTCCCATTGTCTTGATGAATAGCATCTGGCTCCCTTCTATCTATACTAATCTCTTCAGCAAAAGATGACTTAGGCAGCCCGGTTGCGGTGGCTCACGCCTGTAATCCCAACACTTTGGGAGGCCAAGGTGGGCGGATCACAAGGTCAAGAAATCGAGACCATCCTGGCCAACATAGTGAAGCCCCACCTCTACTAAAAAAACAAAAAAAAAAAATTAGTTGGGTGTGGTGGCACACACCTGTAGTCCCAGCTACTCAGGAGACTAAGGCAGGAGAATCGTTTGAACCCAGCAGGCGGAGGTTGCAGTGAACTGAGATCATGCCATTGCACTCCAGCCTGGTGACAGAGTGAGACTCCGTCTCAAAAAAAAAAAAAAAAAAAAAAAAAAAAATGACTTGGGCAGACCCTTTGTTTGCTCTCCCAAAGATGCCTTTTCACTCTTACATGACCAGAATTTGGAAAATTCTCCAAATTTTTATGTTATCTATTTGGATTGTAAATTCCATCTTTAAATCATTTCTCTCTTCTCACATCTTATATGTGATTTAAAAGTAGCCATGCAACTCTTTTAATATTTTGCTTAGAAATTTAATCTGTCACATATCCTGGTTCATCACTCCTAAATTCTGCCTTCCATAAAGCCCTCAAGCATTGACACAATTAAGCCAAGTTATTTGCTTCTGTTTAACAAAGACGGCCCTTACTCTAGTTTTCAATACCCTTGTTCTTCAGTTCCACCTAAGGCTTCATAGAAATGACCCTTGCTGTCCATATTTCTACCAACATTCTGATTGCAACCACTTAAGTAATCAAAAGTACCAACATTCTTGTCTTCTTCTGATCCCTCATCAGAATTTCTGTTAACATTCTATTCACAGCTATTTGGCTTTTTATAGCTTTGTCCCCCCAGTTCTTCTAGCCTGTACCCATTACCTAGTTCCAACACTGCTTCTACATTTTCATGTATTTGTTTTAGCAACACACCCACTTCTCAGTATTAATTTTCTGTCTCAGTCTGTTTCATGTTACTATAGCAGAATGCCACAGACCGGGCAATTTATAAAAGAAGCTTATTTGGCTCACAGTTCCGAAAGTGGGAAAGTATAAGGGCATGATGTCAGCATCTGCTCGGCATCTATTGAAGGCCTTCTTGCTGCATCATCCCAAGAAGGAAGACAGAAGAGCAAGAGATTGTGAGAGAGAAAAAAGATTAAACTCATAACCCCAAGCCCTTCCATAATCAGCATTAAATTTATTCATGATTGGGGAACCCTCATGACCTAAATGCCTCCTAACACTGTCGCACTCAGGACTGTGTTTCCAACACATGCTTCTTTTGGGGGACACATTCAAATCTCCCAGCCAAATGGATGGTGCCTGCTACATTGAGGGCAGAGCAGATCTTTTCTCACGTGTCAATCACCTCTGGAAACATCCTCACAGACACACTCAGGAGTCATGCTTTACCAGTCCTGTAAGTATTCCTTAATCTAGTCAAGTTGACACCTAAAATTAAACATCACAATTCGCCAGTAAATACTACTAGAAGATGCATATAAAATAAATATATTTATTTAAAGCATTAAAGAAGGAGTAAATTTTGTTACCTGGTTGGAAGATTAGCTACACTAATTTTTTATATATATACACACACACACATATATATATTATGTGTACATGTATATGTATATGTATATATGTATATTTACTATATACACATGCATATGTATACACATGTATATATACTATATACACATGCATATGTATACATATGTATATATACTATATATACACATATGTATTGTGTGTGTATATATATGTATGTGTATATGTATGTATGTATTAGTCAGGATAGGTTATTGTAATACACAACCGCCAAATCCCAGTGTTGTAAAGGAATGAAGATATATGAGTATTTCTTACTTATCCAGTGTCCACTGGGGACCCTTGACTGTGAAGCTATCCTGAATGGCTGCCCTCCAAGGGTTAACCAAAGGGGCCCAAGCTCCTACTGTCATGTGCCCACACCATGCAGCATCCTTTGCTTCTGGCTGCACAGAGATGGAGAACTAAGCAGAAGATCAAGAGACATTGTGTGGCCAGGTCTAGATGCAACTTCTCTTGCTTCTGCTTATATTCCATTGGCCAAAACCCAGATACGTTGTCTCATCTTGATGCAAAGGGGCTGAGAAGAGTAATCTTCCCATATGACTCAAAGGAAATATAAAGGTGTGTTTCAACCTGTCCGCATATATTTCTAATATGTATAAGCTTATAGTATGTGATCAATTCATTTCAGGAAGGAAATTTTGTGAGCCTCTAAGGGACAGATGTGCTAAAGAAAGTATATTCTAACACAAAAGGAAGTAGTAAATAAAAACAATATTTTACCAAAAAATTGTGAATGTTTAACCAGAATGAAAACAAAAATGACTAGGTAGGGCTGTCAAGTGAATCTATTCCATAAGTCATGGCATTCCTTACTTTAGTAAGGAAATTAAATCCAAAGTGAACAAAGCCAATGACATAGTCAATTTTATAAAAACAAGAGCTTTAAAAAAATTGTAAAATCTTGACAATTCATAACAAGACAGGGAGAGATTATGTGTCTTTTTTGTGCCACACGCATGTTTGCTGATCACAGTGTGGCAGTTTCAAAGAGCTGTCAAATTTAAGAGTAAGTTATGCATCTTTTTTTTTACTAGAAGAGAAATATTTGAGATTTGTTAATGCTTTCTCTAACATGTAGCTATCACCTAATAGATACTTGTGCTGCTTCCAGCAAATGGGGGTGAGTGATAAGAAATTCAATATCCATTGATAAGAACTCCCAGGAAGCTTGGAATAGCGCACAAATTTCTCAATGTGCTCTGCTCTAGGACATCCATGAAAAATCTTCAGTTAACATATTTAGTGGTGAAGGGAACAAAGGAAAGATATTTACTTTTACTGCTTATCGACATTGTACTGGATGCCCTAACCAGTTCAATAAAGCCAGAAAACACACACACACACACACACACACACACACACACGCACATACACACACACGCGCGTCAAGTTTGGAAAGAAATAAGTAAAATTGTCAACATATATGAACAACATGATTTCTTCTCTAAAAATCCTGAGGAACTTACTAAACAGCTACCAAAACTAGTAAGTGAAGGATATTTAGCACGTTTGAAAAATAAGAAGTCAACAAAAATCAATTGTACTTCTATATACTAGCAACAAACAATCGGAAACAAACTTTTTGAACAAAGAATTACATATATGGCAGCAGCAAAAACATAAACGTTTAAGAATATGCTTTTTAGAACTATCAAATGTTGCTGAGAAAATTAAAGAAGGTCAAAATAAAAGGGATATCCTATGCATATGCACGGGAAGATATAATACAGTTATGGTCTCAGTCCTCTCAGAATTAGTCAATAGACTCGAAGGTATCCCAATCATAACACCGGCAGGATTTTTACACAAAATCTGGCAAATTGGTTCCAAAATTGATCTTGAAATGCAAAGCACATTTGATCACATTTCTCACTAGGCAATAATTTTTATCAGATACAAAAAAATAAGATTTTAAAATGTATATGCTTTTATACATTTTATAAATGTATATAGACAGATTTTATAGATATATATGCTTTATAATTCATAAATATATTAATATAAAATACATGTATATGAATGAGCATAATATATAAGTATGTAAAAATATATGCTTGAAAATATGTGCATTTTTTTCTCAAAAGGATATTATGAAACCATAAAAGTGTAGAGATCTAGAACAGTTTTAAATGCTGGAAAGTATACCAAGGCTGCTTTTCATGAGGTTATTATATATTAAAGAATTATTTTTATTCTATTACAAGTTCCAAAAACCTCAGGCTTCAAGCACCTAATACACAATTTTCTTTAAGAAAAAAAAAAAATACAGCTGGGCGCTGTGGGTCACGCCTGTAATCCCAGCACTTGGGAGGCTGAGGCGGGTGGATCACGAGGTCAGGAGATCGAGACCATCCTGGTTAACACGGTGAAGCCCCGTCTCTACTAAAAATACAAAAAATTAACTGGGCATGCTGGCGGGAGCCTGTAGTCCCAGCTGTTTGGGAGGCTGAGGCAAAAGCATGGCGTGAACCCGGGAGGTGGAGCTTGCAGGGAGCCAAGATCCGCACCACTGCACTCCTGCCTGGGTGACAGAGTGAGACTCCATCTCAAAAAAAGGAAAAAGAAAAAGAAAAAAAAATACAATGGGACTTTCTCTTCTGGCTCAGATAAGGAACAGGGATCAGATTTATTCTCCTAACTTAACTAGAAAAGCAGGCAAAATACATTAAACATGACTTGGGCTTTGGACAGAAGGTAGCAGAGGATCATGGCCCCAGGAAAAAGGTAAGCAAAGGATTGGGAACCCACAGTGATCACAGCTCACCCCTTGGAGACAGTGTCCAGGCCAAAGTGCATGAACAGGCTGAGCTTCTCACTGGGTTGAGACTCAGATAGCAGTTCATAGAGAGTGACATGGCTGGATGTTGGGAACAGCATCACACAGGGGTCACCTTGATTTTTGGCTGAGTACTGATCTGTGAAAACTGACAGGAAATTACCCCAGACTGGGCAAACAAATATCCTAATCATCCCTAGAGATCATATAAAGCTGAGAATAGTCCATGGTCTCACAAGTCTGATTGAAAGAACTTTAACTGAAGCATCAGGTGGAATGCTCAGAGAATACTACAGCTCTTACCCCTGTAGTAGGACTGTATTAGCTCTAGAAAATAACTGCTCTAGAGTCAAAAACCTCAAAGAATCCCACTGATTCCAAGTAACATAACTGGGTGGTAGAACAAAATTCAGCTTCACTTAAAACAACATAACAAAAGCCAGCAACAAAAAATATAAGATTCACAATGTTCAGTGTCTATTCCAATTTGCCAGGAATGAAAATAAAAACACAAAATGTCAGTTTTGTGGGATGCAAATTTAATTTTGTATTTAAATGGAAATGTAGAACATTAAATGCTTCTATATAGTAATATTGAGGTTTCCATCAAGAAAACTAGAATAAGAAGAGAAGAACAGGGCCAGGCACAGTGGCTCACGCCTGTAATCCCAATACTTTGGGAAGTCAAGGCAGACAGATCACTTGAGGTCAGGATCTTGAAACCAGCCTGGCCAACATGGTGAAAATTCATCTCTATTACAAATACCAAAAAAAAAAAAATAGCCAGGCATGGCGGTGTGCGACTCTAAGCTACTCAGGAGGCTGAGGAACAAGAATTGCTTGAATCCGGGAGGCTGAGGCTGCAGTTAGCCAAGATTGCACCATTACACTCCAGCCTGGGTGACAGAGCAAGACTCCATCTCAAAAATAAATAAATAAATAAAAAGAAAAGAAAAAAAGAGAATTAATCTTGATTAAGAAGAAGAAAGAAAATAAAAGATGAGAACAGAAATTTAAAAAACAGAAAATAGAAAGAGGACATCAACAAAACCAAAAGTTAGTTATTTGAAAATGTTAATAAAATTGATAAATTTCTATCCAGATTCTGACCATGAAAAAAGAAAGAAGACACAGATTACCAATAATAAAAATTAAAAAAGAGACACCACTATGATCCTATGTTCACTGAAAAGACAATAAGGGAATATTATGAATAACTTTATGCCAATAAACCACATTTTATGTAAAATTGACAAATTTCTTAAAAGAATCAAACTATCAAAGCTCAGTTAATAAAAAAATATATAACTCAAATTTAAAATGTTAGTTAAAAATTTTCCCTAGAAGAAACTTCAGGAACATAATTTTACTTACAAATTTTACTAGCCATTTAAGGAAGAAATTACACCAGTGTTACACAAACTTTTACAATAACTAAAAGAAGAGGCAACACTTCCAAATTTACTTAATGAAATTACCACTTCCCTGAAACGCAAACCAATTTTATTATCAGGAAACAGAATTACAGACCAATATTCCTGAAGGTAGGTGTGACAATCATTACTGGAAATACAGCAAATTGAATCCAAGATTATATAAACAGGATAAGACATCATTACCAAGAGTTTAGGAATGCAAGGTTGGTTTAACATTCTAAAATTAATCAACATAATATATCACATTAGCAGACTAAAAGAGAAAAACCTATGATACAGAACTTCAATAAATACAGAAAAAGCATTTGACAAAACTCAATTCATTCAGGATAAAAAGTATGAACAAAATAATAATAGATGGACTATTCTTCACCTTTTGAAGAGCATTGAGAAAACCTACAGCTAGCATCAAACTTAATGGAAAGAAAGCAAATGCTTTCCTTCCCTGAATGTGGGAACAAGCCAGGATGACGGTTCTCACCACTGCCATTCAATGTTGTACCACAGGGTCTAGCCAGGTTAATAAAGGAAAATAAATTTTAAAAGACATACAGATTGGAAAGAAAGAAGTAAAACTGCCTTTGCTAGGAAATTTTAAGTAATCTACTACAAACATCTAATAGAGATAATATGTGAGTTTGGCACAGTTCCAACAGACATAGCCAATATACAAATATCAATTATATTTCTATGTACTGTCAAAGAACAATAGAGTTATATTAAGCATTGCATTCATATTAGCATCAAAAATACTATGAATATAAAAAATGCACATAATGAAAGATGTGCAGTCCTGTACACTTTAAGCCTGAAAACAATGGTAAGAGAAACTAATGAAGACTTAAATAAATGAAGAGATACTCCATGTCCATAGATGAGAAAATCAGTGTTTTTAAGATGTAGTTTTTACCCAAATTACTATACAGGTATAATGCAATCCAAAAAAAATCTCAGCAGTATTTTTGAGAAATGAACAAGCTGACTCTAAAATACATATAAAATAAAAGAATATTGACTAGGCAAAACAATTTTGAAAAAGAACTATCTTAAAGAACTTGCACTATCTGATTTAAAGACTAACAGTAAAACTACAAAAATCAACACAGTACAATACTATAATAAGGATAGACACAGTGATCAATGGAACAGAATAGAAAGTCCAAAATTAAATCCATACTTACTAGGTTATTTGACCAAAAAAAATGCTAAGGTAATTCAAGGAATATGGGTTGTCTTATTTTCTGATTTTCTGATTTTGGATAGCCACATGAAAAATAATGAACGTCAACACTTACCTCACACATATACAAAAATTAACTGAATGTACCAGGGATCTAAATGTAAGAGATAAAATTACAAACCATATAGAAAACAAAGGAAAGAAAATCTTTGTGGTTTTGGGTTAGGGACAGATTTTTTTAGATCGGATGCAAAAAGCATGAACTATAAAATTAAAATTATATGAATTGGACTTCATCAAAATTCAAAAATTTCATTTTTTTTCTTTCTTTTTTTCTTTTTTGAGAAAAGGTCTCACTCTGTCATCCAGGTTGGAGTGCAGTAGTGAGATCTCTGTTCACTGCAACCTCCACCTCCTGGGTTCAAGTGATTCTCATGCCTCAGTCTCCCAAGCAGCTAGGATTACAGGTGCCCACCAAGACATTCAGCTAATTTTTGTGTTTTTATTAGAGATGGGGTTTCACCATGTTGGTCAGGCTGGTTTTGAACTCCTGATCTCAAGTGATCAGCACACCTCGGCCTCCCAAAGAGCTGGAATCATAGGCATGAGCCAATGCGCCCAGCCAGTGACTCTTGGCTGTGATCCTGCCACTTTGGAAGGCTGAGGTGGGTGGATTGCCTGAAGTCAGGAGTTCGAGACCAGCCTGGCCAACACGGCGAAACCTTGTCTCTACTAAAAATACAAAAATTAGCAGACGTGGTGGTAGGTGCCTGTAGTCCCAGCTACTCGGGAAGCTAAGGCAGGAGAATCATTTGAACCTGGGAGGTGGAAGTTGCAGTGAGCCTAGATCACACCTCTGCACTCCAGCCTGGGTGACAAGAGTGAGACTCTGTCTCAAAAAAAAAAAAAAAAAAAAAAAAAAAAGGTAAATAATCTATTAAACATTAGAGAAACGCAAATTAAAACACAATGAAATACCACTGCACACCCACCAGAATGACTAAAAAACTGGCAAGTATAAGTGCTGCTGAGAAATAAAATAGACCATGACACATGAAACAGCATGAGTGAATCTCAAAAGCATGCTAAGTGAAAACAGCCCGATATGAAACCATAGGACGCTATTAATATGACACGAAAAAAAAAAAAAAAAAGACAATGTGCACAGCAGTTGCCAGGGCCCTGCTCCCCCCAGAGATTCCAATCTTTTATCATAATGCACCATCACATCTTATTTCATTATAACATTTGAGTAAGTGAACAAATTGAGCCCTCCCACACTCTAGAGTTTACAAAGTGTTCCCTGGACTAGCATGTCCCAAGGACTGAATTCCTTTGTGGAACCATACTTTGCAGAGTTTGATCTTCCCAGACTCATATATATAGACCACGTTACCCATGTTCCAGCAAAAAAGGGTCAGTGCCCAGCAGGTGAAAAGCAGGGGTAATTTGTCAGGCCTTAACATGACACACCTGGCTCAGAGCAGGCACCTGAAACTACTGTGTAGATGGATGTGTGGATTCAGCAAGTGCACCACGTGACACTTGATTCTAGGATTTGGATCATATGAAAAACGCCTACCCTGAAACAGACCAAACACATGTTTACAAACATAAAGACAACAATGTGGACCAAATACTTCCTACAATCGTGGATGTGAAATCGCTTTTCCAGTTTCTAGTACTAAAAAAAGAAAAAAAAAAAAAAAAGCCCCTTTGAATCCCCCTAAATGTAATCCCATGTTAAAGATTACATCAGAGCAGAGCAGGAAAAGAATTTTTTAAAAAACATTCTTGCATTTCTCAAGTGCTAGACAAAGTGTGCTCTAAGTGGTTTGGTTGGCAACATTAATTTTAATGAAAGTATGTGTATGTGTGTGTGTATATATATATATACTTTTATACTTGCTGAGAAATTATATATATGTGTGTGTGTATATATACATATATTGACATCACCAGAGAGGTGGCAGCCCCCTAGGGCAGTGAGAACAGGCCAAGGCGTTTGCTTCAGGTACAGCTATTTGGTATTCCCCACCAACACAGGAGACAAGCAGAAAAAACAAATCCGAAATTCCTTCCTATAGCACGACATACATCTAGAGTGGAAATCACGGGGAATCTGAATGACTGATAATAACACAGCTACTTTAAATTTGCAGATGAATCTTTGCTTAGATGATCTGAAATATTGAGTAAATATAAAAAGTAAATATAAATATTGAATAAATATAAAAAGATACAGTCATGCATTAGGTTGATATGAAATTGCAGTTTTTTTGTAGTCAAAATGGTCAACTGCTTACATTTTCATAAGGTCGATCTGGTGAAAGGACAATGAGAGTATATGGATATCAACTTTAGTTTTGTTTTCAAGAATCATAAAGCTCAAAGGACTCTTAATAAATGAAGTCCAACTTTCTCATTTTAAGTTTGCATTTGCAGGTCTGGGTGCAAATGAAAGTTTTTGAAAACCCCCAAATATCAGTGGGATAACTGAGATAAGTTAATTTCACATGCCTGTTGAGGAGTGCCCACAGTGTGAAAGACACAGCCTTTTCTAGTTAATGTGACACTCTGAGTGGCCCTAAGTCCCAGTGAACCTCATAGTCTAACAGGGCTGCTAGGGTTCCAGCCTTTAAAAACAGGGACTGGTCAGAGAAGAGGCATTCAAACCTGGCAGATGCCACATATTGGAAAACCATGGAAACCATGCTACTGGGTCGAGACTCCATCTTGCTGGCACTGGGAAGGCCTTTCACTATTAAGCAGGAGGAAGAAATGGTTGGATCACTCTGGCAAGCCAGCAGGCCATTTTGAGGAGCACAAGATGGACGACAGCAGGCAAATTCAGGAACCAGGCAGAAGCATAGAGGATGAACAAAGCAAGAGGTGCAGCAGTGGAGCGGGGAGCAGCACTTGCACTTTCTAAGAAGTGTAGAACAGAATGGATAGAGCTCATAAGATCATGGAAAGTTGAGGACGATCCAGATGATTTTGACTTTCTTCTGGCTGTGAGTAGGTAGATTTGAAGAAATGGGTAGTTTTTTTTCTGGAGAATATCTATAGTACAAGCAATATTTTCAGGGGAGTAGCACGTTTAGGGAAGAAAGGTAGAGAGCTGGCTTTGTGCAAAGATAGATCTGGTAAGGTAACATTCACAGTTGAAATGAGTTTTGTTGGATATGAGTGAAAGGAGTTAGAGAGTGCAGGCTAATAAACAGAGTCTACTAAAGGGGTAGGATGATTCGAGGTAGGCGATCCTGGGTGGTGCTTCCTTTTCATTTAGGGAACAAGAACTATGGAGTTGGGGGAAGTGGTTTAAACAGTGGTAGCAAGTATTAGAACTGATGCCAGTTATTTTCTGGTTGACATTGGCTAAGAGGGCCAGACATTGCCTGGTGGGGTCTATGGGTAGGTCGGGTCCTGTTCTGTGGTTAGTGATGCTGCTGAAAATTCCCTGGTTAGGGCTCAAATGTTGCGAGATGCTCTGGGCTTGGTAAGAAAAAGGTGTGCGTAACATCTCTGAGGCAGCTTTGCAGGTAGTACAGTTGCCATGACTCTGCCATGACATGCTACAGCAGCTCATGACCCAGTGCTGAGGGGATCAAGCCCAGCACATTCAGCAGGATTTCTTGGTCAGCTCTGCCAGGTCTCGGAGAGCCAGATTCTTTACTGAAACCATCAAACCTGCTGACATTATGGCTATCATAAAAATTAACCGGCACAGGCCACATCTTAATTTACAGCTTTGTAAATTACATGTTAAGATACAAGAATCCTATCCTTAGTAAACCTTAGGCATTTGTCTTACTGGCTGGTCACTTGATTACAGTTTAAAAAAAAAAAAAAAGTCTAGAAATACGTCAACACCAGTGAATACTGTGTGAATTTTGGAGAAAGGTCAGTTTAAATGAAAGCTCTTCTATATTGCCCGGCTCCCTTTAAAGGCTCCATTGTGGTTACTGTACCAGGGACTCAGCCCCAGGGTGCTGCAGGGAAACCTGGGGTTCATTCCTGCTGGAGTGGTTCTCCCACCACTTTCCATCAGTACAGACCACACAACACGGACCGTGTGATGAAATTTCAGAGGTACAGACAGATGATAAACAAACAAATGCAGACATACAGCAAGTGAAATAGACTTAAATATATGGAGGGAGAGACAGAGAGAGAGAGAGAGAGAGATATCATGAGACTTAGTCTAGTGGGAAGGAGAAGTTAGAAAAAACAAGTTGTTTCACACAGTAGCAAGTGCTAAAAAATGGTACCAAGGAAGAGAATGGCTGGGTGGGGAAGGGTTCACTCCACATAGGGGAGCAGAAAGAGCTCTTTGAAGAGTCGCCCCTGGGAGTGGTTGGGGTGAAAAATATGCAGAAATTGTGCATAAGACAGTATTCTATGGTCTGAATACAGAGACTCTAGCTTGTCACCACAACCCTAGAGCAAAGGAGAGAGTGACAAGCGGTGGAGATTTGGAGATTCTACCACCCAAACAACTGGTCACACGAGTAACTCTGACTTTTGTATCACTGTCTCCACAAATAAAAGTAGTAAAGTTGAATTTGTATTATGCAGGTAACTAACCTTTCTATTTTCCTTTTATTCAAGCAATTTTATAATAGATTTGTGATATACTTGGAGATCAATTCTATGATGTCATTTCCTCAACAGTTTCCAAGGGCTTCATCATAAAAGGTCCACATTAAGGAAAACAATTTCATCAAGTCAAGGTCCAAGCTGTTTATCATGGCAACAATCCAGTGAATGCTGAGTCAAAGGGAAGATTGTTTTGCACACAAAACTAAAGGAAACATAGCGTTAATAGTCACTTTAATGTACTTCTGTGTTTACAAAGTTATTCACCTTGAGGTTCCTTGGACTTTTGGAAAGTTATATGATCATTTCATGCACAATAAAATTGATGTCCAATACAAATTAAACACAATCCTTTATTATTCCATTATTGATTGATTTAATATGAAGTAGCCTCTTAGGCTTAATTGCCTTCCTCTGAGAAAGCCCTTAGTGGAAAGCAGTCCTGTGTCTACTCAGCATAAGCAACTAAAACTACAAATAGAAACTTCAACTGGCTTTGAAATGTTATTCACTGACTCAATCAGGCCTGCAACTTTTTTTAAAGTCTAAAAATATTAAGTTCCAAAACTTCACAAGAATGTAATGAAAGCTCTGAAGTTTACCCATATGTTGACAAAACATACCCCAAATAAACACTGTACTTTCCCTGAAAAAGATGGTAAGACCTTATTATAAGGTCAACTCTGCAAACCACTCTCTTAGATAAGTGAGATTCACAAAACAATGCATTTGCATGGATAGATAGATAGATATAGAGATACAGAGATTTTTTTGGCTAAAAGAACAGCATGGAAGAAAGAACTGGAGGAGGAAAGACGTGGAAAAGGAGGAGGTGACTTAAAAAGTTTGCTCAACAGGTTAAGAAGTTTTGGCCTGGCGCATTTTAATTTCAACAATCTGTGATATTGCCCCTACATCTTTTTATTATTTTTTTAACTTTAAGAGAATATGGTTGATGGGCTCTGGGCATGAAACTCGTGAAGGAATAACTAATTCGCTCAGCTGTAGCAAGCACCCAGTGTGTGCGATCTCCCCAGGCCCCCAGAAATAACCACCAATGTGCTCACCAGCAGCGCAGGCCTGCTCCCCAATACAGGCCTAGTACGTCAGACAGGGAGCCCACAGTGTCTCTTAGTAATTACTGACAACCACTCTTTCAGTACCTTGTCTCTTGAAGTGAGCAGTGCAGCAATCTCTAGGAATTAAGTATTTGCTACAGCTCTGCGATCTAACAGAAATCAATAAGGTGTCACAGGTAAGTATAATTCAAATATGTCCAGTCTTTCCCTTTTGTTCTCTATGGTTTCAGGAATTTCACTCTTCTAGACGAGGGGATATGTAGAAACATTATTTAAAAAGGCTACTGTTGCAAACTCATAATCACCATCAATTCATATCAGGTAACTGTTGTTAGGTCATTTGCTTTAGGATAAAATACAGTCCATGCCTTTACCAAGCACCCTTTGCTCTAGTTTCAAACAGCATCCCAATCCTTCATTCCAAAAACAAATGAAACAGTAAAGAGAAACCAGAGGCCCCGACATTGGAATTATTTCATTCGGGATTATTATTCATGGTTAGTAGAATTTTTCTGCTTCAGTCTAAAAATGCCAGTATGTGTACAATAACATAGTTTGTCATTTTCCCCTCTGAAGTTAAACAAGCAGGCACTCTGGAGAATACTGTAGATTTTGGTGCTCTTGGCTGAGCCCCCCCTTTTGTTGCTGCCTTAGCTGAAAGGGGGTATCCCCTCTGTGGTCAGGAAAAGCAGAAAGTCCTCCCACACTGAAGATGTAAGGACTATCCTTTGTCTGCAGACACAGAACCTGTCTTTCAAATAAGTAAAGGACCAAGGTTACTGAGATATTTTCCAGAAAAGTAAGGTTGGGCTGTATCCCACACCCAAGTGGTAGTTGTCAGCCCCTGTTTTCATTGGGGGGAATGCCTATTTAAGCAGTATAAAAATTCCTAGTGACTTTCTTCAGATTCCACAGACAACTTCCACCTTTTGAGAGTGAGATGAGGGCAGTGGGAAAAGAAAAAAAAAACAAGCCACATAGCGCCATTTAAGTCAATGTCAGACAACATTAGGACAGTGGTCCCATAAGATTTAACACTGTACTGGAACACTGCTCCTTCCCCAGAGTGCTTGGCACTCTGTCCTAGCTGCCTGCAGCATTCCACGCGGTGACCTGCTGTGCAGGTGTGCAGCCCAGAAGCAATGGGCTGTACCATACAGCCCGGCGTGCAGTAGGCGAGGCCATCTAGGTTTGTGTCGGTGCACCGTGATGTGCACACAGTGATGAAATCTCCTCGTGACCTCAGAACGCGTCCCCATCCTTAGACAACCCGTGGCTGTGTTCCAATTTCCCCTTGCTGTCAGAAACACAACTAAAAGCTTGAAGACCTCAGGTGACAGACTGCCTCCTGTTACCGCACCAAGACTGACAGCCTAAGCGTGGCTCCGCCCAAAGAGCAAGCTCCTCGCCCTACGACGGGAGGCCCGGCGAGACAGTCCTCTGGGCAGCACCCTTGCTATTTTGTGACGCTGCTCCAGCCCCCAGGATGTCCAAGATCTTAGGCTTCCCCTTGACGCGTGACGCTCACCACCCGAAACACCTCTCATACAGCGTGCACACCACATTTCAGATTTTAATGATTTACACTGCAATCAAGCAAAAAGGTTGTGAACTCAAAAGCCAGCAACAACTGAACATTTAAACTCCAACGTCCACAATCAGAATACAGCCCTCAAGGCGGCCAGCTGGGACCTTGCAGGCAGCACCGCGCACGCAGGACCTAGCGCACGCCGCAGTTGAGCCGATGGGCGGAGCTCAGTTGTTGCCATGGCCACGTCGCGGGCAGCCTGGGAGCCAATCCGCGGCGGATCGAGCCGTTGCCTTGGCTACACCGTCTGTTAGGGCAGCGCACGCTATCAGTGACAGAGACCTCACTGCGTTGCCCCAGCACCAGGGCTCGCGGGGGTCCCGGGAGGGTCTCGGCAGCCGTGCGCCCCGAGACCCCCGCCGCGGCCCGATCCTCTGAGGGCCAGGCATGAACCGCAAGAAGCTGCAGAAGCTGACAGACACCTTAGCTAAAAATTGCAAGCATTGTAAGTAAGAATCTAGTGCTGGACAAGTCGAGGCTCCTGGACCGAACCTGGGTCCCACCCGGTGCCAGGGTCCGCTGTTCTGCCTGCTTCCGGCCTCCTGGGCCTGTGTGGGCTACCTACCGCCCCTCCACTCCCGCCCCTTAGGCGTAAGTCAGTGGGTGAATCCCCGGGGTGCTAGCTCCTTGGGTTTGATCTTAGGAACCCAGGCCTCCACCTCTAGTGCTACCTACACTCCCACACATGCATTTACTTGCTTCTCCAAGCCTCTTATTTTACCTGATAGAAACATGTGATGTTAGCCTCAGTGAGGTGTAAAATAAATGCTAAAACCCACTGGTCTCAAGAAAAGTAGCACCACCAACGTGCACTCACCCTGCTTTCTAGCTCGCATATACACTCGCAGGTACAAGTTCTGGAAGCTTACCAAGAGACCCATAGGAGAAAACGGTGCTCAACTTCTCAACATCTTTAGGAGATGTCAGTTGTGTCATCTCATCTGTGCCTCAGAACAAGATTTGTTTGGAAACCAGAGTTCAGCACAACTAAACACGCGGTAAAGAATGGATTCCCAACTTTAGACTCCCACTTTCCTGTGGCTCCTAGTGTTGAAAGATAAAGGAGACTTTGCAGGTGACAAGATGAGCCCTATTTGAAGGCACCTGCTCTAATCTCGCATTTGAAAGGGTGGTACTGGAATTTCATAGGAAACTTTGAGTTTATATTCAGACTGAAAAACATAATTGCACTTGAGCAAGGAAACCGTGGGTATGGTTTAGATGAGGAAGATATTGCCTGTTGAGCAAACTTAGAAGTTGTGTGTTCATTGCAAATCTACTGGTCCCTTGAAGAAACAGAAGCAACAATTCCCCAAATATCTGCATTGCTCAAAGAAGAAGGAATAAAAATGTTGATGTAGTTTTAGAGATCATAAGATCTAGTGCATCCTAATTATCATTAGTATCTGATTTAATACCTGGTATGAAATGCTCTCTTAGTGGGATGGTGACATAAATGAATGTTATGGTATGTGTAAGCATCTTAAAATGTTTAGGAAAAAAAATCCTGTAATTTAAGATATTATTATGACTACTATACTCTGATGAGAGTTTTGTTCTGTTATTGTTTTTCTTAAAACACTTTCATTTCTGGGAGAATAGGTATTCTTCTAGTAAACATCTAGTAAACATTTTTGATAAATATTCAAAAACAATTCAATAGCTGCTATACACAATACTGATTTTGTCCCTTTCCATAAGTTTGAATTTGATTTAGTCTCTGTTCAGTAAATTTGAATGCATTGCAAACAATCATTCTGTAAACAATCAAAAGGTGAGTGTATATTTTTAAAGATAATTAAAAATACGGCAGGAAAAAGTCTACTCTTGGTTTTTTTATTTACTAAAAAAATTTTGATGAGTCTTACAAACTTAGATGATTATTAAAGTCTATAGAAATAGTTATAAGTCATGGGCATTATAATAATTTTAAATTTTCTTTAACAGAAGAACTTTCCCCTAAAGTTAAATTTTGTTTTAGTCGCAAGACAATAAAACTATCAAGAGTCAATGGATAAATTTTGTAGAATCAAAGAAGAGTGAAAGATCTTAAGAGAGCATCTAGTTCATGCACCATTCTACAGATATGTTCTGCAGGACACATTTAGAGCATTCCAAGAAGATGAAAATCTGTTCTTGAATTTTCTTCAGTTTCATTTAATATTGTATTCTAGAATTTAAGAAATGTTTAGCAATAAAAGTTTTCTTATGGCTAACCTTTGATCCTTTGGGTAATAAATTAAACTAACTTTTTAAAATTTTTATTTCAGCTGAGATGGAAAAATGGCTAACCAACATCCCCTCTGCTACTATTTTATATACATGAACAGAGTACATCATTCTTCATGCAGGTTTTTCTTCCCCAACCACTAATAGCTCTTGCTTTTTAAGAGGTTTGTGTGTGTGTATATGCGGTTACATGTAACATGAAATTTACTTTTTTAACCATTTTAAGTGCTTACATCCACCTCCAGAACTTTTTCATCGTCCCCAATGGAAACTCTACCCATTAAATATTAACTCACCATTCCCTCCTCATCCTAGCCCCTGGCAACTACCATTCTACTTTGTCTCTATAAATCTGACTAAGTACCTCATATATGAGGAATCATACAATATGTGTCCTTTCGTGCCTGGCTTATTTGACTTAGTGCAATGTCCATAAATGTTCATCTATGTGTCAGAATTTTCTTCCTTTTTAAGGCTGAATAATACTTCGTTGTATGAATACGCCACATTTTGTCTATCCATTCCTCCATTGATGGACTCTTGCATCTGTCTTTTGACTGTTGTGAATAATGACACTATGAACATTGTTGTACAGGTTCCTGCTTTCAGTTCTTCTGAGTATGTATTTAGAAGTAGAGTTCCTGGATCATACGATAATTGTGTTTAATTTTTATGAAGCGCCATCATCATACTGCTTTCCAGTGACTAACAGCTGTTTTTAAAATCATAACCATTATATTGTTTCCTACGGTTTATTTGCTGAATCTTTTTTCCCAAAGTTTTTAGTGTTTCTCTTTAAATGTGGTTCTCCAAACCAGATATCTCACAAAAACCTGTACTGACCTCTAGGATGAGGTGTGATTTTTCCATTCCTAGATGCTGTCTTCTGTTATACACATGCAGGTTTTGTCCTTGTTTGTTAAAATGCTCAATCATAGTTTTGTCTGGTTTCTAAATAAATTTTCCCCAACTTCCTCCCATACTTGGTATTTGGGCTTTTATATTATCAAGACCAGGCAATAACCCTTCCACCTACATTCTCAAATGGGGTTTGGAACACAAATAATTAACTCGGTATTTATAACCATGGTCCTTTATACAATACTGTGTATGAGCAAGTATCTGTGAGTGTATATATCCTTTAAATAAAAATGTCCTTCCTCCAAACTATTACTGAATACTTGCATGTCAATTTTTACATAATCCTCAAGAAAAGCCATATTGGGTGCTAAAATATGCTTTAAAGCTTTATGTTGGAAAACTGGTGACTCTAGTTTCCAAAATCTGGCTTATGAATTCATGAAGCCTAAAGTGAAATGAAAATCGTTACCTAGTTCTCATGAACCTGACATCTATTTCCAGGGAAAAGAAGTTGTAAATCTCATGAATGCCATAGTAAAAATATTGAGAAAAAGTTACCGTTTTTTAATCTTACCATTCTTATTTTGAGTCATATTTCTACCTGCCTTGTAGAGTTTAGAATCTGACACCACTATCATTATTCCAGTAACTTGGCTAACATTTTCATATTTTTTCCCTAAACATAAGAATTCCTGTTTGGAGGGTATGCTACTTCTTTAATTTCTATTAAGTTAAGGGTCATTAATCTCAAAACAGGAGAGTCTTCTATTGACAATTACCTATTTGATGTCTTTGATGTTGTTTGTCTGTAAACGTATTGCAAAATTTAAGTTAGAAATTAAAGATTAAAGATTCACTTTTGTTATATCTATTTTATTCTTTCAGTTAATAAATTTGAAGTGAACTGTCTTATAAAGCTTTTTTATAGCTTGGTGGGAGCAGTAGAGAGGCAAGGTCTGGTTATTGGACTGGATCGTAATGCATTTCGAAATATCCTGCATGTGACATTTGGAATGACAGATGACATGATTATGGACAGAGGTAAGAGACACGCAAGATTCAAATTAGCCAAATCCAGCCATAACTGGGGAAAAAAAAAAAAAAAGGTTTGGTTCTTGGATATCCTCTTGGTAGGAAGCTTAGTGTTTTGCATTCCCAGTGTCATTGAAATATACAAATTTAATTTTGAAAAGATCACAGAAAAGGAGGTAATATCAGCTTTATTTTGTGTATTTAAGAAGAAGACAAAGTCATGTTGACTAACTACCTTTCTCTTACCTTATATCAGAAAACCTAAAACATTTCGATTTCTACTTAATAAACGTAATAAATAGAATAGTTTTAAAAGGACATTTAAATTCTTTCCATCACAGAAAATATTTCCGTGACAAGATATAATTCTATGCATCAAGTAATGACTTGAGTAACAAAAATATAAAGTATTTTATTTATATTAGTGTATTTAACATATCTAATTAATATGATCAACTTATTTTATAGCAACATACTTATTATTAATTAATGATCAATATACTTAGACATTGAGAATTGTATTTGTTCCCACAAAAACATTTTAAAAATTGAATGTTTAATAAAACAGTTTCATGATATTATGATGTCTTAGTTTCCTCTTTCATCAAATGAGAAGAGAATATTGGACTGTACAAACTGAAGTGTTCTCTTAATTTTAAAAGTGAGTGATGCCAATGTAGATTCTTTACTGAGAATTATCATGCAGGACAGGTGTTCCATTTAACCTCTTTCCCTTTAGTATTCCGAGGTTTTGATAAAGATAATGATGGCTGTGTAAATGTATTGGAGTGGATTCATGGATTATCACTGTTTCTTCGAGGATCTTTGGAAGAAAAAATGAAATGTAAGATTGCAGATTGTCCTATTGGTTTGTACTTTATGAATAACATATCTAAAGCACTTAAATCAGTGTCCTTCAACCCAGACAGTAAAGTGGGTTTGTTGGTTGGCTGGCTAGTTGGTTTGAATCCCACCGGCCTATTTTATGGAATGAATTCAAGTCAATAAAATATGAAAGAAAGTTAATAAAAAGAAAATTCAAGTGATTCCGAGGAGTAATTTATGCCAATGAAGACTCCATAGGCATTACTACACATGCTAATTATGTACATATACATTTACGTATTAAGCATTTGACAGATTTTACTTGAATTGTAACCATAAAACTAGAGAATATTGATTCCAGTGTTCTTATTCTTAATTAACTCTCAATTAATTCTGATGAACTCTGCTTATGAGCCATATTTAATCAGTTTTCCAAGATTTTCAAGGTGAAGATATTCAAGTTACTGTTCCTTGGTATGCTTTTTCATAATTGAGAGTCAGGAAATATTTTCTAAAGATTATTGTATATATCCTAGTATACATTGACACTTACAATGGAATCAGGCTGCACGAAGACCTGTGGGGTTGGTACAGCATCAAGATAGAACTTGACCCTGAAAACTTTATCAGAGAAAATATTACCTTACTGATAGGATCAAATTCATAATTTGTTATTTTTTTTTAAAGATTGTTTTGAAGTGTTTGATTTGAATGGTGATGGATTCATTTCAAAGGAGGAAATGTTTCACATGTTGAAGAACAGCCTTCTCAAACAGCCATCTGAGGAAGACCCTGATGAAGGAATTAAAGATTTGGTTGAAATTACACTTAAGAAAATGGTAAATATGTGTAATGTCAAGTTTTTCATTAAAATTTGTGGGCAAGATATGGGCTAGAAATAATAATTTAAATTATAATAATTTTCAGTTCCCTGCTTGCTTAAATAAAACACATAAATTATGCTCCTCATTATAATATTAATAGTTCTTTTCAATTTCACCACCCAACCTCTTATTTTTCTAGCACTTCCTTTTTTTTTTTTTTTTTTTTGAGACAGGGTCTCGCTCTGTCGCCCAGACTGGAGTGCAGTGGCATGATCACAGTTCACTGCATCATCAAACTCTCGGGCTCAAGCAATTCTCCTGCCTCAGCCTCCCAAGTATCTGAGACTACAGGCGCACACCACCATGCCCAGCTAATTTTTTTTCTAATATAGATGAGGTCTCACTATGTTGCCCAGGATGGTCTCAAACTTCTGGCCTCAAGGAATCACCCCGCCTTAGCCTCCCAAAGTGCTATGATTACAGGCCTGAGCCACCGTCCCCAGCCTAACACATTTTAAAAAATTAACTCTTGACTATGAAAAGAGCATGTATTTGCAGTAATCATTTTAGTTGTTGCCTAACATGTTTCTCATTCCCCTAGGATCATGACCATGATGGGAAACTGTCTTTTACAGACTATGAACTGGCTGTGAGAGAAGAGACTCTTCTACTGGAGGCCTTTGGGCCATGTCTTCCTGATCCAAAGGTACTGATACAACTTTCCCTGAATGATAACCAAAGTACAATGTAGAACAACCCAGGACTTCTCGATTTAATGGGTAGTGGATCAGACAAATCCTGTCCACCCAGAAAGAATGTCTTTTAAATACAGAAAGCACACTGAATAACCTGCTGATTCATTTCATGGTACTGTTGTGGCCTGGTGCTATGTTTCATTCATTAACTCATTCATGTCAGAAACAATTAATGAGGTTTAATGTGTGCCAGGAGCACAGATGAAAGGCTCAGTGATTTTACTCAAGGGCTCATATTTTCCGGTGAAAATAATTACACAAGAGTATGATATGTATTATTATAATGATACTTAATTACTTGTATGTGCTTCATCTATGCCAGGCAACGTTGTAAACACTAAGCCTCACATTGTCTCATTTAATCCCCATAACAACCATGTGAAGTAGGTAGTAATATTAGCTTCATTTTCCAGATGAGGAAACCAAGGCTTGGAGAGTTTAGGCACCTTGTCCAAGTTTACCCACTTATTAGTGGAATACCCTGGGTACCCTGGTGCCAGAGTCATAGAGATATGTGTAGAGTGTTGTGGAACTTGAGAAGAGGTCATCTAAACAGATGTATGGGAGGACTGGTAAATGGCTGGCAGGGCAGGGAACTTATCAGAATAACTGGTTTTCAAAGGACAAAATAGCCAGGTCAGATGGGAAAAAATAATCTGAGCAATCTGAGCAATCATGTATGCACAAAAGAGAGACAGAAAGAGAGATGGAGCGAGAGATGGAACAGGAGATGCAGATGCATCTGCACTGGATGAGGTTTTGGTGTGCTCTGAGGCTGGCGATGAGGCTGCAGAAGCACAGCTTGTGGAGCTTGGAGCTCAGGTTTAGTCTTGAAGGTGACAAGGCATCCCTGAAAGATTGAGGCAGGCGGTGTGATGTGATATAGAAATAGTATCACTCTTCCCAGCCCTAGCATGTATCTCCTGCTGCCTACTTAACATGTCCACTTAGATCTCCGCAACAAATTTTTGACTTTTCCCCAAAACTCACCCCTCCCTCAGTCTTCCCTGTCTCATTAAGTGGCAAGCACATATGCCCAGTTGTTCAGTCAAAACCTAGGGGCCATCTTTAATTTATCTCTTTTAACACTATTAGCTACACCTCCAAAATATGTCCTTGAATATAGCCTCTTCTCCTCACATCTGTTCACCGCCACTCTAAGTTAAGCCACTGTCATATGTTACCTAGCCTAGATTCTTAGCTTTCTGGCTTCCACTGTCATCCCCTACTGACTTTTCTCTACAGTATCCAGTATGTTTAAAATGCAAATGTTGTCAGCCCCTCCCTTGCTCAAAACCCGCCAGAGGGTTCTGAAGTGGACCCAGTGGGCCATTTCCCTCTCTCCACCCACATCTCCTATCATCTCCCTTCTCTCTTGCTGCTGGAGCCACAGCAGCTGGCTCATGTGCCTCCTCCATACCTATGCGCTTGCTGCTGCCTCTGTCCAGAAGCCCTTTCCCCAGACTCTCCTGGGCCTCATTCTCTCACTTCATCCAGTCTCTGCTCCAATGCCACTTCCTCACAGAGCCCTGTCTTGACCATCTTAACAATCCTCCCTCTTCATCCCCTAGCCCTGCTTTCTTTCTTTTTCTTAGCAGCGCTTTTTATCACCTAACTATATCTGTCTCACCACGTAGATGTCAGCTCACTGAGGCCAGGAACTTAGTCTTTGTTTCACTGTGTTTCCCCACACCCTGTGTGTAGCACATGGTGTGTGTCTAGTAATGAGAGATGGATGGATGGATAGATGGATGGATGGATGGATGGATGGATGGATGGATGATGTGGGTGCATGGATGAGTAGATGGATGGGTGAATGGATGAATGGATGGTTGAGGTGAGTGGGTAGATGGATGGATGAGTGTGTGGATTGGATGGATGGATGGATGGATGGATGGATGGATGGATGGATGGGGCAAATGGGTGGGTGGATGCATGGATGGATGGATGGATGAATAGATGGATGAGTGGATGGGGCAAATGGGTGGGTGGATGCATGGATGGATGGATGGATGAATAGATGGATGAGTGGATGGATGAGGTGGGTGGATAGGTGAGGTGTGTGGGTGGGTAGATGGATGGTTGGATGGATGAGTGGGTGAATGGATGGGTGGGTGAATAGATAGATAGATAGATAGATGCATGGATAGATGGGTGGATGCATGGATGGGCAATGGATGGATGGATGGGTGGATGGATGATGAAGTGGGTTGATGGGTGAAGTGGGTGGGTAAGTGGGTAGATGGATGGATGGATGGGTGAGGTGAGTAGATGGATGGGTGAGGTAGGTGGGTGGGTAGATGGATGGGTAGATGAAAGGATGAGTGGATGGGTGGAAGGACAGATGGATGGGTGAGGTGAATGTGTGGGTAGGTAGATGAGTGGATAGATGGGTGGGCGGATGGACGGATGGATGGATGGATGGATGGGGGACAGATGGATTGATGGATGGATGGATGAGGTGGGCGGGTAGATGGATGAGTGGATGGATGGATGGATGGATGGATGAGGTGGGTGGGTGGGTTGATGGATGGGTGAGGTGGATGGATGGGTGAGGTAGGTGGATGGATAGATACATGGGTGGATGGATGGGTGGATGCATGGATGAGTGATGGATGAATGGATAATGAGGTTGGTCAATGGCTGAAGTGGGTAGGTGAGTGGGTGGGTGGATGGATGGATGGATGAGATGGATGGATGGGTGAGGTCGGTGGGTGGGTAGATGGATGGGTGGATGGTTGGGTGAGGTGAGCAGATGGATGAGTGAGGTGGGTGAATAGATGGATGGGTAGATAAAATGATGAGTCGGTGGGTAGGTGGATGGATGGATGGATGGATGGATGGATGGATGGATGGATGGAGTGGGTGGGTAGATGAATGGGTGGATGGATGGATGGGTGAGATGGGTGGATGGGTGAGGTAGGTGGGTGAGTAGATGGATGGGTGGATGGATGAAGAGATGAGGTGGATGGATGGGTGAGGTGTGTGGGTGGGTCTCAGAAGTTCCTGATGGGGAGCTCTGGGTCTCTCCATCTCCTCAGGAACTATTTCATCATTTACCTTTATCTTTATACCACATCTTCAATCTCTTCCCTCTCTAGTGAAACCTTGCCATTAGAATTTTAAAAGATTCAAAACTGTCCCATCTGAAAAGCAAAATGAAAGAACGAGCGAAAGAAGGAAAGAAAAGGAGAGAACTTACCTTAATTTCACACTTATTACTTCTATTTCTTGTATAATGGTTTTCCTTTTCAAAGCCTAGCATCTTGAAATAATTGTCCACATTTAATACCTAACTACTATCACTTCTTCCCATCTACCCCTGAATCTGCTTTTGCAAGGTCACCCTCCCACCTTGTGAATAAATCCCGTGAATGCTCTTGGCTTCTTGCCTTACTGAACCACATCCCCCTCCCCTCGGCTCTCAGTACAGCCTTCCTGCTCCAGAGAGTGCCTTGTTACCAACCAAGGCCTGGCTGTGCCTTGATTGGTCCTCCTGGACTCCCATAGTCCACCATGTGCCTTTCCCTACCACAGCCCATGCAGCCCTGACTGACTCTTTCCAGTTTCTGGACAGTCTCTGCCACCGGGCTGGAGACTTTTGGCGAGCTCAGTCAATTGATCTTGCTCATCTTTGTGGCCACAGAACCAAGCACTGTTTTTTGAGTGTAGTCATGAGATCTGTGAGTGAAATGCATGAACCAGAAGTTCTCGATGTTCACTCACCCTCAGTTATCCTGTCTCTACACACACTGAGGAGACATACAGAATATTTTGTGTTGTTCTACCTTTTTTGGAAATCCATACTAAATTGAGTACCTTTTTTTACAGAGCCAGATGGAATTTGAAGCTCAAGTATTCAAAGATCCAAATGAATTCAATGATATGTGAATACCTAAATGTCTATATTGTCTCAAGTGAGTAAAAAAGGAGGCACATATGTATTGCTTACTTTTTGTATTTAGTTCAGAAAAATGATGTTGAATTGTGTGTTTCAGGGTGAAGATGAGGTTCACTTACATATATCATTTAACATCAGTGTGAGGTGCAATTAAAATAGATGGAAGACATGAAGTCCCTTATTAGATGATGGGTTTGGCAAGACAGTTAACTTTTCTAGAGATATTTTATCACATAGACTATCTGTCGAAGCACATAACTGGCATAAAACCTTTGGATTCATTAAATGAATGGAAAGATTATGTAATTATGAATTGTTAATACAAATATTCTGTGTCAGAAAGAAGCTGGGTGTACACTGAAAAATCATTGAAATGACTGGATTTCCTTTGAAACAATAAATAATGAAGATAGCATCAAAAGAATAAGAACATTCTTTTATTGAGCATTGAAACACCTTTCTGGTAGGCATTGAGGGAGATCCAGAGAGATGAAAGACACATAGAAATCATATTATATTGAAATATAATACGATTTGCATTATTGTTTGAGGCTTTGGCTAAATAACCTTACTGATTGTAAGTGCCTGAAGGCAAGGGTTTTATCCACACACATCTTTGTCTGCCATAGCAGTTAGTCCTCTGCATACAAAGGGCAGTCCATAATTACTGTAGATTAGAAAACCAAAAAGTACCACAAGATAAATGCAAACTCTTGGTGAGCAGAGGGAGAACATGTACTGAGTTTCTTAGGTTTCATGGCTAATGCATTGGCACAGCTTTCAGTTATCCCTGCAGTCCTTCCAGACAGTCCCTGCCCCGTGCATTGCAGTTGGTTGGCAAAGCCCCCCTCTGTCCTGGCACCCAGTATTCCTCCATCCTGACTCCACGTATTGCCCCCTTGCCACTGCCTGAGTGCACCATAGTGTCCCCATCCCCCCACTGCCTGGAGTTCCCCTTGTGTTCCCCTTTATCAGGGCACATCCTAACTGTACCCTGCTGGCTGTGACCTCCTGAAGACAGACCTGGCTTCTCCCTGCATCTGGCTCCCCCGCACGTGCTGTGGGCATCCTGAGAAGCCTGAGAAAGAGAGGGCCAGGTTAGGCTTGTGTGAGCTGCTTTTTGCCTTCTTGGTACACACAGTAAGCAGTGGAGAGGGGTGTCACACCGTATCTGTTCTATCCTCATCTAAATACTGAAAGGCTAGGTGGGATAGGAAATCTTTCTTACTACATATGCATTAAGTTAAAGTAAAAGAGAATATTGTGTGAAAAAATGCACTGTTACTAATAAATGGAATAAACAGATACAGGAAATAAAAGAAAACATACTTTACTGTGCAAGTTTTTTTTTATATTTTAGATTCTGACACAGATGGACTTTGACACAATTTTTCTATTTGCAGTAAATATAAGTAATGCAACACACAATGCTTTTTTATCTTTATTGAGGGATAATTGGTAATTTAAAACTGTATATATTTAAGGTATACAACTTGATGTTTTTATATTTGTATGCATTGTGGAGTAATCACCACAATCAAGTTAATTAACACATACACCACTCACATAGTTACCATTTTCTTTTTGTGTGTGTGAGCCACCCTTATAGCAAATTTCAAGTATATAACACTGTTAACTATAGTCACATTGCTGTGTATTACATCTCCAGAACTTACTCATCTTTCATAACTGAAACTTTGTAGCATTTGACTAACATCCCCCCATTTCTCCCCACCATACTATCCCCAGCCCTTGGAAACCACCATTTTACTCTCTCCTGCTATGAGTTTTGCCCTTTTAGGTCCCTCATATAAGTGAGATCATGCAGTATTTGTTTTTTTCTGTGTCTGGCTTATTTCAATTAGCATAATGTCCTCCAGGTTCATCCATGTTGTGGGAAATGACATAATTTCCTTCTTTTTAAAGGCAGAATGATATTTCATTGTGTGTGTGTGTGTGTGTGTGTGTAATGGGGAGACAGGGACACTATGATGCACTTAGGCAGTGGCATGGGGCGAATTGTGGAGTTAGGGTGGAGGGACACTGGGTGCCAGGTGGGGCTTTGGCAACCAACTGCAATGCACGGGGCAGTGATTGTCTAGAAGGACTCTAGGGATACACTGAAAACTGTGTCATGTGTATATGCACACATATATACATATATGTATTTCATATATTCATTTATTCATTGACAGTCATTAGGGCAGTTTCCATGTCATGGCTACTGTGACTACACTGAAATAAACATAAGGACACAGATTTCTCTATATGAGACTGATTTTATTTTCTTTAGTTATATACCTAGAAGTGATATTTCTGGATCGAATGATAGTCCCACTTTTAATTTTGTGAAGAGTCTCTATACTGTTTTCTATACTAGCTGTACCAATTTGCATTCCCACCAGCAAGGATTCTCTTTTCTCCACATCCTTGTCAGCCCTTGTTATTGTTTATCTTAGTGATAGTAGCCTCTGTAAGAGGGGATATCTGATTCTGGTTTTGATCTGCATTTTTCATAGACCTGTTGGTCACTTTTTCATAGACCTGTTGATCATTGCTATTATCTTTGAAAAATATGTAGTCAGGTTCTTTGCCCATTTCTAAATCAGGTTTTGCGGGGTTTTATGTTTGGTTTTTATTGTTGCTATTGAGTTGTAGGTGTTCCTTATATATTTTAGACATTAACCACTTAGCAAATATATGATTTGCAAATTTTTTTCCAGTGGTTACCTTTTCACTGTTGATTATTTCCTTTTCTGTGCAGATTTGTTTTTAAGTTTAATTCAATCCCACTTATTTTTGCTGCCTGTGTTTTTGTCATCATATCCAAAAATCATTGCCCAGACTAATGTCATGAAGCTTTTCTTCTGTGTTGTCTTCTAATAGGTTTACAGTTGTAAGTCAACATTTAAGTCTTTAATCCACTTTGAGTTGATTTTTGTATATGTTATGAGATGGGGTCCAATTTCATTCTTTTGACATGCAAATCCAATTGTCCCAACACCATTTTGTGAAGAGACTCTCCTTTCCCTGTTGTGTATTCTTGGCACCTTTGTGGGAGATCAGTTGACTGTAGACACTTGGATTTATTTTAGGCCTGTCTTATGTTCCATTGGTCTATATGTTTGTTTTTATACCAGTACCATGCTGTTTTGATTAGTAAAGCATTGTATTTTGAAATCAGGAAGTATGACATCTTCAGCTTTGTTCCTCTTGCTCAGGAGTGCTTTGGCTATTTAGGGTCTTTTCTGGTTCCATATGAATTTTAGGATTGTTTTTTCTATTTCTGTGAAGAATGCCATTAGGATTTTGATAAGGATTGTATTGAGTCTGTACATCACTTTGGGTAGTATGAACATTTTAATAACATAAATTCTTCCAGTTCATGAATATGAGATGCCCTTTTATTAGTCTGTATTTTCTTTAATTTCCTTCATCATTGCCTTTATAATTTTCAGTGTATAATACTTTTACCTCTTTGGTTAAGTTTATTACTATTTTTTATTTTTTTGCTGCTATTAGGAATGAGAATTTTATTAATTTTTTTCAGATAAGCTCATTTGTGGATAGAAACATGACTGATTAGTAAGTTGATTTCATGTCCTGCAGCTTTATGAAATTCACTTATTAGTACTAACAGTGTGTTGTTGTTGCTGTTGTTGTTGTTGTCATTGTTGTGTTTGTAGGGTTTTCTGCATATATGATGATACTGTTTCAAAATGGAGGTAATTTTACTCCTTCCTTTCTAACTTGGATGCTTTATTGGGGGAACCCGCTCCCAATATTTCAACGTAGGTTCTTTCTATTTTCCATAAGTGTCAGCTGGCTGAGAAATAAAGAGAGACAGTACTAAGAGAGGAATTTTACAGCTGGGCCACCAGGGGTACATCACATATTGGTAGGAACATGATGCCTGCCTGAGTCTCAGACCAGCAAGTTTTTATTAAGGGTTTCAAAAGGGGAGGGGATGTAAGAACAGGGAGTAGGTACAAAGATCACATGCTTCAGAGGGCAAAAAACAGAACTACTAATAAGGGTCTAACAAAGATCACGTGCTTCTGAGGGAACAGGACAAAGGGAAAAACCAGAACCACTGATAAGAGTCTATGTTCAGCGGTGCATGTATTGTCTTGATAAACGTCTTAAACAACAGAAAACAGGGTTGGAGAGCAGAGAACTGGTCTGACCACAAAATGACCAGGGCGGAATTTTTCCCTACCCTAGTAAGCCTGAGGGTACTGCAGGAGACCAGGGCGTATCTCAGTCCTTATCTCAACTGCACAAGACAGACATTCCCAGAGTGGCTGTTTATAGACCTCCCCACAGGAATGCATTCCTTCCCCAGGGTATTAATATTAATATTCCTTGCTAGGAAAAGAATTTAGCGATATCTTCCCTACTTGCACGTCCATTTATAGGTGCTCTTCAAGCAGAAAAATACAGCTCTTTTTGCCCGACCCCGCAGGCAGTCAAACCTTATGGTTGTCTTCCCTTGTTCCCTAAAAATCACTGTTATTCTGTTCTTTTTTTTTTTTTTTTTGAGGCAGAGTCTCGCTCTGTCACCCAGGCTGGAGTGCAGTGGCCAGATCTCAGCTCACTGCAAGCTCCGCCTTCCGGGTTCACGCCATTCTCCTGCCTCAGCCTCCCGAGTAGCTGGGACTACAGGCGCCCGCCATCACGCCCGGCTAGTTTTTTGTATTTTTTAGTGGAGACGGGGTTTCACCGTGTTAACCAGGATGGTCTCGATCTCTTGACCTCGTGATCCGCCCGTCTCGGCCTCCCAAAGTGCTGGGATTACAGGCTTGAGCCACCGCGCCCGGCCTGTTATTCTGTTCTTTTTCAAGGTGCACTGATTTCATATTGTTCAAACACACACGGTTTACAATCAATTTGTACAGTTAACACAGTTATCACAGTGGTCCTGAGGTGACGTACATCCTCAGCGTACAAAGATAACAGGATTAAGAGATTAAAGTAAAGACAGGCATAAGAAATTATAAAAGTATT
This sequence comes from Chlorocebus sabaeus, assembly GCF_047675955.1. Taxonomy (NCBI): domain Eukaryota; kingdom Metazoa; phylum Chordata; class Mammalia; order Primates; family Cercopithecidae; genus Chlorocebus; species Chlorocebus sabaeus. The sequence continues at coordinate 52,837,471 of NC_132911.1, read as the reverse complement.
ATTTGGGAACTGACAAATGTCCATGAAATCTTCACAATTTATGTTCCTCTGCAGTGAGTCCAGCCGGTCCCCCCATTTGGGGTCCCTGACTTCCCACAACAATGCTTTAACTTCTTTTACTTGTCTAATTGCTTTGGCTAGAACTTCCAGTACTATGTTAAATAGAAATGGCAAGAATGAGCACCATTTCTACCAGATATTTGACAGAAAGTTTTTTAATTTTAATAATGATGTTAGCTGTGGGCTTTTCATACATGGCCTTTCTTGTGTTGAGGTCAGTTCCTAGTGTACTCATTTTGTTGAGAGATTTCATCATGAATGGTTGTTGAACTTTGCTAAATGCTTTATTTCTGCATCTGTTGAGATGATCGTGAGGTTGCTTTCCTTTTAGTTATTGTGTTGTATCACATTAATTGATTTGCATATGCTGAAGCATCCTTGCATCCCAGGGATGAATTCCATCTGGTCATGGCGTTATGATCTTTTTAATGCACTGTTGAATTCAGTTCGCTAGTGTTCTATTGAGGATTTTTGTTCCAATGTTCATCAGGGATATTGGCCTGTAGTTTTCTTTTCTTGTGCTATTATTGTCTGATTTGGAATCAAGGTGATACTGGCTTCGAGAAAGAAGTTTTTGAAAGTGTGCCCTTTTTTTCTAATTTTTAGAGGAGTTAAAAAATTAAAATAATTGGTATTCATTCTTCTTAGAATGTTGGGTAGAATTCACCTAGAAAGCCACCTGGTCTGGACCTTTCTTTGTTAGGAACTTTCTGATTACTGATTCAATCTCCATATTTGTTATTGGCCTGTTCAGACTTTCTGTTTCTTTCTAATTCAGTTTGGTAGGTTATATAGTTCTAGGAATTTATCCATTTATTTTGTTATCCAATTTGGGCATAGTAATTTTTCATTGTCTTTTATGATCATTTTTATTTCTGAAGCATCCATTGTAATGGTTCTTCCTTCATTTATGATTTTGGCTCCTTTTTTTTTCTTAGTCTGCCCGGGAGTTTGTTAATTTTGTTTATCTTTTCCAAAAACCAAGTCTTAGTTTTCTTAATTTTTTTCTGTTCTCTATTTGTTTTATCTCTGCTTTTACCTTTATTATTTCTTTCCTTCTGCTAACTTTGGGCTTAGTTTGTTCTTTTCTTCTGGTTTTTTGAGGTATGTAGTTAGGTTTGTTCACCTGAGATCTCTGTTCTTTTTTAATGTAGACATTTATCATCGTAAACTTTGCTCAGTATTACTTTTACTGCATTGTATAAGTTTTGTTGTGTTGTGCTTTTGTTTTTGTTTGTCTTAAGATAATTTTTAAATTCCCTTTGATTTCCTCTTTGAACAAATAGCTGTTCAAAAATGTGTTTAGTTTCTATATATTTGTGAATTTGCCCATGTTCTTACTTTATTGATTTCTAGTTTCATTCTGTTACTCTTGGAAAAGATACTTGTAATGATTTCTGTCTTCTTAAATTTGTTAAGATTTGTTTTGTGGCCTAACATGTGATCTAACCTTACATGTGTGCTTGAGAAGATTGTATTCTTTTGTTGTTGGATAGAAAGTTCTGTACATGTCTCTTAGGTCTTTTTAGTCCATAGTGTGTGCAAGTCATCTGTTTACTGATTTTCTGTCTGGATGTTTTATCCATTATTGTAAGTGGGATATTAAAGTACCTTACTATTACTGTATTGCTATAAATTTATTCCTTCAGATCTGTCAATATTTGCTTTATATACTTTAGGTGCTCTGATATTGGTTGCATATATATTTAAAACTATTATATGTGCCTGTTGAATTGACCATTTCTCAGTCCTTTGTCTTAAGATAATTTTTTACTTAATATCTCTTTTATGTGATATAAGCATAATCACCTCTGCTTTCTTTTGGTTGCCATTTGCATGGAATATTTTTTTCCATCCTTTAACTTTCTTCTTATATGTACCTTTACATTTAAAGCAAGTCTCTTGTGGACAGCATATTTCTGGATCTTTTTAAAATCTGTTCAACCACTCTATGCCTTTTGGTTGGGCAGTTTAATCTATAATCATTTAAAGCAACCATTAATAAATATGTACCTATTATTGTCATTTTGTTTATTGTTTTCTGTTTGGCAGTTGTTTTCTCTTTGATTTGATGTTTTGTAATGATTGGTTTTGGGTTTTTTGTGTATATATCAATTATAGGGGTTTTGGTAGTTATTTCAAGGCTTGCATAAAATATCTTGTTTATTTTAAGTTGATAACAATTTAACTTTGATTATACACAAAAAGTATACTTTTAATCCTCCCACACATTTTGTGTTCTTGTAGTCAGTTTGCTTCTTTGTACATTGTGTGTCTCTTACTAAATGTTTATCTTTTAACTTTTATGTTAGGGTTAACAGTAATTTACATACTACAGTGTTGCATTATTCTGTATTTGTCTACATGTTTATCTTTACCAAGGAGATTTATGCTTTCATGTGTTTTCATGTTGCTGCTTACCATGTTTTTATTTCAAATTGAAGAACTCTCTTTACCATTCTTGTAAGTGAGGTTTAGTGGTAACAAACTTCCACAGTTTTTGTTTATTGGGGAAAGACTTTATCTCTCCCTTTTTAAAGTATAATTTTGCAGGTATAGTATTCTTGATTTGCAGGGTTTTTTATTTTCTTTCAGTACTTTGAATTTGTTATCTCACTCTTTCCTGGTCTATAGGGTTTTTGCTGAGAAATCCACTGATAGTCTTATTCACATTGCCTTATATGTGATGTCACTTTTCTCTTGCTGCTTTCAAAATGCTCTTTGTTCTTGACTTCTGACAATTTAATTATAATGTATCTCATTGTACCCTTCTTTGGGTTGACCCTATTTTAGGCCCTTTGTGTTTCTTTTTTTGTTTTTTTGGGTTTTTTTAGACATAATTTTACTCTTGTTGCCCACGCTGGAGTGCAATGGTGTAATCTCGACTCACTGCAACCTCTGCCTCCCGGATTCAAGAGGTTCTCCTGCCTCAGCCTCCCAAGTAGCTGGCATTACAGGCACATGCCACCACACCTAGCTAATTTTGTGTTTTTAGTAGAGATGGGGTTTCTCCATGTTGATTGGTCAGGCTGGTCCTTTGCGTTTCTTTAATCCGGATGTTCATTTCTCTCACAAGATTTGGGAAGTTTTCAGTCATTAATTATTTAAGTAAACTTCTTGACTCTTTCTCTTCTCCTTCTGATACTTTCACAATGCTTACATTGGTTCACTTGATTATGGACTATAAATCCTGTATGATTTCATCATTCTTTTTTATTGTTTTTTTTCCTTTTTCTCGCCTGACTGGATAATCTCAAATGACCTGTCTTCAAATTCACAGATTCCTCTTCCTGCTTGATTGAATCTATTCTTAAGGCTGTCTGTTGCAATTTCTGTTTCATTCACTGTACTTATCAGCTCTAGAAATTCTGGGTTTTTTAATGACTTTTGTCTCCTTGTTGAACTTCTAGTTTTGTTCATATGTTGTTTTCCTGATTATGTTGAGTTGTCTGACCATATTCTCTCACAGCTTACTAAGCTTCTTTAAACTAATCATTGTGAATTCTTTGTCAGGAAATTCAAGGATTTCCATTTCCTCGAGGTTGGTTACTGGAAAATCTGTCATGTTTCATTGGTTTTATATGTTTCTTGTAGCTTTGCATTTATATCTGCACACAAAGGAGCAGTCACCTCTTCCAGACTTTTATGGGCTGGCTTTGGTAGGGAAGGACCTTCACCTATTGGTGAGTATGAAGTCACCAGCTGGGGTGTGACAGCTCTAGCTCCAGGTGGATACAACTTGGACTCTGGGCAGCTTAATCAGCTGGGATCAACATCAGTGAAGACTGTGGGCACCATCAGTCATAAAAACTGTGGGTGTCCATGATGGTGACAAAAACTGCTGTGGTCCTCAGAGGTGAAGGCTGCTAGACTTCTGCTCTTCTTTTTCCCCACAGAGAGAGGTCACAGCTAAAAAGATCCCCTTTGTTTCCAAGCTGTGCCAGGGTAGAAGATGGGGTGATGCAGATAAAATGCTTCCAACACATTTATATACAGCTGTCCTTGGTTTGGGGTTGCTTTAATGGGTTCCTACAGCTTCTTCATTGTACTCTGAAGTATTCCCAGAGCTATTTTTGTTGGCAATTAATTGTTAAATTCTTGCATTTGTTGGAGAGACAAGAGCTGGGATCTCCTAGTGTATCATCTTGTTGATATTACTTGCATGCTTTTAATTTTTTAACTAATTTTTCTGATTACAAAGTAATTTAAGTTCCCTGAAGAATATTTCAGATATTTAGGAAGTTATTTAAAATAACATGAAAATATTGGTTAATATTCTGGTGTATATCCTTCCAGACTTTTATAATGCATTTGTAAGTACACCTACATTTTTGCAAAGAGAATACTATATTTTTCAGATGATTATATTGAAAATTCGCTTTTGTCTTGTTGTAGTACTATTTTGTCAACCTTTTTTGAGGTCATTATTTGTCTGTAGCTTGATTTGTAATGGCTGCCTGGTATTCCATCATGACTGACTTTATTAAACCACTTTCCTGTCATTGACATGTCAGGTATTTCCACATTTTTGCTGTTATAAATAATTCTAATACTGAACACCTCCTATAGATAAACCTTTTCACATAATGCAGTGCTTACTTTTTTAGAGTAAGTTTGTAAAAGTAGAATTATTGGATTAGAGTCTCTGCATAATTCTGAGATTTCTAGCACATGTTGCCAGATCACTCATCAGGAAAGGCTTCCAACTGAACTATCATCCCCAATGTATGAGACTCCCTTTCCCTGCAATATACATTCTTTTAATTTCCTTACCAGTATCACGGACCATCATGAGCATGATTTTAATTTATCATTTAAAGTACTAATCTTAGACATCTGTACCTAAACTTTTTACTGTATGTTGAGTGTATACTGACCTCCCTATGAATAACCCTCTTTTATTACTTGCCATTATTTAAACCTAAAAGATGTTAACAACAAGAAAAATCCTAAATAATTTTAATCTGGCCTAAGATGATCATGGCACTTGACTCTAAGAATTCATAAGCTCTGTCCAAGAACCTCTCAATATAACTAGAACATGTCTCCTCTGCTGTTCATCATAAACTGCCAAATCACTTCCTTGTGCTGCTATATCTAGATTGATGGATTCTCTTAATTTCACTACTGTACCAACTCAGAAATGATTGTAACGCTGAAAATTCACTCACCACATAGTAAGGGTATCTGAGTACCCTTGAGGTAGCTTAAAGGAAGAGTTGTCTCTCCCCTCTTGCCCATTCTATGCCCTCGCCTCCGCACTGCTAGGCTTTGGCCTGACTTTTCTCCCCTCTCAGTACAGCCAAACTGGCTGACCTTGGTCTTTGCCTGGGTTTGCAGGGGGCTGGGTTAAGAATGTGGATGAGCAGTTATAATTTTGGGGATTAGTGATAGTCTTCCTCTAACTGGCTCCTCTCATTGGCTTCCCCTTCTCCTCCCAGCACGCTGTGTGGAGTACCAGAAAGCCAGGTTAGGCTCCTTTAGGAGAGGTAGACATCACCTCGCAAGCAGCATGGAGAGATTCTATTTGGGAAACAATTAAGTGCTTTTTTTTTAACTGCAGGATTTTAAAACCACCGCTGAAAACTGGTAGTCCTGCATTCTTAACCTGCAAATATCTCTGTGTACAAGACTGCACTTGTAAGAAACCAGGCCTGCAATTGCTTGCACCATAAAATCATCCAAAACACTCACTAAGTTCCCACTTTGTGCAACACCATGAGGGTTAATATAGTCTAAGTCAGTTATCCCTGCCCTAACCCCATTCACCATGTAAAGTGATAATTCCATGTGCCACTTGTGTCGTCACCTGTCACTGCTTGGATTCATGGTAATAGCACCTCTCCTGCCTCCCCTCACAAAGTTGTATCATTTGTATTAAAGAAGGTTGTTAAAGGGGATTCAAATCAATTACTTTGAAACTATGAAGACAACCATCTGGAGAAAGTTCCTTTGAGCTGCTCTGTAGCTCCTATGCTTTTCCTGACCCTGTGTCTTATCTCAGGGGGCCGTTTCCTCCCAGAGTCACCTCTGACGCTCACCCAGTCGTTCACAGCTAGTGGTTAGTTCTCACCAATCTCACCAAGTGCGACCAAGGGAGGATTGTGAACTGCATTAGACATAGACTACAAAAGATACATAATAAAATAGAAATTTAACCCACATATATACAAATTACAATTTAGCAAGTTGTGAGGATGGTATGGTTATATTTCCAAAAGAGGCAGAAGTAATAGATCTGCATTTTCTGATGGAGTGACTGCCCTGTCTGTCAGAGATTGAGGCAGATGGTGTCTTGCAGTGTTTTCCAGTCCAAATTGCCATTGAGGGAGAAGCCCTCCCAAACACGTAGCAAGTAAATCAAAGCACACTTCTCACAGATATATCTCAAGTAAACTTGCTCAGTTTCTCTTTCTTTCTTTATTTATTTCTTTCTTTTTTTAGACAGAGGAGCCTCACTCTGTCGCCCAGGCTGGAGTGCAGTGGCATGATCTCGGCTCACTGCAACCTCCGCTTCCCGGGTTCAAGCGATTCTCCTGCCTTAGCCTCCTGAGTAGCTGAGATTACAGACACGCACCACCATGTCCGGTTAATTTTTTGTATTTTTAGTAGAGGCAGGGTTTCACCATGTTGGTCAGGCAGGTCTCAAACTCCTGACCTCATGATCTGCCCTCCTTGGTCTCCCAAAGTGCTGGGATTACAGGTGTGAGCCACCGCATCCGGCCAAACTTGCTCAGTTTCATGGGAAAGTAAAAAAGGCAGGAAATCTAATGAAGGCATCCTCAGTGAGGCTGGGCATATGTCAGCATTTGAAGTACCTTTATCGGCATCACTGCCCGGGCAGCAGCTCACTAACCCAGCTCCACCACTTGGTCATTTGTGGCTTTCTGTGGACCTCAAGCTTCCTACCTAACCCATCAAGAAAATATTCTCCACCTAAAACACACATTCTCTCATTTCTTTTTACTTCCTTCTTTTCCGTTTTGCTCCACACTGCCCCTATTATGTGGTCCCAGCTAGGCCCACAGAGGTCCCTGGGGTGAGATCTTGTCAGCATGGAGGACATTTGGATGCACTGGCTGAAACCCAGGCTGCCTTCTCCTAGCCTGAGCTGCACCTGTCCACCTCCCATCTGCATTTCCAAGGCCTCATGTGGATGAAGGGTACCTGAGCAGCCTGTTCCCTGAGGGAGGACACCACCACTCGGAGCCACACAGCCCGAAGACAGAGAACAGTGTGGAAGTAAGTGGAAGGATTTAGGAATCTTCTGTGAGTGGCATTTAGAGCCTGAGTCACTGCCTCCCAGCAGAAATAATTAGCCCAAAAACTGGGAAGTCTGGGAGGTTAATTAAAACCATTTAGTCATGTCTTCCTTCATGAATCCTTCAGAAACATGATAAAGTCAGAAAATGGAATAAATGAAATTTTTAAGATCCTCATAATCTCAATAATACATGATACGAAAATCCAATGAGCGCTTTTGTTCCAAATATCGGGCTAAGCATTTTACATGCATTATCTCACTAATTTCTCCCAATTATCCTAAGAAGTAAACATTTCTTACTATTTTCAACCTACAAACTGGATTTAAGAAAATCAGGAACCTCCGATGTGTCTCACCTGGAAAAGGGCAAAAGCCAAGAACCTTATCTAGTTCTAATGCTGAAGACCTTTGTCTAAAGCAAATCCTTTCTCGCCACATATCCTCCACTTACTCCTGTAGAGTGAGTGAGTGTCTCCAGCTCCAGAATCTCCCAACGGACCCTCGTGGCTGCAGGCAGAGTTGCTATGTGGTATACATGTATTGTGAGATCATCGATTCCTCTCCTATCCACTCTTCTCATCTGAACATACCTTGGGATTTGCTTTCTTTAGTGGGAGTTTCCGGCTTGGATGTAATGCCTTTCATGTTTGGTGCTAGTAAGAATCTGGACATTAGGCTGGGACCTGGCGTTACCAAGAGTTCAGATGTAGTGGAGAACATGGAGTGGTCAGTAGGCTGGAAAACTCTGTTGGCACCAAGGGAGGCAGAGTGAGAGGAGTGTCAACAGACTATGCTAAGAGGGAGGAGAGGCGGAGACCACCGCCTGTTTGTGAGGAGAATAGTGGAAGCTGGACTCCTCAACTAGAGAGGGACAAGGAATGCTTCTTTGAGCCATCTTGGATGATGTCAGGGAAAGGCTTCTACCTAGAGAAGAAGAAGATGCCAATGATAAGGGATCATGAGATGAAGTGGCAAACATAATAAATTATAATGTGGTGCTTTTCAGGTGCCAGTCCCTAGCCCAAGAATAGATAGCTGGGACATGGTAGAGCTGGGATTTGCACCAGATCTGACCTGCAACCCAGGCCCTTACCCATGTTCTAGCCCTGACTGCCTCTTACTGTTACAAGATACCACCTGGCATGGCACAGGTCACATGAACTTTGAAAGTCTGATATAAGTGAAAAGTGATTATAGATTGGTAGGAACCATGGCATTTATCATCCCAAATGGGATGCTGTCGTGAAAGGAGATGCTCATAGTTACATAAGCACAGTGTAATCTGGGATTGTCCCAGGCAAAGTAGGATGTATTGTCACCCTATTTATAGGTTATGAATTACTCCACAAATTACATTTATGTAAAATGGGAATAACACCTGCTCTCTCTGCCTCTACCTCACAGGGTTTCTGTAAGGCAGGATTGAATGAGATAATGTCTGTTACATCATGTTACAAAGAGGGAAGCTGTTTCCCCCTTTGAACAAACTGTAAGTATTATCTGAATGCATCGGTTATGGTAGGTGTGTCAGGACAGTGACATGTGTGCCCTATCTTGGAGCGTGCTTAGGTTCTTCATAGGTGTTCATGTGTAATGATTAAGTATGGGCATCAAAAGTCTGGAAATGGGGAACCCACATGGCATTGCTTAAGTCTCTTACTAGTATAAGGAAGTTGTAGGATATTTCTAAAATATCTTTAATAATTGAATTTAGAAAACCAAATTTCATGAAAGTCGGGTAAAGTGCTGGTGTAAACATCACGAGAACGCTCCTGAATGCTACCCTCTTGGAGTCAGCATTAGTGCAACTACCTCCCCCCTCCACACACACACACACAGACACATACACATCTCCCTCACAACACACTCAGAACATACAGACATACAAACCATAGTGTATCCTGTTTACCACATGCAGTAGAGTTTCTCTCTCATCCCATCAAGAGTTCACTAATTCTAAAGCAATTGGCATCACACTGATCACGTCTAAGATTCTGATTAACCACATGCAAGATTTAATGTGTTTGTTATGCTGGCTCTAACGTGCTAAAATATCAAAGGGAAATTAATGAGATATGATTTGTATGAAGACATAAAAGTCTAAAATCCCATTAGATAAACATGAATTTACATCCAAGTTACGAGAGCTCCAACAAGCCACATTCATGCCGTGGTCCACTTTCTGCGTTCTTAATTGGGATAGTGTGAATCTGACTAAGTGCAAGGCAAGCTGCTTCCCTCTTCATATCTCTCATTACTTGGTACTGTGTTTTGATCCATGTAAACACAGAAAAGAGCATAGTAGCCCCAGGAATTCAAGTTAGTCGCTAACCAGGAAGTGGGTGCACCCTCCGTATTTCCGGGGACCCTGACGGTTATGCCGTGGGATGTGTGCGTGATGTGTGCAGCCCCTGCAGTCAGCGCCAGCAGACCCCATCTCAGACAAGGACAGCGCTGCGCAGAAGCGGTCCTGCCCCTACCTGCATAGAGCACTCAGTCTAGAAGAACAGAGTTGCTGTTTGCTGTCTTGAAAACGAAAGGAGGAGGAAGAGGAGGGGAAAGGAAAAAAGGACGAGGAAAACAAAACCACGGAGTGGGGCGAGGGGGAGGTGGAAAAAGAAAAAGATTAACTGAGTGGAGAAAAAAGTTTTCATGCCATGAATTTTTTTATAAAAGGAAACAGGTAAGCAGAGAGTTAAGGGATTGGTGTTTTTCTCTTCTTTCATGGCCACAGAATGCTAGAAAATCAAATGGCAGGTCTGGGAGGGACAGCCTTGCTCCACAGAGTCTACTGAGAGGTGGTGCAGTGGGGAGACAGAATCGCAGCAGGACAGGATGTGGAGCAGGCCAGGGCCTGCACCAGCGCCCAGGTATGCGGCTGACAGGCAGGGCGCTGGCCCACGGCAGGTGCAGCACCGCCAGTGCCTGCGGCCCCAGGAAAAGAAAACCTGCAGGTGCCGTCAGGACATGTCCTGAGCCTCCCAAGCCACGCGCTTTTCTGAATAGGTGTCCTATGCTCATTGTCTGGCTGCAAGATGATGGTGTGCATTGGGAGGGGACGAGAGGGAGGGAGTGGTGTGTGGAGTCTCCTGCTCCGGTGGCTTTGATGACACACAGGGGCGGCTTCAGAGAGAGGAGCAGTGGGAGGAGGTGGGGCAGGCACTGGGGATCCTAGGGGGCTGTTGTGGGCTGGCTGAGCCTGTGCCAGAGGAACGAGGGTGGGGGCTCCCCTGCCAGTCCCGGGGCTGCTCCTCTTCCCCCAGGAGAGCGCCCCTCCCTGCCCTCTCTCCCAGGCTGCATGGACGTGGGCAGTCTGTTGGCTGCGGAGCACCCCTGTGAGTATGACCTACTGTCCTTACATGCCCGGGACTCTCCTCTGTCCACCTTCAGCCATCTGCAGCACAGTGGCTCTAAGCATTTCAGTTCAGTGCTCACAGTCCCAAGAATTTCCAAATGCTGCCTGAGTCCCTGCACATCCCATGAGCGCACATGGGTTAGCACACACTGTGGGTGCTCCGGAGCTTCTCTGTGGAGTTACCTCTCAGCCTGCTCATGACCTGTCACCAGAGGCAGTTCTAAAAACAAGCAATTATCACGTTCAGCTGGATGCAGGAGACTGCAATGTAGCCACTTGTCTTTTGCCAGCTCTGAATACCTGATCAAGGGGATCTCCCACCCTCCTCAGAAAGGGCTGGCATACATTTTGGGGGAGTGGGGAATAGAAGGGCATTTTGCCTTTGTGGAAAGTTAACTCTGTGTTGTGGCGGTTGTCGTACTGACTGCAGCCAAGAAGCAAGGAGGCAGGCATGAAGGCAGGGCAGTGCTTCCGGCTGGGCCCAGGGAAAGGAGCACTGCTCCCCAGCTAGATCCAGGGACAGGTGTAGTGCTCCCAGCTAGATCCAGGGAAAAGCTGCTCCCCAGCTAGACCCAGGGACAAGAGTAGTGCTCCTGGCTAGACCCCAGGAGAGAAGCAGTGCTCCTAGCTAGACCCAGGGACAGGAGCAGTGCTTCCCTGCTAGACCCAGGGACAGGAGCAGTAATTCCCACCTAGACCCAGGGACAGGAGCAGTGATTCCCACCTAGACCCAGGGATAGGAGCAGTGCTTCCCGGCTAGACCCAGGGACAGGGGCAGTGATTCCCACCTAGACCCAGGGACAGGAGTACTGATCCCCAGCTAGAGGTGAACCCAAGCCCTTCCTTCCTTCTCCAGCCTCAGAGGGCCACTGCTGCAGCCCCCTGGAAAGGGGCTCTGAGCCCTGCACCCTGCTGTGTGCTCTGAACCCAGCTCTCACAGCTGATCCCCCTGGATGGAGCAAGTACACCTCTGCTTGTGCCACTGAGCAAGAACTCAGCGCCATGCCGGGGATCCCTCCTCCAGGACCCACCATGCCCCTGAGTGCACCCTACACGCAGAGGAGGCGGCGAGGTGGGACTGCACCCTGGGTGCCTGGAGCACTCGGTGCTTCACTTTACACAGTCTTTGGGGGGTGGGGGTTTCCTCAGAACACCTGCCATGCAGAGTGGGGAAGATTTAGGTGAATAGACTGAAAGCACCTAGAGTAGTGCCCAGCACATAGGAGATGTTCAGTACTTGCCAACTCTCGTGATTATGACATAATGCAAAAGTCTGTATGCATTGCTGTGTTCTCCTGTTCAGTGTCACACTCTCGAGAACAGCCATGCTGGTCCTGCATGCCACCTGGGTCACACCTCCCAGTGTTCAGGCAACGCTCAGTGCGTGCTGCTGGCTGCCAGCCCACCTGCAGTTATTCCAGGGCAGGACTGGAATTCCTCCAGAGATCCGCGTCCTAAGTGGGCAGGCCTGGCAGGAGCCAAGGTGCAGTTCAGCTGCCACAAGTAGGTGATTAAGAGATTCCTCATTGTATAATACACAAATACCTTCCCTGCAAAACTGCCAAGCTAAGAATGCAGTGTCTACTTCCACAGAATGCTGACTCTTGGTCAAATCAGTATCCTTGTTGGCTGAGCATCCAGGGGTGTCCTCTTTAGGAAAACAGTGCCCCATAAACTCACAGTTTACTGTGAAGAAATCTTTTCCTATACCTGTTACTAACCACCCAACTGAAACCTATTGCTATGTGAGTTTTAGAGCACTTTGTTATCTAGTCTTAAGTTTGGATTGTGTGTGCATGCACGTGTGTTGTGTATTCCTCCATGCACACGTACATGCATGCATGAGCTCACGCATGCAGTGAGACTTCCTCTCTGGATCTCTCATATCCTCCGCTCCACTTGGTTTTGCATTTACTTGCATGTCCTGCTGAGGAAGCCTCTAGATTAATGCACATGATTTTCTACTCACCCTATGACTATTCCAGTCACGTCATGGAGGGTTATGGGAAAATGGAGTTCATGGTAAAGGTGAGCTGGACAGTCCTGAGATCATGAGCAGCAGATTTGCCTTCAGGCCTTTGATGACAGCCTCAGGCCACAGGTTGCTCCTGCCCACTGGCTCCTGAAGGCTGACCTACAAAAGCAGCCCTGCTCTCGGCTCTGATGGCAGCAGGTGCAGGTGGGCAGGTGCAGGTGAGCAGACCCAGGTGAGCAGACCCAGGTGAGCAGACCCAGGTGGGCAGACCCAGGTGGGCAGGCACAGGTGAGCAGACCAGCTGGCTGATGCTGACAGCTGAGAGGGTAGAAAAGTAATGCCCTAGTCCCCTAAGCCACACAAACTCTATGTGGTCATACTAAGTTGGTTCCTTATAAACAATCAAGAAAGAGTGCGAATATAGAACCACAGTAGCACTCACTATACAAGCCCATCTAGTAGCACCTAGAACTGCCCTTTGATGGACAGCATCAAGCTGGATGAGCATGAGCAGAAAGCAAGGAAAGTAAAGCAAATGGTCTTTTTGGCAGCTAGAAATAAAGTGGCCAGTCACAATGAGGAAGAACATTGATGGGCCCTGCCAGCAGTAAAGCAGACCACCTTCCTCAGCATCCCTCTGCAGCAGTCCTGGAGGGCTGAGTGGGTTTGCTGGCTGGGAAGAGAAGACTGATCTGCTTTGGAAGGCCTGTCAGTACATCTAATATTAAAAAGAGATTTATCCCCACTGTGCCCATCAAGTGGACAGAGGCCTCCTCACCACCTTTCACCCACACATGCACTGCCACACATGGGTCTCTGACTAGAAAGTTCAGGGGCAGCACGGGGAGGGCCCAGGACTTGCCAGACCACCCCCCATGTGTTCTCACATCGGCACGCCAACGCCCCAGCATGGGTGCTACACGGCGTGGCCCCTTCCTCTGTAATTTATGGCTTGCTGTGCACCTCATGCTGCCACTTAGTACCTGAAGAAAACATTCCTCCCCCTAACACACATCCCCTTGTTTATTTCTGCCTCCCTCCTGCCTGTTTTGCTCCACACTGCCCCTGTTATGGGGCCTCAGCCACTCACACAGAATTCTGGGCCTGCGCAGTTTGCCAGGTGAGAGGACATTAGTCTACATGGATGAAACTCGAGTGCCCTCCCCACTGAAGTGCACTGTCACCGCCTCCCTCCCTTTGCCACCAGACATCCACTGACTAGACGATGGTCACTTAACTGCCTGTCACCTGTGCAGTGGACAGAACATTCTCGTACCCTACATGAAATGCACAGCCTGTGTGAAGAGGTCCAATAAAGCAGAAAACGAGATTTTTCACTCCTGTCACTGGAGAATACTTGGAGTATTTCAATCACTGCTGTGGTCACAAAGTCAGTGGCACCTGCTCCACCACTAATAGCAAAATTTCCTCATTGTTCCAGCACCGAGGAACAAATCACAGGGGTGCGAAGACTGCAGACCCTGGAGTCCAGCCTTGCAAGCCAGACGCAGCTCCCGGGGCAGAGGATGGGCCTCCCGCACCGGCAGGGATACCCCTCCTCTGCTCTCAGCCAGGGCCCTGCTCAGGAGTTGTTTGCTGCCACTTACTTCTGAGTCTGCATCTCCCTGTCTCTCTGAACAGGCTCATCTCTGCAGACATCTCTTACAGCTTTAAAAGATTATATAAATTTTTCAAGATCCAGTAGCACACAGCCTTTGATTTTACAAAAAGCTTACAAGTTGATTCTGATGAACACTGGCCTTCTCATGTCAACAAATGCCTGTTTCACCAAACGATGGGTCTCACCTCTCTTCCGAGATACCCACTAGTATAAACACAGCATGAGCCCATATATGTGAGATGGGTTTATTATGGTCTTGAAACACCATAATAAGGAAAGAAATTGACAACAGATTGAATGAAGGCAAGCAAGGTCTCGCCCTGGCCTGCGGCCGGGAGGGAGAGGCAAAAAGGGCGGTGTTTTTCTCTCCTTTCATGGCCACAGGATTCTAGAAAATCAAATGGCAGGTCTAGGAGGGACAGCCTTGCTCCACAGAGTCTACTGAGAGGTGGTGCAGTGGGGAGACAGAATCGCAGCAGGGCAGGATGTAGAGCAGGCCAGGGCCTGCACCAGTGCCCAGGTATGCGGCTGACAGGCAGGGCGCTGGCCCACGGCAGGTGCAGCACCGCCAGTGCCTGCGGCCCCAGGAAAAGAAAACCTGCAGGTGCCGTCAGGACATGTCCTGAGCCTCCCAAGCCATGCGCTTTTCTGAATAGCTGTCCTATACTCATTGTCTGGCTGCAAGATGGTGGTGTGCATTGGGAGGTGATGAGAGGGAGGGAGTGGTGTGTGGAGTCTCCTGCTCTGGTAGCTTTGATGACACATGGGGTGGTTTCCAAGTGAGGGGCAGTGGGAGGAGGTGGGGTGATCCCAATGGGCTGGTGTGGGCTGGTTGACCCTGTGCCAGAGGAGGCGGGGTAGGGACTCCTCTGCCAGTCCTGGGGCAGCTCCTCTTCCCCCAGGAGGGTACCCCTCTCTCCTGATGTCTGGGAAAGTTAGACGGGGAGCCCTACACACCTTCAGATCCAGTCCTCACTGTCTGCAACAGGCTTCAGTCCTTGGCCAGTATTTAGTATTTCCCTCCATTATTTTGTGGAAAAAAAGGAAGACATGTTAAGCTCGCAACACTTTAGAAGATAAATGTGACACTAACAGTGCCATCACCACAGTTTGCTATGACAAGCCATGTCAGTGTGGTCGCAGGGAGAACCGGGTCTGACCCATGCCCACAGAGGGGACTGCGCATGGCTGGCCTCAGTCACGCACCCCTGATGCCATGCCCTGCTGCATTTTTTCTGTTTATGTTTCTCTCTTTTTCCCTTCTATAGAATGTAAATCCATGAAAACATGGCCCTAGTCAGTCCTCTTCAGTGCTGTCTTCCCATATGGTAGTGGGCACTCAGTCAATATTTGCTTAATGAGTGAAGGATCGAACCCCACAGTACAGCATTAGTGGAAAACTTATTTTGACCTGGATGTCAATGGAGTGTGTGTGCTCAAGGCAATGTTGTTTTT
Organism: Chlorocebus sabaeus; assembly: GCF_047675955.1. Classification (NCBI taxonomy): domain Eukaryota; kingdom Metazoa; phylum Chordata; class Mammalia; order Primates; family Cercopithecidae; genus Chlorocebus; species Chlorocebus sabaeus. The sequence continues at coordinate 52,821,741 of NC_132911.1, read as the reverse complement.
CAAGAAAGCGGATGTGACGCCATTGTACACCCAACAAATATAAATTGCAGGGCTCGGTAGCTCTCCACGGCCTACACCTCTGACAGTTTTTGATGTGCTGTGTGAAACCAAGAGCAGAAATGAATGTCTCCATTCTACTCATCCATGCATAGCTGCAGTAGCAGCCCGTTCGTTTTGGTCGTGTTTCATTTGGTATTAAAAATGCCCCTGTAGGCTGGGTGTGCTGGCTTACACCTGTGATACCAGTACTTTGGGAGACCAAGGCTGGAGGATTGCTTGAGACCATGAGTTCAGGACCAGCCTGGACAACATGGTGAAACCCTGTGTCACAAAAAAAATGCAAAAATTAGCCGGGCGCAGTGGTGCTCGCCTATAGTCCCAGCTACCTGGGAGGCTGAGGTGGGAGGATCACTGAGCCTAAGAGGTCGTGGTTGCAGTAAGCCAAGGTCGTAACACTGCACTCCAGGCTGGGTGATAAAGCAAGACCCTTGGAGAACAAAAGGGAGTTAACCGCAGACACTCGCACACCTGGCAAAGTTACTGGAATAACATGTCTTTGCCTGGAGAACAGCGAGGGCTGATTCAATGCCTTTATTTGAACTCTGCGTGTGGAATTTTATTACTTTGAATATATCCTCCAAAAAATGGAACTAAAGTAAACAGACTATCTAACTGAAGTGTATCATAAGTTTGGTTTGATTTAAATAGATTATTATATTGATAAGGTTATAACAAACTGTGACAATGCATTAAGAAATAAGCATCATGTGAAACTTAAAAATCAAGCTATGAGATATTCTATGATTCCTAAGATGGGCCCCTGTAGGCACAGGTAACTGAAGGATTTCACTAGGGTGATGATTCTGTTCATCTTCAGCCTCCTGGTAAAGTTGATGAGGGGTTTGAAACCTATAGGTTTTTAGCACTCGGCTAACCACAAAACCGTAACTTTCAAAGGAGGCAAATGTGCAGGTCAACAGGATAGGAAATTATACGGTAAACGTTACACTGACTGAGAAACTCTCTCCCTTCCTCAGCAGGCACTGTTATTCTTAGACAGGATAGGTTCTGAGCTGGTCAGGAGGTTAGGAGAGGGTGTTAGGGCAACTTGGTGCTTCTGAAAGGCTGTTCAGGTTCTTGGCACACACTACAACTCTCTGAAAGACAATGGATTTCTGGAGATCCTTTAAGTCACCTTTGCCATGATGCTGCAACCCTAGGCCTGTCCATGCTCCCACACCTCCGTGCCTCTTGCAGGAATGGACTTCCTTCCCTTTTTCTCCCTTCTGCCTGGCAAATTTCTGCTCTCCCTCCCCTGTGAAGCCCTTCCAGCCTCTGCCAAGAAGTCTTACCACCCTGAATGCATTGTCCAGGCATCTCTTACAGCCTGGGAGAGCATCACACTTACTATCAACTTTGATGTCATGAAGCCTGGGACTCACATTCTCCATAGAGCCTTTTTCTGGTATATAATAAGCCCGCATTAAACTGATGACAAATGAAGAGCGTGCTCAGCTCAAACTTGTGATGCTAGAATCTCAGAAATTTCCCCATACATCCCCAGAATTCAGCTCTTCCTTTGCAAATGATAAATGTCCTGTAGCAAACCATCTGTGGGAGCCTTACAGTGCCAGGGCCTCTCAGAAAGCATGCACCCCATCGACCTGGCCACTTTTGGAATGAGTTCCCCTCCAGAATCTGAATCTTCATTATTTTAAACCTTGAACACCATCTCCTCAATTTCTTCCTCCCAAACTGCACTTTGTCTTCCATGTCGTAATCGCCCCTACTACCTACCTCAGTCCTGACATTTTCTCCCGGTTTTCCAGCCTGCACTGGCCTCTTTCCCTCCTCCCTTTTGGGCATTCCTTGTGCCTTTTCTCCATCTGAGTGACTCCCTCTCACGCACCAGACATGTTCCTGGTGTTGTCTTTTCCCAGAAACTCTCTCTGGTGGCTCTTGGTGTGCTGTGTTCCCTTAGTAGGGTTAGCACACTCCCCAGTTACCCTATTGCTGTACTTGGCCCTGTAAAGTGCAATTTCCTGTTAGTGTATCTTTATACTCTACAAAATATAAACTCCTCAAGGGACAAAATAGATCTCACTTACCTGCAATTTCCATGTCAATACATGACAGTTAAGCTCCCCGCCGTGTGTGAAGATTCTACAAACTGCCTGGGGCGGGTCTGTAAAGAGGAGGGCTTTGCAGAGGCTAGAGAGCTGGATCCTTGGAAAGTTAGAGCACTCTAGGAAGATTGCTAAGTAAAGAAAACCAAACCCATGTGTGTCCTTCTCTACAGGCTTGAAATTCAAATGGGAGAACCCAACACATCTCCATTCAGAAGTTGGTGTGAAGAGTTTACCCATATTTCCCCTTTCGCCCACAATGCAATCACTGCTCCTTAAAGACTATGTCAGATTAATCTTGGGTTTTCTTACAACTGACAGCCTGCAGGATTCTCACCCATCCATTGTGAGAGGTGTGCCACCCAGGAAAGCAATGGGTGGCTGGGTGTCTTAGGGCAAATTCCAAAATATGATTCCCATCTGAACTCTCAATGAATGATGTTACGAGTCTATCTTTCCTTTGTCGACTAAGAGTGTATCCCTCTTTGAAGGTGTACGTCAACTTCCACTTCTTCCATGACACATCCCCAACCTTAGATTCATCAAAAAAAAAAAAAAAAAAAAAAAAACAGAACTTGAAAATAAGAGAGGGATGAAGGAATTCCCTTCTCCAAATCCAGAGCCATCTTTGTCTTTATCACCAATTTGGCACAACTTTTTCAGATAGGAGACTTGAGAGATTTGTATTAACCATTGCCCTCACACATGTTCATATTGCAACATTGACTAGCACAGTGTCTTATTTGATGTAGGTGTTTCAAAAATATTGATTAATTGGCTAATGAAAAGAACACACTGATCACTGAGAGAAAGGAAACATCTCCCAGGAAGCTGAAGGCCAGAGTTTGTAGTGAACATGACCATCAGTCTTTAGGGTTATCCTGACCACCATGAAAATGAAGCCTAATTTCCAAAAGCTGTCAGTGGAAGGGCCACATGCTGAGTCCCAGGACTGGTGACTGGTTAAATAGTATCCATGCCCTAACCTGAGTGACGGTAAGATTTTTATTATTTGTGTGGCATTTTTATACTTTGCAAATCACTTTTATATCTATGACTTCATTTGATGTTTACAACCATCCTGGAAGTTGATGGGGCAGATATCGTGATTATCAGATTAATAGACTGAGGCACAGAGAGGTCAGGAGACTTCAGCCCCGACATCTGCCTAAGGGAAATGAATGTGAGCAAGATGCAGCGCTGGGCCCAAGAGACAACAGCCTATGGGACCAAATGGAAGCATGCAGAAGGCCAAAGCAGAGGTCTGCCATGAGTGCTCAGGAAGCACACAGGAGACAAAAAGACAGACTGCCCTGATGCCCACACTGCACCCAGTGGACCAGCTCCATGGGACCTGAGCAAGAGACTCAGATCCTCCCAACTCTGCAGTTTCTGGAGGGATGAAAGGGGCTCTGAATGTGTGAGCTACAATAATTATGTTTGCTTTAATGGAGCAATGCTGGCTTTTGTTGTGCTACGGTGCAAAGGCCTAATTATTCAAACGCAGTCATTAGTTCCCACACAGCAGAGATGACGGCAGACATTATAAAGATAACATCTCTTGGCCCTTTGCCTGCCAGCCCCAGCCACAGGGACACTTCATACGCGACAGTAGCTCCTGCCAGGAGCACGCAGCACATGGCCCAGGACATCAGAGCCCAGAGTTGACCTGAGACATCTGGAGGGAAGGGGGCCGTGTGAGCCCCTCCCTCCAGGGCCCCCAGGTGAGGGAGGTGCAGGCAAGCCTGCTAGAAGCGGAGTGACCCCGGCTGTCCGGAACCCTCTGTGTCCTGCTGGCTGTCTTCATACAGACAAGCAGCTCCCATCAGGGCAGACACCGTGTCAGGAACCCATTTCAAACATACAAGGCTGAAAGGAAATCATTCATTTCACCACAGGACGAGATGTACCCAGAAACCTGTCCAACTTCTTGCCGCCACCACCAGGGAAAAAAAAAAGTGACGAGCCGAATTTGTAGGGTATACGATTGCTCAAACGGGCATTCAGGAGCAGGCGCTGGCCTGCCTGCATTTTTCCTATCCCAGCCCTTCTATGAGTAACTATTAGGAAAACACAAAGGGCTTTAAAAAGTTCAAAGAATTTATCTAAAAAGTGACTGCATCATTATCACCACGAAACTGCTTAATATTTAGACTTCTGTAAACTAAAACCAAAAAAAAAAAAAAAATCTAAGTTGAGAGGAGAACAGGGGTTATTTTTCCTTTGCACCAGCCACAGCAGGGATTTCCTGGAAGTCAGGTCCCTCGGGCTTTGTTCTCTTTCCTTGCATGCACAAACACACCTCCCTTTCTCCCATGCAACCTGCCCGGAGACTGGAGACCTGGAAAGAAGAGACAGGGCTCTCAGGAAATATTTCGCTTGACCAAGATTTTTGCCACCGTGTTCTTTAATTACATTTTCCTCTGGCTGCTTTTCACACATCCACCCAAGGTAGAAGGAATATCTCCCATAAAAATTGTAGTGTGAAGAGTTCTCCATTTTACAAAAGAAAAAAGTGAGGGGGAAATCTGCCATAATAATGAGGGAAGCCATCTTCTGTTCGTTAGCAGGGACTTTCTTTGAACAATGCCCCAACCTGCCATCCAAGGAAGACTTGCGTGGGAGCGACGGGAATGGAGAGGTGAAGGCTGCCCAGGTTCTAAGGACGCCCCTCCATGCAGCCTGGCAGCAAATCCTCCTGGGTGAGGCATTTCCGGCTCAGTGTGTTGCTTTTTTTCCATGTGGAGTTGTAGAAGAAAACCTGGGAAGGGATTAAGTCAAGCATTTGCTTCCCAGCTGAAGAAAAGGAACATGGACCTCAGAAAGACTGCAGAAGTTGAGAGCTCTGGAAGTGCATCAGTTTTTAAAACCACACACACACAGTTTAAAAAGTTTTTTTTTTTTTTTTAATAACAGTTAAAATATTAACAATGAGAAGCAGCAGTGCGCACACAGGCATGGCTAGCTTTGTGGCTGAAACAGAGGAAGGTGGGTCACGGCCTGTTACGAAGAATGGAAAGAATTGCACAGGTCTGGAAAAGATCTGGAAATGACACTCCCATCCATATTTTAATGCCAAAGCAAGAGAATATCAAGAAATCACCAAATGCCATCCTGGGAGGTCAGAATCGGGGGAGACAGGGGACACCTCATAAATCAAAGGCTAGTCCTGGAGACAGGAAAACAGGGCCAGCAGCTCCTGGGCCTTGCAGCTCGCTGGTGGGTGCAGTACTGAAAAGAATGAGGGTATGTGTTGTGCTAGAATCCTGGTTTTCCTGGGGCTGAGGAGTGGGTCTAGAGTCAGCACACAGGCTTTTGGATCCAGGGCTCGCTACAGTACCTCACTCAGCTTCTGCACAGAACAGTTCCAGGAAGCGGTGTCTACAGGTGCAGGTGAAGATGGAAGATAGACTAATTGAACTGAAGGAGGCTCTGAGCAAAACAGTCACCCCCTCCTCCACCCAACCACTGCCTCTCCTCCCATCCAGCTCACGCTCCTACAAAGTCAAACCGTGCTTGCTTTTCCTGGTGAGTTTCTTCTAAATGAACGTACTTATCTCTTTCTACATGAAAAACACTAAGGCAAAACTAGGCACCTTTGGCTTCTGCATGCAGCTCTGTAGCCATGGATGAGATTGAGCCACAGTTTTTTTACAGCCTCCTTGAAGACAGACTGAGGAAGACAATGCCCCATCCAACAGAGCCCACCAGGGCTTGGTGTGTAGACCCCACCCCCACTATTCCTGCAGACTAGCGCTCAGCCTCTGAGCGGCATGACCGCAAGCAGTCATGCAGCCATCTGTTCAGACCCAAGGCCAAACCCACACTCCTGTGAGGGCCACGGGATTCCCTTGGCAGAAGAAAACATTTTCCATTGTCAGTATTCCCAGGGAGAGGCCAGTCTTGGGGCAGGATGAAGTGGAGGAACATGCCCTCTGCTGTGGGCCTAAGTGCCAGGCCTGAGGTATCCTGGGGTTGGGGGAGGCAGTGGCCTGAAGAGAGGAAGGGATTAGTGTCAACCCTGGGGACCCTGGCTGCCCTTCCGATGGCATGTTTGGGGGTTCTTGGCCTGTCTTTGTGAGTGAACCATGTTGGCTCCTATGAAACCTACAAAATTCCTTCTCAGAATAATGCTGTAAGTACACAAAACTAAATAGGATTAAAGAAAAATATTAAAATAAGCCGTATCCATGTACCCTCTGATTAAGAAGTCACTTGAGAACTCAAGTGACCTAGATTTTGGCATAAACTCTAAATGGGGAACAGCCATGGTGAGATCTGGTTCTGCAGTTGCAGGCTGTGCTGCGCCATACACGCTGCCACTGTGATGAAGGACACCTGGCCCTCGCAGAGCACACAGTGCAAACCTCCCCGGGCCTCTGGGTGCTGGCTGGAACCACTTTCATTTTGTTTTATCCTCAAATGTCCAAGGATTGGCTAAGAAGTTAACTAAAGTGTCATTTCTAAGTACAAAGACATTTCTGTAGAAGCATATGCTTTATACATTGTACTGAGTAGATTCACTTATATAGGACATCAACACATTATTTTCTATTTTATACTACTTTTCTTATGAAGTACTCACATCAAAAATAAACCTGAGGATGTTCTCTTAGAGACAGATAAACATAGGGTGCCAAGGACTTGGTTTTCATTTTGCTTTCCATCTTCATAGTGCCTTTTCAGTGGCTAAGCTTGCTGCAAGCTTTTCATGGAGCCTGAGAGCCGTGTGCACTCTGGGCCCTGGTGCTCTGCAGCAACGATGTTTAGCAGGTTGCAGCATTGGCTCACCTGCTGCTGTGGAGTTCTATGTCTCCAACAGGCACCTGCACACGCAGAGGTGTTGTCATTACCCTCAGTGCTATGCACACAGGCGAGTCTGGACCTGTTGCGAGTTGCCTCTGGTAATCACAGACCCAGACACACGATGCAGTGGAGAAGCTGGGGAGACAAGCAGCACCCACACCCTGTGCCTCCCAACCTCCGTCAGGACCCCGCATCCCCACCACTCCCCTCTGCACCCACCTTACCTGGGCCTGAGTCACAACCCAGAGTTCGCATGCCAGGTCCAGCACCCACTCCTCTCACTCTGCCAGCCACGCCCTCACACAGACATTCCAAGACAAGGGAAAGGGGCTGTGGGGAAGCCTCTGACCTAACATGAAAGGCCCTTCATGGCTTCCAGCTACAGGGAGAGGGGGATGTGAGGGATGCTGAGATTTCCTCCAATGACCTCTCTGCAGCAGCTCCTTCAAAGGAGCCCTTCTTTTCCAGTTGAAGGCAATACTTTTTCACTTTTTGTATTCAGACTGGTTAACAGGCAGCTCTGATCGCTCTTAAGACTGAGGTCCTAGGAGAGTCTGGGAGCAAACTCACTTCCTTGTGGCATTGAGGGAAGACACCTAGTCATCCTGAGCTCTCTACCTGGGACATGCCTTACTCAGGCTGCTGGCCCACACTCAACCACACAAAGTCTTATTTTCAGAGCACACTCAAGTTCAACTTCCTCCTCTCCATGACTCCCTACAGATGGTGGCTTCTGCTCCGTCGGGGAGTGCAGCACGAGGATTTCTGCTCCTCCCATGAGTCTGAAAGGTTTCTACACCCAAGCAAGCCCTGGATGGGGTTCATTTCAGTTCCTGGTCAAAACATGGGGGCCGTTATACTCAACTACCCAGGACAAGGTGTGGAAGAAAAATTCTCCAGATTGTAAAGTTTAATGTTGAAATATCAAGTAAGGCATTTATTTTCTTTGGGATCATGCAACAGATCCAAAAGCAAGAGAGTAAACTTCTCATTTCTATGCAAATCAGTTTTCCAAGGGAAAGAAAAAGAATGATGAATGGAAGGACTCTAAGATCAGGGAACCTCAGGGAGTTATTTTACCTCCTGCACTTGATTCATCTGCAAAATGACACTTGGCATCCACTTCCTCAGGAGAAGACAAACCTACAGAGAACACTGAAGTCTCACTTTCCTATGACTAATGTTTACAATGCAACAACATTTGTTCAAAGTAAGCCTACCCAAGAGCTGGAGTAGACATTTACCCATAACTCCCAACACGGCCCTACAGAAATCACAGGTGGCTTCAGGTGAGCCCCAGACACCTGGAGCTCCTTATGAGTAGTGTGGCAGGTAAGCCTTTGATAAAACCCAGCTCTAAAACCTTGGCAAGGGCCACTTGGCTTTCCAACATTCTTTTGTGTGTCAAAGCTCCAGCTTGATGCTTCCAAAGACGCATGCTCTGTAGGCTTTGTGACAATTCTCGTGGCTGAGCACTCTGCAGCACATTGGCAAGGAGGCGCTCTTCCCCTCCCAAATATGCAGGCCAGAGCATGTGAGCGACAGCTGCCTGGCCTGCCCTCCTTAGCCTGGCAGAGCGAGAAACCTTGCTCAGGTAGCTCCCCATGGCTGGAAGGCCCTTCCTCCCTCCCTTCCAGTTCCTCTTCTACACTGGTGAGGTGCATGGGCCTTTATTGCTCTTCTACAAATATAGGGAAACTGAGGCTATCACTGCTATATCCCCAACACTCAACTCTCACATCACACTGAAGGGCAGCATCTCAGCCTCTCTGAGATTACAGACTCTGGTCTCCCACTTGGGATGATGATGTTGACTCTAGAGGAGCAAATAAGTACTTTTCCATCAGTATGTTAGGTACTTAGAGCAGTATCAAGTGTTCAGCTATTCTTTGTATCATGTTTAATATTATTAGTCCAACATGTCTTAAAAGCATTTTTTCTGATACTGTTTTGGTTCCCTTAGACACTTACCCCGTTTTTATGCTGTTTTTCATAGAAAGGCTTAGTTAATTATTATGTTTGGCCAGAGTTTAAATAATCTAACTTCCTTTTTATCAGATCCCTTCAAAAGCCATAGCGATTTAATGACATTTGTTGAAATATATCAACCACCCTGTGAAATGGGCACTGCAGAATTGTCATGGCCCCGCATATGTTCCTGGTGCTGGTGTGGGTATGCATGTGTGATGATTTTGTTTGTTTTCATGGGGTGTTTTGTTTCTAGCTGAAGGGAGGGCATGAAGGGGTAAACTATCAGGATCATTTTCCAGCAGTCACTTGTTCTAGAATGGGAACCTGTTCCTGTGAAAGATTCCAAGCTTCACCTCCTGTTACCATAAATGGGTTATGTATTCTCTGTATAGACAGAACAATAAAAGCAAACTACAGGACTCACCGGAGTGGAGGAGATCTGGGAACTCCGCTTACAGCATGGGAACTGAGCAAGCCAGCTTTTCACAGTGATTGATGCTGCAGGTTTAAGAGTGCCAAGGAGGACTGGGCCCAGTCTCCTCCTGAATTCATTAGCTGTGTTTGCTGTACACAGGGCTACCTGTGTCTTTTTGGCAGGGGATCATAAAGCCAAGTGACAGCACCTGCTCTGCCCTGCCGTTGCTTCTGCAGCCTAGGTCAGAGGGGATTCTGCCATCTGCACAACTGCTGGAGTCCCAAACCTTCCTAACAGGCTAACAGCCCAACGAGAACCCACACTGAACACCCAGTGGCACCCATGCCACCACAGACCAGTGCATCCCACCCCACTGGGGAAATCCAATTTTGTAAATACAAGTGGCCCACCAAAAGAAAAAGTTAGGGTCAAAGCTATTTCTCTTTTTTAAAAAAAGAAAAGTGGGTACCTGTTTTGCTTAAATTTGACTGCAGGCCACACCTGCACAGATGAGCCTGCGCAGGCCGGCTGCAGAGCAGTGACAAGGTGGCACAGGCTGGAGGAGGGGCTGCCCCACCCCAGCGCACAGGGCTCACCCCACACACATGCAATCCTGGCCCCAGATTGCATCTGCAAGGGGACTGACTAGGTCTGAGGCAAAGTCTCTGCTCCAGAGACAGGGCTCCCCTTTCTATCTCCTCCAGCAGATCATTATTGGAGTTCATCCACTTTGAACACTATCTATTCATCATCCTACACTTCCTGCACGCCAAGCACCTGGGGCATTTGTACTCCCGACACTCAGGACCATCCTAATTCCTAATAAAGTAGCAAACATCTTATAAGGAAGCAGAACAGAAAGAAGTGGGTATTGAAAGAACTACTTTGTGTTAATTTCACTTGAATAATTAGACAACCTCCTGGCAAATCTTAAAGTAGGCCAGAGACTCAAAGATTTAATATATTGTGTATTCTTTTCCTATCTACATTCATTCATTGAGTAATTACTCAGTAATCACTATGTGCCAACACTCAGTCAAAATTCTACATTTTTCTTTTTTGAGACAGGATCTCACTCTATAGTCCAGGCTGGAGTACATCATAGCTTGATCACAGCTCACTGCAGCCTCAGCCTCCTGGGCTCAAGCCATCCTCCTGTCTCAGCCTCACCAGTAGTTGAGAGGACAGGTGTGTGCCAGCACACCCAGCTAATTTTTTAATTTTTTTGTAGAGATGATGTCTCATTATGTTGCCCAGGTGAGATATTTTTTATATTGGCCTCATGATTAATTTTACCTGTGTTAAGTGGCTTAAATCCGGATTACACATTATCATGATAGACTATAATAATTTTAAATGCATTACCAAATATATATACGTGATATTTTACAAGAACTTAAAGGAGTCAGTCCTTACCCTCATGGAATTTGCAGTCTATGTTTAATGTAATTCTATGTTCACTGAATATAGAATCAATATATAATCCCTGATATGTACTATTGGTAATTGGGTCAAAGATTTGTCTCGTTATTGCATTATTGTCAATATATAATCCCCAATATTACCATTAGTAATTAGGTCAATGAGTTGTCTCATTATTGCAGTTTTGTCAATATATAATCCCCAATATGAACTATTAGTAATTAAGTCAATGAATTTTCTCATTATTGCAATATGTATATTTACATTGATACAATAAGAGTCACCAGAAGCAATATGAGTTTCTAAGGTAATTCCATGAAAAAAATACACACAACATATCTTGTTGGGAGCCATTGTGAATATTTCAGCAAAAAAAAAGAAAAAAGAAAAAAAGTTACAACTTTTTAAAAGGTTTTTCTCATTTTAATTGTTGAGCCATTCAGCAAACTCAGCTCAGTAATCACAACATCAGTAGAAAATATATATTTGGCAAAGAACAATAGTATGCTGAAATCAGCTCATAATGGCTTACAAAAAAAAACCTATTAAACCATCAGGAATTACGTAAGCTTTTTATTAAACTCTGCCATTATTAAATGTCAAATTACATAGGCCTATAACTTAATGACTTATATTAAAAGCAAAGTTAGTAAGAACTCAAAAATCACAACTTTCTCCATATTTTACTCCACTTTAGCATGTTCTAGGTCTCTGGTATCAGTGTGGTAGAAGCACAGCCTAACAGCAAGCTACTGCACATCTCGTTCCAGCTCTGAGCTCATGGTGTCTCATTTGTATCATGAAACCAGCCATGGTGGGAGTATTTACACCACGGGAATCAGCAAATACCACAGACCAGAGCCTTGTTTATAGCTTCATGCATTGCTTAGACCTATGAAAGTGAAGAATAGAATGTTTATACTGCAGATTAAACCTAAAAGTGTAGGTAGCTGTTACATTGTGAAATAGCACAGCAATTGAGAGAATATTCTTCCTCGGTTAAGAACCCATTATCCAATTCAGTAAATAAGTAGCTCACACCATTGAAGAGCAAGCGATGTTCCAACATACATCTTCATTGTTTCCTTTTCACCTTACTTGTTAGTATTATTATGAAAATATCAACCAACATTCATGTCGAAGTCACATCTGTACATCAACTGCAACACTAGGTTGGCTACAGAAACAAGATTTCAGCAAAATCAACGAAAGCATTCTGTGAGGATAAAACAGAATTTTCTCATTATTGCAATATAGATAGACTATAATAATTTTAAATGCATTACCAAATATATATACGTGATATTTCACAAGAACTTAAAGGAGTCAGTCCTTACCCTCATGGAATTTGCAGTCTATGTTTAATGTAATTCTATGTTCACTGAATATAGAATCAATATATAATCCCTGATATGTACTATTGGTAATTGGGTCAAAGAATTTATGATAAAGCATACGTTTTATCATTATATACGCTATGATTGTTTGCAACTTGTGCACAATACATCTTTCTATATAGATGATGGTTCATAAAATTATGTGCATATATATGCACACTTTTTTTCCCTGAAGTCCTGGTTGTTATACATTAACCAGCACACCACTGGCTACCTGTCTTTTTCAGCTTTTCTCTATGTATGAAAATTCTAGCCAATCTAAAGGAGATCTATTTGCCTAAATATTTCTCCTCAGGAAACATATATTTTGTGTTTGCAGAAAAAACACTGCCAATGAAGAAATAAATTTCTTCGGTGATACTTACCAAAAGATAATTTACCAAATGCTGGGACTGTGTTGAAAAATGTTTTAGATCTCACTATTCCAGTAGTATGGCTCATCAAAAAATATTGTTCATGTATGTCCATTTAAATTATATTCTTGGGCCGGGCATGGTGGCTCACACCTGTAATCACAGTACTTTGGGAAGTTGAGGCGGGCAGATTACCTGAGGTCAGGAGTTCGTGACCAGTCTGGCTAACATGGTGAAACCCTGTCTCTAGTAAAAATACAAAAATTAGCTGGGCGTGGTGGCCCATGCCTCTAATCCCAGCTACTCTGGGGTGGAGGGGTAGGTGCGGCTGAGGCAGGAGAATCACTTGAACCTGGATGACGGAGGTTGCAGTGAGCCGAGATTACACCACTGCACTCTAGCCTAGGCAACAGAGGGAGATTCCGTCTCAAAAACAAATAAATAAATAAATAAAATAAAATAAAATAGGTTATACTCTTGTCTAAACAGTTACTGATCTTATATATCTCATTGTTTCAATTGCTTAAATAAGGACTTTTTCCCCTAAAATTTTAGTATAATTTTAAAAAATTATACATATATGTATAAACACACCTACACATACTGTACTATTTCAGCAGAGAGAGGGCAGGGATGTTCCAACACACTTAGCATCCACTTCTTCCCAGGAGCTCAGACCGCAGGGTCAACCCAGTGGAGCAGGGAAGGGTTCAAGGTCTCACTGTCAGCTCTAGCACAATCCCACAGGAGCATTGCACAAGAAAGTCCAAAGCAGGTCCCCAAAACAGAAACAAGGCTGCAATGAGGGGTCTCATTGAGGACTCATTGAGTTGAAGCCACACCAGTTGAGGAAATACTGAAAAGCCAAAGGATTGACCAAAGTGAAATCTTGAGCAAAGAAAGGCTTTTCGGGCACACCTCTCGGGACCAATTAGGAACCTGAAGTTCTAGCTTGGGGGTTGTTTCTTTTTGCACCTGGGAAAGCACTTGGCCATGGGAGGGCCCAGAATCATTTAGCACACGAATGAATGAATGATATGTGGAGCCTGCCCCCAGGGTTAGCATAGTTGCTTGAAGGCTTTATGTTTGGAACACACATGGTATGGACATTTTCTTACGGCACCAAGTTTAAAAGCTCTGTGGCAACCCTTCCAATAGAAGTAGGAAGACTCCAGCCTTTGTGCCCAGTGTTTGTGTAAACTGAGTTTTGCCGGAACATAGCAGTGCTAGTGCATTTACGTGTGTAAAGGGTTGCTTTTGCACTGCAACAGCAGCATTGAGTAGCTCTGACAGAGACTGGATGGCCTACAGAGCCTAAATATTTACTCTCTGGCCCTTTAGAGAAAAAGTTTGTGGATCCCTGCCTTGAAAGAATTAATACAACAGGCAGAAATCTTCTGATGTTTCTCTCTTTTACATGGTTTCACAGGAACAGTGATTGAAACATTATTCACCAGTCCAACTAAGGTTTACTGAATGCCTACTATATATGTCATTGAGAATAAATATCTCCCCTGCCTCCAGCCACCCAAGAGGCCTGGTTGGAGAGACAGAGACATGGGTGTCTACAATAAACAACACTCCACACCGGATCTGGGAGTAGGCATTAACTAGAAGGATCCACATGCTCCTAGGTGGTGGCCAGTGCAGGGGCTGCCCAGACAGGGAGTCTCAGGCTTCACGGGGCAGACAGCTACCCCTCAAGTCTCTGCTTGTTTGATGCCACTGGGGTCCTGCCATCTCAGAACAAAGGGGAGGGACCAACGATGACTTCCACGATCTTCTGCTGCATGAGGCGGTCAGGCAGCCGCATGCCTGCTTTCTCATTTTGATCAGTGACCCTCCTTCTTACCCTCTTCCCCCAGGCTGGGAGGAGTGAGTGCTCCCTGCACTGCAGGGTTCACCAGGTACTGTGACAAGCACACCATCCAGTCCTTGCAGGAACCTCTGCAGCAAGTCCTGCTGTTTTCTCTTGTTGCTGCAAGGAGAGTGGGTGCAGAGCTGTAAGGCGAGACAGCATCCCCGGGAACAGGTAGGGGCCAGGACTGAGTCTGTCAGACTCCAAAGCCAAGCTATTGGGAATTCTGTTGGCGTCTGAAGCCCGGGGAAGAGGGAGTTTCCAGGATTAGGAGTAGGGAGTGGTGGATGCTGTGAAATGTAGCGAAGTGGATGAGAGCAGTCAACAGACCACTGTGGAGCCATGCTGGCCTCGCTGATGATCGCAGGTGTGGGAGAGACCACTCATCTTCTGCCTACCCCACAATTCTGCCTTCAACCAGGTGGTTTTGGACCGAAGGATTTTATGGGCTGTTTTTCTTATTCTTTATATCAAGGTCAGTCTTAATGGGAAAAGGCGTCATAAATGGGCAGCCGGCAAGAATGAGGTCTGTATGTTCAGATAATAACTAAGAAAGGAAGAGTCACTCAAAGTTATTCAAAGACCATATTTGTAGGGCAACTGACTGTCTGTGTGCTTATTTAGAACTCCCATTCCTTAATTAGGGAATCAAGTGGATGGGGTGCAAGACCCGACTCTATCACTTAGTGATTGCTCAACCTTGAACAAGTGTCACTTCCTTTTAGAAGCTCTATTTCTTAATCTACACAGTAGGGATAATAAGGCTAATTCTCAGGCTGGTTGTGATCATAAAATGAGGTCATGCCTGTAAATTAACTCCGTATGGCGCTTGGTTATCAATAATGCTGTCGTTCCCATCATTAGTTATTAGGACTGATAGGATTAGCATTATTGAGATTACTAAGGGTTTATTATACTAAGAAATCAAGATAGAAAGGTGGCTATGGCCCAGAAGTTGGCAGAGTAGTAGCCAGCAGGAGGGTGTCCTGCCAGCACAGTCCTGTATTTCTCCTTTACTGATTCTCCCCTCTGGTCACACATGTTTCTGCCTGGTTACAGACCCTGCCACTGGGCCACCATACACAGCTCCCCATCTAGAAGCCACCACATGGGATGGCAGCTGCATCCTCACCAACTGCCTCTACATCCCCACCAACTACCCCACCAACTGCCTCTGCATCCCCACCAACTACCCCCACTATACTCACCTCTCCTGTGCATCTATCTGCACAGATGTTCTTATGGGTAGCACTGGCTCAACAGCACACATTTGCTTAACCGTGGAGCTGCAGGTGTATGAATTTCCAGTAAGGTGCTAAGCTCCATGAGGGCACAGAGGGTAGATATGGTGGCCCCTGTTTTGTGTAGCCATCTCAAACGGACAGATGAAGCAGCCTCAACTCCAACAGAAAGCCTCAGGCAGTAAATGGAGAAGGCTGACTTTCATTCCAGCCCAACCAGCTCCCTGTTCCATGAGGACCATCACAACACTTTTCCTTCAGTTCACCAGCCTACGTGATGTGAAAGACTAGAGGACTCAGCACATTTATGTTTCTTTCATTTGTTTATCAAGTATCAAAAGGGAAGGATAGTAATATTAATCACAAGAGTATTTACCACAGTAAATTTCAAGGAGTGCTTGAAGCTGCCCAGGGAAAAAGTGCTCTGTAACTAACACCTATGATGATACTACCTACAGATGAAGATGAATGTTTTGAGCATATCCTACATGGCCTTTTGTGGAACTTGCAAACACCACCTCCAAAAAAGGCAAATTGTGAATATTAGGATTTTTATTTTACATGCACATAGTAAGCCCTTCCTGCAAAAGAATATGGAACATGTATTGGTCCACTTTCACTCTGCTGATAAAGACATACCAAAGACTGGGTAATTTATAAAGAAAAAGAGGTTTAATGGACTCACAGTTCCACGTGGCTGGGTAGGCCTCACAATCATGGAGGAAGGTGAAAGGCATGTCTTACATGGTGGCAGACAAGAAAGAATGATAACCAAGTGAAAGGGGATTCCCTTTATAAAATCATCAGCTCTCGTGAGACTTATTTACTATTATAAGAACAGTATGGGGAAATCACTTTCATGATTCAATGATCTCTGTCAGGCTTCTGAGCCCAAGCCAAGCCATCGCATCCCCTGTGACTTGAACGTATATGCCCAGATGGCCTGAAGTAACTGAAGAATCACAAAAGAAGTGAAAATGCCTTGCCCCGCCTTAACTGATGACATTCCACCACAAAAGAAGTGAAAATGGCCGGTACTTGCCTTAACTGATGACATTACCTTGTGAAATTCCTTTTCCTGGCTCATCCTGGCTCAAAAAACTCCCCCACTGAGTACCTTGCGACCCCCACTCCTGCCTGCCAGTGAACAAAGCCCCGTTGACTGTAATTTTCCTTTATCTACCCAAATCCTATAAAAGGGCCCCACCCTTATCTCCATTCGCTGACTCTCTTTTCGGACTCAGCCCGCCTGCACCCAGGTGATTAAAAAGATTTATTGTTCACACAAAGCCTGTTTGGTGGTCTCATCATGCGGATGGATGCGCATGGCAATCTCCCACTGGGTTCCTCCCATAACACATGGGAATTAAGGGAGCTACCATTCAAGTTAAGATTTGGGTGGGGACACAGCCAAACCATATCAGATCAGTAAAGGGAAATGGATTACTTGCATACAACCATCTGTAACTGGCAACATTGACTATGCATATTATATAAAAAACTTGAAGCCCAGATTATGTTAACTCATTTCAGTTAGTATCTTCAAAATATCAAGAAACTGAATCTGGATTCCTACTGACCATGAGACTTTGTTCAAGTCTTTATCTTCTCTAAGCCTTAATTTGTCTACACGAAAAATGGGTTAATATCTATGCCATAGAAATTTCATGAGAAACAAATTTGGTTTTGTAAATGAGAGGCATTTAGCTTCTTCTCTACACAGGCATAGTTCACTATTAATTGGCATATATTTGTTTTGTGGTGAAATATCTGAAAATGTTGACATTCCAATGGGTACCTATGAAACACAGTCATCACATAGTAGTAACTGGACATAGATGCATAAAAGCAGGCCAGAATTTTTATTTTCAAATATAAAATTCCTTCTGTGGTTTGAATCTGGGGATTTAGAGAACTTTTAAGATCTCTGTGAACTATTCCTCAAAAATGCTTGTGAGTGTAGCAGTCACTCTTGATTGTCTCCGTTTCAATTTCTTCTCAGAAGGCAGAGTGCATATTTAGTTGAAATGTCAACCACTATGGGTAAGCTTACCCTTTCTCTAAGTCTAGGTGATTGGTCTAAGCCGGTGATAATGGTAATATTCACCTTGCCAATGGATTCTCCAGGTAAGTGATCCATTTCTGGGCAATATAATGTAAAAAGGAGACTTTCTGGGGGGCTTCTAAGAAATGTTTTTGTACTCCTAAGGAGACCCTGGAATATATAGCCCATTTTTTTGCCTTTGGACATCCTTGGTCTGGATGTGATACCTGAAAGGGCTGCAAACATCTTGTTCTCAGAGGGGAGAAGGGGCTGACACAGAAGGCAGAGAGAGTTATGAACTAAACCTGGTTTTTAAGACACCCAGGAGTGTTGAATCAACCGACCTGAAACCTGTCTTATTTCTGGACTTCTTTTTATGAGATGCTAAATGTCTTTATTGTTAGAGTTTTCTCTTATTTGCAGCTCAATGAATCTTTACTAATTTTTGTCTGTTGTCAAAGATAGCCAAAGATGTGAAAAGCACTGGCCCAAGCTACTCTAAAAATGTCTGTTGCATCTAGAAAAATTTCCTGTGAGACAAAGTGCTATCACCACTTGTAACCTGAAGGATTAAGTCAACCTGATCTCTTACACATAGAAAATGATATTATCCACAGCTTGGGGGGCAAAGCAGCTGGTGATAGGCAAATCAGGGACTCGGGAGCATGCCAGGGAGCTGTGCACTCTTTCATATGTGATTGTTCAGAAATGTTCTAGGCAGAATTTGTTTCCATCCCCTTCCCTTATCTTTAACTACATCTGAGTGCACTTCTCTAAATTAATACAGCTCCCAATAAGGAATGGGAAGATGAGTTCAAGAAAACGATCCTGCTAGAAACACTTGCCCAGTGCAGATGTGCAGTAACCCCAGCAGGATGACCTCCCCAAGTCAGAATCCACCAAGAAAAGAACACTGAGGTGCACCATCATGTTTAATGATGACATCTGAGGACGATGACTTCATGTGACTCATAAACTCAGTTAATTATATTATTCTATTTCTCAAATATAGTGAGGAATCTGTCAGGAAAGCTCTAGTATCTTACCAGAGGCCAGAGGTTCAAAAGTTCAGGCAAAATCAAAAAGGTACTTTCCTTTAATAGTAAAAAAGATCATGTCAAGATAGATTCAAAAAACATCAAGAAACATGTCTTGATGTCAAGAAACATCTATTAATATAAAAGAACTTTGAGGAATATAAGGAATGTAGTGATGTGGGATGGAAAAAAACATTTGCATGCTCCAAAGATGCAAGAGAAATTGAAGATGCTTCATCCACATAAAATATGACCTTTTGAGTCCTGCCAAGGTCAATGAGACCCAGAGCAATAGGCTCAATATAAAATTGGATTTGTACGTTTTTCTTACTTGCACTAGTTCCTCCCTTCTTGTATATCTGCCACATTTTTATTTCTCTACCATCCCTGCAACTTCACCTCCTTAGCCCATATTTTATAACTGTCCCAGAAGATAGATGCCACACATGTTGCAAAACAGAAGAGAGACAGCAGTGAAGTGGCAGTGACCCTTGCCTTCTGGACTAGCTTGTTTTCTGAATCCCAGTTCCTTTAGTTAAAATCTCATCTTTGTTTCTGTATGGCTTCGCTTTCAATGGTGGCGGCATGGGGCAGATACACCTTAGTTCAAATCAGGAGTCATTTAGTTACGAACGAGGCAAATGCTCCCTCGCCATTCCGTAGCTGCTTTTCCATATTTCACCTTCCCTCAGAGTCTTTTGCAAGCTATCATCTTTCCACAGGTAATATGCTTACACCCAAGAAAGTTCCATGGCAGGTTAGAGAATATATGGTTTTTGACTAAAGTTTTAAAAGTATATGTTCAGGGTTGAGAAAGTAAAATCTGTCTTTTAGCGAATTAATAGACTTAAAATTCTACTGGCAAATATTAAGATGGTTTAAGCTCCAAACCATCTCTTGAAACTATAATTATAATTGCTCCCTAGGTATGCAATTGAAAATACTGTACAACTTTCAGAAATACTGATGCTTTTTTGAAAAAAAATCTTATGTTGTCATGGAAACACGAATAGAGTAATGAGATTTTTTAATCGTGTAATACAAAATAAAGCAGAGTTTCAAGTCAAAAACAAATGAGAAACAAATTTTCGTTTCTGATAGCCAAAATTACAAAAGAAATATCTGTAAAAAGATAGCCACATTATCATGGTACTATTAGGAAGAGAATGTTGAAGTTTAAATTTCATAAATATTCTCATCATATTCATATTTATTTACCTTCATTTATGATTTTCTAAAAAACAAAGTATTTTTTCCCGAAAACTTTCCATGCTATAGTTTTTCTCTTTCTCTAGGGGTCACTTATTTACATTGTGGAAAAATCTTAAGAACATCTGTTCAAGGACTTTGGCTTTTAGAGAAGCATGAAATGGAGGAAGCAAAACTAATACACTTGTGCCTAAAACCTCTCCACTCATTTTAACTTCAGGTCACCGATTAGTAAAGAAAATAGCTGTATCTATTCACAGACTTCAATGAGAAATAGAATTATGTAAAATAACTGAGCCTAAATGAAAAAATATTTGTATTAAACAGTGAGCTTTTCTCCACCTCCATTGCACTCTTTATAAATCTCTCCCCAGAAACATGGGACTGGGTGTCCTATCGTTTTCCCATTTCCTTAGTTAGACAGCATATGAACTCCCTGAGAATAAATACCAAGAGACAGCTGCACAGTCTCAATTTAACTGTAGGCCAAGTAATTACAGTAATACCTTGGATTTTCATATCTTCTAGTCTCCTGAGGACGCAAAGCCCATTCACATATATTACCACGCTGACTCCCAAGGAGTGCCCAGGTCCATAACACATCTCACTGTGGCTGGAAAAGTGGCTTCCATATAAGCTTAAGAAACCTGCAGAGCCTCAGAAATGAGACTGAGCTCCGCTTAACTCACGTTTTCTTCTAGGACAACCTAGAACCAGAAGATTAAGGGGGGTCTGTGGATGTGACCCACTGGCCTGGGGGATCACCTGCATTTTTATGCCTTAAAATTGGAGAAGGAGGTGGCCTATGACTCTACCTAGTGGCTTTACACGGGAGGTCGTTGGCAGGCTTCTTAGAACTGTTCAATTCTATTATACCTTAGAGCATCCATCCCTGAGAACTATGGGTTTGTTTTTCTCAACAATTTTCCACAAATGTGAATATTAATTCTAAACTCTGAGCTATTTATACACTCACGATTGTAATCAGCCACATACTTCCTTTGCAGGAGGCCAATCCCCTGCTGTCAAATGCTTTGTAAACTGCTGGCAGAAGTACTTCCTGGAGGTGCATGAGAAGGCGCCTTGGGCAGAGCGCAGTAGGACCAGCGGGGCAGCCGCACTCTGGGCAGGTGCCATAGGCTACATCTTTGTAGCTGCCATTGCGATTGAGGAATCTGCACAAAGCTTTAAGGGAGCTCATAAAAAGAAGACTGGTCCACAACGGAAGGGTCAAGAAAGGCCCAAAGGAAGCAGCGTCCCAGTTGCAACGTGGTGGACTAAAGAGCCTGCTAGGAAAAGACCGGAAGGAGCTGTAGAGACGGGAAAACAAAACCTGTCTTCACATAGCAGCCGGAAAGGCGCCTCACTCCGAGCCCAGCTGTGCCTCCCTTAGGCACATGCAAACCGGCACCACCCACAGCCTCTCTTTAATTTGACACTCCCAGCTCTTCTCTAGGAGGCCTTACCTCCCTCCCTTAATGGAATAGATTTTTCCTTTGCACCAAAAAACAATCACCTCCCTGCCTCAAGAAAACAATGTTTACACAACCAGTGTAATTTCTTTTCATTGGTGACTTCTGGCCCTAGGGTTATATTTCTTATACGCACAATGTTTTGAATGTGACGTTTTAAACCTAACTTCGCCCTTTTCTTCCAAAGCTACATTAATATAGTAGGAGGCTTAACAGACAATCCAGGCAGAAATGTCTGCAAGTTCACTGCCAGTGCCACAAAAATGTGAATTGTTTTCCTCTGCATATGGGGATTTAATGTTATTGCAGGGTTTCAGATTTTTATGAGCACTTAAAATGTTGGATCTGATTGGGATCTAGGCTCACATTAACTCATTTCAAATTATTGAAATACCCATCTTCTAACCATAACATGGTTACCAAATCAGAACTATGAAGAGCATGGGCACGAAGGAAGAGTACGTTTCTGGATATCTTAAGAAATAATCATGAAATTACCGCAGAAAACTAAGTAATCAAAATAAACATATGTAAGTGGGCCCAAAATAACCCGGTTGTATAATATCAAGTAACACTAACGAGGTCACATGACTCAATGGAAGGAAGGGCATCACTTTTTCTGCCACATTTATCCTATTACCTGGAAGAACGAGTGGTTTTACAACCCATAAAGCCCACCCCAGGTGCCTTAGACCTAGAGATTTTGTACTGACCAAGATGAGAGTAACTTTCTGATCCTGTGATGTGCGCAGATACATGCCTCTTGAAGTCTTGCAAAGAAACTATATTTATTTTTCCCAGGAGGCCTCTTCATTTGGGGGTTCACAATGAAAGTAGTTACATGTGTGTTTCTCTTGCTCTCCCTCTATACCCAACCTCTAGTGTCCACACAGGCCCAGGGCCCAAAGAAACCGAGCCCCTGTATGTTGGGACATTACGTTATGAGCTATATGTGTTTTTAAAAGTTAGGTAACTTTATACTCAGATTCTCTGTAGCATGGAAAGAACATTAATGAATCAAAAAATCTGTTTAGAAAGAATAGAATTTTAGGCCGGGCGCGGTGGCTCAAGCCTGTAATCCCAGCACTTTGGGAGGCCGAGACAGGCGGATCACGAGGTCAGGAGATCGAGACCATCCTGGCTAACACGGTGAAACCCAGTCTCTACTAAAAAATACAAAAAAACTAGCCGGGCGAGGTGGCGGGCGCCTGTAGTCCCAGTTACTTGGGAGGCTGAGGCAGGAGAATGGCGTAAACCCGGGAGGCAGAGCTTGCAGTGAGCTGAGATCTGGCCACCGCACTCCAGCCTGGGTGACAGAGCGAGACTCTGTCTCAAAAAAAAAAAAAAAAAAAAAAAAAGAATAGAATTTTAATCTTTTTTTGGCATCAAGAATACCTACAGTTGTACTGATTAATAAATTATAGAGGATAAAATTTTATACAAAGCAAATAGGATTTTTATAAGTGCCACCTTGTTTTAACTCTGAGTTTTAACTCTGAGATTTAAGAATTTTTTTTCTTTTGCTCCATCTGCCTCTTGTCCTTCCATTAAGTATCTTGCCTATAACACGCTTCTTAATCTTCACATCAAAATTCCTCCAACAGAATCACCAAACCAAACCTCTAAATCATTATTTGGATTTATGATTCTCTCTAAATCATAAATCCATTTTCATATTCAATCTTTTGTTTGACCTATATTGACATTTGCAAGATAAAATCAAGTCTAACTTTACCATATTTTCTAAACATTCAAGAAGAAAGGAGAAGTACTCCACCTAAAGAATGGTAACAGGTGACAACCTGTGTCTTCAGTCATCAACATCAGGGAGCCAAGATGCCACGACTCTGCTGGGTGAGAAAATGCGAATGAACCCAGAATTGGTCTTGAGGCAGAAACTCCCATTCCTTCCAGGCTGAGGGAGAATCTGAAAAGGGAAGGAGGCTTGGTGGGTTTTTATTCTATGTGGAGATTTAGGACCGTTGAAAGATTTTCTAAAAACTTTGAGGTATAAAGAACATGTGCATCCAGCACCTCTGCCACTTTTAACAATTTTGATAAATAGTTTTTATAGATTTTATACCAGCTTGCCATGAAGAAGGTTAAATTACAAGATTAGATCAATCAGAATTTCAGAGAAGCAGCTAAAAGCGCAGGCAGTCAGCCAGCAAGAAAGCAAGCTAATTAACTTGTTTCTCATTTCTTCACTTTTGCTACTCACAGACCTGTAAAACATGTAGGTAGGAGGATAGGCATGGGAAAATATACTCCACTGCTCTAAAAAGATCAAGAAATACTTACTTTATAAAGCATACTAATATCTAAAATGTTAATTACTTTTCTCATTGTGCAGATGGCAATGGTTAATAATTTGTATTGCACAAAACTTTAGAAGACTAAGTAGATTCTAACATCTGTGAGTAGAAAACATGATGCATTTGAGAAGGCAAAGAGGCTATTGACTCAGAAAAAAGGAAAATTATACAGAAATGTCTCATCCAGTGAATATTACTCTAAGATGCAACATGTCAGATGGACAAAGACATGCAAAGCAACTGACAGTATTCAACCTAAGTCCAAAAATAGGACACCTCTTAGGAAGGTTTCCTAGCTTGAGTATGTACATTAGTAATTTAATGGTCATAAACAGCATTGTGAAACAAAGTTTAAGATAGACAAAAGCATAATGATGAGGATACTATACATTTGTATTAATTTTATACAACTTTAGTTGTGATCCTTGTTACAGGTTCCAACTAGCACAAACCCCAGGATTGCAACCACAGAATGAAAAGTTGATGGTATGTCTTTTTCTAAACATTCCATATCCATCTCACCTTGAATGGCACTGGCATATGCATTTTTTTCTCCAAAGTTGAGCCGTTTCATTATCTTTTGTGTTCACAACTTAATATCTTGCTTTAAAGAAAGGTTTTTAAAATAAAATATTATGAGATGTTAAAGTTGTGGATTTTTGTATGTTTGCATTTGTTTTAAGGCAAAGTCTTATTCTGTCGCCTAGAATGGAGTACAGTGGCACAATTATAGCTCCCTGCAGCCTCAACTTCCTGGGCTCAAGCAATCTTCTAGTCTCAGTCTACTAAGTACCTGGGACTACAAGCACATGCCACCACACACAGCTAATTTTTTCATTTTTTTGTAGAGATGATGGTCTCATTATGTTGCCCACACTGGTCTCAAACTCCTGGCCTCAAGCGATCCTCCTGCCTTAGCCTTGAAAAGTACTGGGATTACAGGTGTGAGCCACTGTGCTCGTCTGAATTTGTGGAGTTTTAAAAAATATTTTAAGGTGGTTACTTCGTCAGTTTTGGTCTCAATTTTTTAAATGTGGAGAAAACAATAATTTATTTTCACAGCATCCCTCAGACAAGCTCAAATCATTGGAAAGCCACACATTAGTCATCTGAGTATGTCCATCTTGAACCTGACCAGTGCTGTGGTAGGAAAAGGGCCTTGAAGGGAAATATTTACCACAAGCCATTTCCGATTTCATTGTTAGTTGCCAAGGGCTGCCTCCTGGCCACTGGCCATTTGACCATGAGGAGAAATCAACAAAGGGCACATCGTTTTTGCTTCTGTTCTGGGCTAGAAGCGCTTCCAGCCTGACAGTGAAGGAGTGGCACTGTGGGAGGCATTTTACTCTATTTCTGTAGAAAACAACAGCAAGGGAAGGAAGCACGCCGGTCAGATCAGCTTCCCTTCCCGGCCAACAGGTACTTGGCAGTTCTCCAAGTTGTAGGATTTTTGTAAGAAATATGTACTTTTCCATTTTTACTAATGTAACAATGATTACGTCTTCAAACTACCAAATAGTTATGCTCTCCTGTGTGATCCTAATGTCAGAAAGCAATATTTGTTCTTTTGGGGAAAATATTTAGCCAAAACTGCCCTAGAATTCTAGTACTGAAAGGGCCTTGGCAGGGCTTCAGCAGGATCAAACTATTGCAAATCTTGTTTCTGATGTTCAAGGTTAAAGCATCCACAGGACTTGTTACATGATCCATTTCATTCTTTGATTGGTTCTTCTAACTCTTTAATCTGTTTTCTGTAAAATGCTACATTATTTTGTCATCCAAATATTTGAAAACAAATATAGCCTTTTCTTCTTTAGGTTAACAGTCACATTAGCTCAACTTATGGCCAATTGCAATATTCAAATAAATTACCTTACAATTTTCTTTTATCATCTTTTTCAGTTTTTACATATAACTCCTAAAACTTGAAGATTAATACTGGAATCCTGTGGTAGAAAGGGCCTAAAACTGTGACATAAAGGTCTAGTAGTAATGCGCTTAACGGAAGCAAATCCATACATGGCTCTCCATCACTGGACCTTCAAGGGTTGTGAGCACTTTCCCCGGAATCACACTTTACAAAGTTCCCACACTTTGTAGGGAACATAGAGGCCTTCCATGTAGAGAAATATATGTATTTAGTTATGGTATTACAAAGAGTCAGTCTTCAAAAGGAAACAGGATTTCAGGTCTTATAATATGTTAGAATCAACTAGTGATTACAAATTGCATTCCTTATTTAACCAACCTTATTAAGCTCCCTGCTCTTCTATGGAAGGTATGCAGGTCCCCAAGTCCAAAGGTCAAGGTGGGTCTGTTGTACTTGAAAGTCTGAGAGGCGCCCCCTCCAGCAGCCCTATCCTAACCAGCGCGAGATGATTACTCATGGCCATCCACAGATGTGCAGCTACTAAAACTTTACCCAGTGATGAACTGCCGGTCTATCCCCAACTTGGTTGTTTACCATGAGAAAAAAAAAAAAAAAGCAATAAAAAATAGTCTTAAGTGGATCTCCCACACTATTGATGGCCTGAGGCGCTCGGGAACTTTAGGATTAAAGGCTCATCCCTCCAGCATGGTAGAAAAAGAAACAAATAGTAGCTAAAGTACTGTCGTTTTAATCAGCATCTTCAGTACAAGAAAAAAAAAAATCAGTTCAGGAACTATTTGAAGACGATGTTAATCTTTTGGCTCATGAAAGGAAATATGTGTTCCGTGACTGCTCTGCTGAGAAGGGTGTGTGTGTTATGTTAATATGGTAGAAAAGTATTGCTGCAAAGAGCTAATATAAATTTGCAAGACTTAAGCTTGAAAAAATATATTTCGAGTGTCCCTCAAAGAAAAATTCAACAGTGATAAACAAATTTCTCAAGCCATTATTAATTATAAAACAAATGTAGTAATGGTGCTTGCTGTGTGTGTGACCCAAATCAATACAGTTTGTGTACATTTCCCACATGATTAGATGTCTGCGTGTCAGGCCTACAACCCTGTGGAAGAAAACCACACATGAGTTGTGAAGACCCGAGGCCCAATTCTGAGACCCTGGGCCCAGCCTAGGCCAAGTGCTGCCACCCTCTTGCTTCGTCTGCCTGCTGCGCTCATTTGTAAGTAATCGTCCAAATGTTTTTATGTATCTTGCTGGCTATAGGTCCTTAAAAAGGATGCTGAGAAGTGAAGATGAGAGAGAAGATGGTAAAGGAAGCTTCTGGAAGAGGAGAGGGGCAAGCCGAGAGGAAAGGGTGGAAGGGCAGTCATGCCACCTGAAAACCCCACAGATCCTTCACTCGTCTCCAGACAAAATGAAAGTGTACAATTCATCAGCAACGCATAGCCGCAGAAAGTACTGTGCCTGATCAGATAAGAAGCATGTTTTGGCTGGGCGCGGTGGCTCATGCTTGTAATCCCAGCACTTTGGGAGGCCAAGGTGGGTGATCACCTCAGGTCAGGAGTTCCAGACTAGCTTGGCCAACATAGCAAAACCATATCTCTACTAAAAATACAAAAATTAGCCAGGTGTGGTGGGCACCTGTAGTCCTAGCTACTTGGGAGGCTGAGGCAGGAGAATCGCCTGAACCCAGGAGGTGGAAGTTGCAGTGAGCTGAGATCACACCACTGCACTCCAGCCACGGCAACAAGAGTGAGACTCCATCTCAAAATAACAAACAAACAAACAAAAAACCAGAAGCATGTTTCAAGGCATTCAATTCTCTTTAAAAATATTCCAATCTATTATGCCCCACCCCAAAAGGGAACTTTGAATTTTACTCCTGATTTATTTTGAATTCAGCATGGTTTCTATGCCCGACCCAGTCACAGCCCTCACTATGCCACTGAAGGAAAAGGATGTCTGTAATGAAACCAGCATCTTCAGCCCTCATCCCGCACTTCCTCAGATCTCACCTGAAGCCAAGGCATCTAAGAGCAAGGCTGGAAACCCAAGCTTACTATGTTTAACCCACATAGTTTGGCTTTTGTCTCTTACTTTTTTATACTATGGACTCAGCTAGGATTGAAGTGTCCATTTTAGCAGCAAATATCTTTCTTTCTTAGTGATTTAAATCAGTTTACTATACCTTGCTTAAATCCAGTTCCTCACAAAATAGAATAAACAGCAAATGGTTTTATGATTGTAGCAAATGATTCTTAGAAATTTTCCCTTTGATAAACATTGGTTCTACCCACGTAGACATGATATGGCGATTTGGAGACTGACATTAGCTTAGGATCAAATAGGATTCCATGACTGAGAACAAAAGGAAGATTCTTTCCCTTTCTTTCTTTTCTTTCTTTCTTTCTTTCTTTCTTTCTTTCTTTCTTTCTTTCTTTCTTTCTTTCTTTCTTTCTTTCTTTCTTTCTTTTTCTTTTCTCTTTCTTTCTTTCTCTTTCTTTCTCTTTTTCTTTCTTTCTTTCTCTTTCTTTCTCTTTTTCTTTCTTTCTTTCTTCTTTCTTTTCTTTCTCTTTTTTCTTTCTTCTTTCTTTCTTCCTTTCTTCCTTTCTTCTTTCTCTCTCTTTCCCTCCCTCCCTTCCCTCCCTCCCTCCCTTCCTTTCCTCCTTCCTTCCTTCCTTCCTTCCTTCTTTCCTGCCTTCTTTCCTTCCTTCCTTCCTCAGAGTTTCACCCTTTTTGCCCAGGCTGGAGTGCAGTGGCATGATCTCGGCTCAATGCAACCTCCACCTCCAAGGTTCAAGCAATTCTCCTGCCTCAGCCTCCCAAGTAGCTGAGATTCCAGGCGCCCGCCACCATGCCAGGCTATCTTTTTGTATTTTTAGTAGAGACAGGGTTTCACCATATTGACCAGGCTGGTCTCAAACTCCTCACCTCTGGTGATCTGCCTGCCTCAGCCTCCCAAAGTGCTGGGATTACAGGCATGAGACACCATGCCCGAACAAAGGAAGATGTTTTCTTAAGTTTCACATTGGCACTTGACCTCTTATGAATTCACGGAGTATCCGGTCCCAAATAAATTGTTTGGCTCTTTTCCTAGGCTTTGTAAAACTTTCTGAAGTATTACCTTAAGAATCTTCCATCTCTTAAAAAAAAATTAAACAAACAAATAAATAAAAATTAGCTAGGAATGGTAGTGCATGACTGTGGTCCCAGCTACTCAGGTGACTGAGAGAGGAGGATGGCTTGAGCACAGGAGGTTGAGGCTGCAGTGAGCTATGATCACACCATTGCACTCCAGCCTGGGCAACAGAGTATGATCATCTCTAAAAAAATTTTTTTTTTTTTTACTTAACAATTCAGGATATCTCTGGCAACACAGTGCGTGTCAGTCTGTTACAAACGGAAAATGTGTAGCTGCTACAGGGATGTAAAACAGTGAGGATAATGTAATGATAAAGGGGGTGTTGCTAGTACTAGATGAGATGAGATTGCAGGGCAAAGCTTGCCTCCAACCTCCACTTCCCACAAGGTCCAGACAGGTTCTGTATAGTCACAGTCATCCATGTACCATCTGGAGAACAAGGTGAGCCCCTCTCTCACAGATCACAGGATGTGGCCACTCGCTGGAGACTGATGCTCATTGCTCTGATTGGTCTTCGGTTTAGGCTAACGCTCATCATAGAAAGAGCATTTGTTGATTTAAATTCCACACATGCTGCTATCACAAAATGAGAGGAAAAATGTTTCTCTCAAAAGTCGTGTTAGCCAAGATGGTTTGCAAGTTAATTCTGGAACTCTCTACATCTATTTTAACTATCTGCAAGTAACCCTGTGCCCAACTTTGGCTAATCAATTTTTTGGACTGTTAGCTTTATAGACCAAAGATAAAGCACAGTGCTTTCTTTGGAGAGTACAGTCTCCTGGATAGCCTTGGTGGATTTCCCTTAAAATGGTTGGGCGACCTTAAGGCAGCTGCCTGTGTAAAATGCTTGGCTGTCAGGTATTAGTGTGATTGTCATTGTATTTTCCTAACCCGACTGCATGTCCAGTGATATCTGGCCCTTGGCATTGTGGTTCACAGGAGCCACTTGTAACAACTGGAAGGTGTCTTATGAAAACCAAGCTCCAGCTCAAAACAGAGGTCAATGAAATCAGTGGATACCTCTTGTCTGGTTTCTCCTTTCCAATAACCGAGGAGGCCTTACTCTGCCATACAGCCTCAAGAGTCAGCTCTTTCCTCCCTTAGTTGGTGCAAACAGGACTAGAGGCACAAAGACAGAAGCAGCACGGCATGGGAACACCAGCAGAGACCTGCAGGAGGTCACGGATGCAGGCCTGGTTCCCAGGCAGAGCCTGGGATGCCAAGCTGTAGCCTGGAATTTTTACAGCTGAGTTTTAAACCCCTGACACTGAGAGTTTATAATGGAAATGCTGCCAGACCTTTAACTATAGCGACGCCACTATAATATTTATAAGTACCTCATACTTTTTCCAAACACATGTGCTCATTACTGATGTCTCTGCTTCTGCCTCACTTCTAGGGGAAACTCTCTGTATAAACAAAACAGATTGGCTTGCTTATGCTTTCAAACGCTAATTGCTCTCTGTCTCTATCTGTTAGAAGAAAGCCAGCCCCAGGCCAAGAGATGCAGCCGGTCCGCTGAGCTTTGTGTAGCTAAGGTACCCACAATACAGACTTCCTTTCTCACTTTCCCCACTAGAGTTAGTCAATCAGCACATCCTTTAGTATTATCTTCTAATTATTCCCTTCAGTTGTGCACCTGAGGGAGACCTGGCTGGCGGATTGGAGACAATCCGCCGTGAACCCACTGCATCTGACAGGTTCTAACCATTAGGCAGGCTCTAAGTAAACAGGGGACAAGGCACTGCACATCAGTGAAAGGCCACTCAGAGTGCTGACAGCTTATCTGGTCCAACATAAGTAGGATTCCAGGGAAACTGATTACTTAATAGTGATGAGGAATGACAAGGATTTCCTAACTCTTCCACGTGAACCCCACAGCAATTGTATGTCTGAAAACAAAGTCATGCTTAGCCACTGAGCTGTGAGACACATACATGGCCTGCAGGTGAGAAGGAGGCAAAGGAGATGCATCCCCCTCTGAAGTGATGGTCTTGGAAGCCAGCTCCTCATCGCCACTCAGGTCACCAGACACCCACCTCTGCAGGGTGGAATGCAGAGCAGCACTGTGGACACTCACACTGCCACTGACTTTGGTGCTCAGCCCTCAGAATATTCCTGGAGCTAAAATATTCCTGAACTCTCCTGTGGTCTATGGCCTCAGATGTTCAACCACATGTGAATCAGGAATGGGAAGTGAAGATGTGTAGACTGTCATTTCAGTGCTGGATTCCAAGGTCATGAAAAGAAACAAGTGAGGAATGTACCTTCAGCCAATTCATCAGGCCCCTGGGCACCCCAGGGATACACCCGGTGTGTAGCCAGGACTGGCCGTGGGAGCATCGTCACACACACCCATGCCAGACCAGGCCACATGGCAAGATGATGCATTCAGACAGCGCCAGAGAGCAGAATTGTAGCTTACAATTCACCAGTTAAGTGCCGTTGGGGTTTTAGATGAGAAACCCAATGTAGATGGTTTCTCTTGACAAGCCACAGACACATGGAACTATAAGAACACACAGGAATTAACTTATTCAGCAGACATCCTTCCAGAGTCAGCTATCCAACAGATGATATGCAGTGAACTGATGTGAAAGGGCTCCCTAAACAGTACCAGTGCTATAATACACAGAAGACACCAGCCAGAACTTTGACCAGCTGAGCACCTGATAGGACGTAAGTTAGTGATGGGAGGTAAGAACTTAGGCATCTTGAGTGAAGAGACTGCTGCATGTATAGTGTCTGGGGCATTTTGCCCTGGAAGTAAAGCAGCGGGGCTTTGGGGAGCAGCCAACAAAAAGCTGTAAATAATGCTGGTCACTCAGTGGTGATGTCTGCACACTGACACTGCTGGAGAACTATGTGGCTTGTGGCCTGATTATCAAACAAGAGGAAATTGTCTTGATCAGACCATTAATATCAATATCACATTGGTGTTTTTAGTGTTGAATAAAGGGACGTAGCTGGGCTGACATTTCAGTGTTAGGCTACAGAGAGAGATTACTATGCAACAATTTCACCTCCTCAAGATTGCTCACAGAACCACAGGTATCCATTCTGAATCACTGACCCTTTCTTCCCAGAAATCTCTGGCATTATCAGAACCATGAACTAATTCATTTGCTGTCATTTTTTGAGCAATTACTGGGCCTGGTATATGAGAGAACTCTTAATGAGAACAAAATGTGCCTTCGCCACTGCAATGGAAAGGCAATAATACAGTAATTTGATTCAGAGCCTCCTACAGAAAATGTAACATAGAGAGAATACGTATAAATATGTCTGGTCACAAGGAAAGATCATCCCTTCCTTGAAGACATGATCCACACAAGAAAGTGTGGAAGGAACATCAGTTTCTTCTCTTTATTTCTAGTTGGGGGCAACAAAGGTATAAAGGAACTCAGGCAATCACTCACCTTCCAGGAAAACCACCAAGACCTCCCGAGTGGAGTCTGACCTCTGGATTTCAGAGCCCCGGTGACACCAAGCTGAGGAGGGGGTTAGGGGCCCGTGGACACTCAAGTCAGCCTGTAGCATGTGGGGTGGGGTGTTTGTGGGGGTCAGGCCCTGCCACAAATGTGGTAGCTGTGTTTGCATGCTGGAGCCTCCACACCTGCCCTGGGACAGAGCTGTCCCTACAGTCCCCACAAAGTCTAATTTAAGCTCTGGGTTTTGCAACTAGTCTATATTTGAATAGTTGATTTCAGATAACCCTTGAAAACAGGAAGCAAATGCTATAATTTTAAAGAACTATTTGGCAATCAACCTATGAAGAATAACAATCCTAGATTTTTAGGGGTAGGAAGAAATATCCTCAGAAATTTAATGTTAAAACTTTTCTATTTCTTCCTGCAGTTTGTCAGCATTTACTGTGGCAGACATAGGAGAAAGAATAAAGATTTAAAGTTGCCTAAGCAAATAAATAATTGAAAAAGTCCATAGTCCCTCTTCTCAAGAAAGGCAACACGATGAGGAATCACTTTATTCCAATCTCAAAAATCTTTTCAAATAAGGAAAACAGAAGGGAGCACTTTGCAAGGGCAGAATCTTGACCTAATGTAATAATCATGTTGAATACGAAAGAAAAAACATTAAAATAAAGGAGAACACGTTAGTGTCTTTCCCTTGAAAATGCTGCCATCCATGGCAGAGAAGTCATGAAGTGCAGAGGCTGCATTTACAGGGATCCTGACATCCAGCAAGGGAGCCTTCTGAGTGAGGCGAGACCACCTGCTCCAAGCAGGTGCTCACCCTTCAGGCTACCCTTCAGGCCACGCCTGCCCAGTGGTGTCCAACAGCACAGCAGCTCAGGATGAGGAAAACCAGACAGGTGAACTCAAGAAATCTTGTTCCTTTCAAATGTTTAGGTACCAAATTCAAACACGTTACATAAACTCTATTAATATCTGAGCTAAACCAATAATGAGCTGGTGGAAATCTAGCCGACGCACTTGCGAACTTCTCCTCCTTCCCATGCCACACATGAAATGTGCATTACCTGCCCCAGCCCAAAGGCCTCGCCTCCAGAAGGAGCTACTGATGCACCTGGGCATCCTCCTATGCTGTGCAGTCTTCAGACCTGACACCTGACACCTGGCCTCAGTCATGCCGAGGAGCACAGGCGCACGCACAGACACATGGGGATGCAGCGGGGCATTTGTGTAGTCACTGCTTGGAGAGACTGCTGCCCTCACTTTGTTTCTAAAAAGAAACCTGCTCTCCTGAAATCTCTCTCTGGGGAATTATGTCAAGTCAGCTGAGGGGCAGATCTGGGGAATGAGGAGCCCCAGATGCAAAACTTGATTAGAAGTTTTTTCTGAACACAGCTAGTGATTTGATAAGCGTATACCAAAAACATTTCCACTTAACTTTGAGCTTCATTGAGACCTCTTCCCCCACTACGGACCCAATGACACACTTCAATCCAGCAGTCAGATGCCAGCCTTTGCAAGACTTGCTGACGTTGAGATAAACTTCACAAAAGATGCATCTCCCTCCCTGTAAAGGTTGAAAGAGGAATTATCCTAGGTTGGTGTGGTAGCCCATGGCTCTAATCCCAAGTGCTCGGGAGGCTGAGGTGGGAAAATTACTTGACACCAGGAGTTCAAGGCTGTAGTGAGCTATGATCGCACCACTACATGCCAGCCTGCGCATCTCTTTAAAAAAATGATTATGCTAAAGATGGAAAGGAGTTACTCAGAAGAGTGATCCTCTTCCCTGCCTCTCCTTCTCTTCAGCACTCTTAGAAGGACCCCTTCAGCTCACAACAGAGCCAAGGTTCTTCTAGTGGCCATGTGGCTGCATGAAGAAACAGCCCCCAAACAACTCTCTTAAACAAATAAACACTCCAGTACTTGCACTTTATGTTCCCAATCTCTGCCACCATTAATCACATTAAGAGTTTGTCTTTAAGAGCCTGCAGTGAAGGAGTGAGAGGTGGGAGGAAAGGAAGGAAAATAAACTCCCGAGCCCAGTTAGATCCGAGAGGCACAGGGAAGATGGAAACCCTCCTCGCCTGCCAAAAGGGACTTCTGGACACTGGTGAGAAGTGCCCACGATGGAAACGAGGGGACAGTTTCAAACCCAAACCAACAGCGAGCCAGGAAACAGCACTGTCATTTTAGCGTCACCCGAACGTCAGTAGGAAACCCAGGATGGGGCTGACAGCGCCTCATCCACATGTGTATATGGCTACTGTTTAGGAAAAAACTCTGGGAAACACAATTGTGAGTTTGTTAAGGCTGCATCAGAAGAGACGCGAATCTTGACTTCAGCGACGCAAGAATGAGGAGGAGGGCTCATGCTCAGGCTGCCCCAGCCTTACACTGCCTGCTTATCAAGTCTGAATCGGACGTTGAGAGGAGTCTGTTGTTCCGTCATCTCCCCCAGCTGGGAGCAGAACAAGGAGTCAACAAAAACCCTTCAGCTTTTTATCTGCTATTTGTGATCATTTCCTTTCCATTTTTCAAAACTCCAAACTCCCTTCAGACCCTAAATAACTTCATCATCATTTTCACATTTGCAAATGAAACATTCTGTTCCAAAGAAATCTGAGTGAGTGTGAGGTCACTGGGTTGCCCGGGGCCATCTTCCACATTGCAGTACTGGGAGACCATCCTGCAGGGAGCCAGGCTGGGCACCATTGTGTATTTTTTGTGTATCCTGCTCGGGACACTGAATGTTCCTGATTTATAGCAGTTAGTGAAACAATGGAACATTCTTCTTTTGCTTTTGTTGTTGTTATTGTTCGAAAAACTACTGATTGCCTTTTGGCTGAAAACTGTCTTGCTGGGTGTCAGAGAACACAATTCAAGTGATGAAAGCTAACTGAGTTGCTGTACGTTTGATGCACCAATAAGATCTGCAAACCAAAAGCTAACATGGGCCAAGGGGTTTGTCACCAACTTGTGGATATCCTCAGCTTAATCAAAGATGCATCTACCAGCTCAAACCCTTCCCAGAATCTCACCCATTGTTAGGCAAGAGAACAAGAAAACAGTCATTTAAACAAACGTCTTCTTGCCTAGACATTTGATACAGACTTTCAGCCTTATCCCTAATAATAAAACCCTTAGAAACTGACTGTGTGCTTTACTGATTTAATACTCTCTTCCCCATGAAACCAAAGTGACTGAAATTCATCATCCTTGTAGATTTCACTTCAAAGTTCTATCCCTCCGCACACTGAGTCTTGAGTGTGTATCCTCCTGGCAATATTTATAAGTTGACGCCATAGCAGAGAAACAAACCGAAGTGAACTGAATAGTTAATAGAAAAAGGTCTGTTGTTACAACACCTCAGAGTTATGGAAACAGCACTTCTGTCACCTAGAGTAAGGTTCACTACATGGTATTTACTGGCTTTATTGTGGGGGGCAGTTTACAATGTTCTAATATATAATAGAATATAATTTTCAATTATGTTCTATAATGTTCTAGTAGATTTTTTCTTGTGTAAACCCACATTGAAATCTTAAATTTTCTTTATATTGGTCAAGGACAGAAGCTCAGGGGTTTCAGGACACATTACACGTGCACTAATCAAAAGACAACTATCTTCTCCAGAGAGCATTATTATGTTTTCTGATATGCCTTTGATGTATATGAAATGTAAACTCAAAGGCCCTCAGCTGTGGAGTATTGTAGACATCCAAAGGGCCAGGGGCTTCAAGTAATCTTACGTTGCGTCTTCAGGCTGTGAATAACATACATTCTCTCTGATGTCATATCTACAGTAATTAACAGCAACTTCTATGTAGATAATGTTCTGTGAGTACAAACCTGGCCATGAGATGTGCTTTCAATTCTGCATATGGAAAGACTCAGCTGTCAGACATGGCTAAGATTTCAAGATCAAAATTAAGCAATGGGCCATGGGATGCAAAGGAAGGAGGAAAAAAGCTGAGCAAGATGTTGGGGGAAGAATGGGAATGGGGTGTATTTTGACTGAATGAGTATGGATTTGCTTGTTGGATCATGCCACACCACTTTCCCTAAGTGTGCATTGAAAAGTTGGCTACAAGTATACATGAGATGTGAGTATTCTGTAGCTTAAAAAAAATCTCCCTGAGACTGTACTTGTTGAAACTTTCTGGACAATCATTCAAATTTTAAATTTAGGCTTAATTTCAGTAAATTGTATTACAAAAAATAAAGACATTAGATAACTGGGATTTTTGGTTACCCAGGTTTTTAGCCATTCATCAAAATGTTATGCACTACATGAGATAAAGTACAAGATCTTACGGTGTGGCTTCTAATCATATTGGAAGTAATTTCACTTCACGCATTCCTTCTCATTCTTCAATTTAAAAAAAAACACGTGTGAACCTGGTAAGAAAGTAACTGCCATACACTAAATCATGGTTTCTGGAAATGGAGGTTAGTGGATCCATAATATAGACAGATTACTGTGAATCTCTGAATCTCTTGTAATTGTATAGGAAACTTTGTGTTTGTGTTGCATGTGCATATGTGAATTTTCCTAGAGAGAAGGGACTGTTCCTCCCTAAACTATCCAAGGGTCACCTTTCCTTAAAAAGAGTAAGAGCCCATTTACCCTTTCCTTTTACTATAACCATTTCAATACATGATGCTTTTATTCTGTCTATTAACTTACTTATTATCCAACTAACATTTATTGAGTGAAAAGAGTCACAAAGTTGGTAAATTTAAAAGGAGACCTTTATTTCTAAGGCAGTTACAACCTGCAGGCAGGAAGCAAAGTCTCAGGCTAAACTAGAGAACCTCGCTTCAGGGAGAAAGAAGAAGAGACAGGTAAATATGCTAAATGGAACAGCAGGGTGTACATATTTAACAGGATATGAGAAAAGTTTATGAATATTCATGAAGAAGACCCACGCATGGCTCTGGACAGCCAACTGATCTAAGCCAAGGGGTCTTTGAGCCTTTCATTCCCTCAAGCTGGCTTTTGAGAAAATCTAGTCGTGATTAGTAAGGGGAAGGGGGCTGGAAGCAAATGGGACTCCCATCCCACCATGGCCAGTGATATAGTTTGGCTCTGTGTCCCCACCCAAATGTCATATGGAACTGTAATTCCCCATGTTGCGGGAGGGACCTGGTGGGAGATGATTGGATCATCGGGGCGGATTTCCCCCTTGCTGTCCTCCTGGTAGTAGTGATTTCTCACAAAAGCTGATGGTTTTAAGTGTGTGGCACTTCCCCCTTTGCTCTCTCTCTCTCCTGCCACCGTGTGAAGATGTGCTTGCTTCCCCATCATCCTTCTGCCATGATTGCAAGTTTCCTGAGGCCTCCCAGTCATGCTTCCTGTACAGCTGTGGAACTGTGAGTCAATTAAACCTCTTTTATTCATTAATTACCCAGTCTCAGGTAGTTCTTTATAGCATTGTGAAAATGAACTAATACAGCCAGGAACTTACAATTGGGGGTCTTTTAGCCAAAGGAGGGCCTGTTAATCTTCCAGAGAGGTTAAGGACTTTCATTTCAGTCTCAACTGGCTATGTAGGATCCACTGGTAGGTAAGATACATATATCCCCTGTCTTAGGGGTTCCTTGGGCTAATTTGGAAGTGCGGATGGAAAGAAATACTATGGAACAATTCCATTTACTAAGCAAACAGATAGGACTTTCTACCTCAGACCAGGGTAGCAGGGAATGATTCCTGAGCAATATCTGATAGTCTCAAACTATTAAAGCTACTATCCTTAATGATCCACAAATTATCCCATCTTCAACCCCTTCAGGTTGGCTCCTCAGTCCTTTTGACAAAATCCCAGCAGGAGTTGCAAGTATTCTTGATTTCTTGAATGGTAAGATGTTCTGGTCTTATCTTGTGCATTTCCTGCCCCAGACCTGGAATTAGCCATCCTCAAAGGGGTACTGGCAATGATATTTATTTACCAGGCTCTGTCACCCAGGCTGGAGTGCAATGGTGCTGTGTTTGCTCACTGCAACCTCCACCTCCTGGGTTCAAGCTATTCTCCTCCCTCAGTCTCCCAAGTAGCTGGGACTACAGGCATACATCACCATGCCTGGCTAATTTTTGTATTTGTAGTACAAACTCCTGACCTCAAGTGATCTACCCGCCTCGGCCTCCCAAAGTACTGAGATTACAGGCATGAGCCACCACACCCAGCCGGCAATGATATTTAGATACCACAGTCTAGATGCTAGGGATTCAAAACTCAATATTTTAAAATTACAACAGGAAACTCAAATTGTGTACATGGGAGGTTTAGTTTCCAAAATCTTAGAGTCAGATAAAGATGGTGTTATAGGACGCAGCATGAAATAACAGGAAGGAAGTGGATGGATGTAAATCCACACTTAAAGTCCACCAGCTTAGGATCCCTCAGCCTCTCTTAGGCTGACTCCATATGTCCAAATGGAGACACCATTACCTCCTTTAGGATCATGCTTGGGATTAAATGAGGAGATGTCATTACAGCAGCAGGCACTTCTTATATGACTCAATATACCGTATTTCATTGAACTTGAAAGGCCATAGATTATGAAATGCCCCTCGACTTCCTTGGCCTGGCATTGCTATTAGAATAAAGGCCATGCCCTGACCATCCCCCTAGAGCCCCGTGTGGCCACCCAGCACCTTCAGCCTCACATCCCAGAACCGTCCTGATGGTCTAGGGTCCAGCCTCCCTGGCTACTCCCAGCTCCAGGCCTCTGCACAGACTGTTCTCTCTGCTGGGAGCATTCTTCCTAGAGGTCACTCCTGTCCTTGTTCAGATTTCACTTAAAATCACTCTATCTAGCACAGAAAAGAAAGTACTTTTTTGTTTTTATCCCCTCTGAATGTGGACTTCTAAACTCGTGATCTAAGAGGTTGTTTTTTAACCTGAGTTACCAGATAATTTCTTTCCACATTCATCTAAATATAATACTCTGACTAAAACCTCTGTTTAGAACTTAAAAATTTTAAAAGTCAAACTGCGCATAAGTGCCTGTTAGAAAGTGCCAACTGCCTGAATATTCTAAAGCCTTTCTTTAAAGCATTATCAATTACATCAATGAAATATCATTTTTAGCATAGCAGTGGAAATTTCAGAAACCAAGATTATTTACTTTCCTAAACTTTGGTAACAGCATTAGGCCATTTTTTAAACAATGATGAAAGCAATTACAAAATGTTCTTATGGAAGTTAATCTAGAACCATCTCTAAAATGGTCACAAATCGTGCAAGCTCCAGAATTATATGTCACAGAGAGCAAATACTGATTCCTCTCCTTATTAGCTGTGGGTCCAAGGGAAAACTACTTAGCCTATCTGGACATCAGTTTTCATCAGTGTTAAAAACTGAGGATAACAATAATTCTTATCTTATAAAATCGTCATAAGGATTAAGTAAAATAATGCAGGCAAAGCAAATAGAACATTGCCCAGGACTTCTGCTTCCAACCAAGAGGGAACAACAGGCTGATTTACCCTCCTGGCTGAAACAGCAAAAATCCACACAAAACATGTAAAAGAAAAATTCTAAGACACTGACATCAGACAACAAAGAAAGTTAGCCCCTGAGGGACAAGGAACAAACCAGGGGAGCCCTGATACTGCCCAGCTGACTGCCTGGAGAGAGTTCCGGCCATGACATGCTAAGGGGAAACCCAGGCCGAGAGCCAGTAGACACCTGAGTTGAGAAGAGGAAGCTGAGATTTTGCGTAGACCAAGAAGGCTAGCATTGGCAGAGGTGGAGAGGAGAGGGAACTAAAGAAATCCACAGATGGTCTCGCTCATGTGTTTAATTGAGGACTGATAAGTGCAGCATGGCTGGACAAAATGCCATCTGAAAGAAACGGAGGTAAGAGTACCCTACTCCCAAATGGGCTGGGAATGGTGTCTGTCCCCACCAGCCAGAGTGGAAAAAGTCACAACTCACCAGGAATTGGACCAAGTACTCAAAAGGTTATTAATTCCATAGTCGGAAACAATTATCCCTAAATTGAGCACTATCTGGCCCCACCTAAAACTTAAAAGCAATACCCAATGGAATCAAACTGTTTCCAAGTAATTCAACTGCATTGAAGAACAAAGCTCAGAATATTAGAGGAGTTTAAAATATCCAGTATCCAACAAGACAAAATTCACAATGTCTGGCATGTAATTAAAAATTGTCAGTCACACAAAGAAGCAGGAAAAAATCTAAAATGATGAGCAAATCAATAAATCAAAACCAACAACTGACATATACGTTAAAATTAGCTAACAAGGACACTAAAACAGTTAAAATAACTGTATTCCATATGTTCAAAAAGTTAAGCGGAGATATGGAAGATATTTTAAAAGATCCAAATTAAATTTCTAGAAATGAAAACTGCAATGTCTGAGATAAAAATGTACTGGATGGGATTAATGCCAGGATAGACATTGTTTAAGAAAATATTAATGAACTTGAAAACAGAAATAAAAATTATTTAAAACAAAACTGAGAGAAAAGAGTTTTAAAATAGTGAACAGAGCATCATTGAGCTGTGGGACAACTTCAAAAGGTTCCTCTGTAAGTAAGTGGAGTTCTAAGAGAAGGTGATAGAATAGAAAAAGTATTTGAAGAAATATCTGGAAAAAATCCAGATTTAATGAAAACTGTAAATTTACATGCAGATTCAAGAAGCACAACAAAACTCAAGGCAAAAAATGAAGAAACTAGAGCAAGACATATTATCATCAAATTGCTCAAAATCACTGATAAAGAGAAAATTCTTTAAAGCAGCCAGAGAAAAAAGAGAAACATTTTATAAAGGTGCAAAGATAAGTATGATAGCAGGCTTCTCACTAGAAGCAATGCAAGCAAGAAGACAGTGGAATGACATCTTTAAAATACTGAAACAAAAAATTGTTAATATAGAATCCTACATCCAGAAAAGGAAAAAAATTAAAACTTTCAAAGATGAAGGTGAAATAAAGGTGTTTTAAGACCTGCAAAAGCTGAAATAATTCATCGCCAGCAGGTTTACACTACAAGAAATGATAAAAGGAAGTTTTTAAGGTAGTCAATTGATCAAGAGAACATTACAGTCCTAATTATTTGTGGACTTAGTAACAGAGTTTCACATTATATGAAACAAAAACCAATAAGCTGGACCTCATTAGCATTTAAGGCCTTTCCCTTGTGAAAAGCACTGTTAAGAGAATAACAAGTTAAGCCACAGACTGGGAGAAAATATTTTCAAAATACATATTTGATAAAGGACTTGTATCCAAAGTATACAAAGAACACTTAAAACTCATCAATAAGTAAATGAAAACGCCAGTTTTTAAAATGGGCAAAAGAACGAAACATTTCACCAAAGAAGATATTCAGATGACAAATAAACATCGAAAAGCTATTCCACATCATCCTTCACTTGGGAAATGCAAATTAAAACAACAATCACCACACAGATAATAAAATGTTCTAAACCCAAAAAAGACTAACAATACCAATTTTTGGTGAGGATGTGGAGCAACAAAAACTTCAATTAATTACTGGTGGGAATGCAAATGATACAGCCACTGTAAAAGACAGTTTGGCCGTTTCTTGTAAATTAAACAGTCTTATTATACAATCCAGCAATTATCCTTCTGTTCGCCTTCCAAAAATGTGCACACACATGTTTTAGAAGCTTTATCCATAATTGCCAAAAATTGGAAGCAACTAAGATGTTCTTTAGCAGGTGAATGGATAAACTGTAGTACAAACACACAATGGAATACTATTCACTGATGAAAAGAAGTGAATATCAATCTCCACAACAAACAACACGAGTGAAACTTAAGTGCATATCACTGAGTGAAAAAAGCCAGTCTGAAAATGCTTTCTGATTCCATTTACCTGATGATATAGTTTGACTGTGTTCCCACCCAAATCTCATCTTGAATTGTAGCTCCCATAATTCCCACATGTTGCGGGAGGGACACAGTGGGAGATAATTGAATCATGGAAGCAGTTTTCCCCACACTGTTCTTGTGGTAGTGAACAAGTCTCACGAGATCTGATGGTTATATAAGGGGAAACCTCTTTTGCTTGGCTTTCATTTTTCTCCCATGTCTGTTGCCATGTAAGATGTGCCTTTTGCCTTCCGCCATGATTGTGAGGCCTCTCCAGTTACATGGAACTGTGAGTCCGTTAAACCTCTTTTTCTTTAAAAAAAATATATAGTCTGCTGTATGTTTTATCAGCAGCATGAAAAAGGACTAATAAACCTGACATTGTGGAAAAGGCAACCGTATAGATTGGAAAAACAACTTAGTGATTTCAGGTAGTTTGCAGAAGATTGGGGTGGGTGTTGGAAGGTAAAGTACAGGAATATTTTTAGGTGGAAAGAGTATTCTGTGTGATACTGTAAGTGATGGCTCAATGGCTCTACTCATTTTTCAAAATCATAGAACTTTAGAGCGCAGAGTGAACATTCATGTATGCAATTCTTTTTTTTTTCTTTAGACGGAGTTTCGCTCTTTTTGCCCAGGCTAGAGTCTCACTGCAACCTCCGCCTACCGGGTTAAAGTGACTCTCCAGCCTCAACCTCCCGAGTAGCTGGGATAACAGGCGCCTGCTACCATGCTTGGCTAATTTTTTGTACTTTTAGTAGAGATGGGGTTTCATCGTGCTACCCAGGATCGTCTCTATCTCTTGATCTCGTGATCTGCCCACCTCGGCCTCCCAAAGTGCTGGGATTACAGGCATAAGCTACCACGCCCAGCCGCAATTCTTTAAAAACATATTTAGGAGATCCGGGGCTCCCAGGATGAAATATAGAATCATGACAGGGTGACAAAAGAATCTAACTACTTGATACATCTACAAAGCAACTTCATTGAGGTTCATCAGTGAAACGGGTGGAGGAAAAAGTGGTGCTCGCCTAAGTTACTTTAGAAATGAATGGGGACTATAAGACTAAAGGTAGAAGAAACTGTCTGTAGTCTATACTTTAGCTGTTAAGGCTGCCTCCCATGTGAGCAAGGGTTAACGATTCTGATACTGCTGTGCATGTACACTGGACAATTAAGTAAATGGATGGCAGATGGTACGAGTAGGTTCCAAACCGTGGGGTCAAGAGGCTGTAGACAAGCAAAGGGGAAGGCAGTATGTTCTACATGGTAATGGTGAGAGTTGGAGACATCAATATGAACTCATATTTAGCTTAATACAGATGCAGGTTGTTTCATATAGAAATATTTCTACATAGGTGTTTAAATATGTTAGCATATACACCCATATTTCCTTACTCTGTAACTGAGAGAGTTTAGAAGCAATGACATCCCACTAGCACCATGCACACCTAGCAACCAGACCTTGGTTTTAAATGCTGTTCTCCAATAAAAGAAACCAGAGTTCTTTGGAGAGATGGCTGATTCTAGGTATGAGGTAAGAAATACACAGTATGAGCCAGGAACACCTTGTTTTGCCAGAAAGTCAGGAAGTACAAA
This sequence comes from Chlorocebus sabaeus, assembly GCF_047675955.1. Classification (NCBI taxonomy): domain Eukaryota; kingdom Metazoa; phylum Chordata; class Mammalia; order Primates; family Cercopithecidae; genus Chlorocebus; species Chlorocebus sabaeus. The sequence goes on along the minus strand of NC_132911.1, from coordinate 52,778,144 downwards.
CAACAACAACAATAAACCCACAGTGATGGACTATGACAGGGGAATACCAGCACTAACAGAAAGAGCTCCCAATGGCAAACATCAGAGCAATTTGAGCAACAGAATAAATACCCCCAAATGTAAAGCAAATATCCATGATTCCCCAATGATACAAATCAAGGATTGACTAAATAAATACATGGAAAATAATAGATAGATCTCTAATGCAGAAGAATTCTAAGTAATTTATGTATATACCGACTCCTTACACAGGTGGGCATAACTCCCCACCTGTTAAGTGTGACTGCACAGAGGGACTTCCCTCCAAAGAGTACAGCATGGAAAGGCTGGGGGAAGTAAGTTTGCAGGGGAGAAACCTGGCAAACACTTCCTCAGCCAGGTATCAAGGTTAACATCAGAAGTGATGTCATGTTGAGAATATGTGCCCTTGATATGATATGATGAGAATGGTGCTTTACCTCCAAGCTGTCTGCCCCCAAGATCCATAACACCAGTCTAATCATAAGAAAAACAGTCCTCAAAACTGCCAATGTCATCTAACAAGGGAAGTCTGAGAAACAGTGAGTGAAGAGTAGCCTCAAAGGCAAGGCAAGTGAATGCAATGTGGGGTCCCAGATGGGATGCTGGGATAGAAAAGAGACGTGAAACTAAGGAGATCTTAACCAAGTATCAATTTTCAGTGAGAAATACATAGGTGTTGGATTATCCATTGTGACAGATGCGAGCAATAGAGGAAGCTGGGTGCAGGGGATGCAGGCATCATCTGTGCTCTCTTTGCAAGTTTTCTATAACTTTAAACTACTCTTCTAAAATAAAAAAGTGTATTAAAATAATAATTATCTTTTAAAGATCATGTTGAGCATGTTATTTATGTATTGCCACTGTTTTCAAGTATCTGTTTTACTGTCAGTGAGACTCTCACACTGAAGTCTTGACTCTCTTGAGAAGAGGTTGTACCCTAATGATCAACCCAGCAGCAGACAAGGATTCTGAAGGACACTCAGCTTGCATAGTTTTAGAGATTGCACATTTTTTTCAAAATATACTGTTATACACACAAAGTTAGGAGCCTTGGGAGAGCCTCACTTTCAGCAAAAGGACCCAGACGCTGTACTTCCTCAGCTTCAGGGTCCTCACCTCTGACTCAGCTTGGGAAAACATTTCTTACCCTCCTTTAGCAGTCAGTTCACAGGGTTAGGAAATTTATCATTTCTGAGAATTGAGTATAAGTTGCAGGAATTTCACCCAGGTAGACTTATAGATCCTACAAAAGGGGAAGATGTTGTCAGAAAATACAGCAGGTGAGAACGCAGGCTGAAGACTAGAACAAGAGGCAACACGCTCATTCAAATCCGTCATCCTGCAAAAATCATCCCCGGAGGTAACCCGAGGACCAGCTGACAAAATGATACCCTTAGGATTGCCTTGCATCATAATTCTGGGACCTAAAAATCGCTAAAAAAAAACATTTCCCGTAGCTCTCTAGGCGAAGTGGAATACTTTCATATACTGATGAAGTATCTCTGGGTGTCAAGCAGGGCTTTGGGAGTTGAGGGAAATGAAGACTCGCCCAGCTCAGTCCCAGGCGCACCCCTGACCGCCTTGCAGGTCTAAACACGCGTGTCGAGCCCGCACGTCCTGCGTTGGCCCAGCTGAGCCTGCAGAGTCACTGTGGGCCGCCTGGTCAGAGCGCACGGGTAATTAGCTGCAGCTAAGCCCGGCGCCCAGCATGTTGGAGCAGGTTGGCATCCTGTGTTTAAGATGCACCTGTTTACGATTAGCCGCAATGGGTTCCACACCCCACGCCTCATATCTTGGAGGGAATGAAGAACTTGTTTGAGCAGTGATCACAAGCTTTTCTCCCTTCCAGTTCCGTGTGCCGTTTCAAACTCGTTCACCTGGTCTGCTTCTAATGTTCTTTTTCTCCAACTCTATTGCGAATTGATTTATGTAAACTGCTAGGTAAAACTAACTAAATAACTCTTCTTTCTTCACTGTGATAGGACGACCCAGCCTCCCTGAATATGTTGAAGCCAAAACCTCACATCTGTCCTGGACTGTGGACCCCAGAAGTCGTGCAGAGCTGCTACAGGAGTCTCACAGGCCACCCAAGGGGGCACCTCAGCGGTGGTCGACCCACCTTAAGGAGTGAGAGCTAAGCTAGAGACAGAACGTGTCTGCCCTCCAGAATTTCCTCATGACTCCAGAAAGGGTAAAACGTTCTCAGAACTCCTCCAGTTAGAGACCTGCTCCCATAGCAGCCCAGCCTAGGGGACCTCTATAGATCCATACAAACCTACCTAGATCTCAGGTTCAGTGCTTGTACTGAGCAAGTGCATCAGGAAACACCTGCACCTGTCTCCTTTCTCTCCCCTCAGTTGTCCTATCACTGTCCCCGGACAACCTATCCATTTTAGGTTCTCTGCCCCACACCGATTAAATTCCAAGGTACTCAGATGGGGGTTTGCCCTGTTGGCCAATGCTGGGGGATTGTGGGCAGACGAAGGAAAAGATGATGGATCAAAAGGTCTTTTTAGATCCCTGAAATTAGTCACCTGATTCAACAATAGCAATGAGTCCTAAAATTTCATTGTGCACCAGAGTCATCTGGAAAACTGTCACAGACAGGCAGTTGCCCAGAGATTCTGGTTGATTGATGTTGGAGCTGGGCTGTGTGCCTTTACAATTCTATCTATACCGGAATTTGAGCATCACTGATTTATAGGTCAGCCAACTCTATCAGGTTCTCCTATGTACCAAGATCCTATGGCATAGGGACTCTACATGGAATTTCCGAGCTTACTTCTCATTCTAGTTACATTCCACTAGGGCCCAGCAAACAGTTCATCTACTCAACACATGTTTATGGAACGCTTACTGGACTATCATGGAATATATATATATATATATATATATGTGTGTGTGTGTGTGTGTGTATATATATATATGAACTTATTTGAGCGGCGATCGCAACCTTTTCTCTCTTCCAGTTCCATGTGCCATTTCAAATTCGTTCACCTGGTCTGCTTTTAATGTTCTTTTTCTCCAAGTCTGATACATACACACATACACACACACACACACACACACACACACACATGCATAAGCACATTATATATTTATATATGTATTATATATAATGTACATACTATCTGATGTGTCTCAAAATTTAAGTTGCTTGCAATTATAGGAAAATGGTTTTCAGTTTTCCATGACTCTGCAGTTTCAAAAACTAAAATACCTCCATGTACAACTATTTTGAAGAAATTATAAGACACTTCTAAGATAAGTTTTTTGACAAAAAGAAAAAAAGAGCTTACATCTCAAAATCATATTTACTAAGGATTCCAGGGATACAGAGTACAATATAATGTACAACCAAAGAATATTCATTGAATCCTAGATTTAAGGTATTTCCATTTTCTTTCACCAAGGATTGTTTCTTTCCTCATTTTTTTCATTTCTCAGGTGAACTGCAAAGATTTCTGTTTTTCTTTAACAAGAGGAAGGATCTTGGTTAATTACGTAATACTGTATTTCCTGAATATGGGCACTGTCTTTTAAATATCTCTCTAAGAAAATAAAGCTAGAGAGAATTCCAATGCAGAGTGTGGGAAGCTCTGCTGAAGTCTGTTCTGAGGTGTCTCTTAGCTGATGAAAGGATTTTCCTCTGTTCTCGCTGAAGGCATGGCATTCTTCTAGACTTGCATATTCATCACGTTCACCCAAGACTTCCTTTGCTGGTGCCGATCGCAGTGTACATGGAAGGCTCCTGTCTTTGGTGAGAGTTTACTCCAGGCTGTCTTGGCTGCCTCCTGCAGACTTTGTCACTGTGCCGAGGGCTTTAGCTCTGGATTTCTGTGACTCAGACAGATTCCTTTTATCTCCATTTTGCTCTAAGTTTCCAAATGCCTGTGCCACTTGGGTTACTTCACAGATGCTCAGTGAAGAAAATGAAAAAGGGAATTCAAAAATACCATCTGACCCAAAGTGAAATTGTCAGCTTTTAAAGAAAGAAAAGTGATTTGATGTGCTGTGTGGCATAAACAGAAGTTGAACATGATGTTGGACATCTTGTATTATGCTGATCTTAAGCACAAGCTGTCCCAAACTGAAAATGGAGTAAGTATCCAGAGACCATGCTCTGTGATGACCGAAGGCTCCGCGTCTGTGCTCTCCAATAGGGAGCCACTCATCACATCAGCTACTGAGCACTTAAGACGTGGCCAGTGTGACTGAGGAACTCAAGTGTCAGTATTATTTGATATGAATTAATTTGGCTGTAAATTGCCATCTGCGGCTAGTGACCATTGCACTGTATGGTGAAGCTCTAGATCTGGTCTAGAAGGAGTCTGAGGTCCTGTGAAGCACTTGGCACTATGTCAGAATGAAGCATCCTGTCTAGAATATCCCTAGAGTCAGCACCAGCAGCTCAACTCCACCCCGGCCACTGTGGAGGTGACACAGTGGTGAGCGGCATGTGACCCCTCTCCTTCCTGAGGACAGAAAAGCCCAGCTGTGTGGCTTCCTCGCCTCACCTGAGCAGAATGTGGGAAGTGGAACCCCCACCGTCTCCACTGGGGACCCTCAGCCAGAAAGAGTACCCATGCTGGAGAGTATTGGAGTTAAGTCAATCTGGAAGTTATTTTCTACTAATCTATTTAAGAGATTCAAAAACTAGTGTTTCCTTGAGAATGATGTCATCAAGCACAAGATAATGAGGAAGACTGCCTAATTCAGGGGAAAAAAATGGAGAGATAAAACCCCACATTGCAATCACACGTAATTGGGTGAAAGCAAAGGTTCCTATTCTCTGCTGATCCCCTGACAGATCTCTCCTTTAGATGCTCTGCTTACATTATCTCATTTAAAACCTGCTACAATAACATAAGTTACCATGTATGTAGTAATCATTTACTAAAGGCCAGGTACGTTGCTAAATGCTTTCTGTGAATAAACTTACTTTTAATTTTTACAAAAAACCTAGAAAGTAGTTAATAACTTGGTTTTTGTTGTTGTTGCTTGTTTGTTTACAGATGAGGAAACAGGCTAAAAAGCATAAGTTGGATTCAAGCCAAACAGATCTAGTTGCAAAGCCCCTAGGAACTCTGTCACAATCTTCTACTTTTTTTGTCTTAGCTTTTGATTCACAGAACCTTTTGCCTAACTAAATGAATAGTAACCTATAGGCTTGCAACAGCTATAGATATGGATAGATGTAGATCTAGATATATAGCATGCTCATGCTTATGAAAATCTGATTTTAAAACAATACACTTACAAATGGGGGCAAAGGATTGGAATGACAATTAATTCCTGACTTCGTATAATGCTTCATCACAGGGTTTCACATAGAGGATACCCAACATCCTATATTCTCTCTCCTTTGGGAACATTTTTTAAAAATAAATAAATGCCGGGGCTGGGCACAGTGGCTCACACCTGTAATCCCAGCACTTTGGGAGGCCAAGGCAAGCAGATCACCTGAGATCAGGAGTTCAAGACCAGCCTGGCTAACATGGTGAAACCCTGTCTCTACTAAAATACAAAAATTGGCCTGTAATCCAGCTACTACGGAAGCTGGGGCAGGAGAATCACTTGAACCCGGGAAGTGGAGGCTGCAGGGAGCTGAGATTGTGCCACTGCACTCCAGCCTAGGCAACAGAGCCAGACTCTGTCTCAAAATAAATAAATAAATAAAAACAAGTAAATGTTGGAGAACATACTGATGGAATAGGATGGGTTCTTAATAGATTCCATGGAATTTTGTGGTTATTGCTCCACCATTTTAGAAAAGCTTGTGCCAGTTCTTGATGACAAAGGACACATGTTTACAACCGATTCTGTGTCTGGTGGTCCGGCCCAAGCCTTTCAGGTTGCTCATTTGTGTACACACACTTTCAACTCCCTCCTTCACTCTGCTACTAATTGCTACTACTAGAGTCAGCCTGTCTCCCCACTGATATGGGGGGAATTCTGAATTTCTTTTCATTGCCACAGTTCATTACAACACCTGAGATAGAGCAGGCACCGAAAAAAAATGTTTTGTGAATAAAAAAATTTATAGAAAATAAGTTAATAGATATAAAATACATTTTAAATTATGGCCAACCATAAAGCCAAGCCTGGAAGTAGACAGTTCAGGTGAACGTTCCCGTGCATGTTTCTTTCCAGTGTCTTTCAGGTTGTACAGGAGAGTCAGAGTCAGTGTGGAGCAGGCATCTCCCAGTGTGTTCAACTTAGTTGATGGCCTCAGCATCATTTCCACACTAGCCTTGCCCTTTGAATAATGACCAGGCGAATGCTGGGCCATGTGCAGTTGTTTTTTTCCAGTTCCTTAATTATGGTTAGGTTAATATTAGTTCAGAAAAAAAAAGGAGCTGACCTTAACCTTCCTGTAAGCTTCAAATATTACCTAAAGGAAAATTATAGATGTTTTATTAAAGAAATGAGAGCTCTGCAGAACAGACACTCCCTTTGAGGGTCCTGGAATGACAGCATGGGTGCAACTCAGCAGGAGGACAGTGCTAACCAGTGTGCTCTTTCCGTGGACACAGCACACGACCTCCTGGCAGCCTGGGCCCCCTTCCCTGAGGTCCCTGGAGTTGTTTGACAGGGCATTCTCATAAACATTTATTAAAGGGAAAAACCCCAAGGGTGGAGGGTGAAGAAATGCATGCCTTAAAACTGGTTTGAAATAAGCAACAAAACTCTACCCTAAGTCATCATGGGAATGCTGCAAGGTTAATGGAAGAGAGGAAAAAGGAAGGAACTTCCTGTGTCTGGGTAACTAGGTGTTATATTTAATATATTAGTGATGGGACTGACTATGCAGTGGCCTGTCTGTGAAGCTGGCTGTCCAGCAAAATTGTTTTGGTTAGCAACAATTCCGGGAGATGTGAGATACTCCAGATGGTCTCAACGGCCCAGGACGCGAGGTGGAGTGTGAGTGTGAGATGCACTCTGGATCTTGCACGCTCAAGAGGCAGCAGTGCCCTCTTTCCCGTGCGAGCCCCAGGGCCCTCCTGTTGCCCTCACTCTGGAGGCACCCAGAGCCGCCCCACCACTCCTCTGTGGTCTCCTACCCACCAGCTACCTTTCCCCGCCCCACTGGAGAGGCAGAGGCCAGGGCTTGGACAACCTGGTGTCTGACTTAGAATCAGCAAGTCCAGAGCAAGGCAACCTCAGATGAGGCACCCTCTAGACACGAGTGAAGGTCAAGGAAATCACCAAATGATGCAATGATGTCTTCACGAGTTCCAGGCACTTCCAGGAAGGGTGCAAGGGAAATGTGACCGGATTCTAAATACACTAAAGAAACACTCAGTAGTTTATGAATGAGAGATTCATCATGGAAGTCTGAGTGCTTCTCTAATGCCATATACACATAGAAGAGATTATGAGTGTTTCTGTAAGGCCATATTTTCATAGAATATTTTGCAAGTGTTTTTGTACTGTCATATATAGAGAATATATGTATTTCTTGCATTGCATGCATGTATATAATATATTGTATTTCTGTAAAAAAAAATTACATATATATACAGATGCACACACACTTCTCCAGAGTGCATCACATCCAGGCTTTCATTTTACTTTCCATTTGATAATCTGAAGCCCACAGAGGCTAACGATTTAGAATAGTCTCAGTGTTAGACAATAACAAATCCAGGATGGATTTTACCATCCATTCTTTTCTCAACCACACTACCAAGAGCTTAAGTTACTATATATATTTAGAAAACATCTCCAAACTAAGCTGAGAAGTTTTAGAATCTAGAAAAAAAAAATACATGGTAGCATGTACATGTGTTTCTTCATGACACCTCCTAAGACTGAAGTGTTCAAACCACATTGTTAAGAGAACATAGATTCCCATCCAACCCAAACCTCTCCAGTTTCCTCCTCCAGTTCAGGTTTCAGCTCCTTGGGGAGCTGGAAGAGAAAGCAAGCTGGGGATCTGCTCCTTCCTCTCTGATCACCTGCCAGTCATCCTCTGCCCACACCAGCAGCCACAACTGCAGAACCACAAGGCAATGTCATATTTACTGAGCCAGCTCAAGACAGTGCCTCCACTCCAGGCAGCGGCCTGCCTCCACATGGTCTCCCTCCCTCCTCCTTCCCTTCTTTTTTTCCCTAAGCACTGAGAACTTGCCATATACCAGATTTGAGATTAGGTGCAGAGATACAGCCATGAATAAAGCAAATATAATCCTTGTGTTTGGGGAGTTTCAATGCCAGATGAATCACATGTAAAAAGATGGTCAGGGCTGGGTACAGTGGCTCATGTCTGTAATCTTAGGGCTTTGGGAGGCCGAGGCAGAAGGATGGTTTGAGTCCAGGAGTTTGAGACAAGCCTGGGCATCATAGCAAGACCCCATCACTACAAAATAAAACTTAAAAAAAACAATTAGTGGGGTGTGGTGACATGAGCCTGTAGTCCCAGCTACGCAGGAGACTAAGGTGGGAAGATCGCTTGAGCCTAGGAGATTGAGGCTGAAGTGAGCCGTGTTTGTCCTACTGCACTCCAGTCTGGGCGACACAGACTCTGTCTCCAAAAAAAAAAAAAAAAATGATCAAGTGAACGATGAATCTAAACTGTCATACATTTCATAAAGAAGTATGCAGGGCTATGATGGGACTGTGCCCAGGCAGCCTTCCCTGAGGAGGTGATGCAGTGATATGGGACGGCCTCCCAATGTCCCACAGTCCAGCACCATGCAGCTGACCCCCTGCGCCCTGGGAAATGCCCTCGCTCTGCGCCGTCCCTGGAGGTGCCCACTGAGCACCTAGAATGGGACCGGTGTGACGGAAGCACTGGAGTTGTATCTTATTTTGGCTGTTGTGGTGGACAAGGTAGACTTCAGTGCTCTGGCAGAATAGAAAGAACCAGCTGGAAATGAAACCTGGGGGACGGGGGATGAGGGAAAGGGCCAAGAGGACAACCAAGAGGAAAAAGTGGTGTTGGAGCAACCATGGGCGTCCTAGTAGAAAGGAGGTCATCATAATTAGGGTGATTTCCAAACAAATTCATTTCCAAACATTCTGGAAATGAACACTTTTCTGGCACATCTAAAGCCATTTCACTTAAAATGACTTGAGGATTCAACTTGTTCATTGAACAAACTATTGAGTGCTCCTGCAGATCTTGGGCTTGGAGGTGCGAGGCCGCCTAAGACAGACACATTCTCTGTTTTCCACACAGACCTTCATATCCATGAAAATTCAGGCACACACTTCCCATCATAACGCGGTGAAACAAATATTATGAAAGGGGAAACTCTTTCTGGAAAAGTGTAAAAGTATTTGTTTATGAAAATGGCAAGCTGTTAAGGTAGTCCTAGCATAGTTCTAGACGGCCATGCAGCAATCCACTCTAAGTATCTGTTCTGGAGGGGCGGGGATTCAATGAAGAAAGCAGAGAGGACCCCAGGCATGATGTGTGGGAATATTCAATACAGTGTTCTTTATTTGGGTGAGCCATTGTGAACAATAGAAAGGTGGTCTTCAGAATGAAGATGCAGATGATTTGATGCAGTGGAGCACTACGCAACCATTCACCATCCAGAACAGTAGCTCACAGGTGCAGGTGCATGGTATCAGCAAGCCTTTACAGCGGTTAACAGAGTTCATAGAATAGCAATGATGTGAACAGTCTCCTATCATTCAGTTGCCATTTGACAGAGGACCCTGAAGCTGGCAGTGGAGGGAGTGGGAGCTCAGGCTGCATGATGAAATCATCATGGAACCAGAGATTTGAACAGTTACCCTGCCTCCTCTCATGATTGTAAAAAGTATCTAATGGTACAAGGAAATGCTTGTACCGTGATGTAAATGAAAAAAAGTGGGTACGGAACAACATGATTCCCCGTTTGTAGTTAAACACTCCCTTAACCAGAAGTAAATATTCCAAAGTGTTCATCATGGTCTATATGTCATGGGAGCAGTGATTTTGAATTCATTTTTTATGCTTCTTTTCCTAAATTTTCAACAGTGCTACTTTCACAATCAAAGAAATTAACAGCACCAAAATTTGTCCAGAAAGGAAAAGAAGTTTATTCACCATTTAATTTTTATTCCCGTGCCCAAGACTCTTTGCATGTTAAAGAATCTGTAAACTTTAAAGTAGAATACAAACTTCAGTTATTTTATGACTCACTTTGTGCTTTGATTTCAGTAAGTCGCTTTATCCTTGAGTGTTCTGTAAACCTTTCTGATCCTCTCATCTTGCTGGAGAAGATTGTTTCCTGTCTTTGAGTACATTTTAGAAATAGATATAAAAACCATAAATTATTTCAAAATAATGAATTTATTGAGATTTCTTTATACTTATTTCTTTCTGGTCAAAAGTCCTTTACAAACTAGTTGCTACAGAATCACTTTCAGAATTGTCTTCCAAAAACCCCTGTGCATTTTCCCCTTGTAAGAGTTTGGCACCAAACCTCAGTTCTCCGGAAGTTATTTTGTTCCTTCCAACATATTTTAGAATGTGCAAACTTTAGTCCAGCTAATAAAAAATTGTTTAATAACTTGAATCAACTAAAAAAACCCTCAATTCTCACGCATGCATCCTCCCCATCAGATACTGTCATTGTACGCACCCTCCCGGCTGAGTCCTGCTGTGTCATGACCTTGAAGAAGGTCGGTTCTGGATGAAGACCCCTGATGTTCCACCCAAGGAGTCGGCGCCATCCACAGCATTGGTCTGGAGCTGCCTGTCATCTGATATTCCCTGGCCCTTATTGCAAATGCTCCTGAAACCTCTCTAGAACCAGTGACCATCGTGCCCCTATTGGTGTCAAACATACCACGGAGTTCAGCAGGTGACAAGAGCGCCAAAGAGCCGATGACAAGAGCGCAGAAGGATGCCAGAGGGTGTGGGTCCTGCTGTCCCCACCCTGCCCCTGGGTGCTTCTTGTCAGGCTGGTGCTGGCTTCTGCCTGGGCTTGGGGTTGCTCGAGCTACAGCCCTCGGCAAGCACCCTTTGCAGCCAGTGTAGACACCTGGTCACTCCGTCATCATTGTGTTCCTTTCCTTTTCTTCCCCAATATATACAAATTAAACATTTTTGTAATCCAACTTCCAGAGCTGTTTGAAAGGTGGTGAGTGGGCACATGCTCACATACACACGCACATGCATATGTACACATGCACACACACACAGACCTCACATATCCTTGGGTTGCAAACTCCAAGTCATATGCACTTGGACTCTGGCTCCCTTTTCTTTGCCAAGATTCATATTATTGAGCAAGCGAGAAGAGTTGGGCCAAAACAAATCAAGTGATTCCACAGGCACATTGTGAGGTGCAGAGCTAGCACTTTTGATATTGTGTAATTAAGGCTATAACAAACATCACATAGGGAATTAGCCTCCAGATTGTGGTAGAAATAAATCTGCTTGGCTTTGAAAAGTTTTCCTTAAAAAGAAATATTTTGGTTCCAGTATCTGTGCAAGAGAGAGCAAGCTTGGTGTCCTTGACACAGGAAGTAGATAACACCTGTCAGTAGAATTCAAACCACCTGCTCGGGGGCCTCCGGGAACTGAGCCCACAGCTGGCCTCAGGCTCTCCCCTTACAGGCCGCACCTCGGGCTACAGAGGAGCTTCAGAGCGGGCAAAATCCTTTACATTAAGCACAGAAGACCTCAGCTATATAAATCATCACAAGTTGTGGAAATTCCCCCAGGGATAAGGAAAGGTTATACTCCCGTCTTCAGGATTGCATGCTGCCAAACGCAATTTGGTATTTTACAGTCTTCACAGTCTACACAGTGTCCTCGTTCCCTGTAAAAAACACAGCAGTAAAACACAAGTCCTAGTACACTGTGTCTGTTCTTCAGAAAGCAAAGCCATTGGAGCCTTTACCCTCAGACTCATGGACAAAAGATTAACCGCAAGGCCAGAAGGAACAGCCTCTCCTGGATTTCTCTACTCCACCATGAGGCTGCTCTGTGTTATTCTTGGGAAAGCCCTTCCTGGCCTAACAAATATCAGTGCTTAACAGACTTATGCCATAAGCATTTCTTGTTCTGTTATTTTAAAATATTTAATGAATTCTGGAGTCTGAAGGAGTCAGCAGGCCTGGCACTGGAGTCATACCCTCCACATGCATTTTTGCCATGGAAACCCTGAGATGCCCTGGGTAATTCACTCCCAAGTCTTCTTTTTTTAGAACTTCTGAGATGAAATTTAAGTCAGCTATTGACAACCTGAGCCTAGCAAGAAAGAAAGTTGGAAAGGAAGGCAAATGAACTTAGAGTCAACACTATATGGACCATCTCACTGGGACAGGGATGGGAGAGTTTATTCCTCATGATCACACTTCCCTTGTTCCTCCCCTTTATTTGTATCCTAAGAACCACCCATCTCTTTTCATTAATATATAGAAGAAGGATGTATCATTGCAATTGGGACTACTGCAAAAGGATTCTGGAAATGCGAAATCACCTCCTAAATATAAAGATGGGTGCGTGAGGATTTTTGCACGCATCATATGAAAAGTGATCCAAGTGTGCAGCCAAGCCTCCTCCTCCCATCCGTGTATGAATTCTTTGTGTATGTGTGCCACATGTCAGGCTGCTTACCAAGAAGTGGGTTTTGCTTTCTGAATCACACATGTGGTAGAGGTGCCAACTCTGATGGAAAGAAAACTGGAGAAGCAGCTCGCCCAGCCGATGCCTGTGTTCAGGAACAAGGCCCACAGGCCACCGAGTGCCCCCAGTGCAGAGCCAGGTGTGGCTCAGGAGAGGTCCAAAAACCACCTGATTCACAGCTCTCATGAGTCACAGTCCCTCTGAGGCCCATTACCTGTGCCAAACACGAACGGTCTTCCAAGAGTCTGGGAGGGAAATGGAGAGGAATGTGGCATATAAGTGAAAGGCCCAACGACTTTGCAGACTTTCCTCCTGTCCCCAGTCTCTGACTTGTACACACACCCATGCACATATGCACTCGAAGGCACACTTCATTCACACCCAGACGTGGTCCTGGGAGTGCTCGAGGGTCTCTGATCCCAGGATGTGCATGGAAGCTCGCCTTTCTCGCGTGCCACAAAGGCTCTGCAGGAGGAGAATAATGCCGAGCCTGGAGGGGAGGCAGAGGGAACCCCACACACAGCTACACCTTGCCCTCTGCTCTCTGCACCCAGCCTGTCCCTCCCACCCACACCCGTGCAGGCCTCTCTCCATCCATCACCTCCTTTCCCTGCTAATCTTCAACCTCTCCTACACCACCAAAGCCTCTCCTCCATGCAGTAAAGTCCATTAATAGTTAAGACCTTGATGGCAACTCTCACTAACTGAACACTTAATGTAGACCAGGTTCTCAAATAAACACTCCACAAGCATTTTCCTCACTGAATCCTGAAGTTGGTTCTATATCAATGCCCATTTTAGAAATGTGTAAACTGAGACTTAGAGTTCTGTAACCTGCACAAAACTGGATACACCTCATTGGTGCTGCACAGGCCCCAAGCTGCCTGAGTTCTCAACTCCATGTTCAGGGTTACCCATAAACATCTCACATCTCAAAACCAAAACCAGGCTTCCCAGACCAGGCACACTTGGCTCCTAGGGAAGCAGCGATTCTCGGCTGGTCTTCTGGTCTACCTCCCTGGGCTTCAGCCTGCTGTCTCCTTCCTCCAGTGGGCTCCTCTGCTCTCCCTCTGCCAGGGAGGTCCTTCCATGCTTCCTTGGCTCCATCCTCACACCACCCTTCACTGAGCCCACCAATGGGCTGCAGGAATCTGAGAGGAGCCTCGTTCTGTGCCTACGGTTCCCATGTTCTTCAGGCTGACGTCCACACCTTGTGCCACAGCCACCAAATGCCCTTCCTCTCTGCCTTCCAGGAAGATTTACTGAACACCTGCCACAGGCCAGGCACTATGTTGAGTGCTGGGTGTTGAAAGCTGTCCTCACGGAGCCAGGATCTCGTAGGAAGGAAAGGAATGGACAGATGAAGTGACAGACAGCTCTGCCCCAGGGGATTCAAGCCTCGGGCTCTGAAGAGCCTGCCCTGCTTCCTCATGGTCCACAGTGGGAGTGAGGGATGGGGTGGGAGCAAAAGGAAAACTTATGTGTGTTTCTGCTTCTAGTGCATCTCATCCTACAGACCAACTTAAAGATCTGAAATGACATCTGAGCACCTAAATATAAACTTTCCTGAATTCCCAGTGCTATAATAAACTGCCACAAATGCAAGTAATTTGGATTTTAAAATTACATGGAAATTGGAAATTTGATTTTCAAAATCTGTAACTTTTCTTAAAAGCTTTGTTTCCATTTCCGTGACATATCTGTGAGCTTTTCACAGGGATTATGGAAACAAAGCCTGTGTTTTTAAAGACTTTCCCTTTGTCTGGTATAAAGCATGATAAGAGCAGACCTGGCCCTAGCTGCAGCCAGGGCTGCCCAGGAGTGAGCGGGCCTGGGCTGCGTCTTGGGAACAAACGTCCCGCTCCCTCTGCTTCCTGTAACTCTTCTCGGTGTTGGAAACGGCAAATACCCACTCCTTGCGAGCAGCTTGTGCAAACTGAAACTACCCATGGGTCTGATTGCAGTGTAAAGACAGATAGGGCTACATAATCCCAGGGAGGTGCTGCTGCCTGGACCCCCTATATCAGGAGTTGAAAATGCAAGACCCTGTAAAACGCCCAAACAAGCTGGCATGTCACCCCAAGAGAAACGTATGTGATCGATACAAGGACTCTAAAGATTGTGTTTTAAAGGTTTTGGGTTGTTTTTGATTTTGCTTAATTTCCTGGTTTTATGCTTTAAAAAAGAGAAAGGAGCGAGAGGTGGGGGGCGGGGGATGGGCATGCATGTTTTTACCCTCTCTGTTCCCGCCAGCCTCCTCTTTTGATATTAACTGGAATTGACCCCTTTTCAAACAGTAAGACCTGAAGGAAATGTGATCATGAACCCCCTCATGTGAACCTGTCAGCTGTTCTCAGCTATGAGGAAATAAGCACCGGGCCCTCCATCCCACACGAATTTGTAAATCATCTCTGTATAAAGCATGTCAGGTGGTCTCCCCACCCTGTCCTTCCTCCACACTGGGGCCCAGCCTCAGAGGCAAAGACACTGCAGGTATCCTCCGGGGAACCCCTGGAGGGGAGGGTGGCAGTGAGCAACACCTGCTGGGTGGGCAGATGGAGCCCCCATATATCCTGCCCAGGCAAGTGGTGTCTGGAGTAGACCCCCTGTAGGAGGTTAGGGTGTAAGGGAGGCCCATTCTCACCCTCACCCAGCCCAGCACATGCCTGAGAAACAAAGGACGAAGCCACTGTCCTTGCAGGCCGACAATGGAGAACATCCATCAGAAAACCTCCCTTCCAGGTTCCAAACCCTCTGGGTAGGCTGCACACGTTCCTCATGGCAGTGGTGTCCAAAGCATGGCCAGGCATCCCAGGCCCGCTGGGACTGGGAGGAGCAGGAGACAGAGGAAGGAAGGGAGACAGAAACCCCATCCTCCAGGACCGCAGACTCAGGAGGTAACTGTGGAAATGTGCCCTGTTGGAATGAGCACAAAGTTGCACGGGAGGAACTGGTGTCAGCTTTGCCACTTACGGTTTCACATGATAAGGCTCTGGTAGAGAGTGGTGGTGAGGGCAGCAGCCCTTGTTCATGCGGGCTGCGTCCAGGAGCTGTGCTCACTGCTTGGCATGCATTCATGTATTCCTCACTTCTCTCAGCTGCCTTTGATGACACTCATCTGGTGATGCCCACCTTGCAGATGAGGAAACAGGTTTCGAAAGATGACATCTGCCCAACCCAGACAGTAAAGAGTGGGAATCCAGACCCAAGATTCTATATCTTGGACTCTTAACCACCATGTTCTGCCCTTTTCTTTGGGTCTGTCTTTTAATCTGTAAAGTAAGATTAATAATATTTACATTACAGGACTATTTTAAGGATTAATAATACATGTGAAAGCATGCTATAAAATAAAAATTGTATCTTTGCAAACATTGTTATTATAACTAGAAATCAAGGAAGGATGCAAAAATATTCTGATTTGAAAAGAAGGAAAACCATAAAGAATTGAGTTGAAAACAGCAACCATCCTTCACCCCACACCTGAAACTTCCTTTCTCTGGGACTTCAATCAAATGGGCCTCACCAAAATCAAGGTTTGTTCATCACATGTCTGATGCTGAAGTTGCTCATCTTAACTTTAAAGTCCATTATTCGTGGACATCAGGTAGGGCTGTTCATTTTCATTCTTACTAAAGTTGCTTTCTGTCTTCCAGGAGCACAGCTTCCAGGAGGGTTCTCATTTGCTCCACTGCTCTGTCTTAGGAATTTTAAAATCCTATAATTTTATTCTCACTTGAGCTCTAGACTTTCATCATGTAGTCCAAATGAACTCAGAGCCTGAGCACATTTAATTTCTCTCCTAATCGGTCTATTCAACAAACACAATGAAGAGTCTAAAAAGAATTCATTTTCATTTTCACCATGGAGTACACAGAAGTGAGATACCCAGTCATGTCTTTTTTTTTTTTTTTTTTGGATAGAGTCTTGCTCTGTCACCCAGGCTGCAGTATAATGGCATGATCTTGGCTCACTGCAACATCTGCCTCCCCTGTTCAAGCGATTCTCCTTGCCTCAGCCTCCTGAGTAGCTGGGACTACAGGCATGCACCACCACTCCTGGCTAATTTTTGTATTTTTAGCAGAGACGAAGTTTCACCACACTGGCCAGGCTGGTCTTGAACTTCTGACCTCAGGTGATCCACCCGCTTCGGCCTCCCAAAGTGTTGAGATGGCAGGCGTGAGCCTTCGTGCCCGGGCCCAGTCATGTCTTGCATACAAAAATCCACCTAACTCCACATCTGGCAAGTCCCACTGTGCAACCTGTAGTCAGTGTGCGCCTGCACACCATTCCCACTGAAATGATGCATTTCCCAGTTCTAGCACGAGAAGGTGTACCAAAGTCTGCATCACTACTGTCAAGTGGAAATAATGGCCTTTCACTTATGTTTACTCTGAAAAATGCATTTTATTCTTTGTCAAAATATTAGCTCCCTCATGTATATTTCCTCTATTTCCCTATTTCTCTCCCCATCAGGAAATACTCCTACAAAAACCTTTCAGAGGCAAGCACACTGGCCCTACAGTAGGGAGACCTGGGATCCAGCCTAACTCTGCCATCCACCCACTGCATGACCTCAGCACATGGGAGTGTTTTCAGGCCTCACTTTCTTATCTGCAAATGAGGAGCAGGAAGAGATTCTTTAAGCTTTACCCCAGTTCTGAATATCAGTGACTTCCCAGAGCCACATGAAATGCCATCCCAGCTCCTCAGAGCTTACGCCTCTTGTCTCCTGGCACTTCTGCCTTGTGGGATTAAGAACAGAGCCGCTTGGGGCTGCATAGCTGGACATTCCACCAGTGTCCAGCTGGACAGTGAAGGATCCCAGAGCCACAAGAAATCCAGCTGACATTTCCCAGGGAGATAAGCCAGAGGGCGGGGGCTGGGAGCCTTCCAAGTGCAGGACATGCAGACACATTTTCACAACACTCTAGAATGTTCCCAATCACTCAAAAGATAAAAACATGAAAATCTTGAAGAGTCTGAATTCCTACTTAGCGTTATCAAGATGAATCACTTAAATACAAAGGGGTAATTTAGCAACTTTGGAGAGGATGTTGCTCTTTCTTAAGCCCCAGCGGTTTCCAGGGTTTTTTTCTTAGGTTACTGTCTGCAGGAGAGATGTAGCAATTCTCTTTTCAAAAGGTACTTTGGCTACCAATTAGCCCATAATTAAACAGCCCCTTGGCCACAGTTTCTGGACTTCCACTAGAATGAAAAGCACTCTCTTAAGGCAATAGGTATCTAATTATTGATGTTTTAAAATGAAAACTGTTCTTCATTTCTCTATAATTCCCCCAACTCCCTCTATTACTTACAACCAGAGAGATGTTAATCATTTGTCAAGTATCTATAGGCAGGGAAGAACTGGCTTTCTTTAGTGTAGCATGCTGTCAAAAAGACAGCCTGGGTTTTGTGTCCCTATAATCTGTATCATAGTATGCAGATTCTTGTGACACAGATGCAGATACAGAAACTATATATATATGTGTGTGTGTATATATATACACACACACACACACGTTTCATCATAAAGACTGAAACCATTGTCACTTGTGAGCTATTAATGCAACGTCTTAAGAAGGTGGTTCATACCACAAAAACATTTCTCTGGGCTTGAATTTTGCAGAAATAAACATTGCAGGAAGTTTTTAAATTGCATTAACTACTCATGAACTTAAATACCTGTGAACTTTCAGATCTCTGTACTCATGGACAATCTGCTGGTGAGACAGGGCCCAGGTAGGAGGTTTGAGCCAAAATAACAACAAAAGTGCCTGATTCTGGAAGACTCCATCTTCAACCAACTTATACTTTCCATGTTACACAATCATCCTACACATTCAGGTGTCTTCAGAGACCCTAGAAACTGTCAGGAAGAAGTATCAGAATATTATCCTCATCACCACCTGCTTCATGGCAGCTGGCATTTATGGAACACTTATAAGCCAAATCCAATACTAAGTGTTATGTGTGTGTGTATATATATATGTGTGTGTGTGCGTGTGTATATATATATGCACACACTCAATCTTTATTTAAAAATCCTGTTGGGCAGGTTCTCTGGTTACTCCCTGTCAAAAGATGAACCAGAGTCTTACTGTGGAGAAAACAGCAAAGTTCACTCAGTTAGGAATGGGTGGAGTCAGGTTGGACCCACATAGACGGGTTTCAGAGCCTGAGTGCTGTTCTGTTCTGTCTCTGTGTGCTATCCTGTCTGTGCCTGCAGTGTGGTGTCAATTCCAGGAAGCACAGGCCCCAGGGACTCAGGGGATATAAAGGCTCGAGGACACATTGCTTCAGGTTCACCTGATGATATTCCAGGAGTCTTTGCATGCAGGTGACATAACCCAACTCAAACTAGTATACACAAGAGGGGAGGCCAAACAGCTCCCACTATGGGGTCAAAGTTGGTTCCAAGACACCACAGCCCTTATACTTAGTAATGCCAATGAAAAGAGAGGACTCCCCACCACTAGCAACTTGAGGAGATTCCTAGCATGTATTGGCCACACAGAGATTTTATGTGCATCCCTGAACTAAACATTGTGACAAGGTAGATGGACAGAGGTGATGGGGGAGGTCTGAGGTTGTGATCTCCCCAAAATGAAGCGTCCCCAAAGGAACTGAGGTGGGAAAAGGTTGGTTCCCCATAGGAAACTGGGAGGGCTTTCACCCCACGGTGGAGCAGACAGGATGTTCACGGGAAAAGAGATGTTTATTACAGTGGACTCAGTAGCAGGGAGGCCAACCTCATAGGAGATGCCTAAGAATGCCTGGGAATCTGGTGCTTTTAACAAAAAAGTGCTTTCCATTTTAAAATACTTTTCATAGTTTTGGGCCTTTATCGTGTAGAGAATTCCAGAGTATGTTACATAATTTTTAAATAAGGGCAACCAAACTTTATATAATAATGGAATTGAGATTATCTTAAAGAATCATCAGCCCACAGAAATGATTTCTGCCCTAAGTGGAAGAATTGTAGAATCAGTGAAACACACCAGTGAGTGCTCTATATGCAAGGGAGAGTCTCAATAAATGCTAGTCTCCGATTTATATATTGAACAAACAAGATTTGCATTTTAGTCCATACACTGTATCATAAATTCTTACTAATTTTTCATGAGTCAGTGAGTGTATATTTACAAGTGAGACATAATATGATTGTAAAGCTCAATTACATCAGCATTTAAATTTTATGGCCTTTAAAACGATAGCATGCTGTCCCTTTCTCATATAAGACTCGGAACTGTTTCTTAATTCAGTTCTGCAACATTTAATGCAGGCCTATTAGGTGTATGTGGCAGGTGTTTGTGAACAAAAAAACAAATAAACACCATCCCTGTTCCTGTTGGCAGGGAAGACAAATATGTTAACATATCTCCTGTTGTAAGTGCTATGATAACGGTAAGCAAGTGCACTCTGGAAGCTCATGTACAGGTTATTTCACTCAATTTTCACCAATAAGGAATTTAGGCAGAAAGGGTGAGGAGCGGTTTCAAGCAAGGGAAACACCAAGAGCAAAGGTATGGAAGCTTGAGGTGGCACGATGTGTTCAGGGAAACAACAGCAGTTTGTTCCTAGACAGCATATTGTCCGATAGAAATCTAATGTGAGCCACAAATACAAGCTGCTAGTATAACTTAAACATTTCTAATAGCCACACTAAAATTAAAAATTTCTAGTAGCTGCACTAAAATTGAAAAACAGCTGAAATCAATTTTAAAGTATATCCAAAATGTTGCCATTTCATCATGATACCAAGACAAAAATTACTAAGGAGGCATTTGACAGTCTTTTTTTCAAATAGCAAGTCTTCAAAACCCACTGTGTGTTTTAGGCTGGTGATACATCTCAATTTGGACTGGCCCCCGTTCCAGTGCTCAGCAGCCACTGTGGCTGGTGGCTCCTGTATTGGACAGCACCATTCTAAAGCAACAAGTATGAGGTGGGGAGTGTGTAAACACAGCTCGGGAGGTAAGCAGGCAGTCAAACAAAATCCTACAAGTACTTCATTGTGGAAGTCATGGGAAGCAACAAGGGCTGCATCACTTTGAGAACTGGGTGAAGGATGGATTGCAAGAGAACAAAACTCAGGGGTGGATGGCTACAGGGTCCTGCTAGATTTGAGAAAGGGTGAAATTAGGGCCAATGGTAGTAGAACTGGGAAGTCACAAATATTGGGGACAAAATGTCTGCAAGATTTTGACAAATTCAATGTGAGAAAGAAGGTGTGAGGCATGAGTTGAAGATGTCTTCCTGGTTGCTGACTGGGATAACTGGAGAATATTAAGAGCTAAAAGGTGGGAGCTACAGGAAGACAACTGATTGGCACACTCACATCATTCTCCCTTATATCACATGCAGCTCCCGGTGCATGTAGGTTGGCTCTGGTGTGGGTCTTAACCAAGAAAGGAAGGCCTGGCATGAATGAACACCCAAGGTTATTTCCATGAGTATTGCCAGAGCTTTGGATGTTCTCAATGTAGCCAAGACCTCTAGGAGACAAGGACTCTTCCCAAATATGGTATTCACATTTGAGTAAAAAGTGTAGAATAAGATGTTAAGCTTGGTTGGAAGGCATCGGTTCCCTTATCAAAAGGGTGGCATAACCTTGACATCCAGAAGCTTCTCCAGGTGGTCACAGTGTCAGTATTAGCAATCCAGTTCCAGGTCTGCAATGGAAGAGAGCACTTACATATGCAGCAGTGTCAAAAACAGTCATCCTCTGAAAACCTGCAGCTCTGGAACTTTTCAGCATCACCATAAGGTACGTTTTGTGAAATAAGCAAAAAGCTGCAGGATCAATTACACCCAGGCACCCCCAAGTCACAGCAATGCCCAAGGGGAGCTCCATCCAGCTATCCCCAGATAGGGCTATTGCAACTTTAAAGGGAGAATTCCTGAGCTATAGAAGCAAGTGGTCACATAGGATTTGAAGCAGCACTGAAGAGCATAGCACAGACTGATTCGTTACATGGGAAACTGATGTTTTAGAAAGATGCAAACTTAGAAAATTCTAAAGTAGGGATTGGATGGCATCCTTTGTTATTCTTTTGACTGATAGCTCAAATCTTAGGGGGACAGTAAATACTTGGCATTGGCAACTCAGCGAATGTCAATGTGAGCTTGAAGTGAATGTTACTAGACCGATAAGTTGCTCAGCTGTGGGGTCAAGTGATGTGCACTTGCTGGGTTCAGGCTCAGGGTGAGCAGCAATGGGCAAGGCGAAGGGTGAGTTCCTCGTCCTATCCTTAAGCGCTCACTCAAAAAGCACATTAGAAAGTGAAGTAGGAGACCAGAAGGATGGAATATGGCTTGTGCTCAATCTGGGGAAATCCACCACCTCACAGGGATAGAAGCATTGTGGGTCAGTTTTCCAACGTGGCACACATATTTGTGCATTAAGGAATAGCAGAGCCTTGGCTCCTCTGTGAGGGTTTCAAATAACTCATACCCCCAGATTTTATTTTGAGAAGACTTCACTCATTAAAATAAGAAAAGGGGGAATATTGAAGGAATTTCCTAGAGCAAAATTTTCAATGGAAGAAACATAAATAATGGTCTAGCACAGGAAAAATCTCTTCATCATTCAGGGCTCCAGAGCAATACAATGTATTTATTCTCTTCTCAATCAAGAACCCTTGTCATTTGCTCCTTTACACAAATCCCCAGTGTTACTAAGGATACTAGAACTCCATGTGCCTCTCTGCCTGTGTGGACATACAGCACAGAACACAAGGAATCCACCAAGCCTAGCTTTCCCCGTTTCTTTCTTTTTCATCCAAGACACATTTACCTATTGCTGACCTCATAAATGCTAAAAATAGTCATGTAGCTTCTCCCTGCAAACGCTGTTTGATGAAATCCATGAGGAGTTCGTGTCAATGTTTCAGACTCTGAAACATATCAGGGTTATTTTAAGTGGCAATGAACAAATCCCAAATTATATCCTAGGATTCAGACACTTATTCATCTTCATCCAAATATTTTGAGCTGAAATTCACATAAAATAAGATTATCCACCAGAAATTCTAATACTTCAGTGAAGGGGTTGGAGGAATAAAGGTGCTGACCTAAGTAACTTTAAAAACAAATGAAGTTTATGAAAAAAGAAAAGTAGGTTCACAGAGCCCAGACAATGAAAAAATAATAATAAATGAAGTTTGTAAGTGTAAAGGCAAAATAAATTGTCCATAAGCACTTTACTTTGATTAATAACATTGTTTCCCATGGGGGCATGTGTTAACAATTCCGATACTGTATAGAGGTACACAGGAACTGAACGATGAAACAAATGCATGTCAGACGGTGGGAACCTGTTTCTCACTGTTGGAGGGGGAGGTTATAGGTAAGCAAAGGGACAAAGCTAGAATCATCCACGGGGTAATGGATGAAAGTGGAGACACCTGGATAAATAAACTCCTGTTTCATTAAATACATATGCATGAGATAGATAGAGAGATAAATAAATAGATACATGGATAAACAATTATGTATCGATAAGTGTATATACAGGGGTTACTATACACACACATATCTTCTTGCTCTGTAGTCTGAGAAGACCCAGAAGCAAAGGCACCACAATAGCAATAAGCACACCCGGCACCCAGATCTTGGCTTTTAGCACCATTGCCCGAGGAAAGGAATCAGAACTGATTGGAGAAACTGATTCAAAGACTGGAACAGGGAATATGAAAGGTACTGCCAGATGTATCCACTACACAAAGTTGGAATAAAGCTGAGCAACAAAATAAAATAATACTGGATCATGAGAGAGAAGAGACAAATATGTGCAAAATAATTCTAAATAATTTATGCAGTCATTTCACCCTGAAGGAGGTGAGCCTAACTCACCACTCCTTAAATGTGGGCTGTACACAGTCACACCTCATTCCAAAGAGCATGAGAAGGGAGCAGGTAGCTTCACAGAGGAGACACCTGACCAGCACTACCACAGCCAGGTGACCAAGGTCCACATCAGCAGTGATGAATCATGTTCATGGTATGTAACCTTCGTAAGATGTGATGGAAGTGGCAGTTTATCTCTATGCAGAAAATCCACAACACCAATCTAATCATGAGAAAAACATTTGACAAATCCCAATAGTAAGACATTCTACAAAATACCTGACCAGCTTTCTTCAAAGTTGCTAAGCTCATCAAAAACAAGCAAATTCTGAGGAATTGTCATGGCAAATGGGAGCCTAGGGAGACGCAATGACTAAGCATAATGTAGGTCCCAGGACAGAAAGAGCCCATAAGGTAAAAACAAGGAAATCTATATAGACTTTAGTTAATAGGAATGTGTCAATATTGGTTCATTAATTATAGTAAATGCACCATACAAATGTATGACGTTAATAATCAGGGAAACTGGGTATGGAGTATATTGGACCTCTCTGTACTATATTAGCAATTTTCTATACATGTAAAACTATTCTAAAGTTAAAAATTTACTTTTAAAAATAAGAAATGAAACAAGAAAAAGGGTGATTTTAAATGAACTTTTTAGACATGGTTCACAATTTGGGTAAAGCCTTCATCTGCTCTTATGGAACTTATACCAACCTGCAACTGGATAAATTATAAAGAAAAGAGGTTTATTTAGTTTATGGTTCTGCAGGATGCGAAGTCCAAGATCAGGCAGCCAATCTGGTGAGGGCCCCATGCTACTTCAACTCATGGTGGAAGGCAGAAGAAAAAAGGTGTTTGTGAAAGAGACTAAACAGGAGAGGCAGCCTTGCCTTATAACTCACTCTCTCAGGAACAAATCCACTCCCGAGAGATGGCATCAATCAATTCATAAGGGATCTAGCCCCAGAACCCAAACACCTCCACTGGGCCCCACCTCTCTACTCCACTGCATTGAGGACCAAACCTCAATATGAATTTTGGTGGGGACAAACCATATTCAAACCATAGCAGTACACAAACACATGATCACATGCTAGGAAAGAAGATGCCCATCTCTACTTAGAATTCTCCACAAAGTGGCAGGACCGTGACTGCTATGGGAGACAAGAGCAGTGATCATAGGGTGCAGAGTCCTGTACTCTGAGAGCAAAGGAGAGTGTTCTATGCTAGTTGTGTGGCAATACACATTCCAGCTGTATTTTTGTACATGCCTTCCTTATCACAAACCCAGGGCTAGTTTTTGGTCTCAAAAATATGCATGCAAAGCTATAAATATTTATTTGTACTGGGGAGAAAACTTCTGATATATGTTGCATACTAATTTAAAAATACATCCACAATTCTTTGACACTCCATCCTGCAGGAAGTAGAATCTAATTCTGCTCTTTTTGAGGATGGGCTAGGCTTAGTGGCTCACTTTGAATGACCTGAATAAAGCAGATGTGACAGTGACTGACATCACAGACTGGGTCATAAAATGTATGGTGTTCTCTGTCTTCCGGGTCACTCATTCTGGGGGAAGTTAATCTTCCTGTCTAGAAGTCACTGTGCAGCCCATGGAAAGGAACTGAGACCTCCAGCTGTCAGCTGCATGAGTGAGCCTTCTGGGAAGCAGCCCCTGGCCTCAGGGAAGCCTTCAGAAGGTACAGGCCCTGCTGACACCTTGCCTGCAGCCTCATGAGGGAGTTCCTGAGCCAGAGCCTCCCACCCAAGACACTCGTGAATTCCTTACCCTTAGACACTGTGAGATCATCCATTTTTCTTGTTTTAAACCAGCACATTTTGGGGCCATTTGTTAGGCAGCAATGGATGACTAATGCATGATGCTACAGGCATGGAGCATGTGAACTTAGAAGGGGATGGATCAGAGATTGCTTGAGTCTGTAGAAAGACTGAAGTAATCCCCATTCTGACTAAAGATAATTCGGACAGCAGAGTAAGTGAAGCAGAATTGGTCAGGTATAGTGTCTACAAATTTGGAAGGAAAAATGGTGGCTCGCATAACTCAAAGCAAATTAGTATCTACAAAATATATATCAGGATTTTATTGAAGCATATAACAAATGCTTAAAAAATAACCCTGTGAGAAAACTGAATAAATGAAAACTGAATAATTGGTGATGGTAGTATATTTGACAATCTTATGAAACGATCTGGATAGATAAGAATAATGTGTAGGAAACGAGAATGCTTAAGTTTAATAAGAACAGATGAGACTTCTGCATTGGGGTTTTTTAAAAAAGCAACTAATTTTTTTTTTTTTTTTTGAGACACAGTCTCACTCTGTCGCCCAGGCTGGAGTGCAGTGGTGCGGTCTCGGCTCACTGCAAGCTCAGCCTCCCGGGTTCACGCCATTCTCCTGCCTCAGTCTCCTGAGTAGCTGGGACTACAGGCGCCCGCCACCAAGCCTGGCTAATTTTGTGTATTTTTAGTAGAGGCAGGATTTCACCATGTTAGCCAGGATGGTCTCGATTTCCTGACCTCGTGATCCACCTGCCTCGGCCTCCCAAAGTGCTGGGATTACAGACATGAGCCACCGTGCTTGGCCTAAAAAAACCAACTATCTAAATGGAAGTTTGGGAAACCAGGTTGTTTGCCAGAAGTTCATGAGGAAAAATCCATCCATATGAGCCACTCTCTGATGGAGCTGTCCGGAGGGCCACCATGAAACCTTTTGCAGAAACAGCAGAAAGCGGGGGGCGGGGGTGAGACCCACTGAACTCTGAGAGGATCAAAACTCAGCCCTAGGACTTGCCCATTTAGAACTGAGTCACTGCCCCAAGGCTCCAAGATGTCAGGCAGGACTGCAAGGCAGGGAACCAGCCCCGAGAGAATCTTGGCCCTGGAGCTGTGAGGAACCGCGAAAGGAACAGAAGGGGTGTCATGTGGAAGCGAGTCCCAAGGCAGGTTGGTGAGATGGCCTTCACTGCCTCAACGGAGCAGACAGGTCTGTGCAGTTTTGCTCTTTACAAACGGAACCCGGAGCAACGAATAACACTGGAGTAAAGAGCTTTATTTGAATAGGGAACTATCCAACAGTGAAATCAACTGCCTTGAAAAGTCAGGAGTGGTGAGCAAGGCCTGTGCGACAGGTAGGGGAGCCAGCCAGACTGCCCTGCAGCTCAGATGGGCACTAAGCCTGTGAAAAATGGGAATGCAGATTGGGTGCCATGGCTCACGCCTGTAATCCCAACACTTTGGGAGGCCAAGGCGGGCAGATTACAAGGTCAGGAGTTCAAGACCAACCTGGCCAACATGGTGAAACCCTGTCTCTACTAAAAATACAAAAATTAGCCAGGCGTGTCCGTGTGTGCCTGTAATCCCACCTACTCAGGAGGCTGAGGCAGAAGAATCGCTTGAACCCAGGAGGCAGAGGTTGCAGTGAGCCAAGATCCTACCACTGCACTCTAGCCTGGGAGACAGAGCAAGACTCCGTCTCAAAAAAAAAAAAAGAAAAAGACGATAACACATTCATCTGTACGATGGGATTCCTACTACAGGTACGACTAATAGTACATCATGATTGTTTGAAGAGAATTAGATGCAATGAGGCAGAGAAAGTGTTGCCTGAGATGAAATACGCTCCTTTTGTCAACACATCTTAGTGTCCCATTGCTAGAAATCTTCAAGTCAGAGGCCAGCTGATAATTCTGAAGAAGAATGACAACATTCAGCAGGAGTTTGGACTACACCAGTGGTTCATAACCTTGGCTGCACATTAGAGTCATCTGGCTGCTTTGACATTTTTCTCTACTCAGGCCAGACCTCTGTCTAATCAAATCAGAGTCTCCCGGTAGCAAGGTGAAATCTTGGAACCACGTGGCATGAAATGGTTAAAGGTATGAGGTCACAGCTGGGATTGGGCAGTGTTCGTATTTTATCCCATCTTTCCGTGGGATTCTGACGTGCAGCCAAACGTACCAACTCTGGACTACAAGAAGTCCATGGTCCCTCTCAGCTCTGTGCTTCTATAATTCTGTATCTGGATTCCATGGAGCCGTTCACTGGTACTCCTGCTTTCTCAGGGGCATCTTACAGAGGCAATGGACTTTATCCAGTTCCCTGGCTCTCCATTTGTGAATTGCAAGTTCAAGGCATCCAGCCTCTCTGCAGTGTGTCCTCCACTATAAGACAGGAACAGTAATGCTGACTGCCTACAATAATGATGAGGAGTGAATAGAAGAATTCATGTGAAGTGCTTTGCATGTCTTCCACACAGAGGGAGTTAATAAATACGTGCTACTGTTACTAATGCAGGTATTAAAGGGCAGACTCTACATAAGTGGCCTGTTTAAAGAGCACCTAAACTAGTGCAATTCATAAAGAAATTTAATATAAATATAGTATCATAACAATTCAAAAAAATTTTTACAATGCACAATCATGTTAGCTTAGTTTTCAAAACTTTTGTAAGAAACAATACATATGGTCATTTTTAAAAGACTGTGGAAGTTTCGTGGTGTTTTCTATAATTATTAACCAGGTTCAACTTTGCTATGTAATTAGAATGACTCTTCTTGGGTTATTTGAAATTCCAAAAGAATATTTTTGAAAACTGACAAGGTAACTTTTAGATCTAAGAAACTTCACACATCCAATCCACAAATGTTAAAAGAATGGGATTAAGATAAGAACAATACCAAAAGCACTGTTAATGAAAGAAAAAATTTAAAATTAAAAACTTTCCACCTATGAAAGACACTAATATAGGATGAAAAGACAAACCATAGATTGAAAGAAAATGTTTACAAGTCATGTATCTTTTTTTTTTTTTTTTTGATATGGAGTCTCACTCTGTCACCCAGACTGGATCTCAGCTCACTGCAACCTCCACCTCCCAGGTTCAAGCAATTCTCCTGGCTCGGCCTCCTGAGTAACTGGGATTACAGGTGTGCATCACCATGCCTGGATAATTTTTGTACTTTTAGTAAAAACGATGTTTCACCATGTTGGCCAAGCTGGTCCTGAACTCCTCACCTCAAGCGATCTGCCCACCTCAGCCTCCCAAAGTGCTGGGATTACAGGCGTGAGCCACCTCACCTGGCCCACAAATCATATATCTGATAAGAAACATATCCAGAGTTTATAAAGAACTCTTAAAACTCAACAATAAAAAATAACACTAAAAAGAGGGGCAAATTTCAACAATGATGTATAGATGGTAAACAGCATGTAGACCCCAATTATCATAAAAATGCAAATTAATATTTTAATGAGTCACTACTATATACCTATTGAAAGGTGAATATCTTAAAACCAGATAATACTAAATGTTATCTAGAAGGCAAGTCAAAAATAATTCCTATTCACTGCTGGTGGGAAAGCAAAATGTCTTCCAATGTGGAAGATAGTTTGGCAGTTTCTTATAAACAGACATACCATAAAACCCAGCAATCCACTTGTAGGTGTTTACCCAGGCATATTAAAGAGGCATGTTCACGAGAAACCCTGTACACAAATGTTTACAGAAGCACTCTTCATAGCTGCCAAGGCTAGAAGCAACCAATATTGGATAAACAGCTTTGCTACTTTCATATAATGGAATATTATTCAGCAATACAAAGAAATAAAGCCACAAAAAGACACAGAGAAAGTGTAAATGCATACTGCTAAGTAACAGAGACCAGTCAGAAAAGGCCCCATACCAATAATTGCAATTATAGGATGTTCTGAAAATGGCAAAACTACAGAGACACTAAAAGGATCAAGGGGTACCAGAAATGTTGGGGAAATGCGGAAAGTTTAATAGGTGGAGCATGGGGTTTTAAGAGTTTAAACTAATCTGTATGATCCTATAATTACAGAGTGCTATTTGTCAAAACACATAGAACTTTATGGCACATAGAATGAATCTTAATGGATGCTAATTTAAAACTAAAATTGTTCAGGAGGTCGGGGTACCCCAGGATGGAATGCAGTATGTGACAAAAGAATCTAGCTGTATTAACAAACAACCTCCCCAAAGGGATTAGGGTGGAAAAGTGCTGGCCTAAGCAACTCTAGGAATGAGCAGGGTCTATAGGACTACAGACAAAAGAAACTGTCCGTAAGCACTCTACTTTAGTTGATAAAGCTGTTTCCCATGGGGGTACTGGTTAACAATTCTGATACTGTTATAGATGAACACTGGAAATGAACAACTAATGGATGGCAGACAGTGGGAGCCTGCTTCCTGCTTCTTACTGTTGAAGGGGGAGGTGAGAGATAAGCGAAAGGAAAAAGCTAGAATTCCCCAGGGGGTAATGGATGAAAGACATCAGTATGAATTAGATACAGCTAGTTTTACATATAATTATTTACAGATAAGTGTATATACCAGACTTACTATGCACACACATACCTCCACACTCTGTAGGCTGAGAAGACCCAGAAACAAATGCACCCCAGGAGCACCAGCATGGTTTTCAACACCATTCTCCAGTGAGAAGAACCAGGGCACACTGGAGAAATGGCTGAGTCTAGGCCTGGGATAGAAAATACGTAATATGAGCCAGGAGCATCTTGTAGTGCCAGAAAGTAAGAAAGTGCTAAAAAAAAAACAATGTTTTTTAATTGATGTGGATATGTGAAAGAGACACAAGAGCCAAATGAAATAGCTCCCATTGGACGAAGCTGGAACAATTCAGGCACCAAAATTAAGAAGTCGTGTTGGACCATAACTCAAAGTATAAAATAAATGTCCATTAGTCCATATTCACATAACTAAATAAATGCCTGAATAAATAAATAGTTGGGAAGAAGAGACACATCTCCTGTGCGGAAGAATTCCAAATAATTTATGTAGACATTTCACCCTGAAGGGGGTGAGCCTAACTCCCCACTCCTTAAGTGTGGGCATGCAGTCACCTCCTTTCAAGGAGCACAGGATGGGAGGGGGTGACTTCACAGAGAAGACACCTGCGCACCACAACTACAGCCAGGTGACCAAGGTTCACATCAGCAGTGATGAGTCGTGTTCATAATACGTAACCTTGATACGACGTGATGGAAATGGCGGTTTATCTCTGTGGAGAAAACCCACAACACCAGTCTAATCATGAGAAAAACATTTGACAATCCCAACAGCTGGACATTCTACAAAATACCTTACCAGCATTCCTCAAAGTTGCTAAGCTCATCAAAAACAAGTTAAGTCTGAGAAATCGTCACTGCCATGAGGGGCTATGTTAACTAAATGTAATATGGTATCCTAGATGGGATGCTGGGACAGAAATAATGCAAAAAGGTGAAAACAAGAAAACCTGAAATAGGTATTGGCTTTGTGAATGTTTGTATACCCCAGAGATTCATATGCTGAAAGCTAAATCCTGATGTGATGATATTAAGAGATAAAGCCTTTGGGAGGTGACCAGGTCATAAAGGTGCAGCCCTTATGAATGGGATGAAGCCCCAGAGAACTGCCTCACCCCTTTCACCACGTAAGGACACACAGAGAAGATGCCACCTGTGAGACAGGAAACAAGACCTCACCAGACACTGATGATGCTGGCACCTTGATCTTGGATTTTCCAGCCTCCAGAACTGTGAGAAATAAATGCCTGCTGTTTTTCCCTTACCTAGTCTATGGTGTTTTGTTATAGCTGCTCAAATGTACTAAGATCATTAATTGTCACATTAATTAATCACAAATGCACCATACTAATATAAGATGTTAATAACAAGGAGAACTGCATATAGACTATACGATAACTCTCTGTACAATTTCCAGTTTTTCTGTACATATAAAACTCTTATTTTATTTAAAAGTTAAAACAAAACTGTATATACACTATACTGTAGTTGCTAAATCTGTTTTAACAATTCAGAAAGTACTTTATGTCTATACTAGGATTGAAAAAATAAATGAACAAATGGCAGACTATAGGGGTCTGGTTTCTCATTGTCACAACACAAGTTATTTTTAAAAAGCAAGAGAGGAAATCTAGAATTAACCCTGGACTACTGGATTAGAGTCAGACAGAGATATCAGTATAAACTTCACACTTAGTTTATCATTATATAGAGAGATATATACATGAATACAGAAGTAATTATAAATACATGTGTACACATGGGTTAATAGTCACTCATGTATTTCCTAGTTCTGTCTGTTGGGGAAGGCCTAGACAGAATGACACCCCAGTAGCAATGAGTACAACTATGGCCAGATCTTGGTTTCTACATAACATCCTCCAATAAAAGAAATAAGGGCTCCTTGGAGAAATGGCTAATCCTAGGCCTAGGGCAGTGGATACACAAGATGACCTTCAGCATCTTATAATGCCAGAAATCAAGGAAGTGCTCACAAAACAAATAAATGAAGGCATGCCAAAGGGACCAGGAACCAACCTGAGAGTGCTGCCCATGGACAAAGCTAGAAGAATCCAAACATCAAAACACAAAATATAGCATTGGATTATAGCTTAAGGAATAAAATAAATATCCATGAGTCCATACTGATTGAAATAAATCATTGAGTAAATAAATGGGAAAGAAGAAACAAATTGCCCTTCCAGAAGCATTCCAAATAATCTGTGCGGATTCCCACCCAGAAGCAGGGCTCAGTTCCCCTCCCTCAGTGTGAGTGGGACCGGGTGACTCACTTCCAAAGAACAGGGTGTGGGAAGGGAAAGGCGGTGACTTTGCAGTGAGGATTCCTGGCGGCCAGCACCTTAGCCAAGTGATCAAGGTTAACATCAGTGATGTCATATTCACACCATGTACCTCTGATAGGAGCAGGGCACATTCCCTCTGTGGTATTCTTTCCACAAACCTGTAACCTCAGTCTAATCACAAGAAAACATCAGACAAACCCAAGCTGAGGAACATTCTACCAGTTCATATGACCACTACTCTTCAAAACTGCCAAGGCTATGAAAAAAAACAAAGCCTGAGCGACTGTCTCAGAGGGGACTCCAGAGACACAACTCACTGTCACGTGGCATCTTCAGTGGGATCCTTGGACAGAAGAAGGCATCCGTGGAAAAGCCTGTGAAATTTGAATAAAGTCTGGAGCTTGGTTAAGAGTAATCTACCAATGTTAATCTCTTAATTTTGACAAATATAGCACAGTGAGGTGTGTGCAAATGAGCATGGGGTGAAGGGTAGACAGCAACTTCTTGTACTTGTCGTTTATCTAAAAATCCAAGTTAGGTCACATTTGTAATCCCAGCGCTTTGGGAGGCCAAGGTGGGAGGATCACCTGAGGTCAGGAGTTCGAGACCAGCCTGACCAACATGGTGAAACCCCACCTCTACTAAAAATACAAAAATTATCCAGGTACGGTGGTGGGCGCCTGTAATCCCAGCTACTCGGAAGGCTGAGGAGAGAGAATCGCTTGAACCCAGAAGGCGGAGTTTGCAGTAAGCCGATATTACACCATTGCACTCCAGCCTGGGTGACAGAGGGAGACTCCGTCTCAAAAAACAAACAAACAAACAAAAAACAAAGTTACTCCAAAATAAAAACTTCATTAAAAATAAAAATCAAACATTATTTTACTCTCTTCTTTTACAGGGTTACAGTGTAATTTGTCAAGACTGTGAAGCCGCAACATGATCTTATTTTTGTGGTGCATATACTCTTAATAATTGCAATATGTATCCTAAGTATCCATCGTATTAGACAGGATGCATGTGTCCGTCAGGAAGTGCTTGGAGGCACAGTGGCCCTCAAGCCTGGAGTCATCCTTGGCCCACAGTGAGGCTCAGGCCTGTGCCTCAGGTACTCACCGAATGAACTGAAAACTGCTCTGGGGGCATTGGTTTGGGGACAGCTGAACTGGGAGATCCTTGTGGAATAGACGTTGCTTCCCAAAGATCCCAGAAAAATAGTACACTGGACCTAGGTTAGAATGATCCGGGGGCTCCTGGAGCCTTTTCCAACATAGCAGACTTCCTAGACAGCAGCTGAAGTCTGGGGCAGGAAGCAGCACACCAGGACGACCCTGGGCCCCTCCACCCCATCCCTGCCTGTGCACCCCAGGCCCTGGAAGCTGGGGTGAGCTCCTGAGCTTGACAGCCCAGGCAGTGTCCAGGCCCTTGGGAGCCCCTGGGCTTCCCAAGGCAGGAGAGGACAAACAGGCCACCATCTCTTATAACTTCACCTCTTCACTCCTCAGAAGTTGGAATGTGTCACACCGGATAACATCTTAGAATCAATAGTATTGCTGTAAATTACATTCCAGAAAGATGATTAATAAAGCTGACTAAAGTCTGGCCAGGCACGGTGGCTCACACCTGTAATCCCAGCACTTTGGGAGGCCAAGGCGGGTGGATCACGAGGTCAGGAGATCGAGACCATCCTGGCTAACACGGTGAAACCCCGTCTCTACTAAAAATACAAAAACTTAGCCAGGCATGGTGGTGGTGGGCACCTGTAATCCCGGGTACTCGGGAGGCTGAGGCAGGAGAATGGCGTGAACCCAGGAGGCGGAGATTGCAGTGAGCCGAGATAGCACGGCTGTACTCCTGCTTGGGCGAAAGAGCAAGACTCTGTCTCAAAAAATAAAATAAAATAAAAAATAAATAAAGTTGACTAAAGTCTGTGGGAAGGGGGAGGAGAAATGCACATATCCTAGTGACTGTCCGGGACCGGGAGAAGAGAATCTGCAGCGCCTGCTGTGGGATCCAGAGGCTGGGAGTGAGGAGGATGAGAACCCCAGCGGATCAGCGTGCACAGGGGCAAACTGGGCAGCTGCCCTGAGCCTGGGTCTGTGCCGCCCTCTTTGTCTTTCCTTCACCCCTTATGGCATCCCAGGTCCTCACACACAGACACCAATGCCCTCTGGACACGACCTGCAATTCCAAAGCCCCTGTGACCCCTCAACAAGGCCCCTTCTTCCTCAGATACCCCACAGCCCAGCTTATTGTAGCCACTGACTCTCCTCCTTATCTCTCTCTCTCTCTCTCTCACACACACACTCGCAGACACACACCTCTCACACTCACATGCTCACACACTCGCTTGCAAAAGAGCACACAAAAACATGCTCATTTGCACACACCTCACACACATGCTTACACACAAACACGCACTACATACACCACACACTTTCAGTCACTTGCAGACACACCTCTCATGCTCACACTTGTACAACCTATCACACACAGATACACTCACACACTTATACACATTTACACACATCACACATACTAACATGCTTACTTGCACTTACACACCTCTCACACTCACATGCTCACACACTTGCACACATCTCTCACACACATTACACACACCACACTCACAGTCACTTGAACATGCTCACACACTTGCATGCACTTCATTCTCATACACTCAGCCAATTCACACACATCACACTCACATTCATACACTCTTAAATACATAAACATACACCACACACATAAACACATCCTTATACACACAGACACATGCATGTTCACACACACCACATGCTCACAGTCTCACACTCATACATGTGTTCACATGCACAATGCTCACACACATACATGTTCACACATGAATACACACACACATCTACACACATGAATACCCACACTCACAGCTCTCACACATACAGTTGGCGCCCAGCTCCCAGCTAAGGTTGTTCCACTGGGGACCAGCACTAGGAGTCCCTGAGGTTTATTGCTGACAAAGCTCTGAAATAAAATCCCTGGCCCCGAAAGGACGCTAGGGACACCAGAGGTTTCCTAGGCTCTTTGAATCAGGTCCTCTCTGCTCCGAGGGGAGGGAGAGAGAGGGTCTGGCTGGAGGTGGGAGGCCAGTACTGCCCAGTCTCCCATCCTTCCCACCCCTTCACCCCCACCCCAGCACTCCCCAGAGGCGCCTTTGGAGAGGCACACAGACCCCTGTCCTGAGAGCTGACCCTGGGATGTGTGGGCTGTGGGTCCCTCAGCCAAGGGAAATGGGGTCCCCTGAGCTAGTTCTTTAGCGGCCTTGGGGCTCCGAGCTGTGCCGGTCCCCCAGGAGACAACTGCTATGGTAGTGCCCCACCCAGCCTGCAGCGAGTCCGCGGGGGCATGGGCCTCAGGGGGCGTTCATCAAAGCTAAGCTCTCCACAAAGATGCAGTAAGCATTTGCTGCAAGCCAGGTGCCACCCCAGGGCCTGGGTGCGTACTAACTCCCCTCAGCTCATACGCACAGATGTGATTTGGGGAAAAGGACAGGAAGGCATCAAAGACCGCCCAGAGCCGTGCCTGACACTGACAGCCACCGAACAGGGCTGGAAAGCCCTGAACAGGTGCTGCCTTCAGGTTACAGCTCAGAGAGCCCTCTGCAGCGGCTGGCTTTAGGGTGCTGAAGGACCTAGGCATGGGGAGTGAAGGCAGGGGCGTCCTGGGCTGGGAAAGCAGCCAGGCCCACAAAGGGACCAGCTTGTGCTCCAGGAAGAGGAAGACTAGTTATGGTCAGGCAGGAAGACGCAGGCAGATCAGAGCTTGATACGCCAGGACAGGGCAGAAGGACCACGCTGATGTTATCAGGACGCTGGGGGTTCCTGTGCAGCAGGGCGGTCATCTGATGACAACTTCAAAAGATCCTCCAGGCAGCTGCGTGGGGACTCTGTAGTGGAAGGCCAGGGGCACAGGGAAGCCACGTGGGGGCCTGTTGCCGGCCTGGGCTGGACAGGATGAGGGGGCTGAGGGCAGCGGGGCTGGGAGGAGGATGCCCGGGTGCACTTGGAGGGAGAGGAAGTGGGGCTCGTCAGCAGGCTGGGTGTGTGGGAGTGGGGACGGAAGGAATCGCGGAAGCCCCATTGTTTTCACTCAAGTGAACTGAGTGGGTGGTGGTCTCATTTCCTGAAATGAGAATTCTGGGGGTGGGGGAAGGAGAGGGGATGGTGATAAAAACTTAGCTTGTATCCATGTTAACTTTGAAATTCCCATTGGATACCCCAGTGGGCATGGCAAGAAGACAGGTGGAATTGTTGCGGGGTTGGAGGGAGTGGGCTCTGAGTCCGGCCAAGGATGGACAAAATGATTGAAAAGTCCTTGGTATACAAATGGAATTTCAAACCAGACCCTGGATGAGATTTCCTGGGTGCAAGCTTCATGTGGAGGATACAGGGGCCCAGGCCGAGGTTGGTGTGCAGGGCGAGAGGACAAAATGAGGCTGGGAGAGAGAGTGGTAAGACAGGGGCAAAGCTCAGAGGGCGATGAGGTGAGACACAAGCGCAGAGACTTCCCAGAGCCCAGCTCAGCATAGAGTAGGGTGCACCCAGGGCTTCCCACGGCCCAGGCCACCTGCGCCAGAGGACCCTGATCCAAGTCCTTCCAGTCATACTATTCCCTTCCCAGGTTTTTTCATCAAACCAAGAAATCTCTCCACATGCAAGGCGAGACTGCATTTTCTTTGGAAACGTCTTCCCTGCTGTTGCACTGATTAATGCAACTCGCCGGGCTACAGCTCTGCGTGACTTTCTCGCCAAAATACAGACTTGAGCTCCAATTGCCCAGGAGGTGTGCCAGGTATTCTGACAAAGCCTCCATCTCCCTGTCCCCACCCTCTATCCCCTCCGGTGGGTCATCACCTTACAGCATTGCTCTCCAGGAAGTCTGTGGAAGCCCCCAAGGAAGGACCCTCTCCCCTTCTGAAGGCACATTTGCATCACAGCGAGTCATGAACATTAGTTCATTCAACTCGCCAGCTTTAATGAGCTCAACGCGCAGCAGGGGTGTAACATTTTTGGAGAGTGAATTGACTTAAACTGTCAGCTTCCAGCCTGCGTGACATCACCAGTTCTTAGCAGAGGAGCCCATGGCTCTAAGGCTTCCCAGGATGCTCTTTAGGATGCCTCTGAGGCCCTGAAGCTGGGCAGGACACAGTGAATTGATGCTCATAGATGCATTTTCTGCAAAGAGAGTGTAGAGTTTTATTGGAATTATCAGTGATAGATGAGCTTTTTTTTCTTCTGTTGCATTATAGCCATTGGATTCTAACCTTATTCAACTCTGAACAACTCCAGGGAAAGGGCTGTTGCCTTCACCTCCTGTAGCTGATTTGAATAGATACATGGCACATTTCTCCTAGAATCTGGCTCCCCCCCAGTCCTTCTTCCTAGTGCTGAGTTCTGGATTCCTGCGTGGCTTTGGTCTGGGGTCCCTGTGTCCCTATTCCTCCAGCCCACACTCCAAGTGATGCAAACACTTCACTGGGAACTAGCTCCAAATAGCTACCTCAAGCCTTCCCCTGTCCTGGAGGTTTGGAGCCCAAGAAGTCTGCATCCTAGGTACCAAGGTGGGTCTGCAAAAACAGGAGACCCCCAAAATGACGTTCCTAACACAACCCTATTCAAAATTGCTGGGCCTTTTAAACTGTTTTTTTATACAGCCTGGTGGTACCTGTTGCATCCACAAACATTTGTGGAGCACCTGCCAGATGTCTCCTCTAGACTCCACATGCTATTGTGAACAAAACAGACAAACATCTCCACCCTAATGGAATTTACTTTTTTTTTTTTGGAGACAGAGTCTCCCTCTGTCGCCCAAGCTGGAGCGCAGTGGCGAGATCTCGGCTGACTGCAAGCTCCACCTCCCAGGTTCACACCATTCTCCTGCCTCAGCCTCCCAAGTAGCTGGGACTACTGGCGCCCGCCACTGCGCCCAGCTAATTTTTTGTTGGCCAGGATGGTCTCGATCTCCTGACCTTGTGATCTGCCCGCCTTGGCCTCCCAGAGTGCTGGGATTACAGGCGTGAGCCACTGGGCCCCTCTCGGAATTTACCTTCTAATGGAGCAGACAATAAACACAATTAAGTAAGGAAATACCTATGGTATGTTAACTAGTGATAAGTGCCATGGAGAAATTGAAATAGAAAATGACCATGGTAATAAAGAGCATCATCACAAACACTTGAACAGCACATGCCACACACCAGACTAGCCTCAATATTCTCTGTGGCCCAGCACAGTGGCTCACACTTGTAATCCTAACACTTTGGGAGGCTGCGGCAAGAGGATCACTTGAGTCCAGGAGTGCGAAACCAGCCTGGGCAAGATGGCAAGACCCGGTCTCTACTAAAACTTAAAAATTAGCCAGGCGGCCAGGCGCGGCGGCTCACGCCTGTAATCCCAGCACTTTGGGAGGCCGAGGTGGGTGGATCACAAGGTCAGGAGATCGAGACCATCCTGGTTAACACGGTGAAATCCCATCTCTACTAAAAAATACAAAAAAATTAGCAGGGCATGGTGGCGGGTACCTGTAGTCCCAGCTACTCGGGAGGTTGAGGCAGGAGAATGGCGTGAACCCAGGAGACAGAGCTTGCAGTGAGCCAAGATCGCACCACTGCACTCCAGCCTGGGCGACACAGCGAGACGCCGTCTAAAAAAAAAAAATTAGCCAGGCACGGCAGCCCATACCTATAGGCCTAGCTACGCAGGAGACTGACACAGGAGGATCCCTTGACCCCAGGAGTTCAAAGCAGCCATGAACTATGTGAACTATGATTGTGTCACTACATTCCAGCCCGGGCAACAGAGCCAAAGATAAATAAATAATAAATGTTCTGTGTACATATGCTCATTAAAACCCTCAGGACAACTGGTATTGCCATGATTCCCATTTAAATATGGTAAGGGGAATACCTTGCCCAAGGTCACACAGCCCCAAGTGGTGGCCCAGGGGTGAAGGAAAAGGGAAAGGAGGGATGGAGCAAGGAAGACACTGTAGCCAGGGAAGGCCCCTGGCACGCCGTGTGCTCTGTGGTATGCTGGCTGAACCTGGTCATTGCCGGGAACCTTATGGTTAGCTAGAACCTGGTGCTGGAGGAGCAAGCCACTCACAGGAGCCAAGGGTAGTTTCTTTCTACTTACCCACCCATGGTTGCTTTCTAAGAAAGAAAGGAGAAACCAAAGAGAAAGAGCATGCACAGAATTTGAACGCTGTATAAAACCTAGTATTTGTGGAGCAATTGAAGAAAAATAAACGGTGTGGTGAAGTAAACAGTTAACAAAAGGCTAGCATATGTTTACCTAGAAGATGTGAAGAATTGTTTCCAGATCAAATGGTTTGGAATGAGAACTTCCACACCTTGAATATAAACTAAGATTTGCCAACTGTGAGAAACATTTAAAATGCTATTTACTTTAAAGGATGAGAAGCCTGAAAACATTTTTTAGGGAAGAAAAGAACTAGAAGGACAATGGGTACATATAAGCCATGGTATTGCACAGGTTCAGCAGAGCAACGGGAAAAAAAATAAATAAAGAAGATTGGTCTACACGGAGACTTCCACCAGCCCCCTCTCCAAGGCCAAGGAATCTTGTTCAAATAATGTCTGATTGAGAGATAATTATGGGGGAAATGCCAATTCCACATTTCATATCTCTGCACTTTCGTATTGTCAGAGCCCCACAGAGACAGGATACCAGAGGAACAGCCTGACAGAGGAGGGAGGGGAGCCGTGCAGTTCTGGAATGGCGCCAGGCAATGTGGAAGTCATTGAGATTTACCAGCATCATTTCCATAATCGCTTTTGGATGCACAATAGCTGAAGATTGTGCCTGGATTCCCCTTTGCTAGCATTCTGGGGTCACGACATCGGCATAGAAGGTGGCCAGCCTTTGGATTTTGCAGCTGTTTGTGGAGTCTTTATGGAAGAGCAGCGTGGTCAAGAGACCACGGCTACATAACCCTGTCTGCAGTGTGCGAGGCTGGAGTGCTGGCCCTGGACCTGCCCAGTCATGCCTTCTCGGTCAGCTGTTCATCTCATCTGCTACCACAGTAAGAAATGGTTTTCATAAAGCCATTTATGAGTTATGAAAGTCCATTATTTTCCAACTGAGAAGGTAGACATCAAACTGCAGAATCAATGAGGCAGTAACAGTTTTGAAATCTCAGTACAAGCAGTGACGCCATCTGCTGTGTAAGAACTGATCAACTTGGCCCATTTCCCCTTCTCTAGAACACTGAACTACAGCGTCAGATAAGTAGACGGTGCCCATGACCATGGGCCCTTCACCTGCTCCACAGTGAATGAAAGCTCACCCGAGAGCAGGGTTACACCCTGCGGAGGGCTGGGCCAGGTCCACAGTCCTCAGAGATGCCCTGAATTCATCCAGAAGGGCTCAGCCATTTGCCTATGCCAGGCCAATGCTCTAGTCAGTGTGGAGGGGAGGGTTACGCCAGGACCACTGCGTCAGCACATTGTGGACCAATAATAGCGTAATAATAGCGTCTCTCCAACAGGGAAAAGAAATGCCCTGAAGACTGCTGGCCGTGTGTTCAGTGATTCTCACAGAGCACAGAAAATGAAACATCAGAGAAACTGCCCTTAGGCGGGGCTGGCAAATATCTCCCCTACTGGGCGCAGGGCAGACTTCACCTCAAGGTCTTCCTCCACACACATTCCACAGCCCAGCCAGTCCTCCAGGGTGGAACTCAAGATGAATCTATTCACCATCTCTGTTCCCTTGGGAGTGGGGGAGGATACGAAGCTGAGGTCTAGCATCCGGGCCAAGGCTTTCTCAGCCAGGGCTCCTGGCCCCGGGTGAAGGTGGGAGGGAGCAATGCGATGATCAGCACTCCAGTTTCTTGTCCAAGGCTGCCTGTAGCCAATGTGCTGCCTATTTGAGAAGGAAAGGGAAACACATAGGCTTGTCTCAGGTGTTCCTAGAGGATGTGGGATGGCCACCCATGGTTGAAAACTAACTTGGTTCACTAGAGTGTGTGACATCGGGACCTGAGGCTCAACTTACCAAGTGCTATCTATGTGACTTCACCCCTCAGTGTATTCATCTATGAAATGGGGATAATACTAGCATTGGAGGATGAATAAATTGGTCAACATGTGTAAAGTGCTTAGAAGGTGCCTGCCGTGCAGGAAGCAAGCACTGGGCACTAGCCATCGCTGTCATTGCTGCTGTCCTCAATGAGTGCAACCAGTTGCTGGACTGAGGTGGCTGAAAGTGACTGGTAGTAGAGTGGATGAGAACAGATAAAAGGCCCCAATGCAGGGAGGCCAGAGGCCATGCAGGCTGAACTCCAACAGGAGCAGTGGCTGTAGGGGAGAGGCTCGACCCTGGAGCTGGTCGTGATGTGCAAGTGGGATGGACTGGGGGCTCCCATGTGAGAGCATAGGAGGAGAGGGCTGTGTTTCTCAAGCCTGGAAGGGGCTAGAGTAAAAAAGACCTAGCTGTGCCCAACAAGGCCTGGCGACTTGGCTTTCTCCACAGGCGCAATTCTTCCTATCAAAGCAGGTTCCCAAACCCTGGCTTCTTCCTGCCTCTCAGTCTAACGTTATCATTGCTCCTTCATCCATCAGAGAGCCCGGAGTCTCATCTTTCAGTGACTTATCAAGGCTAGACTATTACTCAGAATCTCCACTGTAAATCAGACTACTGTTAAGATAAACACTAATGCTTAAGTCAAAACTCTTGGACTCAAAGAAGGAGTCGACATGGTAAGAGGCCCTTCTGGCGCATCATCCCAGAAACTTCATCTGACACCCTCCACCACGGGTCCTCCACACGGGAGGACCTGCCTGGACAGTTGTGCACACAGAAACAACATTTGTTCTCACTGGTTTGCTCTGCAGTCCCAGAAGACCACCAGACGGAGTGGGAAAAAAAGTCATCTTGGGGCAAAAGACAAAGCGCGATTCAATACACTAATCTCATATAAGCATAGTTCTAATTAGCTGAATCATATCTTCAGGAATAGTAAAGACAGACTGCAACAGATATGATACTCCAATAGGTTTTGTCCAATCTGGCAGAGTGGATTCTTTATCTAAAATCATCCACAGCAACCACTTTCAGAACGGGGCCAATTTTCAGACCTAAATTACCTCTGGCTCCACAGTAGCATCTGCCCATGAAATCAGTTTCTACCAAAAGCTTAAACTATCCAGCAGCAATTATCTGGAACAGCCTCAAAACTGCATTTTTGCCATTTGAGACTGTTTTCCACAATTGCCGGCCATCTTGCCTGTTAGCATGCCTGTGGGAAGGACGGGTTGGCAGTTATGGCGTTAATTCCCTATTTGAAGTTGTTGTCCTTGAATCCTTTATGACCATCAGACATAACACCCAGTGAAAATGACGCCAACTGCATTTAGAATTATTCAAAACCTGCCACCTCGCGGAGGAAAATTCAGCCCACCCTCAGGGATGCAGGTCTTGACTCTGTCCTGACTGAACTCTTAACAATTCTCCTTTGCAAACTCCCAGAAGGAGACTTGATGATCTCTTCCATATAGCACTTAATGGGAAAGCAAAAACGATTTTCGACTGAGGGAATGTTTTTGCAAAGTGGAAATCAAATCCATTCGTTAATCTTCAAAAACTCTGGGCTGTGCAGATTCTAGGGAAGACACTAAGCATATGGATCACAACAGCGATGGACCCTCAGCAAATGGACCCTGACAGCTCCAGAACCAAGCACTTGCCTGTGGGAACTCCTCCCAGCAAACGCTTCTCAAATGGCAAGCCTGGGTCCTGTTAGCCATGCAGACTGTGATCTGCTGGTGAATGCCTATCACCGAGTGTTATTATAATATCAACCTTCTCTGTAGAGTTTATGAGTGACTTTTTGCACAGAAATAAGGATTATAGTTTACAACACTGCAGTGGTCCTAAGCTCAAAGTCCTCATTCTTCAACCCAAGAGTTCTTTATATTTTTAACCCCCCAATTACATGTAACACAGGCTCCATCAAGACAGAGACAGTGTGTGTTCGCTTGATTAAAGTAAGCCCGCGGGCAACAGGATAGATTCCTAACCCCTAACTTTTACTTAAACTAAAATACACGAAAAGGAAAATGCAGAAAACAAATCTGCCAAACAATGTTTCAGTTTTCTCATGCCTCAAAATTATCTTCTCAGGCCAGGGCTGTTATTTTCTCTAATGCAAGTCCATGTGAGGGCAAAATCAGTGTTGCCTTTCCCATGCGCCCTCATCAGACGGTTTCAGGCAGAACTTCCCTGCAAACACTGAGCCACACTGGCCTAGAAGGTTGGTCAGTTTGCATTAGCTCAGCCCTGACTATTCACATGCAGTCACGCTAATTTCCATTTACCTAAGAAGTAAAGGTTTTCCAAGGCTGGTTCCCAATCCTGCTCATATGCTACGGAACTCAGATGATTCTGTGAAAAACTGAGAAGGCTCCAGATATCTGAGACAGCTGTGGGGCATGTGCTCAGAAAGCCCAGCCTCTGTGGAAAAGCAGAGCTTTCTGTGTTTCAGTGAAAATGCCCATGAGGTTTAAGTCCTCCCTCCTCTGAAATGACAGAAGAGACATCCAGCCACTTCGGGTTTCGACAGAGGAGGGTTAAGAAGTTGGCAACACCAGCACCCGTGAACCCTCAGGGCCAGGAGAGCAGCAGCCTGGTTTGGTTTTCAGTCACCCACTGTGGTGGGAACAGTAATGTGGGATGAGATCAAGTTCAAGAACAGTACGCGCAAGCAAAAATCTCATTGTTCCTGTTATTACATTGTGAACATCTCCTCTTTTGTTTTCTTTTAAAGAGCATTGTTCAAAAGGTTAAATTTGTTGGCTAAGACATCCCCTGAAAAGCTTAGTAACTTGGAATTTTGGTGGCCATAGTTTTCTTCCTGTGTGAGCTTCCCTCCAAGGTTAGTCTTAAATATAGAATATCCCTCCTCTTTCCTTCCAAATCCTCTTTTCTTTCTGAGCCATCCAAGTACATGGTTAGGCTCCATTCCTGTTCTCAGAGGCATGTACTGTCATCTCTGCCAGACTTCCTCCAGCTGCCGCCCATGAGCGCATCTGCTGTAGAGTTCCCCGCTTGAAAGGTGTCCCAGAAAGACTGGCCTCATT
This sequence comes from Chlorocebus sabaeus, assembly GCF_047675955.1. Classification (NCBI taxonomy): domain Eukaryota; kingdom Metazoa; phylum Chordata; class Mammalia; order Primates; family Cercopithecidae; genus Chlorocebus; species Chlorocebus sabaeus. Next base: position 52,733,899 of record NC_132911.1, on the reverse strand, counting down.
TTATTCCCAGAGGAATCCTGGAGCCCTGGGAGACAATGGCTAACAGCTGGCCCAGAGATTGCTGTACAAACTTTTGAGGCCACAACTGGCAAATTGTAAGAATACGATAGAGTGCAGGCAGACTGGTTTGTCTGAGCTGATCTGGCAAAAGACAGGGTGGGGAAGAGGACAAGTGGCTGTGGCTGAGGGTGGAGCAGATCTCCACTTCTGTCCTGCATGGCAGTCCATCCTTAGTGTTGGGCATCTGTGATTTGTTTTCAAATTTCAATAGTTTGGGGGTACAGGTGAATTTTGGTTACATGGATAAGTTCTTTAGTGGTAGTTTCTGAGGTTTTGGTGCACCCATCGCCCTGAGAAGTGTACACAGCACCAATGTGTAGTCTTTCTTTTATTCCTCACCCACCTCCCACACTTTCCCCTGAGTCCTCACAGTCCATTCTATCATTCTTTTTTTTCTTTTTTTGAGACGGAGTCTTGCTGCGTCGCCCAGGCTGGAGTGCAATGGCTCGATCTCAGCTCACTGCAACCTCCGCCTCCCAGATTCAAGCAATTCTCCCACCTCAGCCTCCCAAGTAGCTGGGATCACAGGTGCCTGCCACCACACCCAGATAATTTTTATATTTTTGTAGGGACAGGGTTTCACCATGTTGGACAGGCTAGTCTTGAACTCCTGACCTCATGATCTACCAGCCTCAGCCACCCAAAGTGCTAGGATTATAGGCGTGAGCCACCGCAACTGGCCCATTGTATCATCCTTATGCCTTTGCATCCTCATAGCTTAGCTCCAACTTATAAATGAGAACATATGATATTTGGTTTTCCATTCCTGAGTGATTTTACTTCAAATAATGGTCTCCAAATCCATCCAGGTTGCTGCAAAGGCCATTATTTTGTCCGTTTTATGGCTGAGTAGTATTCCAAGGTATATACGTACCACATTTTCTTTATCCACTTATTGGTTGATGGGCATTTAGGTTGGGTCCATATTTTTGCAGTTGTGAGTTGTGCTGCTATAAACATGCATGTTGGGCACCCATGATATTGTAATCGTTTCCATCTTGGTCACTATCTGCTGTATCATAAACACAAAATTATGACTTCACAAGAGGATGGGCCAAATGAGAAGCAGAACTATGAGGGAAAGGAATGCTTGTTAAAGTAAAACTATTCTCAATAACTGAGGGAGGAATTTCAGAAACTAACTCTGGCCAAGAACTTTTTTTTATTTGTATGTTCTCTGAATTAGAGCTGTGTCCAAACCATCCCTGCTGACACATCCGTGACAGCCTAGGATAAATAAGCCTTTGAGAAACTGTCTGAGGAGTGACATGGGAGCCTTCTCAGGGAGCTCCTTGACTTCCCGTGCCCACTACCTTCCCACCACAAAGGTGGGCCCATTCGCTTTTGATTTTGAAACTAAAGCAAATTTAGTTTACACAAGCCATGTCTTAGGGTGGAAAATAGCTCATCTCTACTGGAAAACACTGACAGGCCATTCAATTCATCGCTGAGCAAAAATCAGAGTGAGAGGATCCAAAATGAAGTGGCAGAAGGAAGGAATTCGCAGGCGCATCAGGAAGGGTCATGTGGCAGCAGCATTTGCTCAGCAGCCTGAGAACTCCCGCCAGACCAGCCGGCACTGCCACTCAGAGGACTTGGTGCAAGGAGAAGCCGTGCCCAGCACTGTTCCTATTGCCCATGCTCCAGTAGCTTCTGCAAGCTGTGGGATCGCCAGCCCCATTGCTAATGTGGGTTAGCATAAACATACCTTATCCAAACAGAGAAGAAAAGATACAGAGTATGTATAAATACATATTATAGATGTATGATACATAAAATGTGTCTATCACCTAAAGATTTCATTGCCAGGCATGGTGGTTCATGCCTGTAATCCCAACACTTCAGGAGGCAGAGGAGGGTGGATCACCCGAGGTCAGGAGTTTGAGACCAGCTTGGCCAATATAGTGAAACCCTGTGTCTATCAAAAACACAAAATTAGCCAGGTGTGGTGGCTGGTGCCTATAATCCCAGCTACTTGGGAGGCTGAGGCAGGAGAATCGCGTGAACCCGGGAGGCAGAGGTTGTAGTGAGCCTAGATCATGCCATTGCACTCTAGCCTGGGCAACAAGAACAAAACTCCATCTCACACACACAAAAATAAATAAAAATAAAAACATAAAAACGTAAGTAAATAAAAAAGATTTTGTATAAAAATATGACATTCAGGCTAGACAGCAAGCAAAGAATGCAATGCACTTGCAACTAACATTTCCCCAATAGTGCATTAAATGCCACCAGGGCTCAACTGCTGATCCCATTGTCATAAACAGAACGATGGGGTAAGTAAAGATTTTAGTTTTATACATGCATATTGAACACAGGCACCAATAGATCTGATAGCACATGCTACCTGTACCTTTGACACACAGGGTCATCCAGACAATTAAAAGAATCTCACTGAGTTTCCAAAAAGGGCAAAGGGTTCAGGAAACTCCCCCGCTCCCCACTTGCCCCCAGCCACTGAAATGGAGCTGTCCCATTTGCACTGAACACCTCTGCAAAAATTTATGATTGGAATCATGTCTGTGAAAAGAATGCCACCCTAGGGGACCTAAGAATTGCACTCTGGATGGAGGACGGTGTGGGAAGGAGCCAGGTGGTCTTGTGGGAGATGCTGCAAAAAGTGAGATGTGGTTGCACAGGAAACACTTCCTAAAAGTCAGAAGAAAAAGTGTGTGTTCAGCAGCCGGGGGAGGGTGACAGGAAATAACTCACAAATCTGAATTGTGTCCTACAATACAATATATTCCATCCTGATCAACCAAATAGCTGGCAGGAAAAGTACTTTGACTTTTATATCCTTTTCTCCAGACAAAGAGCTCTGTGTGTGGCTGTGTATTTGAATAGGTGCACTTGCAGGACAGCTGCTGAGACGCGACCCTGTGCTTGCAGCAGAAAGAGCTGATGCTAATCCTGGATCCACACAGAGCTGCCTGCGGAAGCCACACACCGAATGCCAATGTAAGGTCCACCTCAGTGACAAATCCAAACTCACATCATATCACACGTTCTACAGACATCCAACAGGAATGGAAGACTTTTCTAGAATCTCCAAAATACTGCCTGGGTTCAACTCACCTTGACCAGTTACTACCTTAGTGACTCTCAGCAAATAACAACCTCTCTATGCCTCAGTTTTCTTATCTCTAAAATGAGAAAAATAATAGTCTTTACTTCATGGGGTGGTTGTGAAGATTAAGGAGTTAATAAGTGTAAAGCACTTAGATAGGAATGATCTCTTGATAACTGTTAGCTACTGTTGCTGTGGGACACAGTAGGACTTCTTTCAGTAAGTGATGACTGATGTTATTGTTGTTATTGTTACAAGAAAACCCCTCTCCCTCCAGCAACAATGAACAACTATTCTTGAGCTGAGAACACACACCCACTCAGAGTAAGCAGGCTGTTATATGCTCCAGGCTTTACCGTATCTGTCACTTTCATATTTGTTCTTTAAGAGATGATCCCAAACTTTCCACACTTACTTTTTTTTTCTTTCCCCAAGATGGAGTCTTGCTCTGTCACCCAGGCTGGAGGGCAGTGATGCAATCTTGGCTCACTGCAACCTCCCCCTCCTGGATTGAAGTGATTCTCCTGCTTCAGCCTCTGGAGTAGGTGGGATTACAGGTGCCTGCCAGCATGCCTGGCTAATTTTCATATTTGTAGTAAAGATTCGGTTTCACCATGTTAGCCAGACTGGTCTTGAACTCCTGACTTCGTGATCCGCCCACCTCGGCCTCCCAAAGTGCTGGGATTACAGGTGTGAGCCACCGTGCCTGGCCTCCACACTTACTTTTATTAACACTTCCCCAATTAACTTGCAAACTCCATAAAGTCAATTTCTTTTGATACCTTTCTTGATTTACCAGAAGTGTGGTCAACAAGTAAGGGGGAAATGAAACATTTGGTTATAGAATCTTCATATCCCTCACCCTGCTACAGAGAGGTAAAGGGACCACGGCAGAACCCTTATGTGAGGAAAGGGAAGGAAGGGTCCTGTGACTGCCAAAAAAAGTTGGATTTGTCTGAAATTGACCAAGAATCTCTTCATGAATCTAATGTTTGGCTTCTTTTATTAATATGTTTTCAAAACAATCTACTTTCAGCTTCAGAGGGGAAATTGACAATGTCCAAATTTCTGCCCAATTTCCTAATCTGTTTATAAAGCTTTATATACTATTCATTTTTGACCAGATTTTTATTGTGAAATTTGTAGATTCACATGCAACTGTAAGAAGCGCAGCAGAGAGATACCTGTTCCCTTCATGCAGATTCTGCCATTGGGACACCTTGCAAAACCAGTACAATAGCAGAGCATGATACAGACATGGTACAGTCGAGACACAGACATTTCTAATATTAGGACACCATGTTTTGACATTATGTAGCCACATATCCATTTACCTGTCACACCCAGTACCTCCCTAATAAAAGCCAACCACTAATCTAGTTTCTGTTTCTGTAATTTTGTCACTTCAACATGTCAAACAGATCTCACTTTTGGGATGGCCTTTCTTCACTCAGCATCATTATTCCTGGGAGATTCATCCTGGGAGATTGTTGTGTGTGTGAATAGTTAGTTCCTTTTAATTATGACTTGTGTCCCATGGTGTGGACTTGACCCAGTTTGTTAAGTCATTCAGTCTTTGAAAGACATCTTTACTGTTTCAAATTTGTGACTATTACAAATAAGGCACTATGAACATTCCCATACAGGTTTTCATGTGCACGTACGCCTTCATTTCCTTAGAATCTGTGTCCAGAAGTGCACATTATGGGTTGCAAGGCACCTGCATGTTTAGCTTCTTAAGAATCCACTGTGCTGTACAATTTTACGTACTGTCAGGCAATGTGTGAGTGTTCTGAATTTTTGCCAGGATTTGGTGTTGTCACTATGTTTTACTTTAGCTATTCTGATCAATGTGTAACAGTATCTAACTGTGGTTTTAACTACTGTTTCCCTAACAGATAATGATAAACCTCTTTCCATGTGGTCATTTGACACATATATATATCCTCTTCAGTAAATTGTCTTTTCCTCTCTTTTGTCTATGTTTTAGTTGTTCGTTTTTCCATTATTCAGGCTTATAGGTGTTATGAATTTCAGACAGTGGCCCTTGGTTAGATACATGGCTTGCAGATATTTTCTTTCAGCCTGTAACTTGTCTTTTCACCCTTTTAACAGGATCTTTCACAAAGAAAAAACTTTTTAAGTCCAATTTACCAATTTTTCTATTTATGGGTCATATTTTCTTTGGTGTCAAATCTAAGAACTCTTTGCTTAGCTCTAGATCACAAAGGTTTTCTCCAATTTTTTTCCTAAAATTTTAGAGTTTACATCTAAGTCTGTGATATATTTTGAGTTAATTTTTGTACAAGTGTAAGACAGTCCAGAGTACATTATCTTTTGGCCTGTTCAATCGATCCAGCAGTATTTGCTGGAAAGGCTATCTTTCCTCCTTTGGATTGTTTTTGTTACTTTGTTAAAGATCAATTGGGCATATTTGTGTTGGTCTATGTTGGGGTTCTCTACTCTTTTGCCTTGATAAAAATGCCCATCCTTCTACCAATATCCCACAGTCTTGATTACTTAGCTGCGTAGTGCGTTTTGAAAGCAGGTGGACTGACTTCTCCTACTTTATTCTTTTTCAGAATGATTTTATTCCAGTTTCTTTGCCTTTCCATATAAATCTTAGAGGAATCCTGTTGCTATCTAGATAACAGCTTGCTGGGATTTTTATAGGAATTGCATTAAACTTGTGTATCATTTTTAGGAGAACTGACATTCTTATTACATTGAATTGTCCAATCCATGAACTCAGTCTCTCTATTAAGATCTTCTTTGGTTTCTTTCATCAATATATGTACTTTTTATCATTCAAGTCTTGAATTTTCAGTTTTGATTGATTGATTGTAAGTGATATTTTTAAAAATTTTATTGTCCACATGTGCACTGCTGGTATGTAGAAATGCTATTGATTTTCAAGCATATCATATCACCTATGACCTTGCTGAAGTAACTTATTAATTCTGAGAGTTTAACAGTAGGTTCTTGAGCATTTACACACAGACAACCAGCAAATAAGACAATTTCATTTCCATTTCAACCTGTGTGTCTTTTACTTCTTTTTCTTGACTATTACACAGGGTAGAACTTTCAGCACTATGCTGAGTAAGAGATTTAAGAGCTAACATCCTTGTCTTTACCTTTGGTGTAAAGCATTCTGTCTTTCTGTCATCTTCAGATATAATGTTAGCTATGGGCCTTTTGCACAGGCTCATTCTTGATCAACTTGAGAGAATTTCCCTTTATTCCTATTTTTCTGAGAGTTTTTATTATGAATGGCTGTTGAATTCTGCAAAATGTTTTTCATGATCATATGTATGCTATTGTAAATTTGTTCTGTTGTTGAGGAAGATTACATTGATTTTGAATATTGAACCAGTCTTAAATCCCTGAAATAAAACCCTCTTGGTGACAGTGTACAATTTTTCTGATACATTGCTACATCTTATCTGCTAATAATTTTATTAAAGAATTTTATATTCCTTTATCCTTCTGTATGCATGAGGGACAATGGTTTGTAGTTTTTTTCTTTTTTGCTCTCTTTTTCTGGTTTTAGTATAAAGATAATACTAATTTCATGAAATGAATTGAGAAGTGTTCCCTCCTCTTCTATTTTCTGGAAGAGATTCTACAGAATTTATATTAATGCTTCTTTAAACATCTGGTCAACTGACCCAGTGAAATCACCAGACCTGAGATTTTTTTTCGTGAATCCAATTACGAATTCAATTTGCTTAATAGTGATAGGATAATTCAAATTATTTATTTCATATTGGATGAGTCTGGGCAGTTTGTTGTTTTTTGAGGAATGGGTCCATTTTATCTAAGTTGCAAAATCTATGTATGAAGAGTTGTTCATGGTATTCCTTCACTATCCTTTTGATACCTGTAGAGTCTAAATTATGTCCCTACTAATCTATGACAATGACATTTGTGATGTTGGTAACTTGTGTTTTCTTTCCTTTTTCTTCATCAGTGGTGCTTGGTTTGTCAGTTGCATTGATCTTTACAAAGAATCAGCTCTTTCTTTCATTGATTTTTCTCTGTTATTTTGCCATTTTCAATTTCAAGTGATTTCTGCTTTTATCTTTAGTATTTCTTTCTTCTGTTGGTTTTGGCTTTCCTTTCTCTTCTTCTTTTTGTAGGTTCTTAGAATGAGGTCTTTTTTTGTTTGTTTGTTTGTTTGTTTGTTTGTTTGTTTTTTGAGACGGAGTCTCACTCTGTTGCCCAGGCTAGAGTGCAGTGGCATTATCTCAGCTCACTGCAAGCTCTGCCTCGCAAGTTCAAGCCATTCTCTTGCCTCAGCCTCCTGAGCAGCTGGGACTACAGGAACCCGCCACCACACCTGGCTAATTTTTTGTATTTTTAGTAGAGACAGGGTTTCTCCGTGTTAGCCAGGATGGTCTCGATCTCCTGACCTTGTGATCTGCCTGCCTTGGCCTCCCAAAGTGCTGGGATTACAGGCGTGAGCCACCATGCCTGGCCAGAATGAGATCTTAAGTTACCAATTTAACATTTTCTTCTTTTCTAATGTGTGCATGTAGTGCTATACATTTCCGTTCCAGCATTGCCTTAACTGAGCCCTAAAAATTTTGATATGTTGTATTTTCATTTTTGTTGAAGTCAATGTACTTTTTTAACTTCACTTTTGATTTCTTCTTTGACCTATTTAGAACATGCTTTTTAATTTCCAAGTGTTTGGAGATATTCCTGTTGTATTTTTGTTTTTAATTTCTAGTTATATCCAGTCATGGCAGGGGAACACTCAGTATCACTTCAGTTCCAGTACCTGTTGAGGTTTGTTTTACAGCCCAGGCTATGGTTTATGTTGCTGTATAATTTTTGGGCACTTGCACAGAATATGGATTCGGCTCTTGTTGGGTGGAGAGCTCTACATATGTCAATTAGATCTTGTTGGTTGGTGGTATTGTTGAGTTATTTTGTTTCTTTATTGATTTTCTCTCTATTAGTTCTATCAAATGTTGAGAGATGGGTATTGAAGGCTTCAACTATAGTTAAAGATTTATCTATTTTTCCTTTCAGCCTTATCTACTTACTCCACATATTTTTCAACTCCATTTTTGGTATATTTGCCTTCTTGGTAGATTGGCCCCTTTTATCTTTACATAATTTCCTTCTCTGTCTTTGCTCTGAGACATATTTGATCTGATATTAATATAGCCTCTTCTGTCTTCTATAATTAGTATCTGCATGACATATCTTTTTTCATTATTTTACTTTCAATCTGCCTATACAGTAATGTTTAAAATGTGTATCTTGTAGACAGCATATACTTGGCCATATTTTTAATCTACTCTTCCAATATCTGTTTTTTATTTCAAATATGTAGACCATTTATATTTAATTTAATTATTGATATGTTAGGGTTTAGGTCTGCCATTTAATTTTTTGTTTTCAGCTTTTTTCTGCTTTTTCTTACTGTTTCCTTTTTCCTGCCTCTGACTTTTATTTAAACATTTTTTATAATTCCATTTTTTATTTATCCATGGTATTTATTTCTTTTGGTAAAACTTTTAAAGTGGTTTCTCTAGGTACTACACTATATACACAAAATTTATCACGCTCTTACTGGTGCCATCATTTTACCTATTAAATTACAGAAATCCTACCTCCCTTTGTGTCTCGTTACACTTATAAACTAAGTATCATAAATATTTCCGCTATAGATTGCAAACATAATTTGGAAAACTCAAAGCAATAAAGAAAACCTATTCTATATATCCATAGTTTGGCTCACTATGTTCTTTCTTTTCTCCTGATGCTCTGAGTTTCCTTCTCTTATCGCTTCCATCCTGTTTGGAGAACTTATTTTAGCCATTCTTTAGGTAGGTTTAGTGGTGTCAGATTCTCTTGGTTTCCCTTCATTTGAAAATGTTTTGGTTTTCCCCTCATTCCTGAAGAAAATTTTCACTGGGTTGGCAGTTCTTTCCTTTAAAAACTTGAAAAATATTCTGCCACTTCCTTATGGTTTCCATGATTTCTAATGAGAAATTCTTCATCATTAAAGTTGCTTCTCTTCTATGGGTAAGGTGTTGTTTTCCTCTGACTACTTTTTACTATTTTTTTCGTTGCCTTTAGTTTTCAGAAGTTTAATTACAACGTGTCTCAGGTGTTTGCTATTTGAAGTTATCTCAGCTTCTTGAATCAGTAGATTTATTTCTGTTGCCAAATTTGAGGAGATTTGGGCAATTGTTCCTTCAAGTACATTTTTCAGCCTCACCCTCTTTCTCCTCCTCTCCTTTTGGACTCTGATAGCATGAATGTGCGATCTTTTGTTATATTCCTATGGGTCTTTTTTTTTGTTTTTGTTTTGTTTTTTTTTTTGTTTTGTTTTGTTTTGATGCGGAGTCTCACTCTTGCCCAGGCTGGAGTGCAGTGGCATGATCTCAGTTCACCGCAACCTCCATCTCCCAGGTTCAAGTGATTCTCTTGTCTCAGCCTCCCAAGTAGCTGGGACTACAGGCGCATGCCATCACTCCTGGCTAATTTTTTGTATTTTTAGTAGAAACGAGGTTTCACCATGTTAGCCAGGATGGTCTCGATCTCCTGACCTTGTGATCCACCTGCCTTGGCCTCCCAAAGTGTTGGAATTACAGGCGTGAGCCACTGCGCCTGGCTAGGTCCATTTTTTTCACTCTGTTTTCTTTCTATTGTTCAAATTGGTTAATTTCTCTTATTTTTTCTTCCGGTTCACTGATTCTTTTCACTGCTCCCTTCCTTCTGCTATTGAACCCATCCACTTCAGTTATTTTATTTTTAAGTTCTGACATTTCCATTTGGTTCTTCTCTATATATTTACTGAGATTTTTTTTTCCTTTTTTCAAGTGTATCCAAATTGTTTATTGAAGCATTTTTGTCATGGCTACTTTAAACCCTTTTCAGATAATTCTGATATTTCTGTCTGTAGTGTAGGTATTGGTATCTATTAAATTGTCTTTTGTCCTTCAGTTTAGGATCTTCCTGGGTTTTTTAATGGTGGGCAATTTTCAGGTTCAAGTGATATTTCCTGTCTTAGTGGGGATATTCGTGTTTCGAGCCTGGGTGTTCTGATGTAGCTGAATTTTTTTTTTTTTTTTTTTTTTTTTTTGTCAGCACTCTAACAGGGGAAGAGGGCAGGATGCAGCCTCATTACTACCAGTTGGAAGTAGGAGTTCCTGTTCTTCACAGCATCTCTGTTGGCACCTGAGGGCAGGGTAGGGGGGTTGTTCCTCATCACTGCCAGGCAGATGTGGGAGTTCCAACTTTACCTATGATCTCCACTGGCACCATGGTGGGGTGGGGGTGGCCTCATTCTCTTCGGGCCACAGTGAAAGTCCTGATGCTCCACCAGGCTTCTTCTGATACCACCCCAGCTGGTAGAGAGAGGTGCCTCATTCCTGCTGGGTGAGAGTGAAAGCCCAGGCTCTCCACAGGATCCCACTGACCCAAGGTGGCAGAGGCTCATTACCAGCTGGCAAGAGTGAAAGTTCAGGAATCCTATTTGGTCTCCTCTGACACCATCCAGGCAGGAATGCGGAGGTGCCTCATTATAGCCTGCCAAGTGCAAGAATTCAGGCTCCCTACTCAGCCCTTGCTGGCATGAGTAGGGTTGGGCCCAGCTTGCTCAGTGGCATTTGGCTACAATAAAGCAGTGTTGTCTTGATGTTTTCTGCCTTGGTGCCCTTTTCCTGGCTTTGGTTGGAGACAGCATGCTTCTCTTGGGGATTTTGGTCTCAGCCTATTACTGTTTCCAGTTTCCTGGCTTCTTCAGCTCCAAGTCTAGGATATATGGGGCCAAAGAAAACCCAGGGAAATTCGTGACTATGTCTTCTCTCTTGTCCCAAGACCCATAGTAAGTTTGCCTTCTCTCCACCATTCACAGTCTTCCTGTGATTGGCTCATGTATAATGTCCTGCATTTTTAGTTATGTTTAGATGAAGGAATGGGGAAAAGTATGTCCACTGCAACTTCCTGGAAGCAGAAGCCTCAATTCACATATTTTTAATCTCATGATTAAATATTTTTAATCTCATGACTTTTACTAAAACTTAAACTACGAAATGAAATGACATTATATGGCCATGGCAAGATAATTTAAATTTCCTGGGTGCTCCTTACATCTTCTCATTCCCTTCTCGCCTTTACCCACTCCACCCACCCCTCAGGCTGCAATAAACTCTGCCATTGATCCTCCCATCTCCACCCTCCACCAACCTCTCCTCCAGATGCTGGGGACTCTCTGCCCTTCACTGGATCGTAACTCCTGCAGATGTCTGACTTAGCATGTTTGCAATAACTCACTTCTCTTCTTTTCTGGTGATAATCTGCCACCCTTCCTCCCACCATTTACAGATCAGAAAAAGCTTCAACAGGATAAATAGAATTAGAGTTGACTTTCAAGGATAGATAGAACTTGACAGGCAGAGATGGAGAGAATAATAATAGCATTTAGGTATGTGATTATGATATGTGTTCAAATGCTATGATTATGCTTGACTGAAGCAGAGCTTGTTCATTCACTAAGTCCATAAATGTGTAAATGTCTATTAAATATCAGACACTATTCTAAGCTAGTGCTTAGAATTAATAATAATTAATAATAATAATATTAGAATAGTGTCTAATATTAGTGGTTTCAAAAAGCAGATGGAGGTTCCTGCCTTCACATAGCAAAGTCTAACGGGAGAGACAGGTATGTTGCAAGATAACAAACTAAAAAATCTGTAACAGTGATTCTATTAAATAATTGCTCTAAATAAAAACAGATGGTTATGAAAGAGAAAGCTCACGTGGGCAACGAAGGGTTATTTTGAGATGGATATCAGGGGAACATCACTGAGAAAATTACCTTAAGAATTAGCAATCACCAGGCAGATAAAAAGTGGAGAATACGGCATTTGGATGGGCTCTGTGTGAGGCAAGATTCCTGTTCTTGACAGGCCAGCACAGTAGTGGAAGCAGGCAGAAGGGAGATTTGCTTAAGATAAGGTGGAGCAGAAGGCAAACCAGATGACCAGGGGGCTACACAGCAGGTAGAGGCTGATTCCACTGCAAATGCGATGGGAAACCACTGAAGGTTTTAATCAGGGAAGTAACATGATCCGATTTCATTATAAGAGAAATGGTAGACAATAAAACTGGAAACAAACTTTGGGAACACATTGTGGAAAGCCTTCAGTGGCAATCCTGGGAGTTTTCACCTAATTCATAAGACAGTGGAGAGTTTTCAAGGACTTTATTTTTTTAAATAAGCACTTGGTTCTAGATTTATTACACGACAAATACATATTATAAAACAATCAGAAACAAATAAGCAAAAAGAACATAAACATAACCCATAAGCAAACCTGTCAGATAGAATCCATTTTAGTGCACTTTGGAGTTTTCTCTCTCAGGCAGCTTTCCATGCATATACTTAATAGTATGATTCAATACACTATCATATGTTTATTAGTACACATAAATACACATTTTACAAAAGGAGGGTCTTGTGGTCTTACTGAACACAGTGTTTTGTAAACTTCTTTTTCCCTTTTCATGATGTATTGAGAACATGTGTTTCAATAAAAACACTTAAAATGGCATCATTTTCAATGGCATCATTTTTAATGGTATGTATATTTCACAATTGATCCAATTAAACTCAAATGTTCAACTTTTAAGTTTCTTCAAGTTTTCTCTGCTGTAATTAGCCTGCACTATAGTTGGTGTCATCACAACAAAGTGTCTGCATAAATCAATAATCAATTTTTAGAATATTTTTCTGTAAGTGTAAGTGCCAGGTAAAATGTTAGTGAACATGTTAAGGCTTTTGATGCCTCCGATCACATTATCCTTCACAAAAGTTGTGCGAATTTACAATACCCCTAGTGGTATAGAAATGTGCCGCCTTCCCAAAAACACCAGGTGCCATCAGTTCTTTTTACTTGTGTCATTTGGTAAAGGGAAATGGCATCTCATCACTAGATTTTTTTTTGTATTTCTGTGATTACTAATGAGATTGAACGTTTTCCATTATTAGTTACTGGTCTTTCTTTTTCCTCTTTTATAAATTGCTTGACTGTCTTTTACTAATTTTTATGTTGGTAGATTTATCATTTCCTTTCTATATGTACATATATATTTAATAAATATATTTTGATTACATATACTTAATATTTATACATATCCATATGTGAGCTATTTTTTCTTTTCTTTTCTGTGTGTGTTTTGTTTTGTTTTTTTTTTTTTGAGACAGAGTCTTGCTCTGTCCCCCAGGCTGGACTGCCATGGCAAGATCTCAGCTCACTGCAACCTCCACTTCCCCGGTTCAAGTGATTCTCCTGCCTCAGCCTCCTGAGTAGCTGGGATTACAGGCAAGCACCACCACACCCAGCTAATTTTTGTATTTTTAGTAGAGACTGGTTTTCACCATGTTGGCCAGGCTGGTCTCAATCTCCTGACCTCAGGAGATCCACCCACCTCAGCCTCTCAAAGTGCTGGGATTACAGGCGTAAGCTACCGTGCCTGACCACGAGACATTTTTTTCTATATCTATGTATAAAACCCTTATCTGACATATGATGCAAATATATTTTCACAGTTTGCAGTTTGCCTTCTATGATATTCTTTCACCATAGAAAATGTATCCTTTTTTTTTATTCATGCATTTCCTTTATGATTTCTCCCTTAGAAGTCATACTTAGAAAGCCCTTTGCCCCACAGGCCCATGTAACCTCACATTGTGATAACTCTATTCCTGCCACATAAGTCTGGAATCTTTCTGCCCTGTGGTGTGAAATACACTCCTGTCTTGCTTTTCCCCATGTATTTCCCCACAGACTTGAAAGGCACACTCTTGACCATACAAACTTGGACATGCTCCTTAGCCTGTTTCTCCACTGTCTGTGCTGGGCCATCGATTTTTCTGTCTGTTTCTCAGCCGCTAATGGATTGTTTGAAATATCATAGTTAGTCCATGGCTCATTTCGGTATTCAGTAGGGCAAGTCATCCTTTTCTATGCTTTTTGTCAAAATTGTATTAAAAGTTTTGTGTAGATGAACAAGCCTGGAATCATGCGTGGGAATGCCAGCCTCACATGACATAGGAGACAGAGAAGGAGGAGGCGGGTACAAGGGGGACCCTACAGCCGGCAAGCCCCCTTCAGGTAGGACATCTCAAAGGTAATTTGCATTCTGAGCTTAAATCCCCAACTGATGATGGGGCCAAAAATCTCACTGACCTCCAGTGATGATCTAAGGGCTCATTCATAAGTTCCGAGGGTTGTAATTATCGAGCACCTGTGAGAGTTTGCTGAGCTGCCAGCCTGGCAGAGCATGCAGCTGAACAGTCAACCACGGCAACATTTTTACTTTGCTGTTAGTCTACAACTACGGGATAGAAGTTATTCAAATTTTTAAAAAATTGTACAGCAAAAATGGAAGAGTAGGGAACTCTGGGGTTCTGTCCCTCCTAAAAACACAGAAAAATATGACAAAAAAGCCAAGCACAGTGACTCACACCTGTAATCCCAGCACTTTAGGAGGCCAAGATGGGTGGATCTTCTGAGGTCAGGAGTGGGAGACCAGCCCAACCAATATGGTGAACCCCTGTCTCTACTAAAAATACAAAAATTAACCAGGTTTCTGCCACGTGCCTGTAACCCCAGCTACTGGGAGGCTGAGGCAGGAGAATTGTTTGAACCCAGGAGGCAGAGGTTACAGTGAGCCGAGATCACGCCATTGCACCCCAGCCTGGGCGACAGCAAGACTCTGTATCAAATAAATAAATAAATAAATACAAATAAATTTTTTTTTAAATTTACAAAAAATGTCAAATCAACCTTTCAGAATGCTGGGAGATAGTCAATGGTTTTCAGAAACCAAGTGAAAGCCCAGATAGGACAGAGGCGACCAAGACCCTCGCTGCAGCCTCAACTGCCCTCCTTGGCGAGGTGGCTGCTCCCATGCCTGGGGTGAGTACTGGGCTCTAAGGAAGCAAACCGGACCGGGATCTCAGGGAATTGTGTCTGTTTTGATCCGATGGGGATTTCCCGGGTCACCGGACTTGTCCTTGCTTTGTCTAACTCAGCGGGTGGCTAAGAGGACAGGGCTTCCCAGAACAGCAGAAGTGAGTGAGCAAGCCTCTGCTGCTGGGAGCAAAGAGTAACAGCTGCAGCAGACAACAGACATGCCCAAAGCCTGGGAGGAAAAACCAGCCCATGACATCTCGGGGGAATAGAGGCTCTGAAAAGTTCCTTCTATTCCAGTTTAGCAGTTCCTCAACAAGTAGACATGAAATTACCATATGATCTCACAATTCTACATCTAGGTACACAGCCAGGAGAACTGCCAAGAGGTGTTCCAGCGAGAATTTGTGCACCAATGTTCATAGCAGCCCTATCCACAATAGGTGGAAACAACCTTCATGTCCATCCACTGATGAGAGGATTCAAAAACCGTGACATATCCAGACCAGTAAATATTAACCAGCCATGAAAGAAGAAGTACTGACACATTCTACAACATGGATGAAATTTGAAAACATCGTGCTAACCGAAGAAGCCAGAACCACATTATTGTATGATTCCATTTATATGAAATGCCCAGAATAAGCAAATCCATAGAGAAAGAAAGCAGATTGGTAGTTGCCTAGGGCTAGAGAAAAGCGGCAATGGGAAGAGACTACTTAATTTATGGGTTTTCTTCATGGGACGATGAAAAAGGTCTTGAACCAGATAGTGGTGATGGTTGTGCACATGGCTAGTGTGTGCCACCATCAATGCCACTGAATTGTACACTTTAAAATGGTTAATTTCATGTCGTACATATTGTAACACAATTTTTAAAACAGTATTATATAGATTCATTGAAAATATCACACCTAATAATCAGAATAAAATTCATACAGAATGTATATTTGTATATATATTTCATGTGAATTATATATACATATTTATACATATTCCATGTGAATATATATCAATACATTTCTTGAAAAGTATGGAATAATTCATATTTAATAATTTTCCAATGAAAGAGGCCTTTTAAGATTACTTCCTATAACCCAGGAGATATAAAAGAAAAAATTAATAACTTTGTAGCAATTTTAATTGTAAAAAGGTCTGTACAAAAAAGAACCACTCTGAGTACTTAAAAAAGAAGACAAGCAGCCAGACGTGGTGGCTTACACCTGTAATCCCACCTCTTTGGGAGGCTGAGGTGGGTGGATGACCCAAGATCAGGAGTTCGAGACCAGCCTGGCCAATATGGTGAAACCCCCTCTCTACTAAAAATACCAAATTAGCTGGGTGTGGTGGTGCATGCCTGTAGTCCCAGCTACTCAGGAGGCTGAGGCAAGAGAATCGCTTGAACCCGGGAGGTGGATGTTGCAGTGAGTTGAGATCATGCCATTGCCCTCTAGCCTGGGCGACAAGAGCGAGACTTCATCTCAAAAAAAAAAAAAAAAAGACAAGCTAGGGAACATAATTGCATTTCACATACAGAAAAATGCTAATTTTTCCAATAAATACAGTACGCTTACAAACCAACAAGCAACAGGTCAAAACAGAGTAGGAAAATGGGGGGGGGAAAGGAAGAATATACAAATGGCCTTCAAATATTTGGAAAGAAGACTTGATCTCTCTTCTAATAAGGTGATGTCAAATAAAATTATATTACATTGCTTTTCACCTCTCTTATAGAGATCAAACATTGGATAATGGTCAGAACAAGGATATTTGAGGAAAAAAATTGAGTAACATGGTGTGTCAGTGAGAAAGTGTGGGGATGTCATGTCTACGTTGCTTCTGTGCTGCTGGTGAAGCTGCTAACCGGTCGTACCTCTATAAAAGCAGTTTGGCAAAATACATACAAATTACTAATGCATGTATTTTTTTATCTGGCAATTTTATTTCTAGGAATTAACATACAGAAATACTCTAATACATGTGAGATGACATATACACATACTTGTTATTATAATATTATTAGTAAGATCAAAACGTTGGAGACAATCATAAATATCCATCATTAAAGGACTTTTAAATAATACAGCATATCATACAATAGAATATAATGCAGCTGTAAAAAGGATGGAAGGATTATTTGTGTGCAAATATGGAATGCACCTGAAAATATATTGCTGTTACAAGGGCAGAACAGCATGTATAGTATTTTTACCACTTATATAAAGAAGGAAGAATATGAACATGAATTGACTTACTTTGTAGAGATGTATGCTATTTCTGAAAAATATTGGAAAATTTATGCAACTGGCTGTTTCATAGGAAGGGAATTTATCAAGACAAGAGTGGAAGAATATATTATTATTTAAACTTTTGTACATTTTGCACTTGGAACTCTATGAATGTGCTACCTACTCAAAAAAATTTTAATGACTATATATATTTTATGGAATCCCCTTACAAATAATGCACATGTCTAACTAATGCTTGCTATTATTGGTTGCACCATGATAGACTTAATGGTGAAATCGTATACAAATTAAGATATTATCGAGTAGCATTAAGTGGACCTCATTCAAAACAACTACTCCATGTAAAATGTTTTGAATAATTTACCATGCTTTGAGATCATTAAATACGAGGCTTTTGCCTTTTACTCATCTACAGTGTAGAGATAGATCACTTTTCCATTTCAGCTAACGTTGAATCCCAGTTGGTTCTTGCTGAGGGACCCCGAGGGCAGGTCTGTAGACGGGTGCGGGTGAAGTGGGTCACAGCACACTACAGCACCTGGGGGATATGGGCTTCCCAACACCAGGGCCACTGAAGCCTGCCAGATGTGAGCTGGCACTGTTGCCTTCCTCCCCGTGCACTGCATGGCTCTCCTCTCCTCTAACCTCCCAGAGTGCCAGCAGGAGTCCAGTGGAAGTGAGCAGATCAGGACTGAAACCCGGACTCCTAAGAGCTGCTGAGAACTCGTTTTCTTCCAGGCACTTCACTGGACATTTTATATAGTTAGCCATCATTTAATTTACCCAGTGACATCAACATAAGATACATACCATTTTCCCTGTTTTTCACAGGCAAATACTTGGACTCAATAGCAAGGAACATCCTGAAGACTTGCACAGGGAAAAATATTGGAGCTTGGATTAAATACAGATTGACCAAAAAAAAAAAAGAAAAAAAAAAAAAGGCCAGGCTCAGAAAGAGAGGGACAAAGAAACAGAAAGGAAGTTAAAAACAAACCAGAGGACTGAGTTCCTTCATTTCAGGGTCTAATGAGGGCTGGCAGCCGCAGTCACTCTAGAATTCCCAACATGGAATTCCAAATTTTCTACAAACAATGGAAGATCTAGCATTTTAAATCTTTTATCAGCCTATATTACACTTTCATTGATAATTTTTAAAATTCTTTAGTAGCACACCAACTAACACTAAAGTAAGCCACCTGGCCAGGCGTGGTGGCATGTGCTTATGATCCCAGCTACTTGGGAGGCTGAGACGGGAGGATCCCTTAAGCTCAGGAGGTTGAGGCTGCAGTGCACTGTGATCGCACCACTGCACTCCAGCCTGGGTGACAGAGGGATACTGTCTTAAAATAAAAATTAAAAAATATTAAGCTACTTAATTTGTAGGCGATCATGCAAAGGTAGACAGAGCACGCTGGCCACCAGAGCCCAGGGAAGCCTGCAGACAGACGCTTGCTGGCATCATCTGCCGCTCTTCCTCTGGCTGGTCCTTCCTCCTGATGTTATTTCTAATGGTCCTGTGTATTTGTGTGGAGGTCACCTCACGTGTTTTCCTAGCGTAGTGAGAATACTAACCAAAGGCTGAAAAGAAATCAAATGCAATGCCAGTTGAAAGACCTGAGACAGACACACAGGGAATGCCTACGTGCCTGACAGGGAGAGAAGCTCTCAGTGTGCCATGGGCCACGTGGATGCTTATCGAGGAGACCCACTAACCCAGCTAACAGACAGTGGCCCAGCAGGTCTCAGAGGAAAAGACCCTTCTGGCCCCAGGTGGCTTGGGGTCCCTCATCAGTACTCCCGTCACACCTCTCAACCAGGGCCACCACACCAGGACTTCGTGTGCAGATTGTGTCCTGTGTCTGTCTTGAAGGCATCTAAAGGCACCTGGAACTATGCCTTTTGTATCCCCAACACTAACAAAATCTGTGGCACATTGTAAATACTTGGTGAATGAATTCCTAAAAATTTGAATCTGGACCTTCAAGAGGAGATAATATATGGCCACACAATATTCAGAGGATAACCAGGCAGGAAGATCATCAAGGTCTAGAAACACGCCAAGAAGAGAGGCCACGGCTTTTCAGGGCAGGCCAGGGGTGGTGTTGGTGAAAGGCACAAGTGGAACTGTGTCAGGCCGAATAGATAAGCCAGCACCCAGCCAAGAAGCACCGCTTCCTCCATGCCTTCTCTGGAAATGGCACCCTACTTCATTCAGGCGATAAATTATGGCCCTCACACTCAAATACTGACTGTCACTCAAGGCATTGCTGTCCAGTTCTTCCAAATCCAGAACAGTTTCAGTGATAGCAGACAAATCCACACATAACATGTTATGTTTGATTATTCAGAGACGATCATTTAAACAATGATGTCACTGCTATCGTTATAAGGCACGCCATGGAGATGCCTGTCTTAGACACCCCTAAATTTGACCAACCTCAACTTCCAATTTGCCTGAGGGCATGAAGGACATTTGAGACAGGATGCCCAAAAAATCAAAGTGAAATGTCCTCCACTATTATTCCAGGAACTTCTTTTGAAGCACCACTTGGGAAATGCAGTCTCCTCCAAGGACAGCACTCACCCTGGCGTCAGCCACATACTCCAGCTATACCCGGGTTGAGAACCAGTGCAGACCCTCTCCCCTGCATGCCACATTCAGAAAGGAAAGGAGGCCTTGTGTCAGGTATGACTACAAAATAACACAACTCTCAGTATCACTACAGATACAGCAGCATCCAAAGTCCTCGTCCCCAACGTGTTAAATTCTCAAAATAACCACTTAAAATTTTGAAATTGGCATGGCACGGTGGCTTACGCCTGTAATCCCAGCACTTTGGGAGACCGAGGCGGGCAGACCATGAGATCAAGAGATTGAGACCATCCTGGCCAACATGGTGAAACCCCATCTCTACTAAAAATACAAAAATTAGCTGGACATGGTGGCGGGCGCCTGTAGTCCCAGCTACTCGGAGGCTGAGGCAGGAGAATCACTTGAACCCAGGAGGCAGAGGTTGCAGTGAGCCAAGATCGCACTACTGCACTCCAGTCTGGCGACAGAGCGAGACTCCATCTCAAAAAAAAAAAAAAAATGAAATGAACACATGTCATCCTGCCCAAGCCAAAAGAAAGATGGGAGCTATCTTCTCGGCTGGTAGCATAATTGTATTATTTGCAGAGGCATGCTGAAGACTCAGTGTCAGCTCGGTGCAGTCAGAAAGAACACTGACCGTGGCAAAGCTAAATGGTCTTTGGCAGGCATTCTCCAGCATTCAGATGGGTAAGATTCCATAGCGTCCTTCACTAAGTCAGTTCCTGGAGGGAGGCGGAAGCAGGAGGCAGTGCTCTCGAAGTCACAGGCTCCACATGAGCCATGCTGAAGTTTAGTTTCATGGTCAAGGTTGCCAACCAGTAATTTTTAGTCATACAACTTTCTGGTTAAAATCCTCACTTCCGGCTGGGCATGGTGGTTCACGCCTGTAATCCCAGCACTTTGGGAGGCAGAGGCGGGCGGATCACGAGGTCAGGAGATCAAGACCATCCTGGCTAACATGGTGAAACCCCATCTCTACTAAAAATACAAAAACAAAAAATTAGCCGGGCGTGGTGGTGGGCGCCTGTAGTCCCAGCTACTGGAGAGGCTGAGGCAGGAGAATGGCGTGAACCCAGGAGGTGGAGGTTGCAGTGAGCCGAGATCCCGCCACTGCACTCCAGCTTGGGCGACAGAGCAAGACTCTGTCTCAAAAAAAAAAAAAAAAAAAAAATCCTCACTTCCACATTTTCCCACGGTGCCCTGGGATCTTGGCTGTTTGCTCAAGCATTTGAAAACATTTCTTTTTTATTTCTTGAAAACTTTAGTTCACAAAGAAACTTGTACATGAATGCTCATGGAAGCTTTATTTGTAATAGTAGAAAATGGGGGACAAGACAGCCGTCCTTCGACGACGACTGGTTAAACAGTGGTATGTCCACACCAGGAACATGGCTCAGCTGTGGAAAGGAACAGGCTCTGACACACACAGCAACGTGAATGGGCCTCAAGGGCATTTTACTGAGTGCAAAAATGCCTCATGAGGTTAGATACTGTGTGGTTTTGTTTATGTAACAGTCTCACAGGATAAAATTATAGAGAGGGAGAGCAGATTAATGGTTCCAGGAGCAAGGAAGACAGGAACCCTTGTGTGGAGCTGTTCTGCCTCTTGACTGTCGAGGTGGCCATCCTACTCTACAGCAGTGATACAGTTACAGGAAATCAACGCACACAAATGGACTGAGACTGGAGGAACCCCAGTGACACTGGTGAGTGTATCCATTTATACACTGGTTGAGATACTGTAACATAGTGCTATGTTGGCAAAGTGTTATGACTGGGGAAAACTGGGTAAAAGGCACAGGAGATCATGCTATATTATATCTGACCACTACATGTGAATCTTCAGTTATCTCAAAATTAAAAGTTTAACAACAAATTCTTTGGGAAAAATGTTTGACTAGGAATTCACCCCCACGTGTGGCTCTCCTTCTTATGGAGTCGCCGTCCTCTCTGTTGTTGTTAGAATCGCCTATTAATGTTTAATCAGTCAAGAGTGTCCAACTGTAGGCCAGCCTGACTCCAACATGGGCTGGGCCAGTGGTCCTAAGCCAGCACCCTCCACTGCAGGGCCCCCTCTGCCTGCTGTGAAAGCTAAATGTCCACCTTCTCCACACCCAGCCCACTGTGCTGGTGTGCTGGGATACACTGGTCAGCACCCACGATTGTGCAGGTTTTTATTTATGGGTATGGAATTATCTTCATATGTTAATAAAGGCTTTCCATTTTATTCAAATGCTTAAGAGACCCTTTGTTTTCAGATAAATTTATTCTTATTAGTAGAAGAATTATATCAATATTACTTATTTACTTCCTCATTTCCCAAATAGTTTTTATGTCTCCAGAGTACATCGTATACAACAGATGCTCAATGATGGTCCAGTTGAATTCTGTTAAATCGAGGATGCAGTGGAGACACCTCAGTAAACGCAGAGATGCTTACCAGAGTGGGGCTGCACACCCTGTGCTGCTTTCGAACCCACTCAGTCTACGCATCACTAAAAATATGTCCTGGTGAAATTTATATCTGCAGCCCAAACCTCCCCCTGGACACCAGATCCACATGTTCAATTTGGCCACTCAGCGTTTCACGTGGATGTCCATAGACATCTCCAGTGCAGCCACTTCAAATGGAGTCCGCATCCCCTGAGCCTGCTCCCCTCCCACCTGGCTCAGCAGCACCCCCGTCCCAGCTGCTCAAGTCCCAAACCTCAGAGCCATCCTTGATTCCTTTTCTTCTTGTATTCCAGGTCCATTCCATCAGCAAATCCTGTTGATGATTATGTCCAGAAAATCTCCATAATTGCACTGCTTCCCACCAGGTCTACCAACAGCCCCTGGGCAGGACCCTAGCACGGCTCCCCCCTCTCACAGCAAGCCCTGGTGGCTGTTGGGGAGATGGCGCAGTCTGGCCAGGCTTTAATCATCTTCTCCCACAGGGACAGAGCTATGACCGGTGGCCAGCATGGAGACTTGGCATCCTAGCCCAAGCGTGGCAAGCTTAGGCTTAGGCTTAAGCTCAAGCTTAGCTTGAGGGCCACCTCTTATCCCGCTGGGCACCCTGAGCCACCTATGAAGGGCTGCCTGGACTGTACTTCTCATGGTTGCCAAGCTTCCAGGAGAGTCACCCCATCCACCCAGCCAATGGCTGGTCACTCTCCAGGAGCAGAGCCACCCAGCTGGCCAGTCCTCCCTAAGGGGGCAGCCCATCCTGGAGCAGCAGGACTGCCCTGCCCCTGCCCACACATGTTGCTGATCCCCAGAATCCATGGGGAAACAAATGTGTTGCTGTATGTCACTAAGGTGAGCAGGAACTTGACAGCCTTCCCCTTCCAGGTCTGCCCCGATGGTCCACTCTAGACCCAGTTGACAGAGGGGACCATCATGGGGGAGAAGAGGTCAGAGGGCCGGGGCTGGCATGCAGAGGAGGCCACCCTACACCATAGCTTTCACTCTCAGTGACATCAGCTTCCATGAGAGGGTGTGCAGAAGATAAGGGACAGGGCTCACCGAGGTTTTAAAATGATGGCTGTGTTGAGTAGACTGGGCTCACTGGCTCCTAGCACCCTCTCACCACAGGGCCTTTGCACAGATGGTTTCCTGTCTCCAGAACACTCTGTCCTCAGAGATGTCCACCCCACACCCTCTCCCACCATTTCTCCAACGTCACCCCCACAGAGAGGCCTATCCTGGCCACCCTGTTTTAAATGGTGGCCCTTCCGGCTCCTCCCCTGCTTCCTCACCCTGTTTCCTAAGCTCTGATGACTTGTAATGTCTTATGAAAATCGCTTATCGATCATGCTGGTTGCACATCTCTCCCTGCCACAAGAATGTGAGGTCCATTCAGGCAGCGGTCGGCCTGCTGGATGACAAATCTTGAGGTCTCGCTCAGAAGACAGCAGCATGTGAGAAGCCCTCAGAGTCCTGACACTGCCTGTGATAAAATGTATTAGTCAACAGGCACAAGTTGTTCTTAAGTCTTTAACTGCAACAGAGTTCTCACCGTTGTCATCGTCCTGGTTATGCAATCTTGGTGACCACCGCTGATGAAGCAGGTGGACCTGGATGGAAGCCAGAACCCTCCGTGCCCCCCAGATGACCGATGGCCATGCTCCCCAGTCTCCTTCCCTGGACTCTGCCACTTGCAAACCCACCATAGTGTCAGGACACAGGGCAGCCAATACAGACGGGACCGCTCAGGAAACCACAGCCAGGCATAGCTGATGGGGCGGCTCAGCGGGTAGGGCAGGTGCAGGCCACAGACAGTCAGCAAGGGCCTGCAGGGAGCCTGCAGAGCCCAGAAGTGCCTCCCCACTCCGCAGAGCAGCAGCTTGCGGCCTCTTCTAAACACCATGTGCAGTTCTGCAGCTCTTGGCCCTTGTCTCATATTATGTTGCTGAAAGATAGAAGGAAAATTCTGCAGGGTCTGACGCTGACCCTGAACAGGATGCGTGGGAGTAGGTCTTGCACAGCGGTCTGTGTGGAAGGGTCGAGTCATAAGAGGGTCATGCACTCAAAATAACGAGATGGATGTCGCCTGGAGGAGAGTCCCTTCCTGCCTGCATCCACAGCGGTCGTCCTTTGCTGTCTGTGATGGGCATATTCGAATCAACATAAAAATAAACCGCAAAGAGTGTAGGTTTCTCAGCCAATCTGCTCCATACAAACACAAATATTTTGTGGCTATAAGGATGCTTTATTTACTCCCAATGGGATCATTTCACCCTCCATCCTTGCACGTTCACATTCATATGCCCTCACTTCAGGCATAAGAAATAGTCCTTATCAAGTAAGCTTAAATAGTCAGAGGCTGGGAGAGCGATATCTGGGGAATGGACTCTGAAAGGGAACAAGAAAGAGGATTTGTTCTGAAGACAGGACACACAGAGCACTTGTGGAAAGGAGCCCTGGCCACAGAAAAGACCCCCGGGATGAATGTGTCATAGAGTGGGCAGAGCTCATCACAACAGGTACCCTGTAAGAAGAGGACTTTTGGGGACCAGTCTGAAGCCCACACAGCCTGGGTCCAGCCACTGAAGCCCTCTCCAGCTCAGTTTCCTCACCTGCAGCTGAGACAAACAATAGAAACCCCTTGTGGTGCTGGCGGAGGATTCAGTGAGATCACTCAGGTAGAGTCCAAGCTTAGCTGCTCTCGTCATGGTTAAATCTAGTATCTTGCCATGGCTAGATACTAGCAGAATGCCTGGACCCATTCCTTGGCTCCCTGAATGCTTCTCCTGAGGTCAGAAGTCAGGGCAGGCAGAGCACATGCCGGACAGGCTCAGACAACACCAGCTTGGCAACCGAAGCAAGAACCACAATAATTCCCCCTTCCGTTGTGTTCAATAGTGAATGTGGGCTAGGGTGTCCCTTGGGAATTCTCCATATGACCTCATGGGTACATGGCGTCAACTTCAACGTTTGTCATTATGACTCAACAGAGGTTGTCTGTGATTCATTCCATGTGCTGGAGGCAGGGAGTCAGTGTGGGCTCCTAGGATAAAACACCTATCCCTGCTTTTGGATACACCATCAAACCCATGTTGCTGTGTGACCTTGGGCAGCACAGCTAACCTTCCCATGCTGAGTCATCTCTGTGGTTAAAAGCAGCGCCATAATCAAGAACAGATGCAATCATGGGTCTAAGCTATCCTAAAGAAGTAAATCACACACACCATGCTATGCTCTCAGTTCCCTCTACTTCAATAGTGATGTTTTGGGAACTTCTCAACTGGCCACAAGTTTATATAACCTCTCCTCTGCCAATTCTAATAGAGAAAAATGCTTGAGGTTTTACAGAGCAGTTATGTTCACATAAAAACAACATCAAATTCTGTATTGTAATACGTGAAATAAATCCTGCCCAATTTTCATCACTAATGATGATAGAAGGAAACACTATTTGAAAGCAGGCAATTATGTACCTATAATTGCAAACAGTCTAGTCATTGTTGCAGGGACCAAGTACAGATAATCTCCAAGGAAGGTTAAGCAGCATCATTTTTTCTGGTTGACTTCCTCATTCATTAGCAGTTATCGAACTTTGAGTCCAATTTCTAGACTCCATGCCCTGTTGGTTCCCCAGTCCTACAAAGCCCATTAATTCCGGCACTCACCAAATGGTGATTAGTATGGCTAGGTGACAAGTACTTGTTTACATATTTGGCATGCAGTCATGAGCCCAGCAGGCTGAAACCACTCAGAGCTTGCACAGTCAGCTGGTGAAAGAGAAGGAGAAGTGTTACAACAGCAAGACCCATGGTGGCGCAAACACAGGACTCCATCAGAACCCATGGGAGCAACCCAATCTCAGGGCCCAGTGTTCTCAGAACAAGCAATACGTCAGCCCTGAACAGTTAGTAGGGCAAAAAGTAGAAACAGTATTTCAAGCAGAGGGAACAAATGTAAACCCACAGAGTCAATGACAGCATGGTGTGTTTAGGGAAGCACACAGGGTGTGAAGGTGTGTGGTGAGAAGGAAGGGCAGAGAGTTCAGCCAAGTTCAGAATCTTGGGCTTTATCTGGAAGGTAGTGGGAGTCACTGATACAGGTGTGGGAAAACCATGAAGTGTGGCATCCAGGAAACCAAGGAAAGAGGAGTTACAAAGCAGAGAGATATCTACTGCTCAGGGCCATAGGGAGGCCACAGGAAGGCCTCCTTCTCCCTCTTGGAGGGTGGTGATGGTAAGTAACTCTGGCTGTGATAATGAACCTCAAAGTATCAGTGACTCGACACAATGAAAACTTGCTTCTCACTTGCACAAAGTCCTCTGTAGACATCCCTGCTGAGTTGCAGTCATCCACATGGTCACTCAGGGACTGTGCATCTTCCATCCAGTGGCTTGGCCTCCTCCAGCTCCTCTCCACTGGGCCAGCAGATGGGGAAGGGATGAAGAGATGGAGGCATTTATGGACTGGACTCGGACATGGCACGCATCCTTCTACCTATATCCCATTAGCCAGAACTCAGTCACATGGCCACAAGCAAGACAGGCAGTATCACCTAGTTGTGTGCCTGTGATGGAAAAGGAAACAGATTTTGGTTAACCTTTACAATTTCCGCCACAAGGACTGATAAGAAAGATCCTTCCCGTGTAGCAACAAAAGGTAGTTATTGACTGTATCAGTTAGCAGTTGCTGCCCAACTAACCACCCTAAAAATGTTGTGATTTGAAAAATCAATGATGTATTGTTTGTCACGGGCTATGGATTGGCCTGGAAGCTCTGCTGATCTGGAAAGGGCTCAGCTGGTGTCCTCCAGCCTCATTCATGAGTTGGTCCTTTGTGTAGGTCAGCTGGGGCTTGACAGTTGAGAGTGGCTGGGCTCCACGAAAACTCATTCTCCAGCATGTTAGCCCAGACGCTTCTCATAGCAGTGGTAGAGTTCCAAAATAAAGACAGGATGCATGCAAGACCTCTTGGGGACTAGCCTTGGAGTCGGCACATTCTGTCACATTCTATTGGCCAAAGCAAGTCACTAGACTGTGCAGCCCCAGGGAAATAGATCAGTCTCGAATGGGAAAATTGCAAAGTCACATTGCAAATGGTATGGATATCTTTGCAGGAAGGAAGGGAGAATTGGGGTTATTTTTGCTATCCACCTCCCAGAGAGACAGTGGCCAGAGGGCTGTGTGTGGGATGATGAGGTGTGGGCTATGAGTGGAAGCTCTGAGCTAGGAGGGGAACCTGAACAAGCTGCAGTCACAGCTAGGATCACTGCTTGGAGTAACCACCTTGTAGGGAATGGGAGGGGAAGGCAAAATAAAAGAACAGAGGTTGAAAGAGAAAGAAAAAGTAAAGTGCGAGCAGTAGAGATGATACACTGGAAAAATCTGCACAGTTTAGAAGCAAAAAATGGAAAAATTAAAAACAAAAACAGAAGTACCATTGTGGCCACTACTCCACAGATGTCCAAACAGAGATAAACTATTATTGGCCTGGTAAAAGAGGGATACAGAAGAATAGAATAGAAATATGTATACATACATATACACAATAAGTAAGGCTGCTGTGAGCCTGCTGTTCAGTCCCGTATTTCTGTGCAGTCAGGGACAACCTTAATAAGACAACATCTGGACTAGACAGGACCATTCTGATTTAAACAAAGCTGTATTGAGCATTGCTACAGGAGGAGTCGATGTGCCCCTGTTCATTGAGGAGCCTCTGCATGCTAGACGACGTGCTAGATGCTACAGCACCTGTCCCTGAAGACAGGGACTGTACTCTGCCTTCGAGAGCCCACAATCCTTGTCACTCCCTACCTCTGCAAACCAGCAAAGAAGGAAAGGTATGAGCAGCACTGTGATTGTCCAGCATCCTCACAGCCCCCACCAGGGTTGTTTCAAACATTCCCCTTTGGATGACTTGGACTCACTAGCCTTTCCGGTGTTGTCCGTGGGCCAAGGGTGGCTATGAATGGGGCTCCCATGAGCCACAGCCCTCGTATCCTGAGAGATAGGGATACCGCCAGCCCTCGAGTTCTCCAGACTCCCCACGCTAATCTGAACGTTTCTAAAGCAAGCACCTGAGGTAGGCCTTAAGCTCTTAGAAAGAACAGGCATAAACTGGGCACAGTGACTCACGCCTGTAATCCCAGCATTTTCGGAGGCCAAGGCAGGCAGATCACCTGAGGTCAGGCGTTCAAAACCAGCCTGGCCAACATGGTGAAACCCTGTCTCTACCAAAAATACAAAAATTAGCCATGCGTGGTGGTGTGCGTCTGTAATCCCAGATACTCGGGAGGCTGAGGTAGGAGAATCACTCGAACCTGGGAGGCAGAGCTTGCAGTGAGCCAAGATCACACCACTGCACTCCAGCCTGGGCAACAGAGTGAGACTCTGTCTCAAACAAAAAAAAAAAAAAAAAAAAGAACTGACACAGGCTCTACCTTCTTTCTGTAGACCTCTGTGCTAGAAGCAGTGAGGCCCTGGGCTCTCTGACCTCTCAGTCAATGCCCTCCTTTTCTTTGGAGCAGCACCACCATGGTGGCATCTTCTTTATGCTGGTGGGTGACACTATGCTCTGAAGCGCCCATACTTGCTATGCTAAGGAATTTAGAAAGTGTGTTTGTGTGTGCGCGTGTGTGTGTGTTCTCTCTCCTCTCTCTCTGTGCAAAGTTTTGCTTTCCAGCACATCAAGTTGCCAAACCAAAAGTGAATTTGAATTTCAAAATGAGAAATCTTTGTTGTTCAGTAGATACCTGCCCTTTTCCGGTAGAACCAAAACCAGAAGCCTGTAGAACACAAGATGAAGATGATATAACAATATGTCTGCAAGTATCACCCCCATTGCAAAACTCCAGTTCCTATTACCACCACTAGTAGTAGCACAATGCTGCTTCCCAATAATAGTAATAATGACAAATATGTTTACATGGCAAAGCCTTCTTTGAGTGGAATGGTAGGAGAGAGAAAGGGCATTATTTGAATTACTATCCCTCCAGCTTAGACGGACTTTCTGCTATTTTTGCTATATTTCCCAATTTCTCGAAGCAAAGAATGTCCCTGGTTATTCATTCGTTCAGCACATTTTTACTGAATGCCTACAGTTCACCAGCCAATATGCTAGGAACCAGGTGTATGGTGGCAAAGGAGGCAGACATGATGCACGTTATCTAGAAGGGCAGACAGGCAGAGGGACCATCATACAGACAGCCCTCTCAGCATTCCCTATGTAGCTCCTCCTCCACCATGGCACCACAGGTTTATGCAGCATTTCCTACAGAAGTCCTAATGGAGCATGCCATGTTCACACAAGCATCGCTAGCACCACACTCAAGTCTTAAGTGGGCTTGAGCCCACTCTCATCCATTGCTTACCTGTAGCTGCAGGAGTCTGAACTGCTGTGAACAACTGCAAAGGTCCAGGAACTACTCACTCCTCTGAAAAAGAGGCGAGCAGTCATTGGAACTTACCCACAGAGGGCCTAGTCCTACATTTCCCTTAAAAATCATCCTCCATTAAAGGATCTGATCATCAAACAGCCAGCAGAGTCCACACAGCAGCGCCAGGGGGCTGGAAATGCTCCTGACTCTGCTTCCCTCCAACACCTCCTCAGAAACAAGACTGGAGCAGGGATAAAATGTCCAGTCTTTAGATGGGGGTTTGAAGTCACGAATTTTAAAATTTTAATTCACACTACATAGCTGAGCATTTCTGGAAAGAGAGAATACCTCAAAGCTACTTTCCTCTATAGCTCCATTCTCCAAGAGAGAAAACCTAAAAGCTATGCTCTTCCATTCATCAAATAGTTCCCCACTAGCTACTGACTACCCAATGAGAAAGTCACAAAGATGACCATTTTGTAAAGTCTTCCTTGGGCCAAACATTGAAGCAAAATGTTGTTGTAAGAACACATTATGTAGAAATGAAATTTCAAGAAGTAATCAAATAAAAAAAATTCTCTAGACAATATCTAGGTTTTGTTTTGCTTTGACGTTTTAGTTTTCCATGTTTAATTTTTGTATATGGAGGGAAGAGCAAAGATTTTTTTTTAGATGGAGTTTTGCTCTCCTTGCCCAAGATAGAGTGCAGTGGCGCAATCTTGGCTCACTGCAACCGCCGCCTTCCAGTTTCAAGAGATTCTTCTGGCCGGGTGCAGTGGCTCAAGCCTGTAATCCCAGCACTTTGGGAGGCTGCGACGGGCGGATCACAAGGTCAGGAGATCGAGACCATCCTGGCTAACACAGTGAAACCCCGTCTCTACTAAAAAATACGAACAACTAGCTGGGCGAGCTGGCGGGCGCCTGTAGTCCCAGCTGCTCGGGAGGCTGAGGCAGGAGAATGGCGTAAACCTGGGAGGCGGAGCTAGCAGTGAGCTGAGATCACCCCACTGCACTCCAGACTGGGCGACAGAGCAAGATTCCATCTCAAAAAAAAAAAAAAAAAGAGAGATTCTCCTGCCTCAGCCTCCCAAGTAGCTGCGATTACAGGCGCCCACCACCACACCCAGCTAATTTTTTTTGTATATTTAGTAGAGAAGGGGTTTCACCATGTTGGTCAGGCTGGCCTTGAACTGCTGACCTCGTGATCCACCCACCTAGGCCTCCCAAAGTGCTGGGATTACAGGCGTGAACCACCGCACCTTGCAAGAAAAGCAAAGATTTAATCTTACCAATCAAATTAGGAAAAATCAAAAACGTAGCAAACAGATAGGAACAGAGGAGGCAGCGGTTAGCAATGAATCTGTCTGGAGAGGCAAACGTAAGGGCTCCCTAAAGAGAGCCTATGGGGAAGGAGAAGAAAGCAAATCTCTGATAATGGAGATGAATGCTTTGAACTAAGAGAGGGCCATGGTGTTCTTAATCACAGAAGATCATTTTTAAGCACCATGTGAATAGATGTTGTTTTGAGAAGATTCAAGAGAAGGCCAAACTAGACAACGCTTCAGCCATTAGCTGAAGGATGAAACTCCAGTCTGTAAGGTGGCTGCCCGGAGATTCAGGGAGCTCCTGCGTGCTGATATTTGCATTTACTTCTCTCAGAAGGAGCAAAACACTTTATAGAAGCATCATTAATGTTCATGAAAACCCCGTGAGGAGCTGCAAGCACAGAAGGAAACTGTGTTAACCACTGTGTGGGAGATGTGACGAGGCCAGGGTCTTACCCAGGCAGCTCACTTTCCAGGTCCTGATCATACGTAAACTCAAGTACGTTTTGAATGTCTGAATGTACAGAGTCTTCCATAGTGAACTAGATCTGGCTTGGTTTTTGTTTTGTGGTGCTTTTTTGTTTTATTTTAACAAGTTTGAAATTTAGTAATGCAGCCCTATAAAGCATAAATCTTTTCTCTAGGAGGAAGTACAGCCCAGTCCATTCACATCTCTACCAGCTCCAGGTCTGAAAATGGACAATACTTAAGATGATGCCTTGAAGACAAAACCAACAAGATGCGTTTTCAATTTGTGTCTTTTAATCCAAAGATGATGATTAGGTTTTACATTGAGAGGAGTTGTTTCTTTTTTAATTTAAGTAGTTTGAAAAACTGAAGTAGACTAAATGGGTCTGAGTGTAATTAAAGTTATAAGCACAGAGAAAAATATGAAGTTTTATTAACTGTGAAAGGAATGTGGGTCTTTAGCTGCCCAGCAAGTTCACAAAGACAAGAGAGATCCGTTTGTAGGGTTAAATAAACACAATACTTTATATTGTAGTTCAAATGCATCCATTTGCAACCAGACTCAGAAGCAAAAATTGGTTTACCAGACTCAACCTCTCCAGGGACAGCAATAAGCCCTGTGCAGAGCTGCAACCACCAGGCAACAAGCACTACTGAGGCGCAGCTCCCACTGCCGTGCCCTGTGGGCTGTGCCCCAAACCTCAGAAGGTCTTGCTGGTTATTTTTTCACCTTGATGCATTTTTCACCTTGATGCATGCTGAGTGCATGATGCACTCGGCCGTCCTACACATTGGGTTGGATTTTAGTAACCAGTTTATCAGAAATATAGAGCTGAAGAATGTGTTTAGGCAAAAAGGAAAGCTCACAGGAAGGCAACGTGGAGAATAGCATGTGGGGAAGAGGCCAGTCAGGCAAGGACTGGGCAGGGAAGGGCGGGAGGACAAGAGTCTGTTGATAGCACCGCTTTTCACAGATTAATTCTTCTTAAAAATCTAAGCAGATGCACTCGGGGCCAATGTTCCAGGCTGAGATCAGCAGCTCTGTGCATCTGAAGCAGGACAAGAGGCCAGGGAGAGGCCACCGGGCCTGAGCCCCAGGAGTCAAGAAGACCTGCACGGCCAACTTCCCTCTTCAAGTATCATTTGGCCAAGGAGGAGCTTGTTAATTGGTGCCAATTATTGGTTTGCCAGCAACTCCCACAGATTAATATTTCAGGAGTTAGAAACCCAGCAGAGCGTGAAAACAGCATCAACTTGGAGCTAGGAATCACATTTCAAAACTGCAGGGAAAAAAGCAAGCAAAAGAGATTGTTTCTTGAGAAAAGAGGAAGAGACTCATTCATCTCACGAATACTCAGGACTCTGGAAGCCTGAATCAGCTCCCCAGACACAAAAACATGGCATGCGTCTACACAGATTAGATTGTATGGCTCTGCAAGTAGAGGAATGTCCCACCACGGCCCAAGTATCTCAGCTTTTCTCCGGCAAAACGGGACACGCTTAAACTTCTTTTGGTTAAAAAGTGCTCTTCAAGAATGTGTTTCTGAAACTAATAAAATGACTTGAAACTCTACAACGCATTCCTTACAAGGTGAGAGAGAACTTCATTCACCAGGGTCCACTTGCTCGCTGCTCACAGCTAAGGCACAGGCAGGAATTACTTCCTCCCCACCCCAGCCTCCTATGTTTTGTTGTCCGAGGGGGTCCCAGGAAGGGCACCCTGTGAGGCTGAGCCCGCAGGGCAGTGGGGGGCCTGGCTGCCATCACACCATCTTCAGCAAATAGCCCAGGCCCCAGGAGGGCTGGCCTTCCCCAGTTCCCAGCAGGGCCAGCCTCCCTGACTCTCCCAGACCCACAGGGGCCCGCAATCCCACCGTCCTGGGGATCCCCACCATTCCCCCTGGCTCCCTCCATCCCTGGCTCCCACCCGGACCCCACCCAGACCCAGATCTCCACAGACTCTTCCCCAGACCCTCAGCTCCAGGCCAGACCCAGGCTTCCCTCGCCCCCTTACCACCCAGTCCCCATTCACCGCCGCTCCTCCCACATCCATCCCAACTTCCTCCCCCACCGGCCTCCCACCCCTGGCTCCCGCTCGCCCCCCTCTGCGGCGCCCCCTCCCTCCCTTCCCCGGAGCGCTCCCTGCCTGCCTATCATCTTGCTCTAATTGTTTCCAGATTCGTGTGGGAGGTCAGGGCCCGGGAGTGCTGCTTCATGCCAAGTTTATAAACAGAGCAGTGTTTCCAGATGGCCGCTGGCTCCAGCCTGGCGAGCAGGTTGATTGGGACCAGAATAACAACAGGTGGAGAGCAGACAATGAGTTCCTTGACACTTAGTTACTCCCTGGGCTTTTTCTTCCCCTTCCAGCCCTGCCTCCATCTGCCTTAGCCACCACCAGCGGCTTTCCAAAGCGCTCAAATGAGCAGGGGGCGGTGGAATGCGAGAGAAAGCAAGTCATGTCCCTCGCAAGGGTGGCAAGGGGCGCCTGGCGAGGCTGCATCCCCAGGCTGAGAGGGGGCCTGGACTGCAGGGACCGCCCAGCTGTGAAGGGACTGTGTTCTGTCAGCAAAAGACCCATGTGGTGCCAAGGGGAAGAGGACAGGGAGGGTCCCTCACAGGGATTCCCTGAGTCCTGCTGGGAGCCGGCAGGAGACCCGGCACAGAACGTGGAGCGGTTCCTGGTGAAACAAAGATTCTGGGAAGTGTCTAATGGTTCTCTGAACTGGCATTGACCACGAGGCCCAAATCCCATTAAGACAGCCCAGGGGTTGAAATAGAAGCAAATCCGCTAGAGCATCTGCATGCTTCCAAATAGGCCCACGGAGCCCGCCCTGCAGACCTCGCTCCCACAGCCTCATCCCGGCCAGCGCTGGGCGGGCTGGGCGCCTGAGGAAGAAAGCCCCCAGCCAGCCGCTTTATGAAGTGCAACGAAGAGTTTCAGTAAACAGCAGCAGAGGCACCAGATGCCTCTAGTTAAACATGGAATTGTACAGCAAGCCCTGCACTGATTGAGAAACCACCCCACAGACGCACACAGGCGGGAGTAAATTACAAGTCACCCTGTCCTGTCCGGCGAGCTGTACCAAGCGCCCGGAGCCCGGGCTGGCGACAGCAGAGCCCCTGGCAGCGTGCCTGTGAGATCATGCACAGCCCGGGCAGGGCAGCCTCGAGGGGGATGATGCAGCCGCCCAGGGCCAGGCCGGCCCTGCACTGGGAAGGATGACCATGGCACCGTCCTTCAAACCCCTGACCTACAAAAAGACTGGCAGAAGAAAGTGCCTGTGAAAATAAAGCATATAAATATCAAAAGTATGTGTGAAGGGCCTTCCAGTTAAGGCTAGAGTATCTCTGTGAGTCCTTTGAATCTGAGTTTCTACTTATAAAATGTAACTGGACACTCTGGCTTTGAAGACTGGGGATCCGGGACCAGGGCTGTGTGATTTATCTGAACTAACAGCCGTTACAGCCTGGGCGCTGGACTCCTCCCCCGGCTCGCCCATCCTGGATCCCTGACTCACTGCAATCCATGGCATCCTTGCATTTTTAAAACACATTGTGTTTAAAGTGTGTCACTGATGCGTGTGTTTCATAGCAAAATGTAGGCTATCTAACCTACTGGCCTAAACTGTTACACTTAGTTGGTGCAGCATCTTTTCATAGAGATAATATAAATTCATGTTTGTTTAATTATCTTCTCTGTATTTTCTACACAGCATTCACTTACGGAGTTTTGATCTGAGAAGCTCCATGTATTATATAAGGAATTATTAAGAAAAACAAATTATGCCTTAAAACAAAGAGCAACAAAATGAGTGCTAAGGAATAAATTCGTGACTAGGGCAATGAATGGGGAGCCAGCGGCGAGAGGAGCCTGTGCAGTGGACTGAGCGTTCTGCGGAATCATCTCAGGTTCCAGCCCCAGAAAGCCACCTAGTGAAGTCAGCTCCCCTGAGAGGATGTTTACCTCTAGAGGAGCATCTGTGAATGACACGCTGGAAATTTCCTGGAGAGAGATCATTGCTGATGACAGGTGCCCTGTACAAAATCGTAGCTCCCACCATACTTAGACGTATAAGAACAAACTGCATTTGTCTAGAAATATAAGAAAGAACTGCATTTGTTATAACGACTGAGTGCTGGCACAGAATCACTCACGCACTTGGGAACAAGCTCTCCCCAGAAATGAAGCACCAACAGCTGAAGAGATTCCACCAGCCGCTGCCCTCACTCGTTTAAGTGCCTGGTGACATTACCCTGCGGCTGCAGAAGCCACGGCACAGTCTTCCAGCATGGCCACGCCTGTCATGCAGAAGAACTTTTTTCCATTTGTGACTGACCATGAAATTTTGTTCCCAACCACAAAGCACTGAGACACACCATTGTGGCATCCACTGAATCTACCGGAACAGGGACACAAAATTTGTTCCTACAAACTGTAAATGCCAGGTTAAAGGGAAAGCGACTTTTATAGCATAAGTGCTTAACGCTCCTCTCTCCACACTTAGTGTAGAGAGTGGAATTTGTCTTGGCTCTCTGACCTACACAATTACAAATATGTAGCCAAAAAAACTGATCTAATGCTAACATTTAGAGAGTCAAAATGTTATCAATGGCACAGCATTTCCTGATTCCGTTGATAAATGAAAACAGAATTTTAGGATTAGAAGTGTGGAATCATATGGGAGCTCTGGCTTTACCACATGCCAATGTTTGAATTCCTTTTGAAGGTCAAGATGCAAAACCTAAAACATAGGAAAAGAAACATTTTCATCAGAAAATTTTATTTTTAATTTGGGATTAATTGCACCTTTGCAAATATAGACTAAAGAATTTCAGCAAACACAATGCATTTGTTATTTTATATACTGGTGCACTTAGGCAGAAAAATGAATCAGTAAAGCGGGGATGCTGAGGTCAAGGTGTACGGGGGGCTTTAAATCACGGGTATTTACTAGCAGTGCTATCCTACAAAGCATGCATAAACGCTTCCTGAAAAGAAACTTGTTTAGAAGCTAGCACACTGCTCTTGATGTTAACCAGCCAAGTTATCCTTATGTAATGCTTAAAACACTTCTAACCAGAATTAAGGGATTTTTCCCCCTTAAACTTGGCAAGCAACTGAAAAGACTATTGTGGAGGAGATAAGAAATGCCATTTGCCATCCTGAAAGAGCACAAGTAAGCCATCCATGGTGACTTCACCCAAATTCTCTCCCATTGGAGTATTTGTTAGGGCCAACTTTAGATTTTAGGGATTCATAGTCAGAGGTTTCAAGATGTAGATGATAATTACATCGTTTGTACCGCTTTTTTCTTGCAATTAACCCCTCCCAGCCATTCTGTCCTGTCCTGCTGCTTTGCCAAAAGCCCATCCCCATTCATGCAATGTTCTCACAGACAGAAGTCAGCACTGGCCGCCCCCTCCACTGGCTGCTGTAGCTGGCACTGAGTCCACCATCAGCCCTGCCCACGTGGGTGCAACCAGCGTGTAAAAATAGGAGGCATTACTAGAACCAGGTTTGCAATCTTGTGTGCCTTCTCCCCTAACTCAGAACACAATCACCAGAAGACTAGACAACCTCTCTCCAAACCAGTCTTAATCCAGTTAGGAACTCCAATTAACACCAGTTGGTGTTCCCAGCGTAAGGAAACAAAGCAATTATGGGCCTCATGCTGTGCCTAAGAAAATGGCAAAGCTCATCAAACTGATACTCCCAATACAGCCAAATTGGCAGGTTTACCCAAACAAACCCTACATGGTGGTTTTGGGGTCGCCAGCCAGACTGTTTCAACATTGCTTCTTTGTAAATGACTTTTACTCTAACTGTAATTTCAGGTATTTTGTTCAGGACCAGAGTTTCTCTTTTATCTTACCCTCCAAATACGCTTCAGTGGCAGCATGGGTATATTTGCAGCATGTTTCAAAGCTTTAATTGGGGCAGTGAAAGTGGAAATGCAACTGAAAGCGACATTCGTGAACATGCAGTACTTTCAGCTTGTGCCCAAAAAGGCTGGGGAGCTGAGACAAGGCCTTCAGTAAACACCCATCTGACAATGACTAGAACAATCACAGAGAGATCCAGATGCACCTGAATAAGTCTCGTAAATTAATAAACAATATTTGCAGGCTTCTGATTCAGCAACCTTGAGCTACACCTTTTAATGTTACTCAGTTATGCTGCCTTTGAGGCAACTATGGGATGTTAAAAGCAGCAGAGAAGGTGGCTCTGACATCACGCATTTGGTGATAAAACAGATGTTGCTCTCAACAACATACCTCTTGTGTGCTATTTGTTTAACTGAATTTAAAGTTTTGAGGATGACAGTGCATTACAAGGTTAGTGCAGGATCTCTGTTGTTTAACATTGTAAACTAAGGATGTGGCCAGACACTAAATCTAATCTACTGGACAGAGTTAACATCTTTACTCTGCAAGTAAAGCAAACAGGCTCCTGTTCACAAGGGCTCTGACCATACAGAGAAGGAGTGACACCCACTGCAGCTGACCTGGGCTTTCTCTGACCCGGAGTCTCTGCCTGTGACTATCAGAGCTTTGGCCATTTACTCAAATTAGTAAGAATGTATTCATGATTATAAAGAACTTGTAAGTTCTGAAAAAAAGAATCTATCAACTGTCATTTTGTTTTACTGTGAATTCGTTTTACAACACAAAAAGATCTCCTGAAACCTGAAATGAAGGCTGTTACTCCACAGAATTGCTGAAGAATGGCCTGCATCAGCAGAGGGCAATGATAACCTGGAGATGAATGATTATTTTAAAATAAAATTAATTCTATTGCAAAGCAGAGAGAGCTACCCAAGCCAAAACATTCAGATGATATCATATGAGATATTATTTGGAAGAAAAATAGACTTCCCTTTGCATTTTTTTTCTGAGCTAGAGTCTTGCTCTGTTGCCCAGGCTGGAGTGTAGTGGCACAATCTCGGCTCACTGCAACCTCCGCCTCCTAGGTTCCAGTTCCTCTCATGCCTCAGCCACCCAAGTAGCTGGGATTACAGGTGCGCACCACTACGCATGGCTAATTTTTGTATTTTTAGAAGAGATGGGGTTTTGCCATGTTGGCCAGGCTGGCCTTAAACTCCTGACCTCAAGAGATCTGCCCGCCTCGGCCTCCCAAAGTGCTGGGATTATAGGCATGAACCACCGCACCCAGACTTCCCTTTGCATTTTTAAAAGAATTCTTATTTTCATTCAATATTGTGTGGCTTCTGTAACCTATGATGTTTTCAAACAAAAAAGATCTTATTTTCGTTGGATGGATGCTGATTTCAGCACTGCTTTTTAACATCACAGGTGATTTACTCTGATGCTAGGCAGCCCCTTATCCTTGTGTCTGGAGCCCAGTGATGACTCACTGGCCTTACCCCATCTCCAGATCCCTTCCATGGAGCCCCTCCCAACAGCCCAAGGTGGTCAAAGGCACCGGCCCCAGCAGAGCCATACAGGGTGAGAAGCACTGTTTGTCCTGAAATGCTGAAAAGTTGTCCACATCTGATTCAGTTAAACTTTCTCTCAAGGCATCATCCCCTCTAAGAGACAAATAAGTGAATCGTAAATAATACAATTAAAATCTGTCATAACACTGAAATAAATTCCTGCTACAGTTGAACAAAGTTATTTTATTTGGAAAGGACCAAAAGTTACTAGTGTCCCACTTGCTTCTGATAAAGATTCTTAAATATCCAAAAGTATTAGGAATGTAGTACTTAGTAGTAATAACTTATTCCCAATAAAAATGTTCTTTGGCCAAGGCCCAAGGAAAAGTTATGTAACCTA
Source organism: Chlorocebus sabaeus (assembly GCF_047675955.1). Taxonomy (NCBI): domain Eukaryota; kingdom Metazoa; phylum Chordata; class Mammalia; order Primates; family Cercopithecidae; genus Chlorocebus; species Chlorocebus sabaeus. The sequence goes on along the minus strand of NC_132911.1, from coordinate 52,694,569 downwards.
AATTAAATTCATGACAGTTGAGAAGGACTTGCTTTCCCAAAGCTCAGATGCCCTCCAGCACATTTCCTAATAGCTACCTGATGGGACAGTATTTAGGAAAATACAGAGAAAGGGAAGGGAAGGGCAAGAGAGAGAAGAGAGAGAGAACAAGGTGAGCGCTTTCTTCATTTTAAGAAAAACTACCCTGAGTAAGACTTGAGAGCATTTCAAGGAATCCAGTCATTTAAAGTGTGTGTGTGTTAAATATCCCAGATCCACCTTATCTGATTTTCTCTCTGGGAATTCATGGTGAATCAGCAGTTCCCTGGCAAGAAGACTTCATGTTTTCCTGAGAGAAACAATTAAGAGAAAGATTGGAATGCCTGTAGGGCAACCTCTAAAAGGACAGCAAGTTCCTTCTGATATAAGAGAAAGTTGAAGACCTCAAGTTACTTTTTGCCATCTAGGCTGGCACAGAAAAGGACACATGGAGATGCACCTGTGTGGCACAGGTGAATGCCCTCTGCCTCCCCAGGCACCAGATCAGGAACATAATAAGAGAGTTACACTAAAGAGCACCCTAAGAACCCCTGCAGGGAGCCTATTAAGAATGGAAAGGCACAGACTGGGCAGCTTGCAAAATCCCCCATGGAACTAGAGGGTGACGTCGGCCCGCACTTCTTGGTGGTCTAAGGGCAATAGTAGCAGAAGATGAGTACCATTAACTCCACATGCTGTCCTTCCAGGCAAACAAGAAGACAGGGGCAGCACACAACAGGGGAGCCCTTGAGAAGTCTCTGGTGAAAGAGGGCACTTCAAACCGTCTACTTCAACTGAGACCTAAGATGCAGGCTGGTTGCCACATTTTTAGGTGGCCCATTACCTTCTTTAGGAGTTGAATGCTCCCAGCACACCTTGTGAGTACATCATTGCACCTCCCAAAGAATGTCACAATATTCTGTAACATTCTTGCATGTCTGTGAATGCTTGCATGTCCCTGGACAGCCCACACTGTGCCCAGCACTTGGGGAAGGACAGGAAGACAAACATGGATCTGAAATCCTTTAACCTGAGAGCCGGTTTCCTCATCTGCAAAACAAGGTGGGCCCACGGCAGGTGACTGGGAGGGTAAAGATGGCGTGGTGTGTGTGCAGCTCCTAACACAGAGCCTGATACATGTAGATGCTCATTTCCACCCCAATCGTTGCCAGGAGCAACCTCGATAGATCTACTGTCTTGGGGTGGTACAAGATTGACCAATAAATAGCCAGTCATTAACTTCAAAAAATCAAATAATTGTCTGTTGAACTTTGAAAAAAACACATTACATTTATATTAGATGGTGTTCAGGAAACTGAAATATTTTAAAATACACTTGTCCCTCTGTAACTTCAGGGGAGTGCTACTTATTTGAAAGTGACAATAAAATGCTTAGAAATAAACAGAGAAGGTAACTTGATTAAGCCCAAAAAGGTATGCTGGCAAGACAATACTTTGCAGATTACACAGAAAAAATACTCCTTCATAATTCAGATGACGATAAACAGTAAACCAAAGAAACAAGTTCATCAAAATTAAGCAAGTTTCACTTAGATTTCAACATGCCATAGCTCCTCCGACGCACTACTTGCACTTATTTATCCCTATAAGCTGGAAGAGATCCTTTAATCAACTTCGCCTTGAAAATTCTCTCTGAACAGTATATGAATCAGTTGTTTCACTCTTTATGTATGTTGTATTTTCTTAGCCAAGACAGGGTGATTCCTACTCCAGCATCCTTTCCATTCCAGCATCCATGGGCATCTTTGTCAAGAGATTCCCTCCTCTGAGGCTGAACCACAGAGGGAGGGGTGTCTGGTTGTTTATCTATAAAGCCGTGCATTTACTCAGGTTCTACCTTACTTCCATTCTGAGGTGTTTTCAAAATGCTTAGCAAGGAGTTCTGACGCTGGGGTTATTTCTCATTCCAGTTTGCACTTACATATGAATCTCCAATTTCTGGCTTAATAACATTTACAAAAAGCAAGGAGGAGCGGGGACCCATCTGACTCAAGGTCCACCCTGGAGGCTGCCTGCCAGTGCCAGAGGCCCCCATCCCCAGTCCTGTCTCTTCCTACAGGACTGGTCAAAGTCCCATCCCTCTTCACAGGAAAGACTTTGGGTATAGTCTTTTACAGATATTTTCCAACACTGAGAGCTTTTCTAAATCCCTCTCATTTCTATGAAATTCGAGGTTTTTAAAATCTTCCTTGGGGAGTCTCATCCTGCTTTTTCCAGCCAGTTTTTATCAACTGAGGTCCTTGCTAATAATGAATCAACTGGTATATATCAGAGAGCCCTGGATTATAATTCCTTAAATTACTCTAAATCCCTCTGCAAATGTCTCCCTATTCAACCAGCTCTTGAAAAATTTCGCAATGGCTCTCAGTTCAGAGTAAGACCAGGGCTTCAGATCAACAGCGAATGCTCCTGCTCTGAAGATTTGGCTGTAAGAGGCAGCTGAGTCTTGGGAGTTTCTGGCTTGTCAGGAGGGAAGGGAGTGGATCAGAGAGAGAGACAGGGCAGAAAAAAATGGAGGACGATGTGGCAAGGAAATAGTAGGCTGTTAGGGTCAAGTTCTAAAAGACACAATTTTAAATTTTTCCATTTTTTTTCTTTCGCCTTAGTCATAGAATCTCTTAAGGAAGAGATTTTGGAAACTAAATTTTTTTGATGCTTCCTCATACTAATTAAAAAGTAAAGATTACCGAAGTTTGAAATTTTCCTCCTTTTTCTTCAAAGACATCTCTCAAATTCTCTTGATCATATCAAAAGTTTAACAAACATCCTAGTGAAAGCACACCATTTAGAAAGATAAGCCCACAAGTTGGCATTGTAACATAAACACATTATTCATGAAGCAGGAGGCCAGCCTGGGCTTTAGGCTGAGACAAATGCATGAGAGCCTAGGAATGTTCTGTCAACAACATGCCCAAGATCCCCCAACCTTACAGATGGACCATCCAGCTACAAACCCCCAAAAAGGCTTATGGCCCCAGAACAACAGAGAGGCCTGCAGAGGCCATATCTCCCAGAACCAGACTCTGCCTCCCACAAAAGCAGGCAAGACTTGGGTAAGTCCTACAGATATGCTGATGGCTGACCTGGGGCAAACTGTCTTCAAAGAATGCTTGTCTCCCAGGAAAATGTGGAACGTCCCAGCTCCTGGAGATGGCTCAAGGAATAGGTTCCTATCAAGGTCTCTCTTAGTAAGGAGCAATAAAAATGACAGGGACAGGTAAAGGCAAACCGGAGAGTGAATAATGAGTCAGATTTCCACCAAGGACAGCATTTCTCAAATCCAATCGGACAGCCAACAGAGATCTAAAAAGCACTTCCTACTCCTAGGAGGTAAAATGAAATCAGCATCTCTGAGAGCCTGGTATCTGTGAGACTGGCATTCAGCCCAATGCACCTACTTTCCCCAGGTTCGTGGTCAGGAGCCCCAGGCCTGGGGAGGGCTTATCTACCAGCTGAGGACTGTGGCCGTGGAGTCTCAGTCCCACCTCCAGAATCATTGCAGCTGGGCTCCCAAAAATAACAACGCCTCCTGGGACAGCGAAGCCAAGTTTGTTGCTTACTGCAGTAAGGAGAAGGCCACCTTGCAAACTTTCTCAGATCTGAGAGACGGGAAAGTGAAGTCAGGACTGACTGAAAATTGCAAGTTTTGGTTTAAAGCAGAGCACAGTTAGAATCAGATAAGGATCATGAAGAACCCGTCCAAGATACGGAAAGAAACAGCAAGGTGAAGACATTGAGCGGAGGGACACCTTTGAGTCTTAGAGCATGAACTGTGGATGTTTTCCACTGAAGCTTTGATGCATCTTTGAGGAAGCTCCTATAATAAACAACCAAGGGGGCGGAGCAAGATGGCAGAATAGGAACAGCTCCAGTCTCCAACTCCCAGCGCGAGCAACACAGAAGACAGACTCCACCTCTGGGGACAGGACACAGCTAAACAACAACAACAACAAGAAAAAAGCAGCTGAAACCTCTGCAGACGCAAATGACTCTGACAGCTTTGAAGAGAGCAGTGGATCTCCCAACACAGAGGTTGAGATCTGAGAATGGACAGACTGCCTGCTCAAGTGGGTCCCTGACCCCTGAGTAGCCTAACTGGGAGACATCCCCCACTAGGGGCAGACCGACACCCCACACCTCCCATGGTGGAGTACACCCCTGAGAGGAAGCTTCCAAAGCAAGAATCAGACAGGTACACTCGCTGTTCAGCAACATTCTATCTTCTGCAGCCTCTGCTGCTGATACCCAGGCAAACAGGGTCTAGAGTAGACCTCAAGCAATCTCCAGCAGACCTACAGCTGAGGGTCCCGACTGTTAGAAGGAAAACTAACAAACAGGAAGGACACCCACACCAAAACCCCATCAGTACGTCACCATCATCAAAGACCAGAGGCAGGTAAAACCACAAAGATGGGGTAAAAGCAGGGCAGAAAAGCTGGAAATTCAAAAAATAAGAGCGCATCTCCCCCTGCAAAGGAACGCAGCTCATCGCCAGCAACGGATCAAAGCTGGATGGAGAATGATTTTGACAAGATGAGAGAAGAAGCCTCCAGTCCATCAAACTTCTCAGAGCTAAAGGAAGAATTACGTACCCAGCGCAAAGAAACTAAAAATCTTGAAAAAAAAGTGGAAGAATTGATAACTGGAATAATTAATGCAGAGAAAGCCATAAACGAACTGACAGAGATGAAAACCATGACACGAGAAATACGTGACAAATGCACAAGCTTCAGTAACCAACTCGATCAACTGGAAGAAAGAGTATCAGCAATTGAGGATCAAATGAATGAAATGAAGCGAGAAGAGAAATCTAAAGAAAAAAGAAGAAAAAGAAATGAACAAAGCCTGCAAGAAGTATGGGATTATGTAAAAAGACCAAATCTACGTCTGATTGGGGTGCCTGAAAGTGAGGGGGAAAATGGAACCAAGTTGGAAAACACTCTTCAGGATATCATCCAGGAGAACTTCCCCAACCTAGTAGGGCAGGCCAACACTCAAATTCAGGAAATACAGAGAACGCCACAAAGATACTCCTCGAGAAGAGCAACTCCAAGACACATAATTGCCAGATTCACCAAAGTTGAAATGAAGGCAAAAATCTTAAGGGCAGCCAGAGAGAAAGGTCGGGTTACCCACAAAGGGAAGCCAATCAGACTAACAGCAGATCTCTCGGCAGGAACTCTACAAGCCAGAAGAGAGTGGGGGACAATATTCAACATTCTTAAAGAAAAGAATTTTAAACCCAGAATTTCATATCCAGCCAAACTAAGTTTCATAAGTGAAGGAGAAATAAAATCCTTTACAGATAAGTAAATGCTTAGAGATTTTGTCACCACCAGGCCTGCCTTACAAGAGACCCTGAAGGAAGCACTAAACATGGAAAGGAACAACCGGTACCAGCCATTGCAAAAACATGCCAAAATGTAAAGACCATCGAGGCTAGGAAGAAACTGCATCAACTAACGAGCAAAATAACCAGTTAATATCATAATGGCAGGATCAAGTTCACACATAACAATATTAACCTTAAATGTAAATGGACTAAATGCTCCAATTAAAAGACATAGACTGGCAAACTGGATAAAGAGTCAAGACCCATCAGTTTGCTGCATTCAGGAGACCCATCTCACATGCTCAAAATAAAGGGATGGAGGAAGATTTACCAAGCAAATGGAGAACAAAAAAAAGCGGGGGTTGCAATACTAGTCTCTGATAAAACAGACTTTAAACCACCAAAGATCAAAAGAGACAAAGAAGGCCATTACATAATGGTAAAGGGATCAATTCAACAGGAAGAGAAACTATCCTAAATATATATGCACCCAATACAGGAGCACCCAGATTCATAAAGCAAGTCCTTAGAGACTTACAAAGAGACTTAGACTCCCATACAATAATAATGGGAGACTTCAACACCCCACTGTCAACATTAGACAGTTCAACAAGACAGAAAGTTAACAAGGATATCCAGGAATTGAACTCATCTCTGCAGCCAGCAGACCTAATAGACATCTACAGAACTCTCCACCCCAAATCAACAGAATATACATTCTACTCAGCACCACATCACACTTATTCCAAAATCGACCACATAATTGGAAGTAAAGCACTCCTCAGCAAATGTAAAAGAACAGAAATTATAACAAACTGTGTCTCAGACCATAGTGCAATCAAACTAGAACTCAGTACTAAGAAACTCAATCAAAACCGCTCAACTACACGGAAATTGAATAACCTGCTCATGAATGACTACTGGGTACATAACGAAATGTAGGCAGAAATAAAGATGTTCTTTGAAACCAATGAGAACAAAGATACAACATACCAGAATCTCTGGGACACATTTAAAGCAGTGTGTAGAGGGAAATTTATAGCACTAAATGCCCACAAGAGAAAGCTGGAAAGATATAAAATTGACACTCTAACAACACAATTAAAAGAACTAGAGAAGCAAGAGCAAACACATTCAAAACCTAGCAGAAGGCAAGAAATAACTAAGATCAGAGCAGAACTGAAGGAGATAGAGACACAAAAACCCTCCAAAAAATCAATGAATCCAGGAGTTGGTTTTTTGAAAAGATCAACAAAATTGATAGACCACTAGCAAGACTAATAAAGAAGAAAAGAGAGAAGAATCAAATAGATGCAATAAAAAATGATAAAGGGGATATCACCACCGACCCCACAGAAATACAAACTACCATCAGAGAATACTGTAAACACCTCTATGCAAATAAACTAGAAAATCTAGAAGAAATTGATAATTTCCTGGACACTTACACTCTCCCAAGACTAAACCAGGAAGAAGCTGAATTCCTGAATAGACCAATAGCAGGCTCTGAAATTGAGGCAATAATTAATAGCCTACCAACCAAAAAAAGTCCAGGACCAGATGGATTCACAGCTGAATTCTACCAGAGGTACAAGGAGGAGCTGGTACCATTCCTTCTGAAACTATTCCAATTAATAGAAAAAGAGGGAATGCTCCCTAACTCATTTTATGAGGCCAACATCATCCTGATAACAAAGCCTGGCAGAGACACAACAAAAAAAGAGAATTTTAGACCAATATCCCTGATGAACATCGATGCAAAAATCTTCAATAAAATACTGGCAAACTGGATCCAGCATCACATCAAAAAGCTTATCCACCATGATCAAGTGGGCTTCATCCCTGGGATGCAAGGCTGGTTCAACATATGCAAATCAATAAACGTAATCCAGCATACAAACACAACGAAAGACAAAAACCACATGATTATCTCAATAGATGCAGAAAAGGCCTTTGACAAAATTCAACAGCACTTCATGCTAAAAACGCTCAATAAATTCGGTATTGATGGAACGTATCTCAAAATAATAAGAGCTATTTATGACAAACCCACAGCCAATATCATACTGAATGGGCAAAAACTGGAAAAATTCCCTTTGAAAACTGGCACAAGACAGGGATGCCCTCTCTCACCACTCTTATTCAACATAGTGTTGGAAGTTCTGGCTAGGGCAATCAGGCAAGAGAAAGAAATAAGGGTATTCAGTTAGAAAAAGAAGAAGTCAAATTGTCCCTCTTTGCAGATGACATGATTGTATATTTAGAAAACCCCATTGTCTCAGCCCAAAATCTCCTTAAGCTGATAAGCAACTTCAGCAAAGTCTCAGGATACAAAATCAATGTGCAAAAATCACAAGCATTCGTATACACCAGTAACAGACAAACAGAGAGCCAAATCATGAATGAACTTCCATTCACAATTGCTTCAAAGAGAATAAAATACCTAGGAATCCAACTTACAAGGGATGTGAAGGACCTCTTCAAGGAGAACTACAAACCACTGCTCAGTGAAATAAAAGAGGACACAAACAAATGGAAGAACATACCATGCTCATGGATAGGAAGAATCAATATCGTGAAAATGGCCATACTGCCCAAGGTAATTTATAGATTCAATGCCATCCCCATCAAGCTACCAATGAGTTTCTTCACAGAATTGGAAAAAACTGCTTTAAGTTCATATGGAACCAAAAAAGAGCCCGCATTGCCAAGACAATCCTAAGTCAAAAGAACAAAGCTGGAGGCATCACGCTACCTGACTTCAAACTATACCACAAGGCTACAGTAACCAAAACAGCATGGTACTGGTACCAAAACAGAGATATAGACCAATGGAACAGAACAGAGTCCTCAGAAATAATACCATACATCTACAGCCATCTGATCTTTGACAAACCTGAGAAAAATAAGAAATGGGGAAAGGATTCCCTATTTAATAAATGGTGCTGGGAAAATTGGCTAGCCATAAGTAGAAAGCTGAAACTGGATCCTTTCCTTACTCCATACACGAAAATTAATTCAAGATGGATTAGAGCCTTACATGTTAGACCTAATACCATAAAAACCCTAGAAGAAAACCTAGGTAATACCATTCAGGACATAGGCATGGGCAAGGACTTCATGTCTAAAACACCAAAAGCAACGGCAACAAAAGCCAAAACTGACAAATGGGATCTAATTAAACTAAAGAGCTTCTGCACAGCAAAGGAAACTACCATCAGAGTGAACAGGCAACCTACAGAATGGGAGAAAATTTTTGCAATCTACTCATCTGACAAAGGGCTAATATTCAGAACCTACAAAGAACTCAAACAAATGTACAAGAAAAAAACAAACAACCCCATCAAAAAGTGGGCAAAGGATATGAACAGACATTTCTCAAAAGAAGACATTCATACAGCCAACAGACACATGAAAAAATGCTCATGATTGCTGGCCATCAGAGAAATGCTAATCAAAACCACAATGAGATACCATCTCACATCAGTTAGAATGGCAATCATTAAAAAGTCAGGAAACAACAGGTGCTGGAGAGGATGTGGAGAAATAGGAACACTTTTACACTGTTGGTGGGACTGTAAACTAGTTCAACCATTATGGAAAACAGTATGGCGATTCCTCAAGGATCTAGAACTAGAAGTACCATATGACCCAGCCATCCCATTACTGGGTATATACCCAAAGGATTATAAATCATGCTGCTATAAAGACACATGCACACGTATGTTTATTGCGGCACTATTCACAATAGCAAAGACTTGGAATCAACCCAAATGTCCATCAGTGACAGACTGGATTAAGAAAATGTGGCACATATACACCATGGAATACTATGCAGCCATAAAAAAGGATGAGTTTGTGTCCTTTGTAGGGACATGGATGCAGCTGGAAACCATCATTCTCAGCAAACTATCGCAAGAACAGAAAACCAAATACCGCATGTTCTCACTCATAGGTGGGAACTGAACAATGAGATCACTTGGACTCAGGAAGGGGAACATCACACACCGGGGCCTATCATGGGGAGGGGGAGGGGGGAGGTATTACATGGGGGTTATACCTGATGTAAATGACGAGTTGATGGGTGCTGACGAGTTGATGGGTGCAGCACATCAACATGGCACAAGTATACATATGTAACAAACGTGCACGTTACGCACATGTACCCTAGAACTTAAAGTATAATAATAATGATAATAATAATAATAAATAATAAATAAAATAAATAAACAACCAAACCATTCTTCTAGGCAGGAGATGGGGTGGAAAAATTAAATCAGGCCTTCATGGCAGAGGACGTGCACAGGGCCATGCTAATGCACAGAGGAAGGCGTGCTTTCAGTTCTCAGGGTCCAAGTGTCACCATAGAGTGTGGGGATAGAGGCTCTCGAGTAGAAAGCCATCATAAATAATGATAGAATAAATAATAAAAGTACTGCTATTTAATAGGAATAAAAAGTAAAGTCCTAGGAAAATTCATGTCAACACGAGGATTGGCAAAGTAAAATATATATATAAATGAACTTTGATTTAGTATCTGCTCAGTGCCAGGCAACTTCACAAATTTTCTCATTTGTTCCTTACAACACTTGAGTCATAAGTCTTATTATTCTCATTTATGGCAGCTGGGGCAATGGAGCACCAAAAAGGTTAAATAAATCATCTCAGGCTGGGTGCCATGGCTCACGCCTGTAATCCCAGCCCTTTGGGAGGCTGAGGTGGGTGGGTCATGAGGTCAGGACTTTGAGACCAGCCTGGCCAACATGGTGAAACCCCATCTCTACTAAAAATAAAAAAATAATTAGCTGGGTGTGGTGGCACGCGCCTGTAGTCCCAGCTACTCAGAAGGCTGAGGCAGGAGAATCGCTTGAACCCGGGAGGCAGAGGCTGCAATGAGCCTAGATCACACCACTGCACTCTGGCCTGGGTGACAGAGAGAGACTCCATCTCAAAACAAATAAAAATAATAATAATCTCAGATCACGCAGTTAGAGAGTGACAGAGCCTCAAGTTAGGCCCAGGACGCCAGACTCCAAGCCAGGCCCCATTTCACTGCACCATAGTGGCCTCGAACACAAGGAAATTCCAGAGGAAAGGTCAGCCACACAGGTGGTGAGGTACCCAACCCAAAAGACCACCCCAGCCAGGAAGCTTCCGAAAAATCATCTTCATCGCCACAATTTAAGCCCAGGGTGCTCTCTTTTTCCTCAGGTTATATCTCCCTGTTCCCTGAACTGAATGCAGCTTTGCTCAAGTGCTGTATTTCAGGAATCAGTGGCGGAAGTAAAACTGTCCCTGCCAGTACCAGGAATGCAGGGCGCAGCAGGAGACAGAAGGCCTTCCTGCCCCCAGAAATCGGTGGCTGGCACTCACCTATCAGATTGCACCCTCTCACACTAGAAGCTGCACGAACGAACGGAGAGCAGGTTAGATAACAGCCTGAGTAGGGAAGAGCTTGCTCCTGAGTTTTGACTTTGCTGGAACCATCAGAGGCTCAAGGGAAAGAGGGTGGACCCTGTGCTGGGTGGTTCCAGGACACCCCGAGGGGAGGATGAGGAAAAACCTCCAATGAGAGCTGCTTCCTCTGTTGTCAGCATGTACCCCAGCCAGGTCCCAAGGGTGAGAGGATGTGCCTCCTGCCAAGAGGGGCCTCTGCCATAAGTGTTGGGCTGACCATGAAGACACACATGTGTACACTCCAGCCTGAGACCTACGGAGGGAATCCAGGTCGACACTGGGCTTGCCGGAGTCGCCGTTTAGTAAGCTCTTGTTTTATATGCCTAGGAACAGCTTGCTCAGAAGACTATAACAAACATCTATGAGCTACACATTGTCACGATACAGAAAGAGAGGCTAAGAGAAGTTAAATACCTTGCCCTCATATCTCAGACTTCAAGAGATGTTTTTGCCAAGTGTTGTCCTCTTCGCTCTACACAGAGTCAGAGATAGACCTCTGAGCACTGACATACCTTCCCCAGCCCCTGCTGAGAGCCCCCAGGTGCCCAGTGCTCATGGCTCAAGGCCCATTGTTGCCGCTGCAGGGGAGCCAAGGGCTAGGGGAGGGAGGCAGGTACTGTGCCACCCACTACAAGGTCACGAAGGCCACACAGGGGAGCAGTCATTGTGCCAGGTCTCCATAGAGGACTGGGAATGGAACACAAAGACCAACAGGAAAGAGCAATGGCATGGCTGACTTCCAGCCTGGCAGGAGGTAGCTGAATCACCACAGTGATAGTAGGAACATGATAGTGACAGGACACCATCTCCTATGCATCACGTGCCCAGAGCTTTCAATCTGCAACCTTATTTTGTTCTTACTAAACTCTCACTGGGGGGCAGAATCATCTCGGTTTCAGAAATGATGCATTGATGGTGACCTTAGTGAGATGCCAATTGCCCACATTTGTAGCTTGCTGGAGACAAAGCCAGGATGTGAATCTGCACTCTTCCACATCCAAAGCCTGTCCTTTCCCCTGTGCCAAACCACCTCCCATCCCATCCCTGAGCCAGGCAGAGCCGCAGGAGCACCCTCCTTCAGGAAGGCCTCCATCACAGCTGCGTTCCCTGAGTCACTGCTGAGTGAGAACCAGTCTGCTTTTGCATTGTATACACTATTTTACTTTATTTTCACAACCCTGAAAGGTACTTATCATTATCCTCATTTATTAGACGAAGAAACCAAGATTCAGTAGGTTGTAACAAAACAAAGCTCTAAGTGGCTTTCAGCAGTCAGGACACCTAACCAAACTCTTATCTGAGAAAAGAGGCCACGAGCAGATCTCCCCGTGACCCTCAGACTTAGAGCACCAGACCCATGAGAGACAGGGGTTCTGTTTGTTTTGTTTTTAAAGACAGGGTCTCACTCTGTCACCCAGGCTGGGGTGCAGTAGCAGAGTCATAGCTCACTGCAGCCTCAATCTCCCAGGCTCAAGTGATGCTCCTGCCTTAGCCTCCCGAGTAGCTGCAACTACAGATATGTGCCACCACGCCCAGCTAATATTTTTTTTCTTTTTTGTGAAGATAGGGTCTCACTATGTTGCCCAAGTCTCAAACTCCTGAGCTCAGTTGATCTGCCTACCTTGGTCTCCCAAAGTGCTGGGATTATGGGTGTGAGATACAGTGCCTAGCCAGGTGACAGGGTTTCAAGATCCTTCTTGAGCCCATCAAGTAGCCCATCTTGTCTGCTAGAATTTGTTATTATGCACCATTCAAAACTTCCTTAAGCTCTTTTGTTCATGCACCCTGTTTTTCTTACCAAAAAGGAAAACTAGTTCAACACTCTTCCATTTCTGCCCTTCCCAGAAGCTGACCAAAGGCTAAATTCTTGAGAGCATTTTAAATTGTCTTTACCTGTAAGCTGCCCTCAGAAACTGCCACTGTATGCTGAAGCAGTGGATGAGGAAAAGATTGGAACTTGTGAACTAAAGTCCCCAATTTTTAAATCCCATCCTCCTGGTCTAGAAGAGGCATGTCCAGGTCACAAGATCAGAGCAAGACGGCACTGGGACATGGAGTCTGCAAGGGTCTCTTTACAGGATGCACTTAAATTATAGGTGAGAAGATATTACAGGGAATGTTTTTCTTATACAGAATGTAAAATTGTTACTATTTTATCTAATCTACCACTACATTTATTAAACTTTGTTACTTCCTGCCTTCTTGTTGTTTCTGATCTTTCTTCAGTAGGGTATTGGTTCAGTAGTTAGCTGGACTCAAAAGTAATGTAACAGCCTCAATGTATTGTTGGAAGAGTAATAAAACGCTATTACTAATAATGAAAAGGCCATTCCCATTATAACTCAAGTGTGCCTTTCATCAAGTGAATTAGAAACAATGTGTATTCATTTCTTTTGTTTGTTCCCAGTGAACTGAAGGATTGCACAAGCACAATTTTTCCCTTGCTCCCTTCCCTGATTTAATTCACTTATGCAGGGTAGGCAAGGAATGAAAACTAACCCACGGATGGAGTAGCAAAAAAAATTTGTGCTTCAATGAAGAAATGTTGCATTGTCTATACCACACTCTTCCAGATGGTCTGATTTTTACCTTGTTCATTGTCACCGAGCTATTTTGCACTTCTTAGTAAACAGCAGGCAAGGGATGAATGTGCAAACTTGTAGTGTTCTGTAGAATTTCAGCTGACTTCAGGGTCCCTGTGAAAAATCAGTTCTGCCTTCATTTGCAATTCAGTTCATTTACTCCATATAAATTTGTGCTTTCTTTACTTTCTTTGGACTGCTTTTAACATCTGGTTCCCTCACCGATTACAAGTAAAATAAAATCTTCATGTGTTTGTTTTTGTATGTATATAAGAATCACACTTTCACTTTCTGAAAATTATCTTTTAACAGAGATGCACCCAAAAAGTGGCCTACTTGATAATCCTCACCCTTAACCAGCACCCTCAGTGCAGAGCTGATGTGATGTTAATTCTCTTATGTAGGCTTTCCAAATTCTTCTGAGTGCCCCTTGGTCGGACCTGAGCTGCTCATAACACTTCACTTTCACATCATGTTTTAAAAATTTTACTTTAAGTTCTGGGGTACATGTGCAGAATGTGCAGGTTTGTTGTGTAGGTATACATGTGCCATGGTGGTTTGCTGCACCTATCAACCTATCATCTAGGTTTTAAGTCCTGCATGCATTAAGTATTTGTCCTAATGTTCTCCCTCCCCTTAACCCCATCTCCTGACAGGCCCCAGTATGATGTTCCACTTCCTGTGTCCATGTGTTCTTATTGTTCAACTCCCACTTATGAGTGAGGAACACACAGTGTTTGGTTTTCTGTCCTTGTGATAGTGTGCTTAGAAAGATGGTTTCCAGCTTCATCCATGTCCCTGCAAAGACATTGAACTCATCCTTTTTTTTTATGGTGCAAAGTATTCCATGGTGTATATGTGCCACATTTTCTTTATCCAGTCTATCATTGATGGACATTTGGATTGGGTCCAAGTCATTGCTATTGTGAATAGTGCCGCAATAAACATACATGTGCATGTGTCTTTATAGTAGCATGATTTATAATCCTTTGGGTATATACCCAGTAATGGGATTGCTGGGTCAAATGGTATTTCTAGTTCTAGATCCTTGAGAAATCGCCACACTATCTTCCACAATAGTTGAAGTAATTTACACTCCCACCAACAGCGTAAAAGTGTTCCTAATTCTCCACGTCCTTGTCAGCATCTGTTGTTTCCCGACTTTTTAATGATCGCCATTCTAACTGGTGTGAGATGTTATCTCATTGTGGTTTTGACTTGCATTTCTCTGATGACCCGTGATGATGAGCTTTTCTTCATACATTTGTTGGCCTCATAAATGTCTTCTTTTGAGAAGTGTCTGTTCATATCCTTTGCCCACGTTTTGATGGAGTTGTTTCTTTTCTTGTAAATTTGTCTAAGTTCCTTGCAGATTCTGGATATTAGACCTTTGTCAGATGGGTAGATAGCAAAATTTTTCTCCCATTCTGTATGTTGCCCATTCACTCTGATGACAGTGGTTTTTGCTGTGGAGAAGCTCTTTAGTTTAATTAGATCCCATTTGTCTATTTTGGCTTTTGTTGCAATTGCTTTTAGTGTTTTAGTCATGAAGTCTTTGCCCATGCCTATGTCCTGAATGGTATTGCCTAAATTTTCTTCTAGGGTTTTATGGTTTTAGGTTTTACATTTAAGCCTTTAATCAATCTTGAGTTAAGGAAGTGGTACAGTTTCTGTTTTTTGCATATGGCTAGCCAGTTTTCCCAGCACCATTTTATTAAAAAGGAAATCCTTTCCTCATTGCTTATTTTTGTCAGATTTGTCAAAGATCAGATGGTTGTAGATGTGTGGTGTTATTTCTGAGACCTCTGTTCTGTTCCATTGGTCTATATATCTGTTTTGGTACCAGTACCATGCTGATTTGGTTACTGTAACCTTGTAGTATAGTTTGAAGTCCGGTAGCGTGACACCTCCAGCTTTGTTCTTTTTGCTTAGGATTGTCTTGGCTATAGAGGCTCTTTTTTGGTTCCGTATGAAATTTCAACTAGTTTTTTCTAATTCTGTGAAGAAAGTCAGTGATAGCTTGATGGGGATGGCATTGAATCTATAAACTACTTTGGGCAGTATGATCATTTTCACGATATTGATTCTTCCTACCCATGAGCATGGATTTTTTTTCCCATTTTTTTCACTTTTACCTCATATGATACCTATTTGTGAATGACTTTTTCTTGAATATCTGTGTACTTCATAAATTAATTGTCATGTGTAAGCACTTGCAGGATGGAATGTGCATGAGTACACTGGCCTGTAGAGTATACCATCAGAATGACAAAACTATAGAATCAATGGTCTTGGTTTTTCCAGTGGGGGAACAAAAGGCAGGTAAGAAAACATTATAAAATATTTTCAAAGGTGTTTGGAAAGTTGTACAAACAAAATATAATTCTAGTATTAGGTTTTTGAGAAATGTCTTATTCTGAATGCTATTTTAATAATAACATGGAAATAACTCCATAGGTGAAAATATCTCCAGTGCTTTTTAAAAGAAAACATAGCTATAGAGATAAAGCTGAAAGCCCTTAATAAATACATTTAGGGCATCATATTATTGAAGGATTTTTAGGTAGATTCAAAATATCTCACTGGGGTACAAAGAACATTAATTTTAAGCAATTTTAAGTCTGATAGTTCAGAGGAGAATGAATTGGTTTAAATGGTTTTTTATAGAGTAGATGAAAAATGCTATTGAAGATTAAGAAAGAAATTAGTTGATGGGTCATTGACTCCCGATTGTATAACCATGAATCTCATTTACTCCCTTTAAGACATCTGTATAACTAAAAACTATTATAAAAATAAAAACTGGGGAAGAAAAGATTAATTATCTTTTAAAAACTTTATAGCAGATAGCAGTAGGAATAATTCCTAACATAAATGAATAATATTTCTTCAGTTCTTTCCCCGAATGGCAAAAAGAACTTTTATTCGCAAAGTAGTTTTCTGTAAATATGAATATTTTTTGAAAAACAGACTGGTAAGTCTTCTCCAAACATCCATATTATCAGAAAATCCTTTGGCAAGAAAATACAGGTAAAACCAACACCTTTGCAGAGCTGGCCCCATGCCCGGTGTCCTACATGTCATTAAACTGACACAAAAATGTAATCAACAAGCAAAGTAAACCATTAAGAAAGTTGTTTCTGTCACTGTTAAAAATGCCTGGGTGCTAAATAAGCCAGCAAGGGAACAAAGTTCAAACAGACTCCGCCAAGAGGGGACAATCCACGAATCAATTAATTGTGGGGGTTGTTTTTTCACCAGATTGCTTACTCCCAAGGGCAGAGTAATCGCAGGCTGCTAAGTTGCATCATAAAACATGAAATAATCTTAATTAGAGAATATCACCAATTAAGCTGCATATTGCATCCTGTATTCTCCCTATGATATTTTATCCTCACTATGCAAATCCTTCCCTCTCTAAATTAACATGCCAAGCTTTTCCCAAATTTTCCAAAAAGCCAAACACCTAAGCTAAGTCCCAGCCTGAGAGCAAAGAGAGCCACTGCTCTCCTCACATCCCAAGAGCCTCTGAGAGCAGTGATAACCCTGGGAACAGTGTATGTGATAAGAAGCTAATGGAGAGGAGCCTCAACATCAGTGCCCTGCTAAATTACCATGTGGCATCATTCTTCACCAAGCAGTGATGCAGCCCTCCTGCGTCTGTGCAGCCACTCACTGCCCTGCTGCTCTCACCTGTGAGCATCAGACTCCAGACATTCACTTCTGTGGCTGGCAGACACAGGGCACCCAGGGGCACACTGGATAACTCACTAGGGTGTAGGAGGAGAGATTAGAACTTGTATTTATATTCATGTTTACTAAAATTAAAAAGTAGAGCTTTATTAATACTTAATAAATGACTGATGTGGGACATGTATATGTATTACATACATATAACACTTTTGATACAAATTCTTATAATAATAGCAATAGATAACAGTTATTGAGCACATTTATTACAAGTACATCACCTGGGTCACCTGGGTTAACTCACTGAATTCTCACAGCAGCCATGTGGATAAGATGTCCACACAACTTACTGTCCAACCCAAAGTCCCAAGGGAGTGAGAGAGGCTCACTGTTAATTACTGCACCATGGCAGCAGGAATAAATCTGGACCAGCTCAGGGCACTGTCATGAAAGTCACCCCAGCCCTGAACAGAGAATGCACTGGCCAAGGTCACAGTACAAGGCCATGGTACAGACTGAATGGAGCCCAGGAGGTCAGAATTCAGGGCTGGGCTTATAGCATACTGCTTCACTGCATGATGGAAAACCCAATAAATCACTGGATGACTTTACCGATAAGGGGCTGAGATAGAAGCCATATGGAGGAACAAGACGGGTAGCCGCCTTCCCCCTGCTCCTGCTCCCCCAATTAAGCACAACTGCAAACCCATGGATGGCACATGAAGCGACTCCAGGAGGACTCTGGGAGGAAAGGAAGGCAGGTGTGTCCAAGACCCAAGAGGAGCAGCACAGTGCCAGGTCTCAGTCTCCACCCAGCAAGGACGGCCACTAGTCATGGTCTCCACACCCGACCCAGCACCAGCAGGTCCTCAGATGGCTCATCCTTCACATGGAGCAGAGCTGCTCCAGCAGCACCAGAGGAATCACTGACAGGGGCCCATCACAGCCCCACCAGAAATCAGTGGCTGGAGGGGAGGTCTCCTTACCACTGGGACTGAGATGCCCTTTCCCTGCTGAGACACACAGGAGTGAGAGGCGGAACCAGAAAAGGGGCCTGCCACAGCAAGCAGCTGCTCAGAGAGACTCTGTTGTCCAAAGCCTGTGGCTCTCCTTCCCTGACCAGAGGCGCCTGGGCAGCCCAGGACACAGGCACATGGGTCCCAGCACATCCTTCTCCCACCCAAGAGCCTCCTGGCAGCTGGCCCAGGGAAGCCTTTCTCAATCCACAGGCCACACCAGCAAGGACCAGTGGGAGTCCCCAGGGAACCAGAAAAACCAAGCAGACCAAACAACACAGCAAAGACTCTGACAATTAAGCTGCCATTGGAACTACAGTCCACAAAAACAGTCCAAAACTTGTGTGCTGAGCCTAAACTGGGTGACTTACTGCTAAAATATAAGATTTGGGCCGGGCATGGTGGCTCACACTTGTAATCCCAGCACTTTGGGAGGCCAAGGCAGGTGGATCACCTGAGGTCAGGAGTTCAAGACCAGCCTGGTCAACATAGTGAAACCCCATCTCTAGTAAAAATACAAAAATTAGCCAGGCATGGTGGTGCACACCTGTAATCCCAGCTACTCAGGAGGCTGAGGCATGTGAATTGCTTGAACCTGGGAGGCAGAGGTTGCAGTGAGCTGAGATTGTGCCACTGCACTCCAGCCTGGGTGACAGAGTGAGACTCTGTCTTTAAAACAAAAATGATAATAATAAAATGAAAAATTAAAATAAAATATGAGTTAAATAGGGCTCAGAGACTTCTAACTTAATAGACAAAATGTTCGGCATACAACTGAAAATCTCCTGTGATATTAAGAACTAGGAGATTCACAGCTTGAATTTAAAAAGCCAATAAACTGGTGTCAACAGTGACATTAGTCCAAATTTGGAATTATCTGACAAGAATGTAAAAGCAATTGCCATGGAAATGCTTCAACAACCAATTTAAAATGTTATTGAAACAAATGAAAAAGTAAATCTCAGGAAAGTTATAAAAAGGAATCAAACGGAGTCCCAGCGCAGTGGCTCACACCTGTAATTCCAGCACTTTGGAAGGCTGAGGTGGGCAGATCACAAGGTCAGGAATGTGAAACTAGCCTGACCACTATGGTGAAACCCCATCTCTACTAAAAATACAAAAATTGGCCAGGCGTGGTGGTGGGTGCCTATAATCCCAGCTACTGGGGGAGACTGAGGCAGAAGAATTGCTTGAACTCGGGAGGTGGAGGTTTCAGTGAGCCAAGATCGCTCCACTGCACTCCAGCCTGGGCAACAAGAGACAGACTCCATCTCAAAAAAAAAAAAAAAAAAATGCCCAATGGCTCAACAGTAGAGCAGAAATGAAGAGCATTCCTTCCGTGAACATTAAGGCAGAACAATAGAATTCACTCCACATGAACAGCAGAGAGAAAATAGATATTTTTAAAAATGAAAACAGCCTCCCTCACTGACCTCTGAGACAGAAGACATTCAAATCACTGGGGTCTCAAAATGAAAAGGAAGGGGGTGGGAAATTAAAGAGTGTTTAAAGAAATAATAACTAAAAACCACAAATCTGTGAAGAACACATCAACCTATAGATCCCAAAAGCTGAACAAACCCTAAAAAATATTTTTTCAGTGCTGAGAGAAAAGAATGGTCAGCCATGGATTCTATATCCAGCTAAACTCTCCTTCAGGAGGGAAGGGGAAATGAAAACATTCTCAGATGCAGAAAACTAAATAATTTGTCATGAGCAAGTCAATCCTTAAATATTATATAAATGAAGTACTTCAAACAGAAGGAAAATGATAAAAGAAAAAGTTTTTGAGAATCGGGAAGGTAAAAGAAACAAGAGAAAGAGAACACACGGGTGCACACACTAGACTATCCTTTTCCTGGTGAATTTTATAAGTTACATTTTATAATTGAATCAAAAATAATAATATCTTCTGATTCATAACAAAATGATATTTAAAGGGGAAAGATAAAAAGACCTAAAGAGAAGTGAAGTTTCCACACACAGCTGAAAATGGTAAAATATTGATACCAATCAACTTTTGTAAGTCATATATGTATATTGTAAAACCCAGATCAAACATGACAAAAACTATACAAAGGGACACGTTAAAACACTAAAAAGAAATCAGGTTGGAATTTTAAAACAACACTCAAGTAATCTTGAGAAAAGGAAAAAGCACAGAAGATCAAGCACCTAAGAAAACAAATAATAAAATACTACTTTTAGGTACTAATATACCAATAATCACCTTAAATGTACATTGTCTAAATCAAAAGGTAGACATTAGCAGAATGCATAAGCATGATCTGATTATGTGCTGCTTACAAAAAACTCTCTTACACAAGGCAGGTTGAAAGGAAAAGGATGAAAATAGACAAGCTGTATAAACATAAAAATTTTTGAAGACCAGTAGTAGTTTTATTAATATCTCATAAAGTAGACTTCAGAGCAAAGAAAATTCCTAGAAATAAGGAAAGATAGTCTATATGGATATAAAGATAATTCACCAGAAAGAAATATTTATCTTAATTGTGTTTGCAACAAACAACAGAACCTCAAAATACATGAAGTACCAACAGATGAAACTGAAAGACGAAATATACAAATAGAAAATTACAGTTGATTGTTTTAACAGCCCTTCTTCAACAATGGATAGTGCTACGAGACAGAAATTCATCAAAGATATATAGGACTAAACAATAAAGTCAACTAATAGGATTTAACTGACATACATAGAACAAGCTACATAATGACAACACAATACAAATGTTTCTCAAGTGTACATGGTACATTTACCAAGACAGTCCATATGTTTGGGCAATAAAACAAACATCAGCAAATATAAAAGAATTAAAATCATACAGAATATATTTTCTGACCACAATGGAATCAAACTAGAAACCAGTAATAAAGAGACAACAGAAAAACCTCCAAACAAATTTCTAAATAATGTATGGGCTATAAAGGAAGCTTTAAAGGGATATTTTTTAAAAAGCATAGAACAGAATGAAAACAAAAAACTAAATATATCAAAAGATGTGGGATGTAATTAAAGCAGCAATAAAAAGGAAATTTATAACACTAAATGTTTACATTAGAAATTAGAAAAGGTTTCTGTCTTTTCCTCGAGAAACCAGAGAAAAAAGAGTGAAAAACAATCTAGAGGAGCCAGAAAGAAGAAAATAACATAAAGTAGAAATCAATGAAATTGAAAATAGGAAAACAATGGGTAAAATTAATGCAACAAAAAGCTAGTTATATGAAAAATGTTAATAAAATTGATAAGCCCATAGTAAGACTGACAAAAATAAAGAGTGAAAACACAGATCACAACTATTAAGAATGAAATAAAAGTTTGGGCATGGTGGCTTACACCTTTAATCCTAGCACTTTGGGAGGCCGAGGCAGGCAGGTTGCTTGAGCCTGGGATTTCAAGACCAGCCTGGGCAACATGGCAAATCCCTATCTCTAGATAAACTACAAAAAATAACCAGGCATGGTGGCTTGAGCCTGTAGTCTAAGCAGCTCAGGAGGCTGAGGCAGCAGGATTACTTGAGCCCAGGAGGTCGAGGCTGCAGTGAGCTGAGATGGCACCACTGCACTCAAGCCTGGGTGACAGAGTAAGACCCTGTCCCCTCTCCCTCCAAAAGTGATAATAATAATAACAATGAGATAAAAGACACCACTTTGGAACTTCAGATCCTGCAGTCATTGAAAAGATAACAAAGGAATACTGTGAACAAATTCACACTTATAAATTCCCCAACTTAAAAGAAATGAACCAATTCCTTGAAAGCCATGAAGTAGCAAAACTCAACCAGGACAAAATAGACATTGAGTAGTCCTATAACCAATAAAGACATTGGTCAAATTTTAGTTTATAATTAAAAAGCTGCCCAAAACAGCAATCTCCAGGACAGATGGTTTTACTAGATAAAAGAATTCTACCAGACATTTAAAGAAAAATTGAAATGAATCTTACACAATTTCTTCCAGATAATGAAAGAGGAGCAAACACTGCCATTTTATATATTAATGCTAATATTATTCTGCAAGCAAAACCACACAAAGATAATGAAAATAAAACGAAAACTATGGATCAATATACCTAATAAACTTCAATGCAAAAATCCTTAATAAAATATCAGCAAATCAAATTCAAACAACATATCCAAAGAATTATATACCATGATCAAGTGTAATTATTCCAGGTATGACAGCTTGTTAAGCATTTGGAAATTGGTCAATATATTCCAACATAACAACAAGCAAATAAGAAAAATCATATTAATTGATGTAAGAAAAGCATTTGACAAAATCCCACACTTGTGAATGATAAAAATAGATACTAGAAACAGAAGAAAATTATTCCAACTTGAAAAAAAAGTGTCTAGCATCTACAAACACACACACACACACACACACACACACAGCTAACATTATACTTACTGATAAAAGACTGAATGCTTTTCCCCTAAGATCAGGAATAAGGCAAGGCTCTACCACTGTTATTTGACATAGTACTAGAAGTTCTAGCCACTGAAAAAGCAAACAAAAGAAATAAAAGACAGGCATACTGGAAAGGAAGAAATAAAAACTGTCTGCATTTGCAGACATTATGATTGCCTGAGGGTAATATCCCCAAAAAATTTACAAAGAAAAGGCCAGGCACGGTGGCTCACACCTGTAATCCCAGCACTTGGGGAGGCCGAGGCGGGCAGATAATGAGGTCAGGAGATTGAGACCATCCTGGCTAACATGGTGAAACTCATCTCTACTAACAATACAAAAAATTAGCTGGGCATGGTGGCGGGCCCCTGTAGTCCCAGCTACTCAGGAGGCTGATGCAGGAGAATGATGTGAACCCGGGAGGTGGAGCTTGCAGTGAGCAGAGATCGTGCCACTGCACTCCAGCCTGGGCAACAGAGAAGACTTTGTCTCAAACAAACCAAAACAAAAAAAAAACAATTAAAAAGAAAATATCTAGAGTAAGAAGTAAGTTCAGCAAGGTCACAGGATACAAGATCAGCCCTGAAAAATCAATTGCATTTCTGTGTACTAACAAAGAACATGTGGTGACTGGAATTAAAAACATTTTACCACTTATAGGCACACCAAAGAAAATGAAATACTTAGATATACACTTAGCGAAGCTTGAACAGAAACTCTGTACTATATATTACACAGGCTGATGAAAGAAATAAAAGAAGACATAAATAAATGCTGAGACATACCATGTTCATGGATTGAAAAAAAGTCAACATTAGTAATGATGTCGAGTCTCCCCAAATGGGTCTATAGGTTAAATACAATTTCTATCAAAACACAGCAAAGATTTTTTTGTAGATACAGACAAGCTTATTCTAAAATTTGTGTAGAAAGACAAAGGTAAAATAATCTTGGAAAAGAATAAAGTAAGAGGAAGCAGTCTACCTAATATCAAGTCTTACAGCTACAATAATCAAGACAGTATGGTACTGCTGAAAGGACAGACACATAGACTAATGGAACATAATAGAGAACCCAGAAATAAAACCAGGCAAATGCTCTCTACTGATTTTTTTACAAAGGTGTGAAAGCAATTCAATGAAGAAAGGCTAGCCTTTTCACAAAATGGTACTTATACAACTGGACATGTAGAGACAAAGAAAGAAAGAAAAAGAACCTAAACCTAAGCCTCTTATACAAAAATTAATTCAAACTAAATCATAGGCACACACATAAAATGTACAACTATGAACTTTTAGAAAAAGAATTAGGAGAAAATCTTTAGAATCTCAAGTTGGGCGAAGAGTTCTTAGACTTGGAATCAAAAGCACATCCATAAAAGGAATATTGATAACTTTGATCTCATTAAAATTAAAAAGCATTTTTGCTCATAAGAGCCCACATGAAGAGTATAAAAAGACAAGCTATAGACTGGGAGAAAATATTGGCAAACCAATCTGACAAAGGACTAGTACCTAGAGCATATAAAGAACTTTCAAAACTCAACATTTAAAACGTTCAATTAGAAAATAAGTAAAAGACATAAGGAGGTATTTTACTGAAGAGGATATACACATGGCAAATAAGCATCTGAGAAAATGTTCACCATCATTAATCAATAGGGAAATAAAAAATTAAAACCACAATGATATTGCTATAAACTTACCAGAATGGCTAAAATGATAAAAAGAGACAACACCAATGCTGGCAAGGATACAGAGAAACTGGGTCACTTACACATTGGTGGTGAGAATATAAAGTAGAACAGCCACTCTAGAAAACAGTTTGGTAGTTTCTAATAAAGTTAAATATTAATCTACCATATAACCCACCAATAGTACTTTTAGGCATTTATCTCAGAGAAATGAAAATGATATTCACACAACAATCTACACACAAAATTTGCAGCAGCTTCATTTGCAATAGCAACAAGTGAGGATCCTCCTATATGCCCTTCCACTGGTGAGCGGCTAAACAAACTGTGATCCAGACAAACACTGAGTAGTGCTGGGACACTACTCAGCAATGGAAAGAAGAAATCATTGCTGCATGCGACAACTTGGATGGATCTCCAGGAAATCATACTGAGCAAAAAAAAAGACAATCCCAAAAGGTTACACTGGGTTACACTGTGGGATTCTCGCCACATAGCATTTTTGGTATGGCTAAATTTTAGAAATAGAGAACAAACTCATGGTGGCAAGGATTAGAAAAGGAGGGGTAGGGAAGGCTCAGGTGGGGTGGAAGTGGGTGTGGCCTTTTATAAAATGGTTACAGGGGAGATACCTATGGAGATGGAACTATTTTCCTGACTGCGGTGGTGTGTGTAGGAAGTTACACATGTGATAAAATTATACAGAACAAATAATCACATACATAAATGAGTGCAACTAAAACCGAATAAGGTAAGTGGATTGTATCAATATCAATATCCTAGTTGTGACATTGTGCTATAATTTTGCAAAGTGCTATCACTGGGAGAAACTGGGTAAAGAATGCATGGGTTCTCTCTACATTATTTCTCACAACTACATGTGGATCTACAAGTATCTCAATAAAAACTTCAAGTAAAGAAAAAAAATTGTAGATATAACTAGGTCAGTGCTCTGAGCTGGGTTCATGTTTGGCCCAGAGACACACACACATCCCCCCATCCCCATGGCACCAACAGGTTCTTACTGGCCCAGGTGCAAAACATGATGATGTGATTAGGAGAACAGCACCATGCACACTGCTCCTGTTGATCCAAATAGAGAAGGTGATGCTCAGAGTGAACTTATTATCCAGACTCAAAAGCAGGGACCCATGGTCTCACACAAGGTTTGGCGATGGAACAAAGTGCTTGAAATCACGAAGTGCCCAGCAAATGCAAAGGTATGTTCGGAATAGATTTTGAAGAGATCTCTTTAAGGACAAGAGATCAAATGTCTTCATATTCCTTGTGTCTATATTACATGGGAAGAAAGGGGACAAAAAACACAATCAAACTGTATAGTAGAAAGCCTCTTTTACAAACATTTACCAAGCAACTTATGGCACAGGCACTGGTTTGGGCTCTCATATGCATTCTCTCACTTAACCTCAAGTAACCTGAAGAAATAGATACTGTTCTCCCCATCTTAGAGATGAGGAAACTGGGGTTCAGAGTGACTCAGCAACAGAGTAGTCAAGCTTGTCTCCCATGTAGCAAATTAAGAATTTGCAGTTCAGAACCTGCTGCCTGTTTACATGGTATCTATTTGAAAATCCAATGGGCAAAGGTAGGGATAATTGTTTCAAACTGAAGAATCCTGCATTCCTGACCAGTTCTCTGGGACCTAGAACACTACAGTGATCCTAGGTCACTGAAGAGTCCTACATCTTAGTATCTGGGCAAGTGAAGGGAGCTCAGAGCCGATCCTTTATTTGCCTTTGCAGGCACAGGGGGAATTGCTCTAAACAAACCTCATCTTAACTGGTTTTGGCCCCATTTCCTTATCAAACCACCAGGCAGATCTGCTAACAGCCCATTTGCCAAGTCAGACCCTGGTTCTCTCCATCAGTCCTGGCCCACCTTCTGGCAAATTCATCAAAATACAGTGTGTGGGATGAAAAAGTATTCCCTATCAACCAATTCATTGGCGATTAATCCCCCAACACAAATAAGAGTTGGCTTTGACTGACCCCTTCCTTAACACAGAAGTGACTGTGGAGTTCAGTGATGTATCCCAATTTTTCTAACAGAAAAATGCTCCTGAAGTCCAGCCATTGTCTGTGGCAGAAGACTGAAAACATTGTGACAAATTTCTCCATGAAGCTACACTACTGAAATCTTATACGAGCAGCCCAGAGCTTCTCCCAAGCCTGTTCATATCCTGCATATTGGCCAAATTCTACCCTCAGATATGCACACATGGCCTCCTGATTTCCATTTAAAGACTTTTGCAAACCTCGTCCCTACTTGAGGGTTAGGGAAGCTCTGCCAGTATCTGAGGATGACGCCGCCAGTTGAAATTTTCTAGACGCGACGGTTTAAATGGTTTGTGACTGAACTGGAAACACATCTACATTTCATTTTAATTATTGGTGATGACAACACAAACGTTGCCATCATTTTGTATTTTCCCTCTCTACCATCTATTTCAAAATGACTTTATCATGCTTTATCATTGGCTGACTTCTACTTTAATGAACCTTCAGAACCACAAATCCTTAAGATCCCATTCCCTGTCATAGAAAGAGGAAAGCCCACCCGCACAGCTAAATGGAGAAAGGGACCAGCCTGCCGCCAGACACAGCGGAGGAGCTGTTCCCATTCCTTTAAAAATAGGAGAGGAAACACATCCCACCGTCTGGAGTAGGAAACCTGTCCCTTCAGCCCCCAAGAGCAGAACCTTTCTGGGTACCTAGGAAGGAAGCACGTTCCTGGCTGGTACTCAATGACAGAAAGCGATGCTCTTTCTGCCACCAGCGGGGCAGTCGCTTACCCCTGGGAAAGTCACTGTCTGAGCTCTTTGCACCAGGGCGAGGGCCTGCCCGGCACTGGTGCGGCTGCTGGCACTTTCAACCTACTGCACAGAAACTCTCACATGCCTTTAGCACCATTCACATAAACAGCATCTTGTTTCCAATTTGGCTGTAGATAATGAAATTAGCCCCCAAATTACCATAAAGTGGAACAAATAAACAAGAAAGCAAGAGCTAGGTTTCCAGGCCTCTCCCTCCCCCCATAAGGAACAGGACCCTCTGGCTTTTTCGCTGTTTAAATTCAAAGCAAGACTGCTGTTTTTCTAAGTCGCTGTTCTGACCCCAAGCAGATAAAGAACACTAAATGACACATTCAGGAGAGCGGCTCTGTTCTCGCAGAGCCGCTGTGTTTACATCAGGAAATCCTGCCCGGGTGGGGACAGGGGGTCGGCCGCGGAGGCGGCCCGGGCGCCGGCCTCCCTAGCGCTCGCCGCCGCGCTCCGCTGGCTGGGCCGCGCTGGCCCCTGGCGCTCGGCAGCTGACTCCATCCAGATGTGCCGAGGCTCCAGAGTGGCTGCCGCGCGCAGTAAATGGGCATCGGAGGCTCGTCAATCCGGGCCAGAGCAATTGCGGTCTTGAGGCCGCCCCACTGGCACTCGGAAAGGTGCGCGCGGGAGGGGACCGCGGAGGCGCCGGGCGGGGGCACCCTGGGCGCGGGGAGGGCGCGCGCTAATGACCGACCCGGGAAATGTTCCTAATACATTTGTACATTTCCTTGTAAATGTTTTACACTTTGAAAGAAAGGGGAATGCTGTATATCATTTGGAAATGTTGGCTGTCTATAGGTCCCTGTGGGTATTACTGCGTTAGTACGACTTGTAACCAGAGCAAGAGAAACATAAAAAAGCTGGGAAACACTGCCAATTAGTCATTACAGGGGACTGTAAAAACAAAAGAAAGAGAAAAAGGAGGGAGGAGAAGGAATCAAAGAAGAATAAAATAGCCCGGGGAAAAAAAAAAAAAAAAAAGCAAAAGAAACGAGATGCGTTTCTGTGGTGTTCCGGGAATAGCGCGGGAAGCAGGACAGCTGGCGGCCTTCTGATCAGCAGAGACCTGCAAAGCAGCAAGCTCCCAGGCGCAGCTCCGGAGCTGCCCTGTCAGTTTCCAAACGACACCTAGTTGCTGTCCCTGTAAAAACTCGAGCTGGGTCAGTGGGCAGGCAGTGTGCTTTGAAGCGAGACCCAACTGTGCAAAATCCAAGTCAGACATTTATTTCTGATCACCAGCCGCCTACACAGTCGTTTCTGGCTGAGTTGTAATAAAAGGGAGAAGACAGGAACTATTTTTTTTACAATCCCAAGTTCCTACCAGTCACCGGCTTCAAGCGGCCTGTGGCCATGGTTGCTGAAAACGGTTTTTAATTTTACAGTAATTCTGATGATCGAAATCTTTTTTTGTTTGTTTCTACTTTTTGCCAGAGTCAAGAGTCCAAGAACTTGTAACATCACAATCTGAAATGGATCTGGCTGAGCCTCCCAGTCCTTCTTGAGTAACTTTATTGACCCCTTTCAGGACTTAAGTGAAGAGATAATGGTGTACGCAATGTGTTAGTTGCAGGCCAAAACCCGGGCTGGGCAAGGCTTCTCCCAGGGAAGGGCTGTGATAGCTCAGGGCCCCCAGGGAGTGGGGGAGTGGGGGAGTGGGGGAGTGGGGGAGTGGGAGGGTGGGGGAAAGCGGAGGCGGGGAGAGGAAGCTGGGGCCCACTCCCTGGGGACAGGGAGGCATATGTTGCTGGCTGGGAGAGAACTGCTTATCTCAGCAGCATGCAGGCCAGCTTCCAGCCAGGCCTCTTCAGCCCACAGTGATTTCAGTCCCCACCTCCTCTGAGTCATGAGGATGGCCACATGTGCCTCAGATCCAATTCCTGGCAATGGCACAACTTTGCTAATCAGCTGGGGTCCTTCTTAGTGTCTGCCCATAGCTCAGCAGATGCACAGCTCAGCTTCACCAGGACAAAATGTCTTGCATAAGATCTGTTTCAAAAACAATTATATGAGCAAATTATCCTGGCTTCTAACAACAGATTTTAAAAATCTAGTAGCAAGATCTCAAAAAATGATTAAACCACAAACACTACTTTAAAATAACATTAAGCCAGACAAGAGATGAAGATTCTCACAGAACCAACAAGAGCACACTCTATTCCCCGAGCCCAACTCTTCAGGCCAGTGTCTGTATCTCCAAAGTCCAGAGAGGGACTTACTTAAATCTGGGCCTTTTTCTGAGATAGAAATGAGCACAGCAAGAATTCCTTATCTGCCAATGACTTTTACCTTCATAACATACAGCTTTTGAAGTCTGTTCGTGGAAAAGTTATCATCAGAGACTAACTGGAAAATCTTCATGAACTGGGTCCCTGACCTACAGATTTGCATTGCCCACAGCCTGGGCACGTTTTACCAGTGGCAGGTCTATAGCAGATTAGTTGTGTCTCTTCAGAACTGGTTAAAAGTAGTGTTGTTCTTTTGCTGGCAAGCCTGTTCCTGCTCCTCTCAGTGACTGGTTGCTTCTCTGTGCGAGCGCACCATCTCGCCTCCCACCTGACTGTGGGCGAACCCTGCAGCCGAGACCTTGCCCTTTGCAGTTGTCTCTGCCGATTGTATTCTTCAGCAATGTCTCTACACTAATATGACTGACTTTGAAATTTGAAGCTATAGCCTTGACATTTTTCTCAAGTTCTTGGTGCATTCTTCCAGCTGTAACTAGACATCTCCCCTTGAACTTCACATCATCATTTCAAATTTGGTACATTGACAAGGAAATGCATGATCTTCCTTCCTCATCCTAAGGGCCAGAGGGCCACACCTTCCCTTAACTCAGCCCCCTTGACTCTCCAATTTCTACCAAAGATAGCATCACTCTCTCATTACAGAGGCCCATAGGCTCATTCCTTAACTCATTCCTTTCTTGCACGGTTTGTATTCTATTTTCTGTAACAGAGCTCTGGGTGTTGTCAACCTGCTCTGCAGACAAACAGTGAACCAGACAGCCAGCAGCCCATCCCGGCCCACTCAGCAGACAATCACAGTGCCCATCAAACATCCTCACAGTATAGTGTAAGTTTTCTGTTCAAAACCTTGCTGTCCCTGTGGTCCCTCACTTTTGCCTTGTGTGAAAAAGCTCACACGCATTAACCTTGGAAACCTCCACAACTGGTGCTAACCTCCTCTTCTACCACGACCTCCATCCTTAGCTGCCTTCACCCTCGGGAGCCTCCCTGGCCCCTGTCTGCTGTGGACTCTCCAAAACCCAGCCTGGGAAGCCAGTCCTAAAGATCTTGGCTTCTAAAGGAGGTTTAAACTCTGTCCTGTTCTCTACCAGAGTAAATTCTAACCAAACCTCAAACTCAAAATCAAATCTACAGTCCTCTGCAGAGGACAAGTTTCTGCAGGGATGCCCCTTGTCCCCAGTGAGACCCCGTCCACCCCCAGTGAGGTCAATGACTGGCTGATCCCCAGCACTTGGTCCATTCCCCAGTTTTGGTGCCCATCAGATGTCCCACCACACTTCCAATTCAGAAGTGCTAAAACCAAACTCCCTGTCTTTCCCCTGGAACTCTCTTCATTCTTTCATATCCTCCATTTGTTAACTTTAGGGTAATGGTCTATTTGTCGGGTCTTATTCAAATCAAAACTCAGGAACCCCTAGCTGCTTCTCCTTTCTGCACTCTGAAGTTCAAGCAGCAACTGAGACCTGGTGCTCTACTTCTTAGAGAGGACTCCACTTGCCACCTGCCACCTTCCTCCACCTTCCAGGGCTCCAGGGGCAGGACCGTCTTGGCAAGTGTGTGTTTTCAGGCCAGTCTCCACTGCCATCTTTACCAAAGGGCCCCTCATGTCCACCACTCAGCCTTGCCCACTCTGCCTGGTGCTCTGGGGCCACCCCCAACTCCCCTCGGCTGCCCCCTGTCCTCAGCTTCCCATGGGCAGTGCAGCTCTGGCAGGAACCTGCACCTCCCACCACGCACCCCAGGTCCTGCACTATTTCTTCTGCTCTTCCTAAGCCAGGTCACAGCTCGGTCAATATTCCCTTCATTATGCTCTCTTCACACCACCCCAGTTGAGAGCGTTTTCTGCCAAGAAAACTCATGTCCTGACTGATATGTGGGACCCTGGGTGAGCGAGTGAGTACTCATTTGATGTTTAAGTCATCGGTGTACCTTTTGTAAAAATTCAATTGTATAAGTTTTGGGGGGATGTGACCCACAGAGCATCTAACGGGGTGTCTTACACATGATTGGTGCCTAATAGCCCTTTTTTTTTTTTTTTTTTTTTTTTGAGGCAGGGTGTCGCTGTGTCACCCAGGCAAGAGAGCAGTGGTAAGATCTTGGCTCACCACAGCCTTGACCTCCTGGGCTCAAATGATCCTCCCACCTCAGCCTCTGGAGTAGCTGGGACCACAGGAATGCACCACCACGTCTGGCTAATTTTTGTACTTTTGGTATAGGCAGGATCTTGCTACCTTGCCAGGGCTGGTCTCAAACTCCTGGGCTCAAGCGATCCTCCTTGCCTTGGCCTCCCAAAGTTCTGAGATTACAGGCATGAGCCGCTGCACAGAGCCCCGATAACTATTTATTGAATAAATCTGAGCTCCTGAAAGATTGAATACAGTCTGTTTAGAGGAAGAAGCTGTAAAACAGTAATAAGATGAAAGAAGAAGAAAGGAAGAAAAGGAGGAGAGAAAGGAGGAGGGGAAGAAACTTATTAGTGCAGGTTAAACAATATCATAATTATTCCACTGTAATTTTTTTGCACCTTAAAGTACTCACCTGTCTATTCTGTGCTGGAGTTCTGACTTTGTTTCTAGTCTGCCACAGCACTACATTTTCTTTTTTTTTTTTTTTTTTTTTTTTGAGACAGAGTCTCACTCTGTCACCCAGGCTGCAGTGCAATGGCATGATCTCGGCTCACTGCAAGCTCTGCCTCCCGGGTTCACGCCATTCTCCTGCCTCAGCCTCCCGAGTAGCTGGGACTACAGGCGCCCGCCTCCAAGCTCGGCTAATTTTTTGTATTTTTAGTAGAGACGGGGTTTTACCGTGTTAGCCAGGATGGTCTCGATCTCCTGACCTCATGATCCACCCCCCTAGAGCTCCCAACGTGCTGGGATTACAGGAGTGAGCCACCACGCCTGGCCCACACCACTGTATTTTCAAACCAAAAATTCACTGAGAGTGAATAGGAAGGCTCGTGCACCAGAGAGACTTATTCTCACTTATTTGTTAATTATTTATCAACAAAACTTCAGTGGCACACTTACTGAGAGAGCTTCAAATCGGCGTGCTGGGTGCAGATGTGAGATGTGGGAGGTCATAGCTTCTGTAGAGAAGCTCGCGTTCTGAAAGGAAGCGTTGGGAGAAGACATGGGTGAAAACATACAAAACAGTGAGCTTTGTGATAAGAGATAACACACTGCCACAGCAGCAAGAAGAAGGAATTCACGACTCTTGAGAGGTCAAGATCCTCCTAGAACCGCCACTGACCTCGAGGCAAGGCACAAGGCGAGGAGCCCCCGAGTGGCATGGGGAGATTGAGGGTCTTGTCCCCACTCATAGGAATTCAGCCCATCAGTGTTCTAGACTGAGACAAGAAATTAAGTAAATTTGACTCCTATGTCACTTCTATATTTATTCATTCATTCATTCATGGGAACACTGAGATTCTACTCTCTATGCCTGACAGTTTGAACTAACACTCTTACACGTTGGTATCATTCAAGAATCACACTGGGAGAAGGTGGGTTTAGGTTTCTCTAGCTAGAAACAGACTCACCTCAAAGAATCGAACATAATCCTAGTTCTAATCCAATCCAGGCCAAAAGGGTCCAGTTACTGTCCACAGAGGGCTGCGTCCAGGGAGGCCATACTGGTGTGCTCCCAGCCACAGCCCCAGCATGCCCGACACACAGGAATGAAAGGTCACACCAGCTCCCGCTCCTTCCTTATCCTAAGAGCCAGAGGCCCACACCTTCCCTTAAACAGACCCAGGGCATAACCTTTCCGTAAGTCATCCCGTAACAGTGTTGGACTACCAGAGTCCAAGCCACCACACAGGGATGACATGAGTGAAGTTTCCATCTGCAAAGAGGCCAGAGGAATGCGAGTGTCACATCATGGGGAGGGCCCAGTAGTAAGAGCCACCTCCGAGGGGACTTCCTCGTAGATTGAGGGTGTCTTCTCCATGCAGTTAGCTTAATAACAATAAACAGCTGGACTGGGTTCATAATTGATGAATTCCTTC
Source organism: Chlorocebus sabaeus (assembly GCF_047675955.1). Taxonomy (NCBI): domain Eukaryota; kingdom Metazoa; phylum Chordata; class Mammalia; order Primates; family Cercopithecidae; genus Chlorocebus; species Chlorocebus sabaeus. Next base: position 52,661,241 of record NC_132911.1, on the reverse strand, counting down.
TCTACCCAACGCCTTCCCCTGCCCTAGACAATGTTGGTGTCTTTACAATTAGAAGGATTTATTCTCTTTTTAACGTGGAAGCAGAGCAGAGTGATAGGAGCTTAGAGAAATCGCAGCACAGATGTCAGGCCATAGGCCCAAGGGCTGTTAAAAAAGAAAACTCTGTAAATGGAAGTGAGACTTAGTAAGGCACAACCCTAAAGTCTTGGCTCACAATGCAAAGGAAAAAAAGAAAAAAGACTGGTGGGTGGGGGAGTTTCCTGAAGCCATGAGTAAAATCTGGCAGAAAGCATTCTATACAGCCTTTTTTGGTTTCAATCCGCATGACATCACAATCTGTGAATTTTGCTGTGATTGAATTTGAATGAACTTGTAGATTCAAAACAAAACCCATTTGAAACAAGCTCCACAAAGCAACTCTATCTTCCCCACAGCAGTTAAGTGTGTTTCCTAACTGCCTTCTTTTCTGGATGGCAAGGCCTGTCTGGGACTAACATGCCAAGTCCAAACCACACAGATACATGCATGCACAAGCATGAGAATACATACAAGCACACACGGACATATGTGCACACACACATGCAGACAAACATGTGCACATTCACTCATTCACAGAAACATACACACACACACCCAGTGGGAGCAGCAGGGCCAGGAGAAGTGGCAGGAGTGCTGGACTGGACTGTCAATTCTGCCTGGGAGAACCTGCCCATCCTTTTGTTCTGCTTCCCCTTTTTATTCCTATTATCTTAGTTCTGCCCAGTAAAGGCAAGAAGGAAGACCTAGACCAGCCCTGCAAACACATTCTGAGCTTTAGAGAAACCAGGGCAGAAGAAAAGAAAACCCACACAACAGTCCTGGTGTGACGGTTAAAGTATTCAACTATTCCAGGCTTCTCCTCCTCTTTTGTTGAATTTATTTCTACAGAACTGGGGATGGTATGGGTAAGGATCAGACGTTTTTGCACGTAACAGGTTTTTGTAAACAGCGAGAAACATAGCCCAACATACCTCCGGGTGTATAAGATCATTCAAAAACCAAAACTGAATTAACCATTTTGTTTTTCTATAAGGACAGCTATGCCACAAATTGAAGAACTATGCTGCCAACATAGCCAACACAAGTAATCAGGATATGTTTTAATATGCAAATAACCCTATCAAGGAATGCCTCCCATCCTACTCCATGTCTACCTAGCCTGGGACCCTAAAATCCTCTATGTCTCTCATCACCCTGGAAAAGCCTAAAACTCCAGACTTTTAACACAGTGGTGATTAGTTGTGAGTGACATCCCCCCCTCCCCAGGAGACATTTAGCAATGTCCGGAGATATTTTTGGTTGTCACAACTGTGGGGCGTGGGTGCTACTGGCATCCAGTGAGTAGAGGCCAGGGATACTACTCAACATCCTCTGGTGCACAGGTAACCCTTATCCCACAACTCAGAAGGATCTGGTCCCAAATGTCAGCAGCGCCAAGGTTGAGAACCCCTAATTTAACACATAAGCCCCCCACTTTCCCCTCCCAAAAGAGTGTGTCAATACAACAGTCACACAGTGTTCTCTGACTTCATAGCTACCAAGGCAGGAGCCAACATGAAGCTGCCACAACAGCTTGGCAGAAGAGCCTGCAATCGCGTCAGCTCACCAGAACTAGAAGTCAGCGTACACTGCGCAAAGCAAGAGTGATGGCCCAAACCCCCACAAATATCAGTTGAAATAAAAATCAATGTCACCCTCAGACCACGGTCACTTTCTGCCAAGTAGTTAGTGAGAATTACAGGCATATGATTTCAAGAAAAATATTTTATCTTGGTGACTTTTAGAAAGGAAAAAAGGAAAGCCTTTGCCCTGTTACGCAGTAGCACTATTCATTTGTGGTCTGTATCTGATTTCTTGAGTAAGATGCGAAAACTTCAGAATGGATGTCAAAATAAACGATAGCTCCTGCAAATGGCAGTCCTTGGGGTTTTGCTCACATGATCCCAGCATTTCACTGGCCTTCATCTTGGAGAACCCTAAAGGGGTAGTCCTACCTCAAAAGAGGACAAAACTCTGTCCTCAGCAGAGAACAGCAGGCTTTCTGAAGTTTCCTCCTGCATTACAGTCTTGGTTGTGAGGTTTAAACCAGTATTGTGTTTAAGAGAGAAACCTGTAGACCAGCTGCATTAGGCTGAACCTTGAGCAAGTCATTTTACTTCCTGAGCCTCAATTTCCTAACCCATAAGATGAGTTTTAATACTAACAGAACAACTAGCTGTGTTTTATTTGCTATATGTGCCAAGCATGGTCTGGGTGGCTTGCATATGCCATCCAACTTAAATCTCCCTAGAGCCCTATGAGTACAAATGAGGAAACTGAGTCACAGGCTAGTTATATAACTGCCCCAGAGTCACACAGATAGAGGAAGCTAAGGTTTCAGCACAGGCTGCCTGTTTCTCCACCATGATGCTCCACTCTTCACTGTGCCTCCTGGCTGGAGTAAATAAGCAATGCTCACATTGTCCTCCGGAGTGGTCATTAAGACAATGAGCCACCTTGGCTGCTTCTGTTCTTCGAAGGAACGGTTATGGAGCTGCACTTTAATCTTAACCTATAGCCCCTGTTGTTTTGAGTAATAGAAGAAGGATTCAAACAGGAGCTGAGAGATGGCAGTTCCATATTCAGCTTCCCACTAAGTTGACCTTGGAAGTGAGTCCTCATTGGTGAAACACGGGCCCCTCACTGGTTGTTGTGACCATTGAGTCAGAGAGAAGAGCGTGCTCTGAGAAAAATTTCAAAGCTCCAAATATGAATAACCTCATATGGGCGGCACCCAGAGTTCCACAGTCCTTCTACCTGATGTCTCGTGTGACTGTAATACATGAGTCACAGGGTGCATCGCTTTTCCCAATTCACAGACATGGAAACCAACCCTCCCAAAAAAAATGAGCTAACTGCCCCAGGTGACACAATTAGAACCCAACCTCCATAAATGGAATCCTCTGTACTGAGTTGGTGTCATCATTCCAGTCCAAGAGAACACACAATTACCTCTGGCATCTCCAATATCACTTGTGGAGTTTTCAACTTTGCCCTAATTACCAATGCCTGTGGTACACATTTCTGAGGCTCTCAACACCTGCAGATGAATCTCATGAAATCTGCAGCCATGGCATTAGGTAATGCAGTAGAAGTGGATGTCCAAAACATCCTGCTCTTTACGTAATATTTCTCTTTGTATTCTCACACAAAAGCAGTTAAAAATAAGAGCAGCCATGCCTGTGCCAGGCACACAGAGTCTTGTTTACAGGACGGGAGTGTGTGGGTCTTTTTTGGTAAGACAGCGGTATTTCTAATGCCATTGTCTTTAGACAAGAAGTCATCTACAGGATCTATCTCCAGCAATTTCTTCAAACTATGTGTATTGCAAAAACTGTAACATAAAAAGAAAAATAGATTCATGTGGGACTTTGGAAGTAACATCATTTTTTTACTTTTCCTGACAGAATGAACACCCACTGAACAATGAAGAAACAGCTAAATGAGCACCGGATGAATGAAGCTTGCCCTTCCAAGTGCCTGCACCTGTCCAGGAACAGTTTGTTCTTCTGCAGGCCTTACCCATATGCACAGATGAGTTACCTGTGGCCCCTCCTTCAGCATGGCAGGGTTCCAAACCAATTCTGGGGGTCCGCATTGCAGCAGGAGCTCCAGTCTGGCATCTGTGTACACAGAACCCTAGCTACTTCTGAGTTTTCTGAACCGCACTCTGTCAGAAAGCTGTTGCATCTGGATCTACCCTCAACACTATTCATGTTCACTCCTTCTCATGCAGTGTGGACTTGAAAACAAGGTAACCTGGTTTAAGACTTCTTTCATGTGTAAGGAGTTTTCTTCTTGAGACTTCCAACGTTGAAGACTTTTCCAGAAAATTCAAGTTGTCAAATTTCTGACTCCTAGAAAATGGGCATATTGCTGTATGTTATACTTATTTATTCAATGATCATCATAAACCACCCAACAAATTCAGGAAATAATCATTGAGTGCATACTTTGGATAAGGTACTGTTCTAAGCACTGGGGAAAAGCAGCTAAAAAGATGGAAAATGTCTCTTACACTACAGGGCACAGCTTGCATTCTAGTGGGAAGGGGGAGATAGCAAACAAGTGAACTCTCTCATGAGCAGATCATATGAGGTTAGGATGCATCCTGAGAAGGATATCAATAGGAAATTATGGTGGAGTCCTCTACATGGCAGAGGTGGGGTGTGTGCCCTTTGGGCTGAGACCTGAATAATGTGGAAGGGGCACAGGGCTGAGATGGAGTCTTGCAGCTCCATGGGGCACACTCCAGCCTTCAGTTCTGCTAATGGTTTGTAAGCATCAACTGTGTACCAGGCCCTGTGCTGAATGCTAGGGCTGCAAAATTAAATACAGGTGTCAGTCTTTCCATCCAAGGTGGAATGGGATGGGGGGCAGCCAGCATCTGCTCTTCTTGTGGATGGGAGATTTTCATGCCAGTATCATGACGCCCTGGGAATGGGCCAGCAACCTGAGGAAGGAGGCTGCACCAGGGCAAACTCTGGTCCCTGCAGCTGAGATACAATCTTTATGCGGTGTGATGGGATCTACGAACTCTTTATAAATTGAAAAAGACATTACTCAGACCATCTCTAAACAAAACTGCACGTGCCACATTTAAAAGGGAGGCATGCTTCCAGGGTGTGTCTGCACCAGAGACGTTATCCACCACAAGGTAAGAGAACCAAAGTCTGACCCTGACATTTAAGACTCGAGATTATGAGACTTAAAGGAGATATGAGATTAAAGGAGAAGCCTTCTCTTGCATTTCTAAGCATCAAAAAGGAAAGCTGAAGGAACACAGAAACACACTGTGCCTGCCTCACCCTCTCCCTTCACCCTTGGTCCGCCCTTAGCTTTCCAAGGAAGGTCAGAGCTGCACCATTGACGTTAGCTGCCCCACTGCCTCTGAGTTCAATGATGTTGCCACTGAAAGCAAACCAAACAAACATGCACTGTCTCCAGCAAAGCCTCCAGGTGTGTCTCAGGAATGCACTGTGCCCTTACGGGGACCAAACAGGAGGTCCACGCTGGAAGGAAGGGTCACCAGGGACCATGCTAGTCCAGCTCACTGGACAGCAGTCCCTGAAGGCCTAGGAGCCTCACTACGTGCATGCCACAGACCAAATCCCCAAGCCCTGGGAGGGAACAAACATCTGTCAAACACTTGTTATACACTGAGGGCTTTCCCATATCCAACTGCATTTGCAGAGCAATCTTGCTGGATGGACATTGTTATCCTCATTTCCAGACACAATCACTAGGAGATTGACTCACTGTGACAGAAATCGGATTTTAAGTTGGGGTTTTCCCGTACCACACTCCACAGCCCAAGCGCTTTCTAAACTGCCATCCTGTTTCCTGTCAGCCCCTCCCCCATTACATCCAATTCTACAGCATCTCAGGTGATCCCAGGCTTCCCAGGCTCACAGCCGATCCTGCAAGACAAGGCGGCCAGAATTCCTACTGAGACTCCTGCCCTTCCTGGGACTTCAGCTTTTCCCCAAAGTTTCACCTGCCTGGCCCGCCTCGTTGTAGTAATGACTTCTTTGAGATGGGAGGGACTTTGGCATCATACCCTGTGAATTTTTAGCCCAAGCTCCTTGTTTTATAGGGGAGAAGACCAACTCTAAAGCAGGTAAAATGACATGGGCAGGACAGCCAAGTACACTATCAACAGAGCAACCGTGAAGCCCGGTTCCCACACCTGAGCATGGTGCAATGGGCCTGGTGCCCTTGAACTTGCAGAGCTATTCCCAAAGTTGCCTCTATGATATCTTTAACCTCCTAGGGTTTTCCTGGTGATGCGGTGTCAAAAGGACAGCTTCCTGAAACACCAGCTACACTCTGGGGTGTGAAAACATTTGTGTGCTTATGCAAGCCTCATATGAGATGTCATGCATTCTTTGGTGGCAGCCTGAGCTCATCCAGGGCACAAAGCGAGTCCTGTGTCATGAAATGCAGAGATAGCTGTTTCAATTTAAGAGGATTAGGTACAGAGAGCATCATGCAGTCAAAATCAGGCTTCTTGTCACCAATACTTTTTAGAAACAAACTTTCTCCGCTGATCTTTATATTGTGCGGCAACAAAAACACAGACACCAAAAACTAAGAGAAAAATGCTAAAGAATTACGTTTGTAGACAAACCTTGTTGAATGCTTATCATCTACGTGAGGAACAAGTCAAAGCTGGTTGAATCACGGCTTTCCCTTGGCTTGCAAAAACACGAAGTGACTTCAGGTAAAGTGCTTTAGTCTTTCTAACTCACCACCACACGGATCACAAGAATGCTTGGCAGGAGTTCGAGACCAGCCTGACTAACATGTTGAAACCCCGTCTCTACTAAAAATACAAAAATTAGCCGGGTGTAGTGGCGGGCGCCTGTAATCCGCTTGAACCCGGGAGGCAGAGGTTGCAGTGAGCTGAGATCGTGCCATTGCTCTCCTCCAGCCTGGAGGACAGAGAGACTCATCTAAAAAAAAAAACAAAAAAGAAAATAGAACGAATGCTTGCTCCCTGCATTTCAGGAAGGAAACTTGAGATAGCGGTTGAGACGGGCTGAGCAGCACATAAAACCTTTTCCAAAGCACAATACTGGTTTTTATTCTTCTGGTTCAAAATGTTACTTATGCATACTTTAAAATCCCGGTAAACCAAGACCGCTAAGCTAAGTCCTGGGAGTTATGCGTCAATCTCCCTTTGGGAGAAAGAAGCAATATTTTTAAAAGTGCCACAAAAGTGCCACTGTGCTCACAGCCAGCCCTTTCTCCTTGATTGAGCAACTATAAGTTCTGTCTCAGGCCCAGAATTCTATTAAAACATCCTTCATTTTCAAAAACCATGAAGTGAAAATATTTAATGTGGAAGAAGCTGCTTCATGAGCTACTAACAAGTTTTTACAGGACTTGCATGTTACGAGTTGGTCCCCATCAGACGTGGGAGCCTCCAACTCCAAAACTGCAGTTTTCTAGGTTAGAAGGCAGACGTCTGGCCAAAATAAATATGCGAATGAGTGGGCTCAGCACTCTCTTTAACTCTGACCTCTTCCTTTAATAGGACTTGAGAATGGAGCTTCACCACTAGGATTTCCTGTTTTGTTTTCCTTTCATCTCTATCTCTCTCACGTTCCATTCCTTGCATTTATACTGCAGTGTTGTTCTCCCATGGAGATTAGGTTGTACATCTTTCACGAGGTCCATGGAGTTGGAGGGGGTAAATTATTTTAATCTCCAAGCAGATTATACAGCTCACATTGTCCTATTATTTATAAACCTACCCTGAATCTGACAAAGACAGTTCTGAGACGTCTACCACCAGGACAGGTGGAAAGGCACATTTTTAAGTGGTTTACACAGTGAAGCTTTTTTACATGTATTTATAAAATTTCTTTTGAAAAATTAATTGGGTTGTTCAATGGGTGGGGAGGAGATGAAGAGGGAAAATTGCTATCCAATCTGTCTTGATACTTTTTAATTAAGAAAAAGTACTTCTGCTCTCCTTCATCAACAGAACTTTTAAATCCTACTCAACTGGTGTCTTTTTCCCCCAACAACAACTTGAAAATCTCCAATGGCTGTCTTGCCAAAATGGCTTAAAATGTATTTGCCCATGGACGATCTCGGAAAAAGAAAAGAAAATATAGGAAATAAAACGGAAATGTGTTGATATTTATCGTCCCCTAGAAGCAGAGGACATTTGTAGTGTTGCTTTTCTCCTTCCTGGGATCTCAGGCTCTTTACCTACCAAATGATCTGGAAGGGTTTTGATCAGGCAGAGGGACTAATGGCACTGATTTGCCAGCACAAATTAATACACTCCTTAATGAACCAGAGCACTGCATTAGGCCTGCCCCTCTGACAGGCGTTTGTACTCTCTCCATCAAGAGGCCTGCCTCACAGACAAGCCTTTTGCTGTCTTGGGAGCCTGGACAGCTTTCATGTTCCACCTGGGACCGGCTCTCTGAAACCAGGTCACTCTTGGAAGCCACAGGGTATCTTGTAAACAGTGCGGCCAGCCACTTGTGGCCTGATACAGAACAGAAGCACAATTCCAGGGAACTCCTGAGGAATTTCTCCTGCTCTGGAGGAGGCTGCCTGACCATGTGACCCTCTGGAAAGAGAACAAAAGGACGCTCCCTTCTGAAGGCAGCGGAAATGTCTTTCTTTGAAAGATGTTCTTTAGGTGCTGCCCCCCTCTGTGGGCCTGCTGGCTGTGAACACTGCCCAAAGCACAGCCTGGCCTGCGACTGGCTAGATGGGGTGCTACAGCTGCACCTCTCACTGTCCTGCGAAGGAGTCGGGGGGCGTAAGAGGGAACCACTTTCCTCTCTATAAATTTGGCAGTTCTAGAAGAATACTCACAGAGAACAAAAGAGTAAGGCTATATCCCTGCTTTCTTAATAAGAAAGTAAAGGCTACATGCTTGTATTTATTATTATTATTATTGTTGTTATTATTATTATTATTTAAACACAGGGCCTCTGCTCTGTCACTGGAGTGCAGTGGCATAATCACAACTCACTGTAGTCTCCAACTCCTGGGCTCAAGTGATCCTCCCGCCTTGGTCTCCAGTAGCTGGGACTACAGGTACATACTCCACTGCACCTGGCTAATTAGTGCTTGCATTTATTAGTGAATGCACATACTTTATGTGGGCAAGAACTCTGTGGCCTCTTCAGTGAAAGCATGTGTGGAAATGTCTGTGTGGACCTCGCACTGAATCTGCTGACCCTGTACCCAGTTAAGTGCTCCTGTTGGGGTAAGGAAGCCTTAAAAGTGTTCAGCGCACAGTGATTTTCAAAGACACTAGGATCCTAGCATCATATTATTCCTTAGAGTTATCCGATGAACTCACACCAACCAGAAGAAGAAGAAGAAGCTGAAGGTATAGGCTGCTGTTTTGGATTTGAAATGTTTTTTCTCTATTCTTTCTTTCTTTTATAATTTTTAAACTTTAAGATGGGTTCCACATCTGCACAATAACACAAAGCAAAAGGACGTGACCCGATGAACATAAAGATTTTTCTCATGAAGCAAACCAGACTGAGTGACATAAACTGCTTCGTCTTTTAAGTAATTCATGGCAAATATAAGTAAATTCTGTAGATACTATGTATAATGTTTAAGAGAAAAAGATGATTTCACTCCCTTCTATAAAAAAGAATATAAAAAGAGTCTTGGCTGGCATAACCACTAGGAAAGGGCCAGAGGCCAGGGTGCATGGATGGCACGTGGTGTGCCCAGGGTCAGTGGCTGCACAAGTGGCCACGGTACAGCTCCTGTGTGCCTGGTCACCCACAGAGCCAGAGTCCAGAGAGGGAGTGTCCTCTGTCCTCCTGCCTTGGGAATCCAGGTGTGCCATTCCACTCACGAAACAGAGCTCCATTCTGATGTGCTAATAGTTTTCTCTGTTCTGGGTGTGCTACTGTGACTAGGACAAAAAAAAAGTTTCTGCTCTCATGGACCTTGCCATCTTAGGGGGAAGACAGAAGTAGACAAGCAAGGAATATCAGATAGAAGTATCACAAAGTGGATTAAACAGAGAGAGAATGATGGGGGAGCTCCTTTAAACGAGCTTGTTGGGGAAGGCCTCCCCAAGGTGGGGATATCCCAGCTGAGATCAGGATGAGCTAAGGGCTCCATGACTGGTTCATTCACTTGTCAGAATCCTGCGTGTCTCTTAAAACCTAGCCCAAGTGCCATGTCCTCAAAAAGTCCTTGCTTACAAAGCTGAGCCCCCTCCTCTGTGCCCTCCAGTCCTCTCACTATGGATTTTATTACATTAGACTGAAGTGTTTGTAGCTTTGCCTCCACACTTGAGAACAGGAGCCCCACCTCACTCACCTTGGCCACAGTACGGCACAGTGCCTTGCACCTGGTGGGCAGTCAGAAGAAAATTGCTCCAGTTAGAGGATGGCCATGTGAATGCATCCACATTCTGGGATGGCTACGGGCAGTTAAAGAAATGAAATTTTGGATCATTTTCTACTTTCCCAACATTATTTCCTACTTCTACCTGAGTGACAGCCCCCACAGCTAGCTCAGGCTGCTGTCAAAGATGTACATGTAGTCCAAGGTTTAAGGCCCATGCTAGGTGGTGCCTTGAATGTCCTTTTGGTTTGTAGATTTTCATTTCTCATTTCAACTTTAGGCCCCAGAACACCTCATTGGATCTCCAATGCCTTGACACTTCTTTCTCCCACAGCCTCCATTTCTGCACCAAGCTAGTTGTGTCATGAAGAGCTGAGAGCTCTGCTGTGTTGCCCATCCCTCCAAGGCCTTGAGGTGGTATGCCCAACCAGGAACCACATGGGGCAAAGAGACACATGAGAACCAAAAACCCCAAAGCAGCTGGGACCAAAAAGTGCTGCAAACCAGGCCAGATGCCTAGACTTTAGTTGTTTCAAAAGTCTCTTCTGAGAAATAGGAACATTATGATGATGCCTTGCATGGTCTCAGATCCTTTGTTCAGGAGCCCTAGAGGCACTTGGAAAAGTAAGCACAAGGCAGCACTGAGGGACACTCTTTCAATGGAGACCACACAGGATTGCAGGAGAAGATTCTCACTCAAGAGAATCTCACAACCAAAAATTTCAAAACACACAAAGAAGTATTTACTAAGTATGAGTTAGCAGACACAGTAAACCCTGGGGATAATAGAACAATGTGCTCAAGGAAGTTATAAAAAAAAAAGTTAAAAAATAAGTACTTTTTATGAGACAGAGTCTTGCTCTGTTGCCCAAGCTGGAATGCAGTGGTGCGATCTCGGCTCACTGCAACCTCCACCTCCCAGGTTCAAGTGATTCTCCTGCCTCAGCCTCCTGAGTAGCTGGGACTACAGGTGCATGCCACCACGCCTGGCTAATTTTTTGTATTTTTAGTAGAGACAGGGTTTCACCACGTTAGCCAGGATGGTCTCGATCTCCTGACCTCATGAACCACCCCCCTCAGCCTCCAAAAGTACTGGGATTACAGGCGTGAGCCACCACACTCTGCCTAAAATAAGTACTTTTAAACATTAAATAGATAAGAATCCCATTCTGTAGGTTTCCTGTTCACTCTGAGGGTAGTTTCTTTTGACTTGCAGAAGCTCTTTAGTTTAATTAGATCCCATTTGTCAATTTTGGCTTTTGTTGCCATTGCTTTTGGTGATTTAGACATGAAGTCCTTGCCCATGCCTATGTCCTGAATGGTATTGCCTAGGTTTTCTTCTAGGGCTTTTATGGTTTCAGGTCTAACATTTAAGTCTTTAATCCATAATTTTTGCAATCTACCCAGCTGACAAAGAGCTAATATCCAGAATCTACAAGGAACGTAAACAAATTTACAAGAAAAAATCAAACAACCCCATCGAAAAGTGAGCAATGGATACGAACAGACACTTCTCAAAAGAAGACATTTATGCAGCCAACAGGCACATGAAAAAATGCTCATCATCACTGGCCATTAGAGAAATGCAAATCAAAACCACAATGAGATACTATCTCATACCAGTTAGAATGGCGATCATTAAAAAGTCAGGAAACAATGGGTGCTGGAGAGGATGTGGATAAATAGGAACACTTTTACACTGTTGGTGGGACTGTAAACTAGTTCAACCACTGTGGAAGACAGTGTGGTGATTCCTTAAGGATCTAGAACTAGAAATACCATTTGACCCAGCCATCCCATTACTGGGTATATACCCAAAGGATTATAAATCATGCTGCTATAAAGACACATGCACATGTATGTTTACTGCAGCACTATTCACAATAGCTAAGACTTGGAACCAACCCAAATGCCCATCAATGATAGACTGGATAAAGAAAATGTGGCACATGTACATCATGGAGTACTATGCACCCATAAAAAAGGATGAGTTCATGTTGTTTGTAGGGACATGGATGAAACTGGAAATCATCATTCTCAGCAAATTATCACAAGGACAGAAAACTGAACACGGCATGTTCTCACTCATAGATGGGAATTGGAAAATGAGAACACTTGGACACAGGAAGGGGAACATCATACACCAGGGCCTGTCATGGGGTGGGGGGATGGGGGAGGGATAGCATTAGGAGATATACCTAATGTAAATGATGAGTTAATGGGTGCAGCACACCAACATGGCACAAGTATACATATGTAACAAACCTGCACGTTGTGCCCATGTAACCTAGAACCTAAAGTATAATAATAATTAAAAAATAAAGAATCCTGGCAGAAATAATAAGGCACTTTAAAATAAGTGTAGATATTCTTGAGAAAGATAAAAACTTTTAGAATAAAATATAGTGATTAAAATTAAAAATTCAGGATTGGCTTGAATACAACCTTAGACATAGGTAAATAAAGAATTAGTGAACTAGAATATGTGTCTGAGGAAGTCACCCAGAATCTCAAGATAGAGAGAGACAGACAATAACATGCAAGCAGCACTGAGACCTGAGATGGAGAATGGAGTCCCGCACATGCCTGGGCAGACCCTGCTTACTGCTTGCACAGCTTCCATTCTGCCCCCTCTCCTCCCAGATTGCTGATTTCTTTGGGTGACAATATTCCTACATATATACTTATCTCCCAGCTCCTCAGAGCAAAAAAGTCAGCAAGTGACATAATTCTATCCAGTGAAATAGAAGCAGAAATTTCCAAGTGGCGTTCCTGAAGGTATAGTTTAAAATCCTACCTTGTGTCCTTAGGGTTCTTTCTGTGTGGGCCACAGACAGTGCTGAAGTGGAGCAGTTACCTGGCAGATATACAAGGGATGATGAAGCAGAAAGCTAAAATGTCCTAAGCCTGCCTCCCTCCAGGCAGCTAGGCATGTGAGGAAAAAAAATCACTCTCATCTATTTAAGCCATTGTGAAGCTGTGTTTTCTATCTGATGCAGCTGGATGTAATGTCTCTAACTGATAAAATGTTTAAGAGGCATCTTGAAGGAGAGAATAAAGAGAACAGAAGTGAGGTGATACTTTAAGTAGAAATCCCTGAGAAATTTTCAAATCAAACATAAACACTTAGAAGGAAGAGTCTCACTAAGTGCCAACCAGAAAGGTTAAAAATAAGTCTGTACTTTGACACATTCAAAATATCAAGAGGAGAAAGGAAATCTTAAAGTAACCACAGAAAAAAGAAATCACAGATTCAGTGCAGATTCCTCAAAAGAGACAATGCAATGAGACCCTCCAAGCCCAAAGAGGAAATTACTGTTGATCTGAATTCCCTACTTAGCCAAACTATTACTCAACAGTGAGAGCAAAATAAAGGCTTTTTCAGATAAAGAGGAGCTTATCAGTCAGAGGCCTTCCCTGAAATAACTGCTAAGGATATATGTTAGGAAGATGGGAGAGGAAGCCAGAGAAAAATGTAAATGCAGGAAGCGTTAGTGAGCAGAGACACAGAGGGACGCACATGTGAATCTAAACAATTGACTTTAAAATGTACATAAAACCTATGCAGCACATAGTGAAAGCTTATGATTAAAGAGGCCGTTTGAGTAACAAGCACAGAAATTGCCTCCCTGCTATCATTTTTCTAGCAAATCTTTGGCTCTGTTATTCTACAAACAGATTTCCACGTCTGTCTCCAGTTCTTTCCCATAGAAACGGACTGTAGGGTCAATATTTCTGCCACAGGAAGTTATTTAGGGACTAAAAGGACTGCCCCCATATTTTCTGGTGCTACCCAGAAATCTTTGACAACTATCACGATTTCAGTTTATAGACTTTAGTCAGGAAGAAAAATAATTTTAACTGTTTTATACGGAATGCTAAGTAGTTTAATCAAATCCATACCTGAAAAAACAAAACCGGTGCCACATCTAACCACTAAATATCACTGCCCCATGAATACTATCACTTCCACAATCTAATCTTCCATTCTGTCGAAACTCCCCCACATATGCTTACCCATTTAAATGCAAACACACTATGAAAGGAATGGCCCACTGAGGCTGTTCTCCATGTGGCAGGGAACTTCATTATGGCCAAGTGTTTCCATGGCAACATTGACTGTGACTTGGGATTGTATATAATAATCCCTGTGGGTTACAATTTGTTGGATTCTATTGCTTTATGTTGCAATTTGCTTTACTGGATTTTCTAAAATAAAGAAATCATTCATCCAAAATCATATAATATTCAAATTGATTTTTCTTTTTTTCCTCCTACGCCCTCCCCCGCAACCCTTTTTAACAGTCTTAACACAGAGGATCACCATCTTGCTCTTCTTACAGTTAATTTCCTCTGGTCTGATCATTTCCAAAGGAAGTGACAGAAAATCACTAGTAAGATTCCTATGAATTTTTCTAACACTTGTCAAATGCCTCTTGACCTAAAATGCAGGCCAACTCTAGCCACTTTGAGACAGAACTTGATATCATTGCCATCTAAAGTTCCATTCCCCCTCATCCCCAGATTAGAGACTTTGAATCTTTCGATTCATTAGAGACCTTGAATGCTTTGAAATATGCTGGGGGTTGACAAAATATTCTCAGGAGAAAAAAAAATCATTCCTTTCCTCTCTTACTCACAAACACAACATGGAAACTAGACCTAAACCCCAACGCGTTAGCCCCTCGCGGCCACATTCCATTCCCAGGCCTGGCTGATGAGGTGGTCTGGGAAGCATTCTAGCTGGGAGAGATCACATTGCTAAATGGGGACGAGAAAAGGAATGCGGTTTCCTGAAAGTTTCCAGCAAGTACATGGGAATGGAGCTCTTGAAAGAGCCCTAGAGCTGGAAGCACTTCCTTCTGAGAAACACTTCCAATCCCCCGTGGAGCCAAGTGTAATAACAGTCCTGACATTATTATTACAAAGGGGAAAAAATCATTCATGCAGACTTGCTGCTGTAATTTGGGCATTTATAAGCCACACCCACTTTGCAACCTTAAAGCCATGCGGTTTAAACTGGAGCCCACACAAAAGAGGGGGCTGTTAGTCAAAGCCATACAGCAATTACTGTCCGTTTTCTCAGAGGGTGTTGAGGATGGCTATTTTTTAAGTGCTTTGAGAGGTTTTAAAAAAAATTGGCCTCTTTCTTTCTGCATGCAATATATATCCTCAAAGTTTTAACAAAATTTTCCCTTTTTTGACCACAAGATAGAGTTCCAGACATGGGCAAAGAACTCATGTAATAAGAGCTTGTGGTTCAGGGGAACTTAATACAATAATCGTGTGTTCAGGAAAATTTTCTGCAATTGCAGCTCATTTTTTTCCTTTAGTGAATCTGCTTTATTTAGAATGAGCCGATGGCTCCCAGAAGTCACTGTGGCCTCCCACCATGCCCATGTGTCACCAGTTACGTTTGACTGACTTCTCTAGCAGGCATGAGCAGCGCACTGTCTTAGGAGACTTAGCATTACATATGTACCTTGTGGTTCCTGCACAGTAACAGGATGATTTTTTTAATTGTGGTAAAATATACATAACATAAAATTTACCAGTTTAACTATTTGTAAGTGCACAGTTCAGCGGCATAAGTACATTCACATTGCTGTGCAGCCATGACTACCTGCCATCTCCAGAACTTTTTCATCATCCAAATCAAAATTCTGTACCAATTAAACAATAATTCCCCATGATTCCTTCCATTTATACCCTAGCAACTGCTATGATACCTTCTGATCCTATGAATTTGCTGATTCTGAATATTTCATACAAGTAGACTCAGATAACATTTGTCCTTCTGCATCTGGCTTATTTCACTTAGTATGATAATCTCTGAGGTTCATCCATGTTGTAGCATGTACCAGAATTTCATTCTTTTTTCAGGTTGAATAATATTCCTGTATATATGATACTATATTTTGTTTCTTCATTCATCCATCAATGAACACTTGAGTTATTTTCACCTTTTGGCTATTGTGAACACTGCTGCTATGAACATTGTTGTACAAATATCTGAGTCCCTGCTTTCTTTTGGATATATACACAGAAATGGGATTGATGGATTATATGGTCATTCTTTGTTCAACTTTTTGAGGCACCTCATATAGTTTTCCATGGCATCTACACCATTTTACATTCCTACCAATGCAGGTAATTGCAGTTCAAGTTTCTCTACATCCTTGTCAACATGTTATTTTCTGTTTTTCTGATAGTAGCAAAGTTTTTATTTGCATTTCCCTAATGGTTAGTAATGTTGAGCATCTCTTCATGTGCATATTGGCCATTTGTATACCTTCCTTGGAGAATGTCTACTGAAGTTATTTGCCCATTTTTTTATTGAGTTGTTTGTTTTTGTTGTTGTTGTTGAGTTGTGGGAGTTCATTCTGGATATCCATCTCTTATTAGATATATGATTTGTAAATATTTTCTTCCATTCCGTGAGGTTTTTTTTCACTTTGTTGATAGTTTCCTTTAATGCACAGAAGTTTTTAATTTTGATGAAATCTAATTTATCTATTTTTCTCGTTCGTTGCCTGTGCTTTTGGTTTCAATATCTGAGAAATCATTGCCAAATTCAATGTCATGAAGTTTTTCCACTGTTTTCTACAAAACTGTGTTTTATAGTTTTAGCTCTTATGTTTAGAGCCTTGATCCACGTGAGTTATTTTTTGTATATGGTATGAAGGTTGAACTTCATTCTTTTGAATGTAGCTATCCCATTTTCCCAGGAAATTTGAAAAGGCTGTCCTTTCCCCACTGAATGCTCTTGACACCATTGTGACCTCACATACATTGACTATGTATATGAGACGATTCACTTCCGGGCCTTTTCTTCTGTTTCATTTGTCTGTATGTCTGCCTTTATGCCAGCACTACACTGTTTTGATTACTGCAGCTTTGTAATAAGTTTTGAAATCAGGAAGTATGAGTTCTCCAACTTTGTTCTTTTATTTCAAGATTGCTTTTGCTAGTCAAGATTCCTTGAGACTCTATATGAATTATAGGATGAATTTTTCTATTTCTGCAAAAAAAAAAAAATGCGCTTAAGAACTTGATAGGGGCTGTAGAATTTATATATTTTATTCAATTTATTAACAGTAAATTAATTTAGTTGACAATATTAAGTCATTCAGTTTATAAACACAGGATGTCTTCCCATTTATTTCTGACTAATTTCTTTCAATTTTTTTTTAGTTTTTGATGTACAATTCTTTTGTCTATTTGGTTAAGCTTATTCCTAAGCATTTTATTCATTTTGATACTATTATTATAAGCAGAATAGTTTTCTTAATTTCTTTTTCAGATTATTATTAGCGGATAAAATCACAAGTGATTTTTGTGTGTTGGAGATGATTTTTAAAATGTGTCAAGAGGTTAGGCATCAGCAGGAAATATTCCTAACAAGAAGCGGGATTATAAAGCACTGCAAGACTCACTTTCTTTGCAGTTGTCTGTCTATATATTGGAGGCCAAAGAAGGAAAAAAGATAAACTACTTATCCTACATAAGAAGCCAATCTCTCACGGTATTTTTTTTATTTAATAGTGAGCATCTATTATATATCAGGCACTGTCTAAAGGCTTGGGGTACGCAGGTGAACAAAACAAAACCTCCTGCCATCGTTGAGTATAGAATCCAGAAAGAATAATAAAAAATAAACAAAACAGCCAAGTAAGAGGCATAAGGTGCAGAGTGGTGATACATGCTACTGAGACCACACAGCTGGAAAGGGTAAGACGCACTTTTCCATGGGGTGGTCGGGGCCCATTCCACGAGGAAGCAACGTCGGACTAGGCCTGAAGGAGGCGCTGAGCCGCAAGGAGAGTGGGAGGAGCTCGCTGGGGCCTGCAAGGCAAGAAGCCCGACTGGAGCTGAGTGGGCCGGTGGAGGGAGGCGGGTGTGGGAGGGCCGGCGGACCGTGTGCCCTCTCTGGACCCTACTCTAGGGAGCGTGTGAACTGGGGCTAGAATAGGGGATG
Source organism: Chlorocebus sabaeus (assembly GCF_047675955.1). Classification (NCBI taxonomy): domain Eukaryota; kingdom Metazoa; phylum Chordata; class Mammalia; order Primates; family Cercopithecidae; genus Chlorocebus; species Chlorocebus sabaeus. Next base: position 52,643,333 of record NC_132911.1, on the reverse strand, counting down.
CCCAGGAGTCCCTCTCCATATTTAGAAGCCGTGGCCCTCAGGCAGATGAGGAGCCCTGATTTCCTTATATTTAAATATACCTCAGAAAATATCTCATGCTGCCTAGGGGAAGATCACACAAAATAATGCCTTGGGAATTACTTTGTAAAGAGCCAAGTTCTGTAACTAAGAGAGTTACAAGGTTCTGCACCTTGCGGCGCAAATTCTGCAGAAACGGAAGCAAGCCTGTGCTCCTGTTTTCTGGGTTACCTTTTATCAAATGGAGGTTTGATGGACTAAACTAAGCATTAGTGATATGAGGACCAGGACGCCTGTGAAACACGCAAGGTAAATGCTCAGGAGAAGTATGAAGGACTTCCCATTTCTAAGACTCACATGGAAAGCTGCTTTAAAAAAGAGAGTGTGGTCTTGGTGAGGCATAGACATGTAGGCCAATGGAACAGAATCCTGAGTCCACAAATAGAGCCACACAATCGTGACCAAATGATTTTTGACAAAGGCGCAGAGGTAGTTCAATGGAGAAAAGGTAGTCACCTTCACAAATGAGGTTGAAACAACCAGATATCCAAGTGAACCTCAAATTAACCTCACAATTCATACAAAATTTGCCTCAAAATGGATCATAGATTTGCATGTAAAACATAAACTATAAAACTTCTAGAAAAAAAGCAGGAAGGAAAATCTTCATGAATGGAATTAGGCAAAGAGTTTTTAAATGTATCACCAGAAACATAATCTATAAAAGAAATAAATAAAAAATTGGACTTCATTAAAATTAAGAACTCTTGCTCTGTGAAATATACTGTTAAGAGAGTAAAACAAACATCCTAAAGACTGAGGAACAATATTTGCAAATTACATATCCAAAAAAGTACTTGTATCCAGAATACGTAAAGAACTCTCAAAGTGCTGCATAAGAAAACAAATAACCCAATTTCTTAAAAATGTGCAAAAGGCCAGGCGCAGTGGCTCACACCCGTAATCCCAGCGCTTTGGGAGGCTGAAGCTGGCAGATAACAAGATCAGGAGTTCAAGACCACCCTGGCCAACATAGTGAAACTGTCTCTACTAAAAGTACAAAAATTAGCCTTGTGTGGTGGTGGGCACCTGTAGTCCCACATACTTGGGAGGCTGAGGCAGGAGAATCACTTGAACCAGGGAGGTGAAGGTTGCAGTGAGCTGAGACCATGCCATTGCATTCCAACCTGGGTGACAGAGAGAGATTCCGTCTCAAAAAAATAAATAAAATAAACAAAAATTAAAATGTGCAAAAGACTTTATCATTTCCCCAGAGGATATGCAGATGGTAAATAAGCACACCGAAAAGATGTTCAACATCATTCATTAGGGAAATACAAATTAAAACCACTGTGTGGTAACACCACGCACAAATTAGAATGACTAGAACAAAAACTACTCATAATACTGAGTGCAGGGGAGGATGGGGGAAAACTGGGTATTTCATACATCGCCGGTAGAGTGTAAAAGGGTACAGCCACCCTGAAAAAGTTGGGCAGTTGTTACAAATGTAAACATACACTCCTCAGTGTTTACAGCAGGGGTTGGAAAACTTAAAAGTGTCAGATGGTAAATGGTTTCGACTTAAGGTCTTTGTCAAAGAAAGTCAACTCCCCTGTTGTAGAATGCAGCCGCACAAAGATACATGAACAAGTGGGCATGGCTATATTTCAATAAAACTTCACAAAACAGGTGGAACTTGTTTTTGCTTTGTTTCATTTTGTTGTTTTTTATGGTTTGTAGAAACTTCAAATCATTTTAACATTTTTAAGTGGTTATAAAAGTTCCTGCATAGTAGCCTCGATTTTGAGTTTTTTGTGACCTGAAAAGCCTAAAATACGTATTATCTGACCATTAAAAGAAAAAAAAAAAAGATTTCCATCCCCGCTCTAGAGAAATGGAAATTTATGTTCACCAAAAATTTTGTAAATGGTTATTCATAGCAGCTCTAGTAATAATCATGAAAAACAGAAAACAATATAAATGCCCTTTAACCAATGAATCAACAAACTATGACACATCTATACAATGAAATACTAGTCAGCAGCAACAAGGAACAAAACCACTGATATCCTCAATCACGTGGGTGAATCAGAAGACGCCAATATCCAAAGTTAATTCCTCCATTTTATGAGATTTCAAATCATGCCTGTATGCTACTAGGCAAATAATATTTATTGTAAGTTTCAATCTATCAAGTACAATATCTCATTATTTTAAAGATGCTCTTAATCCAGTGTGAGGACAGATTTGTATAGTCTCTAATTATAAGACTGGAACTCAAAATGACCTAGGCTCAAAATCAACTCTGGCATCCCTGAATTGTGTTACCTTACACAATTGATTTATTTGAATCTCTGTCTCTTAAAATAAAAATAGTAATAGCTTGAAGAAGAAGAAGAAGAAGAAGAAGAAGAAGAAGAAGAAGAAGAAGAAGAAGAAGAAGCAGAAGAAGCAGCAGAAGCAGAAGCAGAAGCAGCAGCAGCAGCAGAAGCAGCAGCAGCAGCAGCAGCAGAAGCAGCCGCCAACATCAAGAGGTTTCTACCTGTATGATCCTATTTACATGACAGAGCAGTCTGATGGTTTTGTGGTGGCATGGGGGAGGGTGTGATCACCCCAGGGCAGCTCAGGGCCTCCAGGTGCTGCAGCTAACCTGTGTCTTGCCTGTGATGAGACAAATCTACAAGTGTGTTAAGGTTCATGGGTGGTGCACACATGCAGAAGAACTTGGCTCTACTGGATGTTAACTTAAAATTCAAAATTCAAGATGTGTTTGTAATACTGTCGGTGTGTACCTCTTCAATATTCATGCATTCCAATGCCTGCCTTTGTTAAAAGCCACAGAATGCAGCTGGAAGGGAGACAGGCTGACAGACACCATTAAGAACCTTGAGGAGCTTCTGCAAAGAAAGAACCATGATGTCAAAGGCGAGCTTGCTTGAAGGAGTAAGACATGGGGGGAAAAAGTCAGACTTTAGTATTTTTTGCCCTGCTGCTAGGAAGCACCTCACTGAAAAGTTATCATGTATGGCAGTGATGATGCTAAAAGTTCAACAAGGCACCAAGGAATGACAACTCAGACAGGTGAAGTCACTTGTTTTTTATGAATTCTGGAAAAGGGGACTTTTAAGTGTCATCACTCAGCATCTACTTGAGTTCTGTCAACAGCAGGCATTGCACTTTAGGTGCCTGTACTCCTCAGAGACGTAGAGGAAGAACAAAGACAAAACATTACCCTTTACAATTCCACAGTCAAGTAGAAGATAAACTGAATGCCTGCAAGGGAGGACCGCACCAAGAGCAGACCATGGGAACATCTTAAACACAGCCTGGTGTAGAGCAGTGGGTGGCTCACAGAGCTAGGTTCAGCTAGAGCCTAAAGAGGTTAAACAGAACAGCATCTGGAGAAGCAGAGTCCTACAAAGTGTTTGAAAATGAACGAGGACAGAGACTAGTTAGTGACTGTCAGAAGGGGCCAGGAGGTGAGTGGGGGAACTGGGCTTTCCAAAAAGTCACAGAACACAGCTCTGAAGGTGCAGAGGTAGGGAATTAGCACGCCATAGCAAGGGCACAGGCAGTGAGTCTGGGCCAGTGTGGGACGGGCAAGGAGAGAACAAGAGCACAGGTGGGCACGCCAAGCACATGGGGAGCAGTGTCCCCAGCTCAAACAGCTCACCTTGGCAGCGGACAGAGATCACCACCCTCTGAACTTGCAATCCCAGGGTGAGTGGACTGTAACGTCCACTCGCTCTGTGTATAATAATGACTGTAACTATATCTGTACTAACTGGAGTTCTCCAGAGAAAGATAACCAATAGGAGGTAAATATGCATGGAGGGAGAAACAGCAATTTATTTTAAAGAATTGACTTATGCAATTATGGAAGCTGGCAAGTCCAAAATCTACAGGGTGGGTTGGCAAGCTGGAGACCCCAGGAAGGCTGATGTTGCAGCGGAAACCTAATGTCCATTAGACTGGAGAACTAAGAAAAGGCCTATGTTGCAGTCCCATTCTGAAGGCTGTAGGTGCCTTTAGGGAAGGCTGGAAGAAAGATGGAGTGTAAGTTTTTGGCTGCATACCAGGGTGCTTGTTCAAGGAGACCCAACCTCCCCTTCATTCAATGGGTCTGAGTCTGTAAACTGGCTCAAGTCTGGGAGTTGATTGAGGGGGTATGACTCTCTTTTTATGGTTCAAATTAGACTTTAGTTTGCTTGACCCAGAATTTAACTGCTTATACAGTTCGAGTAAGAATTTAGTAGGCCTCCTATGTGTTTCACTGCTGAGAATACCATGATCTGCCAGCTGATGCCCCAGGCTGGCACGAGTCAGGCTCTTCTGATTGCCGCTTGGATTCTGCCGTCATTTACAGGGTTCACATCCATGCAGTGATGCTACTTGGCCGCTGCCACTTAAGGATTCAATACTCCTGTTGCATGGATGTTCCCCCACTGTAGGGTGTGGCCCACAGAGAAGAGCAGTCACAGCTCATCAAGGGTTCTGGGGCTCCCCTCTCACATGCATTTCCCATAATTGTGGTAAAAGGTGTGAGTTCTGGGCCCTCCCAAGGGTGAGTGAGGACGTCTGGAAGGACAAGTCCTCTCTTGCATTCCAACCTCCCCAAGGCTTCAAACCCCTTCCTCTGCATTAAGGCATGACAGGGTCAGCATCTCTAACTCATTCACTGTGGCCTTTTGGTCTATGTTTCTGCCAAACAGCCCAACAGTTAGAGTCCTTTCAACTCCCCAAGCTGCTGCAAAAATTAGTTCAGAATCTCTGTTTAGTGGGCCCGTATCAATGCATTTGGGCTGATCCAACTCAGTGTTCTTTCCACCATTATCTCACACCCTTCACATCCTTAATATCCACACAATACCACATTCTTCCCTTCTTGGGAGAAAATGTTCACTGACTGTGATCACAATGGGATCAACTTTTAAGGGATCCCATTTCTTAAATTTGGTAGACTACAGTCGGGGAAGGAAGGAACAGAATGGGGAATGATACCGCTGGTCAAATGTGTTCACACTGAGAACAGAATCATAGACATTGGAGGCTAGGAAAGGTGAAGGGTTGTAAGGAATAGGCACCATGTTCCCTGTTCAGGGGATGGTTAAACTAAAAGCCCAGACTTCACCAGGCAATATATCCGAGTATCAAATCTGCTTTTGTACCCCCTACATCTATAAACATTTTTAAATTATTTTATTTATTTATTTATTTATTTAATTTATTTATTTTAAGACGGCGTTTCACTCTGTCCCCAGCTGGAGTGAAGTGGTGCAATCTTGGCTCACTGCAACCTCCACCTCCTGGGTTCAAGTGATTCTCCTGACTCAGCCTCCCGAGTAGCAGGGACTGTAGACACTCACCACTACACCTGGCTAATTTTTGTACTTTTTTCAGTAGAGATGGGGTTTCTCCATGTTGGCCAGGTTGGTCTTGAACTCCTGACCTCAGGTGATCCACCTGCCTCAGTCTCCCAAAGTGCTAGGATTACAGCCTTGAGCCACCGCGCCTGGTCTTAAAAAAATTTAGAAAGCAAATGTGCTCACATTGAGCACCCCCTGTGCCAGATGCTGGTGTGTGGATCCAGTCCTGTGAAGTAGGTGACTACCTACCTCATGTTCCAGAAGAGGACACTTGGATCAGAAAGGAACTTGTCCAGTGACAGAGAAGGTAACAATGGTGGATTCAAATCCAGATCGGCCTGGCCCCAAAGCATGTTTAAATAAGCTGTTGGGCCAAAACCTAGAACCTTCAGATGCCGATTGCTTAATAATGCCTCCTGGGCTTTCTTGTTTCCCAAAAGTTTTGCATTTTGGCACAATCTCCTTCGTGAATCTGAGTCTGGAATGTTATGGGAACAAGATGAAGAAGAATTGGCCTCCAATTTTATTTTAGAGTTCAGAATATGTTCGTCGTGTACGGTAAAGGCGACCAAAATCAACATTGTTAAATTAAATCATGACTTTTGCAGAAGTACTGATTCACATAGATACTGTACGTTTTCAGAGAGAACATGTGGATTTTAGGGGAACCAGCCTGCCTCTAGTTAGGGAGAAATTGTGCTCCACACATTCTGGTTCAGAAACTCCTCTGGGCGTTTTGCGATGCCAGAATCTGGGAGGTCAGGTTAGCCACTGCACACAGCCCTTTCCAGAAAGCATGATGTATTATGTTTGAAACGCTAACAGAAGCTCCTAGTCACAGACTGAATGGCCAGTAACTTTTAAAAAGACCTGGGATTAAACTTCTGTAGAAGAAATTAATTTACGGCTTTATGATTTATTAAGGTCCCTTTGGCCTTCTGACTCACATTGCCATTCAAAGAGTAGTTAGACAAGCTCATTTTGGACCAAACTGAGAAGGCGCTGAGACTGAACCCCAGGGAGACAGTCCGTCTTTGTCTCATTCCACACTGCACCCCCAGCCCCTGGTATAGTACACGGTACACAGTGCGGCTGGGCAAAGATTTGTGAAGTGCACCAATATTACTGGGAAGGAGAATGTTCTTAGCACCAAAGATTTGAGATTAGGTCAAGAATACAGGATGAGTCACTGAGCTCACAAAGTGTGCATTAGTCGTTTTATTAACATCGAATAAGGGAAATTTTTTGTAAACAAAGAAGACATAGAATAAGTGGCTTATGTTAAAGATAATTATTTATACGTTGTGAAATGTCTGAACTCAGTCCCCTGAGAATAAACCATCTCGATATATTTCTTCAGCTTAGCTGAGAAAAGTTCAACAATAATAAACATGAAATGTCTGTGCTTTTTACACACCCAAAGGAAAGAGTGAGAACCCCCACTCTGACTGTTTCAGCGGCAGACCCATGTGCGCAGGGTAAACAAACAAAGCTTAGGAAGCCCGAGATGGAGGCATGCATTCCACAGACCCGGGGCTGCCCCGGCTGCAGCCCCGGGCAGTGTAGGGATTAAAGGGCAAGGGCCAAGGGCCAGGTCAATTTTTGATCCGGAGACTGAAAATCTGAGACTGGCCAGGTCAGAAAAGGCCCAGAAAGCCAAGTACATCACCTACTCCTGGCTCCCCCAAACAGGTAGGCGTGAACTCAGCAGTGCTGTTGAGGAGGGGATGGCAGAGGAAGGTGCCAGCCTTCTCTTGGAACTTTCCAGGACCCTCCTGCACCCCCTGTGACAACCTAAGGGGCGCTCTGCACTCACTTCACCTCTGGCACTAATGCACCAGCTGGTTGCACTCTGGTGGGTTTCCCAGACTGAGTTTCTTGCAGAGAAGACAGGCTAGTGAAGTTCTCTAGAAAACAAAATGCAGAACTTCCAAAGTGCTATTTAGAAGAGTAGTACAACTCAAAAACAACCAGCCAGTCACAGCAAGGACCCCAGGGGACAGATCAGGGTTTCTGGAAGATCTGCTGGTGTGGCTGCAGCTCTGCTGTGGGTAGGGTCCATCCTAGGTGGGCTGTGCAAGGCTGTGCATGGTCCACCTCAGGGACCTGGTGCTCCCAGCTGCATCTGCCCAGGGGCCTGTTTCTGCCCCCAACCCAGCCTCCACAAGAGCTCCCTGAGACTCAGTCTGGGCAATCCCATCTCCTGTTGAAGTCCCATAATCTGTGAAGTTTGTGGTCGATAAAGGAAGTTTAGGAATAGGAAATAGAGGAGCTGTTTTAAATATAGAGACCTAAGGCTTAGTCTACACATAAAATACAAAGGAAAAAAGGGAGCCCTCAGATACTGTATAAGGAAAGTAATTCAGGTGCAGGATGAGAAACCCAAAGCCTGACCTTGAAATAAAGCCCATAACATGCATCCCCAACAAAGGTGTGGGGTGCCTGGGTGGGGGTGACCCAGAATAGATTTCCTGAGGAAAGTATTTGAGAGAGAAAACAAAACAAAAAAATGAATCCTGTACGGAAAGTCAGCTTTGTGGCACGGGGTTGGGGCAACCAGACTCATTTTGTCAATATCTGCTACACCCAAACTTCCAGAAAGGGCAGCGCCCTCAAAGAAGACAGGGTCTGAGGACGCACCAGACAGGTGAACGAAGAGGTTCAGGATGTGTGAGTGTTTTAAAACACACCATCTACCGAAGACTTGTGCCCACAGTAACAAATACAAAACAACTTTTTTCCATCTTTTGAATCATCAGACCAAGAAATCTGAAAGAATCATTTTGTGGGAGTCTATGTGCTCATCAAACTGATCTGCAAAGTTTGAGGACTCGATCAAACAGAATAATGCAATGCCTTCTTAAAATATTTCTCTTATGGAGGTTGGATGAAAGATATGCTTTGTTCTGCTAATGTGTAAGGCACGTGGTGTCAGCTCCACAGGGACAGGAGGAACCCACTGCCAGCCAACCTCTCAGGGATATTTCCTCTGCTCAAAGATGGGATCAGCCCTGTGCAGCACAGGCTGACCCAGGAGAAACAGGAAAATTCCCAGGTCCAGTCAGCAGGGCAGTGGCACCTCGACCCCCAGTGTCCACTCCCCACAGTGGACCAACCTGAATTCCAGCCAGCCACAGTCCCTGGTCACAGCCATCCAGACCCCTCCTTAGGAGGCTGTAACACCCCACACCCAACCCACACCATGCCCCAGCCAACTCTAATAAAAGAATGCTCTTCCCTGGAGATGACTCATTGTTTTATACCTCCAAGGTTCGCACATCAGAGAGGAGACGGTGGGTCCATCTGGTGTCTCCAGGTTCTGAACTGTCATGACTTTTGCTCACAGGTGTAGCCAAGCCCGCAGCCTGTCAGAGGAGGCCTCCACCCCTAACACGTCTCCCTCCACTACCCCAACCCTTCCTCTTCCTGGCCATTCTGCCTCCAAATCCCCATTAATTCTCATCTGCAAATCTCTGAAAACCTGCCACCCTGGGGGTGCAGCTGGCCCAGGAAAGGGAGCACAGAGGGCAGCAGCCCATCAATAATCGTCAGCAGGGAAGACCGCGCAGCTAGGCAGCAGCTAATTAGGTAGGGTGGAGTAATTAAATTCACAGGCTTTGATCTGTTCTTCAAATATTTCCAAATGTTCTCTATCATTTGGCTTTAGATACTATCACACTTCTCCACAATTACAAGATGCCTCCTGGTTGACCTTGGTCTCTCTGCTGCTGAGGGACCGAAGCTGCAGCCAGGCCAGCATCCCCCAGAGGAGGTGAGTGAGAAGCCTCTCAACTGGGAATCAAGCAGTTGCATTAATGTAACTTATAGACACGGGCGATAGGAAAATGCAGGAAATGGCTGAACAAGCTGTTTGCCAGTCCTTTTCAATTTCGAAAATCAGATGGGCCATCACCAGAGGGGACTTAAAGGGAAGCTGAAGCTAATTTGCAACAGTGTTTTGTATCCATCACCAAGGCACAGACTATCACATTTCCATCTGGAGAAAGCGCGCCTCCGCTCGCTGAGACACGGCATCGCCATTCAGAAGGTCTCATTTCCATGGCCTTCCTGCCCCCCAGAAAAGAGGCTACTCTGTGCCGGAGCCTTAGGGAAAGGACCCACCAGCCATGGTGGTGTCTCTCCTCCCCATGAGGAAAGACCAGCCAGTTTTTTTTTTTTTTTTGCTGAAGTAGGTAGCTGTTTTGTGATTAGCAGGAGTTTGTGAAGAGCTGGGATCCCACTGGCTCCCAGCCTGCACCCCCACCTCAGCCCTGCAGGGCCATCACGGAGAAGTCCCATTGCTACGCTGCCTGCTGGTACAGTCGACAGGAACCAACTCGGATTCGCTGGTCAGCAGTGTCGTCTCATCATCTCCTAAAAACTGGGAGCTCTGGCGCAAATACCACTCTCCAATTCTGCTACTTTCCCCCTTCCTCAGAATAAAAATAACCTCTTCAAGGGAAATGGCTGTCTATGGGTAAACCGTCTGAGTGAAAGGAGAACCCACTCCCAACACTGCCTCTGCAGACTTCCGAAACCAAACAGGAGCCTCAATGTCTGAACGTTTCTATTACTTCATCTACGCATAAAGTGCTCACAACCATCCAAGAAGCACAATCTTTTAACACAAAACAATGGAAAGTGAGAAGGCTGTTTCATTACTTTTCCATCTTTGGCTCAGACATGGAAAGGCTATTCTGGGCTGAGTCTTACAGGAAGTACCAAAAACCTCAGGAGGGATGGAGCTGCTGCAAGATTTCCAGTCTGTTTTAACAGGCTGTTGGAGACATTTCAGACAGGTTTCTGCTGAAGACCCAAACATGTGGGTGCTTATCTGAACTGAACCCAAATCTTTGGAATTTTACACCTCACTCCTGAAAACTCTGCCGCATGCTCTGACTTGCAGCTCCCGGAGGCACTGTCTCCTGGGAGTCAGGGTCACCTTTGCATACACCTGTTCTGCCCAGGGTGGTTGGGCAACGTCTTTCAACTCTGTAATTCTCCAGTTCGTTCTATATGGTCTGTGCAACCACTGAGCTTTCAAAGCAAGCCCACTGGAGTGCTTCATAGCTGAATGGTCATAGGAGGGCTTTATAACGAATCTACTTGGAGCAACTCAGAACAGGTATCAGCTAGAAGGACAATTAAAGTACGTGTTCTGCCAGGAAATGCTGCCAGTTTTTACCTGTTAAAGCAATTGGGAAATAGACCTGTACCTGCTGAAAAATTTACTTGTACGTGCACGCATGATGTGGGAGGGTGAGCAGGTGTTTGCGAACCACAGTTATGTTCTTAACAATGCTTTCTGTCTCCAATTGAAAAAGAATGTTTGCTGCTCACACTTTCTTACAACGAGAAGAGGAATGTTCTGTGGAGCTCAAGAGCCTGATGGGGTGGTTAGATTTTCAGAGTGAAAGAAAGTGCTTGCTATGGAGCATGAATTTCCACATCCAACATATTTTGGGATTTTCTTTAATCAAAAGCAAGCAGCTTTGGATTCTTCCTCCTAACTCTTCTCTGCTAAACAGTAGGAAAGGAACTAGCCCTGGTAACCAAGGCCCAGAGGACACCTCAGTCACTTCCTGGCCCTCTGTGCTGGGATTTGCCCAGAAGCAACATTTCCCCCTGTGCTTGAATGAAAGGACCCCACTACAGGAACAAAGAGACAGTAAAGTAATTCATTGAGTAATCCTGCTGAGAAATGAATCCCATTTGAAGCCAAATCTAATTGCACAGAGACACTGAATTCGTGCCTAGGTGATAATAGATAAGGAATGCTTTCATTATGCTACAATGGATGAGTAGACTCTTCAAGAGCAGCCTAGTGCCCTGACAACCCACATGTAAATGGGGAGTTGCATCAGTGTGTTCCATAGACTAATTTCAGATTAGAATGAAACACAGAGAAGACATGTTTTTACAACAAAGGAAAAATAGTTTGATGTTTCTTTGTAAGTCCTCTGGCTGTGCCCTTCTTTTCCTGGGTTATAGCTGCAGAGTGTGGGCCAGAGAGTGCTTTCCTGTCGTCTCTGCCGTGCAGGAACAGCTGCTGCCGTGAAATATCTGAAGCCCAAGGGCAGAGCCCCCAAATCCTCAGTGTTCCACACAGGCAAAAGCTGGGAGATTGCTACTTTTGCTCCAGCTTCCCCCTTTCCATGGTCACAGCAAACAGAGCCACCGTATTCAGGAAGTGGTGACTGGTCTATAATTGGAGTGTGGTCTGCGGTCAGGCCCATTGTGGTCAATATTGTTGCCTCCCCCTGAATTTTGTTCCATGAAGGTGCCATCTTTAATGTTGCCAATGTATTATCATCCCTTCTCCCTCCCCCAAAAGCCTTGTCCGTAGCACATTCCTAACCATCAGACCACTTATAAACATAGGTCAATGAACTTTTGCCCTTCTAGCATGGACATTCAGAAGCCCAAGGCCTACTTCTTCTTGCAGTCTCAATGCAAAGACAACAGTGAAAAAATACTGGCACTAAGCCAGCTGCAGAAGCATCTCATTTAACCTGGCAAACAATACTCAGTTATAGGAGCAGGTCACAGGAAGATGGGAGACCCAGACGACCCTCAGGCAGACCAAGCCCACGAAGCACCTGTGAGAGGGATGGGCAAGGTTGCCAGGGCACACAAGCACAGCTAGGTAGTCCAGGAGATCCATGGACATCGAAAATGTCCAGCTTAGATAGCCAATTTCCACCTGCTCTACTTTGCAACTTTACTGTGCTATTGGCCACACGTAAAGCTGTGTAACTGAGGCCCTTGTCTTGTTCAACTGTCTCAGCCGCTTTGATTTCAATGGAAAATGACATGTGTTTTCAAAGAAGCCTGGGCAGGGCCTCCCAGCTGAGAAATACAATCGTGAGCACGGGGACCTGGGTTTACCCATGGACAGCCGCATTCTTTCCTGGAGCTTCAGAGTCAAGCACATTGACTTGTAAAACCTTAATTAGGGTCTTAAAATGGTTACAGCACTGTTAAAAGGGTGAGGGGTGGGATGTCCACAGAAATCCAACATGTCTGTTCCCTCACTGTGTGCTTATTTTCATCTAACTCCCTTTTGAAAAAGCAGCACCCACCACCCGATAGCCATCTCACCGGAGTGAGCAGGTGCTGGGCGGAGCACAAAGAGCGCCAGCTTTCTCTGTTTAAGATCCTCACCCTGGCCGGGCGCGGTGGCTCAGGCTTGTAATCCCAGCACTTTGGGAGGCTGAGGCGGGCGGATCACGAGGTCAGGAGATCGAGACCATCCTGGCGAACACGGTGAAACCCCATCTCTACTAAAAATACAAAAAAATTAGCCGGGTGTGGTGGTGGACGCCTGTTGTCCCAGCTTCTTGGGAGGCTGAGGCAGGAGAATGCCGTGAACCCGGGAGGCAGCAGAGCTTGCAGTGAGTGGAGATCGCACCACTGCACTCCAGCCTGAGCAACAGAGTGAGACTCCGTCTCAAAAAAAAAAAAAAAAAGATCCTCACCCTCTATGGTGCCATGTTACTGCCAATGTGCAGAAATCCCCTTCCCAAGTTCCCCAAGGTGTTTAGGATCATTGAAAACCATGACAATTGCTGGCTTGCTTTCAGGTGAGCACTATAAACAAACCCCTGCCCAAGTGGAAAATGCTTTCCAAGCCAGCTTTTCTAAGTCAACGCCAGTCTCCAAACCTGGACATTTCACAAGGATCTTCTCATGTTTTCCATTGTTTTGCTTCCAACATACATCCTAAAGCCCGAGTCTTTCAGGTTTGCATCTCTAATGGCCTCTTGCAAATGGCCTGGCTATTTTGTCTTGAATGATTCTAAAGTTTTGCATTCTTTGGGGTAGGTGGATCCATTCACTGCTGGACAGACCATCTGCAACTCAGCCAGTCGCCAAACACTTCCTGAGCTCATGGACCTAGCTAGCTCCTGGCTGGCATTTATTGCAGGCCTTTCAGTGTCCTGGGTAGTTTGCAGGCATTCCCTTCCATTTTTCATGTCCTTATGAGGTAGATGACATTTTTACCCCAGTTTTACATATGAGGAAACTGAGACTCAGAGTTGTGAAGCCACTGGCACACACAGCATAGCAAGGAAGCAGCAAATGTGACACCTCACCCAGGTCACCTGGCTCAGAAGCCTAAGCACAAATCCACTGGCGGGCCTGGGGTACCGTGGCACACAAAATACCAACATCTCCTGCCCTCGTGGATCCCACAAGGGAGAATTCAGAAACTAAACAAATGCAAATAACATATTAAATAAGCACAGGAGGAACAGAAAGTACAGATCGCTATGGAAATTGTGCAGCAGACGTACCTTGCAAATGTGCAGTTTCCTTATATGGAAACACACAGGCCTTCTCAGAGGGAGAAATGAAAGCATACACCAAATGCACTTTCTCTCCTCTAGATCCTAATCCCTGCCTGGAACAGGTTACATTTTTCTTAGGGAGTTGAAGAAATGTATTAAATACCTGAAATCCTTAATCATTAATTTGTTCTCATCTAAAACCTAAGAGGATCTACACACAATGCTGATGTGACTAAAAATTAAAATAAAACCCAAGAGGATCACTAACACTCTACCTTTTGAAAAAATCTATGAAGTGATATCATTTGCATTTTTTCCAAGACAGTGTACATTGCTCTAAATTAAAAATAAGCATGTGCCTGAGATTTAGAAAATAAAGTGGAAAAAAGTAAATGCTGCTTTCTGTATCATGTGGACATTTTTTATTAGAATTTGTTTTTCAGAGAAAACTCAGTTTTAAGCAAATGTTTTCCCTCCTGTAAAGCTGGGATGGTACTAGGAGGTGTTGATGGCAAAGTAGAAAAGTAAACCAGGGAGAGGAACTGCGGCTAATTTGCTCTTTTATACTAATTTTTAAAAATGATTAGTGGAAAAGGGCATTGAAGCTACTGATCAGACTAAAATATTTTAACGCATCTATAAACTTTGATTATCTATACTATATTGTAACAGCATCAGCTAGCACATGTTAGGAGTGTATTATTTGCCAGGTACTGGGCTAGGTCTTTGCTATAGTTATGCCTTTCCAGGCAGATATTGTCGTAACTACTCACGAAATGTAAAAATGAATCATTGTCACAACTGGCTTGTAGGGAGTGCTGGCCCCACACCAAGCATTATCCTACACATTTTATGTGTCTTAGGGGACATTTTCCATTAACTACTAGTGCAGCATCTAAATCCCCATCCTATTAAGGGGGGGAGGTAAGGAATGAGTCCCACTTTCCCTCAGCGCACCCTCTGGTGGCTTGCATCCTACTGTTTAGATTGGCCATTGACTCCTGAAGAAATGGTTTCATTTCAGAAACAGTTGGCCAGTTTCAGTCATGCGATGGTTGCCTTCTCATAAGCTAGCTCAGCCCTGCTTTGGAAAGCCAGTGGTCATCTACAAGGTTGGCAAGCAAGAATTCTAACTAAATCACAAGCATTTTCTCATTTAACCCTCACAGCCACCAAATGAGGCAGATACTTTACTATGTCGATGTTATAGGCAAAAAATTAAGGTGCCGAGGGGTTGAATGCCTGGTATGGTTTGCCTCTGTGTCCTCACCTAAATCTCATCTTGAATTGTACTCCCATAATTCCCACGTGTTGTGGAAGGGACCCGGTGGGAGATTATTTGAATCATGGGGCCAGTTTCCCGCATATTGTTCTCATGGTAGTGAACAAGTCTTATGAGATCTGATAGTTTTATCAGGGGTTTCCACTTTTGCATCTTCCTCATTTTCTCTTGCCGCTGCCGTATAAGAGGTGCCTTTCGCCTCCCGCCATGATTCTGAGGCCTTCCCAGCTATGTGGAACTGTAAGTCCAATTAAACCTCTTTTTCTTCCCAGTCTCGGGCATGTCTTTATATGCGAGAAAATGGACTAATACAATGCCTTATTCAAGATTGCAGAGCTAGTGCCAGTGTTGAAACCTGAGCAATCTGACACCAAATCCAGCTCAGGGAGATTTACTAACTTACCCAAGCAACTCTGGGTACAGTCATTATCTGATTCCACTATCACAGGCAGCTTTTTATTGTTGTGAAGTTCAACTGAGACACAGGAGAGACACAGAGACCAAGAAGAGCATTCAAGAGACTGCTATAATCCAGAACATAGTACTTTGAGGCTTATCCCCTGGGCTCCTAGAACCTTTCAAATGCTCCACTCCATATCCCAGCTCTATTTCTGGACAGCAAGCCTGCCCTCCCCAAATGGAGCCTTCACCTCCTCCCTGGGCCTTGATCCCAATACAGAGGGTCAGATGAGGTTCTGCAGACCAGAACATTACCTCACAGTGACTTCCAGGAGGCAGGTCTCTTCGCCCCACCAGGGAGGAGAGGCCCCACTGTCCCTGCACCTGCAGCCAGGCAAGGGGAGGTTTCTTCTTTTTAAAATCCCTCCTTGTTTCCATAAATCTCAGGCCTCTTAACCTTCCAAGCTCTGAATAAAGGTACAGTGTTTCTTCTCCACAAACAGCATACTGTGCCCCACTTCTATCAAGGCAAGGGTCACCCAGTGCCCGTTGAAAACAGCCTTCCCATTGAGAATGTTCACATTG
The DNA here is from genome assembly GCF_047675955.1 of Chlorocebus sabaeus. Lineage (NCBI taxonomy): Eukaryota > Metazoa > Chordata > Mammalia > Primates > Cercopithecidae > Chlorocebus > Chlorocebus sabaeus. The sequence goes on along the minus strand of NC_132911.1, from coordinate 52,627,389 downwards.
CTTACTTTCCCTGTAGTTCTGAATCTTCTCTCCTTGTCCATTCAAAGTTCCAGTGAAGGTGCTGCATTGATAACGACTTTTGCCTCTCCAGTGTTCACAATGGAAGGCGGGGAGAGAGATTAACCACAGCCCAGGGGAAATTCTGAAGATGGTGGGAATGGGGTGGGCCCCCAGGGCCACCAGCAGTCAGTGAGGAGCCCTGCAGGCAGGCAGCTCTTCACACCACATGGATACTTTCAATGGCTCACTTCTTTAGATGAAAATGAAAGAGAGGTCATGGAGCTCTTTCTTCTCTACCTCTGAAATGGTTCATTCTGCTTTCCTGCCAGTTACCGATGGCCAAGGAAACGGGTGATGGTTTCAAATAATAATACAAAGAAGGAGGAAGAGGAAGAAGAGAGTGGTTGGGGGGCAATTCTCATTGTTGGTTTCCATTTTCATGGGGTTTACTGAGCAGCCACACTGAACATGAGGTTAGATTTGTGAGACTGAGCTAACCTAGATATTTCATGAGAGACTGACTTCAGATTAAGTTATCTTTTTGTGCTCTTCGGTATACAGCTTTTCAAATGAATCAAAAATGGATTCAAAGAAAACTAATTTTCATTTTAAATCCCTATGGTGAAATAGGTCATTTCATATGTTTTCCTTTTCAAGTGTTGTTTATATTGTGTATGTCTATATAACATCTAATACACCATGAAAACTAATTAAATGGTAAAATAATTAGAATTTATATACAATCATATAAGTACACGAACTGAAATTTTTCACTCCTTTTTATTTTTTGTCAGTTTATATTAGGTAATTGCATTAGGCAATTTAGAATTTGTCTCATCAACTGAAACTTTGAAGAGTATATTCAAGTGAAAATAGCAAAGCTCTTTGTATTTTTAACAGACTTAACCCCAATAATAACATTAACCCCAATAATATCTGAAGTCCTACTGAAGTGCCATGTCAAAGGCATTACAGTAGCTCTGAAGAAAAAGTAAAATATCTTCTCAGACAACTCTGGGAAGAAGCCTACCACCCGACCATGATACCCATTTCTTGTCTAGCTACAGGGTTTTTCCTTCTGCCCCACAGTGCAGTGGAAACAAGCTCTTCTCAAGGTGTAAGCACAGGACAAGTTTCCTGCTAAGTGGTCCTAAGTCAACAAGGCCATGTGATAGGAATTTGGGGAGAAATGAGTTGTACAGGAATAGTGGGGAAAGGACTATTTTTCCATGTAGGCTTCTCTTGGAGTGGGGAGATTAGGAAATCTCCATGATATAAAATGAACGAAGTTCGAATCATTGTCACCCTCTCCATTTTGACTCCAATTTGACCGTAGTGCTGAATCCCATTCGTTTTAAGTGTATGTTAAAAGTATTTAAATAAAATGCAACTGCCCCCAAACTGTGAGACTGTGACTGGGAGGGGACATGACTGTGTATTTGGAGACATCAGGTATGTTGGGGGTTGGGGGTAGCCACTGGGACGTGGCTGATGCTTCATCTTCTAACACTCATTTGCCCAATTTAAAGAGAACTTTTTGAGGAATGTTGTGCAAATTTATTTTCTGCCCACTTTTAGAACCTATACTAGGACAATGTGGGTGGTGTATCGGATTATGTACCCTAAACATCTGAAGTAAATAGGGTTGTGCCATTTCTAAACATCCAAATACTGAGGTACAAAGAGATGGAATGAGTGTCTCATGATCCCACAGCTTATCGGTGTTAAAGTTTAAATGAAGGGGAGAAAAGGCACTAGATCTGAGAAGCTTCTAGTTCATAGGTCTCACATGTCACTGGTAAAGCGTGTTTGGAGGGGAAAAATGGTGATACTTTGGATAGTTGGATTTCTTAATGAAAACTTGTTACATTCCTTTACTTTTCTCCAGAGGCAGCCCGGGCGACAGTTTGCACTTCGCATTCCCTAGGGTCTCCAGTCACTGAGTGCTCCCTGCCCTCTTTCAGGACACAGATGAAATCCATCTTCTGTCTTTCATGGGAGTGGTGGAGGACACGAAGGTGGGGGCGGAATCAAGTTTAAACACTAAGAAAATGAAAACAGATGCGTGGAGAGGAGGCGAGGCTGGTGGGAATGAGGGCCCGGAAGTCGTTCTCGGTCCTGGCGGCCTCTGCATCGCGCTCCTCCCCAACACCCTCCTCCAGAACCTCCGGGAGGGGCTGGCCTCGGTGGGCAGCGCCAGCAGGGAACCGCTCCTTCCTCCGCGGAAAACCCTGCTCGGCAGTCCCAGCATGCCTTTTTCAATACACTGTTTACAATTAATTGGGAGAACCAGAGCTGGGAGAATAAGGATGCAGTAGAGAGAAAATTAAGAGAGGCCAGTCCCTGAACCACGTGAGGAGAAAAGTGCAGGGTCTTGTCTGTTTGTAGGCATGGAGAACAGGTGCCAAGGGCAGCGGCTCCTTGGCTGGCCCGCGGGTCCAGAGGACGGTGAGCAGACCAGGCCGGTGGCGGGTGGCCGGCCTGGGCGGGAGGCCGGTGTTTGCGGAGGGCGGGCCTGCCGGCCCCTGGACGCCAGGGTGGACTGGCGGCCTGGCGCAGCGCAAGCCCAGCTCTCCATCACCAGCCGCCTAGCGGCCAGCACTCCTGAGCAGGAGCCGCCCCGCCCACCTGGCTCCGCCCCGCCGCTGGCCAGAGCTGGGGCGCGGGGGCTGACGTCAGCGCCCCGCCCCCGCCTGAGTCAGACACCCGCGTCCAGCTCCGCCTGAGACTGAAGGGCGCCGGACGTCTGCGGGGGGTGGGGGAAGCTTGGGGCTTCACTAAGGAGCCAGCTGCCTGCGGGTCTCTCTCCAACAGTTCTCCTGGCCCTGGAGGGAGCCATCCTCCGCATAAAATACCTTCCTGAACCGCGTTGTTGCTGCCTGCAGGATACAACCCAGGCTTTTTATAGCACTCCTCATACAAGTGCCTCTGGACCTACTTTTACAAGAGGGGGTGGGGTACTGAGAGGAGCTAACTTTTCCTTGTGGCACAACAGGAATTTGGCCAGGAGGCTGCTGGTCATGTTACTGGAACTGTGTGGGCTGGGCCGGATGAGCTTGCTGAGAGCCCCAAAAAGGACCTAGCCAGAATGAGAACGAGCACCAGAGAGTGTGTCGGCCCTGGCCTCGCTCACACAGTGTGCACACACAGGTAGTTTTATACCTCCGGCATGTTCACGCAAATAAATATCAACCCCAAAGAAAACCTCCATAGTGTCTGCCAATGAGCATCTCATATAATTTACAGTATGCTGTCTACAATTAATTAAACCAACTCCAGGACCTCATGGTGGGGACCCGTCAGTCACAGGCCAGGTTATGCAACAGTGTTGTATAGTCCGCATCTGGCTCATCTTGTGTGCTGAATGTACTGCAGGAGATGGCAGGCTTGGAAATGTCAGCTAGAGTCAAGATCCTGGCCAAAGGAGGCAAAGATACTGAAGGCCACTGGATTCACACAGGACTATCCTCACAGGGCTCTGGGGCTATGATGGGGTCTTCACTGACAGGAGAAGAAGGACCTGGGGCTCACAGAAGCCTGGGCAACCGGAGCGAAGGCAGGCAGCACAAGGCCTAGTCTTAGAGCTGAGACATGGAGGCCTGCAAGTATAGAGCAGAACAGTGGGTTGTTTTATTTTTTTAATCAGTGTACTGAGACTTTACAGATTCTTATAACTTCTTGAGAAGAGCATACCAGTATTTTAGGCGTCTATCTTAAATATACCCTATATTGTTTCTTAGAATCCCAAAGAGGCCTACAATGATGCTGGCGTTGTGCCTCGCACTTGCCATTTGATCGCAGGTGAGTTTTCACAAGCATATTACAGCCACTTGAAGGTGACATGAAGGTGATACCTGCCTCCTCTCCTACAGACCAAATACTCCTAAACCCACCGTCTCCACTCTCCAGGCATCAAAGTATGTTTACTGATTCAAGGAGCTTTATTTTTAGAAAACCCTTGAACACATGTATACTGAACAACAACTGAAAGGATAAAAATCTCATTTTGATTTTCTCTATAGCAGAATTTCTGGTACCGTGGAGAAACAAGAAATTAGCTCTTGTGGGAATGGATTTATATGGAAAACCGAGCAAATCTGTTTTGTTGAGGGAAACTAAATTTATACGGCTGATTTTCTTCAAACTGTTCAAAACACTCAAAGGCCCTATCTCTATTATCCAATGATCTAGAAAAGTCTTCATTTTGAGAACAAAGGAATTTCTAACTACATGGATTTCAAAACAGCCCATCTGACTTTTCCATACATTGATTTAGGTTCTTATCCATGTACAAGTAGTAGGAAAAAAATGAAATCCCAACGAGCCAACAAGAAAGTATTGCAGAGTATTACAGCTGGACCTCTAAGGAGGAATAACAAAATATACTAAGTATCGCCAAATGATATTTACTAATAACCCTCCCAGTTGTAATTACAGTCTGTATCGTGAAAGTGAGAAGGTAAAGCAAGCAGAAATGTTTTCTTTCTGTACCTCTGTTCCTTTCCCGAAATACCACCCAACTCTGATTTGATTCTACCAAGATTTGAGTTTGAAATTTGTCCAGATCAAAGCTAGAGATCATGATGATGGTTCTTTGGGGATGAGGTCAGATTGGATTCATAGTAACATTGCAGTAACAACTATGGCCTGCAGTGACATTGGTCATTTCCAAGACACCTCCCTATATTATTTTATCATAATGACTCTTTTAATAAGTGTTGTTATCCCCCACTTAACAGGTGAAGAAACAGAGGTCAGGTAAATTAAATACTTTGAGTCACACGGCTAATGAATAGCTGAACCAAATCCATCTATGGGCTGTCTTGTTCAGTTTCTGCTGCTGTAACAAATTGCTATGGACTGGGTGGTTTAAACAACAAACATTTATTTCTCACAGTTCTGGGGGCTGGGAAGATGAAGATGCCAACAGATTCGATGTCCAGCAAAGGGTCTCTTCCTGGTTTGCAGGCAGCCATCTTTTTCTTGCATCCTCACATGGTGGCAAGCACAGACAGGAAGCAAGCTTTGTAATGTCTGTCTTCTGAGGGCTCTAATGCCACTTGAGGGCTCCATCCTCAGAACATTGTCTAAGTCTACTTACCTCTCTAAAGGCCTCACCTTCAAACACCATCCCAGTGGGACTTAGGGCTTCAACATAGGAATCTGAAGGGGACATCATTCAGTTCATAGCACTCACCTCCAAATGAGGGTTTTGTTTCCATGCACATCCTTGGTTTTACTGCATCACCTGGCTGTAGGCCCTGACTGACTGGATAAGAATACAAACCTAGGATCTCAAGAGAAACTGCACAATGCACAGGATTCCTTCATGTACTAAGAACAACATATCATGACCTGATGAAAAAGAAGGAAAAAAAAAAAACATATATATATATATACACATCTGCTAGACAGCTAGAACTTTTCGGGAACAAAAATATACATCAGATACACCCCAAACAAAAATGTATTTTTGTTTGAAACCTGAGTAGAGAAGGAGGATGGGGAGAACTAAAAGACCAACTAATTCCTGAGCTATCCTTATGCTACCACCTCATTAAATGGCCCCATTAAAGCATTAGTGTTGTGAGCATTAAGAACCAACCTCAGAGTATGTGGCCTTAGATTCAGGTTCTGGCCCCTAGATGTACTAGCTTTGTAACCTTGGCAGTTTCCTCTAAGATCTTTGCTATGGTTTGAATGTGCCTCCCAAAAAGTATGTGTTGGCAACTTAATCTCCAATGCAACAGTGTTGGGAGGTGAGGCCTAACAGGAGGTATTCAGGTCATGAGGGATACAGCCTCATGAATGGGTTAATGCCAATTTATTAAAGACCCTGAGGTTGTGAGTTCAATCTCTTGCTCTCCCTCATTCTCTCTTTGCCTTCCCACCATGGTTTGATGCAGCAAGAAGGCCCTCACCAGATGCTGGTACCTTGATATTGGACTTCCCAGCCTCTAGAACTGAGGAAATAAATTTATGTTCTTTGTAAATAACCAAGCCTGTAGTATCCTGTTACAGCAGCACAAAATAGACTAAGATAGTCTTTCAGATCTCATTTCTTCATACATATAGATTTTTAAGAAGTGCTTATTCCAAGGGTTTTCCTATGAGATTTTAATGAGATAATGCATGTAATGGTACTTTGTGGAGGGCCAGGAAATCAGTAAATATCAGCTTTTTTCACAAGCCCACAACTATTTAAAAACAGAACACTATTTAACTAAAATGAAATGAAATAAGTACCTTTGCCCAAAAGTCCTTATTAGTTTATTTGAAAAGGAGCTCTATTTCAGATTATTTTTCAGTTAGCTTTTTGGGAACTGATCAGTGTACACAAAAAGTTCAGCCATTACAGGAAACCTGGGAAATGAAGGAATTCACATGCTAAAAATAAAAAGAGTTTCAGCCAATGTTAACCTGAATAGGTATTATATTATTTCACTTGGGTCTTTTCCTCCAACATGAGTTCAAACAAAAATAACCAAATATGTTCAAAAGCTCTAGCTGCCCAGTGACCCTGCTCTGTGAAGACCCTATGGTTCTGGTGCTGCAGGATGGGAGGCAGAGGCATTTGCCCTGCAGGACCCTTCCTATACCTCTCCTGACTAATCAGTTATTGCCTAGGATCAGCATCAGTAAGAGTGGTGGGGAAACGGATAGGGGACATCTGAAGGAATTCTTCAATAGCTAAGTTGGGTGGGTTTTCCCCCTGTGTAACAAAGGTGAAGAACGGCAGGACCCTGAGTTATGTAGGGCTTCAAGACTCCACTTTATGTATGGAGATTTTCCTCTCCTCCCAGGAAAGATCCCTCCCCTTAAGAAAAAGTCTGTGCTCCCCACGAGAGCAGAAGCCCAGGCCTGTCTTCAATGAAACAGCCTGGGATAGTGGCTGCCGGCCCGTAAGCCCCATCAGGGACTTGAGTGATAGTTGCGTGAGCAAAATAAACTGTGAAATTAAAGTTACCTGTTTCTGGCAGAAACCTGACTTATGGGGGATCTTTATAGATCTGGGAATAGTAAAAGAGAGCGGTGAAAAATCAAAAGCACCCAGAGTGATAATCCACACTGATTTAATTTACTCAAAAAGTATTTCAGTCATCTCTTTCTGCCCATGTAAACCCATGCCTAATCTCTAAGTGGTCTGGTATTTATGATAAAAGACACAAGAATACTCATCTACTCGAAGAAGAGCTCTTTTGAAACTGGCCTGCTTATTCTGGTGTGAGATACTGCTCAGAAAATATAGGAAGCTAGAGTGAACGAGCAAACAGATCCCCAGCTGGCTGTCAGCCAGCATGTTCCCTATTCCCTGGCATGTGTATGTAATCTATTAGCCTGTAAATTCCTCGAGTACATGGGCCATGACTTCCACTTCCTCTGTACCCCTCCCCTGCACATAGTACAATAGCCTGCATGAAATTAATAGTCAGTAAACATTGTCAGTTGTGCAATGTTTAAACCTGTTTTTACGAGCCACGTCTACCTCAAAAAAACCAAACCATATATATTATTTTAATACATAAGATCAGATATACCACATTTATTTGGTAAAATAAATGTGCTACAAGCACACTTTTTAACAGATTTTTACGGTGTAGATAGATTACTTCACCTCCGCCAAATACGGGCAGACATTAAGGTCTCCATCACTGCAGGACCTGTCACCTAGAGTGAGCCTATGGCTCCCCACTCTAGAATGTCCCCTTCAACAAGTCTCAAAAGGCTTTCCCACAACAATTATGTGTGAGTAGACAGTGATTAAAATCCCTTCCATTTACGTTTCAGCCATGGAGGACCCACTGCTTTGCTTTGTTTTGCTACATATCGTATCAGTCTCTGCTGCTTGAGTTGATAACTGCATTGTACGGAGATAGTATGTAGGGAAAAGCGTTTACGTCTGTATATGTACATGTGTGCACATGCATGCACACACACACAGTTATCTGCCTGGCCAGGCTCAGTGGCTTACACCTGTAATTCCAGCACTTTGGGAGGCCAAGGTGGGCAGATTGCTTGAGTCCAGGAGTTTGAGACCAGCCGAGGCAACATGGCAAAATCCTGTCTCATTTTTTAAAAAATTTTAAATTAAAAAACATTGTATATAGATGTATCTCCACCAAACATCAGCTGCAATTGACCAGGAAGAAAAATTCAGAAATATGTGAAGATAGATATTATTTGCAGAGAATCAGGACATTCATTTATTATACAGTCTATTATTGTCATTTTAAGTAAAAATATTACTTGTGTCTTTTAGGGATTTTCTCTCTATTTTTTCACGGCTTCACTGCAACTCCCAATCTTCTTTGTGCTGTCGTGTGACTGTGTCTGGCCAATGGAATGTGGGCTAAGTGAGATACACGGTTTTTAGCACTGGCTGGCAAACCTCCCTGTGTGATCCTCCACTCTTTCTCTCTTCTCCTGCCTGCTGCTCCTGTCACCTGTCACCTGTGCTTCTCCTGTCATTTCACAGGAGCCCAGGGAGGATGTGGAGGCCCTAGACCACTGGCTGTCAGTTAGAGGCAATTTTGCTCCCAGGGAACACTGGCAATGTCTGGAGATATTTTGGTGGTCACAACTGGGCAGGATGTTATTGGCAACTGGTGGGTAGAAACCAGGGATGCTGCTAACCATCTTACAGTGCAGAGGAAAGTGCCCACAACAATTATTTATCCAGCCCAAAATGTTGATAGTGTTGAGATTGAGAAACTTGGCTGTAGACAATGGCTAACATTATAGGTGGAGAGAGGCTGGATCCCGGAGTGACTCTGAGGAGCAAGCACCACCCATCCCGCATGTCCACTCCATTGTCACCACCCTTCTTTATCATCTCCAAGTCTAGATGCAAATTGTGAGAAATAAACCACTGAATTAAAACCCTGAGATTTCAGGGTTATTTGTTAAGACAAGTGCCTTACTCTAATAGACTAGGAAACACAAGCCTTATAAAGCAAAACTTAGAGGCGTGCCTTGTAATAGATCACAGGAAAATATGAGGAAAATGTTTTGTTTTGTTTTACTTGCTTTTGATGCTTTTATATAGCATAATAGTAACTGAAGTCCTGGTGCTGTCCATTAAGGAAGGAATCTTCCAGGCCTCCTTGCTGGGCAACTATCTTGCAATGAAAAACAAACAGGTCCATCAGGGCATCTGGCATAAACTAGTGAGGAAGACTCAGCTTTTCCTACATGCTGCACACAGCTTGCCATCTACTGACACCATTTTATGAATGGCTGACATGTACTTCAGTGATGCCACTTAGTCTAGAGGCTTATAACAAACAACAAACATGAAAATCCGAGGACACATTTTCAAGAAGAGTGCAGAGATTGGCTTGCAGTTCCCTCTGACTCACTTGGAAGCCTCCTGTGCTTATGGTTTCATTTTTCTAACTGTTGACACCAAGCCTTCTTGGTGATTTTGTGTCCAGAATTTATTCCTTCTGGTGGGTTTTTGGTCTTGCTGACTTCAAGAATGAAGCCATGGACCCTCGAGGTGTGTATTACAGCTCTTAAAGATGGTGTGTCCAGAGTTGTTCCTTCAGATGTTCAGATGTGTCTGGAGTTTCTTCCTTCCGGTGGGTTCGTGGTCTTGCTAACTTCAGGAGTGAAGCTGCAGACCTTCGAAGTGAGTGTTACAGCTCTTAAAGGTGGCGCATCCAGAGTTGTTTGTTCCTCCTGGTGGGTTTGTGGTCTCACTGACTTCAGGAAAGAAGCCGCAGACGCTCACAGTGAGTGTTACAGCTCATAAAGGTAGTGCAGACCCAAAGAGTGAGCAATAGCAAGATTTATTCTGAAGAGCGAAAGAACAAAGTTTCCACAGCGTGGAATGGGACCTGAGTGGGTTGCCACTGGTGGCTCAGGTGGCCAGCTTTTGTTTCCTTATTTGGCTCTACCCACATCCTGCTGATTCATCCATTTTACAGAGTGCTGATTCGTCCACTTTACAGAATGCTGATTGGTGCATTTACAATCCTTTATCTAAACACAGAGTGCTGATTGGTGCATTTACAATCCTTTAACTGACACAAAGTGCTGATTGGTGCAGTTTTACAGTGTGCCGATTGGTGTGTTTACAATCCCTTAGCTAGACACAAAAGTTCTCCAAGTGCCCACCCCAGCCAGAAGTTCAGCTGGCTTGGCCTCTCAATTTTCCCTACCTTGGCCTGACTAACTTCTCACAGTGTCGTATAGCCAGAATGTTCTGTGGTAAATTAGGATTCAGGTAAAAAGCAGTAACACAATAACGAGTGCAGCCGAGGGCTGGACAGTTGACCAGGAAGCCGGTCAAATACGAAGAGCCTGGAGTTAAGCCTGGCAATGACGTCAAGTCACTGAAGTCCTAAAGTTTACATAAGGACTCTGCCATGGACAGTAGGTCTAAAAAGTGACATAAGTTTTCAACCTGAAGACTGGAATGGCTGAACCTCTTCAATTCTTTTTGAGGCAAGAGAGATCAATGATATTTTTACTATGTGCAAAAGTTTTTGTAATAATAATACCACCTCCGTATACAATGAGCTTTAATGAAAGAGAGATACACATGAAAACATACCCTTTGCTGTCTTCCAATGAGCTTGCACTCCTCAGCTTTCAGCACCTCTGCCAGTTTCTCCGCAGAGCCACACTTCGCCCCTTGTCCACTGCCGCTCATGTGGGACCTGGGGCCCTCAGCTCAGGGCAACCCCTCACAGCAACTCCACAGTCTTCCTCCTGGCGTCATACTTGAAGTGACCACACCCTCCACGGGACCTCTTCCTCAAGGCTTTTCCACCTCTAGGGAGCTGGCGTCTGGCGTCTCAGAGGTGCAGATACTATCACAGCGTGGGGCGACCCACAGGGAAACAGAGGCTGAGAATGAGAAGCAGTGTTGCCACAGAGGGGCAATGCCACCGCCAACAGACACAGAGCAGAGGGCACAGTGGCATCGCGGTGCAGCACCCTCGCAGCTTATCTCAGGAACTGAGGAGCCGGTAGGCGCAGCTCTACGGGCTGCCTCCGCGGCCCTGAAGGCTGCCTGGATGGAGGAGGCGGCTCAGCCAAGCCCAGAGATAATGCGTGGGAATCGGGTGGACAAGCTGCAAAAGGAGATTCCAAGCAGACAGCAGCAGTGTGTATCAGGACACAGAGGCCAGGACCAGCACGGTGTTCACTGCATATCCCACCACTGCCAGCTCAGTGGAAGCTCTGTCCACTGTGAGCTATGTGAGCCAAGCCTCTCTGCCTTCTGGCTGACTTTCGAATTATTGACCATGCTTCAGACAGGATCCCCACATCTGTTTTATCTCATTTATTGGGAAAAAAACCATTTAATTCATCTATGCAACATATATATTTATTCATTTCAAAGTATGTACATGTACTTTTATATTGTATATGCTAAATAATACAATACCAAATATAATTTTAAATATTTAAGATAATAGAAAATACACGCAAATAGACTATCGAGCACTTCCTGCCCACAACTCAGTTTTTTCTTTCTCACCAGGCTGTAGACTTACTCCACCAGTCAGGAGAGACGGATTTTGTTCATCACCGTGTCCCGGGACCTCATACAGTGGCTGATACTTATCATGTCTTCCACAAGTTTGAATAATTAATGAATGAACCCTGCACACCACCAAAGGTTTACAATAGCACTGAATGCAAAAGCAGTTAATGCAGAACTTCTAACTTCTCATGAAACAGACTCAAACAGCAGTCAAATCTTGAACCATTCATATAGGTTACAACTTGCATTATTCAGAAAATGAATGACCCTATGGGTCATCAGTATAGCCGTTGGGAAGCAGTAGGATGATGTGAGAAGACAGAACACTTGATTCCATTTTCCTGAGGTCCAGCACAAAAAGAAAACCAAATTTACCTTCATGTGTTCTATTTTTTGTTCTTCACTAAAAATAATAGATTGCATTGAAACACATGATAATAAAGGACTAAGGGAGCTATTTTACTTTCTGTGTGCTGGATTGAGAGGGCACCATGTCCACCCCTAGGACAGCCACCCCCTGACCTCCTAAAGTCCCCTGGGCCAGCTCCTCCTTCACAAGTGCACCCCTCAACCCAGTGGAAGTCAGTGGCCCCCATAGCGGCGCAAAAGTGCATCTGAGAGAGGAATCCACGCACAGAAAGTGCATTCGAGGCTACGTTTTGTTTAATCTTTGTAACTGTTCATGGAAACCATCATAGAGAGTTCTGCTTGAGGTGAGGGCAAATGTACAGCAAGATAAAAAGAAGCGAATGATGCTTCTCAAACATTGTGGTTTCAGACGCGTCCTGGCTCTTCACTCTCAATTTTGTTAGTCCCTACTTACCCAGTGCTGGTGGATCATCTCAGCAAATTGGAGTTTGGAAGACAGAAAAAACAAGTTTTCCAAAGGGGGTGATTTCCACAAATTTTTATGCTCTTCGACATGACAAAGGGGCCACACGATAAAGTCAGGTAGAGGGATGGCTCCGTGCAGTGTCAGAGCCTGAATCTCCAGCATCAGGGACCCCCTTTCCACAGCAGTGCAGTGTGACCTGAGACAGAGAAAGTGTTCTGTGGTGACAGCCAGAGGCAATGGCTTTATTCCTATCTTCTCCTGGGCAGGATGTGTTTGGGAGGTGTAAGACCTACTTGTTTTGATCAGTGAGTTTGTTAAGTAGAGACACACTGAATGAGTGCCACTAAACTGAATCTGATTCCCGAGAGGATCAAAGAACTTTGTTGTATCAAACGCTTCTGAGTGACCAGAAACAACTCCTAGAAATTGACAGCATTCAAAGCTTTGGCAGGCCACACAGTAAAATTTAACGCGATGAACTAATTATCCACCCTAACAGAAAGGGCAGGGCTTCGTGGGAAATGCATAATCCATAGCTTGCCGTGAAACACACTCAATAAACAGGTTTCACAATCTCCAGGAAGCCAAGCAGCAGTAGCGGTGTGGGAAAGCTGCCTCCAGCCAGGCTTGCAGGTGCGCCGGAGTGAGCGAGGCTGTTGGCTTCTAGGGATGGGCCACGAGTGGCCAGGGACAAAGCGGCGCAGCAGGTTCCCAGCTGTGGAACACCCTGGGAAATTTTCTCACGCTGTTGATAGGATGAGAACCTGGCACTGCCCTCAATGCCTAATCCATTCTGCAGAACGACATTTATTAGGGTTCTTTCCTGGTTGACTCTTACGCAAAACAACCACACACATTTAATACTGTTTGTAAAAAATCAAATGTCTTCTTTTGAGAAGTGTCTGTTCACATCCTTTGCCCACTTTTTAATCGGTTGTTTGTTTGTTTCTTGTAAATTTGAATTCCTTGTAGATTCTGGATATTGCACATCCTGCACATGTACCCCAAAACTAAAAATTAAAGTAAAAACAATGGAAAGAACACATACATAGAAGCATAGAAGCACCCAAAAATGGATGTTCAGACCATTTCATTTTCTTGAGGACGTTTTAATTTTTACTGAGAAGTTGGTGCAAAGTGGCTGGAAACTTGTACCTTCTTAAGGGTTTTTTAAGAAACTGAATCATCAAGTCATTTTTTTTTTTTTTTTTTTTGAGATGAAGTTTCGCTCTTCTCACCCAGACTGGAGTGCAGTGGTGTGATCTCGGCTCACTGCAACCTCTGACTCCCCGGTTCAAGCGATTCTCCTGCCTCAGCCTTCCCAAGACAAATTTTTTTAAAAATAAGCCTCAACCAAAGAAGCTGGGGGCGGAGAAAAAGCAGGCATCAAGCGGGACCATTCAGACACTGGCACCACGGCAATTTCCTTTCTAGTCCCATATCACTTGCCTTTCCAAAAGGAAAATGGATAAATACAACATAAATGTATATGTCATATCAACATACTTACATAAAGTATATATTTATATCATTTATAATTGCATATAATGATATATTTATATAAATCATATATTATACAAATATATACAAAAGGAAAGAAATTTAGGTTGGTTTGAGAAGTACCTCTGCAGTGTTTCTCTATGACAGCTGCCTATAGGTGGGAAAAGGACCTGTAAGTGCAGAAGCAGTGAACCATTTGTCGAGCCACACTAAGCAGTTTTTCCCAGCGTTGTTCTTTATTAATTGACTAACTAAAAATGAAATTATCAAGCATTTCACTTACTGGTTCTACAAATATTTATTGAACACCTGCTGTGTTGCTAGAGCCATGCCAGGCCTTGGGATCACTGGGAAGGAAGCCACAGCCCATCTCTGCCCTCCTTTATGGGACCAAATCCCATCAGCAGATCCCAGGTAGAAAAGTAGCTACATCCAAGTCCACACACAATGCCTCTGAGTACCACCCTGATTCCTCAAAATGTTGGCTTTAAAAAAAGGCCCATGTGCTTTAAAAATACATACAAACAGCGTATTTTTTAAGAAAGTGAATAAATTTGGATTTAAGACCGAGGTATTTATCCTTGGAACCAGACTAAAATGAGAAGACATGCAAGATTTCATGGCCACCTTTATATGTAAATTTCACTGGCACCGGCCAACTAGTCAGTTTTATTTGCAGAGTGTAAGTAAAGTGGTTTCCGAACAGTTGAAACAGAAAAATGTGTGATCGTTCCCACTTAGTTCATAACTAAAACTGGTTTAAATCAAAAGCTAGCAGAGCACTGCAGATCAAAGTGGTCTCCACTAATAAACACAGAAATATTAAAATCAAAGCTATTACTAATGTACAAGTGATTTTAAGTCACATTTAATATCATCCTAAGCCTTTTAGAGTAAAGCAAAATAGTTTACTTTCTTTTTAAAAAATTAATATATGTCTATTATGTCTGCCAACATTGCATTACAACAAAGTCATACCAAATCTTAAATTAAGTACTTTAGAAATTGTCTTTTTCAAAGAGCTGCAGTCTAGGTTTCTAAGTCTCACATTAAAAACTAAACATACTCCATTTGCCAAATCCATAAAGGAAAAAAGAAAAAAGAAACTAAACAGTTCAAATTTAAATTAAAAAAAAATTTTTAAATATTAAAAAATTTAATATAAAATAAAGGTATATTTCTACCATCATCAATTTTATGACACAAGCTGATAACTTTAAGAACTTATTTTTAAAACATATAGCTGTCTCTAAAGTATGTATTACCAGAGCACTCTTAAAGCTGTTTGTTTTATAACAGATTGAACATCTGATACACATCTGATATATCCAGTTTTGAAATTTCTCAACCTTTTTGGTGATTCACTCAGGCTAGAAAAAATGGAATTAGATAACTATTAAAAATGGATGCATGACATAGCTGCTAGCACTTCTTCCAACTCTACCCCACGTGGGTGTTGCTGCTGAAACACCCTGACACTTTGCCTGCACTCAGGGACCAATCACTCACAATACAGCATCCAAACAGTTGGCTCCAGGGTGGATGTGTACAGCATGCTCCACACTTTCCCACATAACGTGGGAATCCCATAGGAACAAGTCCCCAGCCTGAGATTTGTTTTATGAGTCATTCTTGCATCTCAGCTCTACCACACCCCCAAGACAGCTTGCTGTGAGCGACGTGTTACTGCAACAAAGAGCGAAGGCAGGCGTGACCTTCTCTGGCCGGTCAGGTCCAAGTCAAACCCAGCAACACAGGCATGCCTCTAGTCCTGAGCCCAGTTATAATTGAGGGATTCCTAAGGAGGCTGAATTTGACAGGTGGAACTGTGGAGTTCTGCCAACTTTTAGAAAAGATTCTATCACCTAATGGCAAAATGTTCCTTTACTGCAGGCCACCTGTGATGGCATCCAGAAGAGGCTATGTGAGACGCCCGCTGGGTGCCATCTCTCAGGCACGCTGGCATTGAGGCCACGGCAGGCTCTGCTCTTGGCTCTCAGGCTGGACATGTCAGCACAGATCCCAAGAGTACCATTGTTCACAGAGAGCTCCCAGGGCGCTGTCCCCGGACTATCAGTTTACTTCAGGTTTTGAATTAGGTTTCAGCAGGGAAGAAACTAAACTGAGCAATTAACTTCCTCCATCAAAGCCGTTTTCCTTCAACTTTCTAAAAATAACCAATTTGTGATTTAAAATCTCACCAGAACGATGTCCCTTCCCAATATGACAATTAATTCTATTCATTCTATTTTGTCTTCTGCGTTTAAAATATTGATTTTCAGAATTCAGACCAAATGAGAAAGAAAAGTCATTTCAGATGATAAAGATAAACAGCAAAGCACGGCTCAAGCCCAGGCAGGGGCCTTGGCCCTCATCATCTGGCCATGCAGGCTGACACTGCACAGTCCCAGTGCTTTATTCGGCGAGCATGCTGGTCTTGTAACCAGCATTTATGCAGCACTAGGAGTGTTCCTGGGCTGATTTTCAAGGCCAGCCCTGAGCATGCCCTGAGGACCCATGAGTGCATAGTTAGCAAGGAGCAAATCTCCAGGGGGCACCCAGGTAACACAGAAGGGAAGTGGGAGCAGCAGAGGAAAAATGCAGTGTCAGGAGACAGCCTGTTTTTTTTTTATGACTCCCCCATCTCTCTAACCATCCTGCAAGGAATCAATTCAAGACACCAAACTGATGAACAGTAGTTAATTTTTTTTTAAATTTTATTTACTTTTGCAAAGTTATTAGTTTGGGAACTTTCTTCAAATTCTACTTTATACCATCTTCCTGCAGTGCCTCTTCTCTTTAAAATATAAATCAGGAGAAATCTTCCTGTGAGAAATGACAACCTGAGGGGAATACCGACTGACCTGAGAGTGGAACTGGAGTTCTTATGACCTGCCCAGATGTGGGCGTATCATCGACCTCTCTGGACCTGAGCTCTCCATCTATAAAGCAAGGCTTTGGATGAGACACGGAGGCTGCCAGGCTTCTCAGGACAGCTCTGTACACCTGCCTCACCTAACCCGGGTGCTTATCAAAAGACAAACAACTGTAGAGCATTTTAGCAGACTTCATGGATCAGGATCTTGGGATGAAATCCTGGGATCTACTTTTATAACACGCTTCCCTGGTGGTTTTTATGCATGCTAATGTTTGAGAACCACTACTCCACAAACAAGAATTGAAGATTCATTTGAAATACTTCCCCCATGCACTGGTGTGTATTCTATTCTTCAGAACAGCTCCAGGTTTAAACCCTTCCTTATAACCCCAAACTACTATTATAATGTGCAAGTCCTAAATCAAGAATATAGCCTTTTGGTTAAAAGAATGCAATGGACTGAATATGTCTCCACAAAATTCACTTCGTGAAATCCCAACACATCCTCCCATGTCATGGTCTTAGAAGGTGGGGCCTTTGGGGAGCGATTAGGTCATGAGGATGGAGCCCTTGTGAACAGGATTAGTGCCCTTATAAAAGGGACCCCAGGGAGTTCTATCTGTGCCACATGAGGATACAATGGGAAGCCCACAGTCTGCAATCCTGAAGAAAGCCCCCACCAGGGCCTGACCATGCTGGCACTCTGACCTCAGACTTCCAACCTCCTGGGAGAAATTAATTTTGCCCATAAACTGCCCAGTCTATGGTATTCCACTATAGCAACCCAAACTAGGACAGAGAGGAATTAATGGTCTGTCTTAACTGTAAATAATTCTACAAGGTATTAACAGATTAAAACACAACTTTCTTACTGTTGAAACCAGAAACGTAAAAAACAAAATACCTTTCATGGGACATATCAACAGTAGTCTAACATTTTCACGTCAGAAAAAAATACTTTGAGCTTTAAGACAGTCTCTTCGGAACTCATTTGCTATGAAGGGGCACGATGTTCTCCTTTGATTTTCCCATTCTCCTGCGAGAGCTACTCTGTGGCTAGTGGTTGGTGATGAAGTTCAGGACTGCTCTAACATCTCCTGCCATTGAAAGAGAGATGGCAGCATCTGGGGAGTCAAATCCCAGCCCGTGCCTTGGGAGACCCAGAACTCATGCCAAGCTACCCTCTGGGGTCTCTGGTTCTGAATCTCAGTTTCCCTGTAGAGGAAAACTTGACTGGCTGGGGTTTTTTTGCTGTTGTTGTCCAGATAAAAAAGCCGTTTCTGATGTGACAGCTTCTATGAGTAAACAGGTTTCTAGCTAGATGGAATTATAGGAACTCTTGCTAAAATTCCCTTAAAAATAGGAAAATTTCCCTTGAAGACCAAGCAAGTCCTGTGAGGAAGCTCCTCGCTGGCGCTGGTTTCAGTCAACCGTGGACAGGGAGGCCTGGAGACCACCCCATCTGCAGGAGATGCTATGGAGAAATGAATTCACCTCCTTCCTCTTCTTATACTCAGGCCGGGTGAGGGTAAGGACCTCAGTCAGCTGATAGAAGCAATTGTGAAAAGGGGAATAAGGACTTCCAAGGCTCCACTCCAAAAATGCAACAGGAACCCTGGGGAAAAATATTCAAAATCAACTTTTTCAGAACTCTGAAAATTAACCAAAAAATTGCAACAATCCAAAAGGTATATATTCAAGAAAAAATGAATCTCAGCAGAACAGTTTTGTGGCATTTTAACTTGCCCTATTTTAAACTCCCTTGCATTCATTTCTCAGTGCTTCAATAAGAAATTATCACATATTTTGTGGCTTAAAACAACACAAATTTATTACCTTACATTTCTGTAGGACTCAGTGAAACATGGATCTCACTGGGCTAAAGTCAAGATGATGACAGAACTGCATTTCATTCTGAAGGATCTAGGGGAGAATGCATTCCCTTGCCTTTTGAAGCTTCCATGGGCTGCCCTCATTCATTGGCTCATGGCCTCCTCCCATCTTCAAAGCCAACAATGGAATGTTGAGTCTTTCTCACATCATGTTACTCCAACCTTCTCTCCTGCCTTTTTAATCTACTTTTTTTTTTTTTTTTTTTTTGAAACAAAGTCTTGTTCTGTTGCCAGGCTGGAGTGCAGGGGCACAATCCCAGCTCACTGCAACCTCCACTTCCCGGGTTCAAGTGATTCTCCTGCCTCAGCCTCCCAAGTAGCTGAGATTACAGGCATGCACCACCACACCCAGATAATTTTTGTATTTTTAGTACAGATGGGGTTTCACCATGTTGGCAAGGATGGTCTCAATCTCTTGACCTTGTGATCCACCTGCTTTGGCCTCCCAAAGTGCTGGGATTACAGGCGTGACCTACCGCGCCCGACCTCAGCTACTTTTACCTTTGTGATTACACTGAGCTCACTGAGCTAATCCAGAATAATCTCTTTATCTTAAATTCAACTGATTGGCAAACTCAGTGTCACCTGCAAACATAATTCCCCTTTGTCATGTAATATAACATATTCATGGGTACTGAGTATTAGGACATAAACATTTAGGGGGAGGGGGTGCATTATTCTGCCTATCATACCTCTGTCCCCAGCTCCGCAGTAGGATTGAAAACCACCAGTCTTGCAGTTACGCTAGCTGTGAAAACCAGCAGCCTAGTAGCCACAAGAAGGGAAAGAGTGGATTTTAACTCTCCAAAAGTCACTATTTGACCTGTCTGGCAGATCCCTGGAAAACTCTGTTGTCAGGGCTTGTCTTTATTTGACCTGATTTAGTATTCACTTGGTGTGAACTTTCTTATTCCCAGAACTTTGTGAAATAATCAGTGACAATTCTGTAACATCACAGTTTCCTAAGGCATTGGTACTAGTTGGGGCAAACAACAGGCTGGCCATAAACCTTAAAAGGAAGATCTGAGGAATTAGTGTCTAAAACAGCTTTGAAACATTTTTACATATTGCTGGGACTTGAGAAGGCCATGTACATGTGCAGAGCTGCATGCATACTCAGGAAAAACCTGATAAAGCCCTAATCTCTAAACTCTGGATAATCTACAGATACTGAGCAAGCAGGAAGTGAAGACAAAGGCAGAGTTGTAAACTCAGTATGTTTAAAGTATGCCGCAACATATACACAGTGCCCCTTGGCAAATAATGACAGACTTACTGGTTTGAGGCATTTAAGAAAATTTCTGTCCAACTATTAGCTGGCTACTAAGGCAACTGAGCAGACTTCTGTGGTCATATTTGACAAAGAATGCAAAATTTACAGAATTATTTTAGCAAAGTCACTAAACCCTTCAACAACAACAAACCCTGGGGGAGGAGAGAGGGAAATAAAATCTGGTTTCCAGTTTTCAACAAAAAAGACAAGATGTACAAAGAAACAATAAAGTATGGCCCATACTAACTACACAGGAAAAATGAACCAATAGAAACTACCCCATAACTAAACCCAAATGTTGGACTTACAAAAAGAATTTTTTTGTTATACTTTAAGTGTAATAAGTTCTAGGGCACATGTGCACAAAATGCAGGTTTGTTACATATATGTGCCATGAAGGTTTGCTGCACCCATCAATTCGTCATTTACCTCAGGTATTTCTCCTAGTGCTATCCCTCTCCCTGCCCCCCACCCCCTGACAGGCCCCAGTGTGTGATGTTCCCCACCCTGGATCCAAGTATTCTCATTGTTCAATTCCCACCTATGAGTGAGAACATGCAGTGTTTGGTTTTCTGTCCTTGTGATAGTGTACTTAGAAAGATGGTTTCCAGCTTCATCCATGTCCCTGCAAAGACATGAACTCATCCTTTTTTTTATGGCTGCAAAGTATTCCATGGTGTATATGTGCCACATTTTCTTAATCCAGTTTATCATTGATGGACATTTGGATCGGGTCCAAGTCATTGCTATTGTGAATAGTGCCGCAATAAACATACATGTGCATGTATCTTTATAGTAGCATGATTTATCATCCTTTGGGTATATACCCAGTAATGGGATCACTGTATCAAATGGTATTTCTAGTTCTAGATCCTTGAGAAATCGCCACACTGTCTTCCACAATGGTTGAGCTAATTTACATTCCCACCAACAGCGTAAATGTGTTCCTGTTTCTCCACATCCTCTCCAGCATATGTTGTTTCCTGACTTTTTAATGATTGCCATTCTAACTGGCATGAGATGGTATCTCACTGTGGTTTTGATTTGCATTTCTCTGATGGTGAGTGATGATGATCATTTTTTCATGTGTCTGTTGGCTACATAAATGTCTTCTTTTGAGAAGTGTCTGTTCATATACTCGCCCACTTTTTGATGGGGTTGTTTGTTTTCTTGTAAATTTGTTTCAGTTCTTTGTAGGTTCCGGATATTAGCCCTTTGTCAGATGCATAGATTGCAAAAATTTTCTCCCATTCTGTAGGTTACCTGTTCACTCTGGTGGTAGTTTGTTTTGCCGTGCAGAAGCTCTTTAGTTTAATTAGATTCCATTTTTCTGTTTTGACTTTTGTTGCCATTGCTTTTGGTGTTTTAGTCATGAAGTCCTTGCACATACCTATGTCCTGAATGGTATTGCCTAGATTTTCTTCTAGGGTTTTTATTGTTTGAGGTCTACCACTGAAGTCTTTAATTCATCTTGAATTATTTTTTGTATAAGGTGTAAGAAAGGGATCCAGTTTCAGCTTTCTACATACGGGTAGCCAGTTTTCCCAGCACCATTTATTAAATAGGTAATAATTTCCCCATTTCTTGTTTTTGTCAGTTTTGTCAAAGATCAGATGGTTGTAGATGTGTGGTGTTATTTCTGAGGCCTCTGTTCTGCTCCATTGGTCTATATCTTTGTTTTGGTACCATAACCATGCTGTTTTGGTTACTGTAGCCTTGTAGTATAGTTTGAAGTCAAGTAGCATGATGCCTCCAACTTTGTACTTTTTGCTTATTATTGTCTTGGCAATGCAGGCTCTTTTTTGGTTCCATATGAACTTTAAAGTAGTTTTTTCCAATTCTGTGAAGAAAGTCATTGGTAGCTTGATAGGGATGGCATTGAATCTATAAATTACCTTGGGCAGCATGGCCATTTTCACGATATTGATTATTCCTATCCATGAGCATGAAATGTTCTTCCCTTTGTTTGTGTCCTCTTTTATTTAGTTGAGCAGTGGTTTGTAGTTCTTGAAGAGGTCCTTCACATCCCTTGTAAGTTGTATTCCTAGGTGTTTTATTCTCTTTGTAGTAATTGTGAATGGGAGTTCACTCATGATTTGGCTCTCTGTTTATCTGTCATTGATGTATAAGAATGCTTATGATTTTTGCACATTGATTTTGTATCCTGAGACTTTGCTGAACTTTCTTATCAGCTTAAGGAGATTTTGGGCTGAGACAATGGGGTTTTCTAAATATACAATCATGTCATCTTCAAGCAGAGACAATTTGACTTCTTCTTTTCCCGACTGAATACCTTTTATTTCTTTGTCTTGCCTGATTGCCCTGGCCAAAATTTCCAACACCATGTTGAATAGGTGTGATGACAGAGGGCATCCTTGTCTTGTGCTGATTTTCAAAGGAAATGCTTCCAGTTTTTGCCCATTCAGTATGATTTTGGCTGTGGATTTGTCATAAATAGCTCTTATTATTTTGAGATACGTTCCATCAATACCTAGTTTATTGAGAGTTTTTAGCATGAAGCGCTGTTGAATTTTGTCAAAGGCCTTTTCTGCATCTATTGAGATAATCATGTGGTTTTTGTTGTTGGTTCTATATGTGATCGATTACGTTTATTGATTTACATATGTTGAACCAGCCTCACATCCCAGGGATGAAGCCAACTTGATTGTGGTGGATAAGCTTTTTGATGTGCTGCTGAATTTGGTTTGCCAGTATTTTGAGGATTTTTGCATCAGTGTTCATCAGGGATATTGGTCTAAAATTCTCTTTTTTTGTTGTGTCTCTGCAAGGCTTTGGTATGAGGATGATGCTGGCCTCATAAAATAAGTTAGGGAAGAATCCTCTTTTTTTCTAGTGATTTGAATAGTTTTGGAAGGAATGGTACCAGTTCCTTTTTGGACCTCTGGTAGAATTCAGTTGTGAATCTATCTGGTCCTGGACTTTTTTTGGTTGGTAGTCTATTAATTATTGCCTCAATTTCAGAGCCTGTTTTTCGTCTATTCAGAGACTCAACTTCCTCCTGGTTTAGTCTTGGGAGGGTGTATGTGTCCAGGAATTTACCTATTTCTCCTAGATTTTCTAGTTTATTTGCATAGAGGTGTTTATAGTATTCTCTGATGGTATTTTGTATTTCTGTGGTATCAGTAGTGATATCCCCTTTATCATTTTTTATTGCACCTATTTGATTCTTCTCTCTTTTCTTCTTTATTAATCTTGGTAGTGGTTTATCAATTTTGTTGATCTTTTCAAAAAAAAAAACAGCTCCTGGATTCATTGACGTTTTGAAGGGTTTTTTGTGTATGTCTCTATCTCCTTCAGTCCTGCTCTAATCTTAGTTATTTCTTGCCTTCTGCTACCTTTTGAATTTGTTTGCTCTTGCTTTTCTAGTTCTTTTAATTGTGATGTTAGGGTGTCGATTTTAGATCTTTCCTGCTTTCTCTTGTAAGCATTTAGTGCTATAAATTTTCCTCTACATAATGCCTTAAATGCGTCCCAGAGATTCTGGTACATTGGTCTTTGTTCTCATTGCTTTCAAAGAAAATCTTTATTTCTGTCTTCATTTCGGTGTTTACTCAGTAGTCATTCAAGAGCAGGTTATTCAGTTTCCATGTAGTTGTGTGGTTTTGAGTGAGTTTATTAATCCTGAGTTCTAATTTGATTGCCCTGTGGTCTGAGAGACAATTTGTTGTAATTTCTGTTCTTCTACATTTGCTGAGGAGTGCTTCACTTCCAATTATGTCGTCAGTTTTAGAATAAGGCCAATGTGGTGCTGAGAAGAATGTATAATCTGTTGATTTAGGGTGGAGAGTTCTGTAGACGTCTATTAGGTCTGCTTGGTGCAGAGCTGAGTTCAAGTCCTGGATATCTTTGTTAACCTTCTGTCTCATTGACCTGTGTAATATTGACAGTAGGATATTAAAGTCTCCCATTATTACTGTATGGGAGTCTAAGTCTTTTTGTAGGTCTCTAAGGACTTGCTTTATGAATCTAGGTGCTCCTGTATTGGGTGCAAATGTATTTAGGATAGTTAGCTCTTCTTGTTGAATTGATCCCTTTACCATTATGTAATTGCCTTCTTTGTCTCTTTTGATCTTTGTTGGTTTAAAGTCTATTTTATCAGAGACTAGGATTGCAACCTCTGCTTTTTTTTTTTTTTTTTTTTTTTTTTGCTTTCCATTTGCTTGGTATATCTTCCTCCATCCCTTTATTTTGGGCCTATGTGTGTCTCTGCACATGAGATGGGTCTCCTGAATACAGCACACTGATGCATCTTGACTCTTAATCCAATTTACCACTCTGTGTCTTTTAATTGAGGCACTTGGCCTATTTACATTTAAGATTAATACTGTTATGTGTGAATTTGATCCTGTCATTATGATGTTAGCTGGTTATTTTGCCCATTAATTGATGCAGTTCCTTCAGAGCATTGATGGTCTTCACAATCTGGCATGTTTTTTGAGTGGCTGGTACCAGTTGTTCCTTTCCACATTTAGTGTTTCTTTCAGGAGCTCTTGTAAGGCAGACCTTGTGGTTACAAAATCTCTCAGCATTCGCTTGTCTGTAAAGGATTTTATTTCTCCCTCATTTATGAAGCTTAGTTTGGCTGGATATTAAATTCTGGGTTGAAAATTCTTTTCTTTAAGAGTGTTGAATATTGTCCCCCACTCTCTTCTGCCTTGCAGGGTTTCTCCCAAGAGATCTGCTGTTAGTCTGATGGGCTTCACTTTGTGGGTAACCCAATGTTTCCCTCTGGCTGCCCTTAATGTTTTTTCCTTCATTTCAACCTTGGTGAATCTGATAATTTTGTGTCTTGGGGTTGCTCTTCTCAAGAAGTATCTTTGTTGCATTCTCTGTATTTCCTAAATTTGAATGTTGGCCTGCCTTGGTAGGTTGGGGAAGTTCTCCTGGATAATATCCTGAAGAGTGTTTTCCAACTTGGTTCCATTCTCCCCATCACTTTCTGGAATACCAATCAAACGTACATTTGGTCTTTTCACATAGTCCCATATTTATTGGAGGCTTTGTTAGCTTCTTTTTATTCTTTTTTCTCTAAACTTCTCACTTTATTTCATTAATTTGGTCTTCAATCATTGATATCCTTCCACTTGGTTGAATTGGCTACTGAAGCTTGTGCATGCATCACAAAGTTCTCGTGCCATGTTTTCAGCTCCATCAAGTCATTTAAGGTCTTCTCTACACAGTTTATTCTAGTTAGCCATTTGTCTAACCTTTTTCAAGTATTTTAGCTTCCTTGAGATGGGTTAGAACATGCCCCTTTAACTCAGAGAAGTTTGTTATTCAACCTTCTGAAGCCTACTTCTGTCAACTTGTCAAAGTCATTCTCCATCCAGCTTTGTTCCATTGCTGGCAAGGAGATGAAATCCTTTGGAGGAGAAGAGGTGCTCTGGTTCTTAGAATTTTCAGCTTTTCTGCTCTGGTTTGTCCCATCTTTGTGGTTTTATCTACCTTTGGTCTTTGATATTGGTGACCTACAGATGGAGTTTTGGTGTGGATGTCCTTTTTGTTTATGTTGATGCTATTCCTTTGTGTTTGTTAGTTTTCCTTCTAACAGTTAGGTCCCTCAGCTTCAGATCTGTTGGAGTTTGCTGGAGGTCCACTCCAGACTCTGTTTGCCTGGATACCACCAGCAGAGGCTGCAGAAAAGCAAATATTGCTGCCTGATCCTTCCTCTGGAAGCTTCATCCCAGAGGGGTACCCACCTGTATGAGGTGTCTGTTGGCCCCTACTGGAAAGTGTCTTCCAGTTAGGCTACATGGGGTTCAGGGAACCACTTGAGGAGGCTGTCTGTCTGTTCTCAGAGCTCAAATGCCATGCTGGGAGAACCACTGCTCTATTCAGAGCTGTCAGACAGGGATGTTTAATTCTGCAGAAGTTTCTGCTGGTTTTGTTCAGCTATGCCCTGCCCACAGAGTTGGAGTCTATCAAGGCAGTAGGCCTTGCTGAGCTGTGGTGGGCTCCGCCCAGTTCTAGCTTCTTGATCACTTTGTTTGCCTACTCAAGCCTCAACAATGGTGAACACCTCTTCCCCTGCCAGGCTGCAGCCTCTCAGGTCAATCTCAGACTGCTGTGCTAGCAGTGAGCAAGGCTCTGTGGGTGTGGGGCATGCTGAACCAAACATGGGAGAGAATCTCCTGGTCTGCTGGTTGCTAAGACGATGGGAAAAGCACAATATTTGGGTGTGAGTGTCCCGTTTTTCCAATTACAGTCTGTCACAGCTTGGAAAGGGAAATCTCCCAACCCCTTGTGATTCTTGGGTGAGGTGACACCCCACCCTGCTTCAGCTTGCCCTCCATGGGCTGCACCCACTGTTCAACCAGTCCCAATGAGATGAAATAGATATCTCAGTTGTTGGAAATGCAGAAATCACCCATCTTCTGCATCGATCACACTGGGAGCTGCAGACCAGAGCTGTTCCTATTCGGCCATCTTGGAAGGGAAAACTCACACACACACACACACACACACACGAAATTTAAATAGTCATTATAAATATGCTCAAAGAACTATAGAAAATCATATATACATAATTAAAATTACATATGAGAATGCTGTGTCACCAAATACGAAATATCAAGAAACAGACAGAAAATCTGAAAAAAAAAAAAAAAACAGAAAGTCTGAAGGGGTAATGTATAATCACTGAAGTGAAAAATTCCCGGCCGGGCGTGGTGGCTCAAGCCTGTAATCTCAGCACTTTGGGAGGCCGAGACGGGCAGATCACGAGGTCAGGAGATTGAGACCATCCTGGCTAACACGGTGAAACCCCGTCTCTACTAAAAAGTACAAAAAACTAGCCGGGCGAGGTGGCGGGCTCGTATAGTCCCAGCTACTCCGGAGGCTGAGACAGGAGAATGGCGTAAACCCGGTGAGATCCGGCCACTGCACTCCAGCCTAGGCGACAGAGCCAGACTCCGTCTCAAAAAAAAAAAAAAAAAAAAAAAAAAAAAAAAAATTCCCTAGAGGGACTCAAGAGATGATATAAGGTGATCAAAGAAAGAATCATTTACTTGAAAATAGATCAATTGAGAGTATCTAGTCTGAATAACAAAAATAAAAAAGAAAGAAGAAAAAGAACAGGACCTCAGAGACTTATGGGATGGCATCATGTGTATCAACATATGCATAATGTGAGTCCCAGAAGGAAAGGAAAGGGGCATAAAAAGTACTGGAAGAAATAATAACAGAAAATTTCCCAAATTTCATTAAAAATATTAATCTACACATCCAAGGAGCTCAACAAATTCTGAAAAGGATAAACTTAAAGACTTCCAAACCTGGACAAGTTACAATCAAACTGTTGAAAACCCAAGACAAAGAGAAAATCTTGAAAGTAATAAGAAAAACAATTCATCAAATATAATGGATTGTCAACAAGATGATAAGCTGACATCTCATCAGAACACATACAAACTAGAGGCCAATGAGAATTCAAAGTGCTGAAAGAAAGTAAATGTCAATTAAACATTCTATACCCAGCAAAACTATACTTTATGAATGAAGGAGAAATTAAGACGTTCTTAGATAAACAAAAACAGAGAGAATTTGTCACTAGCAGGCCTTCCCTACAAGAAATACTAAAAGGAATCCTTCAGGTTAAAATGAAGTAACATGAGACACTAATCTAAATGCATATTAAGAAAGAAAGTATACTAGAAAAGGCAACTACAAAGGTAAACATAAAAGTCAGTGTAATGGTATTTTTTGTTTGCAACTCTTTTCCTATCTGATTTAAAAGATAATTGCTTAAAGCAATAATTCACGTTACTTAGTCATAGCACAAAGAAAAGTAGAAGAAATGAAGCAGTGTAGAAGTAATATCTATCAATTGCTTTAAAAAAAGAAAAGAAAAGATTGGTTCCTGTTGTGATTAAATTGTAAAACAATAGCAGTCAAATGGTTGAGTTTTTTGTTTGTTTGTTTTCTTGAGACAGAGTCTCATTCTGTCACCCAGGCTGGAGTGCAGTGGTGCTGTCTCAGCTCACTGCAACCTCTGCCTCCCAGGTTCAAGTGATTCTACTTCCTCAGCCTCCCAAGTAGTGGCTGGGATTACTGGTGCCTGCCACCATGCCTAGATAATTTTTGTATTTTTAGTAGAGACAGGGTTTCATCATGTGTCCAGGCTGGTCTCAAACTCCTGATCTGAAGTGGCCTGCCCACCTCGGCCTCCTAAAGTGCTGAGATTACAGGTGTGAGAAACCATGCCCAGCCAAAGTATTTTTTTAATGAATATATTTAAGTGTATTAGGTAGCAATAATTTTCTTTGCAATGATTTCTACATTCATAAAAATAAAGTTGAAAAATCAAATATTCACTTTAAAATTGGCATAATTAAAAGAAGCTGACAACTGAAAATATTTGGATAGTTCAATACTCCACTTTCAATGATGGATATAACAACTAAGCAGAGTGTCAACAGAAAAATAAAATACTTAATATTATAAACCAACTAGACATAACAGAAATCATTCAATAACAGCAGGATATACTTTTCTCTGAAATCGTCATGAAACTTTTTCCAGTTTAGAACTATAAATTAGGCCATAAAATGACCTTCAATAAATATAAAGTGATTAAAATCGTATAAAATATGTTATCTCATAAAATAAAATAAAAATAGAAATCAATAACAGAAAGAAATGGGAAATTCACAAATATGTGGAAATTAAATGCATATTGCTAAATAACAAATGTGTAAAACAAGAAATTACATGAAAAATTAAAAAATATTTTGAGATGAATGAAACCAGAACCATAACATGTCAAAACATATGGAATTTTTATAGCTGATATGTAAACATGTAAATGCCTACCTTTAAAAAGAAATCAGTATCATAATTTGCAATCTTAAGAAACTAAGGGAAAAGACAGAAAACTAAATCCAAAGCAATCAGAAGGAAGATGAAGGAAGGAACGATAAATTAGAGACAATCAACAAAACTAATATTTGCTTCTTTGCAAAGAGTAATAAAATTTAGAAATCTTTAGGTGTTTAACCAAGAACAAAATAGAGAAGACTCAAATGACTAAAGTCAGGAATGATAAGAATGGACATCCCTACCAACATTAGAGAAATAAAAAGAATTATAAAAGAATACTATGAACAACTGTATGACAACAAATTAACCTAGATGAAATGGATAAATTGCTAGAAAGACATAAATTACCAAAAATGATTCAAGAAGAAATAGATAATCTGAATAGACCTGTAATAAGAGACTGAATTAGAAATTTTAAAATTTCTCACAAAGAAAAGCCTAGAATCAAATGGCTTCACATGAATTCTACCAATCATTTAAGGAAGAATTAGTACCAATACTTCACAAAGTCTTTTAAGAAATAGAAAATGAAGAAAAACTTCCCAGCTAATTCTAAGTATCACCCTCATACCAAAACTGGATAACAACATCATAAAGAACAAAAACTATAGGCCAGGCATGTTGGCTCATGCCTGTAATTCCAGCACTTTGGGGGGCCAAGGCAGGTGGATCATTGAGGCCAGGAGTTCAAGATTAGCCTGGCTAACATGGTGAAACTCTGTCTCCACTAAAAATACAAAAAACTTAGCCAGGCATGGTGGTGGGTGCCTGTAGTCCCAGCTACTGAGGAGGCTGAGGCAGGATAATCGCTTGAACCTGGGAGACGGAGGTTGCAGTGAACTGAGATCATGCCACTGCATTTCAGCCTGGGCGACAGAGCGAGACTCTGTCTCAAAAAAAAAAAAAAAAAAAAGAAAGAAAAAGAAAAGAAAAAACTATAGACAAATATTCCATATGAATGTAGACGCACTCCTCAACAAAATACTAGAAAATCAAATTTAAAAGCATATGAAAACGTTATACACCATTACCAAGTGGAAGTTATCCCACGAATGCAAAGTTTATTTTACATCCAAAAACTCATCATATTAAAGTAAAGGACAGAAACTACACCATTGGCTCAACAGATGTAGAAGCATTTGTCAAAATCTAACACAACACATTTTTATGACAAAAATTTTTAACAAACTAGCAATGCAAGGAAATTTCTTCAACCTGATAAACAGTATCTATGAAAAACTCTCAGCTGAGATCACAGTGAAAGACAAGGTCTTCCCACTAAAAGTAGGAAAAGAATAAGGATGTTCACTGTCACCACTTCCATTTAACATCATACTTGAGATTCTAGTCAGAGCAATTAAGCAATAAAAAGAAACGACAGTCAGGCTGGGTGCAGTGGCTCACACCTGTAATCCCAGCACTTTGTGAGACTGAGGCAGGTAGATCACCTGAGTTCAGGAGTTTGAGACGAGCCTGACCAATAGAAAACCTCTCTCTACTAAATACAAAAAATTACCCGGGCGTAGTGACACATGCCTGTAATCCCAGCTACTTGGGAGGCTGAGGCAGGAGAATCACTTGAACCCGGGAGGCAGATGTTGCAGTGAGCCGAGATTGCACCATTGCACTCTAGTCTGGGCAACAAGAGCAAAACTCCATCTAAAAATAATAATAAATTTAAAAAAAAAAAAAAGTCATCCAAATTGGAAAAGAAGTAAAACTATTTCTATTCACAGATGACATGATCTTGTATATTGAAAATCCTGATGAAAAGCTATGAGAATGAATAAATAAGTTCAGCAAAATTTCAGGATGCATAAATCAAAGTACAAAAATCAGTTGTATTTATGTATACTAGCCATGAACAATCCAAACATAAAAATAAAAAACAATTTCACTTACAATAGTATCAAAATGAATAACATAAATTAGGAATAAATTTTAATGAGAAAGTACAATATTTGTATGCTGAAAACCACAAAACATAGTTGAAAGAAATTGACCCAAACAAATAGGAAGAAAGGTATCTCATGCTCATGGATCAGAAGACTTAATATTGTTAAGATGGGGATATTCTCTAAATTGACCTATAGATTCACCACAATTTTTTTTTAAATTCCAACTTACTGTTTTGAAGAAATTGACATATTCATCATAAAATTTACACGTAAATGCAAGGGATTCAAAATAACCAAAACAATATTTTAAAAAGAAGAACAAAGTTAAATGACTCACAGTTTCTTATTTTAAAACTTACTACAGGCGCAGTGGCTCACGCCTGTAGTCCTAGCACTTTTTTGTGTCACAGAGTGACACAAAAATAAATAAATAAAACTTACTACAAAACTACAATAATCATGAAGGTGTGGTATTGGCATAAGGGTAGACATACAGACAAATAAAGTAGAATGAGAGTCCAGAGATTTACCTATACATACGGACTCAATCGATTTTTGACAAGGGTACCAAGACAATTCAATGGGGAAAGAATAGTCTTTTCAACAAATAGTACTGAGACAACTGGATACACACATGCAAAAGAATGAAGTTGGATCTCTAGCTCATACTACATATTCAAAAATCATTTCAAAATGTATCATAGGCCTAAAAGTGAGAGTTGAAACTATAAAACTCTTAGAATAAAACATAAAAGTCATCATGACCTTGGATTAAGCAGTGTCTTCCTAGATGTGATGCAAAAGCATGAGCAACAAAAGAAAAAAGAGATACATGAACTTCATCAGAGTTTAAAACCATTGTTCTTTAAAGGACCTCATCAAAAAAGTGAAAAAACAACCTATAGAGAAGAAAAAAATATTTTCAAATAATATATGATAAGGGACTTGTATCAAGGATATATAAAGAACTCTTGCAACTATAATAACAAATTTGAGTAGCTATTTCTCTAAAGAAAATATGCAGTTGGCCAATAAACACATTAAATGATACTCAGCATCATTAGTCATTCATAAGGAAAATGTAAATCGATATAATAATGAGATACCATTTCACATTCACTAAGACGGCTACATCAATAAGGTGGACAAGGACAACTGTTGGTGAGGATGTGGAGAAACAAAACCTCACAATTCCACTGTTTTGTATATATCCATGAGAAATTAAACATATATGTACACAAAAACTTGAACACAAAAGTTCATAACAGCATTATTTATAATGGCTAAAATGGGGAAGTAACCCAAATGTTTGGGGGTTTTCATTCCTTTTTATTGTGGAATAATAATCTTTCTGGAAGAGACGAAACATTTCAATTGGTAGACTAAATGAAGAAGGCCCACCCTCACCAATGTGGATGAGTATCTCCAAAGGGCTGAGTTCCTGAACATAACAATAAGGTGGGGGAAGGGGTAGGGCAAGGGAAGGATGGAATAATATTCCACCATAAAAAGGAGTGAAGTACTGATACATGCTATAGTATAGATGACCTTGCAATCATGTTAAACTTTTTAAAGCAAGTCACAAAAGACTACATATTGTATAATTATATGTGTAAGACACATCCAAAATAGGCAAATCTAATTTTTTTAGATAACCTAAAGAATATGGGTTAGCAGTTTTCAAAGGGAAATAGGGAATAGAGGAGATAAAGTTTATTTGGCAGTTGATGAAAATTCTTTAAAATTAGATAGCTGTGATGTTTGCACAACTCTATGAATATACTAAAAACCACTGAATTGTATATTTTGAATGGATGAATTTTATGATAAATGAATTAAATCTCAATAAGGCTATTATTTTCTTAAAGCTGTTCTAGATTTTGATATGCCAAAAGAAAAAAGTTACAAGAAAAATACCATAAAAATCTACAAGATATTCTGTATTTAAATGTGACTAAAAAGTTTGGCTTCATGTTAATTAGTATGTTAATCCCTGAGAAAGAGCATGACCCACTTCAGAATTTCTGTGTATGTTTCAGCTATTGCAACTGTTATGTTACCATTATTTTAATATTATCATAAGGATACCTTCTGCAATGACTTTGATGCTGAGTTTTTTTACTGGTGCGTAGTGTGGTAGACTGGTTATGTCAAGCTGGGAACTACATTTTTCAGAATTCCCTTTCCTGTGTGTTCCAGTTTAGAGTTAGCCAAAAGAAGAACTTCTGAGAGATTTGGGAAGCAGAGGTTGAGCAGCCATCATTGTCTGTGATAGCTGATTTTATGTCAATTTGACTAGGTTAAGGGATGCCCAGACAGCAGGTAAACATTATTTCTGGACAATCTGGGAGGGGCTTCTGGAAGAGATGAAGCATTTCAGTTAGCAGACTAAGTGAAGAAGACATACCAATGTGAGTGAGCATCTCCAATCTGAATTCCTGAACACAAAAACAAGGCAGGGAAAGGGAGAATTTGCCCTCTTCTTTGACTGGGATATCCATCCTCTCCTGCCCATCAGAGCTCCTGGTTCTCACAGCTTTGGTCTTGCACTGAATTATACCACCGACTTTCCTAGGTGTCCAGTTTGCAGACAGTACATGGCAGGGCTTCTCAGTCTCCATAATCTTGAGTCAATTCTCATAATAAACCTTCTCTCTCTTCATTCTCTTGGTTCTGTTTCTCTGGAGAAGCCTGACTCACAGACAGTTTTCTCCAGATCAGATGATGTGGTGAAGATCAGATACAAGTGTTGGGTGAGCTCTAGGCAGTCCTTCTCCCTTGCCCCCTCTCCAGTCCGGCTGCCAATCTTGACCTGTGATCCCACTGAACAGGGCTTGAGCTCACCACAGAGCCTGCTTGGGGAACCAGGAGGCAGCCTGCATGGGGACAATGTGGATTTCCCTGGAGCTCCTGGCTGCAGTCCCGCTTTGGCAGTGGATTTGGTGGGGCCAGCTCCTCAGCCTGGAAGTGTTCTGATGCCTCCTCTGACCTCCACTTCCCACTGGGCCCCCCAAATCCTTAGATGTGTAAGGCTGATAGCCAACATAAACCTTTATCTCATGAGGCTCTTAGGACACTGTCCCCAGGCTGAGCCTTGGCAGAGCCCTAGGTCTTCATCCACATTCGTTCCTTTGTTCAGGAAACATGTTTTGAACAAGGAAGAGGCTTTCAGTGCCTCTGGGCTTCCTGCCTGGTTGACCCAGACAATTCAGCAGCCATGGACCAGGAGAGCACAGGCCTTGGGAGTCCCCTCTTCTGGGTGAGGTCACAGAGCAGGTGACAGAGTGACATCAATTCTGAGATCTGCAGGGATGACCACCAGTCAGATGAAAGCTGTCCCCAAGGCAGGCATGACAAAGCAATTGACATGGTTTGGCTGTGTCCCCACCCAAATGTAATCTTGAATTCAAGATGTAGCTCCTGTAATCCCCACTTGTCGTGGGACAGACCTGATGGGAGGTAATTGAATCATGGGGTGGGTCTTTCCCTTGCTGTTCTCGTGATAGTGACTGTCTCATGAGACCTAATGGTTTTATAAAGCGCAGTTCCCTTGCACATGCTGTCTTGCCTGCCACCATGTAAGACCTGCCCTTGCCCATTCTTGCCTTCTGCCATGATTATGAGGCCTCCCCAGCCATGTGGAGCTGTGAGTCCATTAAACCTCTTTCCTTTATAAATTACCTAGTCTCAGGTATGTCCTTATCAGCAGTGGGAGAAGAGACTAATAGAGCAACTCAGCACTGAGTGGGGCAGGTGAGCCGGGAGCAGAGGCTGAGGCTGCAGCAAGATGAGCAGGGCTGCTGGGGAAGGTTTCTAACACAGCCCTGACCTGGGCACCTGCGACCAGGTTCACTCCATGGCTTCCCTTTGCCTGGTCTCCAGGGCCTGCTGCGCACTGCGGGCCACTGCTCAGCGCTCCAGTGCAGCCCAGGCCTTGCCATTGCGTCTGCCTAGCAGCTGCTGCGTGGGCGTTTCTCTGCCACGTGGGCGTTTCTCTGCCTCAGGTTCCTTTCCCTTCCCTTCCGGCGGGCTCCCCTGCACTGCATGCCCACACTGGACATTCTCGGGAGACCCTCCTGTCCACTATCTCAGTAGTCCAGGGCCGTCTCGTGCGGAGCCCCCCGCAACGATGGGGCCATAAGCAGGGAACGGCACCTGGAGGCTGTTGCCAGAGGAGCCCGCCGAGGAGGCTTCGTGGTTTCCTTGGTTGCCGCGTTCTGAATACTCCGCAGGCACCGGGCTGTAGTGCCTGTTCATCCTTGTGGGATGCTGGGCTTTTCAGTTCCAAATGGAGGGCAAAGTATTTGTATCCATGAAGAGCATTACCAATAGAACTAATCTGCAATTCAAAACTAATTCCTTTTTTAAGAGGAAAGCGTAAAAAACTACTACTAATAAAATAAAATTACAAATATAAATATAAATAAATAATAAAAATAAAATAAATTGGTTGCCTTTGGTTTCTAAGAGTAAATATGCAACAGAGTTTCCAAGTTAATACAGGAAAATGTGGACAATTCAGTAATTAAATGCATCCTTCTGTCAGACATCTCTAGAGGCCTAGTGCATAACTGCTAAGTCCTGGGAATAAGGCACACTCCCTGCTCATCCAAGGAGAGAGCGATTGAGAAAGCAAGCATTTAGTTACAAATCCACTGAGCACTACCACCCACAAATGGAAACTGTAGGGGGGTGATAGTGTCCCCTAAATTCCTGTCCATTTGGAACTTCAGAATGCAACCTGACTTGGAGACAGGGTCTTTGAAGATGTGATTAAGATGAAGTCATACTGCATTTAAGCTGGGCCCTAAATCCAATGACTGTTGTCCTTAGAAGACGTGGAGGGGACACATAGAGATACATGCAGCGAAGTAAACAGGATCTTACATGGAAAAAGAAAGTGATTAAGGATCTTCAGAGGAGGAATTTGCCCTGGACTATATGGGTGGCCCTAAATGCAATAATCTCTGTCCCTATGATATAGAAACACAGAGAAGGCTGCATGGCCAGGGAGGCAGAGGTTGGAGTGATGTGGCCACAAGCCCAGGAAGGCCAGCAGCCACCAGAAGCTGAAGAGGCAAGGAACAGACTCTCTTTCACCTGGAAAGCCCAGAGGGACCCAACCCTGCCAGCCTCTGCATGGGTAAGAAAATGAATTTTTGTTGGGTCGAGTCACCCAGTTCATGGTAATTTGTTAAGCTACAGGAAACTGATCCAGAACCTTCGACCTCCTTGTCCTCCAGAGTCCGTCCTTCTGCTCCACCTGCTTGGCTGTCTGTCATGAGAGTGGTATGAGAGTCCCTCTAGTATTCTAACCATTGCAAACAAGCAGATTCCTTGCAGGGACAGCACACGAAGAGCTTGGAGACCTCCATGCACAATCCTAGAGGGAAGCCAAGTGCTCTTCCAAGTGCTTTGCACACTTTCTCTAATTTAAACCTCGAGCAGCACTAATTGATGAGCACTATTGCTTTGCTTGTTTGCCAATGGGGAAACTTCAGTGCGGGGATGTTGGGTTACAGCTGAGGCAACAGCTCACAGGCGACAAAACTGGGGTCTGACCTGGCTTCAAAGTCCTGCTTCCCTCACCCAGCTGCTGGCCTGTCAGGTAAGGAGCTTCCTCTGAGTTGTATCTGTTATTGGAATGCTTTGGGGAATAACCCATTTTAGATCTTGTCCAATGCAAATAAAGCTCAGTGTGCTGGATGAATGCAAGGGACATACTTTCCCATCATGATCAGCTCAGAGAGAGAATTCATCAGCCAGTTTGCCTTAGAAACACCACACAACATCCAACAAATCCAAGGCTGAGCCAATAGAAGGTTTAGCCAAAGTAGATAAACACAAGAAATCCCCTTTTCAATCAAGAATATTTCCCCTACAATTTTTCACTGTAAATTGTGCATCTTGATGGGAGACCAGTCATTCCCTTCTGTAGCCTTCCTGTGACACCAGCAAGACAGCCGGGCAGATGTGTCCACAGATGGACTCTGCCCACCAGGAGGAAGGCGAAGCCCCCAGCCATGTGTCTGAGAGTTGGCTAGGACAGACCTAAGTTGAAATTATAACTGGTTAGTAAAAAATCTAATCTTGGGAATCCCCTCTTAAGCAAATGTTGCAATTTTAAGTACTCTATCAATATTGTGGAAAGTCCAAATAAAACTATCACAAAATGAAAAATTTTCCAGCCCATTAAGCCTGACTTTTTAAAATAGTACTTTTTACATTTGCTTAAATCGGATTTAGGTGGGGAAAGATTTTGGTTGAATTTTTTTTTTACTTTTATTTTTTTGAGACTGAGTCTCGCTCTTTCACCCTGGCTGGAGTGCAGTGACGAGATCTCGGCTCACTGCAAGCTCCACCTCCCAGGTACATGCCATTCTCCTGCCTCACCCTCCCAAGTAGCTGGGACTACAGCTGCCCACCACCACTCCCAGCTAATTTTTGTATTTTTAGTAGAGAAGAGGTTTCACCATGTTAGCCAGGATGGTCTCAATCTCCTGACCTTGTGATCCACCCACCTCAGCCTCCCAAAGTGCTGGGATTACAGGCATGAGCCACTGCCCCAGCCGATTTTAGTTGAAATTATAATTTCTTAGTGAAATACATAATCTTTGTGCTGAGATATTTTGCTATCTCTGCTCCCTGGGAAATGTAGCAATAGAGAATGACACCCTACGCTGACCTGTTGAACTCAGGATATGAATGGGGCAGTAGGGATCTGGCGTCCAGACAGCTGGCAATAAGCTCCTGAGGTGCCTGTATATCCCCACCTGGCGGAGTACAGCCTGACAAGCCCTAGCCCCTGCCTGGGAAGATGGCCAGGAGGCACGGGAGCAGGAGCTCACAGACAGAGGGGCCCCAGGATCAGAGGAGGCTGAAGCTGTGTTACTTACCATCAGCACGCCTTCCCCTACATACTCTGTGACTTCCGAGCTCCATTTGCCCCTTATAAATGGCGATTATAATCTTAAAATATCTTATAGGACTGTTGGGAACGTGAGTGAGGCTTAGCACAAAGCTAAGGGCTCAGTAACTGATCATTAAGATTCCCTGGAGCACCACAATTGTGGGGAAATCACAAATGAGTGTGTCTGATGGATCATTTTCAAAGAGTTTTTTTTCCTTCAGTCTCCATGTCCCCACTCCCACCCCCAGCCCCTGGTAAACACTATTCTGCCCTCTGCTTCTGTGAGTTTGACTTTTTAGGATTCCATATATAAGTGAGGTCATGCAGTATTTGTATTTCTGTGCCTGGCTTATTTCACTTAGCCTAATACCTTCTAGGTTCATCCGTGTTGTCACAAATGATGTATTTCCTTCTTTTTCAAGGCTGTATATTCCATTGTGTATATACACCACATTATCTTTAGCCAAGGTAAGTATCTAGCTCCAGCCCAGACCTTCTCCAGTGCTCTCCACAACCCACTCTGGAAGAATTCTTTTCTCTTAAACTGCCCATTCTCCCTCAAGCACATCCCCATGGAGAACGCTGGGAAATGGAGAAGAGGAAGTCTCCATAAAGAATTAACAGCAGGAAGGCAAGATAAAGAGTCTTTAAGTTCAGCAGACTAAGGAGCTCCTCCTTTTTATAACTTTATGTCTGCCGAGTGTGTGCCTTACATTCCAAGGACAAGTGCATTTTGCTCAGTACGCCTCATTACTCAGTGAAACTTGATACGAAAGCATCCCCCTCGCCCATCCAGCACTCAAGCCTTTGCCATCAGTCTTTCCCTAGAGCTGAGATTTTGCTCTCAGGGGCCTTTTGCAAAAGCCCACATCCCTTTCCTCTCTGTGCCCCCAGGCCAGGCAGGCTGAAGGCAGCAGTGCCTCCTGCAAAGACTGTGCCTGGTGTTCATGGCAGCCATGAGGTCAAGTAAATGCCAGAGACTAGTGACCACCCCTGCCATGGGTGGAGCTGTCCTTCACCATCACCAGAAGGGCAAGAGAATCTCACAGGGAAAATCCCCAGGCATTTGTGTCCAGCTACATTTGACTCCATAGATTAACTGTGGGTTCATCAGTGTTGCTCAATTTGCAATGAGCTGGCAAAGGCTAGCAGCTCCAAGAATGCAGTCTGGGCTTTACTTCCCACCAACCAAGGCCCTTGGATAAGTCACAGTGACTTATTCTGGGAAATAATTAACTTCTTTGAAAAATCAGATTAATGCTAATATCTGCCAGTTTTCCTGGGCAAACAGAAAGTTTCGTTCATGACAGTAAAACACCACATAATGTGTTCTCCATGTTGATGAGATATGACACTCACAGTTGAAGTCAGGACTGTGATCCCTAGTATATCAAGCTGTATTAGTGATACATGATGGGTGTATAGTTTTGAAAACTTTGAAAGTGGTTTCAACATAGAAGATGCCATTTAGTCCCCCAGGGCTGAAGTCATTGCCTCCATTTCCTGGAAGAGAACAGATGCAGAGAAGTTAGTATGGTTCATGGCGGGGTGGAGGTGGGGGTGGGACCTGGTCTTGGGCCCTTTGCAGGACAGTGGGTTGGCAGAGAGCTTTGCTGAACAGTGGCAAATTACAATGTGGGTACAAATAGAACCGCAGTGTCGTGGGTCACTCAGATGTCCTGAACAATGCGTGGTACAGTGAGACACAGAGGGGTCAGAGATGAAATGGAAAGTGAGACACTCACACCTCCTGCCCCACACCTGCTGGTTTCTCCCCCCAAAACAACTTCCCCCAGTCTCACCTGTGCCTTCCTCCCTCTGTTCACAATTTCCCCACCTGAGTTTGCCTTTGTTATAGCACTGTTACTGGTAGAGGGTCTTGACCGCAAGTTGTTCAGGTTCTTGGCATTTTGAACAAAGAATTGGGCAAAATGCACAGCAAAGCAACGAAAGAATGAAGCAACGGAAGAATGAAAGCAGGGATTTATTGAAAACGAAAGTACGCTCCACAGTGTGGGAGCCTGCCGACCAGTGCTCAAGGGCCGGGACAGAATATTGTCTAGACCATTGGCCACTTCATGCTCACCTCATGTAAATGAAGTGGTGGCCTGCAATTGATTGCCAAAAGCAACCAATCAGAGGCTGAAGTGGAGTTACAAAGGGCACACTCCTATGCAAGTATCTGATTTGTTGCTTTTTGCAACCAATTAGAGGCTAAGATGAAGTTACAAAGTTGCAAACAGAGACAATTTTCAATCTGCCACACAGAAAATGTGAGGGATTGGAGTAGCTGCCTCTGGTCCTTTCGTTACTTAGGCGTGGAAAGTTACGGTTTTCCTTTCAATTTAGTTCTAGGAAATTGGGGTGAAACAGCTTTACATTCTCTGCCTCCAGATCCTATTCTCCTGCCTCAGTACCTGTTAAACTCCTCTGTCTTCCCAATCAGGCTGACAAGCTCCTGAGGGCAATGGCCCTAAAACGACATCACAGTGGCCTGATAGTGAACACATGGACCATCCAAAACAAATCTGCTTCAAAGGCAAATGACATGCGTGAGAGAGGCTACCCAGGGCCAGGTAGGCTGTCTTGGGGGGTGAGCAGCACAGATAGGAAGCATGAGAGCACCTTCAGTGCATCAGCCTGTGCCAGTACCACGTGTGTAAAGACGCAGGAGATGATGGCAAGGAGTTTTAACATCTACCTCCTTGATATTCCCATATGCTAATTTTTGTGAGAAATATTTTGAATACCAAAATTAATTTTTGTTGAACATTGTGTGTGCTCTTGCACTATATAACCTTTATGTGCACTAAAGGCTGAACTTACCCTAGCTCATCTGACTTTTGGCCCCCATCCCCCTCTTACTATGGATGTCTCAGGAGAAGAGGTCCCACAGACTGGAGTTTCCAGTTCACCCCAAGATTCATCGACAGGGACACTCCACGCGATATCCACAGACAAAAGAACATTGAGTCAACCCTGACCACAGTGACTCAGGCATGGACACACCTGGCCCTGCCGAGAAGCCCTAGCCACAAGCCAGAGTGGTGAGCAGGGCAGGGACTCCTGCGGGGGATGGAGGGTGTAATGTATCCTCTAGGGCAGGCCAGCTGCCTGTGGGGGCCCTCGGACCATCCTGGCATCTCACTCTTCAATCCAAAATGGGGCTTCCAACCTACTGGAGAGTCCCCTGTTTCCTGCGGTTTGTACCCTCACCTAAGCAAACAGCCACATCTTGCCTACATCTTGGTGTTTTTGGAAACACCATAATTATATAATGTGATGTGTCAGTGGTAGTCTTTTCCCATCGTGACAGATTTTCCTTCCATATGAACTGTGTATACGGCCTGTACATTTTATTTTATTTTATTTTATTTTTAATTCTATTTTGATTTTTTTAGAGATGGGGTCTTGCTATGTTGCCCAAGTCAGGCTGGGAACACAGACTCGGAGGTTCCCAGTCCGCAGATGGTACCGAGACTATTGCGTCGGGTCAGGTCTTCCAGGGTACGGGAGGAGGGACGCAGCTGAGGGAAGGAAGTCCAGAGCCGCCAGCCTGGGACCAGCGGGAAGCCAGGGAGGAAGGTTCGAGCTCCTGGACTCAAGCAACCCTCCCGCCTCAGCCTCCCAAGTAGCTGGAATTACAGGCTCAAGCCATTGGTGCCTGGCACCTGTCCATTTAGAAAATAACTGCTGGGCTTTCTGAGCACTCATTATATGCTATGCCTCTACACTTTCTCATTTAATCTTTGGGGCACCCTATGGATTAGATATTATTCTCTCCCTTCTACAGAGGGACAAACTAATGCTTTGAGAAGTAGGGACTTGCCCAAGGCCACACAACTGGCGAGGGATGGCCCTAAAGTGTGTTTAAAAAGTGAACCACAGCTTACCCAAGGCCAGACTGACCAAAGCATGGGACATGCACCTCACAGCAGTCCTTGAATCAGAGAGATGTCCAGCTGCCCACTCTCTCCTGGCCTTGTTGCCTCATTTAATTTAGTTCCAGGGAGTCAATACATGTATGATTTTAAAGGAAAAATGAAAACATTCCAGAAGAACATTTGAGTATAAC
Organism: Chlorocebus sabaeus; assembly: GCF_047675955.1. NCBI lineage: Eukaryota > Metazoa > Chordata > Mammalia > Primates > Cercopithecidae > Chlorocebus > Chlorocebus sabaeus. Next base: position 52,585,793 of record NC_132911.1, on the reverse strand, counting down.
TTCAAGCTCAAAAAGAACACAAAGATCACTTTACAAAGAAGTCCTATAATGAATAAACTCTTCGTGGGGGGTGGGGGAAAGCAGAAAAAATAAAGTTGGATTTCCTTGGGATCCACTCAGCTCTTTAATTCTGACTCTCAGTTACTAACAAAACATTCTCCCGTGCAGCCCTTCACCCCCCACCGCTCCATCAAGCAGGAAACTCAGGAACCTTTACCAAAATTGGCGCATGACTGTTTTCAAATGAATCATCAGCTTGCTATTGTTCTTTCAAGGAATTTTTAGGAAAGAAAGAAAACAAAATTCTCCAGATTCCAAGATTTGATGATAGATGTTTGTTGTCTTCTTGGCCCTCTTCTGTAAAGAACTTCAGCAAAATCAAAGAACAGATGCATTTTTAATAGATAGAAAGATGAGAGAAAACTAAAAGAAAAAAATGTGGTGGTTGCTAGGGGAGGGGTGTGGGGTAAGGGATTGGGAAGACAAGATACAAAATCTCAAGAAGATCAACAAATCTATTGTAGGACACGGGTGACTGTAGTCAATAACAATATATTCTATCTTTGAAAATTGCTAAGAGAAGATTTTAAGTGTTCTCATCACAAAAAAAAGTATGTGAGGAAATGCATGTGTTAATTAGCTCAATTTAGCCATTCCACAATATACACATATTTCCAAACAATATGTTGTACACCATAAATATATACAATTTTTATTTGTCAATTCAAAAAAAAAAAATAAATCTTCTGAAGTGGAGAATCTAAATGGAAAGAAATATAAAGAAAAATATATTGATTAACAGATAAAACAGCTGACGCCAACTTTAGTTGAGCCTCTGATATTTGGGGTCCTGACTTGCTCCGCCCTGGCCTTGCTCCCTGGCTTCCCGCTGGTCCCGAGCTGGCAGCTCTGGGCCTGCTTCCCTCAGCCGCGGCCCTCCTCCAGTACCCTGGAAGATCTGACCCGACACAGTAGCCTCGGTACCATCTGCGTGTTCCCAGCCTGATCTCCTTCTTGGGGTCCAGTCCGGAAGCTCTCGCTGCCTGCCAGGCCTTCCCTGCTGGAGACCACTCACATCCTGCAGCCTAAATTTCCCAGAAGAACCTCATTTTCGCCACGCGACACTGAGCCTCTGTAATGACTCCTTGTTCTCCATGGAACGCCCGGACTCCAGACCTGGTCTGGGGACTCTGTCGACCCGCACCGCCCCCAGCCACCGTGCCCTGCACAGTCCTCATGCCCCTCTGCGGTGAGGCGCAGCACTCAGTCCCACCGGCCCCTTGCTCACGCTCTCCCTTCTGCCTGGACGGTGCTCTCTCTGCCCGTTTCCACCTGACTGACGTCTACTCTTCCTGTACATTTCAGCTGAGATAAACCAGACCCTGAAAAGGCCTTCCTGACTTGCTAGGCAGGCCGGCCCTGCTAGGCGCGTCCGCTCCGTGCACCTGACCCTGGGCTGTGCCACACTCCTACCAGCCCCAGGGACTAGGGACAGACAGCATTTCTTACTCACTAGGAGGCACAGTGCCCGGCAGACAACAGGAAGTCGCAAGCGAATGAGCAAATGATTGCTGCATGAATAAATGAAGGTTATCGATTTCTTCCTGAGAACATACTTGGGGCTGGGCCCCACAGGAAAGTGCTAGAAAAGTTTTCATCTAGGTTTTCTTCAGGGATCATGGAAAGACACAAGGCCATTGGATAAATATAGCACTACTTCCTAAAGGACCTTATTTACTGAGTAATTAGCCGACACGATAGAAAACAATAATATCACTGCAAAGAGGCCTTTATAAGATTGACACAAAGGCCTCCAAGATGTATTTGAGTTTGCACCTGGCTACCCAGTTAACTTTGCTGCACATCCCCCAAGGGGGCCAGTCCGTCTGTCTACTGGGCTCCTTCTCTGGAAAAGTCTGGAAAACATTTCCAGGGGGAGAAGCTCTCATGCTGTCCCCCTGAACACCTCACAGCAGCCCTCATGGTCAGCCTTTGAAGTGATGGTTTTTGATTCCTTACTTTTCCAAGTCAAAATTAGCACAGCCCTCAATGACTGGGGCTAGGAGCAGAGGTAGAGGAAGTTGGGAGGTGTTGGAGTAGGAGATTCAGGGAAGAAAGTTTACCATTTGAAATCATGTCATGTATCGAGAAGGGCATGGACCTTACAGACTGAACTTCCGGCTCTGCCACAGACACATGCAACCTTGGGTAAGGTAAGCCTCGGGTAATTAAATTAAATTTGCATGGAAAGCCCCATTTAGGGCTTGGCTTACAACTGAGCAGCAGGCAGCAGGAGCTGGTAAGGATTCTATTCTCATGACGGTCATTTGGAAGGCTGGTGCCTTCACCTTGCACACTGGGGATTCAACTCAGTCCTGACCCCACCACCTCAAGAAAACAATTTTCTTTCATTTCCTTAACACCTGATATGGTTTGCCCCCCACTCACCAACAAGCCCCAGTGTGTGATGTTCCCCTCCCTGTGTCCATGTGTTCTCATTGTTCAACTCCCACTTATGAGTGAGAACATGCAGTGTTTGGTTTTCTGTTCCTGGGTTAGTTTGCTGAGAATAATGGCTTCCAGCTTCATCCATGTCCCTGCAAAGGACATGAACTCGTTCTTTTTTATGGCTGCATAGTACTCCATGGTGTATATGTGCCACATTTTTTTATCCAGCCTATCATTGATGGGCATTTGGGTTGGTTCCAAGTCTTTACTATTGTGAATAGTGGTGCAATAAACATACATGTGCATGTGTCTTTACAGTAGAATGATCTATAATCCTTTGGGTATATACCCAGTAATGGAGTTGCTGGGTCAAATGGTATTTCTGGTTCTAGACCCTTAAAGAATCACCACACTGTCTTCCACAATGGTTGAACTAATTTACATTCCCACCAACAGTGTAAAAGCGTTTCTGTTTCTCCACAGCCTCATCAGCATCTGTTGTTTCCTGACTTTTTAATCATTCCCATTCTAACTCAGTCAGTGGTTTTCAACTGGGGCTTTCACATCACTTACCCATGAAGTTTTATAATGTACAGACATTCAGGACCTGCTCCTTCCTGAGTCTCTTTGCACTTCATATATTCTTGATATATTTTAACTATATGCTCTAATATATTATGTCAGTATTATTATGTGTTGTATCTGAAGATATTGTCTCCACAAAGATCATGTTAATCCATTTTAATAAATTAGATGTGACAGCCTTTCTTCTTTGAAAATGGGGTTGTCCATGTTTGTGGGTATTTTATCTAAGTTTACTTGGACTGATTTTACTACCGTGTTTTACATATGCCACAGCAACAGCACAATTTCCCTGTTGGTTGGATCATTCTTGTCATGAACTCTCATCAGACTTTCACTTTTGAATATGGTCAGTAATAAGGTAACCACAGCCATTGTAAGTCTTTCTTTGTCTACACAGTTTTTTTTTTTTTTTTCTTTTACTCTGATGCTTCTTTGAAAGCTTTACAATCAGCTATAGGCCAAGGTGCTATGGTTTCAAAAAAGAGTCTTCTCAGAACCCTGTGGAAAAGGTTTCTGTTTAGGTGCAGATCTCTGATGGCATTGCCTAAACCATGACTGTGGATTGAGTCAGGATTTCCAAGACTCTAGTTGAGAAGTAGATGAATTTGTGAGACTGCTGACCCAAGATCCAAGAATTAATTGCATACGACTGAATGAACAGATGAGGAACGACTGTGGTTTTTGCTTAGAATGTTATTGATGTTTTAATATTCTATTCTCTGAATACATAAGGTAAGTGTTTTTACAGATAGTTAAGCTATCTGGAACTAACAATTTAGTAGACTCTGTTTTTGTAAGTGGAAATAAAGCATTTATAAGTGATATTTTATTCTCCTTGTCTGGGCCCTCCAGAAGTCAGAACTTTTATTGAGTGTTCTTACTTTTCATGGCAATATAATTGTTTGTCTAGGTTGGATAAGAATCTGTCCTCCTTGTAACAAGACAAAATTGGAAACACTGGTTCCATAACAAAGGCCATGACTGAAATGTCGTATTTGAGAATAATGGTCGTTTAATAAGATATGAACAGACACTTTTGAGGAACTAAGATTGACTGTAAGGAGCCAATGTTTACAAACTCTCCCAGGAATACTGGTGTGGTACCTGGCAAATATGTTCTCAGCCTTACAGATGAGCAAAGATTACTTCCTGGACAGCCCAAGAACATTAGGACAGCTTGGGTGGGGACCTCAAGAAGAGAAGAATTTGACCAAATTTATAGATATTTCAAGTGAAATCTAGTGGTTTGATCTAGCTTTGCCTGCCTAGCATCAAGAGGCTTTAAGAAATCCAATCTGCCAGCACTTTGGGAGGCCGAGACGGGCGGATCACGAGGTCAGGAGATCGAGACCATCCTGGCTAACACGGTGAAACCCCGTCTCTACTAAAAATACAAAAAACTAGCCGGGCGAGGTGGCGGGCGCCTGTAGTCCCAGCTACTCCGGAGGCTGAGGCAGGAGAATGGCATAAACCCGGGAGGCGGAGCTTGCAGTGAGCTGAGATCCGGCCACTGCAGTCCAGCCCGGGCTACAGAGCAAGACTCCGTCTCAAAAAAAAAAAAAAAAAAAGAAATCCAATCTGAGATTCTTTATGAAAACGTCCAGAACAGCAAACTTAAGGCCAGCAAATTTAACACTCCTACAACACCTCCATAAATAAGTAGGCTAAATCTAATGAAACCAGCCTTATTTTGTGATCAAGAACAAGCTTTCTTTCATATTATCTTTAATCAAAAGGGGGATCACTAAAGAGAATTGTGTGTTTGAGTAGAAAACTATAGCATTACCTGAGTTTATCGAACTCTGGCCCTGCCTGTGGACTGTTTCTTCCCTCCTTTTGTAAATCGAGGTACCTGATGAATATGCATTCTCTCTCTTATCTGGCAAAGAATTGACTTCCTCCTACTTTGAAGAAGGTATTGATACCTACTTATAAATTAGATCAGACCCTATCACCTTACTCAGATTGTCAGTTTCCCTCAGTGTCTGGCTAAAACTCTCCAAGCAAACAGTTTCCATTTTTCTCCCTCCCTCCTGACTTGGTGTCACTGAGAATTCAAGCCTGATGTCCAGATCCCCTTGAACTCCAGGCTGCCTTTGCCTAGGATGGCAGAAGCTCAGTGAGCTGAAGCCTTTGGACTTGATCCAAACCTCCCAGAGCCCCACCCCACAGCAGACCCTGCATGGGCTGGATTCCCCTGGACAGGTCAGAAGGAAGTTGAGCAGAATGATCAGGTCATGCACACCCTTGTCAAGAGGTAACCATACCTGTGCACAGCATCACAAGAACACCAGCAGCCTGGCTCGGGAACTGCAGAAACTCAGGGAATGGGGCTGCCTAGTGGCTTGGAACCCACTGAGAAAGGACAAGAGCCCGGGATGTTAAAGCAGTTAAACAGGGAGTTATCTAGAGTCTCCTGGGATTCATAAGGGAGAGGAGCCAGGTCTTCCAAGCCTCTGAGCCAGGCTAGAGGAGAGTCTTATCTTGGAATATGGGAGGGCAGGGTGTCCTGTGGGGCTGTCCATTTCTCTCTCAGATCACAAAACGGTAGAAGAGGATGAGGATATCTTATTTATTTATAACATGTTTAGGGGTACAAGTGCAGGCTTCTTACATACATTCATTGCAAAGTGGTGAAGTCTGGGCCTTCAGTGTAACCATCACCCAGATAGTGTACATTGTACCCAGTAGGTGGTATTTCATCCCTCACCCATCCTCCCACTCTCCAACCCTTCTGAGTCTCCAAGGTCTATTCTTCCACTTTGTATGTTCATGGGTATGCATTTTTAGGTCACACTTGTGAGAACATGCAGCATTTGACTTTATTCTTCTGAGTTATTTCACTGAGGATAATGGCCTCCAGTTCTATCCATGTTGCTACAAAAGACATGGTTTCATTCTTTTTTATGGCTGCATAGTATTCTATGGGGGGTGTGTGTATGTATGTGTATGTATATGTATATCTACATGTATATGTATATCTCACATTTCTTTTTGGATCCCGTCTCCTGTTGATGGTGTTGGTGGACATTTAGGTTGATTCCATATCTTTGCTATTGTAAATAGTGCTGCAATAAACATAAAAGCAGGTGTCTTATATGATGATTTACTTTGAGGGTAGAGGAGGATTTCTTGACCATCAATTGTTGTATTGTAGGACAAGATAAAGTTCAACCTTGTCATTCTCCCCTCTTATTCAAGAGGAATGAAGATCATCATTAGTGAACAATATTCACCAAGGTTAGTCATCATCTTCCTGAGTGAGGTGAAGTGGGTCTGAGAAACACTCTACCAGGACTTTTGCTGGTGGTATTCCTGTGAATCAGTTCAATCACCTGTTGAGAGGTGGTGGCACAGTCCAGAGTGTTAATACATTGAAAGCCAATCTTGTTGAAAGATGAATGCCTAAAATGATGAAGAGAAATGTGAGTGTAAAGGTCGCATTAAAGGGAAGAGTGAGTGTTGATCCCTGGTAGTGATGAATCTCACTGAGCCCTCACTGATGAAACTTCTCCCCTATTCCAACAGCCTAAATAAATCATCTCCTTAATCATCCAGCATATTCTGTCTTTCACAACAAGATTGAGTCTTAAATTTACATAATATACAAAAATATTAGAAATAATGTCACGAAGTGTTCCATCTTAAACCTTCTGTGTAGTATTTTTTTAAACCTTGTGTAGTGTTTTAACCAAAACATCTGTAATCTTCTGATAAAAATACTACACAAGATGGTGAAATATTTGTCAACCAGTAAAGAACTCCTGTCTTGGCCTAGGAAGGTGTAACTGTGTAGACACAGTTCATAAACCTAGTAGTGGGCATTCAGCTCATTTTAGTTCGATCTAAGACCTTTTATCAGAGCCATATTTTATTATTGCACAGCTGCCCACCTGCCCCCCACCCCCTGACACACAAAAGGCCTAGAGGACTTTACAATCCAGTATCATGGTTTGACTGCTGTAATGATGGACAGATAACATTTCTTGATGAGCTGCCTCCCAGGTTCTCCCAGCGTAACCAGGGTTTAGTCACTTGTGGTTTGGACACACAGTCTCTGGAAGCCCATCTCTTCATTTTTAGTCAGATCCAAAATGTAAAGAGTCCAGCCCATCCTCATTCCCTGGGTATGCCCTTGAAATGCAGCTGGTGTGAACCGGGACGTGCTCTGGGTGTGAAATGCACACCAGATTTCAAAGGCTTAGTATGAAAAGAAAAATGCAAAGTATCTCCTTAATAATTTGACTTGATTAATATTAATAGGTTAATATTCTGGATATATTGGGATAACAATAATATCACATTAAAATTAATTTCACTTGTTCCTTTCTTACCTTTTAAAAGTGTAGCTACCAAAAAATTTAACGGTACATCTGAGGCTCACATTCTATTTCTGTCAGACAGCACTGAGTCTAAACTCGATTTCTGTGAGTACCAATAAATGCAGAGTGACTTTCACGGGGCCTGCTTCACAAGGGTCACACACCCTAAAGCATCTATTCTCTTACCTCTTGTCACATGGAGTCCCCAAGGTCAGCCTCTCAAGCAGCAGGGCCCCTGAGCACCAATTTCAAAAGTGGACTGGGTAGGAATTCCCCACCCCAGGTAATCCTCCAGCCGCCACCTGCTGACAGCCTCCACCTGCTGTCAACCAAGTGTCAGAAGTGTGACCAGGACAACCAAGTGTCAGAAGTGTGACCAGGACGCAGATTCCTGCACTCCCACAGCTCCCCAGGCCCACAGCAGGCTGGCTCCAGGACCATGGGGGAGGTGAAAGGGGCCCATAGTTCAGACAGCCCAGCACCCCCAGGCTGCCAGGTCTTGGTTTCACACCTTCCCCCTCATCCAGACACAGTCCTCTTTCCTCCCTTCCCTTGGAAAGTCTTCCTAATTGTGAGCCACTAGCAGTTCATCTGAGGCACCCTGGGGGGCTCCTCCTGCCTGCGTTGAATTGTGCCTGCATTCCACATAAATGACTGCAGCCAGCTCTGGCCTGCCTTCCCTAGAAGAGGAGGGCAGGAAGGCCTTGCTGGGGAGCATTTGGGGTCCCTGGGGCCAGTAGGGCATTCAGCAGCAGTTGTGTAGGGTGACCGCGCACCTGCCAGGCACCCTGGGAGCACGCTGTCCTTCACCTGCTGCCGTCTCCTTGCAGGAGCTACAGCACCTGTTACACAAGAGTGCAGGTTCCCCTTTTGTATTTAAAAAGGGGATTCTAGTGTTCTCTTAGGGGTTGGCTTCTTCCCAGGTGTCTTCTCCAGATAGATCATTCAAGCATCTGTTCCTACCAGGGCCAGACCAGAGAAGACACCCTAGAGGAGTACTTCAGATTCCCAATGGCAGGGCAACCCCTGACCTAAACACCTGAGAATGTCTCTAGGACACAGGGTGAGTGTGCTCTGCAAGATAATGAATGAGAACAAAAGAATTAAGACAAATACAGAATAGCAACTTTATCTCATTCAACAGACAGATTCTATTTTAATTGCTACAGATTTTAATAGGTTCAACAACCATCCATTAAACAATCTGTAAGACTTAAGGCACAACTGTCATTAATCTGAGTTTGCTAATGAAATTGTTTGTACAGAGCATAAATACCAATCTTCAAATTATAATATGGAGCATAGAAGGGGGCCTGCGGATCTCCGCGAGGCACAGCTGACTGCTGACCTCTGGGGTGCTGGGATAGAGACCCCCAACACCCAAGCCTGCCTTAATTTCCAGACACAGCTTCCTTCTTAATAGTCTAGTCCTAACATTCTTGCCTTCTCTAGAATTCTGAGGTTTTAAAATGCTGCAAATACTCATTTTCCTGTTGAAGTCTTTCACACATCTTATAGTACATAGCTCCCACATTATAAACAAACAAAAGAAAACACCAGAAAGTTGGGGACGGAGTTGTGAGGCAGCCGGGCAGAGGCCTGGGCTGTCCCAGGGGTCTGAATAGATGGCCACCCAGCAGGGTGGAAGGTGGAAGCTTAGCCTCTGGGAGGGGATTGAGTAAATAGTAAACAAGGAGTTAAGTTCTTCATTGGTAGCCGGGCATGGTGGCGCCAGTCTTTCACTGTGGGGAGAAAGCCTCACAAATGCAGAAAAGGGAAAAGCTGGAATGAATGAGTGCTATGGGCCTGAAATGGGAGGCGTTGGTGTGAACTCATGGTTTTCAATTTAACTTGATAAATGTGGAAAGAACTACAGATATATGTATCGATGTGTGTATGTGTGTGGAGATACAGAGATAGATGATGAAATATATTTCCTAATGCTATCTGCCAAAGATACCTGGGGACAAGGAACCCTTGGTAACAAAGGCACACCTACATTGAGATCTTGGCTTCCAAATAGCATTTTTCATTACCGCAAGGAAAAATGCCTGGTTCAGGGGTTAGCAGGGAAAGCACAAGATGGCCCTGGAGTATCCTGATGTGGTGGAAAATGAGAATATGCTCAAACAATAATGGGCACATGCGCAGGAAACACAGAAGCCAGGCTGATGAGGCTGTCAGTGGCCAAATCCAGGGTAATTTGGACATCAAGACAATAATGATAGCAATGCATTATAACTCATTGAATAAAACAGGAATTCGGCAGGGGGCGGTGGCTCAAGCCTGTAATCCCAGCACTTTGGGAGGCCGAGACGGGCGGATCACGAGGTCAGGAGATTGAGACCATCCTGGCAAACACAGTGAAACCCTGTCTCTACTTAAAAAATACAAAAAACTAGCCGGGTGAGGTGGCGGGCGCCTGTAGTCCCAGCTACTTGGGAGGCTGAGGCAGGAGAATGACGTAAACCCAGGAGGCGGAGCTTGCAGTGAGCTGAGATCCAGCCACAGCACTCCAGCCTGGGTGACAGAGCAAGACTCCGTCTCAACAAAAAAAAATAAAAATAAATAAATAAATAAATAAATAAATAAATAAATAAATAAAATAATAAATAAAAAATAAAACAGGAATTCATGAGAACGCACATAATGTTTTAAAACCATGCACACGTATGTACACATATGCATATATGAAAGAGAAACAACTACCTCACAGTAGAATGCCAACTGATAAATGCAAAAAAAAAAAAAATGACATTTGAAAAACACCTCTCAGCAGTCCTCTATTCCGGCAGGAAACATCAATAGATGTTAAAACTTAAGTAGGCAAATGGATGAAGAATGAGACCTTAAATAGTTTCAATGTTATCTCCACATCAAATATGTACTGACTGATTGCAAATGGAAACAAAAGTAACTTTATAGCGGAGGAGCCTGGCTATTAAGATAGCATCTTAATCATGTGATCAAAGTCAGTGTCACAAGCCATGAGAGAAATCAGCATCAATCTGCCAACTGATAAGAGGTAACAGAACACACTACCACATATGTGATAATTCAGTGAAAATACATGGAAACCAGCTCTAATCCAGAGGAGACACTGGACTGCACCAAATGGAGGGATATTCTACAAAATTTCGAGGCAGCAATTTTCAACAACATCAAGGTCATAATATTCAACGAAAGATTGAGAAACTGTTCAGATTGAAGAAGATTAAAGCGATACAAGTGAGTGCAACATGTGATCCTGAGTTAGAGCCTTTTCCTGTAAGGTTTATGACCATGAAAATTGGAGAAATTCAGATGTGATCTTTGTACTATTCTTACAGCTTTTCTGTGAGTTAAAAATTATTCCTAAATTAAAAGGTTTTTTTTAAAAAAAAAAAAAAAGTGTCTTGTCCCTTCTATTGTTGCCTGTGACCAATAAAAATCATTTTCATAATTTTTGCAATCTAGCATCTGACAAAGGTCTAATATCCAGAATCTACAAGAAACGTAAATGAATTTACAAGAAAAAATAAATCAAAAAATAGGTAAAGGACATAAACAGACACTTCTCAAAAGAAGACATTTATGCAACCAGCAAACATGAAAAATATCTCAACATCACTGCATTAGAGAAATGCAAATCAAAACCACAGGGAGATACCATCTCACGGCAGTCAGAATAACTATTATTAAAAAGTCAAAAAACAACAGATGCTGGTGAGGCTGTGGAGGATAGGAATGCTTTTACCCTGTTGGTGGGAATATAAATTAGTTCAACCATTGTGGAAGACAGTATGGCTATTCCTCAAAGACCTAGAACCAGAAATACAATTTGACCCAGCAACCTCATTACAGGGCATATACCCAAAGGAATATAAATCATTCTATTATAAAGATACATGCACATACACGTTCATTGCAGCACTATTCACAATAGCAAAGACATGAAATCAACCCAAATGTCCATCAATGATAGACTGCGTAAAGAAAATGTGGTACATGTACACCATGGAATACTATGCAGCCATAAAAAAATGAGATCATGTCCTTTGCAGGGACATGGATGGAGCTGGAAGCCATTATCCTCAGCAAACTAACACAGGAACAGAAAACCAAACACTGCATGTTCTCACTTGTAAGTGGGAGCTGAACAATGAGAACACATGGACACAGGAAGGGGAACAGTGCACACTGGGACCTTTTTGAGGGGGAAGGGGAGGGAGAGCATCAGGATGAGGAACTAATGCATGTGGGGCTTAATACTTGTGTGATGGGTTAATAGGTGCAGCAGACTACCATGGCACACGTTTACCTATGTAACAAACATGCATGTCCTGCATGTGTATACCGGAACTTAAAATAAAATTAAATTATATTTTAAAAAAGGAAAAAGAAAAAAGTATTTTCTTGCATGTAAATAGGTGAAAATTAGACCTCATAATGTGTGTGTATATGTGGTATACCTGGATGATAGATAAATGACAGATGCATAGATAAATAAGACTTAATTTTCAGTTAAATATATTAATATATGTATATAACATTACACATACATCACATATATGACTTCACTCTCAGGTATATCCTTTACCTAAGAACCTCAAAAATCTTTGGAACAGAAATATAAGCTCTTCCAGACTTTAGATTAATTTAAACTTCAGTCTCCATTGTAACATTCCAAAACTCCTGTTGAGCAGTAAATTGGAGTTGCAAAAATTGTATTTCAAGAAGCCCTGAGTCACAACTTTTAAAAAAGTGTGGCTCCTGTTAAGCTGAGGTAGGGAACTCTGGGGGCTTATGCAAGGACAGTCTCTAACTCGAAAAAGGAAACTGTATTAGAACATCCTCAGCTCTCCCCTGCCTTTGTTTTAAGGACTGCACTCCTCGATTGCTAATGTCTCCAGCTCACTGGGCTCTTTGACTCTAACGCTGCTGCCCTAGAGGGGTGGGCAGGCCTCTGAGATGCTTCAGGTTGTTTGCATGAGGGCTGAGTCAGGGTCCCACAGCGCAGGGTGTCCCATGCCCTCCCCGGCTCCAGCAAAAAGGGACATGGTCTATGGGTGAGTGGGGCTTACACAGGAGCTGGTCAGAACCAGGCAACTCTCCCTGCAGGCTCCTGGGAGAGTCACCAGCCCATTCTTCTTCGTTACAGACCCTCTCATAGAGGGTCTTCCCTAACCCATCTTCCTACCCGATAAACCTTCACAAAAATCACTTCTGAAACACCGAAGACCTGACTGACTTCTCAGAGCATGTTGGTAAACAAACAAATCAATGTAACTATTTTCATGACTAAACTGAAGGAACACAAGGACTAAAGAACGTGACCCAAAATACCGGCCGTAACTGCTTTACCAAAGATATGTTTTAAAATCTTCCTTTGCACACTCTCTCTGCTCCCAAACCCCTGCTCACACCTCATTAGATGGTGAGAACAGCCAGCAAAGACGGCTTCTCACTTTTTCTCCATCAGAAGCTTAGCAGTCTGCCTAGGCAACATAACATGAGCCATCTTTACAAAAACAAACGAACAAACAATTAGCTGGGTGTGGTGGCTCAAGCCTGTGGTCCCAGCTACTCAGGAGGCTGAGGCGGGAGGATTGCTTCAGCCCAGCAGGTCGAAGCTGCAGTGAGCTATGATCCTAGCCACCTGATGTCTGGTGAGAAACAGAATGAGCATGGGGCTGACTGGTAAAGGGGGGATCCCCTGCAAAGCTCCCACATGGGAGGACATGCTAGTGACATCTCGGTACAGCAAGGACCATGGCCCACCTGAGACAGAGTGGGTGGCTGGACACCTGGCCATCCCCTGCCCGGGACTAATGTGTACACAGATGCCTGCTTACAAGGACCAGTGCAGCACCTTAGCCCCCACCCCCAAAAAAGGGATTTGTGATCCCAATAATATTTATCATCAATGTTTTTTGTTCTTTCTTAAAATACCTTGTTCTAAATCCTGAATATTGGTGTCCACTGTGAACAAACCAGGGCCAGTGATTAAAGAGTGAGAAGAAGCAAGGTCCACTGTGCTTATGCCCAGGTTTGTTTACCAGATCCCCTTAGCTACTCGGCAAACCTGCAGATTTTGCAATCCCATATTAAGAGGTTTGAATGAAGTCTTTATATGCAATTCAATCGCTGCAGCCTTGGATCTAGTCCATGGGCCTGGATATTTATTTTCCCATCTTGACCTGAGGTTGGCTCATGTTAGTGGCTGTGTCTGTGATCCATACTCAGGGCCCTCCTCTGTGTAACTTATCACACCCTGTGATGAAGCAAAGAGGCAGAGCGGGTACCAACATTTGCATGAAAACCAAAACTCAGTCTCACACAGAGGCCTTTACACAAAACCCAGGCCCCTGCATCTTAACAAAAGACGTCCATCTCCCAGCAAATGGTATAAGGAAAGAAGGCCCCTCTCTGAGTGTCCCAGCAGCCTGGGTTGGGGTGGGGATTCAGCTGCATCCCGGGATGCTCTTGAAGACCCTGCTCCCACTAGGGCCTGCCCTGAATACGAGAAAGAACGCACTCACCAGGGTGTCTGCCACCCTTGCCAACCAGCCAACTCCCTCCCCTCTCTCTCCTTCTTTGCTTGTTTTTTGTCCAGTTGGGCATTTGCTGCCAGCCTTTTTCTGTTAACGTGCCCCTGTTTTAGGGTAAATTTAATGGTCACAGATCAGCCTCTGGAGGGTGGGTTTCTTTGCTGTGGGTGCACAGACACCCTCCTGGGAGCAGGAGGTACAGCAGGAGGCTGTGTGCCAGCCTGGCCCCTGCTCATACTTCATTAGACAGTGAGAATGGCCAGAAAAGATAGCTTCTCACTTTTCCATCAGAAGCTTAGCAGTCAGCGTGGGCAATATAACATGAGCCATCTTTACATAAACAAAGAATTAGCAGGGCATGGTGGCATCAGCCTATGGTCCCAGCTACTCAGGAGGCTGAGGCAGGAGGACTGCTTGAGCCCAGGAGGTTGAGACTGCAGTGAACTATTTTCACACCACTGCACTCCAGCCTGGGCAACAGAGCAAGATCCTGTCTCTTGAAAAAAAATTAATATTTTTTTTAAAAAAGAAGCATATCAGTGACAAAGTAACTTATGGACTGGTGGCAGGAGGAGCCTAGTAGCAAAGACTGGCCATCCAGGCCCCCGGCATAAAGAGACACACCGTCAGCATTGCAAATGTAGTATCAAAAATACATTTATTCTCCCTCTAAGCAATCTTACCCACTCATGGCCTTATTTGCTATCCACATATTGAGAACTCCCAAATGTGTGACCACTGGTCACATTTGAACACTGGGCTCCAGACCTGCAGACACCTGCATGCACTGGATGCTTTGCTGTCTGTCCCACAGGGCCTCAGACTCACCATAGCCCCTCCCTGCCCAAAGGATCCCCTGACACCTTTCTGCAGAATCCCAACATTAGGAGCCCGAGCTGAGGCCTCCCATGACCTCTACCCTCACCTCTATGTCCAGTCTGTCACCAAGCCTTGTAAATGGGTGGGCATCTGAGGAAAGCCCACCAGGCCCAGGTTTCCTGCCCCATACCCCAAAGGGCCTCCTGGTCTTCCCCTGCCATCCTCACTCTGACCTGCCTTTTCCTTGTCTACCCTGCAGCCTTCAGGGTCGTCAAGTGCAGTCCTGGTCAGACTCACTCCCTCCTGGGTCCTGTGTTTCTTATGACTCAGCCTGCTGCCCTCCCTCACCAGCCTGAGACCCTCAACTGGCCTTTATACCCAGCCGAGATAGCCATGCATCCACCCTCCCAGTCTGAAAGGACTCTTGTTCCTGGACTTCTGCACACCAATGAGTTCACACCTAACTCGGCCTTCAGACTTCAGCTCAAAGGACACCTCCTGGGGTAGAAGCTCCTCTTGGCCCTGTCCTCCCCCTACCCCAAATCTGACTCCATTTAGTACCTTCACCAATACCACTCTCAGGTGCTTCTAGCACACTATTCCTCCAAAGCATCTACCAAGTTTGCAGTTAGATGTTTAACGTTCAGCTAATTTGATTACTGTCTCTCCCACCAGCTGCCTTCTACTACACAATTTTGCCCAACTCTGTATCCTAATCCACAAAAAATTTGTGAGGTACAGCACATATATTCTGTGCTCAGTAAGTGTTTGTTAAATAAACACATGCATGAATGGCAGAAAGATGGTGTAGAAAGATCTCAAGACCTGCTGGATTTTAAGTCATCATTTTAGGTTAATATCATCTTAGGTTTGAGTCAATGTGGAAAAAAAAAGATACTAAAAATATTCCACAGATTAGAAAGCAAAAGGAATGGGTGTATGGCGTGTTATTTTCATTGTCATGATTTTTTCTAGCTGACTTTTGTTTTTTTCCCTGGGGAAGGCTTGTGTTGCAGTGGTGTTGCCCAGGGTTGGCCCATGTGTATGGCGGAGAAGCAAGGACTACCCACCCCCAGGAGCTTGAGGGAGGCATTTTCATTTCTGTGCATTCCCGCCTGCTCCTCTAGAGTGTAGGTACAGTGTGGGAGTTACAAATAATCTATAAAATGCCATTAAATGTGTCCTTTCACTATTCAGAAAGTCCAAAAGGAAAGAGAAACCAGTTGAATTTCATGGCCCTGAGACACTCGTGGGCTTCTATGACTTTGCATAATGCTGGCTGATAGTAGGTACAGCCCATCCCAACTCGTGGCCTAACACGATTTTTTGACTTTATGATGGTGTGAATGCAACACGCATGTAGCACTCAAAGCACTCAAATCGTGCTTTGAGTATCTATGAAAAATTCTGTGTTTCATCTTCAGTACAATTTCAATAAATTACATGAGATAGGCAATACTTTTTTCTAAAACAGGCTTTGTGTTAGCTGATGTTGCAAAGCCGTGGGCTAATGCAAGTGTTCTGAGTGTGCTTAAGACAGCCTGGGCTAACCTGTGATGTTCAGTGTGGTGGGCACGTTAAATGCACTGTCAGTGATACTTCCAACTGACCATGGGTTTGTTGGGACATAACCCCATTGTAAGTCAAGGTGCATCTGACAGCTCGGCCGTGCCTCACAAAGTCATATTTCAGAAATGTTCAGTGGACCGAAAGTGCACAGATGCTGGGCATTCACTGCACAAACATGATCATCATTCTCCTCCACTCCAGCCTTTCACCTCTTCCTCCCAAGAGCCATTAGGCACATTTTACAAACTTGTAAATGATTGAGTCCATGTTCTCTGATCTTTTGGCTGCCCTAGGCAAATTCCTGATGAAAAACTGGGGCATCCTTGATGGGCTCTTGAGACTGGATTGGATCAGAGCCACTTCCACAGCGTGGCCTGCTCCGGGAAGTCTCCCCACACTGCCCCCTTAGAGTTAAACAGGAATGTGATGGGATCAAGGGAGGAGTTCTCAAGGGGTCACGTAAAAGTTGTATAGTGTGGAAGAGATGCAAGCAATTCCGTTGGGGATTGCTTTGGGCTATGCTAAGACCACTTAAACAAATAGGGAGTCTTCGCACATGACAGCCAGTCTGCAGGCAGCAGCTCCCGCCCTCAAAGTCAGAGCGTCCCAGGCTCCTCTGTCTCCTGTGCGGTCACCCTGATAGCCATTCTCATCCTCATGAACAAGCCGGCCCCACCCTGCCGTCAGTGCTGAACCCCTTCACTCCCCCATTCCGGGAGGCAAGGCAGGGAGGAAGGGAAAAAGCACATGCCACCAGCCTCCACTCCCCTTTGAAGGAGCTTCCCCATCCCCCTCCAACTGACCACCGCCACATAACATGGCCACATGGCCACCTGTCAGCAAGGCCAGCTGAGAAATGGAGTCTTTTCCACTGAGCTCATTGTCACTCACAATGAGATTGAAGTTCTGTTAAGAGGAGGATATTAGATGAACACAGTTCTTGCCTCTCAAGTCAACACAAAGGTACATATGCATGGACACACACACACACGACACACACATACACACACATGCACACATATATACACATAAAACACACACATACACATAAATACATATATAAACACACCACACACATACACACTAACACACATATATACACACACGACATATATACATATGTACATGTAAGAATATACACATACACACAGATACAAATACACATACACACAGAGATACACACACACACAGACACACACAGATACACACAGACACTCACACATACACACATGTACACACACATACATACATTCAACACAGCATCTGGCATCAACTCAGTGGTCCAAGTTAGGATTCGTATGAGTCCATAATGGCACATCTGATCTTCAAATGAATCTATAGCCCTCCACCTATTTCAAAAGGCCAAACTTCATGATTCTGTGCTAATTTCAGTCAATTATGTTGCAAATAGAACCTCTCAGTGATTTGCATGATCAGAGGACATTCCATTTAGTCAAGGTTCCATGTGTTATTCTTAAGAGCTTTAAGAGCAACCCTCAAAACAAATAGGAAAAATAAAAGCATCCAACAGGAATTGTGCTTGGTGTGACTAAATGATCCATTGAAAGCTATGAATACCACAGCTCAAGAACACGTGATAAGCATGAAAGCATTTCCCTATGACTGTGCCTAAAGCTACTGCTGCCCTTAGGAGGGCAACGGGGTGCACCAGAGAACAACAAGCCACTGTCAGAGCAGAGCTGGGTTCAGATCCCGCCTCTGCCCCTCAGTAACTCCACAGTGCAGCTGAATCACTGTTTCTGTATGTGCAGAATGTGGACGGCGCATAAGGACAGAGGTTGTGTATATAAAGAAAAGGCTCAGCTAATGTAAATAGTGTTTTTTTAATGCCATTGGAAAATTCTGTTTTCTATCCTTGTTCATACTAGATTAATTAATCAACTGGAAAAAATTAAAGCATAGCACGTTACCCTGCAGCTGGGGAAAAGCACCACATGAAAGAGGGATATGTTTTAAGGGTTTTGGATACAGACTATTTAGCCACAATACTAGCAATGCAATGTGGAGGGTTGTATATTATTGTGAAGAAAGAGAGATAATTATTTCTCAAAGTGAGAATGGTAAGTGTTTCATTTTCCCAGGGACTACTTTGGAGAAACCAATGGGAAGGAATTCCATTCTGTTTCCCTAGTCCCTAGACAGGCAGCCTGTCTTGGATTAACACCACTGTGCCTCCGCGCAGGTCTGGGTGGAGGAGCTGAGCTGGAATTCCCGGGGCTGCTGTCTGGAACACGGAGCCTGAGGAGCCATCCGGGCCATTTCCTGGCCTGGACACTGAGCCAAGTAGCAGGAGGTAGAAGGAGGTGAAAGCAAAACCCAGCCCCAAGGCTGTGTCCCTTTTCAAAACTGCCCACCTCATGTGGATTCTTTCTTGCAGGTCATACTAAGGACCTGCCAGGATTTGGAACTTGATTTGGAACCACTGTCATCCCGACTCTTCATTTTAAAAAGTCATTCTCCTCAAAAATAAATGAGTAAAACATAAAAACAAATTCATTCTTCAAAAGAGCTTATAAAATCAAAACCCTGGGGGTGGTTTTGGATACAGGTTTCCAGCTTCTAAGAACACAGAGTGTCTTACACTTTCCCGTTTCCCTTCCTCACAGGGGACCCCAGGCCTGAAATGATCTCTTTTCCCATTTAACTAATGCTTTCCTTGCTTCTTGGGGAGTCGTTTCTCAGTGCCTGCCAAACTCTGCAGTAGGAGCCAGGGGCAGCAAGCCCTTCTCACACTGCAAGAACACACAAGGACAAAGGATGCTGGTCGGAGAAACGCATTTATTTTTATAGTATCACTTCCTCACTCCCCCGAATGATAACTGTTTGGATTACTTATTATGAACTTGGAGGGGGGAGAAACCTCAAATCTAACTTGGTTTTCACTATTTGTACCACTATTTGTTTATCTTTCATTCATTACTGAGCTTGGGAAATCATAAAAAGAATCTGGTCATTCATTCCACTCTGTGTCTAGAAGTTTTAATCTGCTGCCTTTCGGCTGCAATCCTTCTTTCTCAGCTGCTTGCATATTGAGATAGAAAGGACCCATAAGGCTTCTGTTTCTCTGTAAATACTCTAACATGCAGGGGGGAAGCCACTAAGTAAAACACACAGAAAATCATTCTGCAAATATGACAGAGCCATTTAGCCACAGAGCAGGCTGGCCTCTGCGGAGGTTGGGGCCGTCCATGCTTGACCAGAGAGGACCAGAGACTGATGGAAATCCTGGTCCAAGGAGGCTGAGGGAGCAGGACCTTGTTGTGGTTCAAATGCGACTCCATTCGTCTCCTAGAACATGCTGAGTAGACCTTGAGGGCAGGGGAACAGTGAGGAGGCTGACCTGGGCCCAGGAAGGAGAAGGTGAAGGCAGGCAGGAGGTGCAGAAACCTTCCCCAGGGCTTTCACAGCTCCCAGGATTGCAGCCGAGTTTGGGAGCACAGGAAATTAAGCACCAGGCCTGTGGTCAACTGGCCCAGCCCCGGAAACTCAGGCCAGGGTGGCTGCAATCCCATGCTGGTTGGGGCAGGTGTGTCCCACATCTGTCCTGCCTGCTGAGGCTCCTGCCAGCCATATCCTGTTCCCACAGGGAGCACGCAGTGGGTCAGCACCCTCGTGCTCCAGGCACTGCGTCTCCCCTCCAGTGCCAGCAGGGAGCCCTCCTAGATATCTTGGCAGCATCATAGCATCATATCCCACCTTCGCAACTTATCTGCAATTTATCCTTTCTACCCAACCCAAGTCACCAGCTCCTTCAAAGGGTGTCTGAAATGTCCCAGCTCTTTCCATGTCCACAGCTGCCTGCCCATCTCAGGGCCTCACTTCATCAGGCCTGGAGGGCAGCCTGAGTGGTGAAGGAACGCGGGCCTCACAGAGATCGCAGCAAACAGAAAGCAGCGCCATTTACCAAGTGTCACTGTGTGCCAGCCATGGCTGGGGCTACTCCCAACCCATTCACAGAGAATGAAACAAGACCACTGCATCCTTCTCCAGGCCACAGCAATGTGTCATGTCACGTGTCACGTTCAGGCTGGGTAGAAGCTTCACGAAGAAAGCCTGAGCTCTTCAGAGGGAGGTGCCAGGCCCTTCACATCTGACCTGCTTCCTCCAAGCCAGGCAGGACCCTCATTTAGATGCCACTAGTGGTAAATTTGGAATTTCCCCAATCAACCTTTGCAAAACAAGCTTGTGTGCCGTGCTGTGTTTTGAAAAGCAAAATGCAGACAGGGTAGGCTTTTGTGATCATGCATGCACGTGGCCTGCAAAACACTCTCAGTTACGGAGTGCTGCTGGGGTCCAAGAACCCAGGTGTGGCATACACAGGGCTCTAACCGCAAGACAAGAGGAACCTTGGAAGGAGGGCTGTCTGTGTGTCTGTGTGTGTGTTGTCCTGGCAAAGCTTCTTGTTTTCACATGAGGGTTTTACTCATGCTTGGACTATTTGGAATTTGACATTTAATTAAAAGTTGCTATTTGGGCAATCCTAAAGATAGAAAATCAAACACATGCAAAAACTGCAATAATTACATATGTGATCTCATTTTAAGTACAAAGTGTTGGTGCTATTCTTATAAATTTTTCTGCACATTCCTTGCAGTTGAACATGGGCTCTATCCCGGGAACTGCGGGGGAACAGAAGCTGCTGGATGAGGAATCACCTGACCCAGGTCTATCCTGACTCTCCTTCAAAGCATGCATTTCCAATAAGCATCTGAGCTTCTGAGGGCTGGCTGCATCTGTCAACAGGGAGGGCAGGCAAACGCCACTGCATTTCCTACCTGTAGAACTACTGTCATTGGCCATGGAAACTTTGGATGTAGAAACACTTTCAGTCCCAATTTTATTTCTCCACTTCCAGTTCCTCCTCAGCCAAAAGCAGACCTGCAGACAGTTCACCCATCTAACAAAGACCTTGAGACCCATCAGGAGTGAAGATTTAGGCACCCCCCCTCCGCAAGTGTTTGTGAAGAAGGATTAAAAGTAAAATAAAACTGGGAAATGGCCAGGTGCTCACGCCTGTAGTCCCAGCACTTTGGGAGACCGAGGTAGGTGGATCACAAGGTCAGGAGTTCGAGACCAGCAGGGTGAAACCCCATCTCTACTAAAAATACAAAACATTGGCCGGGCTTGTGGCGGGCACCTGTAGTCCCAGCTGCTTGGGAGGCTGAGGCAGGAGAATCGCTTGAATCCAGGAGGTGGAGGTTGCAGTGAGCCAAGATCATGCCATTGCACTCCAGCCCAGGTAACAGTGCAAGACCTTGTCTCAAAAGAAAAAAAAAAAAAAAAAAAAAAAACCTGGGAAATACAAGGTCAACAGTGAAGCAAGAGGAGAAAGTAAAACCTCAGTGGCCTGAGGCCTGTGTTCTAACACCTCTCAAGTGTCTGCAACCTTCCCAAGCCCAGGAGAAGGCCCCCGATGGTCTAAACAGGTGCTCTATCTCTTGTAGACACACACACAAGGCACCCTCTGTTGTGTGTGGTGCTGAGGTGTTAGAGTCAGCCAGGAGAACAAGGAACTCTCAGGCCCAGGCACATGCACCCCACACCCCCAGGAGCTCAGAGCAGTGAGGCAGACATTCACCACACAGAAGAGCACAGAGACCCGTCGTGCTAGCAGAGAGCCTTCTTTCCTGCACCATCTCCAGCTAAAACACAGCACAGTAAAATTGATGTAGACAATGACAACCTGGGACAGGAGAAAATAAATGAATTATGTGCTGGAAACTTTGCATAAGACAGCAGGAAATTGGAAGGTATATTTCAAAAAGATTGTCACCAAAAAAGTGTTCAAATTTAAATGCCTCTATTAAAAGGGTTAAAATCTCCACCATCCAAAAAAATCACTTTCCTGGAAAAGTCCACTCAGGATTCTGAATAATTGGCATTTTATTTGGCAATTCCTCCCTTTTTTCTACAATGAGGAAAAACTGAAAAATTCTAACTATGATTTTTCTTTGTACCTCAAAATCTGCTTGTCAGTCTTCAGATTTTTGGAAGTTGATTTAGGTTCCAGTCCCCAAGATAGGCTAGAACCAATGTTTATTGAATCTCTACTGTGAGCCTAGACTGTGTGAAATAGGTTATAGGAACTGTCTCACTCAGCACTCAGAGCTCCTCAGCGAGGCGGGTGCTGGTATGAGGCCCAGGAGATGGACGAGGAAACTGAAGCCTGAGGAGGTGGATTAAGCAATGCAAAGCAGAGCAAGAACCATGTCAGGCTCCAAAGCTGTGTCCCCTCTGGCTCCCGAACCCAAGTATCCAACTGCTGTGAAGGTGGGAAGGAGAGGAGACCAGCACAGAGGGCCCAGGTAACTTAACAACAAAGTGGCTCTCACAAGAAAGTCAGGTTGGCTATATGACCAAATCCCAGGCAACTCCTCTCTCAACCAGCACTCAGACATTCATTAGGGCCCTGTTAACAGCAGTCCTTGGTCCCTCATCTGATTCCAGCAACAGTTTTGGGTCCCTTCAGCAAAGACAACACTGTGCAGAAGAGGGGACTCCTCTCACTGGGTTCTGAAATGGGAAAACAGAGAGCAAGGGGAGGCAAAAGGCACTTATGCTTAGCCACGATCCATGTCTTACTTCATCATAGGTCTCCTGTTAAATCATCTTTTTTTGACATAAATTTAAGGGATACTAGCGCAGATTTGTTACATGGATATACTGCACAGTGGTGAAGTCCAGGCTTTTAGGGGACCCATCACCCTAACAGTGAAGGTTGTACTTACTAAGTAATTTCTCATCCCTCACTCCAACCTCCCATCCTTCCCCATCTGCAGTGTCTAATGTGTACGTGCATGTGTACACACTAGTGAGCACCCACTTATGAGTGAGAACACTTGGTATTTGACTGACTTGTTTCACTTAAGCTAATGGCCTCCAGTTCTATCTATGTTGCTGCAAAAAACATGATTTCCTTCTTTTTATGGCTGAATAGTATTCTATTGTGTGTATGTACCACGCTCTCTTTGTCCAATCACCTGTTGATGGACACACTTAAGTTGACTCCGTACATTTGTGGTGTGAAGAGTGTTATGATAAACACACAAGTGCAGGTGTCTTTCTGACATAATGATTTATTTTCCTTTGGTAGATATTCAGTAGTGGGGCTGCTGGATCAAATGGTAGTTCTATTTTTAGTTCTTTGAGAAATCTGTCTACTGTTTTCCATAGAGGTTGTACAATTTTCATTCCAACCACTTGTTAGCTGAGAGCTGTCGGAGGTAGGAGTAGCCTCAGTGTTTCGGCAGGCATCTGTCAGAGACCCCCTGAAAAGGGGCTCAGCCACCACTGTGAGCTCCTGCATGCCCCAGCACCATCCCCTGCAGCTGTTCACTGCCACCCTGGGCCCTGGACCCCTCACGGGGAGAAAACACAGAAATCACAGGAACCCTCACAAATGCCACGCACAACCATCCCAACTCCTCCAAAAGGAGGCAATGCTCAGCCTGAGAAGCTGGCCCTGGAGGAATTTAAGTGTGGGCTTTCAGCTATTTCTAGTTTTTATTTGTTTCTGGAAAGGAGGATGAAAAAGAAAGGGAGGAGTTGAAAGGGGGACACTGAAAGGCCTCCTTTCTATTGTTCCTCATCATTCAAAACTCATTATTGCCTCCTAGACTAATAATCCTGCCAGGAGTCCCCGGAGGGCATCCAAGGGCGCCCCAGATCTGGCCTTGGAGCTCTCAGCAACCACCCAGGCTCCTCTGTCTGCCCCAGGGGCACCTGCTTCTCACCTTGATTTCTCTATACTGATCCAAGTAGAAGCAAGCTGAGCTGCTGACATTTATCAATCTTACTTAGACAGAGGGGCCCAAGGAACACCACAGGAGTTAAAGGGAGGTGAAGGCAGGGGGGAGTCCCAACTGGGTATAAGGTCTTTTGTGCTCTCACAACCCTGGGGCAATGCAGAGTGCAACAGTGGCCAGCACTGTCAGGGAAGACAGGACCATTAACATTAAGTTATTCACAGAGAAGCTGGATGGCTTCACATCACCATCTGGATTCACATCACCATTCAGGCAAGACAGAAGTAGAGACAAGAGTGCCAGCCTCCGAGACTTCTGGTGCCATGCTGTCCCCACACCCCACACGCTGCTGTGGCTGGGAAGGTTTCCTCCTTCAGTATGTGAGTAGTATTTCTATGTCTGGGGCTATGCTAGTACTTGGACGGTCCTCAGCCCTTTCTTCCCACACTGGTGCCTTTCTAACATTGGGCAACCCACAGTGATTTAACCTCAGAACCTCTCCAGCTGCAGTGGAGCCAACCTCAGAAACCCACCAGCCTAGGAGGAAACAGCAGAGTATCGTCTGGGCACACAGGGAGTCATCGGTTCTCACCATAGATTTTATATTATTTATTCTTACAATCTAATAGTAATCTGCTCTGCTGGCCAGAGAGTTTGAGCTGCCCCAACAGATTTTCAACAAAAGTATTAGTAAAAGAGGGAACAAGCTTGTTCTTTAATACTCTAGAAAGAAAACCAGGCACACTGAGTAGAAGTACGAAGTTCTACGTATTTTTTAGCAGTTGTAATGTTTATGATTTTTAGCTGCTTGAAAAGAGAATGTGATGTCTTGGCAGAGAGAACCTTTCTCCAGAAGCACTGCCTTGCTTTGTCGTGAAGAGTAATCCTTCGTGCCTCAGCCTCCCATGCATTCCATTTGGGGAAGAGTGTGGAGGCTCTCCCACCCTGCCAGCACCAGAGCAGGGACAAAGACAGACAGGCAGCTATGGTTTCAGCCTCCTCCACCAGCCCAGGCCGGAGCATGAGCTGGCAAGATGCTCTGAAGTTTCCTTCAATGTTCTGTTCCACAATTTGGCAGTTGATGCTGACGTATAATGCGGCTGCCTCCCTCCCTGAGGTTTCTCCAACAGGAACACTGAGTTCCTGACTCCACGCTTCCCTCTGTTCTCTTCCTTCTGTTCTGAGCATCAGCTGTGGCTCTTCTAGTAAAAGGTACCTAAGGCGTTCATGAGTATATCTAGGGGTAAGCAGAGGTCACCTACCTTAAGCGCATGCAAGACTGATTAGCATCCAGTCTCCATGTTTTGTGCATGGCCAACACTCTCAGTAAGATTTCAGAGACTCACCCGAGGTGAGCGGCTCATATTCTCCTGCCTCTGGCTCCCATGAGTGTGAACTATTTAGTGATCAGTGCACAGTGTGACTCAGTCCTCTTAATTATTGACCATCAAAAAAAAAAAAAAAAAAAACCCAAAGACATATCCAGGTGAGGAGAGGAGGAAGTCGTATCATACCATAAAGCTCTGCCCAAGACAGACCTATTTCCAAGCCAGCAGACACAGCTGCACCCAGGCCATAGCTCCTCTGAATATGCCAGCCCCACTCCTCTGCCTTCTCACCTCTCCCCACCATTGGCAAAGTGTTGTTCATCCCCAGTGCAAAGCAGTTTGGCTATGTCATGTCGACTTAGCTCAGCCCTCGTTCCTTGAGCAAACACAGCAAGCACATATCCCGGGAGGGTACTGCTGGGGCTTCCTCACAGTGGTGGGAGCCAGGCAGCAGACAGGTGGCTTGTCTACCAGGTTGCGATGAGGCAAAGGACAGAAGTGAACCAGCAGGGGCATAGGTGTTGCCAAGGCTGAGAGTTGCAGTCCTGGAAGACTTCCTGGATAAGGGGACATCAGTGCAGAGCCAAGATGTTTCCTGGAGGAAGATCGTTCCAGATGGGGGAGATAGCATGTGCGAAACATGGAGGCAGGGACAGCGGCAGCACAGGACAGGGCTAGGGTGAGTGGTATAGGAAGGGAAGGAGCAAGGAATAGGGCAAAGAGGCAGGAAGGACTCGGACCGTCAGGCACACAGGCTACTGGAGACTGTCTCTTGCTCAGCATAAGACAGAGAGTGGCTAGCAGCAGTTGAGCTGAGCATGACATGCTGTGAGAGCCCTCTGTCGGTTTTCAGGGATATAAGGTGTGAGTTCAGGGAAGGGGAGACCAGGCAGGGGGCTTGCAGGGAGGCCAGTGAGAGATGATGGCAGCCTGGGGAGCCAGGCAGAGCTGGATGCGGTGAGAAGGGCTGGCTTCTGCACGTACTTTGAAGGGGAAGCTGATCGAATGTGTGACGCACTGGGCGAGCAGCGTGGAAGGAAGAGATGAGTCAAGCATGACTTCAGTGTCGGGCGGCCAAGCATCATCCCGCCCTCCTCCTCCAGGAAGCCCATCCAGGCAGCTCTCTGAACAAAGGTGGTGCCTCTTCAGGAAGAGCTAGGGTGTGAGCAGCTCCTGTAAAGGATGGGTCTCCACTGTCTGTCTTTGGGCTCCTCTTCTCTCCTCTTCCCTAAGAGGTGGAGGGAGTTGAATCGCCAGTCTTCTGGCAGGAAGACATTCAAAGGAAATTTTTCCTAGAATTGTGAGTAACAGAGCTGCTAAAAATGAGGCTTGGCTTTACAGGGCACATACTGGAAATAAAGGCTATTAATAGGTTCCTGCAGGACCGTTGCAACACTGAAACCGGCTCCCAGGAGGCCAGCCTTGCCCAGCGGCGCCCATGGGGGTGAGATGCAGAACTCCAGGCTTTCTAAGCAGGGCAGGGAAAGAAAAGCATTTCATAGACTTGCCTTAGGAGTGCAAAAAGAGTCAATAACCTTTTCCACCCCCAGTGTAAGGCGAACTGGACCCATGAACTGGTGGGAATATTTGAACACACACAAAACTGAAAGGTCACAGAGCAAAGCTGCTAGGCACTTCTTGCCCATTCCACCTTTGCATGAACAACACAGATGGGGGCTTTGACTCCCTTCAACACATGACTGGCACCTAATGTGTGCAGACACTGGGGGAGCCCTGCTCTCCTGGGACAGCATCTGTGAAACCCACTGTACTGTTGGGACCAAGGGGGAAATCAGGCAGCAAGAATGAGAGTCCCTGAAAAACAACCCATTTCTCTCAAGCAGCAAGAAGCCAAAGGGAAAAAAAAAAAAAAAAAAAAAAAAAAAACAAAAAAAAAACCATGAATTCTTTCTGAGCCCAGTTTCCTCATCCATAAAATGGGCATAGTGCTGCTTACACTGGTGTTGTGAGCATCAAATGAGATGACATCAAAAAGGGGCAGCTCCCCATAAGGAGCCGCGAACGTGAGTTTGCCTTCCCGGTTGCTAATGGAAGAGGAAAACAGAGTTGGAGTCAAGGGGGGCTTGCAGAGCCTGGGAGTGCAGGAGGAAGCTGCTGTAGTGGGCTGTTTTCCAGTCTCTGGACGGCGGTCACATATTGAGTGCATGCCCTCTTTCCACCTCCCACCAGAGCACCCTCTGTGCCAAAGCAGTATTGCAGTAGTGCTACATGGAATTCGTCTAGCACACAATGAACAGAAACTGCCTTTTGCTTTCTTCTTTTTTCTTCTTTTATCTTGCAGACTTTTCATGTTTTCTCCAGAAACAGAGGACCCCAGTTCATCAAGGGCATTCTTGGGATGCCAAGACTCAGGACCCCATGTGGTCACCCATCTCTTTCCTCTGCTCCCCAGTTTCACCTGCGTCTCACACAAAACCAGAAACCCCTTAAGCAGAAAAAGAGTCTGTGACCGAATCATAGTTTCTGGGTTTTTTTTCCCCCTCTTGGAACAGATTCGAGAGGAATCTAAGTATCAATGTAAAATTCACAAAATCCCAAATCCACTGAGTGAGCAACAGATGAGGGAAATTGCTCCACATCCCATGGAGAGGAAATGAACAGGACTGGGGAGGAAGAATGTGCTGCGTGGTGGGAACACTGTTTTGATTCCTGATGCTGCACATCTGCCACGTTTCTGTGCAGAGCTACCAGCCCGGGCAGACACTGAGGACCCTCCTCGCGCACTGGAGCTGCGGCCTCGGCAGCTGTGGGAATGCGGACAGGAAGCAGGGGACCCTGGAGGCGAGAGGAGGAGGACATCCTGCGGGGATAGATAAAAAATAACGGCCGGGCTGTGGGAACCTCTTCCGAGCAAACACGTGAGCCCAGGAATTTCCTGAGCCAGAGATCTGACTCCAGTTATTTGTTGTAACTGATTATTTGTTTTCCTGGAGATTTTGCATAATTTTGACAAAGGGAAAGGAGATATAAAGCCAAGACATGCAAGACTACCCTTCTGAAGCCTCTGCTCACAGAGCATAGAGATGCAAGGCTGTGATTCAGAATGTGGGGCCTCCAGGCTGGGGAGGGCGACCCTGCAGGGGCCCAGGAGCAAGCGGAGTGTGCCCCATAGACCCCTCCCTGAGGCAGAGGGAGCAGATTACTTGGCCCCAGACGAATTAGGTGGCACGTGCTGGCTCCCTCTGTCCAGCGAGCCTCTCCCCCAACACCATCCAGCCCTTGGCCTCCAGCAGGCAGAGGAGATCATGACCAGGAAGCAATTCATCACCATCCAAGGCCTTAGGAGACTCTGGCTTTTCTTTGAATTTCCAAGAAAATTGCTCCATAATTTTTATCAAGACTTATAATTTGCCCATCTCACCCTACACACTAGAATTTTAAGTGACGAAGTACATGTGGAGACTTATTTTGTAGTCTTTTAAGCTAATGACCAAATGAACATTTCTGGCCTCACTCTTTCAGCATCTGCCCTGACACAGGTTTAAGGGGCTGCCACGGCCAGGAAGAGGTGGGCCTGGTACTGTCGGTGAATGTGCATTCTGCTTCCCCTAGGCGGGGCTGGGCATGCTGGGACCTCCCCTGTGAGGGGACAGTGGAGCTCTCAGGGCAGACCCACGTCCCTGGCATCTTCCTTCTGATGGTCCTTTACCTTGCATCGGGATCCACCTTACAGGGCATCTGGCCTGATGTCTGCACATAGTGAAACGTGGCTGAGTGTCCCTTGCATTAAATGCATGTCCTTGGGATTGCAGTTTCCCTCTCCTCTTCCTTGTCTTTCCCAAGAAACCCTCCACCTTCACAACATCCCGCTAATATCTCCATGTGGCCAGTTCCTCACAGGGTCAAGTGTGCTGGGCCACCCCCCTCTGAGGCTACAGCTGCATCTCAGGTTCACATTCTCACCACGGCCGTTCTACTGATGGAAGCCTCATTTCTATTTGCTTTAGGTATTACACCTATTTTATTTTTCTTTAATGAAATCCTCCTCACTTCCATCACCTCACTGCACCCCTCTCTTCAGAGCTTTCCTTCTCTCCCCTCCTCCCTCCCCATCTTTCTTCCTTCCTGTCCCCAAAGGCCAGGCCATGGTGCCCTCGAAGGACACGACAGGGCCCCACGTGGACTGGGAAGCTGGCCCTGGTCCAGGGCCCCTCCAGCACAGCCTTTCCCCCAATGGTCTTAGGCAAGTGCCCCACAGTGTCTATCTGCAGCCATCTCTGCCCCATGTGTTTATAAATTCACCTTCTGCTGTGGATCCCTGTCAACCACAGGTCCGCCCAACACATTTCGCCCTGGATCTCACTGGGTGGACGTGAACATCCACCTGCAGGACAGTAAAGGAAAAAGGACAAGGTGGAGTTGCGGGGGGAGGGGGTGGTTCTTCCCACAAAACACAGAAGCATCACAAGAATAATATTTGTTAAAAAGTCTCCAAGATTTGATGCCGAACATCTCTCAAGGCATCTCCTGATTTCCCAGAGCTGATGGAAATATTCTGAAGGTATTAATAGAATGCAGATGTTGGAGAATGCGACTTAGAATCCTACTGAACAAATGACCCTGCTGGGAGGCCGTTTGCAGTCTCCCGGGACATTCCACAGAGGGCCCAGCTGATCATCTCATATTGAAACAGCATGTCCCAGCATTCCAGCTAGAAGAAGCGGAACAGGGCTCCTCCACCAGATATAAATCACAAGGCAAAGGGCAACTGAACTCCTTCAGTCCTGCCCTCCCTCCTTCCCTGGTTCACCCTCCACCCCCTCCCCCGCTCCCGCCCCCCAAGGAAAACAGAGCTTGAGTAAGAGGCTGCCAAGCCAAGCCACGCAGGCGCCAGACGGCCGAGCACGGCACACACGGCGGCCGTTTGGGAGGCTCACAGCTTTCGGCACTGCGGCCCTGATGTTTTTGCTTCACTGCAATTTGTTTCTGATCTCCAGTCAAGTCCTTACAACGCTGGGATCCTCTAGAGAGTTTATACTTTGACCTCTTGACAATTAACACCAGAGGCCAAGAAAAAAAAAAACTCGATAAGAGAGAAACTGGATTGGTGGGAGGTGCAGGGTGGGAGGATGGGCGGGGGCCTATTACTAAAGTAAATGCGTTACTTGTGAAATTATTTCCCATCCAATAAAAAGAATGCAGTGTCTTTAAAGAGAGAGTTGCCAAAATGGAAAGAAAGTCTTCTTTCAAAGACTGCCAAGCCTGGCGATCCTCGGTGAGCTGTGTGTTCAGGAAAGGACACAAATTAGCCAGGCTGGGCAGCCGGCCTTGCGCAGGAGCCCTGGGACAGAACCTTTCACAGCTCTGTGTGGTTATGAAAGTGTGGGCGAGCCCGCCGTGTCCTCTGCATGGAGGCTCCGTCCTGGCCCTACCACTGCCCACCCGACAAGGCAGACCCGAGTGCTGGCCAGAGCTGTGGTCCGGGGTCCCCAGCTACCAGGCTACCATGGGTGATGGGAGGACATGGGCAGTGTGGGAGGCCATGTGTCTCACTTCTCCAGCAAGGCACGAGGTGGGTGGGGCATGGAGCCGGACACTAGAAAAGGCTGGGTGCTGCCTAAGGTGCCCCCCGGAGGTAAGGATCCTGACCCCACAGCCTTCTGAATGGCCTTCCAGACCTGCTGAGCACAGGCACCTGTGTCCCTGGGGACCCACCAGCTGTGTGGACTCAGGAGCAAAGGCACCGACGACACACGATCAGTGCCCAGCCTGGAAGCAGGAATGTACCCTCAGAGCCACCCAAACCAGGAACCCCTCAGAGGACAGGGCAGGGCATGAGCCCCAAAACAAGGGGCACGAGAGGGCCAAGCCAGAGTCACAGCTCCCAGGTGGGACAATGCTTCATTTAAATCTGCTCTTTCTTTCAATGCTTTACCCTCATTCCAAAGACAGTCTGTGTTGGGAGCTTGGCCCGGGTTTGAAGGAAGGGGCCAGTGCCATCTGTGGGCACCAATGGGGTGATGTGCACATGGCTGGCTGTGAGAGCGGCCCTTCTCCCAGGAGACAGCAGTGGAGGAGGCCCCGGGGCCATGGGCTGTTTGTCGTTAGCCACTGATCCCCGTAGCAAACAATGAAGAGCACAAATAGGGCAGGTGCCACCCGCATGTGGGTACGTGTGCAAACACGGAAGAGCCAGCCAGCAAGGGAGGCAGGTTTCAAAAAGAATTCCCAGTTAAAACAAAATCGTCAAAATTATGTTCTTACTTCTGAAATTTATCGGAAAGCAAGATTATTACTATCCTGAGCAGCTAACTGTTTGGGCTTCCTTAGAAAATAAAACATCCCTCAATGGAGGTTGCCTGCCGACGTCCATGGGCGCCAGCACACATGGCTGAGGCCTGTGGAGGGCCCCACTGCCTGGAGGTGAGGGAGGGGAAGGGGACACTCTGTGGGGACAGAGGCTACTATGAGAGCTGAGGAGAGAAAGTTAATCATGTTTGGGAATCAAGGCAAGCTGGCCGTGGAAGTAGAATTGAGACAGCTGAGCTACTCAAGCAATGAGAGCAGGACAAGTATCTTTTGGCAAGGGAATAGCATGTGCAGACACCTAGAGAGGAACAGGGTCACTGTCCCCAGCCTGGGATGGGGAGCAGGTGGGAGCTGGAGAGAGGAAGATGCTATGGAGAGGATCAGGTCTGCAGAGCAAGTGGGCACTGGACCACAGACCATTCTCCAGACCACTACACCTATCAAGGATGCCATCTTTTTTCATTTTTCTGTTGTAAAATATACATGACATACAACTTACCCTCTTAACCATTATTAAGCGTACAGTCCAGTAGCGCCAAGCACTTGCAAAGCGTTGGGCCACTGTCACCACCAGCCATCTCCAGATTTCATTTCATTTTACAAAACTGAAACTCTGTATCCATTAAACAATAACTCCCCTTTCCCTTTCTTCTCTGCCCTGGGCACCCACCATTCTATTTTCTGCCTCTATGAGTTTGGCTATTCTTGGTACATCATGGAAGCAGAATCATGCAGTATTTGTCTCTTATGACTGGCTTATTTCACTCAGCATATATCCTCACGGTTCATCCAAGTTGTAGCACGTGTCAGCATTTCCTTCCTTTTCAAGGCTGAATCATATTCCACTGTATGTACAGGCCGCATTTTCTTCATCCATTCATCTGTCAACGGACACATAGGCTGTTTCCACCTTCTGGCTATCATGAGTAGTGATGCTATGCACATGGGTGTGCACATACCTCTTTAAGATCCTGCTTTCACTTCTTTAGGGTCCATATCAGAAATGGACTTGCTGGATCACAGGGTAATTCTATTTTTAATTTCTATGGAAGCTCCCTACTCTTTTCGACAGCAGCTGTGCCATTTTACATTCACACCACGTGCAGGGGTTCCAATTTCTCCACATCCTCTCCAATACTTGTTATAAAGATTAGACTTTTGAAGAGAAAAGCCCTGCTGGATTTTTAAACATCCGCTGTGGATGAGGGAGTTCCTCATACTCCTTAGTTCACGCCTGGTGCAAGGACCCTTTTGCTGTGATTTTTAAATTCCGTTGTGTCCCATATATCACTCTCATTCCTTTCTCCTTCAAAGGCAGTGTCTTTATGGTGCATTTCTTCTTATTTGAATGCGTTCTTACAAAGTGTGTTTTATGGTCTGGTGTGCATATATTTGGGATTGATGTAAATGATTGTGTATTTCATCTTGTTTGTTGCCTATTTTTTTAGCCAAGTGCTATGTTTTTAAGACTGTCCCAGTCTCCATGTGCACACCGAGTCCTTCACAGGACACGTTTTCCATGGTCCGAGCACACCCTTTTCCACTCATCCAGGCCTCAAAGGCCAGCATCCAGGATGCACCAAGTTCACATCCCCCACAGAACACCGTGATGAACATCCTCACACACATCACCTCCAGGACCTCCCTGAGGATGTCCACAGAGCCCACTGCTGGTGGTCTTGCATTTGATTTGGTTAATGGGCCAGGTCCCTCTGCGCAGCCACCAGCAGCACACAAGGCCTCCCATCAGTGATCCAACGAGGAGGAAGCTGGGGTGGGGGTAAGCCTGATGGAAAGCTGAGCTTGCAAACCAGATTAGAATTTAGACTTTGGCTTCTAAGCCATTGAAGGATTTTTAACCAACTCCATAAATAAGGTAAATAATAGCACCTTTTAAATTCCAAATAATCCTTAGGCAAGGCCTTTCTTCTTGTCACTCTCCTACCCAAGCTACTGCTGATGACTGTGATTCCCACAAAAGGGCAATGCTCTGAGATGAGAGGCTCTGCCCCACACTCCCACCCCACCCACTCACACTTGGCCACTTCTGCAAACTTTTAAACATGTATGTCAAAAGCAATTTTCTAATAAGAATCAAGAGTAGAGGCAAGGATTAGAGCTAGCCACACTTGGGTGACATTTCAGCTCGTGTCATGTCAACCATGCCCACATAACTGAGTGTACACCTAAAACCATAGGATGAGTGAGAACTTAACCAAGAATGAAGACGGGATCAGTGAAGAGGATGAGGGGTGCGTTCCAGAAGAGGTAAAGTCTCCTGAGCTAGACACTAGAGTCAGAGCCACCATAAAACAGGAGGTCAGAGGGCCACCCTCCCTGGGGCCCCTTCTGCACAGAACATAAAAGGGGGCCTTGCAGGGCAGAGGATACAGCCACACAACGGAGATGCCCAAGACAGTGGGACCCACCTGGGCCACACAGCATGAGGATTAGGAGCAAACAAATTATCAAGTAGCAGTCTGGATCCTTTGCTTACTCACCTGGCTCTCCACACCTCTTTGTCTCTAAAATGAAGACAGCAATCGTCTCTGTTTCTTCTGTTCTGAGGAGGCACTGCTCCAGGTGTGAGGAGGTTCAGTAATGAGCAACCCAGACCAGGTTTCCATCATAAGGAAGCCTGTACCCAAGACAGGGGAGACAGCAATAACAATCGTTAGGCCCCCACATCTCAGCTATGGAAGTTCAGATGTTCGCTGGGACTCTCCACGCCTTACAATCTAGGTAATATTGTATACTACCTCTATCCTATGTCCTGTGGAAGGAAGCCAGTGGTCTCCCAAGACTTTCTGAAAATATATCCCCTGGAACTTCTCAAGGTTGTTCTGCCTCTTCCTGCCTGCCCTGAATTCTTCTTCTCTACTTAATATACTGGTCACATATTTCCTTGATTCACACACACATGCACACATGGCAGTGACAGATTTCACTGAAAACCTTAGAGCTATGGTGGGGCTTATAGAGAGTCAGGGCAAAACTTTTCCTTTGGGTCATGTTTGCAACATTTCTTCTGCCACTGGCTATGTTGCTCAGTCCTTTCCATTTTGTGTCCTCTAGTTCTCTCCTTTCTACTTTCCTTCAACCCTCATGGAGGTGATATTGCTACCCCAATGGGTCCAGAAGGTGTAACCCCCCACATACACACACACACACACTGCAGGGGGTGTGGAGGGCAGAGCATCGAGCCAAAAGAGATTATTCTCAAGCCTTGCCTGGTTTTGGACTTGCTTGGAACCCTTCACCCCTTTTTCTTCCCTACTTCTTCCTTTGGGAATGGGATTGTCTGTCCTAGGCCTGCCCCACCACTGCACATTGGAAGCTCATAACTTGTTTGGTTTCACAGGCTCCCAGCTGAAAGGAAATGTGCCTCAGGAGCCATCATACCTGTAATCTCACCCACGTCTGATATTTAGATGAGACTTTGGATTTAAATTTCAAAGTCAATGTTGGAATGAGTTAAGATGTTTGAGGTCGTGGGATGGAATTAATGTATTTTGCACATGAGAACATGAAGATTGGGGGACCAGGAATGAAGTTTCATGGACTGAATGTGACCCCCAAAATTTATCTGTAGAAATCCTACCCTGCAGTGTGATGGTTCTAGGATGTGGGGCCTTTGGGAGGTCATGAGGATCAGTGCCCTTGGCTTATTTCTGCCCATCCCTCTAATGAAACATCCCAGTGTTTGAGTAGAAGCCAGGGGCACAGAGTCCCATGACCTTAGGGCCCCAAGTGGCCCCTGCACTGGACTTAACAGATGGCTGTTCTGTCCTCACCTCTCTTGGACCTCCCCATAGCTCTGACACTGTGACCACACCTTCCTTAAAATGCTCAACTCTCTTGCCTTTTATGTCCAAAGCACCCAGACACTCCCAGGCAGGGCCCCTGGAAGCTCAGGATCCTCCCCTTGCACATTAAACTTGGGGCATTTCTAGGACTGGCCTGGAGTCCCCTTTCTTTCCCTACTCTTGAGTGCCAAGGGTCAGCACACCTTGTCTATGGGGGTCAGGTGGCCAATCTTAAAGGGTCTTCTTGCAGCTGCCCACAATGGCAACCTCAGATAGCCAATGTGCAAGCAAAGGAGAGTTCCAATAAAACTTTACTGACAAAAGCAGGTAGCATTTGCCAAGCATGGCTCCATACCTTCTTTGAGTACAGATCCATTCTCAAGGCTTCAAAATGCCTCAGATTTATAGTTTCCACTCAGGCTTCTCCTCTGAGCTGCAGACCCATCCTTGCCTCCTTGGACACAGCTTCGCCAGCTGACCTCGCGGCCTTCCACTGCCCACATGACTGTCTTGTGTGTTCCATCTCAGCAACGAGGCAGCCATCCTGGCAGGGAAGCCAGATGCCCAGGCCAGCCTGAACCCGCGACCCCCGCCCCTGTGTTCAACTCCAGTGTGGATGCGCCCATTTACTAGCTAAGAGTTACAAGAGGTTTGCTCTCCACTCCAACCTCACAGCACTTCCCAGGTGGTGTCGCGTGCCCCTGAAGGCAGCTCAGCCCACGTGGCTGCAGAACCTAAGGGCATGCACCAGCTTCCCTGCAGAACGCACGGTCCCTGGGTCTCAGAGCAGACTCCGACCAGCAGGGCAGGTCCCACCTCCTCCTCCTGGCTCCATCTCAGACCACGCTCCAGCACCCCCATCTACAATGCCCTGTCCTCCCTGCTTTACTGAATTTATTCTCATCTTTCAAATCTCAAGTCAGATATATTAAATTCCCCTTCATATGCTCTGAATATACCACACATCTCTTCTTCCATTGTATGTTTATTGTTTTGATCAGGGGTCAAAAAACTACAGCCTGAAGTCTAAAGCCACCCTCCATCCCTTTCTGAAAATAAAGTTTTGTTGGAGTTCAGCCTGTCCTGCACTTACATGTGGTACAGATGCTTCTGCACCCCCATGCAACGGCAGAGCTGGGCGGTTACAACAGAGACCGGGAGGCCCACCAAGTCTCAAGTCTCTGCTGTCTGGCCCTCCACAGAAAACATGTGCCAGTCCCTGGTTTTGCTTATTTGGTAAGTCTGTCTGCCACACCGGACAGTAATCCAAGGAGGCTGGAGACCGTGCATGTCCTTCAGTGCAAGAGCTTCACCGCCAGCGGCAGGGCTTGAACTCAGCACTGGCTGGCTGGATGCAGAATCAGATCCGCCACATCACCAGGTCACGCGTCCCACCCTTGGCTGTCTCCTAAGCAAAGACCCAAAACATTCACTTCACACTCTTTTTCTCCCTAGCCTCTCTGGTAATGCCTGTTCACTCTGCTGGCTGAGGCTTGTTGACAACCCAGTGCTCTTCTAAAGATGAAGGAGGCAGTAAATAAACTGTCTGAGCACAGGGGCTGGTTGTCTAAGTGTGAGTACAGCAATCACATATGAAGTAAATATCACCTTTGCAGAACAACCACGCACATGGTCACACACACGGTGGCACAGCCTGTGAGGGCATCTGGGCATTTTGCCTCATTTTACAGTAGAGAGAACTAGGCTCAGAGGGTGCTACAATTGGAAGGAGTCTACTCTCATCTGGCTATGAAAGTTCTTTCCTTTTTAGCACAACGTTTCCAAAATGTGTGTTTATGAGGAAAAACGGGGACCTGTGCTCAAATATGATTGGAATGGGGGGCATACGCCATAGCCCTCATGGAGGTTCTACAAGAAAGAAGTCTGCCTAACATTTCCAGTGTGTTTGGCCTCACTACTTTTTCCCACCAAATACCCAGAACCCCTCTGCAGAGACTGGTGCTCTATAGAACGCACTGGGAGAAACACCTACCTTTAAGAATCCAAGTCCATACCTATTGCTGTGGCCCTGAGGAGAAGATTTGGGGGAGAGGTGTCTCAGCCTTCCTTTCTATAAAATGCCTTCATCTCCCAAATCACCCCATTGCACCATTCTCTCATCACAATTGAGTTAAACTCTTAAGAAAAAAGCAATTTCATTATCTGAGCAAAGTAATTCCCCTATAATAGAAATGACAGAGATAATCCTTTGAAATGATTTTTGACGTTTAAAAGAAGAAGTTGCCTACTTACATGCAAGTTAATATCAGACTACACCTCATTCACCTGGGTGATGCCCCATGAGCACCTCCTTCACCCTCCATGTCCATAAACAGGAATCAGTTTTGCAACATCCTCCTGAGATGCTGCTGACAGCCTCCCCCAGACTCTGTTGCACCGCAGTGAAACTCAGGTCATGACTCACACATGATATACTTTGTTCCTCACTCATTCATCTCTCATCCATCTTTATATCACCCCCGCCTCCTGCCAGTGTTCAAAGAATGCTCACTGAATGAAACTGAAAGCCTTTCGATTCTTATCTCACAGGTCACTGGCCAACAAATATTTCTCCAAAACCTCCTATGTGCTCAACCCCATGCTAGGCCAGAGTCCAGGGGCTCACAACCTATAGGGGGAAATAGGGGAGACACGATGGTCCAGAGGGCGCTATGAGGAATGTCATCTCATCATCATTAATGAAAATGATAGTTTTCTGAGAAATTGGGAGAGGTCTCACAGAGGAGATTGGAGCCCCTTACAGGGCCAGAGGAGCTCTGCTGGACACACCGAGGGCAGGGTGAGTAGGGCTGTAGGCAGGAGGGGCACCGGGAATAGCTCGTGGAAGGGCAGATAGACCACCCTAGGATATCCGGACTTTGTCCTATGGGTAATGGAAGCCATGGAAGATTTTTAATCAAAGCAACATGACTAAGTCTCTGTTTAGGACAAAACCCAGTCTGGAGGAAGGATTGCAAGGGAGAAAGCCTCTTTATTTGAAAAGGCACTGGAATGAGGCTGCAGTGTTCCTAAGCAAGTATTCTTGGATCTCCTATGAGACACATGCTGTCTAGGCAAAGCCAGAAGTCGGGGGTAAGGTGCTGCTGAACACGGTGACGGTGCCATCGCCTCTGAGACTGCAACCTTTCCCAACAGAATGAGGCAGAGAGCTGGGAGTCAAAAGGGACCTGCTTTTGCCCAGGCTTCATGTTCATTCTCCACAAGGAGTCAGGGCATGTGCCCGATGGTGGTGACGCTGGCGAGGTCATGGTGATGACACTGGTGAGGTCACCATGGCGCCCACAGCAGCAGGAGGGTGCCTGTGCCGGGCGGCACTGCCCCGCCCTCATGGCCAGGGACAGGAGCCCTGCAGGATACTGGACAATACTGGGAAGGAAAAGGAGGGAATCCTCGACCTTGGGCCAGAGTCTGGCCACAGACCACTGAACCCTGAATGTCTCGACAGGTCTCAAGAAAAAAATAATTATTGGAAGCTGACAAGGCAGTGAGTGAAAACAAAAGATCCTATCTGGTAGGAAATAGGATAAAATAGAGAGAAATTTGTTTTGTTTCTGGAGATAAAATAAGCAAC
Source organism: Chlorocebus sabaeus (assembly GCF_047675955.1). NCBI lineage: Eukaryota > Metazoa > Chordata > Mammalia > Primates > Cercopithecidae > Chlorocebus > Chlorocebus sabaeus. The sequence goes on along the minus strand of NC_132911.1, from coordinate 52,546,758 downwards.
AGACCACTGAACTCAGGTCAGAAGTGCACAGCCGCCTGCCCTAGAACTGACGGCAGACACAGAAGGAAGTGTGTTGGAGGTAGGTACAAAGAAGAAGCTATTTTGAGGAAAATCATCTTACACCCAGTATGGTTCCTCTCTGCTGGAAGGCGGCATCCTTGCAAGTAGACTGACCAGATCCCTCAAGATGAAAAACATCCCAGGCAATGCTGGCGCATGTGAGAGCTCTCCAGTTTCTTTGCGCAGATTCCTCCTGGAAAGCAAGCAGGGGCCTGAATGATGCACGCTGGCCTCTTCCTGAGTGGATTCCCTCACCGAGTCAGTGCAGTTGCCAAGTTTCCACCTGGCTTTGTGCTGCGTGGACCCAGCTCTGGAGGTGAAAACCGCGATCAGAGGAACCTCTGGGAGAAGAGCAGCCTCACCCGGGACCTGAGCCATTTATAACACAGGTCAGCCTAATGGCTGCAAGGCCCTTGTGTTTGGAAAAAAACAAGCTTTGGGCCTGTGGGATTTCCATGTGCTTTGAAGTTACTGTTTATACAAAAGCATTTTTGCTAGCAGTAATTGACTGATGCTTCTTCAAAGTACTTCCCAATTACCCAGAGAGCTTGGAAACGTGACTTCGAGAAGAGACGTGTGGCCCCTGCATCTGGTTTGTGTCTAGGTAGTTTCAGAAGTGGACTCCTCATTGGCTGCGTCCTTTCTCATTTCATCACACATGACCCTCTCCTGCATATGTCCGGAGGGTTTTCCCAACGGGGTCCATTACCATTGGGAAAGCCTTGAAAATTGAATGCTTCATTATTTGCTTCCTGGGCAGATACTGTTTCCAAAATGCAAAGTTGTCTTCGCTCTGATAGAGGTGGTCTAGGCATGATCTTGGCCACTTTGAACATGAAGCCCAGTGGAGCATGCACAGTCTGACTTGTCGTATGGGGCGGATTCCTGAGGCTGTCACATGAGGAAGTGATTGAGAGGATCAAAGCAATTATTCAAGCCAGTCTTGGCAAAAGACGCAGGTATTACAACAAAGGGTCATTTGAGGCTCACAGAGAAAGGTCATTGTCATGGTAAGAGAGCTGGAAAGTTGACCTGCCACTAATTAGCCATGTGTGAGCCCAACAGATTTTTAAAAATAATATATAGTAGCTTTATTGAGATGTAATTCATGTACCATACTATTCACTCATCTAAAATGCAGAATTCAATGATTTTAATATATTCGTAGAGGTGTCCGATCAGCACCACAATCAATTTTCAAATAGTTTCACCATCCCTAAAGAAAACTCGACCGGGTTTGGTGGTTCCCAGCATTTTAGGAGGTCAAGATGCACAGATCACTTGAGTCTAGGAGTTTGAAACCAGCCTGAGCAACACAGCGAAACCATGTCTTTACAAAAAATGAGCCAGACATGGTGATACGTGCCTGTAGTCCCAGCTACTCTGAAGGCTGAGGTGAGAGGATCTATTGAGACCAGGAGGCAGAGGTTGCAGTGAGCTGCAATCACACCACTGCATTCCAGCCTGGGCAACAGAGAGAGACCCTGTCTCAAAAAAAAAAAAAAATGTTTTAAGAAAGAAAAACCTGTACCCATAAGCAGGTTTCCTATTTACAGTCACTTCCTATTTACAACCAACCACCCCAAACCTAGGCAACCACTAATCTTCTTTCTGTCTCTGTAGATTCCAGGCATATTTTAATATGCCTGAGCCTCAGTTTCCCCATATGTAAAAGACAGGGAACTGGAATGTGTGGATGCTAAAGAAGCCCTCTGAAGCCTCTATTCCTTTAATACCCCTAAGACCTATTATCATGTAATAACCAGTTTTTCATGAGATCTCGCAAAATCAGGCTGTGGTGCTGGCCCTGGCTTGGATTATGTTATTCGTTTAGTTGAAAGAGTGTAAGATTTGCTTGTGAAACCAAAGAGCACATCACATCCCATTTCACTGATAGTCACAGGCTCCACTCTGCCACAGACCTCCCTCTGAAGAGTAGAGTCCCTGCGGGGACCCTCAACACAGATCACAGAGCCCAGTAAGAGAATTGCTCACCAAGGCTCCAGGTGAAGAGCACTGGTCACACTCTCCAAAGAAAAAAAAATAGACTCTTTTAGAGTTAGGACAGCACCTGTTCTGGGACACTTGGTCACCATCCACTCCCAGCCTAAGGGAAGGCTCCAAGTGGAAGCAGTAGATTGGGAGGTGATTTTGTTAAATTATTTTAAAGTGAACAATTAGGTGGCGTTTAATACACATGGTACAACCACCACCTCTCTCTAGACCCAAAACATTTCCATTACTTCAAGGTAAAACCCCTTACCCATTAAGCAGTTTCTCCTTATTTCCCCCTCCTCTCAGCCTCTGAAAGCCACCAATGTGAGCTCTGTCTCTATGGATTTGTCTATTTCGTATAAATGGGATCGTGTATTACTTATCATGTCTGGCTTCTTTCCCTTAGCATAATGTTTTCAAGGCACATCCACATTGTATTGTGTATCTGTATTTTATTCCTTTTTGTGGTTGAATAAAATTTCATTGGATAAATATGCCACAATTTGTTTATCCATTCTTCTGTTGGTAGGCGGACTTGGGTAGTTTTCACCTTTTGGCTTATGTGAAAAATGCTACTATGAAAATGCATGTTACACATACTTGTTTCTGTACCTGTTTTCAGTTCTTTGGGGTATATACTAAGAAGTGAAATTGTGGGGTCAGACAGTAATTCTATGTTTAACTTTTTGAAGAACCACCACACTGTTTTCCACAGAGGTTGAATCATTTTACATCCCCACCAGAATTGTCTTTTGTTGTTGAGTTGTAAGAGTTCTTTATGGATCCTGGATACCAGATGCTTATCAGATGTATGATTTCCAAGTATTTCTCCTATTTCATAGGTTGTCTTTTCACATCAAAGGATAATGTCCTTTGATGCACATTTTTTAATACATACAAGGCCCAGTTTATCTAGTTTTTCTTTTTTGTACATGCTTTTTGTGTCGTATCTAAAAATCCGTTGTCAAATCTAAGGTCATGAAGCTGTATCCCTATGTATCCTTCTAGGCATTCTATGAGTTTAGTTCTTATATTGAAGCCATTGATCCATTTTGAGTTAATTTTGTATATGATGTGAAGAAGGGGTCCAACTTCATTCTTTTACATGTGGATAGCCAGTTGACTAAGGGGTCCAACTTCATTCTTTTTTTTTTTTTTTTTTTTTGAGATGGAGTCTGGCTCTGTCGCCCAGGCTGGAGTGCAGTGGCCGGATCTCAGCTCACTGCAAGCTCCGCCTCCCGGGTTTACGCCATTCTCCTGCCTCAGCCTCCCAAGTAGCTGGGACTACAGGCGCCCGCCACCTCGCCCGGCTAGTTTTTTTGTATTTTTTAGTAGAGACGGGGTTTCGCCGTGTTCGCCAGGATGGTCTCGATCTCCTGACCTCGTGATCCGCCCGTCTCGGCCTCCCAAAGTGCTGGGATTACAGGCTTGAGCCACCACGCCCGGCCAAACTTCATTCTTTTACATGTGGATAGCCAGTTGACTAAGGGGTCCAACTTCATTCTTTTGCATGTGGATAGTCAGTTGACCTAGCACCACTTGTTAAAGAGACTATTCCTTCCCCATTGAAAGTCTTGGCACCCTTGTTAACACTCAATTGACCACAAATGGTTTGTTTCTGGGCTCTCAATTCTATTTCCTTGATCAATAAATCTATCCTTATGCGAGTACCACATTGTTTTGGTTACTGTAGTTTGTAGCACTTTTCAAATGGGGGACTCACACTTTTCAAAGTGTGAGTTCTCCAACTTTGCTCTTCTTTTTCAGGATTGCTTTGGCTGTTTGGGGCTCACTGAAAATCCATATAAATTTGAGGGTCAACTTCTCCATTTCTTCACAAATGTTGTTAAAATCTTAATAGTGATTGCATTGAACCTGTAGTTTTCTTCAGGTAGAATTGACGTCTTAACAATATTGTCTTCCAATCCATGAATATGGATTTCTTTTCCATTTATTTAGATCTTCTCTTTAATTTCTTTCAGCAATGTTTTGTAGTTTTCAGTGTACAAGTATTTCACTTACTTGGTTAAATTTACTCCTAGGTATTTTACCTTTTGGATGCTATTGTAAATGGATTTTTTAATTTTCCTTTTCATATTTTTCATTGGGGGAGTATAGAAACACAACTGCTTTTTGTGTGGTAATTTTATACCCTGCAAATTTGTTGAATTCACTTATTAAATCTAGTAGCTTTCTTAAGAATTCTTTGGTATTTTCTACATACACATTCTATATGTAGAATATAGAATATATTCTATATATACATTCTATATGTAGAAAATACATGTATATGTATATGTAGAAAATACCGCTCTGTGAAAATAGACATAATTTTCCTTTTCCAATGTGGACATCTTTTTTTCTTGCTTGATTGCTGTGCCTAGAATTGTCAATACAATATTGAATAACAGTGGTGAAAGTGGGCATCCTTGTATTGTTCTTGAGTGGGAAAGTTTTCCGTCTTTCACCATTGATGTGATGTTACCTGTGGGTGTTTCATAAATGCTCTTTGTATCATTTAGGAAGTTTCTTTATATTCCTACTTTAATGAGAATTTTTATTATGAAGGGTGTTAGGTTGTGTCACATGCACTTTCTGCATCAGTTGTGACCATATTGTGCATTTTCCCCTTTGTTCTAATTATGTGATATAGTACATTGATCGATTTTACTATGTTGAACTACTTTTGCATTTTTGGAATAGATCCCACTTGATCATTGTATATAATCCTTTCAGTATGCTGTTAGATTCATTTTACTTGTATTTTGTTGTATTTTGTTTAGGATATCTGCATTTCTATTCAAAAAGGATGTTGGTCTGTACTTTTCTTGTGATGTTTTTATCTGGGTTTGGTATAAGAAATATGCTAGCATTATAGAATCAGTTAATAAATGTTTCATCTCTCATATTTTAGAGGAGTTTGAGAAAGATTGGTGTTCCTCTTTAAATGCTTGCTAAAATTCACCAATAAAGCCATCTGACCCTGGACTTTCCTTTGGTGGAAAATTTTCCTACTACTGATTCAATTGTTATACTTGTTTATAGGTATCTTAAGATTTTCTACTTCTTCTTGAATCAGTTTTGATTATTTGTATGTTTTTAGGAATTTGTCCAATTCACTTAGGTCATCTAATTGGTTGGAAGACAATTATTCATAGTATGCTCTTATAATCCTTTTTATTTCACAAGATCAGTAGTAAAGTCCCCATTTTCATTTCTAATTTTAGTTATTTGTATCTTCTCCCTTTGTGTACATCTAGCTATTAGTTTGCCAATTTCGTTGATCTTTTCAAAAAACCAACTCTTGGTGTCATTAAGTCTTTCTGTTGGTTTCTATTGTCTATTGTATTTGGTTTTGATCTAATCTCTACTATATCATTTTTCTGGCTAGCCTTGGGTTTAGTCTGCTCTTCTTTTTCTAGTACCTTTAAGTATAAAGTTAGGTTATTAATTTGATATCTTTCTTCTTTTTTAGTGTATGCATTCAGGATTATAAATTTCCCTCTGATCTTTACTGCATACTACAAGTGTTGGTATGTTACATTCTCACTTTTATTCGTCTCAAAGTATCTTTTAATTTCCCTTATGATTTTTTCTTTCACCCCTTGGTTGTTTAAGACTGTGCTTAATTTCCACATATTTGTGAATTTTTCAGATTTAGCCTCTGATAGTGATTTCTAGTTTTATCCTATTGTGTTTGGAAAGGATACTTTGTATGACTTCATTTTTTTGTTTTGTTTTGTTTTGTTTTGTTTTTTTGAGATGAAGTCTCACTCTGTCACCAGGCTGGAGTGCAGTGGCACGATCTCAGTTCACTGCAACCTCCACCTCCTGGGTTCAAGCGATTCTCCTGCCTCAGCCCCCTGAGTAGCTGGGACTACAAGTACTTGCCACCATGCCCAGCTAATTTTATATTTTTAGTAGAGATGGAGTTTCACCATTTTGGCCAGGATGGTCTCGATCGGCTGACCTCGTGATCTACCTGCCTCTGCCTCCCAAAGTGCTGGGATTACAAGTGTGAGCTACCATGCCTGGCTGACTTCAATATTTTTAAATTTACTGAGAATGGTTTTATGTTCTATTCAAGAGCATGCTGTGTGTGCACTTGAGAAGAATGAGTATTCTGCTATGGTTTGACAGAGTATTCCGTATATGTCTCTTAGGTCTACCTGATTTATAGTTATTCAAGCCCTCTACTTCCTTGTTGATCTTCTGTCTAGATATTCTATTCATTACTTAAAGAGGGATATTGAAGTCTTCAACTATTATTGTGAACTGTCTCTTTCTCCCTTCATTTCTATCAATGTAATTTGGGGCTCTAATCTGATACATATATGTTTATAATTGTTACTTCATGATGAATTGACTATTTTATCAATATATAATGTCCTTCTTTGTTTTTGGATGAAAGTCTATTTTGTCTGATACTACCCTTACTTTCTTTTGGTTACTGTTTGCATAGAGTAGCTTTTCCGTCTTTTCACTTTCAATTCATTGTGTCTTTGGATCTTTGGATCTGAAGTGAGTGTCTCATAGACAGCAAGTTTTTTTAATCAATTTTGTCAATACCTGCCTTTTGAAATGGAAAGTTTAATCCATCTACTTTTTACGTAATTGAATGTAGAGAAGGAAGGACTTACTAATGAGGAAGTACTTGCTCCTGACATTTTGCTATTGTTTTCTCTATGCCTTTTTTGTCTCTCATTTCCCCCATTATTATCTTCTTTTATATGTAATTTTCTGTGGTAAACCATTTTGATACCCTTCTCATTTTCTTTTATGTATATTCTTTAGATTTTTTTGTTACAATAGAAAATATAATTAACATCTAAATGAAATATAATTTAGTTTTAATTTAATTTATAGCAACTTAACTTCAATAGCATGTAAAAATTCTGCTCATGTACAGCTCAACTGCTGCCCATTTATGTTGTTGCTGTCACAAATTACATTTGTATACATTGTATGCCCAGTAGTACATATTTATAATTATTTTATGCACTTGTCTGTTAAATCATGTAAGGAATTAAAAGTGGAATTGAAAACCTAAAATATAATTATACTGGTTTTTATATTTGCCTATGTAGTTACCTTTCCTGGAGATATTTATTTCTTCATATGGTTTCAAGTCACTGACTACTGTTTTATCATTTCACTCCCTTTAGTATTTCCTATAAGACAGGTCTATTGGTGGCAAACTCCCTCAGCTTTTGTTTATCTGGGAATGTCTTAATCTCTCCCTCATTTTTGAAAGATAATTTTGCCAAATATAGAATTCTTGGTTGACAGTCTTTTTCTTTCATTTGACTTTAAATGTAATCCCCCTGCCTTTTGCCCTTCATGGTTTCTGGTTAGCAACTAGACGTCTACTAGTAGTCTTACTGGGGATCTCTTCTATTTGACAAATCACTCCCTCCTTCTATTTTCAAGATTTTTTTTTTTTTTTTTGGCTTTCAACAATTATATACCATGTCTAATGTGGATCTCTTCAAATATATCTTATTTGGAATGTGTTGTGCTTCTTGGATTTGTAGATTCATATCTTTTATCCAATTTGGGACAGCCCTTCTTTCTTCAAATATTCTTGCTGCCCTCTTGTTTCCTGATCTTTTCTTCTTCTTGGATGCCCATAATGCATATGTTGGTTTGCTTAATGGTGTTCTACAAGTCCCTTAGGTTCTATTCACTTTTCTTCATTCTTTTTCTTTCTATTCCATTTATAATTTACACAATCTAAATTGTCCCTTCTTCAAGTTCGTTGACGTCCTTATGTCTGGTCAAATATACTGTAGAGATCCTCCAGTAAATTTTCTTTTTTTGAGATGCAGTCTCATTGCAATGCCCAGGCTAGAGTGCAATAGCATGATCTTGGCCCACTGCAACCTCTGCCCCCCTGGTTCAAGCGATTCTCCTGCCCCAGTCTCCCGAGTAGCTTGGACTATACTGGTTTTTATATTTGCCTATGTAGTTGCATGCCACCATGCCTGGCTAATTTTGTATTTTTAGTGAGACAAGGTTTCACCATATTGGCCAGGTTGGTCTCGAACTCCTGACCTCAGGTGATCTGCCCACCTTGGTCTCCCAAAATGCTGGGATTACAGGCTTGAGCCACCAGGACTGACCCAGTAAATTTTTCATTTCAATTATTATCCTTTTCACCTCCATAATTTCTATTTAGTTCCCTTTTGTAATTCCTATGCCTTTATTGATATTCTCATTTTGTTCATACAGCATTGTTCTGGTTTCCATTAGTTCTTTGTTTATGGTCCCCTTTAGCTCTTTCACCATATTTAAGACAGATGACTTAAATGTCTTTCTAATAACTCCAGTGGCTTGACTTCCTCAGAGATGGTTTCTGTCCATTTATTTTATTCATTTGAATGGGCCACATTTAACTCTTGCTGTTTATGTGCAACCTTTTGGTTAGAAACTGGAAATTTTATTTAATTATGTGGCAACTCTAGAAGTCAAATTATTCTTCTCCTTTAGGGTTTGCTCTTTATTGATTGAAGGCTGCAATAATCTGTAATCTATTTGTGCATTGAGTTTGTCAAACTATCTTGTTTCAAAGACTGTATTTCTTGTCATGTGTGGTCAATGAAGGCTCTGTTTCTTTAGCTTATTTTCATCCAGTATTTTGATAGAGATTTCCTTGAATGCTCATAACTGAAAAATTTAAAACAAACAAAAGATCTCTCCTCATCTTTGCAAACTGACTGTGCTGGGTCACTCTTTCAACATTTAACTGATCTGTTTACAACTCTGCCTTAGCCTTCATTTTCTGCTGGAACTGAACCTACAGATCAGCCAAAAGTGAGACCTTTAAATCTTTAAAACTTGAGTCTTTTCAGTGCATGTTTCCTGCCCTGGGTGTACATATTGCTTTCTAAATTCCCCAGTGTACATGGGTACTTCTGAATGCTCTTAATTTCATGAAGAAACTCTATCTTTCCCTCTCAGGGAAACTTAAATGTTCAATTGCATGTCTCAACTATAATCTTTTGCCCAGGATATTATGGATTATTTGTTTGCCATTCAGTGCTTTTGGGCAATGGCCACTGCTTTTCTACCCTAAATCATTTCTGAGTGAACAAAAACAGAGACAAACATCTTGTGTCAGTCCTTCAGGTAGCCCCTAGACGGGTGAGAATAGGCAAATACAAAAGTTTGCAAATAAGATCCTAGAGTCAGAGACCAGAATTCCACCCTGGAAATACAAGCTGACTTCCTCAAAACTGCTGCCAAGCTGGAAATGGGGTGGGGTAAGAGCAAACAAAAATGCCACAAAGTTTTCCTCCCATTTTTTTAAAGTTGTTTTTTCCTTGATTCAGCATTCTTTTGGTTACTGTAAACCTTTGACTGTTTTCCAGAGTTCTCACAGTTTCTGCTTGTTTTTGACATTTCTGTGGTGGGGCAGGAGCTGCCTATGCTTCCTCTGCCATTTTGCTAACCTACCCTACTGAGAGGGGATTTTTCAGAAGAGTTTTTGTTTTAATGGGGAGAAAGGGGTTCTATGATATTTGTGCTCCTCAAGACACACATACCTCAAGCCAAATGAGGGCACTTCACAGGCCCTGTGGCACCATGAAAGGCCTGTCAGAGAGGTCTTGGGGAATTGGACAGTAGTGACTACCTCTTGTTGAAAAAAGTCTAACCAGGATCGGTTACCTAAGCTGCCCTGATGGCAGAGCAAGAAGAACAGTCTAGAGCAGGAGCTGCACATCTACCGACAGGGCCAGTAATAGCTCATATCTCCATGAGCAACATTCCACAGTGCTGCTATCAGAGCAAAAGCTGAGAGTTGGTCAAAGTGGTCAGGTAGACCATGCAAGTGTCACCTTCTGCAATGGGTAATGAAAAGGCAGCTTCTGAGCCCCTAGAGAGGTAACAATGCCAAATAATAACTGCGCTAGACAAATGAGACCTTCCTGCCCCCTACTCTCCTCATTCCCAGCCCCTAACTCCAGCATAGAAGGAAAGGGTGAAGAAATGTTCTCTTTTCCAGTGCCAGGTCCCCAGGCTAGATTAGGACTGAGATGGGGTCAGGGAGGGGAGACACTTTCAATTAGATGAGAGATCAAAGTTAGGATTTAATTCGGGCGTGACTTCGAATAGTTAAAGGTAAATAGGAAAACTATGATTTCTGCCTGAGAGCTCCTCAAGAGCAATGAAGAAAACATCAATTGATTAATTAAAATTGGATTGTTTCCTGCTTTGCACTTTCCTAAGTCCATTCAATATATGGGTGACACACATAACTGGAATGTGAGTGGGAAAAAGGGAGGGCAGAGAGAAGCAGGAAGTAATCTGTTGCTTCACATTACAAATCAGAAAAATTGGGGCAAGAATTCAATGAAAATTTTAGCATGTTATACAGGTGCATTTAAAAACTTAGCATGGAAATGGGTTCTCATGACACTGACTTCCCTGCTGTGTTATGGTAAGTGAGAAGGATGGATGTGAGCATGGGTCCACAGCTCCTCTCCAGAGACAGCCCCTCCTCACTCTCAGGCCAGGACTCCTGGGGGTCTGCTGCTGGAATCCCAGCAAAGGCATGCCCCACCAGGAGCCTGTGTGAGAAACCATGTGCTCCTCAGTGGTTTCTTTAAACTTGGTGCCAGGGAAGCTTCAGCAAGTTGAACATCCAAGCGGTGCTCTGAGTATGTGAGACATCCCAACTCCAATATCCACCACAAAATTAAGAAAGGAGAGAAGAGGAAAGGAAGCTGGAAGTTCTCTGAGTACTAGTAGCTACCAATCCCATCTGGACACAGGGACTGTGGGGTGGCCTCTGTGGGAGCCACTCTTGTCTTCATAACTAAGGGGATGCCCAGCAGCATCTGCTCATCTTCTTCCCAAATGGACCCTGTTTAGGTTAGTCTCGCTGAACACTTAGGTTTATGTCTTCCTGGTAATAAAATTGAAATAATGTATTTTCTTGGCTGCTCCATAAGATGTTCTATGAATTTATTCTAGAGAAGAAAAGGAAGGCGGAGGAATGAATGTGGCACTGGCCTTTTGATTGTGGTTTTTATTTCCATAAAGCTTAGATCACAAGAATGCATGAGATATTTACACAAATCTTTCCACAATTCCTGTGGCCTGTGGGGGCATAGCATTTGTATGACTTCACCACCGTGGCTGGCGTGTGCTCTCTCAGCAACTTTGCTGGTGACAGGGAGCAGCCCCCACCAGGGCCTGTAGTTCCGGGGCAAAGCAGGCAAGGTTTGTGTGTACCTTATTTATTCTTCCTTCTATGCCTTTTCTGTAGCAAATTCAACTTTGAAAAGTGGTCTGGGCTTTTCTCTATCATAATATGGTGAGTTTTCTTATTGTTAAGTACTCACTCCTTCCTAGATCATTTCCTTGGGGATGATAAAGCCAGAGGATAACTGAGAAAAACCAGGCTTCATTCACCTTTGCCATGAGAAGACTCAAGGGCTGATCCATCCCAGATGAGAGAAGCACGGAAAAAGGCAGCTGTGAGGCAACCAGACCCGTTACACAAGCTTCTCAAGTGATTCAGATTTCTGTGGCTGCAACAGGTTCTCCAGCAGATGCCAGATGAAGCATCCTGGGAGTCTCGGGCTGTGTGAGGCTAGACTCCAAGCTTCACACAGGCACAGGGTGCACAGCAGGGCCAGGTGGGCAGCCGCTGCAGGAGGATTACCTGCAGGAAGGCTTCAGACGCCAGCTGTACACACCAACACAAAGAAGCAGCAGTGTGTGCGGGTGATGGTTTCCAAGCCACCTGATGCGGAGCACAAATGACTCATCCCCTGTCCAGACACCACCCCGGCTTTTCTCACATTAGTCATCTTATTTCTTATTTCTCTGACTTTGCACTACTGCCCACTAAGAATGTTGGTATCATGATCATCACTTTAAATAATGGGGGACAGGATTGGTGTGGAGGTTTGGGAACACACAGACCTCCTATGGCCATGGCCATTTGGCCACATGAGCCCCTTCTGCACCCTCCTCCACCGTCTGTGAGAGGCAGTGCCCTTTGGGAGGAAGAGTATAAAGTTTAGCTGAGGAGACTGGCATTTAAGTCCTTGTCTTCACAACTTCTTAGGCGAGACACATGGTCAGCCTGCCTAGCCTCTCTGCCTCCTTTGTGTTGCCTGTATAGTGGAGATAACCGCATCTACCTTGCCGAGCTTACTGAGGATGGAATGTAGCTGCACTAGGGCAATGTCTGGGGCACAAGAGGTGTCTCAGTAAATGAAACCTGAATAAAGGTCCTGGTCTGAGCTGAGAACAAGCATCATGTAATTCAGGTTTTAATTCTCTTGATTCACCTAACATCTGCAGTGGGCAGGAAGCACTGGGGGCAGCTGCACCAGCAGCCTGGCTGCCCCAGAGAGTGAGTGGAGCTCCTCCCACCCAAGAAACAGGAGAATACTTTATCCACAGTAGGGAAATCTCAAGGCACCCAAGGGAAATTGTCCGGTGATTTACATGTGACCGTGCGGGCTTCTCAGGTGGCAGGAGGAAGATCCAGTATCCACACTGGAAGTGGGGTGCCCATGAGAGGAGCCCTCAGGGTCCCAACAGGAGCATGAGTATACCATGTGCTCACATCTGCTCATCCATCTCCAAGGTCTTTTCACTATGTCCATCTCTTATGAGGTTTTCTGGGAAATTTAACTTGTTTTCATGCAGGTTTAACAAGAAGCAATATAGCTTTTATTACATACAAATCAAATAACCTAAAGGAAAGGCTTCAATTCCATTGTGGTATTTAAATGTGACCCTGTAGGCTCCATTCCCTCTGAGAATGCTGGACCCTAGATCATGGCCAAGCATGTTCAGAAGCCAGCAGCCCGCAGCACCCTCACGGACCCAGCCCATCTTCCCTCGCTGACCTCAGACCGCACAGCTGTCTCCTTGAATGAACAATAAAATGCCTGGCTGCAACACCAGGCACAGCCAGCAGTTTCATTCCATACCATTTAGCACTTTTGACATCAAGACTAGCAGATTTTAAGAGTCAAAACCTTTATAAACTTCAGAACTCTTCATAGTGGTTTTTAACCTAAGCAGGGAGTAGAAAAGATGAGAAAATTCCCCCAGAGAGGTTAAAAAAAAAAAAAAAAGCCTGCTATTCTTTTAGAAGTCAAAGCATCTGAAATCTCTTGATAGGAACATAACACCTCATGCAGATCTATGTGAGGAAGCCCTTTTCTGTGGAACTCAACATAGTATCTGGGAATGGACTTTTTACTAATTCTTTATATACTGCAACCAGATCAGACACAACTCCTCATGGACTGTGATTCTAACAGTGTTTGAAGCTAATATAGAAATGATTTAAGCAATATCTTTCACAGACCAGGTAAAAACACAAATAGTAGCACATAAAAATCCTCTGAACATTTCCTTACAACAGCGACTCACTAGGAAATAAGACCTACAGCCACGGCAGGGCATAGGAAGTGGTCCCAGGTGTGAATGCAGACAGAAGGACTCACCCAGCTTTTCCTGGGAGCAGCCGGGTACCCACAAAGGCAGGCCGGGAGTCACAGCGGAGACACTGGGGAAGAAGGATACATCTCACTGAGGCCTGTGAGCATGACGATTTGGGAACACCCAGAGGAGTGACTGGTTTTCCTCTTTTTTAACCACAGCTGTAGCACACACTGTATTTTTGCCTTAGTATCAATATACAATAAGATAGGTCTTCGGAAATAACACCACACATCTACAACCATCTGATCTGACAAAAGCAAGCAATGGAGAAAGGATCTCCTGTTTAATAAATGATGCTGGGAAAACCAGCTAGCCATAGTCAGAAAACTGAAACTGGACCACTTCCTTACATCTTATACAAAAATTAATTCAAGATGGGTTAAAGACTTAAATGTAAAACCCAAAACCATAAAAATCCTTGAAGAAAACCTAGGCAATACCATTCAGGACATAGGCATGGGCAAAGACTTCATGACAAAAATGCCAAAAGCAATTGCAACAAAAGCCAAAATTGACAAATGGGATCTAATTAAACTAAAGAGTTTCTGCACAGCAAAAGAAACTATCATCAGAGTGAACACGCAACCTACAGAATGGGAGAAAATTTTTGCAATCTATACATCTGACAAAAGTCTAATATCCAGAATTTACAAGGAACTTAAACATATTTACAAGAAAAAAAAAACAAACAACCCCATCAAAAAGTGGACAAAGGATATGAATAGACACTTCTCACAAGAAGACATTTACATGGTCAACAAACGTGGAAAAAAAGCACTGATCACTGATCCTCAGAGAAATGCAAATCAAAACCACAATGAGATACCATCTAACATCAGTCAGAATGGCAACTATTAAAAAGTCAGGAAACAATAGATGCTGGCGAGGTCGTAGAGAAATAGGAACACTTTTACACTGCTGGTGGGAGTGTAAATTAGTTCAACCATCGTGGAAGACGGTACAGTGATTCCTCAAGGATCTAGAACCATTTGACTCAGCAACCCCATTACTGGGTATATACCCAAAGGAATAGAAATCATTCTACTATAAAGACACATGCACATGTATGTTTATTGCAGCACTATTTACAATAGCAAAGACATGAAACCAACCCAAATGCTCATCAATGATAAACTGATAAAGAAAATGTAGTACATATACACCATGGAATACTACACAGCCATGAAAACTGATGAGATCATGTCCTTTGCAGGGACATGGATGGAACTGGAAGCCATTATCCTCAGCAAACTAACACAGGAACAGAAAACAAATCACCACATTTTATCACTCATAAGTGGGAGTTGAACATTGAGAATACATGGACACAGGGAGGGGAACAACACACACCAGGGCCTATTGAGGGATGAGGGGGGAAGGAAGGGAACTTAGAGGATGGGTAATAGGTGCAGCAAACCACCATGGCACACATATACCTATGTAACAAACCTGCATGTTCTGCACATATATCCCTTTCTTTTAGAATAAATTTTAAAAATAATAAACAAATCCATAAAAGACAGGTCTTGCTGGAGTGGCTCTGGGCTTGGTTTTCCTTTCTAATGACAGCTTCATCAATGACTACCAATCTCAACCATCATTTCCTCACCAGAAACTCAACTCTGGCATTTGAATGTAGACAAAATTAGAAGAAACTTTCATTCAAACCAAGAAGGTGTAAAATGATATCCAGCAATGCAAAGCCTGCAACTACAGGGGGGAAATCAGCTCAGTGAAACATTCCATTAACTCTAACCACCAAACTTCTTACAATTCTACTTCTAACCTCACACCTATAAATCCAGTTCAATGCACACTCAAGTTACATTTCTTTCTCTATGACTTCCTTCAGTCTGTTTGTGTTCAGATAAGTGCAATGACATACTCTGAACTGACCAAAGCCTCAGACCATTATTTTTTAAATTTCCGGGCAGATTGATGACAGGTGCCTCCAGGAGCTGTGCCTGGTAGGGTCTAGCTAATGTCATGGGAACAGGAAAGACAGCCATCAGTAGGTGCACCTCTCTTTTTGACCAACATGGCCTTTTCTCAACTCTCTATATTTCAGGGTGTGTCATGTATGTCTATCTACTTGCTCAGTGACATTGAGCAGAGTACCCTATCACAAGGATACACCTCTGGGCCATGACCACCATGAGGCCAACACAGCAGGAGGTGCTGCTACAGGCCTGGAAGGCAGAGGGAGCCAGCCGCGGGGACTGCCTCATCTTTCTGGGCTTCAGGGTCTCCACCTACTGGGTACAGAGTGGGTGCTGCACAATCTCTAAAGACCCTGACAGCTCTGAAAAAAACCCTGTCCCACTTTATAAGCAGAGCCACCATGCCTGGAGGTCTTCCCTTGGCCAGCTTGGTGACCTAAGGTCTTAGCATAAACCCTCTGGTTGTCCTAATGTAAAGAAAAGGCCAGGCGCAGTGGCTCATGCCTGTAATCCTGGCACTTTGGGAGGTCGAGGCGGGTGAATCACCTGAGGTCAGGAGTTTGAGATCAGCCTGGCCAATATGGTGAAACCCCATCTCCACTAAAAATACAAAAATTATCCGGGTGTGGTGAGGCGTGCCTGTAGTCCCAGCTACTTGGGAGGCTGAGGCAGGAGAATCACTTGAACCAGGGAGGCAGAGCTTGCAGTGAGCCAAAATCGCACCACTGCACTTCAGCCTGGGTGACAGACCTAGACTTCATCTTGGAAAAAAAAAAAAAAAAAGAAAGAAAGAAAGAAAGAAAGAAGGAAAGGAATAGAGGAGGAAGGGAATTCCAATATCTGCAGATATGCTCTTGAGACACAAACACATTTTTTATGAATCCCATCCCTGACCCTCATTCAAGAACTATTACCTTTTTCTTTCTTTGCCTGTATTCATAAATACAGCTTTACTCAGGTAGTTCAGTCTCTGAGGTAGTTTACAGCAGGTAGGCAAGCAGGTTTCATAGAGCCAGATGGTTCCTGAAGGCACAAATCCTGGTAAGGAAGAAATGGCCCAATAGGTCATTCTGGATGTGTTATTGCAAGCTGTTTCCACTGGGCCTTTCTCTCAGGGTGAATGATTTAAACAATGTATGCCTGAAATGGCTTGCTAGGCCAGATCTCCCAGGTGACTTCTTCATAGACACAGGCTAGGATGTCAAGTTGGTGTTGTTTATGACAACCAAGTGGTGCAACATCATATTTCTGTGCTTTCTGAACCATCATCTACCTATCATTTCATCACGGTATTCATTCTCTTTGATTGCAAATAACCAAAATCTACTGTGGCCAATATAAAGTAAATAGCAAGTTACTGAAAAGATACAGAGTACTTCATAGAATCTGGGAGAACATGAAGAACAGAGCTCAATCTCGATGCTTCTTGGTGAATAAAACTAAGTTACTCATTGTTACCCAAGTCAGGAAGTGGAGTGAAAGCTTTCCCTGGGATATACCTTCATGACCAGTCACAGACACTAGATCCTTCCTCACACACCCGGACATGCCATCTTTTCAAAGGCAAAGCTCTCTGCCGGGCAGTGTCCATGCACAGCGTACGCAACGTCAGCATGCGTACAGTCTTGGTTATAAATCACAGGCCCTGAAAAGGTATAGCCACTGCCCCAGGCAGTCCTTGTCTGTCTCTTTCCTGCTTTACTCATTAGACATGAAGGCCTTCCCACTATGAGCCCTCCATGATGGTGGCATCAGGACACAGGGTGCCCCGTCCTGGAGAAGCTGGCATGTAACCAGGTTATCATATGTCTAACCATGTATAGAAATGTGTTCGAGGGACAGTTGACCCCTGGTCTATCCAAGTCTGTGCCAGTGAGGAATGTAGCCAAATCTTCCCACTGTACAGAGTGCACTGTTCCAGGAGAAACTGCAGTAAATGTACGATGTGGCTCAATGAGGAAACACCACGGCCTCTTGGGTAGATTATAAACACTGACTTTCTTTATTCAGCCACCTATGCTGCTGATGAAAAGCTATGTGATATTAAATTTCCTTTGATGAGACAGACTTTGGCAGAGGGTTATAAAAGATAAAAGCATGAGGTTTGAAGTCAGAACCCTGACAGCTTACGAGCCACAGGATTTTAGGCCGGTCACTCAATGGGCCCTTGGTGGAGCTATTGCCAGCTGCTGGATGATGTTATGTATGGTGTCCAGCATCAATGGTTACTCAGGAAAGGGCAGCTGGTACTAAAAAAAAAATCAGAATGGAAAAGGTTTTCATGCACCTCTCCAATTTTTCTATCTGCTTCAACTCAGAACTAAATGCTACTTTCGTGTGCCAGGTACGTGTGTCTGTGCAAGAGAAAAGGTTGAGGGAAAAAGAGAAAGGCAAACAGAACATCCTGACTGAGCAAGCAGGTACTGAGGCCAGGGGCGGGAAATGGAGGGGGTGGGCAGCAGAAATGACCAGCCAGGCCCACCCAGGCCATGAGGACAGCCTAAAACTCCATAGGCGGTGCTTAGAAAGTAAAATATCTGTATTTAAAGTTCCTAAAACTTGACCAACTTACTCGGTAAATTGTTGAATGCCTGTGACTCCCAAGTGTGAGCTGGTTGAGGACCCATGAGGAACCACATTCCACTTTCCAGTCCATTCTCTGGGGCCTCCCAGGAATCCCTCCTCCTTCCTCCTAGGAGCCCCCTAGGCAGCCCTCATACCTTAAGGAAATCCAAGAGTGAGCCCTATTTGTCTAAGTCAAGTGTGGCATCTTTGTCTCTCTTGTCAGTAATGGTTCTGGATCTCTGCCTGCAGCCATTGGCTTCAACATCCCCTAAGGACTGTGACCAGTCCAAGGATGGGCCTGGACCAGGCAGTAGACCAGGCTCCACTGGCTGCTGTCCCTGGGTCTGCTGCCTGTAGAGGCTGCCACCATCCTGGAGCCTGCCTTTCCTTTGGAGTTTCAGAGATTAACACCTACCTCTACCACTTAAGCCAGTCGGAGGTAGGCTTCCAGCTACTTCCAACCAGAGCATCCTGAAAGGTCCACCTGGCAACTGATGCTCCTCGTTTCGTATAATGAGCAATGAGAACTAGCTGTTCCGCTGCCGAGCTGCTGAGGACTTGCTTTCCTCATCCACAGTGTGAGGCCAGCTCTGCTGCTGCAGGAGCCGTGATCTGCACCCTTTGAAAAGTCAGGCTACACGACTCTTCCACCAAAAACTGCACCCCTGGGTCCCCGCCTTTCACCACCTAATTCTCTCTCCACTAACATGAGGAAAATTCAGGGTACAAATCACATACAGCAGAGATTGTAAAAGAAGAAGTTACATTATTCAATGAACTGGTTAAAATAATCAAGCTAACTTCTAGAAGCTTCTAGTAATTACTTCCCTTTAGTCCCTGGGGTTACTGTTCTTGTGGGCTAGCTCATTCCAGTTTCGCTGTGATACACGGGTGAAACCATTTCTCAAATAAACTCACCTCAAATAAACTATTTTTCTTTCTGGGTGTCCCAGATACAATCATATTTGAAATCTTACACTCAGCTGAAGATCCCAGCCTCTCCAACTCAGGGGCCCTCGATACTGACCATAATGTTGCTGTCTCCTTTCTCAGCGGATTATACCAACAGTCCCCAACCTTTTTGGCACCAGGGACCATTTTCATGGAAAACAATTTGACAATTTTTCCACGGACAGTGGGTGGGATAGTTTCACGATGAAACTGTTCCACCTCAGATCATCATTCTCGTAAGAAGTGTGCAACCTAGATCCCTCGCATGCACAGTTCACAATAGGGTTCACGCTCTTATAAGAATCTAATGCCACTGCTGATCTGACAGGAGGCAGAGCTCAAGTGGTGAGGCTCACTGGCCAGCTGCTCACCTCCTGCTGTGCGGCCGGATTCCTAACAAGCCATGAACTGATCTATGGCCTGGGAGTTGGGGACTCCTAGGTTATACCTTTATAATCTCTCTCTCTTTTGAAAAAAGGTCCTTTGCCATCACATCAACAACCCTGGATATAACTCTCCCTGATAAGGCCTCAACAAAGCTGACTTCCTCCATGAGCCCCTCATTTCGCCATTCGCTTGAAAGCATTCACTGCTTGCTTCTGTGGGCTGATGTGCTATGTAGTCACAGCAGAGAATAACAAGATAAAGAAGAAAGGCTCTGCATTTAGGGACCTTATCGTGTAGCACAGAATGCACATAACTTTAATATTAGTCTCTAGCTGTATCATGGAAGAGATCCAAATGAAATGCTACAAGAGTTTGGGAAAGAGATAAGATTTTCAGTTGGGGAAAGCTGAGTAAAAGTTGCTTGGAAAACATGGAACATAAGCTTGCCTTCAGAGGCTACGTAGGATTTTAATTGGTAGCGAGGGTAAGGGGAGGGCATTATAGACAAAGAGAAGGGCAGAGGCAATAAGAGAATGGCAGGAAAGGTGGGGCATGCTCGGGAAGAGGTGGCGTGGCTGGTGGACAGGAAGCCGGGTAAAGGAAGACCTGCTAGCAAGCTAAGTTGGGCCCAGGTGGTGGGGAGCCTTGGGTATCAGGTTTTAAAGAATGTTTAATCTCATACATGGCAGGGAATCCTATTTCTACCTTAGCAGAGCTCCTACTGTATTTTACTTTTATTTTACCTACTGTATTTTATTTTATTTTGCTTTTGGCGCAGTTCCTGTCAAGTAGACTGGGATGTCTGTCAGGGTCTCTTTGCTTCTCTGTCACCTCAGCGCTTAGCCCACTGCCCTGCACATAGGATGTTCCCACCCATGTGTGCACAATGAATAAATGAACAGATCAGAGCTTTACTTTTTGAAAAGTAATCTCATAGCCAGGGGAAAATGGAAGAAAGTTGTGGGGGAGAGGGAAGGTCTGAAGGAACTAGAGCTAGGAATTCAGAAGCCCGATTGCGGCGGTGCATGTTGAAGGAGGATGAGAAGCGAAGATGGATTGGAAAGAAACTGTACAGGAAGTACCAATAGGCCTCGATCAGACATGAGAAATAAAAATAAGAGGGAAATTAAGGTGACTGCAAGCGTTTGCTCCCAGGCATCAAGAAGCCTGGTTTGCTGGGGGTCAGCTGGAACCCTGCCTCCACAGGACTCTGGCCCTATCAGACCAGGAACTTCACCATTCTGCTTTTTTCGCTGCTGTATCCCCATCACCAAGAACACAGACTTCTAGGCACTCAACGCTTTTTGAACAAACAAATAAGTGAACATGTTGCCTTAAGATGACATTTCGAGCCCTCATAAATGTCTGATTTAGTTAGAAATACGAGCCTGGTGCTTAGCGCTGAAAGTTTAGCTTTAAGAGTCATCTGCACAAAAGGCAGTTGTGGGAGTGCAGGCCTGCACCCCTCCACAGCTGGGAGGTGTGGGTGGGGAAAGGAGGGGCTTCACAACTGCTGAGGTCAAAGAGTTTCAGAGAGAGCCTAACTGAGCAACTGTGTCCAATAGTCCAGAGAACTTACAGAGATGATGAGGACTTGGACACTGAATTTGGCAGATTGGAGGTCACTGTGACCTTCACAGAAGTAGTTTTAGAATTGTGGATACTGAAGATCACGTTCATTATCCCTAGTCAGATATCACACATGTACATTTCCATACACAAACACATTCCCCTGTCTCTCTTCAAGGGTTGGGGTCAGCCAAAACACATTCATTTTGAGGGAATGAGGACTTTTTGCCAAAGGGTAGATGACTGTGTATGAATCCTATGGTGAGGCATTCCATTTGAGTGTACCTGTGGAATAGAGAGAAAGCGTGTCAGCTGGGTTCTGTGCACAGCCAGGCCCAACACAGAACACAGTCCACCACTGAGGGGCTGTCATAGTGCAGGCAGATCTTCCCTGACAATGGGAGGGGCCCAACCTCCAGCCATGCAAGAAGGAGATGAGGTTCCAAATGTGTAGGGATTTGGGCCTCATCCAGGGCTGAGACGCTCTGAGCTGATAGTGAAGCAGATTGGAGCCCCCAGCTTATGCTAAAATCGGCTCAGGCTCACTGTGACCCTTTAGGCCAGAAAAGACCAGCTGTCCACCGTGTTCTTACCAGCTAGCACCAGAGCCCTCTGCTTGAGCACTTAGGAAGCCCTTCCTGAGCCCTCCCAAGCAGCGTTGGGCTTGCAAAGTCCCTCCCCACGCTAGCTCCAAGAGCATAGGGGTGTTTATTGCAAACATGACTAGAGTTCTCTTCATCAGTAAAAGACTACAGAGTATTAGTATTCTGGAATATCACTCATATTAGAAATCTAAGCAGAGGGGAAATCAAGTTATCTGAAAGAGAAAAAGAGCCTGAGTTTAGAAAACTCAGATGAATGTCAAAGACCTCCTCTTTGGAATTCTTTGGAGAAGCCATCTAGTTATCCGAGGTGCAGAATACCTCATCTCAGCTAGGAAGAAGCACTGGGTATGAAGGGATTTAGACCAAAACACAGGCTTGGAGACACCCACGCAGTGTTAGCACAGAACTTTTCTGATCCAGGGCGCACAAGGCCCCTGCACGCAGGAGAGTGCTGCCGGGAGTGCAGGGACCTGCTCAGTAAATCTCCATTAGATCAGGCTGAGTGCCGTGGGTGGAGGGATCGAGTTGCCAGAAATAGCTCCTTTCCTGCAAAGGCAGGAAAGATCGCAGCTGCGATAGGGCCTGTACAGAGGGGGCGCCCGGGTGGAGGGAGGGCAGAGAAATGGAGTCTGCACCTAGAGGCAAGGGCCAGGAGGCAGGAGACAGCCTGGGAGCCGCTTTGAAAGGATCTCATAAAAGTGCCATTTGTTGGGAGCCGGGAGGAAGTGGAGGCAACTTTGGCACACGTGGCCGCGGTACTAAATTAGCTGTTAACACAAATAATCAAAGTGCAAGACCCATCGAGAGGCTGGCGCCAGGGAAGCGCGGGGGCGGCAGTCAACGGGGCTGCCGGGCGGCAGGCGGCAGGTGAAGGCGGGGCAGGGACGGGGACGCGCGGGAACCGGGACTCCGGGCAGTGGGAGGTGGGGGCCGCCGGCGGATATGCTCTGGGACCCAGGACAGTGGGAGGAAGGGACTTGGGGAAGGCGCACCGCGGGACCGGGGCCGGTGCAGGGGAGGTCGGTGGGGGTGGGGTCAGGGGGTGCTGCGGGGAGTCACCCGGAGACTCCGACCCAAGAGAGGGGATGGTGTGCCGGGGACGCGCCCTGGAACTCAGGCAGGGAGAGGTGGGAGTGGCAGACCTGTCCTGGGACTCTGAGTAGTGGACCGGGAGGGGGAGAGGGGTTACACCCGGGCAGGGGAAGGCAGAGCAGTGCGTGAAGGGGAGGGGGACAGGACGTGTATTGTCCGCAGACCTGACCCGTGGCCGGGAAAGGCAGGGCTGGGGACGTGCTCCCGGACGCAAGGCAGGGGAAGGGCGGGTGGAGGAGCCCTGATGGGATTGAAGGGAAGGCCGGGGTGGCCGTCCCCGGCGTGGCGCTGCAGTGGGCTAAGGTCCTTCCTTCTGCACAGGTGTGCATAAGGCTCTCAGTTGCTCTCTGAAGCTCCTCGCCGCCATCAGGCCGTGATGGTGGCAGGGGGCCTTACTGGCGATGAGGCAGGCAGTGTAACTGACGGAGCAAAACAGGTCAAATCCGAGGCCGGACCGTCGGAGCCCTGTTGCGGGCAGGCCAGGTGGCTTGGCAGACCTCCCACTGACTAGGGCGCCCTGACCTCCTGGTCGAGGCTCCCAGGGAGAGTCCCGTTGAGGAACGCCATGGGGAACCTGCTTCTTGGGTATACACTCCTTGCTTCCACAAGCAGCAAGGTTGGAATATTTTTTCACAAACTTTTTTGTTAGCCTTGGCCTCAGAGCTGTGTACCAGGGGCCATCAGCTTCAGTTTGTAGATAGAGAAAATAAGAGGATGGACATGACTGACTTCAAAACTGCCCCATGCAGCTTGCAGCATTCCTTCTCAGCACTGGTGATATCCGCTTTGCCATGAAGTAGGATGGAAAAAACCCGTTTCTAACAAACAAGGTGGAAGAGGAAGCCCCAGTAATGGCAGGTGTTCTGGGGCGATCTTCTTGGGGTCCTGGAATTAAGAGAAGGTACTTCCTGGAGACAACTGTCTTTCGAGAAAATTCTTAAGCATTGACTGATACCTATTATTGGGTAAGGGATTCTCATCCAGTTTGTTTGTTTGTTTGTTTTTTGAGAAAGAGTCTCACTTTGTTGCCCAGGCTGGAGTGCAGTGGTGCAATCTCAGCTCATTGAAACCTCCGCCTCCCAGGTTTAAGAAATTCTCCTGCCTCAGACCTCCTGAGTAGCTGGGACTACAGGAGCCCACCACCACACCCGGCTAATTTTTGTATTTTTAGTAGAGACGGAGTTTCACCATGTTGGCCAGGCTGGTCTGGAACTTCTGGCCTCAGGTGATCCGACTCCCTCGGCTTCCCAAAGTGCTGGGATTGCAGGTGTGAGACACTGAGCCTGGCCCCATTCTTTGTCTCTAAGATTCAAAGCAAGGTGCAATTAGAATTAGTCTAGCAAATAAGTGGCAAAGAAAAAAAATGAAGAGAGAGAAGCCAGCCAGCAGCAGTGCAGGGGAACCTCGGGCTCTGTGAGATAGCCGCCCTAAAGACACCTTAGTGAACACACAATCTTGGCTTTACTGAGCCAAAGTATCAGTTTCTGAAGACTGAAATAGAAAGGCAGATTGGGAACTGGCATAATTTAGTTTTTGTAAGTTTTTAGAAACTGGATTTAACTTTAATTTTAGTGCATTTATGTTAAACACATATGTTTACACAGATGCGGCCAATGAAAAACAAGAATTCCTCTCTTTGGAATTCCAAAGGTATTAAAATCATAATAAAATGAATAAGAAAAGTGCAAAATGCTAGATTCCCAATGGGTGTCTTTATAAGAAAGGAAGTTTGCTGAAATGCATCCTCCACTTCTTCCCTGGATGGTCAAAACCACCTTGTGAGACAGGTGTGGTCATGAATCCTACACTCACACCTGAGGACACCAGGCCCAAGGGGTCAGTGGCCAGTTCTGAGCCATCAAGGATGGCCAGGGAGCCCATGTGATTTAAACCCAAGGGCACATCTGGAGCTGATGCTCTTTCAACCCTCCCAGGAGGAGATGATCCAGAAAGGTCACAAGAATGCATTATGCCTCTGTATTGATTTTTTCAACAAGTATTTAGCTCCTGCGATGTACCTGCATCAAGAACCAGGAACCAAGACAGAAGAGTAAGCAAATGAGATTCCTGCCTCACAGAGCCCCGTAGCCCTCCCTGAGGAGCAGGGAGAGGGACATGGAGCAAGGCACCTCCAAAGTGACCGTCTATTATAGGCCATGCCTGTTTGTGGAGTCCCAGCACTCAGATAGAAAAAGACAGTGACCTCGAATTCTCACTGCACCATCCCTCTTGTGACAAGGACCCGGCCAGAATCCTCAGGGCCTGCTGGTTGGGAGTGCCGGCTGGGCATTGGTTTCCTCCCACCGGGCATCTCATGGGCCAGCCTCTATGGTCATCCCCATTCCACAGGTGAGGCAAACAAAACTGAGAGGGATTGAGGGCATTCCCCAGGTCTCACAGGAATGGCACAGCCAAGCTTCAAACCATGTCAGGTTTTGTAGTTTTTCAAAGCTTGTTTTCTTCTTCTGTATATTGAAAAGAGGAGAGGATGCGTCCTTGGTTGATTTTGTGACTGTGGCGTTGGTAGCTGGGAGCATGACCACAGTGGTGTGATGCGTGAGTGCAGCACACAGCCCAGGGCACACAGCCCAGAGTTGGAGGGCTGGCTGCTCACCCGGTGCAGGGTGTGGCAGGCCCACGCTCAACCTGGGCTCACTCCTATCACTCCCCGAATAGACAGGCGTTAGCTGAGGCAGGCAACAGATGATAGAGAACAGCACCATGCCCCCACACTGCCACTTCACAGCATCCTTCCAGCAACGTGGAGTAAGGGCGGTGCTTCCCTTTCTAGAAAGGAAGAAACTCAGACTTTGAAAGCTTGCATCCCTTGCACAGTTAAGAGCTGAGAATTAGAACCCCAGGACTCCAGGCCTCCAAAGCCTGTGCTTTGGCCATGGCAGCACAGAGCTCTTCTGCAAAATGAAACAAGTAAGAACTAGAAGTGGTCAGGCACAGTGGCTCCCCCCATAATCCCAGCATGTTGGGAGGCCGAGGCAGGAGGACAGCTTGAGCCCAGGAGTTTAAGACCAGCCTGGTAACATAGCAAAACCCCACCTCTACAAAAAATAAGAAAAATTAGCTAGGTGTAATGGTGCACACCCATTGTTCCAGCTACTCGGGAGGCTGAGGTAGGAGGATCATTTGAGTCCAGGGTGATCAGGGCTGCAGTGAGCCACTCTAATCGCACTGCTGCACTCCAACCTGGGCAACAGAGTGAGACCCTGCCTCAAAAAAAAAAACCAGAAGTCTCTCTTCCAGCTCAACTGAATGTGCAATCATTTCAGAGTGAAAAGAGCTACAAATTCAGTTCCTAATTAAAAGAAAAGAAAAAAAAAACCATTAAGCTAGCTCAGGAAAACAAAATGATACTTGGTGTAGCCTGGTCCAAATCTAAAGACTCATAATGGAACATCCAAATTGGTTGGAAAGGGGCAGAATTATCTGGAACTGTGCCCTGGTCATTGTGCAGGCTGGCTCTGGGCACACGGGAAGCCCAACACAACCCCTCTACGGCTGCCCAGAGACTCGCAGGGGCAGCAGAAACAGGGCCAGGCTCCTCAGTACCCCCACCGTGCCCACTTCTCAGGGCACCCTGAGCCATGTTACAGGATTCGAGAGCTGGCCCGCTTGTGCAGGAAGGGTGCGCCTGTCTTACTCAGGGTGCCTTCCAGTTCACAGCCAGTTCTCATGCTGGGCGATAAGGAGGAGCCCACTGAAATCATCCGAAATACTCACAGCCTGAGGCCCAGGCCACAGTGAGGAGATCAGGAAGCCCTCACTCATTGGTGCTGCCATGCTGACGATGTGAGTTCCAGCAACTCTTGGATCGTTCTGAGCAGTGGTTGATGTGTGTCACCCATAGGAGCATGTGATGGGCACAGTGAGTCCTGGGCACCCAGTGCCTCTCCTCCCCACCCTCACAGCTCTTCCCAGTCACAGCCATTCTCTGACATCAGCCTCTGACTCTCTGTCTTCTGACAAGACTTGCAGAGAGTTTTCTGTGTTCACTCTATTCATAAGAGAAAAAAATCTCTAGAGATGGGATTTCCGATGCCAGGAGAAGCAAAAGGTCCTATCTGCTGCCCGAAAGGCAGTTTTATATTCTGCATAATCAAAAGAATGCCCCTGTCTTAAAGAGCAAATTTCTACTAAAATCAGACCTGGGTAGGGCAATGGATGAAGAGTCCCAAGTTCTGGCTGCGAGCTGATAAGCTGCCTACAGCAGGCAAGGCTGAGCCCAACCCAGTGCCTGACTCCCCAGGCTAGCACAGCTACAGCGGCTTTCTTGGCCTTTGTGCAGATGCAGTGAAGTATGCTCAAGTCAGCAGGGAGATGCTCTTAAACACAAAAGCAAGAGTTGTTTCTTCTTCCTGAGCACAGGGGCATGTGTCAGATTCCAAGGGCAGTTTTCCTAGTGTCTCAGAAGGGAATGGCTGTCTTCCCACTATTAGACTCACTTAGACCATCTCACGGCCACAGCCATTCTTTAAGACTGACTTTAGGGCGGCTCCAGAGGCAGCTCTGGCACAGAGGATGGAACCCTAGCCCAGAGCCCCAGAAAGCTGCTGCTTTCCTGGCTGCACCCACCCATCACAAAGCGCTTCCCTCCTGGGTCCTGCACGAACTCGCACTCCTCTCCTCTGGGCCTCTGCGAAGACCTGCTGGCATGGAACAGCCATGTGTTCTGCACTGTCTCTGGCACTGCGCTTCCCCAGCCCACCTAGGACCCAGAGCCTCACTAACTGCCTCTGAGGTCAGGTGGCTTCCTCGTGAATGCATAGCCTCTGGTAGGTTTGTGCACCAGCTCCTCCAGTGTGTCAGAACTTTTGTGGCGTGGACAATGGTTTCCTGCATTTACGTGCAGGCTCCCAGCCCACAAGGTAGACTCTGAGGAAAAGCAGCATGCCTTCTATGGCTCTGGTGACACCAAGAAATGCCAGGCCCAGTAGTGGAAATAGCAAAGGGCCTTCCTGAGCAAACTCTTAAGACCAGCAAGAGTGCAGTGAACAAAACTGTACATAGCGAAAGCCCCTGCCAAAAGCAGTTTATATTTACCACACAATAGCAATCTGCATGTGCAGAATGGGTCCAGAGATAGCATATAAATAATGTCTCATCACCTCATTGGAATTAGAACTCAGAAACATAACACCTGAACTTTCAAGTGACTAAATTAAGGATAAATTCCTTGAAGAGAGGAATTGTGTCTTATTGACCTTCTTAATCCCAGTAGTCACATGATAGGAACACATTAAGAACCGAATGGATGAATGACAGCTGATAACAGAGGGGATGAGGAAAAGGAAAAGATAATACAGGTTAAAGCATTCAGTCAATAAATAAAAAGTTCATTTCAGGTTGTATTATTATTGCGAAATGAGACAAGCACATCTACACAAAGCTCTTTCTACTCCACTCTTAAGAGGCAAAGCGTGACTCTGAGGAGCACAGGGCTTTGCAGCAGATCCTTGAAGCTGTCCTGCTGTGGTCCTTCCTGTGGCAGAGGACCCCCAGCATACGGCACCTTGGTTCCCCTCTAGGCTTCTATTTCTAGGGTTTTGGTTTTGGGGGGTTTTTGAGATAAGGTGATCTCTCTGTCGCCCAGGCTGGAGTGCAGTGGTGCCATCATGGCTCCCTGCAGCCTCAACTTTCCAGGCTCAAGCGATTATCCCACTTCAGCCTTTTAACTAGCTGGGACTACAGGTACACACCATTGTATCTAGCTAGTTTTTTTTTATTTCTCTTTTGTATAGATGGAGCCTTGCTATGTTGGCCAGGCTGGATTCTAACTCCTGGGCTCAAGTGATCCTCCTGCCTCAGCCTCCCGAAGGCTTCTATTTCTATTCAGATGAAGAGTTTGAGTCAGCTAAATTTGACACTTCTTGTGAGATTCCAAAGGTTCAAAAACTACTGGAACATAAGGCAAAAGGATGTTTTGCTTTGTTTTTTTTTTTTTTTTTAACCATACTCAGGAGGTCGGTCGCCATAGCAGCCTTTTTATAAGAGAAAGAGAGAAGTGGTGGGAAGTGGAAGGTAAAACACCAGCCCTCAGAGCATCTCATGCTATTTTTAAAGTTCTTATAATAAACAAGATTTCTTTGTGCTTTATATTCCCAACACCCTAGCTATTTGCTTGCAGCACTTGAGAAAATAGTCTTTTACTTGTTTAAAGAGAGGAGTTTTTCAATACAAAAAAGTTTTAATATAAGAACCAGCATAGCAGCTAGAAGACTATCTGTTTTGAAGGGGATGTTTTACTGATTCCAAGTCTGTGACAACATGTAGAACAGACCAATTAGAGAACATCCCAGGAACCCTCACCCAACGCAGCTGTTCTAGATGCAGTTGGGGTTTGCTGCCTGCTCTTTTCTAAATGTATCCAAAAGTCTTCTCCAGAATATTCAAATTTAATCCCAGTGTCAAGCTTCCAAGACTTAAT
Source organism: Chlorocebus sabaeus (assembly GCF_047675955.1). Classification (NCBI taxonomy): domain Eukaryota; kingdom Metazoa; phylum Chordata; class Mammalia; order Primates; family Cercopithecidae; genus Chlorocebus; species Chlorocebus sabaeus. The sequence continues at coordinate 52,517,680 of NC_132911.1, read as the reverse complement.
CACTCAGCTACAAGGAGATTCCTTTGAAGCTTGTGCAGTTTGGGGAAGTGTGGGGAGACAGGAGAAGGTGATGGAGAAGGGAAGAGTGTGAAGCAAGAGGATGTACCCTGCTGCAACCTGCGGCCAGGGTTCCCGCAGGCTGTAGTCACGACTACGAGCCAACAGCACTGCAGTGTTATGCTGCTGGTCCTTCTTTCCTGTCTAGAAACTGAGGGTTTTCTATTTTATTTTCCAAAAACCAGAAGTATTGCACATTTACCATAACAAGCCCAAGGAAAATGGTATTATAAACCAAATAAAATTGGAAAATAAAATGAAATTTTAAAAAGTAAAATAAGGCAGTTGGTCACTAAACTTTTGCAATTGAGAAGAAAGATGCCTTTTACCTTATCTGCTCTAATATTTTTCTCTCCAACTTCATGGGCAGCAGAGCCATTGCCTTTACCAGGAAGCTGTTCTGAACATTATAATGAAACCCCTCAGATATTCCAGGCCAGTACTGTTTTAAAAAGAGATGTCTAAAAATTCCATTGTACTTGAGATTGCTCCAAATTAGCCACACTTTGCGCATTTTTTGCCAGAATTCCACTACTAAAATCACTCAACCCAGACCTGCCTTACAAGAACTCCTGAAGGAAACACTAAATATGGAAAGGAAGAACTGGTACCAGCCACTGCAAAAACATACCAAATTGTAAAGACCATCAACTCTAAGAAGAAACTGCATCAACTAACAGGCAAAATAACCAGCTAGCATCATAATGACAGGATCAAATTCACGCATAACAATATTAACCTTAAATGTAAACAGGCTAAATGCCCCAATTAAAAGACACAGACTGGCAAATTGGATAAAGAGTCAGGATCCATTGGTGTGCTGTATTCAGGAGACACATCTCACGTCTCTGATATCCTAGTCTCTGATAAATCCTAGTCTCTGATAAAATGATGAATCCTAGTCTCTGATAAAACAAACTTTTTAAACCAAAAAAGATTAAAAAGAAAAAAAAAAAAAAGGAAGGGCACTACATGATGGTAAAAGGATCAATGCAACAAGAAGAGCTAACTATCTTAAATATATATGCACCCAATACAGGAGCACCCAGATCCATAAAGCAAATTCTTAGAGACATACAAAGAGATTTAGAATCCCACACAATAATACTGGGAGACTTTAGCACCCCACTGTCAATATTAGACAGATCAATGAGACAGAAAGTTAACAAGGATATTCAGCACTTGAACTCAGCTCTGGACCAAGCAGACCTAATAGACATCTACAGAACTCTCCAACCCAAATGAACAGAATATACATTCTTCTCAGCACTGTATAGCACTTATTCTAAAATTGACCACATAATTAGAAGTAAAACACTCCTTAGCAAATGCAAAAGAATGGAAATCGTAACAGTCTCTCAGACCACAGTGCAATCAAATTAGAACTCAAAATTCAGAAAATCACTCAAAACCACACAACTACATGGAAACTGAACAATCTGCTCCTGAATGACTACTGGGTAAATAATGAAATTCAGGCAAAAATAAATAAGTTCTTTGAAACCAGTGAAAACAAAGACACAATGTACCAGAATCTCTGGGACACAGCTGAAGCAGTGTTTAGAGGGAAATTTATAGCACTAAATGCTTACATCAGAAAGCGGGAAAGATCTAAAGTCAACACCCTAACATCACAATTAAAGAACTAGAGAAGAGGCTGGGCACGGTGGTTCAGGCCTGTAATCCCAGAACTTTGGGAGGCTGAAGTTTGGGAGGGTGGATCCTGAGGTCAGGAGATCAAGACCTTTCTGGCTAACATAGTGAAACCCCATGTCTACTAAAAATACAAAAAATTAGCTGGGCGTGGTGGCATGTGCCTGTAGTCCCAGCTATTCGGGAGGCTGAGGCAGGAGAATCGCTTGAACCCAGGAGGTGGAGGTTGCAGTGAGCCCAGATCACACCACAGCACTCCAGCCCGGGTGACAGGGTGAGACTCCATCTCAAAAAAAAAAAAAAAAAAAAAAAAAAGAACTAGAGAAGCAAGAACAAACAACTAAAAAACTAGCAGAAGATAAGAAACAACTAAGATCAGAGCAGAACTGAAGGAGATAGAGACATAAAAACCCTTCAAAAAAATCAATGAATCCAGGAACTGGATTTTTGAAAAGATTAATAAAATAGACAGAACACTAGCCAGACTAATGAAGAAGAAAAGAAAGAATAATTAAATAGACACAATTAAAAATGATAAAGGGGATATCACCACTGATCCCACAGAAACACAAACTACCATCAAAGAATACAATACACACCCCTACACAAAGAAACTAGAAAATCTAGAAGAAATGGATAAATTCCAGGACACATACACCCTCCCAAGACTAAACCAGAAAGAAGTCAAATCCCTGAATAAACCAATAACAAGTTCTGAAATTGAAGCAGTAATTAATAGCCTACCAACCAAAAAATGTCAAGGACCAGAAGGATTCACAGCCAAATTTTACCAGAGGTTCAAAAAGGAGCTGGTACCATTCCTTCTGAAACTATTCCAAACAGTAGAAAAAGAGGGACTCCTCCCTAACTTATTTTATGAGGCCAACATGATCCTGATACCAAAACCTGGCAGAGACACAACAAAAAAAGAAAATTTCAGGTCAATATCCCTGATGAACATCGATGTGAAAATCCTCAATAAAATACTGGCAAACTGAATCCAGCAGCACATTAAAAATCTTATCCACCACGATCAAGTCGGCTTCATCCCTGGGATGCAAGGCTAGTTCAACGTATGCAAATCAATAAACATAATCCATCACATAAACAGAACCAATGACAAAAACCATGATTATCTCAATAGATGCAGAAAAGGCCTTCGATAAAATTCAACACCCCTTCGTACTAAAAACTCTCAATAAACTAGGTATTGATGGAACGAATCTCAAAATAATAAGGGCCATTTATGACAAATCCACAGCCAATATCATACTGAATGGGCAAAAACTGGAAGCATTTCCTTTGAAAAACGGCACAAGACAAGGATGCCCTCTCTCACCACTCCTATTCAACATAGTATGGGAAGTTCTGGCCAGGGCAATCAGGGAAGAGAAAAAAATAAAGAGTATTAAAATAGGAAGAGAGGAAGTCAAATTGTCTCTGTTTGCAGATGACATGATTGTATATTTAGAAAACCCCATCATCTCAGCCCAAAATCTCCTTAAGCTGATAAGCAACTTCAGCAAAGTCTCAGGATACAAAATCAATATGCAAAAATCACAAACATTTCTATATGCCAATAATAGAGAGCCACGTCATAAGTGAACTCTCATTTGCAATTGCTACAAAGAGAATAAAATACCTAGGAATACAACTTACAAGGGATCTGAAGGACCTTTTCAAAGAGAACTACAAACCACTGCTGAAGGAAATAAGAGAGGTCACAAACAAATGGAAAAAACATTCCATGCTCATGGATAAGAAGAATCAATATTGTGAAAATGGCCATACTGCCCAAAATAATTTATAGATTCAATGCTATTCCTATCAAGCTACCATTGACTTTCTTTGCAGAATTAGAAAAAACTATTTTAAATTTCATATGGAACCTAAAAAGAGCCCATATAGCCAAGATAATCCTAAGCAAAAAGAACAAAGCCGGAGGCATCATGCTACCTGACTTCAAACTATACTACAAGGCTACAGTAACCAAAACAGCATGGTACTGGTACCAAAACAGATATATAAACCAATCGAACAGAACAGAGGCCTCAGAAATAACACCACACATCTACAACCTACAGAATGGGAGAAAATTTCTGCAATCTATCCATCTGACAAAGAGCTAAAATCCAGAAAGTACAAGGAACTTAAACACATTTCCAAAAGAAAAATGAACAATCCCATCAAAAAGTGAGCGAAGGATATGAACAGACGCTTCTCAAAAGAAGACATTTATGCAGCCAATAAACATATGAAAAAAAGCTCATCATCACTAGTCACTAGAGAAATGTAAATCAAAACCACAGTGAGATACCATCTCATGCCAGTTAGAATGGTGATCATTAAAAACAACAGGAAACAACATCAGGAAACAACAGATGCTGGAGAGGATGTGGTGAAATAGGAAAGCTTTTACACTGCTGGTGGGAGTGTAAATTAGTTCAACCATTGTGAAAGACAGTGTGACAATTACTTAAAGATCTAGAACCAAAATACCATTTGACCCAGCAGTACCATTACTGGGTATATGTCTAAAGGGGTATAAATCATTCTACTATAAAGACACATGCACACATATATTTATTGCGGCACTATTCACAATAGCAAGGATTTAGAACCAACCCAAATGCCCATCAGTGATAGACTGGATAAAGAAAATGTGGCACATATACATGATGGAATACTAAGCAGCCATAAAAAGGAATGAGATCATAACCTTTTCAGGGACATAGATGAAGCTGGAAACCATCATTCTCAGCAAACTAACACAGGAACAGAAAACCAAACACTGCATGTTATCATTCATAAGTGGGAGTTGAACAATGAGAACACATGGACAAAAGGAGGGGAACATCACACACTGGGGCCTGTCAGCAGGTGGAGGGCTAAAGTAGGGATAGCACTGGGGAAATACCCAATGTAGATGATGGGTTGATGGGTGTAGGAAACCACCATGGCACATGTATACCTATGTAACAAACATGCATGTTCTGTAAATGTATCCCAGACTTTTTTTTTTTTTTTTGAGACGGAGTCTCACTGTGTCTCCCAGACTGGAGTGCAGTGGCACGATCTCAGCTCACTGCAAGCTCCACCTCCCAGGTTCACACCATTCTCCTGCCTCAGCCTCCCGAGTAGCTGGGACTACAGGCGCCCGCCACCATGCCCGGCTAATTTTTTGTATTTTTAGTAGAGACAGAGTTTCACCGTGTTAGCCAGGATGCTCTCGATCTCCTGACCTCGTGATCCACCCGCCTTGGCCTCCCAAAGTGCTGGGATTACAGGCGTGAGCCACCACGCCCAGCCTGTATCCCAGAACTTAAAGTATAATTTAAAAAAAAAAGAAAAGAAAACTGAGAAAATGAGAGAAACAAAAGGAAAAAAAGTACAAAATACAAAAAAAAAAAAAAATCACTCAAGACTTTAAAAGAGCTCAGGAAACTAATTTACATAAAATTAATGTAATTTATTTCAACTTTGCTTGACACAATTGATAAGAATGAAATTCTTCAAACTACAAACTTACACCTCCACCTTTGTTACCGTGGGTTGAAGGACAACAGATCAACTTCTTTCCATTTGTTGTCGAACTTAAAGGAAAACTCAGAGGAATTTCTGGAAGATTGTATGTTTTCCAGGAGATTTTAACCAGGGTTTTTTAAAGTTTTGCACTTTTGTAGATTTGGCAACTACAAACAACTAAACAGGAATGAAACATATTGTCCAAAACCAATGACTTATTTTTTTTTACATTATTTATCTCACTTTAAACAATCATTATGCAAACCTCGACTTATTCTATGTACAAATAAAATAAGCATACAACACATGTTGTCTTTTTTTTTTCCTGGCTCAGGTTTATTTGCACAAATAGCACAAGAGGACCCCAGCCCCATGCAGATGGCAGCCCGGGTGTGGGCGGGGGTAGCACCAGTCCTGTCCTCACGTTGGCAGACAGAGATATCTACTCTGAAGCCTTTGTAGGGGCCTGGGCACCTTTGAGAGCCTGAGCTGGAACTGAAGCTGGAGCTGCAGCCTGGGCCTTGGTTTGATCCTTGGTCTTGGTCTTTGGCCAGCACAGCCTGAGCCCCTTGGCCATGCGGGCATAACCACGCTTCCCAAGCTTGGAGTGGGCAATGTAGGCAAGTTGATCGAGCTTGCGACTGACACCCATTGGGATCTCAGGCTTAACCTCCTTGGGCTTTACAAGGGCCTTGATAGCCTCGGCACCTACACTCGCGGCATTGGCACTGTTGGCCTGCATCTTCTTTAGGCCCTTCTTGTGCTTGGCAAAGCGTATGTTCCTCAGGAACTTGGGGTCAACCCCCTTAAGAGATTTGTATCTTTGTGATCAGGGTTTCTAGATATCACTTCTGTGCCATTTTTAGAACTGGTTGTGTGTGGTGTGGGTCTTGGACTTGGCCATGTCTGCACCTTAAGCCACGGCTCCTGAAGTGCCTAGAACCAAAAGAGAAAGGGGCCACCCATACGTTGCATTTTGATAACAATCTTCTCAACATGTTGTGTGTGTCTCCTGACCCCACTAGTTCGGGTTTCGTCAGGGCTGCCTGCCTGATCTCAAGGCCAATCAGGAAGGAGCAGTGATGGTTTTTGTCCTGAATGCATTGATATCAGCAAATGAAGGTTTTCAGGGCTTTATTGCAGATCACACCCCATTGCTGTTGACAGTTTTTCTTGTTGTTGTTCTTTCTTTTACCCTTTACTTGGTGGAAGGAAGTGGAAGATAAGGGTGTGGTGAAAAGATAAATATGATGCTTGAAGATTAGAATCTGACCTTTGTTCTGGTCAGCCCCTAGCCCTGTGCAGTTCATGTCATCCACACCACATATGGAAGTCCACTTAGTGAGACAAGCAGACATTCTGCAATGGAGATGGTGAAGCTGGATTTTCATCTCCTAAGGAGAGAGTTGATATCATTCTTCAGCTTCAGAGAGAAGTGAATCAAAAGATGAAATATAGCCATCACGCCTTCCTCCCCTCCCTACATGTGCTATCTGCATTACAACTATCTCGACTCACCTTTCTCCATTGTTCTCCTTTCCTCTTCTCTTATAACCAGCCCTTTGCATCCTAATCCTACAAGCAGGGTCCCACCTGCCACACTCAAGAGCCTATGAGGGTCTGCAGACCGTCTGTGTCCTTGCTTCCTGTCCTAACCTCACACTACATGTTTATTGGGAATATGGGAAATACCAAAAATAAGATATAATCAAGCTCACCCCTTTGATGGTTAATCAGGAAACCTCACTTGCCACCTATTGGGAACACACTGTAAGCCAATAAAGAGGAACAAATATTTTGAAAGAAAGATGGAAATTTAAGTGGGGGGCTGCAAAAGAAGCCTAATGTTACTCCTCAAAAGACATTGCTACCAGAACCACATGCATTTCTTTTTTCCTTGCCAAAATATTCAAACCAAGGTTTGTAGAAGAACTTTGAACCCCACACTTTATGTCTGCACTTGGGAGCTGAGTTTAATCTGTACTTTGTTTTTAAATTTATTGAGGAGGAAAAAAGCCTTATCTGTATGTGTCTGTAAAACCAAATGCATGACCTACTTTTTATATTACCTAATTTTGAGATTTTGGTTAACCTCCCAATCTCTTTAAGTCTCAGTTTCTTATTCAATAAAATACGTGACTTGGACCATTTGTTGCTATGGTTCGCTCTAATTCTAAAATGCCATTCTCACCAAATTTAAATCAACTTCACCAGGGGGACAAAGCACGGCAAATTTATGGAAAATGACAAGTCCTGAGCATAGAACCATATCCCTGAGCTGTGCCCTGGAAGAGAGTTGAGAATGAACACTCATTGAGATTTCCATTGAAATTTAAATGAATGAGAAATAAACATTTGTTTTATATGTGTGTGTGTGTGTGTGTGTATGTATACACATATATACATATATATATATGTATTTTTTTTTTTTTTGAGACAGTCTCTCTCTGTCACCAGGCTGGAGTGCAGTGGCGCGATCTCAGCTCGCTGCAACCTCCATCTCCCGGGTTCAAGCAATTCTCAGCTTCCAGAGTAGCTGGGACTATAGGCATGCACCACCATGCCCAGCTATTTTTTGTATTTTTAGTAGAGACGGAGTTTCACCATGTTGGCCAGGATGGTCTCCAATCTCTTGACCTCGTGATCCACCTGCCTCAGCCTCCCAAAGTGCTGGGATTACAGGCATGAGCCACTGTGCCCTGCCTGTCATTTTTAAATCTTTATACATTTGGTGGTTTATTTTTTACAACAGCTACTGTTAACTAATGTATTACTGGACTTCCATTTCCTCATTTAAAAGAATGAGAGGCCGGACGCGGTGGCTCACGCGTGTAATCCCAGCACTTTAGGAGGCTGACGAAGGCGGATCACCTGAGGTCAGGAGTTCAAGACCAGCCTGGCTAACATGGTGAAACCCCGTTTGTACTACAAATACAAAAAGTTAGCCGGGCGTGGTGGCGTGTGCCTGTAATCCCAGCTACTCAGGAGGCTGAGGCAAGAGAATTGCTTGAACCTGGGAGGCAGAGGTTGCAGTGAGCTGAGATGGCGCCATTGCATTCCACCTTGGGCAACAAAAGTGAAACTCTGTCTCAAAAAAAAAAAAAAAAACATGAGAGTAATAATTAGCATCTGGGAACGTTTTTATGAGGCTGCAATCAAATGACACTTGTGGATCAGCCCAGGTGTGTCTGCAAGAGTGGGTTTGATTTCTCTGTTTCTTCCCTCCACCCAGCTGCAGAGGGAGGAGCAGTAAGCCCTTGTCACCAGGTGGACAGTGATGAGGTTGAGGCCCACAGAGCCCCCCAATGGATGCTGTTCTTCTGAAGAGCAGCCTACAAACCTGCTTCTCCCAGAGGAAGCTGTGTGGAAAGTTGCTTCCTCATGCCACACAATGGTCTGGGCAGAGGCCATTGGGGTAGATGGTTCACTCCTCCAAGGGCTCAGGAAACCGAATTCCTTCTGCAGCCCACCGTCCCACTTGCCTTCCCTGCTTCTCTATGTCCCATTGGCTTCTTCTTGCCCTGAGGACCCACTGCTGTTCTCATGGTAGACCACCGGGTACTTGGAAACTGATGGCCCCTACACAACCATGAAGACCGTGTGCCTCAAGATCCCAGCTTCCGTCTGTCAGCCACAGAGGTGCTTCCCGATGGGGTAGGTGGGCCCTTGCTATTCCTCGGGGGACAGGGCATCCTGAATGCCTGGCACTGTTACTTCTAAAGCAGCCTACTCTCACAACAGCACACCCTACACCCACCACCTGAGCCACAGAAAGCCCACACAGGGTCATTAGAGAGGACCTGTACATACAATTGCACACAGACAGACAGGAAGCCAGGCAGGCCGTCAGGAAGGCAAGAAGAATCAGGAGGTGAGGAGACTGGAATCACGACCCTGGCTCAGGCAGGTGTGCCTGAGACAGGGTCACAGAGCACCACCTAAAAGCAATGCAAATAAATGTCCTGTCAGGGAAGACACCGTGAGCTCCGTCACAGGTGTGAGTATGAGGGATGAGCAAGTCTCCGAATTCAGCTCACCCTCAGTCACCTGCTCTGTAAACCAAGAACCAGAAAATCCAGCACTGGCCAAGGAGAGGTGCTTCACACCTCTAATCCCAGCACTTTCAGAGGCCAGCGTGGGAGGGCCACTTGAGTTCAGGTGTTTGAGACCAGCCTGGGCAACATGGCAACAAAAATTTACAAATTAGCAGGGCTTGGTGGCATGTGCCTGTAGGCCCAGCTACTGGGGAAGGGGAGGACAGAGGATCACTTGATCCTGGGAGTTCAAGGGCCCAGTGAGAGCCCTGTTCATGCCACTGCACTCCAGTCTGAACCACAGAGTGAGAGCCTAGCTCAGGAAGGAGGAGGAGGAGGAGGAGGAGGAGGAGGAGGAGGAGGGAGAAAGAAGGAAAGGAAGAAAGATGAGAAAGAAGAAAGAAAGAAAGAAAGAAAGAAAGAAAGAAAGAAAGAAAGAAAGAAAGAAAGAAAGAAAGAAAGAAAGAAAGAGAGAGAAAGAAAGAAAGAAAGAAAGACAAAAAAGAAAGAAAGAAAGAAAGAAAGAGAGAAAAAGAAAGAAAAGAAAGAAAGAAAGAAAGAAAGAAAGAAAGAAAGAAAGAAAGAAAGAAAGAAAGAAAGAAAGAAAGAAAGAAAGAAAGCAAAAAGAAAGAAAGAAAGAAAAAGGAAGGAAGGAAGGAAGGAAGGAAGGAAGGAAGGAAGGAAGGAAGGAAGGAAGGAAGGAAGGAAGGAAGGAAGGAAGGGAAGGAAGGAAGAAAGAGAAAGAAAAGACCCACCCAGCACCTCTTCATTGGTGCTGAGGATAACGTGACAGCTTAAACACGGACCTGCTTCATTTTGGTTACATATTAAAATGGACGGCCTCCAAAATTTCCTTGACTTCACACCATGTCGTCCATATTCTCACCATCTTCCTATCACTCTTCTGAGAGATTTATTGAAAACTGTAACTTACTGAATTTTTCCCATCCTAAGTAGAAAGGAACATACTCAGCTCTCAGCGTCATTTTGGAAAGTTTCATCATCTGCATCACCCGGCGGGCAAAGTTCTTTTTGGCGCCTGCTCCTTTTGGAAGCCTGAGCCATTCCGGGCGGCTTGGCGACCCTGACTGCGCAGGCCACGGAGGGAGCCCCAGCTCGTCTGGACGCGGCGGGCAGATCGGCGCTGCCCTAGGGGGCTCTGGGCTCCTGCCCTCAACGCGGCTCCCTCCAGCCTTCGCCCCCGCGCCTCCCCCTCAGTTCTGCTGGTTGCCCTGCGGCGATGCTTGGCTCCTGCCGCAGGCCCCCGAGTCGAGTCCCGTACTCCCCGGCCGGCCCTTGAGCTGCCTCCCCAGCCTGACCGGTGTCCTGCCCGGCGTGAATGGGGGAGGTGCTTCCCACGGCTGGGGGGTCTGGGGACTCCCCGCGCCAGCCCTGCCGGGACTGCGCCCCGCCCCGCCCACCTGCCCATACTTTCTGTGTCCCTGGAAGCCGTCCTCTCCCGGGAAAGTCCCTCTCTGTGTTATCATCCTTCTGTTTTCCCTATCAGTGCTTGTAAACTTTTTGTTTTTGAAGACTCCTTTGAGACTCTGTTAAGGACAGGAGCCTGCCCCCAGGAATGTCTGTGCACATGGACGCGTGGTTCCAGGAGGTACGGGGTCTAGGTGTTTCTGCAGCTCCGGGCCTGGGGCTGTCCCCGCAGGGCCCCGCAGCCCCGGGGGGTCCCGAGAGTGCCTTGGCGCCGGTGTTTCTGTGCTCACAGTGGAGCCCAGACCCGCTCCTGTCAACCTTTCCCCTCTCAGGCCCAGAAGCTGGGGACAAAACCTCCAGGAGAAATAAGGCACAGGACTAGGGGAGGGGAGGGATTAGAAACTGTAATTCAACCTAATATTTGAGGCTTGGCAAGTGTGCCTATGGGATTTCACAAAAACCCCCGAATCTTTTTCATTTCAGAGCAATTAAGCCGACCCCAGCGTCCTGGCTCCAGTAAGCCGCTCAGCTCTCCGTTTTATTGCCTGTTTCCTTCTCCCTTGCCAGCACGAGTTCCCATCCTTGCGCTCAACATAAAAAACCCACACGGCGTCGGTGCCACGGAGGGGCCCCACGAGCAAGTGTGGGGCTGGGGCAGCCGGCCGGGCACATGTGGCTCTCGGGGCCGCGCACAGGCACGGCTTTCGCTCTAATCAGAAACATCCCGCCGTAATTTAATAGTTCCCACCAAGCACAGACACCAAGTCTAGAGATTCTTCCTCCACATTCTTAACCCTTAGAGGAGGTGGGAAGGCCAAAAGAGAGGGGAAATTAATCCCTTACAGTTGCTACCCTGGGATTTTTTACTTGCAGTTTTTTTGCTCTGATGTGAGAGAAAACGATGTGAGCTTTGGAAGCTTTCAGGGAGCAGGAATTTATATTAAAATGCCCTTCCTCGGTTCTGGCAGGGGGTGTGGATGTGGGCGAGCAGTGGAGTCCCTCTCTCCCTGGGGAGGGCCAGTCCTGCTAAGAGGCCAGACAGAGCACGTACCGGGGCCACCAGCAAAGCAGTGCACGGATTAAAAGTGTTTGAATCCTGATTTGACACAGCAGTGACGCAGCTGACCTGCTGGTTCTGAGGCCTCCCTCTGGGGCTCCGCCGGCCTGGTGCCTCTGGGTTGTGGATGTCACCGTGGTCGTGGGGGTAGGAGTCCCCCTCAGCCTGTCACATTCTCACCTGCAGGTGGAGTGCCCTAACTAAGAAAGCCACAAGATTGGAAGCATGAGCTTTGGAAGAAATTTGTCTTCCACTTAGATGTTTTGATTAGTTAGTTTTGATTTAAATTAAGTTTTTCTAAAATTCAGGAGTTACATGTCAACTTTTCCATATCTGTTAAGACCAGCCAGTGACAGCTGTCACACCTCTGTGGCTTGTCTTCCATACCCACAAACTCATATCCATCTGAGGCCACTGGTGGTCAGGCTTCCTCTGCTGAGTGAGTCACAGGCCCACAGGCATGTATGTATACACACACTGCACCTGTACACACACTGCACGCATACAGCACCCGTGTGTATACACAGCACATGCATACACAAATGGCATGCATACACACACCACACACATACACACACGGCACACATATACATAGCACACGTGTATACGCACAGCACATGCATACACAGAGGGCACACATGCACACAAACCACCTGTGTACACACGCACATGTACACACACACTGTGCATTTCTCTCAGTGAACATTCACCACTTGCCTTGGGTGCAGGCAGGATTATGCTGCATGAGATAGGGTCCCCAAACTTGGCTTCACCTTCAAAGCACTGAAGGCATTTTGAAGAGACTCCCTGATCTACCAAATCGAGTGTGGACTTGAGACATTCTTATTTATAAAGGCTCCCAGATTGCTCTGAGGTATAGCTGGGACCCGCAGGCGGACAGCATTCATGTTTGCACCACCTGTTAAGAAGCTCACCCTCAATGCAGTGCCGGTGGAGAGGGGCTGGCATCTGGCACTCAGGTATGCAGCTTTGCTCTGTGACTCTGATGAGTAGTGGGACCTGCGGAAAACGGTGGAGCTCTCAGGGTTCCTCTTATCTGCAAAAAGAGGACGATAATGGCATCTTCATTGCAGAGTTTGTGTGCACATGGAATGTGTGAATATTTGAGAAGCGTTTGGAACAGTAAGTGGTTTAAGTTGTGAGTGCTAAATAGAAGCGTTGCCATTTCCCTTGAGATGTGAGTTGATGGTGTAGACTGGTGGAGGGCTGAGGAAGCCTGCAGCAATGGGAGAGAGGGTCCCACTTGTGGTGACAAGGCTGGGAAGAAACACCATGGCAACGGTTTGCAGGTGGGACTGATGGGGAGATGTGCAAGCTGATGGAAAGTGTAGAGACATGTTCATTTATGAATCGTCCACAGGCCCTGCTAATCAAATTCACGTCAAGCAAAGTTGTTATCCTTACCAATAGGCCTGACTCTGAGAACCGGTAAGTAACTGAGTGTGTACAGTTGAGATGAGATGGGGCTTTCTCAGACCACACAGGCCCACTCCCCCTACAGATCCTAAATCTACATATGCCCTAACTCAAGAGCAGCATGAAGGAACATGCACAAGATGATTGGCAGGCCCCTACCACTGCACAAGTGACTGCTGCTCCCTCCACCGATGGAGAAAGAGGCCTGGAAGAGGCCAGCCAGTAGCCTGCAGTCAGGATCTGGGCCACGAATGGAATTCTCGACTACAGACTGAAAGCCCTGGCATGTAGACCAGCCTCCACCCTTTTTCTAATGGAGAAAAGCTCCTTCTCAGATATAAAATATTTGATGTATGTATTCACATGATACATAAATGAATGTGATATTTATTTGTTAATTTATAAACTTGATAATGGGCACAATTTTATAAGAAGCACATGCTGTTCTACACGGTGGGAGAAGCTGGGTTCAACGGCTCTGAGAACTTCAGCTTGTTAGAGAGACCAGTGTTTTTCTTTGTGCTCAGGAACAGCACTTTGTAGTGAAATGTGTCTTCAATGACAGCATTTAGCGTCCTGTCCCAAATAAGAACAGCCTCCCAGTGAAATCCAGGAAACCAAAACAATCATGACAAGAGAATGTGCAATGCCAGATGAATGTGGATCCTACTTTTTTTTTTTTTTTTGTCTTTACTTTCTTTGACATTAAATATTGTGTGAGAAAGAACTCTGACTCCCAGTGAGCCATCTGTCTTTCGTTTCTTTTTGGGTGTGTAGCCACCCGCAGTAATCAGCCTAATCCTGAAGTCAGTAACTCTGTTACACAGATAGGGCCCTGATTAGAGGAAAGCGAACCGGGGTCCTCTGGGTTTGCTTCTCCAGGTTCCTTAGAAACTTACAGTTTGGTTCTCATCACTCCCACATTCCTAGCAAATCCAAGGGAGGGTTGCCCAGGGTGGCTGTGGTCTGGGTGCCGGCTTCCCTCAGGCTCCACAGGGATGTGGATGGCCCAGGCTGGTGCCCTGGTGTCCTGGGCTTGCAGAGCCACCACCAGAGAAGCTGCCCCAAGCCACACCCATCCAGCAGGTTGGAGGGCTGGACGGGTCTACCTCTGGCAAGGATTGTTCTATGTGGGTGGTTTAAAGTGATTCAACCTTTAGCCTTATGCCTCTGACTCCACCCCCAGCATCCAAGAATTGCCCTGAAATGCAATGCCTGACCAAGCTAGCCTCACTTTAATGATGCACGTCATCTTTTTCCCTGAAGAATCCCTTGTCACAGTGGTCTCAGGATGGAGGTGACCGCCATCACAGGACCCAAAGAACAGACATTTCCCCAAAAACTCTCATCATCCTAGAACAGATCCAGAAAGGCAGGCACCTGAGGCAGAGCCGGGACATTCATCTCAGGGCCTCCAAGTTGCATCCTCCTCCTGCCCTCCTCAGAGGCACGTCCCCTGCCCTCTCCTGTCTCCCGGGGCCTTCTGCTTCCTAACTCCTCCTCCTCTCTAAATCAAAGCAATATATTTATCCTGGAACTCGACCCCTTTCCAGCCAGTGTGGTAATTCTCCAGGCATTTGCGTCTTCAGATTTTTATCTCTAATCATTAAATGGAAGCTTTGTGTCTTGTTAAAGGAATGTCTGGTTTGAGGGGAGGATTTTTGGAAAATCCTCCTTACACCTAAAATCACTTCAAGATTTCTGTGTGCCTGAATGTGAGAGCCAAGGAAGCTGGAGTGGCACTCCTCTCACCCCAGTCCCTGCCCAGGACTCTCCCAAAGATGGAGAGGGTGGTACTAGGTCCACAGTCCCGGATGCCTCTCCTTCCTGCAGCATCGACCTTGGGATGAGGCCTTGAAGGCGGTCTTGATGGTCGGGGGGAAGAACGTGGGGAATCATGGGGTACAGGGGGAGGTGGAGCAGGGGCCAGAGCAGGTTCACCGGGCCCAGGAAGACCCAGCTGAAAGAGCAGAGATGAAGGGCTGGGCCTTTTTATACCGCATGTCCATGTGTGAGCCACACATGGTACCAGCAAAGCTAGGGTGACACCAGATCTGAGTGCTAGAGACCTAATGAGATAAGGAAAAACATTTGGAAGATGATTGTAAAAGCCACTGATTATAGTGATTCTGGTTAACTGCTGATCACTCAGGCCTGATTACCATGCCGCCCAGTAATGACTAGGTACATCCTGAAATGTGTGTCCGATTACCTAGATTTTTTTGATTACAGCAGCAAATCCTGCAAATGTATGGCCACTCAGTCTTTATAATTTCCTTCTGCGGCACTATCTACTCAAGCAGCCTGGTTTTGGGCATTTGTCCTAAAATGTATGAAATGAATAAGATAAAATTAAATAAAATAGGGAAAATAGCCACACTGGGCCTGCTCCGAAGGCTCACGTGACCAGGCCCCTGCCATGCCTGCCTCCTGGAAGGAAATCACACCTGAGATCAAGCAACAGTGCCATTCTATTCACTCCCTTATCTCCGGCGCCCAGAACAGCACTACACACCAGAGGTGCTTCATACACGCTTAATGAGGGAAGTAAACAAATGACTAAAAGTAAAGGCAGCATCAGCATGGGTGATGTTTTGACAGCTGCACTCTGACACCCCTGACACCCCGAGAGGCTGGAGAATAACACAGCACAGGTAAGCACCTTCCAGTTGGCGACCTGAGTTGACACCCTGGCTCCATCCCTAGTTCCTACAACTGGTCACGTCATTCACCTGGGGGAGCCTCTGCTTTCTCTCAGGAAAATGGAGATATTAATCACCTCTCAGAATTCATGAGAGGATTATATGTTTTTAGAAAATAACTCCAGGCTGGGTGTGGTGGCTCACACCTGTTAATCTCAGCACTTTGGGAGGCCGAGGCAGGAGGATCACTTGAGGCCAGGAGTTCTAGATAAGCCTGGGCAACATGGTAAGACTATACCTCTATAAAAAAAATTTTTTAATTAGCCGAGTGTAGTGGTACAACTTGTGGTCCCAGATACTTGGAAGGATCACTTGAGCCCAGGAGTTTGTGGCTGCCGTGAGCAGTGATATACCACTGCAGTTAAACCTGGGCTACAGAGCAAAACCCCGTCTCAAAAATTAAAACTATAGATAAAACAACTCCATAAATGCTAATGCCAAAGAAACTGCATGCTTTCCTTTCAGACCATTTACATCCATTTAAGTGGAAATTTCTTATTGCGCAGTGCTAGGGTTTGAATGTGTGTCCCCTCAGAAATTCATGTTGAAACTTATCCCCCACGATGGTAGTATTAGGAGGTAGGGGCTTTGGGGAGGTAATTCAGTTATAAGGGCTGCATTGTCATGAACGGGACTAGTATCCTTATAAAAGAGGCTTCAAAGAGAAGTCGCCTCCTGCTCTTCCACCCTTTCCATGCTGTGAGGACACAGCAGCAAGGGGCCATCCTGGAAGCAGAGAGCTGCTCTCGCCAAACACCAAAGCTCATACTTTGCTCATGGACTTCCCAGCCTCTAGAACTAGGGTGTGAAATAAATTTCTCTTCTTTATATGTTACCCAGTCTCGGGTACTCTATAATAGCCGCACAAAGGGACTAAGACATGGGATATGTGGTGAGCATCTTAGCACCTCTCCTTCTAAGGACCTACCTTAGTAATGGATGGAACCCACAATTGAGCATTGCTTTTTCAAAGAGAACCACTAGTGTTTTCAGAATTTTGCCTTTCAACTCACCAAACTCCATTGAGGAGAAGAAAATTGTGCCTGCCCTCTATTAAGCGTAGGGGCATTCATGCTTTCAGGCTAGTTCCAGCTTTTGTTAGAGCAAAGTGAGTGACATCCTGAAAGCAGCCCTCACTCTGCCCATCCTCAGGAAGCGGCCCCATCTCGGGGTAGAGCAGGGTGCCCTGAGAGAATGCGCTCTGGCCAGAGCCAACCCAGCCGCCGCTTTGTGATGGGAGGCTGAGCACACTGCTTCATCTCTCTCGGCCCTGGTTTCCTCTTCTGCAACTTTTTTTTTAAAAATACAGTTTACCTCCAAGGTGAGTGCTAAGGACTGAATTGTATCCCCAAAATTCGAATATTGAAGCCTTGCCCCCCTCTCTGCAACTATATTTGGAGACAGGGCTTTTAGGAAGTCATGAAAGTTAAATGAGGTCATCGGGGTGGAGTCCTGATAGGGAGAGGCTGGTGGCCTCATACCAAGAGAGACCAGAGCTCGCTTGCTTTCTGCCATAGGAGGACCCAGCAAGAAGGTGGCCACGAGGCAGGAAGGGCCCCCTGCCAGACACCACATCTGTCGGCATCTTGATCTTGGTTGGACTTCTGAGACTCGAAAACTCTGAGAAATAAATGTCTGTTGTGTAAGTCACGCAGTTCATGGTATTTTGCTATGGCAGCCTGAGCTGACTGAGATAGTGAAGATTAAATGAGAACTTCAGGCAAAGCTCCCACCTCAAAGGAGGCTCTCATAAAAGTCAGCTCTCTTTCCTAAGCACAGTACTCTGAGTATGATTCAGCTTTCCCTTGATAAATTAGGATCCTGCAATGCCTCAGAATCATTGTTCTGAATAAGAAATCTCCACACACAGCTATATGAAAGAAACCATAGAAGGTGCTGAAAATACTGGTGATTGCACGCCTCTCAGAAAGCAAATTTCTCTCTTTTTCCATTAAATCTCATTCTACCTTTCTGCTATTTGAAGCTTCAGTGTAGTAAATGCTAGAGAAAGAAACTGTGATTCTATTGAGTCAAGGATCTGTTTCAATTAAACGAAAGCTGTATCCTTTGAAACAAGGGTCCGCTGAGTGGAGGTCCAGCTACCATCCTCCTAGTGAATGTGCTCTCCATCCAGTAGTCCTCTAGTGAAGTTACTGCTGAAATGGCTTTTTGCTCCTCCAGAGGCTTGCCAGAAGCCATGCGATGAGCCAACCAGAGCTTTTCTGTCTGTCCTCTGCCAGCTCTGAGCAGCACTTGACTGAGGCATCCCATCCCCTGTGTGCCCCTCTTCCCCTTCCCTCTGGCCCATGTTCTTCTGAAAAGAACAGGATGAACTAACATCATTAGGAACTAAATCACTGATCCTTCCCAAGGAGTGTGGCACTTCTCTCTGGAAGATTCCCTCTGGGCGATACACCTTCAAGAACAATAAAGGACCGTTCAATTATACATGTCAATCACCAGCCCCCCAGGGAGGTAGCCATAGCTAAGGGTGGGATGGTGCATCACTGGCAGCCACCCATGTGAGGACTCCCAGGCCTCCCTGCCATGCCCACCACCCTCTCCCCACCTACACCAAAGAGAGCCTCTCAGCATTTTGGAGAGGATAACAAAGGGGTTGAGTAGACAGCTTGTAAATCCTTGTCCCATAGGTGGGGCTCTGCTCCATTCCCCAAAATAAAAAGATGACATGGAACAGCTGGCAGCATCCTGGGTGAGCGGCAGCCTGGGGGTAAGAGGCAACCTCCTTGTTTCTAGGACCAAGCTCTGTTTTGGTCCCATGAGGCAGGCAGTTTTCAGCGAGGCGAAGGAAGACACCTTCACTTTATTGAATTGTTTGTGCCAAGCTTCAGATCAGCCTCGTGGGCAACTGAAGTCCCAGTTGCTTTGAGAACTCTGATGGAAGGAGCTGTGTCACTAACCTGTCAAGTCCCAGACATTCTGCCACTCCAAGATAAACCACCAAGATCAGAGGTTCTCTTTTAAATCATACAGTTACTTTGGAGGCAGAGAGCCCTTTGTCCTTGGCCCTTGGTCCTGGATACTTTCTCTGCCATGGAGGCCTCAGTGGTCTGAGACACCAGAAAGGTAAGTTTGATTTGGGCAGGAAGGCACAGGAAGCGTCCAATACCCCACTTGGCCTATCCTCTGGGGTATTGGATACAGTGGCCAGTACCAGAGAGGGGTGCAGGTGATGGGCCACAGGGCAGAGGCAGGAAAGTTCAGGAATGGGGAAGTATTTGCAGAGAGCCAGTTATAAAAACATCTTCCACGAGAGAATGCCCCAGCTGGCCATGTGGTGGTACAGTGTCTATTCACAGGCAAGGAAGCAAACAGCTGACTCCACAGCTTTAACTTGGAAAGGAGCGGATTGCTTTATCACTGATATATTAACAAATGCCACCACAAAGATATTTAAAACAGGAATCAGAAACCCAAGCCAGGCTAATGCCTTTGCAAATAATGTAAAAAAACATCATTTAATGAATGGTATTAACTACTACACAGGGTGCAGGGCTTGTCATTCCAAAAGTAAACATTTGCTTATAAAGAAAAGAGTGAGATTGATTGAACCAGTTTTTCGGGCCAGTGCAGAAAAGTAAAAATCTGTTTTATTTTTTCCCCTGTTCTGTTCCATTAGAATGAAATCGTGCAGAAAGCAACGTTTCCGTATGTATGCATGTTTTTAAAAGGTGGGGGAGCTCCAGATGAACAATTATCCAAATATGATGCCCACTGCAGCAATTCAATGTGTGTGGCATAGAAGGTGAAGTTTCCTTACAGAGTCTCCTAAGGTCTTCACAGGCCATGGTGTGCTGAAGCCTGCCTGCAGCTGCTTGAGAGAGCCAATGGTGCACAACCTCTCACAACCCCTCAGTCAGTGACGTTGTGTCGGCAGCTTGAGATCAGCCCTGGGGAGTATTTCCACCACAGAAACCAGTAAGCCCTACCAACCAGGGCTTCTCTTCCCCAGAGACCTCACTGTTAAACATTTACCAGCATAGCACTGGAAAAAGTTGTTGCAGAGCAGAAATAGGCAGACGAAGGCCTCTGCCTGTTGGAGTATGGCCCAAGCTAGGAATGGTTTTTGTGTTTTCAGTCATTGGTAGAAACACCCTTGACCACTATCATCAAACACTGAATGGTTTTGGAAATTAGCTTTTGCTACAGATTTGATCATGTTTCTTAATAAATTCAACTTAAAAGATAAAACAGCACTTAACACTTACAGTGTGATAAACTCATTTTGTCAACAACTAATGTTGTTGAATCACAAGTAATGTCAATATATTTTACATACTTCCTGTATTGTTATAATTTAACATAAGAAATTAGCTCTCCATTTCCACACAAATACACAGTGGAAAAATATATATATATATATACACACACACATATATATATATATTTAGCTCAAAGTGTAGTTGTTGCAGCAATATTTGCACTTCATCACCAAGTGTGAAAAACTGATCTAATTTCAAAATCCATTTAAGCTTTTGGGATCTGGAACAAGATACTTTTCTCTCCTATCTTCTCTAAATGCAACTAAATAACCCCGCAAATTATAAAACAGACAATGATATTAAAAGGAAGAAGAAGAACTCTAAAGCCTGAAAAGGAGAAAGTGAACTAACTAGGGATTTTAAGAGTCAAGGTTCCCTAGGTGTCCTAAGGGGTCAGCCATGACAGGCCTGCAATTCTGACCCCCAACAGGCATAGATTAAAAAGCATTTATAGCCTGCTCTTACTAGCAAAAACAAAACAAAACAAAACACCTGGGAAAGGGGAAGCCTAAGAGAGTCCTGATGGGAACCCCCAACTTCTGCTCGAAACCAGGGAACCAGTAGGCCACTTCACCTGCAAGGCCAGCATCAGTAGCACCCTACATTGCCCTGCCCTCTGCCCAGTTGCATAAGGAGGCCAAGGACCAGCAGCTCCTGAGCTTCTGTACCCCAGTAACAGAAGGTGAGCCAGCAATACAAGGCAACCCAGAGAGGCACCTTCCATCTCTCCAGGGCAGCACCAACAGAGATTGAAAGGGGCCCCCAGAAGTGCCAGAAGAATGAGTCAGACCAGAAAAGCATTGCAAGCATTTTGAAAACTAAACTGATATGAAACTAGAGCCAATAGCAGGTCACAATGTACATACCAAACTTAAACAGGGTGACTGCCTGCTAAAACAGAAGATTTCAATCAGATGACGGTCTCCTAACATAATAAACAAAATGTCCAGGATGCAATCAAAAATCACATATCATACCAAAAACCAATAGAACACAACTTCAATGAGAAAAGACAATTAACTGATACAAACACAGAGATGAATTAGAAGTTGGAATTACCGGACAAGGATTTTAAACCAGCCATCATAAAAATGTTTTAACAATCAGTTATAAATTATCTCAAAACAAATATGAAATTTCAGCAAAGAAGTTATAAAAAAGAACCAAATAAAAATTACAAACTGAAAAATATAAAAACCAAAATGTTTTTAAAGTACTAGAATTTATTAGTAGAGTAGTGATGATGGATGACACACTCAGTGAACTTGAAGACAAACCAATAGAATTTATTCAGTATGAACAGCAGAGAGAAAACAGACTTTAAAACCAAGGTCGGCCGGGCGCGATGGCTCAAGCCTGTAATCCCAGCACTTTGGGAGGCCAAGACGGGCGGATCACAGGTCAGGAGATCGAGACCATCCTGGCTAACACGGTTTACGGTGAAACTCCGTCTCTACTAAAAAAAATACAAAAAACTAGGCGGGCGCCTGTAGTCCCAGCTACTCAGGAGGCTGAGGCAGCGTAAACCCGGGAGGCAGAGCTTGCAGTGAGCTGAGATCCAGCCACTGCACTCCAGCCCGGGCGACAGAGTGAGTCTCCATCTCAAAAAAACAAACAAACAAACAAACAAACGAAAAAAAACCAAGGTCTACCATCCATATTATTGAACTCCCCAAGGATAGGACCAAGGAGTATGAGACAAAAAACTTCCCAAGTTTAATAAAATACAGAAGCCTAAAGATTTTAAAAGCTGAGAAAAACCTAAATATGATAAACCAAAACTATACAAAGACACATCATAATCAATTTCTAAAAACCAAAGAGTTAAAAACAATCAAAGAGAAATAATACATAACTTAGAACAGCAATTCATATGATATCAGATTTCTCATCTGAAACTACGGAGGCCAGAAAGAAGTAATACAACAGTCTTCACATGCTGAAAGAAAAAACCTCTCAACTGTCAATTCTATATGTGGACAAACTATCCTTGATGAATGAACAGGAAACTCTCACACAGAGAAAAACTAAGAAAATTTGTTACTGATTAAATGAAACTCCCCAAACAGAAAGAAAATGATAACAAAAGAGGGCTGAAAATTTTAGAAAGAAAAAGAACAAAGGAAAGGGTAAAAAATAGAAATATAGTAGACTATCATTTAGTGAGTTACTTTAGTAATATTTTATGGCTGAAGCGAAACTTATAACACCATCTGATGTGGTGTTCATTATATGTGCAGGGAATACTTAAGACAATTATATTTATTTTTTAAATATTTATTTATTTATTATTATTTTTGAGACAAAGTCTCACTCTGTTACCAGGCTGGTGGGCACTGGCACCATCTCCGCTCAGTGCAACCTCTGCCTCCCAAGTTTAAGCAATTCTCCTGCCTCAGCCTCCCAAGTAGCTGGGATTACAGGCACATGGCACCACACCCAGTTAATTTTTGTATTTTTAGTAGAGACAGGGTTTCACCATGTTGGCCAGGATGGTCTCAATCTCTTGACCTCATGATCCACCCACCTCAGCCTCCCAAAGTGCTGGGATTACAGGCGTGAGCCACTGTGCCCAGCGACAATTTATATTTTAAAACTAGGGAGGGTAAAGGACCTGTGTGGAAGTAAGATCTACACATTATTCAAAGTGATCAAACATCAACACCAGTAAGCTGCGATAAGTTATATATGTACATGGTAATATAGAACAAGCAAAAAGCTATACAAAGTAATATACTCAAAAACATTATGAAGAAATTAAAATGGAATTCTAACAAAAGGTTCAAGTACCACACAGAAAAGCAAGAAATAAAAAAGAGAAAATGAAAAAAAAAAAGAGAACAAACAGAAGAGAAATAATAAAAAGTCAGACCTAAGCCCTACCATATCAATAATTACTTTAAATTCGAATGCCCTAAATACACCAAGAAAAGCAAACAAGTTGGCACACAGACTTTAAAAAGACATAACCCAAATATATGCTGTCTACATATAAACTCCCTTAATGCAAACACCATAGGTCGGTTCATAGTGAAAAAGATGAAAAAGATATATCATACAGACATACATTTTTTGAAAGCAAAAGTGGCTACATTAAAGTAGATGTCAGAGAAAAGAACGTTAAAAAGATGGACATTACATCAATCTACCAAGAATATATAGCAATTCTAAATCTACATGCATCAAATGCCAGAGCTTCAACTAATAGAGCTGAAAGGAGAAATAAACGAATTGTAGTTGAGAGCCTAAACACCTCCCTCTCAGGAACTCAACATCACCATCAACTGAAAGGATTTAATTGACATTTATAGGACATCATCTAGGAACAGCAAAATGCACGTTCTTTTTGTTTGTTTATTTTGGTTTTGTTTGTTTGTTTTTGAGACAGTCTCTCACTCCATCACCCAGGCTGGAATGCAGTGGTGCGATCTCGTGCAGTGCACCACACCCGGCTAATTTTTGTATTTTTAATAGAAATGGGTTTCACCATGTTGGCCAGGCTGGTCTTGAACTCCTGACCTCAAAAGATCTGCCTCGGCCTCTCAAAGTGCTGGGACTACAGGTGTAAACCACCATTCCCAGCCAAAATGCACATTCTTTTAAAGTGCCCATATAATGTTATTAAGAATGTTGGGTCATAAAACAAATCTTACCAAATGTAAAATAATTGAGTCATACAGAGTGCATTCTGTTACCATGATAAAATAAGACTAGAAACAAATAATGGAAAGATAAAAGGAAAATTCCCAAACACTTGGAAATTAAATAACACATTTTTATATAATCCATGAATCAAAGAAGGGGGCCATAAGAAATTTTTAAAAGCAATTACAACTGAATGAAAATTAAAAGACAACGTATCAAAATGTTGGAGATTGAGCTTAAGTAGTATTGAGAGGGAAACTTATAGCCCCAAGTCCTTGTAATGAAATGGAAAGATCTCAAATCAAAAATCTAAGTTGAACTTAAATTGAAATCTCATGAAATAGGAAAAAGCAAGGCAAAATATATCAAAAGCAAGCAAAAGTAAATAAAAAATAAAGATAAAACAGAAGTCAATGAAATTGAAAGCAGAAAAACAATAGAGGAAATTAATGGAGAAGAATGATTCTTCAGGGAAAAATTAGTGAAAATGACAAACCTCTAAGCAATTTGACAAAGATAAAAAGAGAAGACACAAATCACTAATATCAGGAATAAAACAAACGAAATTACAAATGATTCTGTATAACGAGTATATTGTTATACAAAATTATTCCAGTATAACAAGGAAATACTGCTAACAACTTTATACTTATAAATTAAACAGCTTAGAAGAAATCACCAATTCCTGGGAAACTCTAACTACCAAAACTCAGCCAAGATGAAACAGATAGCTTAAATAGTCCTAAAATTATTAAATTGAATGTGTAATTTAAAAGTTTCCCAGACAGACATCTCTGGGACCAGATTATTAAGAAAATTTAACAACAATTTTATGCAAACTCTTCCAGAGAATAGAAGAGAAGGAAACACTTCTGAAATCAGACTATGAACAACTCTACACATATAAATTTAACAACAGAGATGCAATGTACAATTTTCTTAAACAGTACAAACTAACTGCAGTTCACCCAGTAAGAAACAGATAATTTTATTACCTCTATATTTAGGAACTTGAATTTGTAATTTTTAAAACTCTCCAGAAATAGGCATTTCTCAGTAGATAGTTTCCCTCAACAGTTCTATCAAATGTTCAAAGAACACCAGTATGCATAATCCCCTCCAGAAAATAAGAAGGAGTACTTCCCAACTCACTTATAACAATAATATTGTGCTGATACTAAAACCAGACACAGTACAAAAAAGAAAACATTGACCAATATCACTCATGAATATAGATGGAAGCATTCTTAATCAAATATTAGTAAATAAAATTCAATAATAAATACAAAATACGTGCACAACGACTAAGTGAGGTTTATCCCAGGAATGCAAGACTGGTTCATTATTCAAAAACCAATCAATGTAATCTACCATATTAACATGAAAAAAATTATATGCTCATATCAGTTGATGCAGAACGACAAAACTCAACACCAATTCATAATTTTTAAAACTTTTAGTACATTAGGAAAAGAAGGGAAATTCCTCAATCTCTTAAAGAGCATCTACAAAAATACTATGGCTAACATTATTTTTAATAGTGGAAACTGAATGTTTTTCCTCTAAGATTGGGAGCAATGCAAGGATGTCTCAGCATTCTTGTTTAACATAGTTCTAGAAGTACTAAGCAGGTGCAATAAGGTGAGCCAAAAGGGGGAAAAAAAAAAAAAGATGCACAGACTAGAAAGAAATAAAACTGTCTCTACTTGCAGATGACATGATTGTCTATGTAGATATCTTAAGATGTGTTTTTAAAAACTCATAGAACCAAAAAATGAGTTCATTAAGATTGCAGGATATGCCCACAAGAGAAAGCAGGAAAGATCTAAAATTGACACCCTAACATCACAATTAAAAGAACTAGAGAAGCAAGAGCAAACACATTCAAAAGCTAGCAGAAGGTAAGAAATAACTAAGATCAGAGCAGAACTGAAGGAGATAGAGACACAAAAAGCCCTCCAAATATCAATGAATCCAGGAGCTGGTTTTTTGAAAAGATCAACAAAACTGATAGACCACTAGCAAGACTAATAAAGAAGAAAAGAGAGAAGAATTAAATAGACACAATAAAAAATGATAAAGGGGATATCACCACCGACTCCACAGAAATACAAACTACCATCAGAGAATACTATGAAGACCTCTACGCAAATAAACTAGAAAACCTAGAAGAAATGCATAACTTCCTGGACACTTACACTCTCCCAAGACTAAACCAGGAAGAAGTTGAATCCCTGAATAGACCAATAGCAGGCTCTGAAATTGAGGCAATAATTAATAGCCTACCAACCAAAAAAAGTCCAGGACCAGACAGATTCACAGCCAAATTCTACCAGAGGTACAAGGAGGACTTGGTATCAATCCTTCTGAAACTATTCCAATCAATAGAAAAAGAGGGAATCCTCCCTAACTCATTTTATGAGATCAACATCATGATACCAAAGCCTGATACCAAAGCCTGACAGAGATACAACAAAAAAAGACCAATATCCCTGATGAACATCGATGCAAAAATCCTCAATAAAATACTGGCAAATCGAATCCAGCAGCACATCAAAAAGCTTATCCACCATGATCAAGTGGGCTTCATCCCTGGGATGCAAGGCTGGTTCAACATATGCAAATCAATAAATGTAATCCAGCTTATAAACAGAACCAAAGACAAAAACCACATGATTATCTCAATAGATGCAGAAAAGGCCTTTGACAAAATTCAACAGCACTTCATGCTAAAAACTCTCAATAAATTCGGTATTGATGGAATGTATCTCAAAATAATAAGAGCAATTTATGACAAACCCACAGCCAATATCATACTGAATGGGCAAAAACTGGAAGCATTCTCTTTAAAACCTGGCACAAGACAGGGATGCCCTCTCTCACCACTCCTATTCAACATAGTGTTGGAAGTTCTGGCCAGGACAATCAGGCAAGAGAAAGAAAGAAAGGGTATTCAGTTAGGAAAAGAAGAAGTCAAATTGTCCCTCTTTGCAGATGACATGATTGTATATTTAGAAAACCCCATTGTCTCAGTCCATAATCTCCTTAAGCTGATAAACAACTTCAGCAAAGTCTCAGGATACAAAATCAACGCACAAAAATCACAAGCATTCTTATACACCAGTAACAGACAAACAGAGAGCCAAATCATGAATGAACTCCCATTCACAATAGCGTCAAAGAGAATAAAATACCTAGGAATCCAACTTACAAGGGATGTGAAGGACCTCTTCAAGGAGAACTACAAACCACTGCTCAGTGAAATAAAAGAGGACACAAACAAATGGAAGAACATACCATGCTCATAGATAGGAAGAATCAATATTGTGAAAATGGCCATACTGTCCAAGGTAATTTATAGATTCAATGCCATCGCCATTAAGCTGCCAATGACTTTCTTCACAGAATTGGAAAAAACTACTTTAAAGTTCGTATGGAACCAAAAAAGAGCCCGCATTGCCAAGACAATCCTAAACCAAAAGAACAAAGCTAGAGGCATCACGCTACTTGACTTCAAACTATACTGCAAGGCTACAGTAACCAAAACAGCATGGTACTGGTACCAAAACAGAGATATAGACCAATGGAACAGAACAGAGCCCTCAGAAATAATACCACACATCTACAGCCATCTGATCTTTGACCAACCTGAGAGAAACAAGAAATGGGGAAAGGATTCCCTATTTAATAAATGGTGCTGGGAAAACTGGCTAGCCATAAGTAGAAAGCTGAAATTGGATCCTTTCCTTACTCCTTATACGAAAAGTAATTCAAGATGGATTAGAGACTTAAATGTTAGACCTAAAACCATAAAAACCCTAGAAGAAAACCTAGGTAATACCATTCAGGACATAGGCATGGGCAAGGACTTCATGTCTAAAACACCAAAAGCAACGGCAACAAAAGTCATAATTAACAAATGGGATCTAATTAAACTAAAGAGCTTCTGCACAGCAAAAGAAACTACCATCAGAGTGAACAGGCAACCTACAGAATGGGAGAAAATTTTTGCAATCTGCTCATCTGACAAAGGGCTAATATCCAGAACTTATAAAGAACTCAATCAAATTTACAAGAAAAAAAAAACAAACAACCCCATCAAAAAGTGGGCAAAGGATATGAACAGACACTTCTCAAAAGAAGACATTCATACAGCCAACAGACACATGAAAAAATGCTCATCATCACTCGCCATCAGAGAAATGCAAATCAAAACCACAATGAGATACCATCTGACGCCAGTTAGAATGGCAATCATTAAAAAATCAGGAAACAACAGATGCTGGAGAGGATGTGGAGAAATAGGAACACTTTTACACTGTTGGTGGGACTGTAAACTAGTTCAACCATTGTGGAAGACAGTGTGGCGATTCCTCAAGGATCTAGAACTAGAAATACCATCTGACCCAGCCATCCCATTACTGGGGATATACCCAAAGGATTGTAAGTCATGCTGCTATAAAGACACATGCACACGTATGTTTATTGCGACACTATTCACAATAGCAAAGACTTGGAATCAACGCAAATGTCCATCAGTGATACACTGGATTAAGAAAATGTGGCACATATACACCATGGAATACTATGCAGCCATAAAAAAGGATGAGTTCGTGTCCTTTGTAGGGACATGGATGCAGCTGGAAACCATCATTTTCAGCAAACTATTGCAAGAACAGAAAACCAAATACCGCATGTTCTCACTCATAGGTGGGAACTGAACAATGACATCACTTGGACACAGGAAGGGGAACATCACACACCGGGTCCTATTGTGGGGAGGGGAAGGGGGGAGGGATAACATTAGGAGATATACCTAACGTAAATGATGAGTTAATGGTGCAGCACACCAACATGGCACGTGTATACATATGTAACAAACCTGCACGTTGTGCACAGGTACCCTAGAACTTAAAGTACAATTAAGGAAAAGAAACAAAAAAGATTGCAGGATACAAAATCAACACACAAAAATCAACTGCACTTCTATCTACTGAAAACAAATGGAAAACAAAATTTAATCTCTTTAAAGAAAATTAAATTCTTGGCTATAACTCTAACAAAACATGTATAAGCCATATGATAAAAATTACAAAATGCTAATGAAGGAAATCAAAGTCATAAATTTTTTGGATAGACATGCCATGGGCATGGATTAGAAGACAACACAGCAAACATATCAATTCTCCCTAAATTTATAGGCTGAGCTAATGAAATTCCTATCAAAACCTTGAAAAGATTTGTTGTCAACATAGAAAAATGTATATGGACAGAGAGGTACAAAAAGAGCCAAATCAATGTTGAAAAAGTAGGATAAAGTGGGAGAAATTACTAGGCTTACTATATAGCTAAAGTAATCAAGACTACATGATATTGGTGGAGGATAGATAGGCAGATAGATCAGTACAACAGAATAAAAAATCCAAAAGGAGATTTACATACATATATGCCCAACTAACTTCTGACAAAGGAGCAAAATAGTTCAACAGAGGAGGGAAAGCCTTTTCAAAAATAGTGCTGGAGGAATTTGACATCCACAGGCAAACAAAATGTGAACCTCAACCTAAACAGAATACTTTACAAAAAAATCAACTCAATATGGATCATAGACTTAAATGTAAACTGTAAAACCATGAAACTTCTAAGAGGAAGTCTTTGGGACCAGGCACTAGGCAAAGATATCTTAGACTTACACACGGTAAAATCCATAAAAGAAAAATATAATAAATTGGACCTCAGCAAAATTATTACATTGAATGTATAATTTAAAAGTTTCCCAAAGAGACATCTCTGGGCCCAGATTATTAAGAAAACTTAACAACAATTTTACACAAACTCTTTCAGAAAATAGAAGAGAAGGAAACACTTCTGAAATCATGCACTTGCGTGTTCATAGCAAAATTTCATTTTTTGCTCTGCAAAAGACCATGTTAAGAAGGATGTAAAGACAAGCTACAAGATAGGATAAAATTTTTATAAACCGTATATCCCACAAGGGACTTGTAGCTAGGCTATCTAAAGAACTCTCAAATCTCAACTTAAAAAAAATGTATCTATATTAGTAAAGGAGCAAAAGACACTAAGAGATATCTCTCTGAAAAGGACATAGAGATGACAAAGAAGCACATGAAAAAAATGTCATCTTCATTGCCCACTATGGAAATGTACATGAAAACCACAAGGAGCTATCACTACACATCTATCAGAATAGCTAAAATTCAAATGATGCAATATCAAATGTGCAAGAAAACATATGGAGAAACTGGAATGTTTGTGGGAATGTAAAATGGTATAGCCCTCTGGGAAATACTTTGGCAATTTCTTTTAAACATAAAAGTGAACTTACCTTATGACTGAGAATTGTACTCTTGGGCATTTCAGAACAATGAAAATTTATTTTCTCACAGAAATTTGAGCATGAATATTCATAGCAGCTTTATTCATAAAAGTGCAAAACTCACAACTACCAAATATCCTTCAATGGGTGAATAGTTCAATAAGCTCTGGGACATCCAGACAGTGGAATACTACTACTCAACAATTTGAAAAAACTATTGATTCTCACAACAATTTTTATGAACCTCAAGGAAAGCCGATCTCAAAAGTATAAATACTGCATGATTCCCTTTATATAATGTTTGTGAAATAATCCAATTATAGAGATGGGGAATAGGTTATTGGTTATGGATAGAGATGGAAGCATAGGTGTGGCTATAAACAGGTAACATGAGAGAACCTTGTAGTGATGGTATCTTGATTGCAGTCATGGTTACATGAAGTTACACATGTGATAAAATTGCATAGAACTACACACACATATCCACCAATACTATAGCTAGTGAAATCTCAATAAGTTCCATGGATGGAACCAACATCAATTTCCTGGCTGACATTGTAGCATATTTACACAAAATAATAACACGGGGGGAAGCTGGGTGAAGGGTACTCTGGACCTCCCTGTACACTTCCATGCAACTTCCTGTGAGCCTATAATTATTTCATAATAAAAAGCTATGTTTTAAAAAGACATATAAAGGTAATGGGATGGATCATTTCCACATTCAGATGTGCAAAGAAAAGAGTGCCACTTTTTTTTTTTTTTTTTTTTTTTTTTTTTTTTTTGTAACTGATTTGATCTTGCTCTCAAGTCCTACACTGCTGGACATCAAGAGAGAAACATTAAATTTTCTAAATAAAGTATTTAGATTTTTTCTGGTTTATAAGAATAGTCATACAAAGTCCATATTTTTTAGAGATGAACACTGAATTATGTAGAAATTAAAGCGATTTAATATCTGAGATTTGCTCCAAAACGCTTTTTTGTTTGTTTTGTTTGTTTGTTTGTTTTGAGACAGAGCCTCCCTCTGTCACCCAGACTGGAATTCTGTGGCATGATCTCGGCTCACTGCAACCTCCACCTCCCAGGTTCAAGCAGTTCTTTCCTGTCTCACCCTCCCAAATAGCTGAGATTACAGGCACCTGCCACCACGACCAGCTAATTTTTGTATTTTTAGTAGAGAGAGAGTTTCGCCATGTTGGCCAGGCTGGTCTCGAACTCCTGACCTCAAGTGATCCTCCCACCTCAGCCTCCCAAAGTGCTGGGATTACAGGCGTGAACCACCACACTCAGCCTCCCAAATGTTTTTAAGAGAAAAGGAAAAAGAAATAGAAGAAGAAATGACAGGTGAAGTGAACATGACAAAATCTAGATAATTTTAGAATGTAGCTACATGTGGATTATTAGACTATTAATTTTTTTGTATGATGTTGAAAATATTCATTCAATAATTTTCTTTTTGAAAAATCAATTAAACTGTGCAGTTGAAGAGCCTCCACTTAACCTTCAATAGGAACTATTAAATCTGGAGTATCATGACATACTAAAAGCACCTATCAAGAGAAGAATCTCATCAAATTCTAGATGTGCCTTCCAAGTGATGATATCCTCAGTTAAAATCACATGCTCATGAGTTAATGTCAGTATTTGGCAGCAGCTAGTTGTGTGAAACAGCATTTTCAAAGGTGAAATATGTAATATCTCCTTCCAGATCAGCATTAACAGATGAACATTTGTCTTTGATTTTGATGACAGAGAACACAAACTTTGAACTCTAAGTGAAATATTATTTCTCCCATAAAGAATTCCATTCTTCTCATTAGGAGACCTATATTACAAAACACTGTACACAATTATTATGTTTTGAATTTTGTCAACAAAAAATTTGTAGGGATTTGTTTTCTCTCTTGTACCTAAGTACCTACCTACATTATGTCTTCAATATTGCCTCTTGGCTCACAAAGCCTGAAATATTTACCATCTGACCTTTTACAGAAACAGTTTGCTGCCCCTGTTGTAAGGATGGCTTGCATGTGTGATGATGTAGCAGCTCTAGACAGCTCTCCGCAGGTAGAGAGGTCCTATGTCCAAAGCAAAGCAAAACAAAACTTTAGAAATAAACTGCTCAGCCCTGTCTCCATCCTCTGCCACTCTCAATACAGCATGAGAACTGGAACACTCTTCTAGTTCTCTCCTCTCCTGCACACACCACATAGCTGGCCCCCCAGATTAAGAGACCTGAAGTGGCACAGGACGTTAGAAGTGTGAAGAAGACCAGAAAGAGATGCCCACTGCAAGTGCAGGAGTAGATGGCCCTGCACAGAGTTGTCCCTCCAGACTTACCCTCACCTCCCTGCCATGCCCCCATCCAATCTCATTCATTCTTCTCGGACCATCACAGCCCCTCACTGAGTGATTTCCCTGTTTTCAGCCTTAGACCTTAGACCCTGTTAGGGACTGCATGTTGTATCCCCCAGAATTCATATGCTAAGGTCCTAACCCCAGTGTGGCTGCATTTGGAGTGGGGCCACTCACGAAGTAGTTAAGGTAAAAAGAGGTAATAAGAGTGGGGTCCTAATCTCATAGGAGTAGTGTCCTATAGGAAAAGATGCCTGAGGGCTCACTCCCTCTCTGCTCTCTGTATGGAGGAAAGGTCAGGTGACATACAGCGAGAAAGGACACAAAGGGAGCTCTCACCAGACACCAACCTGCTAGCACCTTGCTCTTGGACATCCAGGCTCTAGAACTGTGACAAAATACATGTCTGCCTTTAAGCACCCAGCCTGCTGTATTTTGTTAGGCAGCCTGAGCAGACCAACACAGGTCCCTTCCATTCATGGAGCACCACTGCTGTAACAGTTACCTGGAATATTTCCAGGCCTAACACTTTCACATGCAAAAAGTTGGTGTTGTTCCTCATGGTTTGACAAATAGACTCTAAATTCCTTAGCCTGAAAGCCAAACTCACTATTGCCAGCAAAACCCTCTCTCACTCACTTTTCCTGCCTGCCCTCCAGCCAAATGGGCAGCTCTTCACTCCCAGACTGTGCCACATCCCTCCCCGTTGCTGCCATGCAACTTACCTTTTTCTCTTGTCCAGATCCTCAAGGGCAAGCTCAAATCCAATGCGCGCTCTGTGAAATGTTCTTTGCTCCCATCCTGAAAATGCCATCCCTCTGCCCCTGAAATGTCATGCATGTGTTTGTGTTCTTTCTCTACTACACTGAATTGAAATATACACTTTCCTGTGTACATTTCTTAAATGTCTTCATGTGTGTATTTCTTAAAATGTCTTCAACTCATGCACCTCACCCTTACGGTGACTGTGCAGTTCTTGAAGTCCAAACAATGTCTAATTAGTGCCTTTAATTTTCACTCAGTAGCACTCAGTAAATATCTGACAAAAGAATCTCACATTTTGTTTAAATATTTTCTCATTATTTATTCATGATAAGTAGACTGAAACGAACTGACCAATTTGAATATGCCCAAATGATCAATGTTTGGAATCTCAAAAATTCTGAGTACTCATTCTGACCCTAAACTGAGCCAAGGAGTAGAGCACACAGGCCAGCCCATGCGAGTGTGGATTTCACTCTGCTTCCCCTGCAGTTTCTAGAGACAGAGGAAATCTACAAAGAGGGATCCTTCAGGGCCAAAGAACTTTTCTGTTTGTAAATAATGAATGATATGAGATTTCTTTCAACATTTTGCTTCAAGATTCAGAGTATAAACACACTTAGGCCTATCATTCAATAACTGATGAATCAGTGGTTTCTTGTTCCTTTTCCTCTTTCCAGAACAGAAATGAGCTTTGGTCCTTTAACTTGACATTGTTTAAAGAGTGATACTGAAACCCCATACACTAAAACATAATGCTCCAAGAACTTCCAAAGTATCCCTGTTATCAGATTCTGGCAAATCATCATACACTATTCTCCAAGAAGGGACAGAGAACATGTCTTTACCTGAGGCCGTGGCCCACATCTAATCAGGAACAGAACATTGTCCCATTTTTCAGACTCTTCTTGAGATCTACCTGGGTCTGACACTATCCTCACTTGCCATCCATGCAATCTTTTTCTTAGGAAATAACACATAGCATCCTGAGCTTCATTAGAACAGCTCCAATTTGTTGACGGTGTGCTCACACCCGATGCACTATGCACCTTACCTCCCTCAGTCCTCACAGGACCCCGTGAGAGGCAGTGCTATTACATGACCAGATGGTTAAGAAAGGCTATTACATGATCAGATGGTTGAGAAAGCCAACCTCAGGAGTCACTTGGTTATAGTCACAGAGCCCAGGCCAGGATGAGAAACGAGTCCGTCTGACTTCACAGTGCATGCCCTTAACTGTTCTGTGTCATCAGTAACACAACTCGGCATGCAGAAGAGCAGGGCCGCCCATTCGCAGCAAGGGAAAGTGCTTGGGCAGGCAAATGTGGGGTCTCCCGAGCCCCACTCTGTCGGTTAGACTCTTGGCACAAGATGTCAGACCAGCCAACAAAGTATCCTCAGGAAGAAGTGGGAAAGTAAATTAGAAAGTCTTCTTTTCCAGGATGGGCAGCCCTGTTGGTTTGAAAAACGACATGAGGTGCCTCTTGCTCTACAAATAACTTCAAGAGTATTAATATTGGCCAAGTCGCAAGCTCAACTGTTTTTGACCTCCTCACACAGATTCCTTATCTAGCACAGCACTAGGAGCTGGAGAGTCTCCTCTGCAATATCTTTTCACACCCAGCAGCTCCTTCCCCAAAGCTACCAACCCGGGCAAGGGCTCTGTAGCCTCATCCCCAGGCCGTTAAGAAAGCCTCGTCTCTGAGATACCTGAGCCAAGGCTTCTCCCTTCATTATATGACAGCCCCCTTCAGGTTAAGATGTTCTATTTTTTTTCTCCAGAGAGTCTCATTCTGTTGCCCAAGCTGGAGTGCAATGGAGCCCTCAGAGCTGGCTGCAGCCTCCAACTCCTGGGCTCAGGTGATCCTCCCACCTCAGCTTCTGAGTAGCCTCAGCTGGCTACATTGTCGTTGTTGCTGTTGTTGTTGAGACTGGGTCCCACCACATTTCCCAGGCTGATCTCAAACTCCTGGCCTCAAGAGATTCCCCCATATCAGTCCCCCAAAGTGCTGGATTACAGACTTAAGCCAGGATTTTTTAAAAAGATCTCTTTCATCATGTCCAATAAAATCAGTGCAATCAGATGGCCTATCCACTTTTCCAAGTATTTCCACCTCACGACCTTTTTTTATTGTTGTTTTGTTTTTATTTGTTGGTTTGTTTTGGCAGCTAAAAACAAACATGCAGCTGATAGTTTCTGTGGGTTAGGAAACAAGGCACCGCTGAATGCCTCGGGCTAGGGCTCTGCCTCTCCTGTAAGGTGCATCTCATGGGTTACCTGGCCGTTATCCTCTGGCTCCTAGAATAGGTCCTTCCTGGCTATTGGCTGGAGACCTCACTCCCTGGCCACATGGGCCTCTCCACAGGGTTGTTCACAGCAGGGCAGCTTGCTGGCCCCAGAGAGAGAAAGACAGAATGAAAGCATGCCCCCAGAACGGAAGCTGCAGTCTTTCTAAAACCTGGTGTCAGGAGCAGCATCCCATTATTTCTTTTGTCTTCTGTCCATTAGAAGTGGGTCACTAAATCCAGCTGATATGCAAGGGGAAGGGATCATCACAGGGCATGAAAACAGGAGACAGAGTTCATCAGACCTACCTTAAAGGCTGCAGACTACACTTTTTTTTTTTTTAAGTGAGAATTATTTTATTCTTTTTTTTTTAGTGCATGTAAATTTTTTTTTATTATTATACTTTAAGTTCTAGGGTACATATGCATAATGTGCAGGTTTGTTACTTATGTATACTTGTGCCATGTTGGTGTGCTGCACCCATCAACTCGGCAGACTACACTTTAAAAATAACTTTTATACTTACACATTCACAGTAAGTTACCAAGACAGCAGAGGAGCAGAGAAGTCTCCTGTTCCCTTCATCCAGTTATCCACAGTGGTTACAATGCAAAATTAAAACCAGAAAAGTGACATTGGTACAATGTGTGCTAGGTTTGAGCCATTTTATTAAATGTGTGGATTTGTGTAACCACCACCTAAATCAAAAATCACAACTATCCCATCACCACAAGGCTTCCTTTGTGTTACCCCCTTTATAATCATGCCTCCCCCGCCGCTACCACCCCCAGTCCCCGGCAACCAATCATCTCTTCTCTATCTCTATAATTTTGTCATTTGAAAATGTTATATAAAAGGAATTACAGAGCATGTAAACTTTTGATACTGGCTTTTTTCACTCTGTAAAATCCTCTGGAGATTGATCCGGGATTCTGCATGGATCATTCATTCATTCCTTTTTTATGGCTGAGTATTCTCTGGTGTGGATATATTCATTTATTCAACCATCACCTATTAGGGACATTTTGGTTGCTTTCGGCTTTGGGCTATTACAGATAAAGATGCTGTGAAGAGTTGTGTACAGGTTTTTGTGTTGACATAAGTTTTCGTGTCTCAGATAAATGCGTAGGAGTACCACTGATGGGTTACAAGGTAATTGTATGTTTAGGTTTTTCTAAGAAACCACCTATTTCCCAGATTGTCTGTGCTATTTTACATTCCCACCAGCACCACATGCAGGACCTAGTTTCTCTGCATCCATGATAGCATTCAGTATTGTCAGTACTTGCTTTCGATTTTAGTTGTTCTAACAGATGTGTCGTGATATCTCAAAATAGCCTTAGTTTTGATATCCCTAATATCTAATAATGTTGGATATCTTTTTGTGTGTTTATTTGACACCTATATGTTCTCTTTGGTGAAATATCTCTTCATATCTTTTGTCCATATTCTAATTGGATTGTTTGGTTTTTTTACTGTTGAGTTTTGAAAATACTTCATATATTCTAGATGTAAGACCTTTCTCACATATGTAGTTTTCAAATATTTTCCCTCAACCTGCAGCTCATCTTTTCATATTCTTAACAAGTTCTTTTGCAGAGCAAAAGGTTTTAATCTTGATGAAGTCCAATTTATCAATACCAATTTTTTTCTTTTATGATTCATAATTTTGATATCATGCCTAAGATTTCTTCACCAAGCGCACAACCTAAAAATTTTCTGCTATATTATCTGCTAAAAATTCTACAGGTTTATTTATTTATTTATCTATTTTTGGAGACAGGGTCTCACTTTTGTAACCCAGGCTGGAGTGCAGTGGCACAATCACAGCTCGCTGCAGCCTCAAATTCCTGGTCTCAGATGATTCTCCCAACTCACCCTCCCGAATAGCTGAGACTACAGGTGCAGGCCACCATACCGGTTAAATTTTTTTTTTGTATTTTTAGTAGAGACAGGGTTTTGCCATGCTGCCCAGGCTGGTCTTGAACTTTTGGCCTCAAGCCATCCACCCATCTCAGCCTCCCAAAGTGCTGGGATTACAGGTGTGAGGCACTGCACCCAGCCAGTTCTACAGTTTCAAATCTATGTTCCATTTTGAGTTATTTTTTGTATAGTCTGTGAGGTTTAGATCAAAGTATATGTTTTTGGACTGTGGGTATTCCATTAATCCAGTACCATTTACCCTTCTTCCATCTATCCTTGCTTTTCACCTTGGTCAAAAATCAGTTGGCCATACTTGTGTATGTGTTTTTCTGGGTTCTCCATTCTCTTCAGTTTTTCTGGTCTAGCCCTCTGCCCATACCATTCAGTATTGATTTCTGGAGCTAAATAATAAGTTGTGAAGCCAGGTAGACTGATACCTCTTACTACATCCTTCTTTTTCAAAATTGTTTTAGCTATTCTAGGAATAACTATTTAGTCTATGGTATTATATCTGTTTGGATATAAATTTTAGAATAATAATGGCTATATCTACAAAAAGATTGCGAAAATTTTCATAAGAATTGCATTAAACCTGTGTTTGAATTTAGGGAGAACTGGCAATGTTGAGTTTTCCAATCCACAAACATGGCATGCTTTTCCGTTTCTGTAGGCCTTCTTTGATTTTTTTCCATCACCATTTTGTAGTTTTCAATGTACAAGTTCTATATAATGTTTTCTTAAATGTGTACACAAATATTTCATTTTCTTTCGAAAATCAATAAATTGTATTTTTTATTTTGGGTGTAGATTTATCTCGTGTCCTGTGACTTTGCTGAACCACTTGTTACTTGTAGGAGTTTTTTTGTAAAGTCATCATACATATTCTATGTAAACAACCATGCTGTCAGCAGATTTATTTCAGGCAGTTTTATATCTTTTTTCATATCTTTATGTCTTTTACACCTTTTTTTTTTTTTTTTTTTTTTTTTTTGCCTTATTGCTTTGACTAGAACTTCCAGGATTATGCTTACTAACAGTGGCTAGAGTAAATATCTTGCCTTATTTCTGATCTTAAGGGGAAATCAAATACTCTTTCACCATTAAGTGTGATGTTAGCTGTGGGTTTTGTGGGTATACTTTGTTTTGTTTCTGATATTGGTAATTTGTGTCTTCTCTCTTTGTGTCTTTGCCTTGCTAGATGAATTTTATTGATCTTTTCCGAAAACCAGCTTTTTATCTCATGGATTTTCCCTATTGTCTTTCTGTTTTCAACTTTATTGACTTCTGCCCATGTCTTTATTATTTATTTCTATCTGCTTTGGGATTATTTTGCTTTTATTCTCCTAGGTTTTTGAGATAGAAGCCTAGATTACTTATTTGGGATTTTCTTCTTTTTCTGTTGTAAGCATTTATTGCCGTAAATTTCCCTCCCGGCACTATATTGGCTGCATACTACCAACTTTGTTTTTTGTTTTTGTTTTCTCTTTTATTATTATTATACTTTAAGTTCTAGGGTACATGTGCATAACGTGCAGATTTGCTACATAGGTACACATGTGCCATGTTGGTTTGCTGCACCCATTAACTCGCCTTTTACATTAGATATTTCTGCTAATGCTATCCCTCCTCCTGTCCCCCACCCTACAACAGCCCTGGGGTGTGATGTTTCCTGCCCTGTGTCCAAGGCAGGAAATTGTTCAATTCCCACCTATGAGTGAGAACATGAGGTGTTTGGTTTTCTGTCCTTGTGATAGTTTGCTTAGAATGATGGTTTCCTGCTTCATCCATGTCCCTGCAAAGGACATGAACTCATCCTTTTTTTACGGCTGCATAGTATTCCATGGTGTGTATGTGCCACATTTTCTTAATCTAGTCTGTCATTGACGGACATCTGGATTGGCTCCAAGCCTTTGCTATTGTGAATAGTGCCGCAATAAACATACATATGCATGTGTTTTTACAGTAGCATGATTTATAATCCTTTGGGTATACACCCAATAATGGGATCGCTGGGTCAAATGGTATTTCTAGTTCTAGATCCTTGTCTAGACACCACACTGTCTTCCAAAATGGTTGAACTAGTTTACACTCCCACCAACAGTGTAAAAACATTCCTATTTCTCCACATCCTCTCCAGCATATATTGTTTCCTGACTTTTTAACCATTGCCATTCTAACTGCTGTGAGATGGTATCTCATTGTGGTTTTGATTTGCATTTCTCTCATGACCAGTGATGATTAACATTTTCTCTTTTGTCTGTTGGCTGCATAGATGTCTTCTTTTGAGAAGTGTCTGTTCATATCCTTTGCCCACATTTGATGGGGTTGCTTGTTTTTTTTTATTGTAAATTTATTTAAGTTCTTTGTAGATTCTGGATATTAGCCCTTCGTCAGATGGGTAGATTGCAAAAATTTTTTCCCTTTCTGTAGGTTTCCTGTTCACTCTGATGGTAGTTTCTTTTGCTGTGCAGAAACTCTTTAATTTAATTAGATTCCGTTTGTCTATTTTGGCTTTTGTTGCCATTGTTTTTTGTGTTTTAGTCATGAAGTCCTTGTCCATGCCTATGTCCCGAATGGTATTGCCTAAGTTTTCTTGTAGAGTTTTCATGGTTTTAGGTCTAACATTTAAGTCTTTAATCCATCTTGAATTAATTTTTGTATAAGTTATAAGGAAGGGATCCAGTTTTGGCTTTCTGTATATGGATAGCCAGCTTTCCCAGCAGCATTAATTAAATAGGGAATCCTTTCCCCATTTCTTGTTTTGTCAAGTTTGTCAAAGATCAGATGGTTGTAAATGTGTGGTGTTATTTCTGAGGCCTCTGTTCTGTTCCATTGGTCTACATCTCTGTTTTGGTACCATTACCGTGCCGTTTGCGTTACTGTAGCCTTGTAATTTAGTTAGAATTCAGGTAGCATGATGCCTCCAGCTTTGTTCTTTTTGCTTAGGATTGTCTTGGCTATGCAGGCTCTTTTTTGGTTCTTTTTTTAATATGAACTTTAAAGTAGTTTTTTCCAATTCTGTGAAGAAAGTCATTGGTAGCTTGATAGGGATGGCATTGAATCTATAAATTACCTTGGGCAGTGTGGCCATTTTCACGATATTGATTCTTCCTATCCATGAGCATGAAATGTTCTTCCATTTGTTTGTGTCCTCTTTTATTTAGTTGAGCAGTGGTTTGTAGTTCTCCTTGAAGAGGTCCTTCACATCCCTTATAAGTTGTATTCCTAGGTATTTTATTTTCTTTGTAGCAATTGTGAATGGGAGTTCACTCATGATTTGACTCTCTGTCTGTTATTGGTGTATAGGAGTGCTTGTGATTTTTGCACATTGATTTTATATCCTGAGACTTTCCTGATGTTGCTTATTAGTGTAAGGAGATTTTGGGCTGAGATGATGGGGTTTTCTAAATATATAATCATGTCATCTGCAAACAGGGACAATTTGAATTCCTCTTTTCCTAATTGAATACCCTTTCTTTCTTTCTCTTGCCTGATTGTCCTGGCCAGAACTTCCAACACGATGTTAAATAGGAGTGGTGAGAGAGGGCATCCCTGTCTAGTGCCAGTTTTCAAAGGGAATGCTTCCAGCTTTTGCCCATTCAGTATGATATTGGCTGTGGGTTTGTCATAAATAGCTCTTATTATTTTGAGATAAGTTCCATCAATACCTAGTTTATTGAGAGTTTTTAGCATGAAGTGCTGTTGAATTTTGTCAAAGGCCTTTTCTGCATCTATTGAGGTAATCATGTGGTTTTTGTCATTGGTTCTGTTTATGTGATGGATTATGTTTATTGATTTGCATATGTTGAACCAGCCTTGCATCCCAGGGATGAAGCCCCCTTGATC
Organism: Chlorocebus sabaeus; assembly: GCF_047675955.1. Classification (NCBI taxonomy): domain Eukaryota; kingdom Metazoa; phylum Chordata; class Mammalia; order Primates; family Cercopithecidae; genus Chlorocebus; species Chlorocebus sabaeus. Next base: position 52,476,346 of record NC_132911.1, on the reverse strand, counting down.
ATGGTGGATAAGCTTTTTGATGTGCTGCTGGATTTGGTTTGCTAGTGTTTTATTGAAGATTTTCGCATCAATGTTCATCAGGGATATTGGTCTAAAATTCTTTTTTGTTGTTGTTGTGTGTCTGCCAGGCTTTGGTATGAGGATGATGTTGTCCTCATAAAATGAGTTAGGGAGGATTCCCTCTTTTCCTATTGATTGGAATAGTATCAGTAGGAATGGTACCAGCTGCTCTTTGTACCTCTGGTAGAATTCGGCTGTGAATCTGTCTGGTCCTGGACTTTTTTTGGTTGGTAAGCAATTAATTATTGCCTCAATTTCAGAGCCTGTTATTGGTCTATTCAGAGATTTAACTTCTTCCTGGTTTAGTCTTGGGAGGGCGTATGTGTCCAGGAATTTCTCCATTTCTTCTAGATTTTCTAGTTTATTTGCACAGAGGTGTTTATAATATTCTCTGATGGTAGTTTATATTTCTGTGGTATCGGTGGTGATATCCCCTTTATCATTTTTTATTGCGTCTATTTGATTCTTCTCTCTTTTCTTCTTTATTAGTCTTGCTAGCGGTCTATCAATTTTGTTGATCTTTTCAAAAAGCAAGCTCCTGGATTCATTGATGTTTTTAAGGTTTTTTGTGTATCTCCTTCAGTTGTGCTCTGATCTTAGTTATTTCTTGCCTTCTGATAGCTTTTGAATTTGTTTGCTCTTGCTTCTCTAGTTCTTTTAATTGTGGTGTTAGGGTGTCGATTTTAGATCTTTCCTGCTTTCTCTTGTGGGCATTTAGTCCTAGAAATTTTCCTCTACACACTGCTTTAAATGTGTCCCAGAGATTCTGGAACGTTGTGTCTTTGTTCTCATTGGCTTCAAAGAACATCTTTATTTCTGCCTTCATTTCGTTATTTACCCCATAGTCATTTGGGAGCAGGTTGTTCAGTTTCCATGTAGTTGTGTGGTTTTGAGTGAGTTTCTTAATCCTGAGTTCTAACTTGATTATACTGTGGACTGAGAGACAATTTGTTGTGATTTCTGTTCTTTTACATCTGCTGAGGAGGGCTTTACTTCCAACTATGTGATCAGTTTTGGAATAAGTGTGATGTGGTGCTGAGAAGAATGTATATTCTGTTGATTTGAGGTGCAGAGTTCTGTAGATGTCTATTAGGTCTGCTTGGTGCAGAGCTGAGTTGAAGTCCTGGATATCTTTGTTAACCTTCTGTCTCATTGATCTGTCTAATACTGACAGTGGGGTGTAAAAATCTCCCATTATTATTGTGTGGGAGTCTAAGTCTCTTTGTAGGTCTCTGAGGACTTGCTTTATGAATCTGGGTGCTCCTGTATTGGGTGCATATATATTTAGGATAGTTAGCTTTTCTTGTTGAATTGATCCCTTCACTGTTATGTAATGGCCTTCTTTGTCCCTTTCAATCTTCGTTGGTTTAAAGTCTGTTTTATCAGAGACTAAGATTGCAACCCTTGCTTTTTTTTTGTTTTCCATTTGCTTGGTAGATCTTCCTCCATGCCTTTATTTTGAGACTATATGTGTCTTTGCACATGAGATGGGTCTCCTGAATATAGCACACTGATGGGTCTTGACTCTTTATCCAATTTGCCAGTCTGTCTTTTAATTGGGGCATTTAGCCCATTTACATTTAAGGTTAATATTGTTATGTGTGAATTTGATTCTGTCATTATGATGTTAGCTGGTTATTTTGCCATTAGTTGATGCAGTTTCTTCCTAGCATCGATGGTTTTTACAATTTGGCATGTTTTTGCTGTGGCTGGTACTGGTTGTTCCTCTCCACGTTTAGTCCTTCCTTCAGGAGCTCTTGGAAGGCAGGCCTGGAGGTGACAAAATCTCTCAGTGTTTGCTTATCTGTAAAGGATTTTATTTCTCCTTCACTTATGAAGTTCAGTTTGGCTGGATATGAAATTCTGAGTTGAAAACTCTTTTCTTTAAGAATGTTGAATATTGGCCTCCTACTCTCTTCTGGCTTGTAGAGTTTCTACTGAGAGATCCACTGTTCGTCTGATGGGCTTCCCTTTGTGGGTAACCCGACCTTTCTCTCTGCCTGCCCTTAACATTTTTTCCTTCATTTCAACCTTGGTGAATCTGACAATTACGTGTCTTGGAGTTGCTCTTCTAGAAGAGTATCTTTGTGGTGCTCTCTGTATTTCCTGAATTTGAATGTTGGCCTGCCTTACTAGATTGGGAAAGTTCTCCCGGATAAAATCCTGAAAAGTGTTTTCCAACTTGGTTCCATTCTCCCCATCACTTTCAGGTACACAAATCCAATGTAGATTTGGTCTTTTCACACAGTCCCGCATTTCTTGGAGGCTCTGTTTGTTTCTTTTTACTCTTTTTGTCTAAACTTTTCTTCTTGCTTTATTTCATTAATTTGATCTTCAATCACTGATACCCTTTCTTCCACTTGGTCAAATCAGCTATTGAAGCTTGTGCATGTGTCACGTAGTTCTCATGCCATGGTTTTCAGTTCCATCACGTCATTTAAGTTCTTGTCTACCCTGTTTATTCTAGTTAGCCATTTGTCTAATCTTTTTTCAAGGTTTTTAGCTTCCCTACGATGGGTTCGAACATCCTCCTTTAGCTCGTAGAAGTTTGTTATTACTGACCTTCTGAAGCCTACTTCTGTCAGCTCGTCAAAGTCATTCTCCATCCAGGTTTGTTCTGTTGTCGGCGAGGAGCTGCAATCCTTTGGAGGAGAAGAGGCGCTCTGGCTTTTAGAATGAAATGAACCAGGCACCTCAGTTGGAAATGCAGAAATCACCTGTCTTCCGCGTTGATCATGTTGGGAGCTGCAGACCAGAACTGTTCCTATTCGGTCATCTTTGAATAGAATCACCGCATACTACCAACTTTGATATTTTGTATTTTCATTTTATTTAGTTCAATATATCATTTGCCCTTGAGACTTCCTCTTCGACCCATGTGTTATTATATAGCATGTGTTGTTTAGTTTACATGTATTTTAAATTTTTCTATTATCTTTCCTCTGTATCCAGATTTATTTTATTGTGGACAATGTACTCTGTACAATTTCAATTCTTTTAAGTTTTTTAAGGTTTGTTTTATGACCCAGAATATTGTGTTTGATGAATCCTTCATGGGTATATGAATAAAATGTGTACTCTACTGTTGTTGGATAGAGTGCTCTGTCTTTTTCTTTCTTTCTTTCTTTTTGAGATCAGGTCTTGCTCTGTCGCCCAGACTGGAGTGCAGTGGCATGATCTCAGCTCACCGCAACCTCCACATCCCAGGTTCAAGTGATTCTTGGGCTCTTTTTGGGTTCCATATGAATTTTTAAATAGTTTTTTCTAGTTCTGTGAAGAATGTCATTGGTAGTTTAATAGGAATAACTGAATGTATAAATTGCTTTGGGCAGTATGGCCATCATAATGATATTGATTCTTCCTATCCATGAGGATGGAATATTTTTCCATTTATTTGTGTCATCTCTGATTACTTTGAGCAACATTTTGTAGCTTTCCTTGTAAATATATTTTGCCTCCCTGGATAGCTGTATTCATAGGTATTTTATTATTTTTATGGCAATTGTGAATGGGATTGTGTTCCTGATTTAGCTCTTGGTTTGACTGTTGTTGATGTATATGAATATTAGTGACTTTTCATATTGATTTTGTATCCTGAAACTTTGCTAAAGTTGTTTATCAGCTTAAGGAGCTTTAGAACTGAGAATATGATATTTTCTAGATATAGGATCATGTCATCTGCAAACAGGGATAGTTCGACTTCCTCTCTTCCTATTTGGTTGCTGTTTATTTCTTTCTCTTGCATGAATGCCCTGGCCAGGACTTCCATTACTATGTTGAATCCAATACTATGTTGAAGGACAGAGGAGTGGTGACAGAGGACATCTTTCTCTTGTGCTGATTTTCAAGAGGAATGCCCCATGATTTCTAATGGGAATGCCATTGTGGTGACAATAGGAGTGGTGACAGAGGGCATCCATCTCTTGTGCTGATTTTCAAGGGGAATGCTTCCAGCTTTTGCCCATTCAGTATAATGTTGGCCGGGGGTTACTCATAGATGGCTCTGGTTATTTTGAAGAATGTTCCTTCAATACCTACTTTATTGAGAGATTTTAACATGAAGGATGTTGAATTTTATTGAAAGCCTTTTCTGCATCTATTGAGAGATCATGTGGTCTTTGTCTTTAGTTCCATTTACTTGATGAATCACATTTATTGATTTGCATAGGTTGAAGCAAACTTGTATCCTGGGGATGAAGCCTACTTGATCATGGTGGATAAGCTATTTTATGTGCTTCTGAAGTCAGTTTGTCAGTATTTTATTGATGATTTTTGCATCAGTGTTCATCAAAGACATTGGCCTGAAGTTTTCTTTTTTGTTGTGTTTCTGCCAAGTTTTTGTATCAGGATGATGCTAGCCTCATAGAATGATGTAGGGAGGAGTCCCTCCTCCTCAATTTTTAAGAATAGTTTCAGAAGGAATGGTACCAGCTTTTCTTTGTACATTTGGTAGAATCCAACTGTGAATCTATCTGGTCCTGGGCTTTTTTTCATTGGTAGGCTATTTGTTGCTGACTCAATTTCAGAGCTCATTATTGGTCTATTCAGGGATTCAATTTCTTCCTGTTTCAGTCTTGTGAGGGTATATGTGTCCAAGAATTTATCTATTTCTTCTGTGTTTTCTAGTTTATATTCATAGAGGTGTTCATTATATTCTTTGACTGTTATTTGCATTTCTGTGGGGCCAGTGGTAATATGCCTTTATCATTTCTAACTGTTTATCTTTGAATCTTCTCTCTTTTCTTCTTTATCTATTTTACTGATTTAAAAAAAAAAAAAAAACAGTTCCTGGATTCGTTGATCTTTTCAATGGTTTTTGTTGTGTCTTAATCTCCTTCAGTTCAAACTGGTTTTGATCATTTCTTATCTTCTGCTAGCTTTGGTATTTGTTTGTTCTTGGTTCTCTAGTTCTTTTAGTTGTAACATTAGGTTGTTAATTTGGGATCTTTCTAACTTTTTGATGTGAGCATTTAGTGCTATAAGCTTCCCTCTTAACACTGCCTTAGCTGTGTCCCAGAAATTCTGGTATGTTGTATCTTTGTTCTCATTACTTTCAAAGAACTTCTTGACATCTGCCTTAATTTCATTATTTACTCAAAAGCCATTCAGGAGCAGGTTTTCAATTTCCATGTAATTGTATGGCTTTGAGTGAATTTCTTAGTCTAAATTTCTAATTTGCTTATGCTGCGGTCTGAGACATTGTTCGTTATGATTTCAGTTATCTTGTATTTGCTGAGGAGTGTTTTGCTTCCAATTATCTGCTCAAATTTCAAGTATGTGCCATGTGGCAATAAGAAGAATGTACATTCTGTTGTTTTGGAGTAGAAGGTTCTGTAGATGTCATCAGGTCTTTTTAATCTAGTGCTGAGTTCAGATTCTGAATATCTTTGTTAATTTTACGTCCCAATGACCTGTCTAATAATGTTAGTGCAGTGTTAAAATCTCCCACTATTATTGTGTGGGAGTATAAGACTCTTTGAGTGTCTCTAAGAACTTGCTTTATGAACCTGGGTGCTTCTGTGTTTAATGCATATATATTTAGGGCGATTCGATCTTCTAGTTGAACTGAGTTTTTTATCATTATGTAATGCCCTTTTTGTCCTTTTTTATCTTTGTGGTTTAAAGTCTATTTTGCCTGAAACTAAGATTGCAACCTCTGCATTTTTCTATTTTCTATTTGCTTGGTAGATTTTTCTCCATCCCTTTATTTTGAGCCTATGTGTGTCATTGCATGTGAGATGGAGCTCTTGAAGACAGCATACCGTTGGGTCTTGGTTCTTTATCCAGCTTGCCACTCTGTGCCTTTTAATTGGGACATTTAGCCAATTTACATGCAAAGTTAGTATTGATGTGTGTGGATTTGATCCTGTCATCATGATTTTAACTGGTTATTTTGCAGACTTGTTTTTGTGGTTGCTTTATAGTGCCACTGGTCTGTGTACTTTGGTGTGTTTTTGTAGTGGCTGGTAATGGTCTTTTCTTTCCATATTTAGTGCTTCCTTCAGGAGCTCTTGTAATGCAGGTCTGATGGTAAAAAATTCCCTCAACACTTCCTTGTCTGAAAAGGATCTTATTTCTCCTTCACTTATGAAGCTTAGTTTGGCTGGATATGAAATTCCAGGTTGGAATTTCTTTTCTTTAAGAAGGTTGAATATTGGCCCCAAATATCTTCTGGCTTGCAGGGTTTCTTCTGAGTGGTCCACTGTTAGTCTGATGGGCTTCCCTTTGTAGGTTACCTGACCTTTCTCACTAGCTGCCTTTAACATTTTTTTCTTTTATTTTGATGTTGGAGAATCTGAGTATGTGTCTTGGGGATGATCTTCTTGTGAAGTATCTTAGTGGGGTTCCCTGCATTTGTTGAATTTGAATGTTGGCCTCTCTAGCTAGGTTGGGGAAGTTCTTATGAATGATATCCTGAAATATGTTTTCCAACTTGGTTTCGTTCTCCCCCATCGCTTTCAGGGACACCAGCGAGTCATAGATTTGCTCTCTTTAAATAATCTCACATTTCTTGGAGGTTTTAACTCCTTTTCATTCTTTTTTCTCTGTTCTTGTCTGACTGCCTTATTTCAGAAAGCCAATCATCAAGTACTTAAATTCTTCCCTTTTCTTGGACTATTCTGTTGTTAATACTTGTGATTGCATTATGAAATTCTTGTAATGTGGTTTTCAGCTCTATCAGGTTGGTTAAATTCTTTTCTATACTGGCTATTTTGTCTGTCAGCTCCTGTTTTGTTTTATCATGATTTTTAGCTTTTTTGAATTGGGTTTCAATGTACTCCTCTAGCTCAATGATCTTCCTTCCTATCCATATTCTGAATTCTATTTCTGTCATTTCAGTCATCTCAGCCCAGTTCAGAATACTTGCTGCAGAAGTGATGCAGTCATTTGAAGAAAAGAGGGCATTCCAGCTTTTAGAGCTTTCAGGGTTCTTGCGCTGATTCTTTGTCATCTTTGTGGGCTTATCTCTCTTCAATCTTTGAGGCTTCTGACCTTTGATTGAGTTTTTTTTTTCTTCTTCTTCTTTTATCCTATCTGATGACATTGAGGGTTCGATTGTGGTGTAATGTGAATTCAGATGACTGGTTCTGTTCCTGGAAGATTTTAGGTGGACAATGCTCAGCTCCCAACTCGTGGACTCTGTGCTCTGAACTGGTATTGGGTCCCAGCTTTGTTCTCAGGCTCCTCAAGGTTAGGAATCCACTGTGCTGGGGGACGGGGTAGGGGGCCTGATGTGCAGTAGCTATGGCAGAGTGTTTGCAGGTGCCAGGGTGCCGGTCTCCCTGCAGGCATTTACTACAGTGGCAGAGTCAACACAGCTGGTGGGGTGGTGTCGGGGGGGCCCTTGCTGGGGACTATATGCACAGTCATGCTAAAGGTGGTGTTGGCTCAGGGGTAAGGTGCTGGTGGACACAGATCTAGGTGCCTTATCTGTGCCCCACAAGCAGGAATAATTGCTAAGGGCAGGGGAGAATCCACTGTTCTCTACACAGTGTTAGTGCAAGGGCGGGGTGTTGGTAAGGGTGGGGGATGGGACTGGCTGACTCTCTGCCCACCAAGGCTTCATCTGCAATGGCAGTCAGTTGAGGGAGGAGGGCCAGAATGCACTCCCATGCACTGTTGGAGCAAGGAAAGCAAAATCCACCCATGCAGATGGGCAACAGCAAAGCAACATGGGGAGTTGCCATGGGCTTGGGGGAAGCTGCACTATGGAGAGGGAGCATGCAAGCTGCTGTATGGCCATAGTGGCTGCCCCATTAGACCTCTCCACTGGTCAGGCACAGTCCACCAGCACAGAAGCTATGGTGCAGGCCCCCAGGGCACCTGCAAGCAGGTGTGGCCAGGCTGGGGCCCTAAGAGAGGTCAGCAGACCAAGAGGTGATCAGGTGAGATGAGCACCATCTGAGAAGCAAGATTGCCCTGCAAAGTTCAGGCCTGACAGCTCCCCTAGTGGATGCCCTTTATTTCTTTCCCTTGCCTGATTGCCCTGGCCAGAACTTACAATGTTATATTGAATAGGAGTGGTGAGAGAGGGCATCCTTGTCTTGTGCCAGTTTTCAAGGGGAATGCTTCCAGTTTTTGTGCATTCAGTATGATGTTGACTATCAGTTTATCATAGGTGACTCTTACTCTTTTGAGGTATGTTTTTTCAATACATAGTTTATTGATTACTGTATTAGTTCATTCTCATGTTGCAATAAAGACATACCCAACACTGGGTAATTTACAAAGAAAAAGAGGTTCAATGGACTTATAGTTCCACATGACTGGGGAGGCCTTACAATCATGGTGGAAGGCAAAGGAGGACCAGAGGCACCTCTCAAATGGCAGCAGGCAAAAGAGCTTGTGTAGGGGAATTCCCCTTTAAAAAACCATTAGATCTCATGAGACTTATTCACTATCATGAGAACTGCATGGGAAAGACCCGCCCCCACGATTCAATTACATCCCACTGACTTCCTCCCACAACATTTAGGAATTACGGGAGCTACAATTCAAGATGAGATTTGGGTGGGGACACAGCCAAACCATATCATTCCACCTCTGGCCCCTCCAAAATCTCATGTTCTCATATTTCAAAACCAATCATGCCTTCCCAACAGTCCCCCAAAGTCTTAACTCATTTCAGTGTTAACCAAAAGTCCACAGTTCAAAGTCTCATCAGAGACAAGGCAAGTCCCTTCCACCTATGAGCCTGTAAAATCAAAAGCAAGTTAGTTAGCTCCTAGATACAATGAGAGTACAGGCATTGGGTAAATACACCCATTCCCAATGGGAGAAACTGACCAAAACAAAGGCACTACAGGCCCCATCCAAGTGCAAAATCCAATAGGGCAGTCATTAAACCTTAAAGTTCCAAAATGATCTCCTTTGACTCTATGTCTCACATCCAGGTCATGCTGATTCAATAGGTAGTCTCCCACAGCCTTGGGCAGCTCCACCCTTGTGGCTTTGCAAGGTATAGCCCCCTTCCTGGCTGCTTTCATGGGCTGGCACTGAGTGTCTGAGGCTTCTCCAGGCACACAGTGCAAGCTGCCAGTGGATCTACCATTATGGGGTCTGGAGGACGACGGCCCTCTTCTCACAGCTCCACTAGGCCATGCCCCAGTGGGGACTCTACGTGGGGGCTCCAACCCCACATTTCCTTCCACACTGCCCTTGCAGAGGTTCTCCATGAGGGCTCCACCCTTGCAGCACACCTCTGCCTGGGTGAATCCAGGCATTTCCATACATCCTCTGAAATCTAGGTGGAGGTTCCCCAACCTCAATTCTTGACTTCTCTGCACCCACAGGCCCAACACTATATGCAAGCCACCAGGACCTGGGGCTTGCACCCTCTGAAGCCACAACCTGAACTGTACCTGGCCACTTTTAACCATGGCTGGAGTGGCTGGAATGCAAGGTACCAAATCCCAAGGTTGCACAGACCAAGGGGGCCCTAGGCCCAGGCCACAAAACCATTTTATCCTCCTAGGCCTCCAAGGCCTGTGATGGGAGGAGGTGCCATGAAGGAATCTGGCATACCCTGGAGATGTTTTCCCCATCATCTTGGTGATTAACATTTGGCTCCTCATAACTTATTAAACTTTCTGCAGCCAGCTTGATTTTCTCCCCAGAAAATGGGTTTTTCTTTTCTATTGCATTGTCAGGATGCAAATTTTCTGAATTTTTACACTCTGCTTTCCTTTTAAACATATTCCAATTTCAAATCATATCTTTGTGAATACATAAAACTGAATGCTTTTAACAGCACCCAGGTCACATGTTGAATGTTTTGTTGCTTATAAGTTTCTTCCACCAGATACCCTAAATCATCTCTCTCAACTCCAAAGTTCCACAGATCTCTAGGACAGGGACAAAATGCCACCAGTCTCTTTGCTAAAACATAGCAAGAGCCACCTTTATTCATTCCCAACAAATTCCTTATCTCCATCTGAGACCACCTCAACCTGGACTTCATTGTCCCTATCACCATCAGCATTTTGGTCAAAGCCATTCAACAAGTCTCCAGGAAGTTCCAAATTTTTCCACATCTTCCTGTCCTCTTCTAAGTCCTACAATTTCTTCCAACTTCTGCCTGTTACCCAGTTCCAAAGTCACTTCCACATTTTCAGGTATCTTTACATCAGCATCCCATTACTCAGTACCAATTTACTGTATTAGTCCATTCTCATGCTGCCAATGAACTAATAAAACCATTTACAAAACCATCAGATCTCATGAGATTTATTCACCATCACAAGAACAGCTTGAGAAAGACCTGGCCCCATGATTGAATTACCTCCCTCCAGGTCCCTCCCACAACACTTGGGAATTATGGGAGCTACAATACAAGATGAGATTTGGTTGGGGACACAGCCAAACCATATCAGAGGGCCTCCTTGTCTTGTGCCAGTTTCTAAGGGGAATGCTTCCAGCTTTTGCACATTCAACACGATGTTGGCTGTCAGTTTGTCATAGGTGGCTCTTATTATTTTGAAGTATATTCCTTCAATACCTAGTTTATTGAGATTTTTTAATAGGAAGGGATGTTGAATTTCATCAAACGCCTTTTCTGTATCTACTGAGATAATCATGTGATTTTTGTCTTTAGTTCCATTTATGTGATGAGTCACATTTATTGATTGGCATATATTGAAGCAACCCTGCATCCCAGGGATAAATCCTATTTGATCATGGCAGATTAGTTTTTTTTACTTGCTACTGGATTCACTTTGCTAGAATTTTGTTGACAATTTTTGCATCAATGTTCATCAAATATATTGGCCTGATGTTTTCATTTTTTATTGTGCTTCTGCCAAATTTTGGCGTTAGGATGATGCTGACCTCATGGAATGATTTAGGAAAGAGTCCCTTCTCCTCAATTTTTTGGAATAGCTTCATCAGAAATGGTAGCATCTCTTCTGTGTACCTCTGGCAGAATTCAGCAGATATATAGTGAATCTATCTGGTGCTGTGCTTTGTTTTTTTTGTTTTGTTTTGTTTGTTTGTTTGTTTGTTTGTTTTGGTTGTTGTTGTTGTTGGTAGCCTATTTATTACTAATTCAATTCTGGAGCTCATTATTGTTCTGTTCAGGGATTCAACTTCTTCATGTTTCAGTCTTCAGAGGCTGCATGTGTCTAATAATGTATCCATCTCTTCTAGGTTTTCTAGTCTGTGTGCATAGGTGTTTGTAGTGGTCTCTGATGGTTTTTTATATTTCTGCAAGGTCAGTGATAACATTCCCTTTGTCATTTCTGATTGGACCTGTTTGCATATTCTCTCTTTTATTCTGTATTAGTCTAGCCATCAGCCTATCTATCTTAATAATTTTTTCAAAAAACCAACTTCTGCATTCGTTGGTCTTTTGAATAGTGTTTTGTGTCTTATTCACCTTCAGTTCTTCTCAGATTTTGGTTATTTATTGCCTTCTGATAGCTTTGAGGCTGGCTTGCTGTTTCTTCTCTAGTTCTATTAGTTGTGACATTAGGTTAATTGGAGATCGTTCTAACTTTTTGATGTGGCTATTTAATCCTAGAAATTTCCTTAACACTGCCTTAGCTGTGTCCCAGTGATTCTGATGTGTTCTATCTTTGTTTTCACTAGTTTCAAATAACTTCTTGATTTCTGCCTTAATTTCATTACTAGCCCTAAAGTCATTCGGGAGCAGGTTGTTTAATTTCCTCGTAATTCCATGGTTTTCAGTGACTTTTTAAAGTCTTGATTTCTGTTTTTACTATGGACATTTTCAGTTTCTTTCATCAATGTTTTATAGTTTTGAGGGTAAAAATCTTTCTCCTCCTTAGTTAAATTTATTCCTAAGTATTTTATTCTTTTGATGCTATTGTAAATGAGATTGTTTCTAAATTTCTTTTTCAGATAGTTCATTGTTGATATATAAAGCTGCAACTGATTTTTACGTGTTTAACAGCTTTTGGTAGAGTCTTAGGTTTTCTGTATATAAAATCATCTTATCTACAACAAAGGCAGTCTTTCTTCCTCCTTTCTGATTTGAATATTTATTTCCTTTCTTGCTTAATTGCTCTGGCTAGAACTTCCAGTACTATTTTGAATAAAATTAGTGAGAGTGGACATCTTTGTTTTGCTTTTAATCTTAGCAGAAAAGCTTTTAGTTTTTTGCCATTGAGTATAATGTTAGCTGTGGGCTTGTTATATATGGCCCATATTAGCTTAAGGTGCATTCCTTCTAAACCTAATTTGTTGAGAGCTGTTATCATGAAAGGATGTTAAATTTTGTCAAATACTTTTTCTGCATCTATTGAGGTGATCATATGACTTTTATCCTTTATTCTGTTAATATGGTATATTATGTTGATTTGCATATGTTAAACCAACCTTGCATACCAGGAATAAATTCCTTATATTGTGTGATCATTTAATGTGCTGTTCAGTTTAGTTTGCTAATATTTTGTTCAATATTTTTGCAACAATGTCCATCAGAAATATTGACCTATAATTTTCTCCTACATGATGTCCTTGTCTGGCTTTACTACCAGAGTAATTCTGGCCTGGTAAAACAAGCTTAGAATTGTTTCCTCCTCTTCAATTTTTTTGGAAGAATTCGAGAATAATTAGCATTAATTCTTTATATTTTTGGTAAAATTTACCAGTGAAGCCATTTGATCCTTGGCTTTTCTTGGTTGGGAAGTTTTTGATAACTGGTTCAATCTCTTACTTGTTAATGATGTATTCAGATTTTCTATTTCTTCATAACTCGATTTCAGTATGTTGTGTTTCCAGGAATTTATTTATTTCTTCTAGGCTATACAATTTTTTGGCATGTAATTGTTCACAGTAGTCTTTCATGATCAGACATACTACTGTGGTATCAGTTGTAATGTCTTCTCTTTTGTTTATAATTTTAAGTCTTGTCTTAGTTAGTCTAGCTAAAGGTTTTTTAAAATTTTGTTTATCTTTTCAAAAGACCAGCTCAGTTTCCTTGACCTTTTTATTGTCCCTCTAGTCTCTATTCATTTGTTTCTGCTCTAATCTTTATTACTAATCTTTACTAATCCTCTGCTAACTTTGGGGTTAGTTTGCTCTTCTTTTTAAATTTCCTTGAGGTGTAAAGTTACATTGTTTACTTGATATCTAACTTCAGTTCAGTCATTGTCTTCTTTAGCTCCCAAATTGCTGTTTGGTTCTTTTTTATAGTTTCTAACTCTTTATTAAATTTCTCATTTTGTTCATGCATTTTCTTATTTTATTTAGTTATCTATCCATATTCTCTTGTAGCTCACTGAACTTCTTTAAGAAAATTAATTTGAATTCTTTGTCAGGCAATGTATTTATTTATTTATTTATTTTCTGGTCTTTAAACATCAATTTTGGTTTTCTTTCTATTATTATTATACACTTTATGTTCTAGGGTTCATGTGCACAATGTGCAGATTTGTTACATATGTATACATGTGCCATGTTGGTGTGCTGCAGCCATTAACTCATCATTTACATTAAGTATATCTCCTAATGCTATCCCTTCCCCCCTCCCCCGACCTCACAACAGGCCCCAGTGTGTGATGTTCCCCTTCCTGTGTCCAAGTGTTCTTATTGTTCAATTCCCATCTACGAGTGAGAACATGCGGTGTTTGGTTTTCTGTCCTTGTGATAGTTTGGTGAGAATGATGGTTCCCAGCTGCATCCATGTCCCTACAAAGGACACAAACTCATCCTTTTTCATGGCTGCATAGTATTCCATAGTGTATATGTGCCACATTTTCTTAATCCAGTCTGTCATTGATGGACATTTGGGTTTGTTCCAAGTCTTTGCTATTGTGAATAGTGCTGCAATAAACATACATGTGCATGTGTCTTTATAGCAGCATGATTTATAATCCTTTGGGTATATACCCAGTAATGGGATAGCTGGGTCAAATGGTATTTCTAGTTCTAGATCCTTGAGGAATCGCCACACTGTCTTCCACAATGGTTGAACTAGTTTACAGTCCCACCAACAGTGTAAAAGTGTTCCTATTTCTCCACATCCTCTCCAGCACCTGTTGTTTCCTGACTTTTTAATGATTGCCATTCTAACTGGCGTGAGATGGTATCTCATTGTGGTTTTGATTTGCATTTCTCTGATGGCAAGTGATGACGAGCATTTTTTCATGTGTCTATTGGCTGCATAAATGTCTTCTTTTTGAGAAGTGTCTGTTCATACCCTTTGCCCACTTTTTGATGGGGTTGTTTTTTTCTTGTAAATTTGTTTGAGTTCTTTGTAGGTTCTGGATATTAGCCCTTTGTCAGAAGAGCAGATTGCAAACATTTTCTCCCATTCTGTAGGTTATGTCAGGCAATTTATACATCTTTATTTATTTGGGATCAACAACTGGAGATTTATTTCGTTTCTTTAGTAGTGTCATATTTTCTTACTTTTCATGCCCCTTGAAGCCTTGCACTGTTACCTTTGCATTTGAAGAAGCAGTCACTTCCTCTGGTCTTAACTGACTAGCTTCAGGAGAGAAAGATCTTCACCAGTCAGCCTGGCTAGAGATTCTGGTGGTCTCTCATATCTCCTTATGATTATATTCACTCCACTTTTCTATTTTCCCCCAGAGTGGGGCAGGGGGTGGTCTTAGGATTGTGTGCTTTCTCTCAAATCCTCTTAATCTTGTAAAACCTGACCAAGTACTGACAGCCTCCCATTTGTTTTCCCTAGGGTAGCACCCTGAAGTGTTTAAGGTTGTGTATCTTCTACCAATTCAGCAGAGTTAAGACAGCTGCTGATATCCATGTGCTGTCTGTGTGGGAATGCGCATTCCACCTGCCGGGGAGCATGGGAAGCTATCTGAGAGGGATCACATGTGCTGGCTATTATGGTGCAGACACTCATAAGCTAGTTGGGGGTCCCTTATCTAACAGATACCCCACAGGGCTCATGGGGTGAGCCTTGTGGGGCTCCTGGTGAAGTCTCTGAGCTGACCAGTAGGATCTGCAGCTGTATGAGAGTGTCATGCACAGACTGCTGTGAAACCCTGCCCCGTTTTCTCTGCTTCTGCTGCTCCCAGGCAATTCAGCTGTGCCAATCCCCGTAGCGTTCTGGATGGGGTGAGACAAAAGTGAGTTTCCTGGGCAGTATCCCACAAGATTTGTTTCTGAGTTTGTTTAGGTTGCTATAACAAGATATCATAACCTGGGTGGCTTATAAATAACTGTGAGAAATAAATGTTTATCTCAGGCTGGAAAGTCCAAGATCAAGTATCAGACAGACTCAGTTTCTGGTGAGGGCCCATTACTCACAGATAGTGACTTCTAGTGGTGTCCTCACTTGGTAGAAGGGGCTGGGCAGCTCTTGGGTGCCTTTTTTATTAGGACACTAATCCCATTCATGAGAGCTACACCCTCATGATCTAATCATCTCTCAAAGGCACCGTCTCTTACTACCATCACATTAGAGATTAGATTTCAGCATACGAATTTGAGGGGGACATTCATTCAGATCATAGCGGCCAAAGAAGCCAGGAATTCACTTTGCTCTTACTTTCCCCCATGGAAGAAATTATAGGCTGAGGGTTTCTTTTGGCACTGATCTGTGCTGCCTTCAGGGAGGGATGACACACAAAAACTGAAACTGCTCTTCTCACCCTCTTCTATGCTTCTATTCTTGGATTTTTTTGCTCCCCCATGTTGCTGGAACCTCTAAGCTAGTCTTCTTGGTTTCCATAAAGGTATTGTCATTTAAGTGGTTGTTAAAACCAGTGTTTCTGCGGGTACCAGAGGGTTGAGGGATGGAACCTCCTATTCTGCCATCTTGTTGATGTCTCTTAGAGTGTTCGGGTGTATATGTGTTTATAATTGTTATATCTTTTTCATGGATTGACCTTTTATTATTATAAAATGTCCCTCTTTATCTCTAGCAACATGTTTATCCTAAAGTCAATTTTGTGTGATAGTATAGCAACTCCAGCTTTATTAATGGTTGCTGTTTGCATAATATATCTTTACCATCTTTTTACTTTCAATCTATTTATATCTTGTACTCTAAATTGTGTCCCTGTAGAGAGCATATACTTAATCCTATATTTTTATCCAGGATTACAAGTTGTACCTTTCAGATTGTTATTTTATTATTGTTCTATTCATTCATATTTAATGTTATTATTGGTGCAGTTACATTTATGTCTGTCATATTACATTTTGTTTCTCTTTGTCTATTACTCCTTTACCACTTAACTGAATATTTTCTAGTGTAACATTTTGTTCCTTTAACGATTTCTTCAGGTTTTTGTTTTTGGTGTTCCTCTAAGGCTTACATATACCTGGTAACTTATCAAAATCTACTTCAGATGTGTACTAACTTAAGTTAGTTATAGTAATGAGATATAATGAGATATAGTATAGAGATACAGTAATGCCTGCTCCATTATTGAGCCAGTTGTGACTAGGAGAGGCAGTGCACTCACAGCCACATTGTAGCAGTGAGAGGAGCTGGGATTAACAGGAGTATTTAGTAACTGGTGTAACTCACCTTTGACTGTGCATTAGAGTCATCATTGTAGCTTCTAAAAATGCCAAAATATCAGCTCCACCCCAGAGTTTCTGCTCAAGCACTCAGCTGGTGAGGCTGTCCATCAGTATGAAGTTCTTCCAGTGATTCTAACGTACAGACCTCGGAACCAGCCACAGCACAGTATATCTACTGAGGTTGCAACTGCTGAGGATCTAAGGCTTCAAGCTAAACTTTCTCCAGTTTTCAAGTTGTCCAACCAACTATTTGACAGTCCCACCAGACTCTGCTAATTATCCAGCTTCTCCCTAAAGCTAGACTGCTGAGCAGAAGCTTAGTCCTTGGCAGAACCCTCCCATTTAGACACCAAAGAACATACTTCCAGCTGCTAGCCAAGGCCCCCCTCTACAGAGACCATGCTGAACTAAAGTGTTGCCACTCTTCAGGCCTCAAGTATTGTCATTATCAAAGGTTCCTGCCACTACCCATCCCCTGCCTATCAGATAGGGTCCTTTTGGATATTAGAGTTGGCCTTCCCCATGGCTACTGCTTTTTCCCTTTAATATCCTAGCCCCAGACACTTCTGGCTACACCCTACAGAAGCAGAAAGTCCCATTTCTGGGAAGTGAAGAGGCCAAAGAAGGGTAATCAAATAAACTTAGTGTGCAGCCCTGTGGTCAAGCATAATGGGAGTATCACCGATGATGACTAAAAATCAGCAGTGCCCAGATTCCAAGAACCAAATCAGATTCTTATACACATGGTTCCACCCCTGCCCGTAAGCTGGAGCTGGAGGCCATTATCCTTAGCAAACTAGCACAGGAACAGAAAACCAAATACCACATGTTCTCACTTATAAGTGGGAGCTAAATGATGAGAACACATGGACACATAGAGGGGAGCAATACACCTGGGGCTTTTCAGAGGGTGACAGGTGGGAGGAGGGGGATGAGCAGGAAAAACAACTAATGAGTACTAGGCTTAATACCTGGAAAATGAAATAATCGATACGACAACCCCCATAGCACAAGTTTACCTATGTAACAAACCTGCACTTGTACCCATGAACTTAAAATAAAAGTTAAAACAAAAAAACTTTCTCTCCCATCTGACCTGCCCCTCTGTCACTCCACCCCCATCTGGGCCCATTCTCCGGTCCTGCTTTAATTGCCATCTCATTATCTCGCTGGAGGGAGATGTTTCCACAGAGCACATCTGCCCAGAACTGACAACTCTTGACAATGGGTTCATAACCCATTTTGTGTAGCCAGTTAGAAGTGTGGAGCTGCGCTCGCCTGCGGGAGTGAGCAAGTCCACACAGGGTTCCAAGGTGCTGTCAGCTGCTCGCTTGTGTTCAATCTGGGAAGGACTGCTGGAGGTGAGCAACTCGGAGCAGGGGTTGGGCAGGACCATTCCCATGCCCACAGTGTGAACATCTTTTTTACTCTTTTAAGCACACTACCTGTTTGCCTGGATCTGACAGTTGAATACCTAGGACATAGAGAAGGGTTTTTTGTTGTATGAAAAAATAAATCAATTACCCTTAGAACCACAATGGCACAGTATAACTACTAAAGTCCAATTTTCACAGATCACAGGTTTTTCGAGAAAGTGAGCCTCATTATTCTTGGACAGAGGAGCACTTTGAGTGTTTTCTCATTCTGTCTCCAGGCGGCACCAACACTGGAAAACATGGCTAAGTGGGCTGTTTGGCAAACAGACACCTCACACCTTATGCCTTTCCCAGGCACACACTCTTCCCACGCCTGCATTTCTGGGGCTGATTCCTGTTCCTTTTGCAGACGCTTCAGAGCTGGCACTATGGGCTCCTGGCTGCCTGGGCCCTGGCTGGGTCCAGCAGCAGAGGTGTGGTTTGATGAGTTGCACTTCTGGGATTATTTGGAGAGGGGAGAAAAAGGAGAGGGAAAAGAGCTCAAACCCTCTCTGTGATGGCCCAGGATATGTTCAAAGACAGAAACAGGACCTGGGCTCAGAGGATGAGCTGGCCAGGAAATGAGCTCTCAACGTGATGAAGCAGACAGCCCTGGATACTTCAGAGGGCAGAGGCCAGGGGCTATTTTTACAGTCAAAGAAACAGATGTAACAATCTGGGAGAGGACAGTGTGTATTGTACCTACCTGGCTGGAAGACTGAAGGTGTCTCACTGCTTTTCTTCCTCTCAGGCTTCTTGTGCCCCCTCCTCTTGCAGTCCTCATTCTTACTTGGTAAGGTGCCATTCTCCTGCCAACAAGATGACAATCTCAGCAGGACCATTTCTGTTTAAAATTACACATTTCAGTGAGTCACAGTTGTCCTGCAAGGTAACTGACGATAGCTGCACTCATCAGAATCCCGCACCCCATACATGTGTGCTTTGGGGTTAGTGATTCAAACACCATTTGAAGTAGTATACCACAGAGTTTAACTCTCCTCCCACTCACCTCCCATCACACTTAAAAATCCGTCTGAATTCTTAAAGCGGGTGGGTGGGAGCACCTCAGTTACCCAGGACCACAGCACTCTCTGCATAGCAGAATTTCCTTTTGAGGCCCTCTCATTATTCTTGACTCATCTTACCTTTTAGAGTAGGTGGCCTCAGAATGTCTCCTCTCATTGTGATAGACAAGATAAAATATGAGAAATAGACCTGCTGAGAATAACATCCTTGAAACTCTTGTAGCATTTCTGTGAAAGGTCCACCTACTGCATGGTCAAACCCTGCTGTATAGAGACACACTCACGATTTTGCTGAGAACTGAGGACCAAACACCTATGTCAAGGTTCAAACTGGTCTACTTTTATTCATGACGTAAGGGAAACCATGGAACTCATGGTGCTTTACTTAGTCTCAATCTCTATCTACCTGTCTATCCCGGTTGCTAGCCATTTCAAAGATGAACTATGGCTAAAAGAAGCAAGTGTCTCTAGGCTACGATTACATCTTCCCTTTCAGTCTCTGGTTTTTATTCTTTATCCTTTTTTGAATGGTCTTATTGTATGTGACTTTTAGTCTAAGCAACCTCAAACTTTTATTTTTAAGTAAGCACTGTGTAGTAATCAAGGTATTATGTACATTCACAAAAGATGAACCCACAGCATGTAGATCTGGAGAGGAATTACAAATTAGGAGAAAGCCAGCATTAACTCTACCCAGAGCAACCCTGGCTCAGGAGAAACCTCCAGAGCACTGGAGGAAGGCCACTCACAGATCCCTAGGGCCTCAGGCACACCCCACAAGGGCTGGAGGGTGCTGCATGAAAGCTCTAGCCCTCAAGAGGTGCAGGGACCTGGCGGTATAAAGAGGATGGCACAGTGCCCTCCATGGAGTCCATGCCCATGCCCTGGTTGATGATGGAATCATTGAAAGGCCATCGGAAGATTTTACAGACTACATTGCATTTCTCAACTATATTCAGACCAGGGAATAAGTTATCACAGACACATTTAGGACTGTGAAGCCAACTGGGGTCACCCTAAAACAGAACCTTTTTAAAACCTTAAGAAAAAGTAACTACATAAGTCAGTAAAAACTTGAAAATACATACTATGCCCTTTCAAAAAAAGTCAGTGCCTTTCTCAAAAGCCATGTAAACTGCAGAGCCAAAAGGAGAAAAAAAAAAAAAAAAAAAAGTAGCATTTCAAAGTGTTAGGGCAGTCATGGCTCTTTCACAGAGGTCCCTAGACAGAGATCCATAAAAGTGGGTGACACTTCCCACTGCTTTGCCAACTTGTGAAAGCCAAGACTAAAATGCCACTCCTACCTTCACTTCCTTCCACTCCCAAACTCAGATTGATCTTGAACTAAGGGAAGAATCACTCCAAGCCACAGATACCCAGGGCATGGGTACCAAAACTCATCATTAGTGAAGTGCAGAGCCTTCAGCAGCCCCTCCCTGGGCGGGTCTTCTGGCTGCTTTAGGCATCCAAACAGCCCTGGGAACTGGGGTCCCCGTGTTATAGATTAGGAAATGGAAGCGGAGGCTGGGAAATGCACCCAAAGTCATATAGAGAGGAGGCAGCAGAACAGAGATCCAAATCCACTCCAGTCCATGCAGTTTATTTTTGATAGCTTTAAATTCCTTTTTTCTCTATTAGTTTCTGCTCAGCTTTCAATGCTCCTGTCTTTTATCAAGTCTGATCTCAGGAAAGGATCTGGCATCAGCCGTCTGGATCCCAGCATGATCTTTTGTATTATCACCTGAACCTATATACATGCATGGTTTTCCTAATTATGAAAATACAGAATCATGGAATTTTGAGACTGGAATAGCTCTGAGCAGTCCTTTAGTACAACTGCTTCCTTTTAAAGAAGCTCAGTTTTGGGTTCAAAAAGATAACAACTTGCTCAAGATCACACAGCTAAATAAGTCTCTGAAGGACTCCTCATCCAGAAAAATCATACATTTCCTGAAACATAATTGGTTATTTTTCAAATCATTTTAAGGTTGACAATAAATCTTTCCATTAGCAGTGAAGCCCTGAGGAGGCAAGATCCAACGAGAAATTTCTCTTTAACTGCCAAAAGAAGTATGAGGACATGAAATCGACCCTTGGAGGGATTCCCTCTCCGTTAAAGGCCCGTTAAGCCATGTTGAGCAAATGCAAGGAAGAGCTCAGGGAAGGAGCCCGTCCCTGCAGGGCTGCGAATCCTCAGCCTCGGTGTCCCAAGGGGGCTTGGTGGCTGCACTCCCGGGCCGTCCAGTAGGCCCCTCAGACATTTACGCCCAGGCCAGGCCCTCCACCACGGGAGAAGTGAGTCCCGTCACTGAGCAAGGACCCCAGGCTTTCCCAGCTGGGTGGGGCCCAGGAACTGGGAATCTGCGCCGGACCGGGGTAGGGCGCAGCACCCTTCCCTGCAGCTGGGCTTCTGGCCCTAGTTAGTGGACATTAGACTCATGTGCTGGCTTTAGCCCTGGTTGAGACGATGCTCCTGTGGGAGAAGCCACGCACAGATGGCGGCATGATCTACAGCTGTTCAGAAGACGATGTTGACAAAGCAAGCTTGACTGGGCTCCTTGGAAGCCTGTGGATGGCTCACTCTAACCCCAAATAGCCCACCCACCTTGACTGCAACCTCCTGAGCCTCAGCAGCCACCCCCACCACGCCCCCACTTGCTGAAAAAGTGCCAAGGTGCCCCCCAGATAAATTTTCCTTGGAGAGTTAGTTTTCACCTAGTTAAAATGGGATATAAACTTGGTTCTGAGCAGGACGTGAAAATGCCTGTGTGCTGGTCAAACTTCATGTGTATGAGGGACAAGCGGAGTCTGCCACCTGCAAAGCCAACGTGAAACACTGCTGAAGAAATCAACTTCTAAACACTGAATGAAACATTTTACTAAATTACCATTAATTGCCTTCATTCCCTATGTCCTTAGATAGGAGTCAAATTTTAAAGATTTTGTAAGAGAAAAGAAACAAGGTTTTTCTTTTTTCTTTTCTCAACTTTTATTTTAGGTTCAGGGAGAACGTGTGCAGCTTTGTTACATGGGTAGAGTAGGTGTCACTGGGGTTTGGTGTACAAATGATTCCATCACCCAGGTAGTGAGCATAGTATCTGATAGGTAGTTTTTCAATCCTCTCCTTCCTCCCACCCTCCAGCCTCCAACGGCCACAGTGTGTGTTGTTGCCATCTTTATGTCCATGTATTCTCATCATTTAGCTTCTACTTACAAGTAAGACCACGTGATATCTGGTTTTCTGTTCCTCCACTAATTTGTTTTGGATAATTGCCTCTAGCTGCATCCGTGTTGCTGCAAAGGACATGATTTTGAGGTTTTTTTATGGCTGCATGATATTCCATAGTGTATAGGTACCACATTTTCTTTATCCAGTCTATCATTGAGGGGCATTTAGGTTGATTCCATGTCTTTGCTATTGTGAATAGTGCTGCAATGAACATATATGTGCATGGTAGAACAATATCTATTCCTTTGGGTATATATGCAGTAACGGGATTGCTGGGTCAAATGGTAGTCCTAAATTCTTTCAGAAATCTCCAGACTGCTTTCCACAGTGGCTGAACTAATTTACATTCCCACCAGCAGTGTATAAGCATTCCTTTTTCTCCACAATCTCACCAGGATCTGTTATATTTTTTGACTTTTTAATAATAACCATTCTGATTGGTGTGAGATGGTACCTCATTGTGGTTTTGATTTGCATTTCTCTAATGATTAGTGATGCCGAGCATTTTTCATATGCCTGTTGGCCATGAACATGTATATCTTCCTTTGAGAAGTGTCTGTTAATGTTCTTTGCCCATTTTTTAGTGGGGTTGTTTTTCTCTTGTAAATTTGTTTAATTTCCTTATAGATGGTGGATATTAGACCTTTGTCAGATACACAGTTTGCAAATATTTTCTCCTATTTCATAGATTATCTGTTTACTCTGTTGATAGTTTCTCTTGCTGTGCAGAAGCCGTTTAGATTAATTAGGTCCCACTTGTCTATTTTTGTTTGTGTTGCAATTGCTTTGGGGGACTTCGTCATGAAATCATTGCCAATGCCTATATCCAGAATGGTATTTCCTAAGTTTTCTTCTACGGTCTCTATAGTTTTAGGTCTTACATTTCAGGCTGTAATCCATCTTGAGTTGATTTTTGTATACGGTGAAAGGAAGAGGCCGCCCTCTTTCCAGGGCCTGCCCTGATCCAGCTCTTCCTATAAGTCTTCCTTCCCAGTCCTCACAGGCCTCTCAGGCCTGGGTGCAGCCTTCTCCCTGACCTCTGAGTCTGCTTCTTCCTCTGAATTCGTAGACTTGGGGACACAGAGGTTGCCTGGGCTGCACAGCTAGTCCACCCCACTTCCTGCTGAGCCCTCCCCCGGGTCCTGTGCCCAGTGCATCTCTCCATCTTCCCCTGCTCATTGCTCTTGCCATTTCTCTGGAGTTGCATCTCAGTCTACGTACTGTACTTTGCTTCAAGGGCTCCTGCCTTCTCATTCCTCTTTACAAGCCACAATTTCACTTGGGCAAAAATAAACTTAGCTCTGTTAAATACTGCCATCCACACCACACAGCTTCCCCCCATCACCAGTGCCTTCACTGTTGCCAGAATTACCAACTGCTTTTCTTCAGGAGTCATTTGCACGAACTTTAAACACATTTCCATGTCCAGGACACCACTGACTTGTTCACTTAACACCTGGTGTTATCATGTCATTCCTACCTCTCCTCCCGCTCAGAATCACCCTCTCAACGAGCACTCACTTTTGGGAGGAGCGCCTTTAAAGGTAATTTTAACAATTAACTTCACTTTTATTCATAATTTGATTCTGCATCTATATAAAGAATTGTTGGGCAACTCTAAATGTAAAAATCTCCACTTACCTGGAAAGGTGTTGAATGTGACCAAGTGTTGAATGCACTCAAGAAATATCTGTTCAAAGGATAAATGGATGAATAGATGGATGGTTCGATGGATCAGTGAGTCCCATACTACACTTTCTGCAGAGCCCAGCATCCGTTTCACTTTGAGTTACAGCTCCAGGGCATGGGGTTGGGGGGGTAAGCAATGCGGTCATGAGGACTGCTCCTGAGCCACCACCACCCCACATATATGGTCATTGGTCATTTCTAGAGGGTCTGTGCTGTAGAACTTCACAAAATGCAGCCATGAAACACAGGGGACCCAGTAAATGTAAGCTGATTGAAATTAAAGTAATCACAATAAAATAGTATTGCAG
This sequence comes from Chlorocebus sabaeus, assembly GCF_047675955.1. Classification (NCBI taxonomy): domain Eukaryota; kingdom Metazoa; phylum Chordata; class Mammalia; order Primates; family Cercopithecidae; genus Chlorocebus; species Chlorocebus sabaeus. Next base: position 52,452,156 of record NC_132911.1, on the reverse strand, counting down.
TCATAACCAGCTACATGTCAGGTACTCACAGCTGTATGTGACTAGTGCTACCATATTGGATAGTGCATGTTATAGAACATTTTCATCAACATAGAAATTCTATTGAACAGTGCTTATATGGAGGGTATCTGAAAGCCATTTCAGATTCCCCAGAACCCCTTCCATGAGAGGTGACAAGCTCATAGCAGTACCCTGCTTCATGCCAACATGACCCATACTGGTCATATGAGACACCCTGTCATTTGCATGACATAATGGAAAATACATGTTTGGGTTTTGTCCCCAGTTTCTGGGGACAAAGTTCCTATCACTCACAATCCTGAGTGACAGGGGTGAGAGGAATGTTTTCTGTTATTCATAACAAGCCGCTTTCCACCACACCTGAGTTTATACCATTGAGGTGAGTCTTGGTGGACCCTAGACAGTTTCAGGATGGGGCTGGTTGCCCAGGAACCAACCACATGATTAGAGTTGTAACTCTCAACTCCACACCCTGGGGCAGGATCTGGAAATTGAGTTCAATCACCAATGGCCAGTGATTTAACCAAGCATGCCTACAACGTGGAACTCCCATTTAAAACCCTTAAACGAAAGGCCTAGAGTGCTTCCCAGTTGTTGAACACATGGAGGGGCTGGGAGGGTGATACACCCAGAGAGGGTGGTATACCCAGAGAGGGCACTCCCTTCCCCACACCTTGCCCTATGCATCGCTGCCATTTGGCTGTTCCTAAATTGTATCCTTCCCAATAAACTGGTAATCGTTAAAGTAAAATGTTTCCTGAGTTCTGTAAACCATTATAGTAAACTATCGAACCTCGGAGGGGATTCGTGGGTATCCCCAGTTTGTAGCCCAATGGGACAATAGTGTGGGTAACCTGGGCACCCACTACTTGCAGCTGGCATCTGAAATGACAGGCATTCTTGCAGGACAGAGCCCTTAATTTGTGGGGTCTGGGTTACTCTGGAGAATTTGTGTCAGAATTGAATTGAATCACTGGACACCCAGTTGGTATCAGAGAATCAGAAAAATCAAACCATGCAAGGAAAGAACTCACTCAGTTTGAAATGGAGAAAATAGTCTGCAATGTTCTCCTTCAACAAAAAGACTGTGGGGTGATGTTTTGGTCACATTGTGCCTGCAAGAAGGCTGCCTTTAGAGGTGGGGGAGGCATTTCTATTTATACACTGTCTGCAGAGCACTTTGCAATCCTTCAGCATGAAAGGCTCTATATAAGTGCAAGGTGTTATTGCAAGGTGTTAACAGTTCCAAATGAACCCTTTCATTTAACTGTGTCAACCTCTGGATTAGCCAGTCTTAACTCAATAGATGGTGGAGTGAGTAGAACTAACGAGCTTTTGTTTAGAATATTTATATGTCTGACCTGAGAATTATGAAAGATTTTTTCAATTCATGCCAGGGGAAATTTTAAACATTTTTGCCAAAAACACGTAGGTCACAGAACCTTATTCTTCATTTTCTTTAAATATAGGTAGAATTAAATCCAGAAATAATAATGGTAATAATACTAAATATTTCTCCAGCATCTTTCTTTCAAAACTTTTGAGAATGTATCCGTGGATTACCTTACTTACCCCAGACCTATTTGCTCTGAATAGTCAATGTCAGTAGTAAGGAAAGGAGAAGCTGTGGGCATTGGCCTGTGCTATTTCTCTCCTAATCTCTGTGGAGGAGGAGAAGGCTTTTGATCTATGCTCCCAGCATCTCTGTGGTGCAATCCAAACTCCTAGATGTGACTCAGGCACTTACTTCTGGGAGTTCATTTCCTGGGTGGAAGCCTGAAGGCTCAGGGAGTAAGCCTTCAAGACACACTGCTTCACAGACACAACCGACTGGCCTCCCCTTCATAACAGTGACAACCCCAGCATGGAAGATCATCACATACTTTGTGTTAGTCAGGGTTTTCCAGAGAAAAGGAACCAATAGGATACACACACACACACACACACACACACACACACACACACAGAATGGGAGCAGGGGAGGGATTTAGTATAAGGAATTGCTTCATGTGATATGGGCCTGGCCCTCTGCAATGCCAACGTTCCATTTGAGCCTGAAAGCTAGAATCTGCTGTGGAACCAGGAAGAGGTGATATTCCAGGATGAAGGCCTCCAGGCAGGAGGATTCTCTCATGCTTTGGGGAGGTCAGTCTTTTGTTCTATTCAGGCCTTCAACTGGTTGTATGAGGACCTGAACACCGGGAGAGGCGCTCGACTTTACTCCATCTACTGACTTAGATATTAATCTCACCCAGAAACATCTTCACAGAAACACCAAAAATAATGTTTGATAAATCTCTGGGCAGCCCATGGCCTAGTCAAGTGGACACCTGAAATTAACCAGCACCTGTGGTGCACATAGACCAGAAGGGCTGCTCTGAGAGGAACCCAGCACAGTCCACATATATGCCTCTTACCTTTGGTGGAATCGGTTTTCTCAGCCCTTCCACCGACCATCAGGGGAGCCACCAGCCATGGCGGAGCCCAGGCCAACAGGACTCAGCAGCAAGTTTCCTTATAGCCCAAATCTCCACTCAGATGAGCTGGGAATCGCAGAATGCAAACACCGGTGCTGTCAGTACCACCTGAGGCCCAGTCTCCCCATCCCCGACTGTCATCGCAACCCCCGGGGCTCCTGCAGCCCAGCATCGAGTCTCCTCTGCAGCCAGCCCCACCTGGAATGCGCTCTCCCTCAGGACTCACTCACAGTCAGCCCCGCAGGAAATGCGTCCACACGCCTGTCCCCTGAAAGGGACCCTCCACCTTCTGCCCTGTCTCCACTCAGAATCCGCAATGACTGGGGCTTCCAGAGGATTGTTGTCAACCTCCTGGTTTTACAGAAGTCACAGAGCCCTGGAGGGGAAGCGCCTTGGCCAAGATCACTCGGAGAGCTCCTGAGACCTGGTCTAATCTATAGCAGCACGTCTGCTGACATTGCATGTGGTTTCTCACCCCGCCCCGCCTTTCTTTCCTGTGTGTGGGGACAGCCTCGTTCGGTGCCAGAACTGGGGATCTCATTTTCTCTGTGCATTCCCGCTGTGGCCTTGACTCCCACTGAAGCAAGAGCCAGTGCTGCCTGCATCTCCCCACGGCTCGGTAGCAAGTTTTCTGCAGCCTCACCCCTTCATGACAGGAGCACTCCTCGGGCTTCAGGAAGATACGGATGCTCCCTGCACACTCCCAAACATGCCGCCTCAACTGAGTTCTGGCAAGTGATCATATGCCAGCCAAGAATCTAAATGTTCTTGCTGAAATCCACGTTAATCAGCGCTGGCCCACAGGGAGACAGACACCAGGCGGGCTGTATTGCATGCCCAGGGCTGCAGAGTGGGCACACAGAGTGGGATGCAAACCCAGGTTGGTCCACACCCAAAACTCTGCTGCCAGGGACCCTCACCACAGCCTGTGCAGGCCTAGGAGGCCTCGGCAGCAGAGCACAGGCCGCAGGGCACTCCCCCTCCTGGGGGAGGACAAACAGCAACAGCTGCACCCCAGGCAGCACAGGACCCACAGTAGCCAATCCTTGCAAAGTCCTCACTGAAGCTGCAAGGCCACCTTGGCTTTTTCCATCCAAAAGAGTGAGTCAAGGCCAGACGTGGATGGTGCCTGGACTTCCTGGCTCCAGGGCCTAGACGCCTGGCCTTCCCAGCCCTCACAGCAGATCCACACCTCTGAGCTCCCAGCTGGAATGTCCCATGCTGATGGATATGGCCTGTCGGTCAGTCCATGTAGTAGGTGACAGTTCTGGAAACTTCACAGAAAAGTCAGTTCTTTTAAAATTTCCAGTGCTTTTGTTAGTCCCAAAAAGAAGATCTGTGCATTCTAATCACTTCTGTTCTGCCAGTTCTACACGGCAGCAGGACCTTCCCTGGGCACTAAAGAATGCCCACCATATAAAGCCTCGGCCAGGGCTAAATTCTTATTAAAATTTAACCCCAAGGGCCAGGCATGCTGGCTTATGCTTGTAATCCCAGCACTTTGGGAGGTTAAGGTGGGAGAATTGCTTGAGGCCAGGCGTTTGAGACCAGCCTGGGCAACATCGTGAGACCTCATCTCCACAAAAAAAGCAAAAAATTAGCCGGGCACGGTGGTGGTGCATGCATGTAGTCCTAGCTACTCGGGAGGCTGAGGTGGGAGGATCACTTGAGCCTGGGAAGTCAAGCTGTAATCACACTGCTGCCCTCCAGCCTGGGCAACTGGGCAACAGGGAAATACCCAATCTCAAAAAAAAAAAAAAAAAATTAATCCCAGATGTTCATGACAGCAGAGTAATTTGATACAACCAAATATATCCAAGTCAAAATCATAAGGTGACAAAAATCAATCCCATTGAACTTTGGGGTGTACCCCATGATATGTTTCAAAATGTTGGGGAGCACTGCATTTAATTCATTAGCATCCTTAAAAGTTACAGATTAGGATAGATGGAGAGGCAGTTTGAGAGTGCACCAGAAGAAGGCTGGTTCACAGGCCATGTTTTTGTTCAAAACATCTTGCAGAAATACCCCCAAATGGGACAAAATAGGCTCAGTGTCATCTGATTTAACTGTAAAGAAGATGGTCCAGCCATCACCTATCATTTTGAGAAGAAAAAATGTGGACCTGAAATACATGATTTTTTTAATCATATGGTACTTTTCATACCTACTTTCTTCTGGAGAGATGTGAAACACATATAATCAACCTGAATTGAAAGGTTGATTACTCAGTGTAGAACTACCTTCAAACACAGATAGCAGAATAGTTCAGCTAGCAGGGATTCTGCAGCAGCCCACGCCAGTGGGCTAGCACAACCTCATCTCAACAATAAGGCAGCCTTGCCCCAGAGCCACCCTTTCCTCTTCTCTTACATCCCGTGCTTTGCTGAGAAACCCACTCCACAAAAGACAAGAGCCCTAATCTGTAGTGTTCTCTCATTTCCATGGTGTAAATACTCCCACCACGGCTGATTTCAAGTCACCAATGGTTTAACCACCAGGTGACAGAGTTCTTGAATATTTAACCTCCCCCAACACCCTTTCTGCCTTGAGCTGTTCTGGTCAGTCCAGCACAGGGCTATGTCTCATGCCACATTCAACCCAGATATATCCAGAAACTGACCACTTCTCAGTACTGCCTGTTACCTCTCAGATTTGACCACCACAATCTCTCACCTGGATCGTCACAACCTCCTGCCCTCAGCCTCTGTTCAGCCTTTGCCCCTTTAACATTTCAAAACTGGTGTCAGAGCCTGGCACTCCTTTGCGGAAACCCACCCACCTCCCATGGATGGCAGCTGAAGTGCTTGCATGACCTCCAAGCTCACCAAGATCCGGGCTAGACCCTCTGACCTAGCTCAGCATTGTCCATGGTCACTTCTCCAACCACACACCTCCTCACTGTCCTCTCCATGCATAAGCACACATGTCACCTTCTCAGTGGGACTCCCTGACCATCACACCCGTCACTCCTCATCCCCCTTCTTCCTTTATTTCCCCCTTGGCCCATCTCATCTAATCCACAGCTATATGATTCACTACGTTCATTCACTTTGTCTCTTCCTACTAGAAGGCAGACTCCAGCCGATTACTTTTGTCTGTTTTGTTCACTGTTAATCTCCTCAGCCTACAGCAATGTCTGGCATATAGTCAGTGCCCCATGTTTACTAAAGGAATAAACTCCAGGTTTGCTTTGAGGATCTGGTTAACAATACTTCTCTTTTTGCCTGCCTTCTCCCATATTGAGACCTCCTCAATATTCTGGACCTCACCAGTGCACGGTACTCCAGCAGCCTTGCGCCAGGCTGAGGCCCTGGCTCACATCTGCCTTCACCCTGTGAGATCCTCCCTGCACTGGTTCACTTAGTACCATCTTAGCTGCAGCCCAAACACTAGCTATAGAGAAAAGCTTTGAACCCTGTCATCCAAGGAATTATTTCAAGTAGAAACAGAAAAGATGAAATCTGTCCAAATGTGCCCATAGTGGAAAGAATTCTCATTCACCCAGGGGCTTGCTATTTCTAGCGAGGCCAGTAGAAGAAAAAGACCACTTTCCCCTTAGCAAAGGGACTTACTCACAAGGGAAATAGCCATACTGTCCTCTGTATGTTGCTAACAGGCTTTTCCCCATCAGAAAAGCCTGAGCTCAGAAACAGGAAATCGACAAGCCTCCAAGCCCAGCCACAGGAAAATCTCCCTCAGTAACAAGTGCTCTTGAACTCACTGGTACAAACAAGAAGTAGAACCTGCTATTTTATTGTTACCCTCTTTCTTCTAGGCATGCTAGAGTGTTCTGCCCCTTCTAACTACAGCTGGATTATAGCAAATGGACTATTTTGGGCTGTCATCCCTCCAACAAATTATCATTTCTGTTGTGAACTGAACTGCAGATGAGTATGTCTAGAAACAATGGGAATGAATATTAAAACGGTGGAACAGTTCAAAAACAAAATACACAATTTCACCAAGAACTATAAAACCATTATAAGAAACATAAATTCGGCCCTGGTTGATGCCAATCACGCAGCGACCTAGGAAGTGTCATCTTTGCCCAAAGGAACACGTTTCCAAATACTCAGTCCTTTTAGATTTTACTCCATCTGAGGCTTTTCTTGTGGGCCATGTGCCTCTGGAAGTTGTGTAGCATTCGCTATGGATTCTAAGATTTCCCTGATCCTTTAGCTCCAGTCCTGCCCTAGTTTCCTCCATCTGTAACCAGTGTGATGCCCCAACTAAGAGACAGGGTGTATACAGCTCCTCTGCGGCCACCACGTGAAGCCCCCCTGATCCCATGTCAAAAAGGGGCTCTTGTGCCTGTTGCTGGCCTCCTCACTCTGTCTCCTTTCCTGCAAAGTGGAAACAGGCAGGTCGACATCGTGGTCATCTGTGGGGTTGCGGCTGGCTGGGCACCCAGCGCAGAGCACAGGCGGGCAGATGGCACAGTAGGCGCGGGCGGGGACGGAGGGCGCGGTGAGTCTGGAGGCCATAGGTCCCCGTCCGTGTGCCCTTCCCAGCCCAGCATAGCCCGCATAACAGGCACCTGAACGCGAGCTCTCTTTGACTGGTCTGTTCACCTTCACTTTGAACCTTGCAAAGAATCACTGGAAGTGCTTCTAGCCCCACGCACTCGCGGGAAGTCCTCTTCGCGGTTGTCGCCGCGAGGGCTCTTCCTGCACTGAAATGTCTGGCCGGCTCCTCAGCTCCCAACAAGTGGCATTTGCGGAACAGATTGAAGGCAGTGACATCTAGTGGCCCTAGATGGTATTTAACTTAAAAAACATTTTTAATGTTTGGGAAGCAAAGTAGGAAATTTAGAGCATGCTACATGTAGCCTCAACAAAGTAGAGGTTTCCAACGAGTGTTAAGAAAAAGGCTTGGATAGGCCCCACCTGCACCTTGCTTTTGTCTTTCTTGCTGGAGGAGCTGGTTTGATCTGGTATTTTTCTCCAACTTTTGGCCTGCTCAAACAGCTTTGCCCGGGGCAGAGAACCTTCCGCTGGAGCAGGTCGGAGAGGTGAGAGTCAGCGTGCAGGCATGGGCAGGTCAAAGATAACCACACAGGAAGGAATCGGCTGCTCATAAAGCGAGTGTAGGGGATGATTAGCCATCAGTCAGCGGACTGGGGGTGCTTCATTTTTCTCGGATTACAAGCGCAGCGTTTTGTAATTTAGGGGACTCCTCCCTGTACTGGCCAGCTTGCCTAAGTGCAGCTGCCAGGAATCTGGCAGAGATAAGGAGGGAGGGTGTACCTTCAGCCTCCACAAAGTCACAATATTGAATAAAAATGCAGAAATAGAATTGGATCCTTAAGTACAAGGCTTCATGTAGTCTACATTTCCAAAGAGATTTATGACTTCGGTGTGCCAGAAAGTTTAGATACATTTGCTCAGTTAACACATGGAGAATTCTTGGTATTTCTCCATATGGATAAGAATATTCATCACATCATTTATAATCCAAACATAGAAAGTCAAGAAATGTAGAAAACTTATTTTTTAACTACCAACTCACTTATGTGACTTATGCATAGTTGGCATATTAAAATCAGAGTGAAAATTACGCAGTGAATTGTAAAATTCCTGCACCTATCCACAACAATGTCTCAGGGAAAGCTTTTATGTGTCTCAGTGAACTGACCTATTTATGATTGGATATGAATGTGTTCTGATGCTGAGTTTTCTCCATCTCTGTTTTGAGGGCTGACAATCTTTAAGAAGGAAAAAGTCACTGTGGAATGCCAAGCAAATTCCCATACTCCTTAACGGGCCAGCAGCATCCTATAACCAGTAACTGAGAATTAGTTTTTAAATCATTCTAAAACTTACTGTTAGTCTATGAGTCTTAGTTACAAGCCTACCAGCAATGAGCACATCAAACTATTTCATAATAAAATAGTAAGAACTTGTCTGTATGTAAGGGAGAAGAAAAACCAAAAAAATAACTCAGAAAAGCCTGCCTGACTCAAGACAGGACCAAGTGAGTTTCCGTCTGGATCCCTCTCCAGAAGTTACGGTTGCCTAGGGAGGACAAAGTCTTTATGACCTTCGCGACCAATGTCTCTTGGATCTCGCCTCTTCCCACTCCCATCCAGTCACCCTGGTGCTGAGAACAAACCCGGGGGCGGGCTCATGGCACAGGCCAGGTGGGTTCCTGTGCACTGCCACCCAGTGAGCAGCGGGGCATGCTGCACACATGCTGTGCCAGCCCCGGGAGCCACGTGTCCAGGATGAGAAGCATGGCAACCAGGCCAGAGGACGGAGCAGGTTGATGAAGAGGCACGCAGAGTTTTCCTCATGGAGCTGCTACCACATTGACTAAAGTAATTAAGAAATACCTTTATTTAACACAGAAAGTGTGCTCTGACCCTGTGCTGAGCTCAGTTCTGGGGTTAGCAGAGACAAGAATAGTACAGGTCACAGAGGGATGCTTTGGCCGGGGAGTCACACTGGGGTCACAGTGACCATCAGCAGGGCACTCCCCACTGTCTGTGCCCTTTGAGTGAGCCTCAGCTCCCTGGTCCAGCACACGCTCTGCCTGTGGACAGCTGCTAGCACAGACCCACACTGTCCTGAGGAGACCCGGGACCTGGACACCCTTGCTTTGCTTAGAAGAGTTTTGTTTGTACAGAGCATCCCACTGCACTCAGCCCTTGGCCTCTGAAAGGTCTCCCAGGGCTGAGACATATCTGATTGTTGAATTCCCCTTGATGCAAAAAGAGTCTGAGCTATTCTCCTTCACACACACAAGCACTCATTTACACACACAGTCCTGGAACATCAATTCGGAAATGACTCTAAAGAAAGATTTGCCACTCAATGAATCACCAGCATCAATCCCTGCCATACCCTGGTTTTCCTGGGAGGTCTTCCTTATAAATACTGGCCCAGGCCTGGTCCTGCTTAGCTAATGAGATCATCTCCCAGGGCAGGGCTGGATCCTCCCACCGGGTTCCAACTCCTGACACTGAGAGTTCCTCCCCGCTCCTCACCCACATCCTCTTTGAATCCAGTTCTGCTCTTGCTGTTCCCTCCGCCTGGAACATCCCTTCCCTTTCCCTCCACCAGTGAACTCCAGCCAACCGGGGACCTTCCACACATTGCCCCATTTCATACCTCACACCTGTGGTTGTCCTGTGGCCTCTGGGCACAGTATCTGTTGTCCAAAGGTTGCAGGGCTCCTGAAGGCAGGGATGGACACTGTTGGGTAGAGTTCTGCCTTCATTTAAAGTTGACCCAAGGAGCTACTCAATCCCATCAACTCCACTATCTTCTTTTGGAAAAAGCGAGAGAGACTGAGCTGTTTCAATCCACCCTCGCACACACCAAACCGCCTTTTGAACAGGAAGAGGGAAAGAAAAACTTCCACCTTCCTAGTATCCAATGTATCAAAAATCTTCTGACCTAAGCAGAGGCCTTTCTCAATGGCAAATTTCATGTAATTCCACAAAATGTCCACTCTGCACAAGCCACTGGACGGAGTATCACATGGTCTGGATCTGGACACACACTGGGTGCTGTCTACCCAAAGCAAGCAGGGGCACCACGCCATGCCGAGCCCCAGCACGCAGGGGAGTAATGCGAGGTTGCGGGTGCTGCACAGGTTCCTGCAGCCTGAGGTGTGATAGTGGGCCTGCTGGATCTCAGGCCCTGCCCTAGCCTTGAAGGATACAGCAGAGAATGGAACAACAGCCCCAATTTGTGTTGCCTATATTCTTGTTGGGGCGACCGACAATAAGCAGTGCACAGATTGAAAACAGACAATAGGCTGGGTGCAGTGGCTCACGCCTGTAATCCCAGGACTTTTGGAGGCTGAGGTGGGTGGATCTCCTGAAGTTAAGAGTTCGAGACCAGCCTGGTCAACATGGTGAAACCCCATCTCTACTAAAAATACAAAAAATTAGTCAGGCGTGGTGGCGCATGCTTGTAATCCCAGCCACTCAGGAGGCTGAGACAGGAGAATCACATGGACCTGGGAGATGGAGGTTGCAGTGAGCTGAGTGAGATTGCACCACTGCACTCTAGCTTGGGAGATAAAGTGAGACTTCATCATAAAAAAAAAAAAAAAAAAAAAAAAAGACTATAATTTCGGATAGGCACACACTCTGATGAGAAGGAGTGCAGGGAAGGGCACTGGCTGTGCCTGGAGACAGAGGCTGTGGCGAGGAGTCAGGGGCATGCTCCTTGCCCACCTGACATCTGGCAAGTCACCTGAGTGAAAAGCAGGAGTGAGCCTGCAGCAAGGGCAATTCCAAGCACATGCAACATCCCAAGGCCAAATGAACTCTGTGAGTTGGGGAAACAGCAAAAAGGCATGTGCCTGAAGCAGAGGAGCCAGGGAGGGGATGTGCAGTGGGGTCCCCTGCCAGTTCCTCCTCCCTGCCCCAGGGCTTCATAGCTCAGCCGGCCATGCCCTTCCTTTTGCTGAGCCTAGTCTGGGACGTCTCCTGCTTTGGGACACCAGGGGTCTCATCACATTGAGCTTCCAATCCTTTTCTGCAAAACTGATGTAAAACCATTTCTTCTAAGTGGCTGAGCTGAGTGTCGCAAAAGCTTAACATCCACACAAAAGTCTGTCAGGCATTTTGTTCTTCCTGACCATTCAGCCTGAAGTTGAGCTACCGCAGCATTGTTAGGAAACAGAAGCTGAGCTGCCTTCCTGCTCCACCTGCCTGGCTCTGTGAGGTTGCAGAGGAAACCTGTTGCATCTCAGCCCTTCTAGGAGGTTTACACCACACTTTGGGATCCTTCTGGACTTGACGTGTTATGTAAATTTAAGTGCATTATCATTAATCTCAGCAGAGAGTTATCCTTCTTTTCAGGCGCCAGGTTAGTTTAATGATGCAGCTGCTGCGAGACAGGGAAGGAAACCATGAACATAAGGAAAACCACAGCCCCAAGGAGAAAGGAAAATTCCCCTCAGCAGCCCCCAGGCTGGCTCATGGAGCCCCAGGAAGTTGTGTTTCTGGGCCATCCCCAAGCCAAGATCACCCTTCACTCAATAGGAAAGAAATAGAGACTTCTTAAGTGCCCAGACCCCTTGGAATTTTTTCATATCTAAAATGCAACATGGGGGCCAGGCGCGGTGGCTCACGCCTGTAATCCCAGCACTTTGGGAGGCTGAGGTGGGTAAATCACTTGAGTCAGGAGTTCGAGACCAACATGGTAAAACCCCATCTCTACTGAAAAAAAAAATTAGCCAGATGTGGTGGCACATGCCTGTAGTCCCAGCCACTCAGGAGGCTGAGGCAGGAGAATCACTTGAACCTGGCAGGCAGAGGTTACAGAGAGCTGAGATTGCACCACTGCACTCCAGCCTCGGCAACAGAGCGAGACTCCATCTCGAAAATAAAATAAAATAAAATGCAACTTGGGTAATTAGGTGATCACTAAGATTGCTCTCTTAAGCACTATCTTACTTTCTGGATTTGGTTTAAAAGTCCACTTAGGTCGGCATGAATGTATATATATATGCATGTATATATTTATATGCTCAATATATGCTCAAGTCCTAGCATCCATCTAGATGATTTTGTAGCCTGGTACTACTTCTATCTCCCATCCACTCTCACCTCATCTACTCTGTACATACACATATACACACACACATATGCACACGCGTGCATGTGTGCACACACTCACATCCACGCACATGTGTGCAGCACATACATGTACCTGTGCATATGTGCACTTGCATGCATGTGCATAGCACACACATGCATCCACACACATACACAGATGCATACACATATGCTCATGCAGATGTGCACACACATCACCAGTAAGCACACTAAACATTCCCTAGGCAGAGTCCTATTCACTGGCTCTTTTTCATCCCTTTCCTTCCCCACCTAAATTTATCAGTCTCCTTCTCCTGGGCCTTTCTAGGCTAGGGTAATAGGATAAATTAATCTATGATAAAATGCTAGTAATCTTATTTGTTTTATATTCCAAATAAACTGAAAATCTGTGTTAATAGGGTCCTTGAAAGCCTGAACTTAAAGGTTTAAGCAAAATGGGAATTTCAGGCCCAAAAGGAGGCATTTGGGAGCAGGGTGTCCTGAGACGGTCCTTAGGTCCTGCTCACGTAGTGAGGGCGGCAGGAGGAGGGCCTGTGTCTGAGCCTTGCCCAGTCTGTGCCTCATAAAAATTAATCTATTCAGCTTCTAGGGTGGGGAATGTGTGGAAATAAAATGAAGCGGGAATCTTTTGGGCCTCTACTCCACCCAGGCTGGCACCCCGACGGAGCGCACATGCTCAGTCTCCCAGTAATCCAGCTTTAGAGGGAAAAAGAAGGCTTCTCTCAGTGGAAAAACCTACCTGTGGCCGTAATGATTTAGTAGGTGCCAGTCTAACCTGAAATAATAAATACCATTATGATGTCACTGTCTCACTTCTCATTTTTAGAGACTCTGGACCTTTCTTCCAAAAACATGAGCTTATGAATAAGACTCTGTGGTGCCTGACGTGTCGTTCATGGGTCAGTGCAGGCGTGGTGGCTGGGCTGCAGGACAGGTTTAGGAGACCCTCCCAGCATGGATGGCGGTAGCTCGTGGGCACTCTTGCCCCTGAACTAACCCAGCTCAGACTTCAAGTGCCAGATTGATCTGAAACTCAGTCTTGCCTCAGCTAGCTGCAGAACAGCCTCCAGAGCCTGCCTGGACACAGTCTAGAAGGAAAGTTTCCCTCTGTCCCTGACTGCCTGGCACGCCTTAAAATCATTTCATTTTGCTCTCACCTCTCTTTTTCTGAAAGTCAAAACATTACATGCATGTGTTTCGTGGAAAATAGCTAAGGATAAAATACAAAAGTCTCATTTCTGTTACACAATTTCCACTTTCAAAGAAACATATCTTTTGGGTCACAAAAACAAGAGGAGTGAAAAATGCTGGAGAGAGAGGTGAAGAGAAAACATCTAATCGCAAATAACATTACCTACATGTGTGTCCTTTGGGTACTACTAATAAGCTATTGGAGTACTACTACTAGTATTGGATCTACTACTTAGATCATTCAGTATTTCTTTTCCTGTATCCGGTTTATCTTACTTAACATAATGTCCTCCAGGATCATCCATGAAGATTTTCCTTTGTTACAGCTGAGCAATATTCCACTGTGTATATGCACCACATTTTCTTTATCCATTCATCCACTGACAAACGTTTAGGTTATTTCCATATCTTCACTATTGTGAATAGTGCTGTAATGAACATGGGAGTAAAGATATCTCTTCCACATACAGATTTCATTTCCTTTGGATATATACCCAAAAGTGGGATTGCCAGGTCATTTGGTAGTTCCACGTTTAATCTTTGAGGAAACTCCGTATCATTCTCCATAATGGTTGTAACAATTTACATTTCGCCAACACTTATTATCCCTTGTCTTTATCTCATTGTGGGTTTGATTTGCATTTTCCTCACAATTAGTATTGCCAAGAACTTTTTCATATAACTGTTGGATATTTGTATGTTTCTATGGATAAATGTCTACTCAGGTCGTTTGCCTATTTTTAATCAAATTATCTGGTTTTCAGACATTGAGTGGTATGAATTTCTTGTATATTTTAAATAGTAACTGTTTATCAGATACATGGTTTGCAAACAACATTTTCTCCTATTTTGTAAGTTGTCTTTTCATTTTGTTGGTTGTTTCCTTTGCTATGCAGAAGCGTTTATTTTGATGTAATTCCATTTTTATATTTTTGTTCTTTGTAATATGTGCTTTTGTTGCCACATTGAAAAAACTCATTGCCAAGACCAGTGTCAAGGAGACTTTCCCCTGTGTTTTCTCCTAGGATTTTTATGTTTCAGGTCTTACATTTAAGTCTTTTAATCCACTTTGAGTTATTTTTGTGTGTGATGCAAGATAAGGGTCTAATTTCATTCTTCTGCATATGGATATCCAGTTTTTCCAACACCATTTATTAAAGAGACTATCCTTTCCCAATTGTGTCTTCATGGTACCCTTGTCAAAGATTAGTTGACCATATGGCTGTAGATTTATTTCTGGACTCTATTCTGTTCCATTGTTGTATGTGTCTGTTTTTATGCCAGTACCATACTGTTTTGATTACTACAGCTTTGTAATATAGTTTGACAGTAGGACATGTGATGCTCCCAGCCTTGTTCTTGAGTCTTTTGAGGTTTCAGAAAAATTTTAGAATTGTTTTTTCCTATTTCTGTGAAATATGTCATTGAAATTTTGATAGGAATTTCATTAAATCTATAGATTATTTTGGGTAGTGTGGACATTTTAACATTAATTCTTCCTTTCCATGAAAACGTACTGGCTTTTCATTTATTTGTGCCTTCTTCAATTTCTTTCATTAATGTCTTATAGTTTTTCAGTGTACAGATCTTTCATCTCCTTGGTTAACCGTATTCCTAAGTACTCTCTTCTTTTTGATGTTACTGTAAATAGGATTGTTTTCTAAATGTCTTTTTGATTAGTCACCTTTAGTGTACAGAAATGAAACTAATTTTTGAACATTGTTTTGCATTGTATAACTTTACTGAATCTGCTTATTAGTTCTAACAGTTTTTTGACAGAGACTTTAGGATGTTTCTGTGGGTAAGATCATGTCATCTGCAAACAGAGACAGTGTAGCTAATTCCTTTTCAATTTGGATGTCGTTTATTTCTTTTTCTTAGCTAATTGCTCTAGCTAGAATTCGTGGTACTATCTTAAAAACAAATGGTGAGGATGAGTATCCTTGCTTCAGAAAATGGTATTGCATATGTTGAACTATTCTTGCATCCCAGGGATAAATCCCACTTTTTCATGGTGTATGATTCTGGTAATGTGCTATTGAATTCAGTTAGCTAGTATTTTGTAGAGAATTTTTTCATCTATGTTCATCAGGAATATTGGCCTGTAGTTTTCTTTTCTCATTGTGTCCTTATCTGTCTTTGGTATCAGGGAAATATGAGCTTCATTAAATGAGTCTGAAGATGTTCCCTCCTCTTCCATTTTTTGGGAGATTTTAGGAATTGGTATTAGTTCTTCTTTAAATGTTTGGTAGAATTCACCAGTGATGCCATCTAGTCCTGAGCTTTTCTTGGTTGAAAGGTTTTTGATTACTCATTCAATCTCCTTACTAGTTATAGGTTTGTTCAGATTCTCTGTTTGTTCCTAATTCAATCTTGGTAGCTTGTCTATTTCTAGGAATTTATCCATTTCTTCTGGGCTTCTCCATTTGCTGGAGTATAATTGTTTATCGTAGTGTCTTATAATCCTTTGTATTTCTATAGTATCAACTGTAATGCCTTCTCTTTAATTTATTATTTTATTTGAGCCCTCTCTCTTTTTTTATTTGAGTCATCTCTCTTTTTTCTCTTAGTCTAGCTAAAGGTCTGTCAATTTTGTTGATCCTTTCAAGAAACATCAACTCTTAGTTTTGTTGATCTTTTCTTTTTTTAACTTTTAAGTTCAGGGGTACATGTGTAGGATGTGCAGGTTTGTTATATAGGTTTTCAGTTGTCTTTCTTATCTGTATTTCATTTACTTCTGCTTTAGTCTTTATTACTACCCTCCTTCTAAGTTTGGGTTAATTAGTCCTTCTTTTTCTAATTTCTTGATGTGTAAAGTTAAGTTGTTTAATAGAGATCTTTCTTTTTTATTCATGCAGGCATTTATCCCTATAAACTTCCCTCTTAGAACTGCTTCTGCTGTATCCCACGAGTTTTGGTGTGTTGTATTTCCATTGTTCAGGTGAATGTGTCTCCTATCAGGTCCCTTGGTAGACAGTGCTACTCCCAGACCCCAGCTGAGAGGAGCTGGAACTACGTCACTGGCTGCTTCACCATCCACAGCCTGGACTGAGCTGGGTGGGCCTGCTACTGGAAGCGCAGGTGGGCATGGCTCTTCCCACATCCCTGGCTTGGCAGATGGAGTTGGTTGCAGGATCAAGGCCAGACATCAGCTATAGCCAAGTTTGCAGAGGGACAGGACTCTTCCCAGGTGTGTGACCGGGACCACCATCAACAAGCTGCCACCTGGTTCTGTCTTCCTAAAATGGCTTTGCTCAATCTTGGACTCTGCTGAGGTTTTGCCACTCCCATCTAGATCCCAAAGTTCCCGTAGAGGCACTTTTGACTGTGGGTGGCTGCTGTGGGGGATACGCATGGGGAGCGCTGGTGCTCCATCCTGCTGATGTCACTGTTTTCCAATGGTTCACTCTCAGCTCTGCTCACCGTTGAGCAGCCCAGGCATCACGAAGCCTCAGTACTCTTCCTTCAGGCCACGTGGCCCACTCCTTGGCTAGACCTTTCATCATTTTAGCCGCACCCCAGGTTTTCTAAAGTTCCTAGATTGAGACCAGAGCTTCTCCAGGATCCTCCAATCTTATCTGCCCCCATTTCAGGGGTTCTCTTGCATAAATCAAGTAATAAATAATGTGCAACCAGCTGCTCTCCTTCACCAATTTGCATGTGCCTCAGAAGTGCCACATCATACACTTGCAGTTGAATCAAAGGGGTATTTAAAGTATTCCTTTAAAAACTAGGCATGGCCAGGCGCGGTGGCTCATGCCTGTAATCCCAGCACTTTGGGAGGTCAAGGCAGGCAGATCATGAGGTCAGGAGATCGAGACCATCCTGGCTAACACGGTGAAACCCCGTCTCTACTAAAAACACAAAAAATTAGCCGGGCGTGGTGGCAGGCGCCTGTCGTCCCAGCTACTCAGGAGGCTGAGGCAGGAGAATGGCGTGAACCTGGGAGGCAGAACTTGTAGTGAGCCAAGATCGTGCCACTGCACTTCAGCCTGGGCAACAAAGCGAGACACTGTCTCAAAAAAAAAATAAAACAAAAAAAAAAAACCTAGGCATTAAGTCTTTGTTTAGTAAAATAACCCTACAGTCATAGCATTGTTTGTATGGGAAAAATAGATTTGGCTTGCATCACTTCCTCTTACAAAACTTCTTCCAAGAGCACAGACTGCCTTAAAGCCCAACTGTATTTGAAAAACAGCCTTTTTCTTTTCCTCACCACTGTTATTCTTCTGGCAGTTAAGTTATCTGATGTGTTTTTAAGCAAGATACCTATTCCAAGAAGCTTTTTTAAAATTAAAAATTAAAGTTAGTGATGAAATGAAAAACACACCAGTACAGGGATCACTTTTTCAAATCCACCGAGTCACGTCACTGTGAAATAGAAGTAAAAAAAAAATCAGGGCCAGGAGTGGTGGCTCACACTTATAATCCCAGCACTTTCAGAGGCCAAGGTGGGCAGACCACTTGAGGTCAGGAGTTTGAGATCAGCCTGGTCAACATGATGAAACCCCATCTCTGCTAAAACTACAAAAAGTTAGCCAGGCATGGTGATGCACACCTGTAATCGTGGCTACTTGGGAGGCTGAGGCACGAGAATCACGTGAACCGGGAGGTGGAGGTTGCAGTGAGCCAAGATCGTACCACTGCACTCCAGCTTAGGTGACAGAGTGAGACTCTGTCTCCAAAAAAAATAAATAAAGAGAAGTAAAAACCCATTTGAAGGTGGAACAACATGACTGTCAATACATGCAACTCCCAAGTTTGAAAATAAACTTCAAATTACATGCTTGCTTCAGCAGCACATACACTAAAATTGGAATGCTGGAGAGATCAGCATGGCCTCTGTGCAAGGAGGACACGCAAATTCATGAAGAGCTCCATATTAAAATAAAATAATAATAAAACAATGTTCAAATTACAACAGACATTATTAAATATTTTTCATTATTGCCATCTTATCACTAATAGTATTCAGTTTGGTTTTCTACCATGTGACAATCCTTAAAATGCAATTTTGAATTACTCTTAAATTTCTTTCCTTTATTTTAATGAATGTTTTGTGCTTCCACCCAAAGGCAAAATGAGTAAGAGGAGCTTTATTTTATAAACAAACAGGAGGCTTGGAGCTCATCAAGTTCTGATGCTGAGACTTGTTCAGGGAAATTGGCCCAGGCGCAGGCAGGTGGTCAGCTCTGGACTTGTCTGTGTGCACCTGAAATTGTGGTGGGTGAAAGTACAAACATGAGGATGTTAAAGTCAAGTCACAAGACCTGTGTGTGCACTTCCTCAGGCGCTTGACTGACACACAGTTTTTAAGCATAGTAAACATCAGATCATTTCCAAGGTAGGACTTCCTTTCCATTTTTATTTTTATTTTTTTGCAATGATAGGTCCTCACTATGTTGCCCAGGCTGAACTCGAATTCCTGGGCTCAAGCGATCCTCCCACCTAGGCTTCCTGAGTAACAGACTACAGGCACACACCACCACACCCAGCTGAGGACCTTATTCCTTTATAACATACATGGTGTAAACGAAAGAGAAAGTTCTAGAGTTCCAAAGACAAATATGTTATATTCAGGAGCTCTCCTTCCACAAGATCCACTGCTAGCAACTTCAGAGTAATTATTTATTTAGAAAATATTCCTTTCAACTGCTTTTAGAGTGGTAATGCACATTCCCGAACTTCCTTCTACCTGGGAGGTCCCCTTGGAAAACGTAGTATTTTTACCTTCTATGCTCTGAAGCCTAAGTAAAGGATGCTACTATCATGTCCTACATTTTTTCTGTGTACTAACAGCATTGTGATAACTGTAAGTGGATTTTTCTGTGAGGTATCTGGCATGTGTAAAACAAGGAAAGCTTGCCTGCATCTAATTAATCAGCAAGGGCTCCCTCTGCTGGTTAAGGAAGATGCCAGGCGCCCACAAAGAATATCATAGGTGTGAATTCTTAACAAGGAAATTTTTATGAAAACAAATCAGATATTATACAAAATCACCAAAAATCTCAATACATATGGAAAGTCTAGGATCTGCCTTTACCCTCCTTGTAAGCTAATAGGTTCGCCTATTTTGGTTTCATGAATGCTGGCAGAAGACATGAGACCTCTGGATCAGAGACATGGGACTTTATTACTCAGGACATGGCATGCATATGACAGTTCTCCTTTTCCTGAATGTGTATGGGGCTAGCATGGAGAGGCCCAGATGGATGTTTTACATGCAGTGGATTTGCGCCACATCTGACAAGCACTGAGCTTGGGGGACACACCATTGTCCCATCAAACAGTAAGTCAGTCCACTCTTTGTCTTGGAAGGAGACCTTATCCAGTTCCTCAAGGAACTGGAAACACACTCACTGCAAACACAACCTGAGAAATGGCCAGGCTAAACGGCAGCCAGGGCCTTGCATTCTTGAAATACCCAGCAAGACTTGCAGACATGCAAGAAACCCATGGAGAACTGTCTTCCTCAATAAATACTAGATGGCTATTATTGCTAATAATTTAAAGTTTCAACTTCATGAAAGTCATTGCAGAATTTATTTCTTCTTACTTTTTGTAGATGATTTATTTTACTAACTTTCCACCATACTATACTGTTGGTTAAAACTTTCTAAAACTAGAAGTGAAAATTTCACTACCTTTTATCAAATAGTAGTTGGTCCATTTAGTAGAATTAAAAATAAGGATAAGTGACAACTAATATTTCACAGAGTTTAAAATTTAAAAAAAGTTAAATTACCATAATGTGAGACTCGTCAGTTATACGCGAATACTTTCCAGAGTCCCTTTTGAAGTATTCACAGCGATAGAATTTTAAATGGGATAGAGTATTATAGAATGGCAGAAATCCATAGATAAGCCCTTAAACTTATAGCATCACAGAATTTAAAGCCTTCGGGTTTGACAGAAACCAATTATAATATTTTGACAGCTGGCTTTTATGTTCTTATTTTAGCATTAGCCAAAAATCTTGTACCACCACAGTGTAACAGTTTTAAATCAAGAAGTGGTCGAGTTTCCACTATTGCTATAAACATTTCTGCCTTGCCTTTATAGAATACTTGACTGTCTCCAAAGTGTTTTTGCACACCTTCTCTCCTTTGCACCTCACATTTACCATAAGGTTTAGGTAGAAGATTTTGCTATCTCCCTTTCATTATTGAGGAAACTAAGAAGCAGAGCAGTCACATGAGAGCTGGGAGCTGGTGCAGCCCATTCTGAAGAGCTGGGCTGTATTTGCACCCCATAGCTGCTCCCCCACTTCGCCACCAGCTTCCCCACTCTATCAGCTGAGAGGCTGCAGATGGCTGGTCACAGAAAACCTTACTCATACTTACTTCACCTGCAAGGAATTTACAGGCTTTCCTGACTGAGCAAGTCCAGGGGAGGGGCACACTTCCAGGGAGGTTTGCTGAGGGCGCATCTGTGGTCTGCCGTCCTCAGGGTGTGTGCTCCCTCCCAGGCTGACTCGTCTCATTAGAGTAAATTGCCCACAGCGATTCCAGGTCCAATGCCCACCCACCGTCACTCAGATGCAAAGGGATGTCCTTCTCTCAACCATCAAAGAACATTCTTGAGCAGCCTTCTAATTAGGCCAACCTAAACCAATAGTTTTGGCTGGGGCAGCCGATGGCGGGGGAGGTCATAGATGCTAAGCTGCTACCCTAACGTCCATTACACTAATAATTTTGAAAAGTGCTCACGATGCAACTCAGTTTGCAAGGTGCTTTCTATGGATAACTTGCTAAGCTTTAACTGTCTCTGAGGTCATGCGATAAATGCAATGCTTCATATGAATTAACTAATTTATTTTCCACACCAGTACAAAAACCTTATTAGGCAGGTGCTACTGTTATACTTGTTTTAGAGATTAGGAAACCAAAGCTGAGAGAGGTTAAGTGACTTGTCCAATGCCGCACAGCTCAGAAGTGAGAGATCCTAGATTCAAGCAGACAGGCTGATCCCAGAGCCCACATGCTTATCCACGGCACCAAGCCACTGCCTGTGGGAGAAGGAAAAACAGGAGTCCTGTGGCTACATGAATTTGGGAAGTCCTGCATAACTTATTCCCGTCTTGGAGACTCGCAGTGCACATTAGGATAAGAATATTCTGAGAAATCCTGCAGGAAAGAAATTTATGTAACTTGCTTAACTCAACATTTCCCAAACTCACATTGCTACAGAGCTTTTCTTGTCTAACACCTCCAGGGAATAGCTTTCCACCCATTTATCTGTCTTCAGTGAGGTACTCTGTCATATGACTACAATAAAATTCATGATAAATCAGCTCCTTTTCCATGGAGAGCCTTTGTTTTCCTGGTTTTGCTTTGCGTTGGCAAGTTCAATCAAGGCTCAGGGTCCCACGGTGCTGCTGTCTCTTCCCTGTTATACTGCCCTGATTGACAATGCAGTGATGGTCAGTGGGGGCTCTGTGTGGAGGGGAGACTGCCTCCTAGGCTGGCATCTCATCTGTTTCTAGTACTTTTCTAAGTGAGAGTGTTTGGACACTGAACAAAATGAGTATTGGTAAGACAAAAATAGAGCAGCACTAACACTTCTGATCCCAACATTTTATTTTTTTTTTTTTTATTTTTATTTTTTTTTGAGACAGAGTCTTGCTCTGTCGCCCAGGCTGGAGTGCAGTGGCCGGATCTCAGCTCACTGCAAGCTCTGCCTCCCGGGTTTACGCCGTTCTCCTGCTTCAGCCTCCCGAGTAGCTGGGACTACAGGCGCCCGCCAACTCGCCGGGCTAGTTTTTTGTATTTTTTAGTAGAGGCGGGGTTTCACCGGGTTAGCCAGGATGGTCTCAATCTCCTGACCTTGTGATCCGCCCGTCTCAGCCTCCCAAAGTGCTGGGATTTATCCCAACATTTTAAAGAATTATACAGGAGTGCTCACTTAGCTTTTAGTAAATAGAGAACAGTTTGTCCTTGCAGACATTCCTCAGGAAGAGAGAGGACGAGGCACTACTAATAATTAGGTGGTTCTGAGCTGTTTTAGTCCATTCTCTCCATTCTCTCATTGCTATAAAGAAATACCTGGTTTTAAAAAAAAAAAAAAAAAGAGGAGGGTGAGTTGGTTCACAGATCCCCAGGCTGTACAGGAAGGACAATGCTGGCATCTGCTGGGCTTCTGTGGAGGCCTCAGGAAACTTCCAATCATGGCAGAAGGGGAAGTGGGAGCAGGAGCAAGAGAGAGAGGAAGAAGTACTACACAGTTTTAGATGACCAGATCTTATGAGAGCACTCACTCAGTATCACGGGATGGATGGTGCTAACCCATTCATGAGAAATCCATCCCCATGATCCAATCGCCTCCCACCAGACCCCACCTCCAACACTGGGGATTACAATTCAACGTGAGATTTGAGTAAGGCAACATCCAAGCTCTGTCATGGGCCCTTCAGATGGGAATGTGTGCCGAGTGCTCCCCACTGTTACAAAGTTATTTCACTTCTGTGGCCCCGTGTGTCACATACAAAACACTCTCCCTCCAGGCTCCTGACTTGATGTCTGAGCATCTGATTTGGGCAGGGTCTGTCTTCATTTCCTCATGTTTTTGTAATGTGTCTCTTGTCCACAAAGTCAACCGTCAGTCCATTGTCATTTGCTGCTCTGGTACAATTTCCTGAGGCCACTTGTTTTTCAAAGCATACAACTGGGAAGAGATCGTTTTTATTTGAGTCAATAAAAAAGTCACTGACTCCAAAGCTACTTCAGGCTGAGAGCAGGTACGTGTGCATGGCAGCTCTAACCTGGGAGCCCGCCTTTGACTTCACAGCCATCTTGATGTTCAGGCTCCCTACTGGCTCTACATTTGCCTGTCTGCTCTCCAGGAGATGCATTTGGAATCTCAGCATTTTTGTCATCGACTGAGTGCAGAAAGTCAGTCTTGGCATTATTGCCCATCAGCAACTTGTGGTCACTGGCCAGGTAGTTCTCAATCTCATGGTGATGCAGAAACTTGTACTGGAGGATTAGGGCTCTCCATTAGTCACTGTCCTGAGAAAGTGATTATTTATTCTACAGAAAATCTATTCTTTTCAGGATGTGCCAGCTTACATGGCTCAACCCAGACAGGGTGCCAAGACCTGGGAGGACCAGTGCATGACTGCTGCTCTTCTAACTTCTTCTCCAGCAGAGCACAAATAATTCTCTCCATGCTGCCGAGGCCTCATTACTCTCACTACAGCACTTCCAGATACCATAAATCCATCGTCATCCCGGGATACAGGCCTGGAGTTAGGGAGGAGAAGTCTAGGGACAGAAAACTCAACACCTCTTCTTTAACACTCCAGGACCAATGTGGAGCTGGGATTCTGGGCAAACACATCCTTCCACTCTGCCGCACAGCCCTGGCTGAGATCTATTGGCCTCCCAGGCATTTGAAAGCCAGATCCATCTTTTTTCTTGTTTTCCCTGGAGACATCAGCAGATTTTGTGTCCCCGTATTTGTCAAAGTATCAAGACCCCGGGGTTGGCGATATTTGCAAAACAAGGGAGGGGCCCAGAAGCCTCAGCAACCATGACTGGACACATTTGATGGCAACTGACTCACTTCCTGTAACACAGACACTCTCATCCCTTGGCCTTGTCCTCAAAGTGCCCGCTCTGTTCTCTGGGAGTCTCAGCCTGCCTGTAATTGAGAAGTAACTGCTTGAATCTGTCCATGGCCTTTGCCATGATCAGACCACCAACATCTGGGACAATCTGGGAGTATATTTGCTGGGGACAGTCACGGAGACAGATCCAGGACACTTGAGAGTTTAAATAGTGGCTGTTTGGACACTCAGAGCACAGTGATGTTCAGAAATGTTTGGTGCTGCCTCTGAAGAAAGCATGGAAGGAGAGAGGTACAGTCATGAATCTACATTGACTGCATTTCTCTAAGTGAGCCATGAACCTTCCTCAAAACCCTTTTAGATGGCTGTTGCTTTCTGGAATTTCTCTATGTGGTGGTGAAATTAACATGAGTTGACTTTGATGTCTAGTTTTGATATCTAGTCTAAAGTGAGGGAATAGGTGAGAGAACAGATTCTAGAGAAAGAATGCTTGAGTCCTAGTTCTGAATGCTGTTCCTTAGCCCTAATAAGCCTCAGTTTCCTCATGTATAAAATGGGTATAAGAGTATATCATGCAGCCTCACAGGACTGCTGGATTAACAGCGTTAACACATGTGAGGGAGATTATAAATGTCCACACCTCCATCCCTCCCTATGTCATCTATGTCTTTGCATTGTGGTTCTGTAGCTCCTCCCATCGAGAGGCAGAGTCTCTTCTTTGAGTCTGAGCTGGCCCTGTGACATTCTGGCTGATAGAACTGGGTGGAAGCAGCATCCTGCCATTTCTGAGTCAGCCTCAGGAGGCCATGCATTCTTTCACCTCCCCTCTTGGGAACCCATTGCCACCCTGTGAACACAATGAAGCCAGGCTGGTGGGTGATGAGAGACAAGTGGCCCAGTTGCCCTATGACCCTTGCCATCTGATGGTTAACCGTGAGAGATCTGAGTGAAGCTCTCTGAGACCAGCCAGCTTCAGCCACGCCACCCTCCAGCTGACCACAGATAAAAGTACAAGCCCGGCCAAGATCAGCCAAGCTGAGCCCCATCCACCCAGAGATTCATGAGGAATAATAAATGGTTCTTGGTTTAAGCCAAGCTCAGGCTACTATTCGAAATATCATAGGCTGAGTGGATTCGTCAACAGACAGTTATTTTCAGTCCAAGTTCATGGTGCCAGCAGGTTCTGTCTTTGGTGACGGCACACTTCCTAGCTTGCAGGTGGGTGCCTTCTCACTGTGTCCTCACATAGCACAGAGGCTGCACTTTCTTCCTCTTCTTATAAGGGCACTACTCCTATTGTGGGGGCTCCACCCTCATAAACTCACTTAAACCTAATCACCTCCCAGAGGCCCCACCTCCTAATGCCACTGCATTGGGGAGGAGGGCTTCAGCATACGAATTTGGTGGTGGGGTGCACAATCATTTTGTTCATAAAAGGCACTAGTTCTGTAGTTATTTGCTAACTGACAAACAAAACCTAACTGATATCACATGTAAAGGCTTCAATGGGCATATATTAAGCGCTCAAAAAATATGAGCCATTATTATTGTCCAACACAACAACTTAAAAAGACAGATTTTCATCCAATATACAAACCTGAAATTTGTAGAATCAAGAATGGCCTTGTCTTCCCACACCTTATAGTTATAAAGAAGAGGTCACATTATTTTTAAAAATAAGCAACTTCAACAAATGTTTTCAATTCATTTATTATAAAGGGTTTCAACTGTGGCAAGTCTTTTGTGCCATGTCCTTTCATATGAAAGATACAGTGGCTGAAAATGGACTGGTAGGGGAGAGATAGTTAGTGAACAATAGCAAATGGTTGTAATTTTTCACGATGGAAGAACACGGAGCTAAAGGTCGATGATAGCAGTGGAACTCTCACAGAGCTTTCTGAGATGGAGAATGGGACCACTTTCCTGATCGTTTCTACTATGGGTTTGAATGCTTACACAGTAGCATGGTCTTTATGAGGTCAGAAACCATGGAAAATGGGAAAAGAAGCTAAATTAAGGAATGAGAGCAGGGTGAGAATACAGAAAATCAAGAAAACATCAAGGGCTGAATAAATCATTTTCGTAGGTAAGAACTCCAGCTCCTGAGCTCACCCCAGGTGAGTGATTAGAGATGGCTTATTTTGAAATGCATTTCCACAGTAGAGGGGGGGTCATAGAATGCCAGAATTCTGTAGCCAGCAAGGACTCCAGAGGCCCTGTCCTAGCAGAGCAGTTTACTGACATCTGCCATCTCTTCCTAGGTAGGTTCACTGTTAGCTGCTGTGAGCAGGAATGCTGCCTTTAACTTAGCATTCCCTATTTCTCTAAGAATATATATTACTATAATTCTGTTTTCAGTTTGATGTTGATACACAACTGTTCCAACAAATTAATGTTCCCATCTTTGGTTGACTCATTTGGCCAGAAAGCAAGTTCACAGATTTTCCATGCCATCCCTCCAAAGAAAAAAACATAAGTGTGTCATTGTGTTTTCATGCTAACGAGCATTAAAAAAATTAATGCTTGGAGGCTCTCCAGCCCGGTAAATGAGTGGATATAAATACATACTTCAGTAGTGTGTCAGAAAATACAGATTGTCAACTAAATAGCCATTCTCTTTTTATCTTCTTTTTTTAATCAACCTAACCCAATTTTGTCTGGGGCAGCAGCATTGCTATTACAAAAAAAAAAAGAAAAAAAAACCTCTCCCAGGCTCTTTTGCAGCCAGTTGTATTCTATGACACTGTTTACAACAAGTCTGGTAAAACCACTGAGGTTGAGTGACTCTCCTGAATGCAATAGAACCCAACTGTAACTGTCATGAACCGGGGGCCACTTGTCTCTATGTAGACAACTCAACTAAACTGTAAGACACTATGACACAAGGAAATGCCAAAGTGTTACATAAAGCATTGTAATGTACCACCACAAACAATGAAACACATCTAGAAGTTGAAAGGGAAACGTGTGTGTGTGTGTGTGTGTGCGCGTGTTGCAGAGGTGGAGGTAACATTGTTAACAGTATTGTGTTCCTTGAAGACCAAGCCATAGTGTCCATACTGATTCATGGTTGTTTCTAAAGCTCAAGTCCTGTGAGAAAAGTACACCCGGAACCCTGAACTTAAATAAATGTCTTTACTCATCTGAAGGCCAACCCAATTTTATGGGCCAAATTGAAATTGACTCCAACCTTCCTTTTGTTTTGGGGCCATGGAGTCTGCATGTCTCCCGTAGCCCATTCATTCATTAAACATTTGTTGAGCACTTACTCTGGGCCTGGCTCTGGAATACCAGAGTAAGTTACATTCGGAAAACTAAATTCCATGTCACAAATGAGTAGGGCTAGCTTGGACTGGGGCATTTGGAATATTCATGTGCCAAGCATAAGACTTCTGGTTTGTGACGTGCAGTGGTGATGGTGATGGGAATCAACTGCTGTGTAGGAGCAGCTGTAATTTGAACCAGAGTATTTTGTTCTGCGTCAGGTGCATCAATAACTTCTGAAATAATCTACATTTCCAAAGTCACTTTAATCCATTCTTAGTCTTCGCTTTTATGAATTCTGAACTCCTAAATGTGTCTAGGGTTTGAATCCAAAGATAAATAGTTTCCATTTCTATCCCTGGTTAGAAACAACATACAAATGGAAAAGTTGGGTTCAAAGGCACATTAATCACTCATTACAAGAGATGCCAATAGATGGCCTGGTCTTCATACCACTTCTCCATTTCACAGGAAATCTGGCAACACTTCATCATTACTGGGCCCTTATTAATCACTTTCCTCTGTATATTTTATAACAGTATTTGTCACTATAGTGATTCCCTGAAAACTGAGCTGGTAAGCCAGCAGAGACGCCTTCCTCCTTTGAGCAGGCTAAAATTAACTGCTCATTATGAAGTGCCACAGGAAAGCTACTAATGTGTCTTGTCCAGGAACAGTCACTTATATCTATCACTGCTTAATGATGTGAGCTATGAAGTCTCCGTGTTCAACACTCATACCCTACCCTTCCCTAAGAGACTGGATGATCTGAGCTCCCCACTCCAGAAACTTAGCCATTGTTTGCAGCAGCATTTAGGTTCACTTTTAAGCGATTGCTGCTAAACAAATTTACACTTGTCTGCCTTGACTGCTCTTTGGTAATTCAGCACAAGGGTCCTAGAATAACCCAATATAAAACAAGCTAGTGGAAAGTAAGTGCCTCTTACTGCAAGGTAACATTAACACCCACAGCACTGTAAGCAACCATAAAGGAATTCCAAGTCCTCTCCGAAAGTGGACATTATTGGATCATGATTATGAATTTGCATACAAAGTCTCAGACTGTCTGCTTTCTACTTGCTGTTTATGCTACTTGGCAGGCATTTGAAAGCTAAGACAGGACTTCTGGGAAGATGAAGTAGGTGTGCTCTTCCTGTCTCCTCCCACCAAGTACAACTAAGAACGCTGGACATTACATATAAAACACTGAAAGGTACAGAGAAGAAGCCAGGCTGGCTAGAGACCTGAGAAACATGATATGGGTTTCCTGTGTTTTCTTTTTGTTTCTCATATCCCGGACTTAAAGCTGAAGAAGCTGGCAACTGGGAAGTGCCAACAGGAAGAGGCATTAAAAAGCCCCAAGAAAAGCTGATCCTTCCTAGGTAAGGGACCAGAAAAGAGGCAGCCTATCAAGACAGAAAACTTTCACAAGGTAACCTCCCTGCCCCAGCCAAACACCACAGAAATAACGATGAGCCCACTCTCATAACATGTCAACAAAGGCCAGGTTGGGAGCCTAGATTCCCACTCTCTCTGGGTTATAAGGGAGTGCCCCATCCATTCCGCTCCCTACCCCACCAGGGTGGTGTCAGTGGACACCACATGGGGAGGCTGGACTTGCACTCCCACTCAGCACTAATGAAGTGCCCCTCCCTCTGCCAGCTGTGCTGGTGTCAGAGAGGCCTAGAGGAGAGTCAGGAATGTAGCCCACTGCAATGAGATCATCTCTGCCATAGTATCGAGGAGGCCTCATGAGGAACGGTCCTCTTCTTCACAACCAGGGACGTATCGATGGAACTCCCAACACCCAGAGCAGTGAGGCGACACCACCACTGTCAATGGAGACTGAGTGGAAAACCTGGGCTTCTATCCAACCTCAAGGTAATGAGGCAGCACCCTCCCCCGTCCCCGTCCCCAGCAGTGTCAGAGGACGATCACCAAAATCAAGGGTTTAAATAAGATCTTGAGTCTCATGACATAATACTTAAGTGTTTGGGTTTCCGTCCGAAATCACACATTATAACAAGGAAAAGGAAGATCTTGAATTGAATGATGAAAGAAAATCACAGCATGCCTACACTGAGATGACACAGACGCTAACATTATCTGACAAAAATTTTTAAGCAGCCTAGATAAAAATACTTTGATCAACAGATACAAACATGCTTGAAACCAATGAAAACATAGTCTTGGCAAAGAAACAGAAAGTCCCCATAAGAAATAGAAAAAAAAAAAAAACAAATAAAAATTTTAGAACTGAAAAATATAACCAAAATAAAAAACTCAATGGATGGTCTCAACAGAATGGAAGGGACAGAAAAAAGAATCCGTGAAGAGGACAAAATAGTAGAATGTACCCAATCTGAATAACCAAGAAACCAGACTGAAAGAAATAGAAAGCAGATTCTCAGAGACCTGTGGTACTGTCACAAAACCTCTAACATTTGTGTCAACAGAGTCTCAGAAGGAGAGGAGAAAGTGGACATGCCTGAAAAGTGCCCAAAGGAATGATGGCCCAAAACTTTGTAAATTTAACAAAAGACAAGCCTTCAGATTAAAGAAGCAAAGTGAATCCAAAATAGGATAAACCCAAAGGAATCAAGTCATAATTTAAAACATCATAATTAAACTTCCAAAAACTAGGACAAAGCAAAGCAAATTTCTAAAAAAATCTAAAGAAAAACAATACCTCATTTATAAGGGGAAAACAATTCAAGTGACAGACTTCTCATCAGTAGCCATGGAGGCCAGAGGAATGGCACAGTGATTCAAGTGCTGAAAGAAGAGGATCATTAGACTAAAAATCTACATCCAGTGAAAATATCCTTGAGGAATAAAAGGAAATTCAAAAGATCCTCTAATTAAGGAAAACCAAGAGGATTTGTTGCCAACAGGACTACCCTAAAAGAATGGCTACGAGTTCTCTAAACAGAAAGGAAAGAATGAAAGAAGAAATCTTGGTACCTCAGGTAGGAAGAAAAGAACAGCAAGTGAGAATATGGGTAAATACAACAGACTTTCCTTCTCTTAAGTCTTCTAAGTTCTTTCTAAGTCCCTTCTAAGAAAGAAAAACACAGAACAAACAGAAACCAAAATATAAAACATACTTAACTCCTAACTTATAAATATTTGCATGTAGTCTAAACATAACCTAACTATATGTTGTTTATAAGGAACTCATTTCAAACATAATGATATAGCCAGGTGGAAGGTTAAAGGATGGAAGAACATATATTATGCAAATATTAATCGAAGGAATGGAGGAGTACCTACATTAATATCTGATAAAGTAGGCTAAAGAGCAAAAAGAAAAAGAAAAAATACCAGCGACTGAGAGGGACATTACATAATAATAAAAAGTCAATCCATCAGAAGGCATAGTAATCCTAAATGTGTATGCACCAAACAACAAAGCCACAAAATATGTGAAGCAAAAACTGACAGAACTTAAAGAAATATACTGATCCATAATTATAGTTGAAGACTTCAACATCTGTCCTTCAACAACTGTTAGGACAACTAGAACTTCAACATCTGTCCTTCAACAATTGTTAGGACAACTAGGCAGAAGACCATCAAGGAAATAGAATAAATCAACAACACTACAGGTTCTAATCAACATTTATGGAATATTTCCCCTAGCAAGCAGAACGTACTTTTTTTCCAGAGATCCAAAGAAAATACACCAAGATAGACCACATTCTGTGCCATTTTTTAAAATCTCAACAAATTTAAATGTATTGAAGTCATTCTCTGACCACATAGAAACAAACCAGAAATCAAAAATGAGAAAATATCCAAACATGTGGAAACTAAAAACTCTCTGAAACACCTCTGAAAATCCATGGATCAAAGAGGATGTCTCAAGAGAGCTAAAAAAATACATTGAAGTCAATGAAAATGAAAATACAGCATATTAAAACTTGTGGGAAACAGCTAAAGTCGTGCTGGAAGGGAAATTTATACCACTAAGTGTGTACATTAGAAAAGAGGAGAGTTTCAAATTAATAATTTAATTTCCCAGCCCAAGAACCTAGAAAAAGAACAAAATTAACTAAAGCAAGCAGATGGAAGGAAATAACAGTAAGAGCAGGAATCAATGATACTGAAAAGAGAAAAATAAGAAAGAATGTCAGGTTTTTTTTAAGTTAGTACATTGAAAAGATCTATAGACTTGGCAAACCTCTAGTAAAATTGACAAGACTAAGGGAGAAAACCCAAAACGTCAAAATCAGGAAGGAAACTGGAGATCTCACTTTCCTTGCAAACATCAAAAGGATAAGAGGCCGGTGCATGCGGAGGACAGAACCCAAAGGGGCACACTCCTGGGCTGGCTGGTGTTCAAGCTGGAGGCTGCTCAGTGTTCTAAGGCAAATCTGATGTTCTGTAACAATGCTTGAAATAAATACCAGCCATCTCTATGAGCAACAGTTTCAGCTCTTGGCAGACACGTGTAACCTTATTGACGAAAATGACAATGAAATTGGGGCTGAGACCAAGAAGAATTGTCACCTGAATAAGAACACTGAAAAATGATTATTGCATTGGGCTTTTAGTGTCTTTTTTTTTTTTTTTAATTATTATACTTTAAGTTCTAGGGTACATGTGCACAATGTGCAGGTTTGTTACATATGTATATATGTGCCATGTAGGTGTGCTGCACCCATTAACTCGTCATTTATATTAGGTATATCTCCTAATGCTATTCCTCCTCCCTACCCCATCCCCACAACAGGACCCGGTGTGTGATGTCCTGTGTCCAAGTGATCTCATTGTTCAATTCCCACCTATGAGTGAGAACATGCGATATTTGGTTTTCTGTTCTTGCGATAGTTTGCTGAGAATGATGGTTTCCAGCTGCATCCATGTCCCTACAAAGGACACAAACTCATCCTTTTTTATGGCTGCATAGTATTCCAAGGTGTATATGTAACACATTTTCTTGATCCAGTCTGTCACTGATGGACATTTGGGTTGATTCCAAGTCTTTGCTATTGTGAATAGTGCCGCAATAAACATATGTGTGCATGTGTCTTTAGAGCAGCATGACTTATAATCCTTTGGGTATATGCCCAGTAATGGGATGGCTGGGTCAGATGGTATTTCTAGTTCTAGATCCTTGAGGAATCGCCACATGGTTTTCCACAATGGTTGAACTAGTTTACAGTCCCACCAACAGTGTAAAAGTGTTCTTATTTCTCCACATCCTCTCCAGCACTTGTTGTTTCCTGATTTTTTAATGATTGCCATTCTAACTGGCATCAGATGGTATCTCATTGTGGTTTTGATTTGCATTTCTCTGATGGCCAGTGATGATGAGCATTTTTTCATGTGTCTGTTGGCTGCATGAATGTCTTCTTTTGAGAAGTGTCTGTTCATATCCTTTGCCCACTTTTTGATGGTGTTGTTTGTTTCTTTCTTAAAATTTGATTGAGTTCTTTATAGGTTCTAGATATTAGCCCTTTGTCAGATGAGTAGATTGCAAAAATTTTTTCCCATTCTGTAGATTGCCTATTCACTCTGATGGTAGTTTCTTTTGCTGTGCAGAAGCTGTTTAGTTTACTTAGATCCCATTTGTCTATTTTGGCTTTTGTCGCCGTTGCTTTTGGTGTTTTAGACATGAAGTCCTTGCCCATGCCTATGTCCTGAATGGTATTACCTAGGTTTTCTTCTAGGGTTTTTATGGTTTTAGGTCTAACATTTAAGTCTCTAATCCATCTTGAATTACTTTTCGTATAAGGAGTAAGAAAAGGATCCAGTTTCAGCTTTCTACTTATGGCTAGCCAGTTTTCCCAGTACCATTTATTAAATAGAGAATCCTTTCCCCATTTCTTGTTTTTGTCAGGTTTGTCAAAGATCAGATGGCTGTAGATGTGTGGTATTATTTCTGAGGGCTCTGTTCTGTTCCATTGGTCTATATCTCTGTTTTGGTACCAGTACCATGCTGTTTTGGTTACTGTAGCCTTATAGTATAGTTTGAAGTCAAGTAGTGTGATGCCTCCAGCTTTGTTCTTTTGGTTTAGGATTGTCTTGGCAATGTGGGGTCTTTTTTGGTTCCATACAAACTTTAAAGCAGTTTTTTCCAATTCTGTGAAGAAAGTCATTGGTTTATTCAACACCGAAAATAAGCTCCTGCTAGAGGAAAGCTCAGATGCTAAGGCTACCTTTCCAGGTTGCTTTACCAATACTTGTTGTGGTCATCTATTAGGCAATTCAGGCAAGCTTGAGGAAAGTGATGACCTTGAAGTAAGGCAAGCAGCATAGAAGCATCTGAAAGCTGAGTTAGGAATCCCCATGGAAGCAGTTCCTCCAGAAGAAATTAATTATTTAACATGAATTCACTATGAGGCTCGGTCTGATGGTATCTGGGGTGAACATGAAATTGATTACATTTTATTTGTGAGGAAGAATATCACTTTTAGTCTAGATCCCAATGAGATTAAAAGTTTTCTCAAAGGAAGAACTCAAAGAACTTCTGAAAACAGCAGCTAGTTGTAAAATTAAGAGAACACCATGGTTTCCAATTATTGTAGAGGCTTTCCTTGTTAAACGGTGGGATAGCTTAAATCATTTGAATCAGTTTGTTTATCACAAGAAAATACTTAGAATGTGAATATAGAGATGAATGATTACTGAAAAAATTCTCTACTTGGTAAATTTAAAATGATTGTTTTGTTTTAAATTTTGTTCCCTATTAGGGGAACTCTCATATGATACACTGATACTTTACAACCTGCTTGGAAAAAATAATTAACTTATAACTTTGTATTACACACCCAGGATATATGCTCTGTTTGTAGAAGACGTTTATGAGTAGATTATTGTAAAATGAGAGAGCAAATAAAACTTAATTTAAACTGTTCAAAAAAAATGATAATAAGGGAATACAATGAACAATTCTATACATATAAATCTGACAAATTAGATGATACGAAGCAATTCCTTGAAAAACTCAAACTACTACAATACTAAATAATTATTTCAAAAATCATTGTGTTAGCCCTGAAACTATTAAGACAATTTAATTCATAATTAACAAACTCTCAGAAAGGAAATCTTCAGGTCCAGGTGGTGTCACTGGAGAATTCTACCACACATGTAAAGAAGAATTAGTGCCAACTCTGCAGAATCATTTCAGAAAATAGAAGAACACGTCCCAGTTCAGAACTAGAAAAACACAGTACAACAAAAGCAACAAAGCCTGGTGTCCCTCATGAATATAGTATACAAATCTTCAGCAAAATATTAGCAAATATAGTCCTACAATATGTAAAAAGAATTACACTCAGTACCAACTGGGTTTTATTTCAAAGATGCAATGCTGGCTCAGTATTTGAAAAGCAATCATTGCAATCCACTATAATGCAGACTAAAAAAGAAAAATCACATGATTGTGTAGTCAGATGAGCTATACCCCCAAGAAAAATCACATGATTATACCAAACAATGCAGAAAAAGCAGTTAACGAAATTCAATACTCATTCATGATTTTTACAAACTCTCAAAAAATTAAGAATAGAGAGAAACTTCCTCTACTTGATAAAGAACGTCTACAAACACCCTGAGGCTAACATTATACTTAATATTACAAATGAATGACTGAATGTTTTCCCCCTAAGGTTGAGAACAAAGTAAATATGTCTACCGTAACATTCTTATTCAACATAGTGCTGGAAGCTCTATCGAACCATTGTAAAAAGGCAAGAAAAGGAAACAAAGGGCCACAGATCAGAGAAGAAGCTCATGAACCAGCCCCTATTTGCAGATGACACACGGTCTACATATAAAGCCACAAAGAACCTGAAAAGAAAAAACTCCTAGAACTAATAAGTGAGCTCAGCAAGGTCATGGACACAAAATAAACATAAAGAAACCTATTGTATTTCTATGTACCAGCAATAAACACAGGGACACATGGCCTTTCAGTGGAAAGCAAAAATGCAATACCATTAAAATTGATTAAAAAAAAAAAAAACAGTACGAATGTAACAAATCATACACAGGACTTGTAAGCCAGAAATTACACAATGTTGATGGAAAAAGAGATAATTTAATAAACAGAGAAACATACGGTGTTGATGGATTGGAAGACTCAAGTAGGAAAGATGCCAATTCTCCCCAAAACTGATAAACAGGTTTAACACAATTTCTATCATAATCTCAGCAAAAGTTTTTGTAGATATAAACAGACAATTGCAAAAGATATATGAAGAGACAAAGGGATGAGAATAGCTATAATTTTGAAAAAGAAGAATAATGTGGGAAGAATCAGTGCCCAATTTCAAAGCTTATATAACTATACTAATCAAGACTGTGTAGTATTGGCAGAGGGATAAACATGTATATCACGGGATCAACTAAAGAACCCAGAAGTCGACCCATGCAAATATGTCCCACGGATTTTTGACAAAGTTGCAAAAGCAATTTAATGGTGTAAAGATAGCTTATGAGCAAATGGTGCTGGAGCAATTGGACATCCAAAGGCAAAATAAAATGAGCCTCAACCTAAGTCTCAAACATCGTACAAAAATTAACCCAAAATGTGTCATGGACTTAAACTTAAAAAGTAAAACTATAAAACTTTTAGGAAATGCATAGGAGAAAATATATGTGATATAGCTTTTGTCAAAGAGTGCTTAAATAGATATCAAAAGCACAATTAATAACAGAAAAGAATTGATACATTGGACTGCATCAAAATTCAAAACTTTTTCTCTGTGAAGGATCCTATTTAGATCCTATTAAGACAAGTTACAGATTAGGAGAAAATACTTGTAAGACACATATCTGACTAAGAACCTATCTAGAACATATAAAGAACTGTCAAAACTCAACAGTAAAAAAAAAAAAAATCCTTTATAAAATGAGCAAAAGAGATAAAGAGACATTTCATTGAAGAAGATACATAGGTGCAAATGAGCACATAAAAAGATGCTCAACATCATTAGCCACAGAAATGCAAATTAAATAAGATGCATAGCCATGAGATACCACTGCATACCTATCACAACGGCTAAAATTTAAAAATAGTGATAACACCACATGCTAACAAGGATGTTGAGAAAGTGAATCACTCATACATTGCTGGTGAGAATGTAAAATGATATAGTCACTCTGGAACTCCGGAAGACAGTTTGAAAATAAAACAGTTTGAAAAGAAAAAACTAAACATACAATGACAATACAAGTTAGCAGTTGCTCTCTCAAGCATTTATTCTAGAGAAATGAAGATTTATGTTCACACAAAAATCTGTACAAGAATGTTCAACTTTATTTGTCATAACCAAAACCTGAGAAGAACCCAGGTGTCCTTCACTGAGTGAATGGTTAAATGAGTTACCCACATAACAATATAAAGAAATGAACTATTGGTACACACAACATATATGAATCTCCAGAAAATTATTCTGAGTGAAAAAATGTCACACACCACAGGATTCATTTATATAACATTTTTTGAAATTACGAAATCACCAAAATGTTGGCAAGTGGCACTGGCGAAAATTTGTAATATAAATAAAAAGTCATAGAATTGGAGAACAGATTAGTGGTTGCCACATTTCAGGTGGGTGCACAGGGGAAGGAGGAGGGTGTGGCTACAAAAGGGCAAAGGGAGGTGTCCTCATGGTGATGAAAGGTTCTGCGCCTTGACTGTGTCAATATCCGTGCCTTAGGCATTGTTCTATAGATTTGCAAGATGTTACCACGGGGGGTGGGGGGGGGGGGGGGATTGCATAAAGTAACATGGGATCCCTCTGTATTGATCAGTATCGATCACTTTGTATTTGTTTTCACAACTGCAAATGAACCTACAATTATTTCAAAATTAAAAGTTCAATGTTTTAAAAAGTTAATGACAACTCCTTGGTGTCCAAAGCCAGATAGGAATTAAAAAAAAAAAAAGATTTTTGTCATTTTTACTGCTTCCCACCTACACTCTCCTGCAGCTGGAAAGTGTTCATCTTTCATGAACATTTTGCAAAGACACTGAACAAATTACTGTACTTACTTGGGCATTAAACACTATAGTGTTTCCTCTCAGCAGTATAATGGGTTCCTTGGTTTAGAGATCATAGAAAGTTTGACTAAAAAGGGCAGTATAGACAAGGGCCAAACACTAGCCTAAGTTTAGAGATGCCCTCAGAATCTGTGTTGCAAAACTCACTTAGCCTCTTTGGTCTCAATTTCTCCACCTACAAAATGGACCTGAATGTTGCCATTGTATTATAAACCAAATTCTATGGAATTAACATTATGCCATGATGAAGAAACATATCATCCTGTTTCATGCCTCCTCCTTAATAAGCTGTTAGTCAAAGAAGCACTTGGCTATGTTGTTCTTTTTCATTCTCCTTGTGTCAAAGGCTCCATACATAGGTGAGCACCTCTGTCCCTCCACTGAGCCCCACTCCCTTGCCAACTGGAAGGACTCCCTCACGTCCTCCACGCAGCTCCCTACATGACACAAGCAGGGGTAAATGGCCTTCGGTGAGCAAGAATGTGCATGATCTAAGAACAAACCCAATAATCTCAATAATAATAATAATAGTTTCCATTTATGGGGTGTTTATTACATAAGTTCTATTTTAAGAACTCTATAGGGTTTCATTTTATTATTTTACTTCATTTTTTTTTTTGAGACAGAGTTTAATTCTGTTGCCCACGCTAGAGGGCAGTGGCATGATCCCAGCTCACTGCAGCCTCTGCCTCCTGGGATCAAGCAATTCTCCTGCCTTGGCCTCCCAAGTAGCTGGGATTACAGACGCACGCCACCGTGCCCAGCTAATTTTGGGGTTTTTTTTGTTTTTGTTTTTGTTTTTTTAGTAGAAAAAAAGGGCTTCACTATGTTGGCCAGGCTGGTCTCCAACTCCTGACCTCAGGTAATCTGCCCACCTCGGCCTCCCAAAATGCTGGGATTGCAGGAGTGAGCCATCACGCCTGTCCCAGAATTTAATTTTTTTTAAAGCAGCTGAAGGCAATGAGCATTACTCTAGGCGTATGATACAAAATGGCAGCCCCATGCCCAGCAGCAGGCTGTGCACACACAGTTGCAGCGGCTCCAGAGAGCAGGGTGCTCTCCAGGCCTACACAAGCCTACACACAGGCCATCACGCCTGTCCCAGAATTTAATTTTTTTTAAAGCAGCTGAAGGCAATGAGCATTACTCTAGGCGTATGATACAAAATGGCAGCCCCATGCCCAGCAGCAGGCTGTGCACACACAGTTGCAGCGGCTCCAGAGAGCAGGGTGCTCTCCAGGCCTACACAAGCCACCGAAGGCTGCCTGCCACGGACTGTGCTCCAACAGAGCCTGAGGAAGGTCAGCTCTCAGGCCAGAGAATCCCAGGGATGCGGAGGCAGCCCAGGAAGGACCCAAACTGCACCGGGAAAGTTCTCCCACCACCAGGGTCACCAGCCAGAGTGACTCTGGGTCCCAGGACAACTGCAGCTGATTTCAAAGACTCTCTTAGAATCCAAATTCTCATTTAAAGGCAAAGATACAATATTACATTTTTATCTCTTTCTCTGACTCATAATACGCAAAAACTCACTGTCCACATTCAAAGTCGATATGTCACCCCTTACTGTGGAAGATTCTGGCCCTACTGCTCACTCTAGCCTGATGTTCAGTGACTCAGTGCCAGGAGGTTGCCAGTGCCCTTTGGGAGTTATTCCCTGGTAGCCAATAGAAAGCGTGACGAATTGTCAAACTCCTCATCTGCTGGTGTCTCCTTATTTGCAATCACACTTCCTTGGATTAGGAACACCTGATTGCCCGGATCACATTAAGGAGAGATGAAGAGGTTCTCCGTGCCCCGTGCTGGGCCCTGGAGGTACCACCCGTGGGCTGACATGGTCCATGGAAGAGCAGGGGCATCCTCTGGGAGAGTTCCACCTCTCAGTGTGTCCAGGACTGAGGCTGCAACTCAGCCGCAGCAGCACACGTGCAAAAATAAACAACCAAATCAGCGATGGAGGAGTGAGACCACAGAAACCGGGCGGGCGGCGGATACAGACACAGCCATCCTATGCATTTAGTCTGGGAGCTGCAAAAGCTTACGGCAAGCTTGTTTTATGGTTCTATAGGAGCCAATTATGACATTTTAATGATCCATTCCATTAATATTGTATCATTGTGTCAATCTGGAATGCATTTGAATCAAAAGCCCCCCTTCACACGGTCTCCTTTGTTGTATTTTCTTGTTGGCTCATTTTATCAACATCTGCTATGTTTAGACAATATGAATTAAAACTAAGGAATGCTGTTTGTACTCAACTACTTTTGTTGAGAGTGTAACATCCCAAGATTGGCAGTGTTTATGTAAATCAGTGTGGCTGACACAGCCATCATAAACAAATGAGGAAAATATAACAAACACATTGTTCACGCAGGAAATGTTTGTTTTGAGAGTTGGCTTTGGTCTCACCAGATTGATGAAGAGGTGCTGATACCATAGATCTGTGCTGCGTTGTGCACCAGGCCACCTCCACTTGCAGGCCAGGCAAGGCTTCCCTGCCCCAGAGCCTGCAGAGGCAGAACAGGGCCCCAAATCTCACCCTTGACCCACCGAGGCAGCTGTTGAGGTTCTCCAGCTGAAGCTTGAGTAGTTAGATGGATTCTGCACTGTGTGGTGCCACAGATAACTGGCGTACACATTGCAGCTGCACTCGGGAGTCCCCCACAGCCAACTGCACACCATCACACAGCACTAGGAATGGGAAAGGCTTCAGCAAGGCCCTTCTGACTCTAGGTCTTCATTCTCATTCAGAAAGAAGAGGTGATGGAGAAATAATCACGAGTGCACAAAGACACATATGTTCAATGATGCTCACAGCAGCATTGTTTATACAGACAAAAGGCCAGAAACAACCTTCACATCCACTTAGCATTGGCTGAGCAGATGGTGGTGCAGCCAAATCTCAGCACGCCACGCAGCTGTGAAGGAGTGTGAGGTGCAAGCTATGTGCCAAGAGTCTCCAGCTGTCATAGATGAGTGCACAAACATGCAAGATGGCAGAAAACTCGCTCCCATTTACATTCGTTAAAATAGGGTGTGTATTTGCCCATATTGGTTTAGGATATTATTTCCGGAAGGATCTCAAGCAACTGGTGGGTACCTGGAGGGAGTGGTACTGGAGGACCACAAGTTTAAAATCTAAGGAAGCCTTGCTTGTTATTTTTATGCTGCTTTATACTGTTAATTTTTTTATTATGTGTATGCATTACATAAAATATTCCTTAGAAAAATAAAGGAAGGGTTCACTACAATGTCTGTAATCAAAAAGATGGGTAATAACAAAGCCATGGATGTAGAAAAATTGGAATCCACATACATTCCTGATGGGAATGGAAACTGCTGCAGCCACTTTGGAAAACAGTCTGGCAGTTCCTCAAAAGCTTCAACATAGAATTACCATCTGACCCAACAATTCCACTCCTATGTATATACCCGCCAGAAATGAAAACACATGTCCACAGAGACGCTTATGTGTGAATGTTCACAGCAGCACTGCTTATGACAGCCAAGAAGTAAAAACAGCCCAAATGCCCCTCAGCAGATGAATGGATAAACAAAATATGTTATATTCATTTAATATATTCATGAATAAAAGAGTGAAGTACTGACAAGTCCACATGGATGAACCTAGAAAACATTATGCCAAGTGAAAGAAGACAGTCACAAAAGGCCACATATTATAGGATTCCATGTATATGAAATGTCCAGGACTGGTGAATCCATGGAGACAGGAAACAGATTAGTACTTGCAAGGGGCTGGGAGGAATATGGAAAGTGGAGTGATTGCTTAATAGGTAGAGGGTTTCCCTCTGGGGTGATGAAAATGCTCCAAAATTGACTATGGTGATGGTGGTGAAGTTATGTGAATATACTAAAAAGCAATGAACTACACACCTTAAATAAGCGACTTTCATGGTATGTTGATCATATCTTGATAAAGTTCTTTTGGGTCTTTTGTTTGTTTTGACATTTTCATTTATTTATTTTTAAATATTTTAACTTTTATTTTAGGTTCAGAGGTACATGTGCAGGTTTGTTATATGGGTAAATTTGTGTCACGGGGGTTAGTTGTACAGATTATTTTGTCACTGGGGTACTAACCATAGTGGCTGACAGTTTTTTAATTTTTTTCTGAACCTCTCCCTCCTCCTATCCTCCTCCCTCAAGTAAGCCCTAGTGTGTGTTGTTCCCCTCTATGTGTCCACGTATCCTCCTCCCTCAAGTAAGCCCTAGTGTGTGTTGTTCCCCTCTATGTGTCCACATGTTTTGATTATTTAGCTCCCATTTATGAGTGAGAACATGTGGTATGTGGTTTTCTGTTCCTTCATTAGTTTGCTAAGGGTGATGGTCTCCAGCTCCATCCATGCTCCTGCAAAAGACATGATCTCATTCTTTTTTATGGCTGCATAGTATTCCATGGTGTATATGTATCACATTTTCTTAGTCTATCATTGATGGGCATTTAGGTTGATTCCATGTCTTTGCTATTGTGAACAGGGCCACAGTGAACATACACATGCATGTGTCTTTGTGGTAGAATGATTTATATTCCTTTGGGTATATACCAAATAATGGGACTGCTAGGTCAAGTGGTAGTTCTGTTTTTAGGTATTTGAGGAATCACCACACTACTTTCCACAGTGGCTGAACTAATTTACATTCCCACCAGTGGTGTAGAGCATTTCCTTTTCTCCACAACCTCACCGGCATCTGTTATTTTTTGACTTTTTAACAATAACCTTTCTGACTAGTGCTAGGTTGTATCTCACTGTGGTTTTGATTTGCATTTCTCTGGTGATTAGTGATTGTGAGCATTTTTTCATATGCTTGTTGACCTCATGTATGTCTTCTTTTGAAAAGTGTCTGCTCATGTCCTTTGCCCATTTTAATAGGGTTGATCACTTTTTGCTTGTACCTTTGTTTAAGTTCCTTATAGAATCTTATAGACCTTTATCAGATGGATAGTTTGCAAAAATTTTTCTGCCCTTCTGTATGTTGCCTATTTACTCTGTTGATAGAAGCTTTTGCTGTGCAGAAGCTTTTTAGTTTAATTAGGTCCCATTTGTCAATTTTTGCTTTTGGCATTTCCATCATGGAATCTTTGGCAGTTCCTATGCCCAAATGGTATCCCCTAAGTTATCTTTCAGAATTTTTATAGTGTTAGGTATTACATTTAGGTCTTTAATCTATCTTGAGTTGATTTTTGTATGTGGTATAAAGAAGGGGTCCCGTTTCACCGTTCTGCATGTAGCTAGCCAGTTATCCCAGCACCATTTATTGAATAGGAATCTTTTTCCCCATTGCTTTGTCAAAGATCAGGTGGTTGTAGGTGTGTGGCCTTATTTCTGGACTCTCTATTCTGTTACATTGGTCTATGTGTCTATTTTTGTACAAGTGCCGTGCTGTTTTTGCAGCCTTAAAGTACGGTTTCAAGTCAGGCAACATGACTTCTCCAGCTTTGTTCTTTTTGCTTAAGATTGCCTTGGCTGTTCGGGCTCCTTTTTTGGTTCCATATGAATTTTAAAGTGTTTTTTACTGTTCTATGAAGAATGCCATTTGCAGTTTGATAGGAATACCATTCAATGTAAATTGCTGTGGGTGTTATGGCCATTTTCACAATACTGATTCTCCCTGTCCATGAGCATGGAATGTTTTTCCATTTGTTTGTGCCATCTCTGATTTCTTTGAGCAGTGTTTTATAATTCTCATTGTAGAGATCTCTCCCCTCCCTGGTTACCTGTATTCCTAGGTACCTTCATTCTTTTTGTGGCAATTGTGAATGGGATTGCATTCCTGATTTGGCTCGCAGCATGGCTGTTGTTGGTGTATAGAAATACTAGTGATTTTTGAACATTGATTTTTGTATCCTGAAACTTTGTTGAAGTTGGTTATGAGCTCAAGGAGCTTTTGGGCAGAGACTAGGGGTTTTCTGGATATAGAATCATGTTGTCTGCAACAAGGGATAGTCTGACTACCTCTCTTCCTATGTGGATGCTGTTTATTTCTTTCTCTTGCCTGATTGCTCTGGCCAGGATTTCCATTACTATGTTGAATAGGAGTGGTAAGAGACATCCTTGTCTTGTTGTCAAAAAAAAGACATCCTTGTCAAAAAATAGACATCCTTGTCTTGTTCTGGTTTTCAAGGGGAATGCTTCCAAAATAAAGCTGTTTTTTGAAAGCAAGCATTAAAATATCCTAAAAATGAAAAAAGAAGAAAAAAAGAAGGAAGGAAGGAAAGAGGCAGGCAGGGAGGGAGGGAGGGAAGGAAGGAAGGAAGGAGGGAAGGAAGGAAGGAAGGAGGGAAGGAAGGAAGGAAGGAAGGAAAACAAAGAAAGTCAAACAAGTGTTTCCTCCCTCTCTACTCAAAGGCACAGCCACCCTACACCTAACTATACTGCACTGTATTATACTGTACTGTACCACACTGACTATGCTGGACTACATTGTACTGTACTACACTTACTATACTGTACTACACTTACTATACTGTACTATGCCATACAAGACTGACCTGCACTGCACCATACTAAACCCTTCCATACAGTGCTGTGCTATGCTATAGCATACTGTGTTGTCCTGCACTGTGACATACAGCGCTGACTTTATCATACAGCACTGACTGTATCATACAGCACTGTGTCATACAGCACAGTGCCATTCATCACTCTGTCATACAGCACTGTGTCACACTGCACTGTGTCGTACAGCACTGTGTCACTCTGCACTGTGCCACACAGCGCTGAGTCACGCCGCACTGTGCCATACCACACTGTGCTATTCAACAGTAGACTGTGCTGTCTGCATTAAGCCATACTGCACCATGCCATACTCTATTCTACTCCGCTATCCACAGCAAAGCTTACCACAGCACAGTGGAGACTAAGCAGAACATGCCACACTTTGCATTCATTATTCACTTCATGAACTTGGCACTTGCTTGACACCTTGTGCTCTGCTGGCACTGGGATGTCTAGGAGAATCCGTGTGGCCCACTCATTCCATGAGCTCACAGGTTCACCTGCTAACTGGCCCACCCCTACCCCATGACTGAGTCACAACCACAAATCAGACTCCGCCAACCCTACAATGTGGAACTAAGTATTTGACATAAACTTATATTGCAGCAAATTTCTGTATCTCCACAATAGGCTTTTATCCTTCTCCCTCAAACCCATTCCCTCCTGCTTCTTCTTCCAGCGGGGCAAGGGAGAGGCACTGGCGCTGCGGACAGTGTGCAGAGCGCCTTAGCCCCAGCACAGCGACCTTGCCTGCTGTCCATGGAGTAGGATGTGGGGAATCCAGAGCGCTTGGTGAAAGGACCTCAGGGCAGGAGCACTGCTCCCTCACTGTAGGCCCCTGGGCCAGAAGTCAGGAGCCGTGCGTTACCATCTCTCCTGGAATTCAGGAAATGCCCCTTTCTCCCTCTGGCATCTCCACTTTATTATCCAAGCAATAAATGAGATGGATTGGGTGGTTTCTGAGGCTCACAGCAGCCCCTGAGTGAC
The DNA here is from genome assembly GCF_047675955.1 of Chlorocebus sabaeus. Taxonomy (NCBI): domain Eukaryota; kingdom Metazoa; phylum Chordata; class Mammalia; order Primates; family Cercopithecidae; genus Chlorocebus; species Chlorocebus sabaeus. The sequence goes on along the minus strand of NC_132911.1, from coordinate 52,407,536 downwards.
CATCTCCTTGCACAGCCCTTTCAGAGGACAATACTGTCCTTCCCTTACATCACCCCAGTCACCGGGCATCTCTAGCTTTGCACGAGTAAATAATTAAGAGGCAACAATTCGCCCTGCAAGCTCATCATGTGAACTTCTCCACAGGCTCCAGGCAATGTGGGAGCAGACAGTGCATGTGAGGGGCCTGGACCCGGGCCCGTCCCTATTCCACAGCAGGCAACACTGCCAAAGGCCCGTGAAGGCAGCTAGATGGTCAACCTCTGCTAGAAGCTGCCCTCCTCCCCTAGTCAGCACAGGCCTACTCCCTCCACTCTCTCCATCCACCCTTCCTCCAAACATCTTTCTTTAATAGCAATGTGACACCTACACCCCAGGATTAATGAGCTGAAGATTAAGGTGGCTCCACTCTAAATAAATGTTTATTTTAACCAAGGAATGAACCAAAAGAATGATGTCTAAGAAATGAATGTCTAATGGCAAAATATCAGATATCTACTCTCTGGCTGGAGGAGGACACACAGTCATCCTGAAACACCTAAAATCCCACCAGGTAGCTGTGAGCTGATCTGAATCTTCAGCCGAAGCTGCTATGAGCCTGGACCTGGAACCGCAGTCTGTCTCTGGGAATCCTGACTCTCAATGTAATGAGCACAACTCCAGTGCCATGATCAGTCAGGCTGCGCCCGTCAACACCTCCTGACATGTTCCCGCAGTGTCACACCACATAGCACCATGACCATTGTTTACCCCTCCCTCCTCACGGTCTCTGTCCCTCCACCTTTGCCTCTGGGGAGCCCAGTGCAGGATGGGGCTCAGAGCAGACACCCCATGAGCGTCTGGTCCACAGAGCACTGGGGGTATGGGTGGGTGTGGAAGAGAAGTCCAAGAGTGGGAAGCACGAGTGGTAGCCAAGCAAAGGTGGGCATGAGTCACGTGCTCGTTCTCAGATGCTCACATTGGGAGGCACCCGAGGTCAAGTCACCTGGAGCACAAAGGCAGGAGAGCCAGAGCACATGTCACAGTCATAATCACAGCTCTAGGCCCAACTATTCAGGATGCCATCAAAGGACACAGCCCTCACCGCATTTAGAGTGAGGAGAGAGCATACCCCCTCACCCTCTTCACCCGCCTTCCCAGGCATCCGCCCACTGCTGTTCACTTACTCTACTTACATAGGAAGTCCCTGCTTCAACCCGGAGCTCTGGGATCAAAGCCAAGAGAGGGTGGCCTTTTCTCATAGACGGCAGAAGGGAGAAGGGGAAGGCAGTGGTGAACTTCCTCTGGGTGCTCGCAGGCAAGAACGGTGCAGAGAGGGGGCTTTGCTAGCAGGAAAGGCCACCCAGGACCAGTCTGTTTGGGAAGGATTGTGCCCTAATGGACTTGAGTGCTGCTGGGGATGGTAAGGGGGGAAATGATGCAGGGGAAAATGATGTCAGGGGAATGCCTGAGATTATTATAACCTCAGGTTGTAAAATATCTGCTAAGGTCAATAACATGTCGCATCCACTGCTTGATATTCCTGTAGAGATCCTGCACAGAAAAGCGGTCCCAGTTTCATAAATGAGATCTCTATTTACACACTAAGCTATTGTGTCAGCTCCCTTCTCTTACTACTCCTCCTGGAGAGAGAAAGAACTTTCTGTTGTGATTTCCTAAGGATGCTGTGCCACACTCCACAGAGCTTCTGTGTAGCAATCCAGGAAATTAGAGCAAGGAAGTGGCTGAGCTCATCAGAGTGTGTCATGATGAAAGAGGTGACCATTTGCTATTGCCCTGTTTGACAGAAGGAAATAATTAGCCCCGGAACTCACCCTGATTTGTAGGAGAAATAACACCCACCCAAAGTGTGGAATTGTTCTCAGCAAACTGTAGAGGAAGACGGTGACATTACATTTCTAGAATACAGCATCTTTCTTCCCAGAAAACACTGTCTACTGGGGCCAAGGGAGCACTAAGGAAATAAACAAGTCCCATTGCACCCAAAACCCATTTGAAGTAACAGTATTCTGGCATTTGTTAAACATAACCTTTTACGTACCAAACCCTAAAAGAATAACAAAATAGTATCACGTTATTAAAGTTCTAACATTATGATGGTGCAATGGTGCCCACTGAGTCATTTCACCTTGAACTCAAAACTCTATTCACATCTATCATTTCATGTCCAGACTTCTTCATCAATTAGCTTTATCATTCAATCAACCGATCAAATATTTATTGAGAATCCAGTATTCAAGCTATAGGGCTAGGCATTGATCATCATCAATAAGTTATTATAGACACTTGATCATCATCAACATGATGAGACCTCAACAAAGAGATCATCCCCAAACCTCCCTAAAAATAGTAACCAAGTCCATTTTTAATGCTCACTCTGTTTCTTGGCCCAGACGTATCTTTTAAAACAAACTATACCATAAAACCCTCCTTATCTAGAACACTGATGACCAGGCAGCACAGAAGAGTGTTATTAGACTACCTTATTTACATCAGGACTTTTTGTGCCTACAGAAGATTCAGCACTTTCTGTGTGGAATGGGTGGGTGGATGGATAGGCAAATGGATGGGTGAGTGGATGGGTAGATGGGGCCTTTAAATCTGTAATTTAAAAAGAAAAGAGAAAGGTAAGGGAGAGGGTGTGTGCCTCTTAATGAGAAAAACAGCGACAGCTTAGAACCTCGAAGCTGGCACAGGAAAGAGAGAAAATAAGCTCCCAATTTTCTTAGGCAAAAAAATTCTAAACTGTACTAGCTGAAGGACACACAGATTAGTGTTACTACAATAAAAAAGACATGTGCTAACAATTCCCATGTTCAAAGACACCTCACTACAAAGAACAGCTGACTTTACCATTTCACCTTCAGTATTGGCTCCTCCAGCCAGAGGAAAAGGATGGACATGTCGACAAGTATTTCTCAGAGCTTTAAGTGTTTGTGAAGCTAGGAGGATATACATCTCCCATCCTCACTGATGCATCCTTATTTTTAAGCCACTCCAAATGAAGGTAAGAGGCACAGGTGTCTCAGCACACAAGTTGATAAGGTCTTTGAAAATCAAATCTATTGAGCATACTGTCACAGGAAATATGACACATCTGAATGTTCTAGTGTTAAAAAAATGGAGAGCATACCCTTTATATGTCACAGGGGTGTTATGAACACATGTCAGCGATAGCATCTTACAGGGTTACAGCAACAGAGCAAAGCAAAGCAACACACAACAGGAGTCTTACTCACCTCTGTCGCTCCAGCCCTGAAGGGGAGAAAGTGCTCAAAACACCATGATGTCATTAACCTGGAAATGCAGTTTGATGGTTTTTGTGCCTTTATCTTCTTAGGGTCACAATGATAAAAATTCACTTACAACAATGTAAATGAATTTATCTAATCGCTTCCTAGAAAAGCGGACTTGGCATAGGAAGTGGGTGAACAGGTAGATGTTGACTGATTGATAGAAAGAAGAATGTCTAGAGAGGGACAAGGACAGGAAAAGGAACACAGAAGCCCAAAGATACCGTCACCTCCTTTGAGGTTTGCATGGGAGCAGCCCTAAAACCGAGAAACACATCATTATTTGCTCTGTCCAACAAGGTTACAGACCCAGCCTGGTTTTGTTTTGCCACCTGCACCCAGGCTCTGAGCTCCCCATCACTGCAACCACTCTAACCCATTGGGATATCAAGCAGAGGGGTGAGCTTTAAACTGGGGTTGGATTTGCAGGATGAACCTTCATCTTTGCGAAATGATGCAATGGGCAAGATAATGCCAGGCAGAGAAAGAGAATCAGTGAGATTGCTTTTCACAAAGGTGAACGCTTGGGAACCACGAGGGACTCAGTGTCAGCCAAAGAGGCCTGCCTCCTCCGTGCTTTCGGGGTGAGGAAATGTGCACTCAGGTTGGTAACAGGGACCAGAGCCCTCAGCCAGGTCCAGGCAATGCTGAGACACTGATCCAGACCTCTCGAGTCTCTGCTTACTAGATCCCCTTAATTCCAGAAAAATCCCCTGGCCTGATGACAGCATCGAAAGAACATGCATTCCTTTTCTGCAGAAATGTTTCCTTTTCTGCAGATTTCAGAAGCAAACTGTAACTTTGCAAAAAGTTCCCAGAAAAGAGAGGCCACTTAATCAAACTCAGAGACTTAGAGCTGGACTTGAAGATCTGCTTCAGGCCCCTCATTTTACAAAAGAAGGAACATCCCCAACACCTGGTCACAGTCACTGAATGGCAGATAAGGACATGACCAAGTCCCCCGGGCCCTTCCACACCATGCTTCCTTCTCTGTGACCAGGAAATAGCACCTTTTTAACATGATAGATATTTACACCTTGTAATATCGAACCACAGAAGACAAGCCCAAGACCACTGCTTTGCATAAGACTTCCTCCCATACAGAGGTTGGAAACTCAGGTCTTGATCAAGAAGGTTAAACTCAATGGCTTCTCAACTGAGACTAGCCACAGTTCCAAATGATGAATGACTCAACAGATTAAAACCTTGGAAATTTCTAACAACTGTCTATCTTTTATTCTGGGAGAAGTTCCAGCTGTCCCAGTGCCATGCCAGGGATGCAGGAGACTGGGGATGGACAGTTGCCATGGGATGACACCAATCAGGAAAGGCCACCCTGGGACTGAGTTTTGTGGCAAGCAAATGAGCTGCAATATCTCACCTTCCCACGAAGGAGAGCTCCCATCTTCCCACAGGGTACCAAGATTTATTTGACCATATGATGGTTGACCCATAGTGAAGAAAAGCTCTCGGAAAGGTTTCAATTATCCTTTGTCTGGATCATCCACCCAAAACACCAGGCTGGAGGTCTAAGAGAACATAGCACAGTCTGGAGGATTCCAGACCACATGAGTTAAGGCTGTGGCACATGGCATCCTTCCTACTCTAGGTTACTGCCGTACCCCTGAGAGAGGCCACTGGCTGTTTAAGCATGAGACAAGGACTATGCTTGTGCACAAGGAATCATCATCTCTACTGAGCAACGTGCCATTTTATGCAAAGGAATTGGTCACCAATCAAACCCAACAGCTAATACCCTACACACATCTGTTTCACAGGAAGAGATGAAATATTGAGTCCCAGAATTTCACTTCTTGATATCTATGCTAAAAAAGTACTCAAATGTGGGCGCAAAGAGACATGTGTAAGGATGTTCATAGCAGCAATATTTGTATTGTGACCAATCAGAAAATCCTAAATATTTGTCAATAGAGAAAATGGCTAAATTAACTGTGGTGCAATGCAGCCACTAAACAAACACAGAAAGGTCTTTAAGATAAAATATGCCAAGTGTAAAAGCTAGTTTGCGAAATATGTACAGTATATGATACCATGCACGCTTTTTATATCTATACATTTTTATACGTACACGTAAGTGTATGCAGATAATATCAAAAAAAAAAAAAAAAAAAAAGATAGTGCATGTCACACCAAACTGATAAAAGAGTGTGTTTCTGGGAAGAGGACAGGATTACAAAAGGGGGTGATAGGGACTTTTGCTTTATTTTTATATATATACTACAAATATATGCATCACCAGTGAGATATCTGCATCTATCTCGCCAGTGTAATTAAAAGAAAGGATAGAATGTTAGAATGAAAATAAGCAAAGAACTGGATGGTGAAACCAAGGCCTGGGGCACCAGAAGCCCCCCTGGGGAGGGGCAAAGGTGTGCACTCAAGAGGGCCCAGCCCCAGACCTGGCTTCGCTGTACACTGGGAGAGAGCCAGGCCTCAGAGGTGCCTGCTGCCCTGATGCCAGTCCCTTACCGTGCCTGGCCAGCTTCTCCCGGTCCTGTCCTCCTGGGTTCTGCACCTCTGCTACTGGTATTTACCCAGTAAATACCAGTGCCAATACCCAGTGACCACGCACTACAGACATGTTTCTCCAGCTTGACCTCAGCACATTCACTTGATTCCAAGAAGGCACCTGCCCTCTGGCTCAGGACATTCACACGGTGGCCAAGGGGCACCCCCCTTCCTTTTTCACCCTGGCCCAACAGAACCCTCCCAGACTTATTGAACAGAACCCGTCAACTGGCTTCAGAAGCCAGGGGAAAGTCAGAGAGCTAAAAACGGTGCTCACCACAAATTCCTTTCCAAGTCAGGAAGGGAGGAGTGAGATACTCATTCCTAACCCCAAAATGCATACAGGACAGCAAGGGCCAAGAGGCAAAACTCTGTATCACTTTATCTTCTTTTTGTCTCTTCCATCCCAGGTTCATGCATAACCTTCTTCAGTGTGCAAGAGGCCATTTGCAAACCAAGTCAAATATGCCCAACCTCACCTTGTTCGTGTATTACTTCTCTCTCAATCTAGGTCTTCTGCCTTTCTGGTTCCTGGTTCCATTTTTTTCACTGCAACCTCCACCTCCCGGGTTCAAGCAATTATCCTGCCTCAGCCTCCTGAGTAGTTTGGAGTGCAGGCCCACATCACCACACCCAGCTAATTTTTGTATTTTTTGTTAGTAGAGACGGGGTTTCACCATACTGGCCAGGCTAGTATCAAACTCCTGACCTTAAGTGATCCACCTGCCTCGGCCTCCCAAAATGCTGGGATTATAGGCGTGAGTCACCATGCCTGGCCAAGGTGGCATTCTTTCTAAAAAACAAATACTGCATCACCTGCCCCTGTTCAGAACAAGCCAAGTACACTCACACACACAGCTTAGGCACCAGGTACACCTCACAATCCAGCTTAGGCACCAGGTACACCCCACAACCTAGCTTAGGCTCCATGTACACCCCACAACTCAGCTTAGGTGCCAGGCACACCCCACAACCCAGCTTAGGTGCCAAGTACACCCCACAACCCAGCTTAGGTGCCAGGTACATCCCAGACCCAGCTTAGGTGCCAGGTACAGCCCCAACCCAGTTTAGGTGCCAGGCACACCCCATAACCCAGCTTAGGCACCAGGCCCACCCTCACAACCCAGCATAGGTGCCAGGTACACCCCATAACTCAGCTTAGGCACCAGGTACACCCCACAACCCCTTGTGCCAGGTACTCCCCACAACCCATTTTGGTGCCAGGTACACCCCACAACCCATCTTTGGTGCCAGGTACACTTCACAACCCATCTTTAGCTCCAGGTACACTCCACAACCCAGCCTAGGTGCCAGGTACACCCCCCCAACCCAGCTATGTGCCAGGCACACTCCCACAACCCAGCTTAGGTGCCAGGTACATCCCCACAACCCAGCTTAGGTGCCAGGTACATCCCCCAACCCAGCTTAGGCGCCAGGCACACCCCCACAACCCAGCTTAGGTGCCAGGCACACCCCACAACCCAGCTTAGGCTCCAGGTATGCCCCACAACCTGCCTTAGGCACCAGGTACACCCCACAACCCAGCTTAGGTGCATTCCCCATATGCACTTCTCCAGGGGGAGAGCTGCTGTCCCCCAGTCCCTCTGGTCTCTTACTCAGTCTCTGGGCCTCATAGAGCAGGGAAACCAAGGCATAGAAGGAGAAACCCGCAAGGGAAGGCATAAAGACCAGCTCGAAGAGGCCACTGTCCACTCTTCTTCCACCGCCTTAGGTGGTGGTCTATTGATATGCATCATTTTAAAGGGCGGTTTTCGTGGTTTGTTTTAATCAAATCTTGAATGTTATATGATGGGGTTCCTGGGACTCTCCTACAACATATGTTTGAAGAAGAGGATTAGGAACCTGTTGAACTTGGAGCCTCCACTAACTCTTCACCCGCAGCCCTGCAGAGCCCAGACGGCATGCAGCCCTGATGGTGCAGGGCCCAGCAGGCACAGGCCCTCAATGGGCACAACCCCCATGGTGCAGAGCCCGGGCTGGCTGCTAGGGTCAGCCTCTCCTGCCCAAAGGCACAGGGCACCAGGCCACATGCTTCAGCCGTCCTCAGAAGCCTGCATGAAGACAGCTACCTGCGATAGATAAGAAGGTAAACCTTTAACTACAACTAGACTTGTCTCTTGGTCTCGAGTAAAAACTCAGAAAATGTCTGCTTAACGTTTCTTAAATAGAAAATGAAGCATTTCTTTAGAACTCTAAAAACACTTTTGTGCCCCATCCCCTCCCCCACCAATGCTTGCAAAGGAGATGCCTGGATAGTTATAATAATTTATTAGAAATAATTTACTTTATTATATATTTCTAATTATAGCAGACCCTCTACCCCAGTCCAAATTGACCAGATATCTCACTGGAGGACGATGCTTCCCAGAGGCAGCCATGGAAGTGTTCTCTCTACACTGATTTCTCTCCAGACAGAACTCAACAATAATAATACTAGTCGAGGGCTGCTGTGATGCTGTGAGTGAGAACTGGAGTTGGGAATACAAGTGGATTTGGTGTCCAGCCTTGTCACTTCGGCAAGCCCCTAGGGCTTTGAGACTCAGTGTCCCCATTCCAAAATAGAGCTGATGATAACACGTCTCCAAGGGGCACCGGGAGGGCTGGGTTGAGTAAGATGCACACACGCTTGGCCGTTGCCTACATACGGGACAGATCCATGCTGAATCCAGCCATGGCCCAGCTGCCACTGCACAGGCCTGCCCTCCTGGCTGGCCAGTCTGCTCCGTGGGAAAGGCTCCTCCCTGTCTCCACACCTTTCTTTGCACACTTGTTCTGGGTGTGCACCCCCTCCTGAAGACACCCATTAATTAGACCCCATGCATGGGGTGAGGCATGCTCTAAACCCCCTAGGTACTCCTCCAAGTCCCAGCCTAAGCACACCTCTCTTCTCCCTTATTCCACATCACACCCTCACACACCCACTCACACACATGTGTACTCTCACACTCACACCCACACACTCATGCACATATATTCACACACACTCCAGGACTTACCAAACTACTCTAGATGTAGTACTTTGAATGGTGCCTGTCCACTCTCTGCTCCTGGTCTACAGCACAATAAGGACAGAAATTGGGAGTCAAGGTTCAAAAACCATCATTGCAATTCGTCGGAATAATCTGATGGCTGTCAAATCTGAAAATAAACTACTGAAATTGTACTTTGTATGTCTTCTTTCTTATTTCATTTTTAGTAATTTATTTTACCATAACATAAAAATATAAATGTCATACATTAAAAATTAGAGATGAAAAAAAGTTTCTCCTTCATCCCAGAGAGTTCAAGGGGTGTGGAACATTGTCTCTTGTTCACCTACATCACCACCTCTGGCTTACTGCACACCGCTAGTGCCGAGCCAGGGAGCTTTCCCAGGATTTGGAGAGGACTCTCTTTTCCTGTCCCTTGCAAGATCATTCCACTTCAGGCAGCCCCTGAGACCCCTGCCTCCAGGAATCAGACCTCAGAGACTGTACAGGGGTGACCCAGGTCTTTTCCAGGGCTCGGGGGAGAGTGAGGGTGAAGCACAGGCCAGATTTCTCAAAAACAGGGAAAAGGAAGCCTGCAACCCCACTCCCAAGCATGAGAGCCCCTTTGCCCGGGCATCTGGAGCCTGGATTTGGCAGCTGGGAATTGACAGACCGTGCTCTGAGCCCCAGTCAGCAGAGTCACTCAAGGAGGATTTGAAAGTGTGGGGAATATCTGGCACGTAGGAAAGGAGGCCAGCACACAGCAGGAAGGAGGTGCTGGCCTGCAGCTGATAAAGATCCAGACTCTACAACCTAGTGTCACAGAGCAAAAAGCGGAGCATCTATCTGGAGACATTGGAGCCCTGAGAAGCTCTGCCCAGCGCCCTTTGATGTTGCTGCTTCCTCCAGCCCCTCTACCACACTCCCTCAGGCAGACCCCAGGGGCTCCCTGCCCTACTCCAGGCCCGAAGCGCTGGGCTGTGATTGCAGAAGCTGGAATTGCTCACCCACTCTGTATTTACATCTGGAGGGGCAGAATCCTTAAGTAGAACCCTTAAGTCATGAATTGCACTTGAGGGCTACCCAGCAAGGACTTGGGCCCATCCTAACAAGCAACTCCAAGACACTTGTACTCAGATAACGCAACCTCAGCTCCAACATCTCTGCCACAAACAGTGTGTTTACCAGGAATGACGAGGACCCAGCTGCATTTTTTTTTTTCAGTCACAAAAGCACATCAGTTTGGGGAAATGAAAAGTCCACATGCTGGGGGCCTGGTTAAGGAGTGGAGGAAGAGGGTTAGAAATATTGGCCTTTTTAATTTCCAAACTTAAGCAAATTCACTCAGGACATGAGTCATTCTTGGAGCATGACAGGGCCTGTGGTGAGCATCATTTTTGTTTTAAAGGAGAAATGTATTTCTTATCTTTTAAAAAACACAATTTTTGCATCTTAAGCTCGTGCTTGAAACATGTTTGAGGCAAAAAAATGCAACTCATTGTGATTTTGATTTGCATTTCTCTAACGACCAGTAATGATGAGCTTTTTTTCATATGTTTGTTGGCCACATAAATGTCTTCTTTTGAGAAGTATCTGTTCATATACTTCGCCCAATTTTTGATGGCGTTGTTTGTTTTTTTCTTGTAAATTTGTTTAAATTATTTGTAGATTTTGGATATTAGCCCTTTGTCAGGTGGATAGATTGCAAAAATTTTCTCCCATTCTGTAGGTTGCCTGTTCACTCTGATAGTTTCTTTTGCTGTGCAGAAGCTCTTTAGTTTAATAAGATCCCATTTGTCAATTTTGGCATTTGTTGCCATTGCTTTTGGTGTTTTAGTATTGAAGTCTTTGCCCATGCCTACATCCTGAATGGTATTGCCTAGGTTTTCTTCTAAAATTTTTATGGTTTTTGGTCTTACGTTTAAGTCTTTAATCCATCTTGAGTTAATTTTTGTAGAAGGCGTAAGGAAGCAATTCCGTTTCAGTTTTCTGCATATGGCTAGCCAGTTTTCCCAATATCATTTTAAATAGGGAATCCTTTCCCCATTGCTTGTTTTTGTCAGGTTTGTCAAAGAGTAGATGGTTGTAGATGTGTGGTGTTATTTCTGAGGCCTCTGTTCTGTTCCATTAGTCTACATATCTATTTTGGTACCAGTACCATGCTGTTTTGGTTACTGTAGCCTTGTAGTATAGTTTGAAGTCAGGTAGCATGATGCCTCCAGCTTTGTTCTTTTTGCTTAGGATTGTCTTGGCTATACATGCTCTTTTATTATTCAGCTGGGTTTTTTGTTGTTGTTGTTGTTTTATTCTAAATTAGTATTAAACCATTTCCCATCACAACAGGAGTGTGTGTTTCCTTGGGTCCCGCTTCTTGCAGAACAGATGCCTTAAGACAGGTGCAACAAGATGCATGTGTGCCCTGCTCCGGGCCACCTGCAAGGCACCCAGCTGCTCCTGGGCTGCTTCACATTTCTAGTCACCTTCCTGAAGGCAACTGCCTGACTTGTTTGAGACCTTAACTTGGATTCTGAGCATTTGCCCAACAACTTTTTGAAGAATCCAGTGATTTGGGAAGACACTAAACTCTTTTCTGCTCCACTCTGCTGATGGTGACAAAAGGTCCTCACACAGCCTGCTGGGGTGGCACACCTCACAGTGGGTCCTGCTTGTACAGGAACTCGGTGCTCCACGTGGCTCATGGCACCATTGTTTCCAGAGAAAAAGAGGCAGTGCGCCAAACTCTTGTTTTTCTTCTTCCAAGTCTAGCAGCAGAGTCACTGGGATTGGTGACACCCCTGAGTGATTCCACTGCAGCACCAGTTGAGAATCATGAACCCAATGTAAGACAGTGACCTGGTCTGCAGCAGTTATTCTGAGTCCTCACACCCCTAAAATTGCTGGTTGTTAAGACCCATCCAAATCTGCTAAGTCATACCCTCTGTAGGTGGAGCCCAGCACCCTGATTTTCATGTGTCCCAGTGATTCTCTTGCACGGCCAGGCTTGAAAACCTGTGTAGCCAGCCTGCGACATAGTAGACTGGCATTCTTGCAATCCAAAAGCTAAAGCCCACAAGGTACCCCAGGCCCAGGCCTGAACAGTCCCCTGCAGGTAAGTGCCCCATGGTGGTGACAAAGGCAGCTCTAGGGTCTGAGCACAACACCCCAGTCCCTTGATGGCCCTATCCTAAGGCATCACTCTGCTGTCACCACCACTCTTTGAAACATGCATAGGGTGATGGTCTCTCAGGCCATGTCTAGTGTGGCTTCTTATCTCCTTGCACAAATGCAGCATGAAATGGTGCTTCTTTTGGAGCATCAGAGCTGCTGGAGCAGAGGCCCCAAAGAGTGGGGCCTCGCTGCCCTATGGGGCCAGCTGGTCAATGACTTTGGCTGCCTGAGGTGCCAGCCTACAGACCACCACCACCTCAGGAAGCACCCGGGAGGGTCTGCAGAGAAACAGCCACTGTCCTGGCTACTCTAGCAGAGCCACTGCTTCTCCACCAGGTTGCCTATCTTGCTAAGATTTTGAACAGGGAAAAAGGGTTATGAAATAAAACAAACGCATACATGTCTTCTTTCTGGGAAAGCTGTGTTTCGTGCTGTTTGGCACCATTCAAGAGCCAGGCTGCAGGGTTTTCTAATTGACTAATGGCTCGAGTGGAAAAGTGTGATCTGGAGCAGCCAAATCTGGGTCTGTTCAAATGGGTCCTGCTGAGCTTCCCAGGCCAAACTCTGGCAGGACCACATCCTGCTCTTGCACTTCCTGCCTACATCTGCCAGTGGCCAGCACCAGGCATAAAGAAGGCAGCCCAGGAGGTAACACTCAGGCCCTCTGGGCACTCCAGTGGCAGAAACGGGTGAAGACCTGAGGCAGGCACGCCCACACATGTCCCCTCTAGGGGCGTCCTCACGCCCTCTGACAGTGCGCACGGCACGCAGCTCTCCTATGGCACACACCTGCACCACGTGAGGTTTCCACGCTCTCAAAAGTTGTTACAACATAATGGAAAAAGTTATCACATCCTCTGGATGCCAGATAAAGTTCCTAAATCCATAACATGTGGCACATTGGCTTGCTTTCCTATGTGCTACATCCTTGAAGGAACAGGCCTCACGGACCAACACTGAACTTCACGGGACCTACCCAGCCTGGGCCTCCACTGGGCTTCCTCCTCGACCTGTGCCCCGAGCCTACCATCAAGGTGCACCCTGCCTGCAGCTTGGGTCAGCTGCAGAACTCTCCTGACCTGTTTTCTGATCTGTAAGATGAGAGATTAAACTAGATGGCATCTCAGGTTTCTGCAGATTCCAACAGCTGGTGCCTGTAGTGCTGCATAATTTTCTCCACAGTCCTGACCACATGAGGTACCACATGGAGAACACCTGGCTCCTTCATTCACAAGCTTTCACTACCCTTGGCCAACAGCAGTGCCAGCGTTAGTTCCTACACGTGATGTCCAGTCTCACTGCAACCTTCCCGTGCCCCAGCTGCATGCTCCCAGCAGTGGCTGCCCAGAGCTGGAGTGCTGGAAGTGGACACTCACCACAGCAAGGGCTGCAGTGGCCACTCTGCCTCCACATCCTCCAGACTTGCTTCCTAACACAGGAAGCACCTTGCATGGCTTAGGAATCAATTCTGGAAGTCTATCTTCCTGTGCTACAGACCCTATTGGCACATGTCCACTGTGTGTGGCCAACCACTGGATGATTTGCTCTGCCAAGGAACAGGGGACAAAACCTTGTTGGGGTTTGCAGAGGGCTCCTTGGGACCATCTTACCTAAGTATACAGATTTCAAGGACAGCATGGGCCAAAATTTATAGTGTTGGCCCCAGGTCCTACGAGATCAAAATCTTACCAAGTTATAGTCCCTCTTTAGGAAAAAGAGTACACAATTACAAATATAAAATTACATAAGAAATCAACATTTTGCCAGAATGAAAAAAGAAATTGCAACACATTGAGTGAGCTTTGGGGATTCAGACCCTTTTTTCTGAAATCTCTTCAATTTACCAGAAATACTTGCATTGAAAAGCTTGCTGACAGCAACCTGGCTGCCTCTCCTCACCGGGAACTCTCTGTACCTCCCCGCGTCTCCCACCAAGCCCGTGCAAGGGAGGGCCCTGAAGCTTGAGAAGTATTCACTGCACGATAAACCTGCCTCTGCTCCTTGCCAGGGCTGAGAGAGGCACCTTTACCCTGCACTTCTGCTGGGCTCTTTTTGCACGACTCTGGCCCTTCCCCCAGAGTCTGCCTTTGCCTCTGTGAAATCTAACACTGTTGCACAGTGTTTACAGATTGCTAGTGATTTTTCAATCCACAAGAAAAACAGGGAACTAGAGCATGTAAATATCAGGGTCCCACAGCTCCATGTATGGCATTCAATGTTAGCCTGAAACAAACACGGAACGGAAGCCGGCCATGAAGACAGTTCTCATGGTCCACTGCATTCCTCCGGTCTGTCCACATGTGTCCCTCCCAACCATGACTGCAGGAGTTCCCACCCTTTAGCTGCCTGCCCGAGGTACCCCTGACTCACAGCCACTACTGCCCTGGAAATGCAGAGACACTGGCTCCTACCCATTGTTTTCGCCTCCAAAGGATGTTACAATGTGATACAGCTTTAAGTTTTCAACTCTGTCATATTTTCTAAACTCTGATCTCTTCCATTTACTTTAGGGGATGTGGCATTCCCCTCTGCTGGAGTGAAAGCTAAACAATGTGGTTTGGATTTAGTGTTCTCATGCATCACCATGAAAATGTTTGTCTCAGCAATCGTGTCGTTACCATTACTGGTAACAGCTGCTCTGCCCCCTCCATCAGTGAGCGCTGATCCACCACTGTACAGCTTACAAGTGGAAAGGGTGCTCTGTGCCACTGAGAAGAGACCAGCAACAGGGTATCCCAAGATCTGGGGTGATCCACTGTCAAGTGATCCAGGGACCCAGCTGAAGAAAAACTCGTGCCGAGCCACTCACAGGGCTGACTTGCCAGTGGGGCCAAAGATTGGAATGGAATCCTGAAGGAGTAGGATGGGGCAGTACTTCACCAGGACGCTGCAGGGACTCTGCAAGCATGAGGGAAGTGGTGTGCTGTCTTCGCACAAGGACCACATCCTCAGCAGGGAAGAACTGCCTGCCCGAGAGCAGCTCATGATGCACCCGTGGTTTCTGGTCACAGGCAGGAGAACAACCCGCCCAGTGCATCACTTGTTCTCATGGAAACGGTTTCCAGCTGCCTGCCCTCTCGGTGCTCTCCACCCCGCTCCTATCAGCATTGTCTATAGCCAAAGCCTTGCACAGCATGCCAGGCCCTGTCCCAGCACCTTCCCAGGGGACCCCAGCATGTCACCCACCACCCAAGGAGCTGCACCAGCCCGGGTCACGAGACCTGGCCCACCTCTCTTTTCTTTGCTTTTTTTTAAAAGAAAAAAATAGAAACCAATGTGTGTGTCAATTAACAAGAGGCTGGTTACCTAAGTTATGGTTCACATGTACAGTGGAATTCTATCAGCCATTCAAAATAAGGATGCAGAGTTAGTTTTGTTGGCATGAATACAAGTCTATGAGATATCGTTGCACGAAGACTTAGGTAACAGGACCACATATAAACCATCATCCTACTTATGTAAAATGATAAATATTTATCTAGCTATATTTGCATATTTACATACACACAAGAAGATTCTAGAGTGGTGTAAAACCAACAAATTAACAGAATCATTACTTCTGAATGCTGGGATCTTGTCTAACTTTCATTTCTTTATTTGGTCTTCTTTCTAGGGAGATAGGCATTAAAATGTATATAATGCACATAACAATGTACAAAATTTACAATGAGCAGCATTTTTAAAACCAGCAATGTTTTTTCAAAAGGAATGAAGCAAGTAGCGACCAAGGCGGTAGGGGAGTGAGGAGAGGCCAGAGTGGCTCAGAGGCAGTGCCCGGGGCAGGTCCAGCTTGGTGAGGACAACACCCAGAAAGCATGGGGGCCAGGCCACACAGAGAGGGCCTGCCTCCTGCCAGGCACTGCTTCTCCAGGGAAATGGCAAGGAGCAAAGAAATGCTATTCTTTTTGCCATTTTCTTTCTCAATAAATAAAAGAAAATGTTCAAGAACATTTTCTAGAACAAGTGTTCTAGACATCAAGAAATGTTTAGATTCTTGATCCTAAAGGATTAAACAGAGATCAAGGGCAAGAAGCAGTTCAGTAAAAATGGGCATCAACTGTCATGAATGTGGGGCATGAACTCAAGAGCCCAAAGACCTGGATTTAGCCACTGTGAGACCTGGGAATGGCAAAAACACTGGGACTCCCAGACCTCGGTCTTCACATCCATCCAATAGATGTATTCATGCAGTCTTGCCTGGCAAATTATGAGATCAGACAAGATCATCATCTAAAACGATATTAACGATCATCTAAATGTTTGTATTAAGAGAAAAACCCATTATAGCTATGTTTTGTATTTTTCAGAGCCTCAAAAATAATTCACCAGCCTCACATAGCCATGCCCACCTGCATTTCTCTGTAACCCCGGGCCACCCTCCTGTCTGTCTCTGCACACCTTCACACCCATGCGCAGAGTGTACATGGCCCTATTTCTTCCTTCCTCCCTAGGCAGAGGCCTCCCGTGTGGTCCACCAAGGTCCAGTGAAGGTTCCTGTCTCCAGCACTTAACAGAATAGTCTCCCTGGCTTGTTCAAGCCCCACTTGGATAGCACTTCCTAAATAAGCTTCCTCATTTAACATGAGAATGTTAAATGCTAATTCCACATCCCACTAGAATACATCACAATATCTTCTCCCTTTCTTCCTTACTAACAGAAACAACCTGTGCGCTGAGACAGCCATGACCTGGCCAATGAGATGAAGTAGAATCTATTTGGTAGTGCCTCCAAGTCACTGTTTTCTTAATAAAAAGGAAGCCTCAGCATGTGGACACCTTTGGCCCTTTGCTCTTGCTCTTTCTTCCTGCCTGAAATGCAGAAGTGATGTCTGGCTATGGAGCAAGCATCTTTGGGACCAGAGGGACAAAAGCTACCAACTTAGGATGATGGAGCAGGAAGCTGGAAGAAGCAAAGGACCCTGAGGCAACTGCGCCAGCCCCAGGCTGCCTCCCTCTGGCAGTTCTGAGAAAGAAAAAAAAAAAAAGATGCTATTCCAACATGATGAATTTAATTTCTGTTGATCACTTTAGTCAAATACAATTCCAACTGACTGAGATAACTTGCCCTGTTTTGACACCTCATTAGTCAGACCCTGAAACCTACTTTAGTTCTTGAGGCTCAATCATAAGTGTCAAGTGCTCAAGTTAAAATTTCACAAGCTGCATTCACGGTTGGTCTCCAAGGATTCTATAATCATGATAGGAGACCAGCAATCTCTGCAACATGGTCCTTCTGCTTGGGAATACTCTTCATTCATTCCCAGGGGTCTCCAATAAGCCCAGGTACCAGCTCAGCTTGCTTGGAAAGGCTGCCCCTAAACACCCAGGGTGAATCTCATGTGAAAACCAAGTTACTTAACTCATCCAGTGCTTACTGCACACCCATCACCTTGCCAGAAAGACCACATGCTTTGGTGAGATCAACAGTAGACTTTGAAGTGCACGGCCTGGATATCCATGAGTGGGTGTCTGAAGCAGGTCGAGCCAAGCCGGCTTTGAACCCAGGGACCACGGCACCTGCCAACCAAGTCCAGTCCATTAGTTCCAAGCTGAAGTTTACTCATAAGGTGCCCTCGTGGCCACATGTGTTTGTGGGAACATGTTACTAGGAAAGCTCTGCACACTTGTGGACACACAGTTGTACACATATGTGCACACAAGTGTGTGTTATCCGTATTTCCCCTCACAAAAGCAGACTAAAAAGGCAAGCAACAAAAGAAAACTCATGAAGGCAGAGTAAAAGCTGCTCAGAAGGCACTGAGTTCAAATGTGTGTGGCTCATGGCTCCCCTGACTGCTCCAGGCCCTGGGCTTGTGGTTTGTCACCTCCCATGACCATTAATATGCTGGTATCTGCCCAGCATAGTGTCCCCCTGAAACCAAGCTGGGGTGGCCAGGAAGAAGGAGTTCAGAAAGGCCAAAGGATGGATGCTGAGTCTCGCAGGCCTGCTCTGTATACGTCGAGAATATGCAGAAGGGGCTGGGGATCTGCAGAGTGGACGGCGATCATGCAGTCCTAACAGAACCGCCTGCCGCAGCCGCACCCCCATGACCATGTCTCACTGCTTCTCACCAAGGGGAGTCCAGACAACAGGCGGGTGACCAAAACTCCCTAAATAAGAGGCCTGGGTGCCTCGGGCTGGCTCCCACCATCCTGCTTTCTGAAGCCCAAGTGGCCGGAGCTGTGCCACGGAGGCCAGGGACAAAAACAAGACCGGTAAGCCTGAAAGCAGCCATGAGTTTCCAGCCATGGGGAAGTCAGGCAGGACACAGGGGTGGCTGGTGTGTTCCATGCTGTCAGTCAGAGTTGGTGGCACAGCCTGCCCAGCACCCTGCAGTGGCTTCAGCTCTCCTCTTCCTGTTGTCTGTAGGGGCTGGCATGCTCCCAATGGCTCCCTCCCAGCGTGTCTGAGGGCTGGGTCAGGACACATGCACCAGCTGGGGACCTGCAGCCAGGTACCCTCCCTGTGGCCTCTGCACAGGGCCAGCTGAGGCTTCCTCGGACTATGGGTATCTTAGCTTCCATGGCAGTGTTCCCTTTTTTTATTCTTTCTTTCTTTTTGAGATAGAGTCTCCTTCTGTCACCCAGGTTGGAGTGTAGTGATGCAATCTCGGCTCATTGTAGCCTCTGCCTCCCAGGTCAAAGTGATTCTCCCGCCTCAGTCTCCTGAGTACCTGGGATTACAGGTGCATGCCATCAGGCCCAATTAATTTTTTTCTATTTTTAGTACAGACGGGGTTTCGCCATGTTGGCCAGACTGATCTCAAACTCCCAACCTCAGGTGATCCACTTGCCTCAGCCTCTCAAAGTGCTGGGATTACAGGCGTGAGCCACCGCGCCTGGCCGCATGGCAGTATTCTGAGAGAAGAGGATGCTGTCCTCCTTAAAGGCTGGGTTCGGAGCTTGCCAGTTCCCCTTCTGTCCATGCTAGGAGTCAAAGGCGTCAAACAGGTCAGCCCAAATTCCAAGGGGTGGAGAAGGGACCCTTTGGGAAGGGAAAGAGCACCAGAGGAAAGGCACTTAAGGCGCCGTCCTGAGACAAGCTGCTGCACGTGGAGGCCCAGGCTCCAGCAGCCTGAGCCACCAGGTGGCCTTTAGATGACTCGGCTGCGTGACTCTGATGTTCAGAGCTCATCTTGCCAGCAACCCTTGAAGACTCAAATTGGTGAATCACTGTTTTTCTCTAATTCCAAACAGTCGCTGATGTTTTCTAACCCATAGACAGTTGAAGCAAACCATATAAATTACGGTGCTTTTGCAGATGTGAGCAACTTAACATTTAAAGAAATCACAAGCTGCTGGCTCAGCAGTGTTTTAGGCTCTGGAATAAGCTACTTCATTGTCACTTTCCTTACTATCAGCTGATCCCTAAGTCAGATTCTCTGTGCTGACTTCCACATCAGGCAAAATACCAGTTTTATTTATGCAACTTGTTAATCGATAAGACATCAGCAGTCAATCGATAAGCATTCGATCCTATGTTCTCATTTAATCATCATAGCATCCTTTAATGGCAGCGTCACTATCTCTGTTTTACAGATGATGAAGCAGAAGCTCATGGCAGTAGAGACACTTGCCCAAAGTTCTACAGCTCCTCCATGTGAGAGCCAGGGTTCAGGTCCACATGTCTGACCCCTACGTGGGCGGCTCCCAGTGCTTAGGGTAGGACAGCCCTCTTTGTGTCCACAGCAGCACTAGGAAAGCCAATGTAGACAGTGCCTACCCCTGGATGTCGGTGTATCACCATCGCTGGCTCATGGCCACAGCTGCAACCTCCAGCAAACTCCACAGCCTTCTCTGGGTCTCTGTCCACCTGACCTGGCAGTGGGAGACTGAAGCCAAGCTCTTTGGCAGCAAAACACGGTTTGGTTGAAGATGGGTGCGCAGTGTGCATCATGTAGGTCATGAGGCTTTTATACCAGGTAATTTTCAAAAAGGCAGTTTCATTTTTAGACAAACTCGTTGAACCTTCTAGGGCCTCTACCAGAGGCAACATACAAGCCCAAACTGATACCAAAGGTGAGAAATGTTTTCCCTGTAGGTGGGCTCTCCAACGATTTAAGGCATTTTCATCAGTGTCAACAATTACACATAGAAGTCATGTAACACACATCCCAAACACGCTCTGTACTCAAGGGTGCTCCGTACTCAGGGGTATGTCCACCACCCTTGCACCTGCATCGCTGCAGCCCTGCCCCCTCAGGGAGAGGCCTCCTGCTGATGAAAGTGCTCAACAATCCCTCGCACAGGGATCGGCACGGACTCCAGGACTCATCCCCAGCGGCACAGTGGGAATCTGTGCACTGGTTGGTGGGTACCCACACACGAGGCTCCTGGGGCACAGGCCACCCCAGGTTTAACCCCAGAGACACACAGCCGGGAGCCGAAGGCCATTCAGCAACATGAAAAAGTGAAACTCTCCGAACTGGCATGTGACAAGGTTATAAAGTCAGTAAATTACTTCAAGCTAAAAACCAAACAGTTTTCTTGGTAAATTTTTTAAAACATTGACTAACAAAATTCCTTATCAGCCTCTGTGTATGTGGATATGTGGTATGCTCTCTCACAAACTTAGGCTAACAAGATACAAGATAAATTCCACCAGGTGTGTGGCTCAGCCTCCTTACGTGGGTGTCACAAGAGCCGGTAGTCAGCCCTCCTGTACTCCCCTCTTCCCAGCCGCCTTCCTGCAGATTGGTCTGGGTTGCACGTTCACTTTCACAGGGGAAAAGCCAAACACAAAATGATTCTCAAACACAAAAATCTCCCAGGGAGGTTGAAAGATTACCTATTTGGGGGATGGGTATGCTAAAACAGCACAGAAATATGGCCACCACTCCGAAATATGGCCACTTGACAAAACTGCACTTGTACCCCTTCCATCTATAAAAATAAAAATCAATAAATCTCCCACTTTCTACTGCTCTCAACCCCTTCACCTTCAAGGAATAGGGAAGTTATTGGATTTTTTCATATTATTTTATGGGAATCTGTAATTTCACTTACATATATCTTTAAAAACATTTAAATTTCTTGTTGGCTTTAAGCAAATCACATTTAATCATTTGAACTTCATTAGGTAAAACTCCTGGAGCACAGCTGTCATGCCTATTTCTAAATGATGGGATTTAGGATGGACTCAGAGGGCTCCCCCAGGCATGCAGACACTACCCGGCCAGCCTCGGGTAGGAAGGCACCTCTTACACAACAAAAATGCAGCTTCCACCCAGGATCTCGTCCAAACCACTGCCCAGACTTAGCCTAACTCACGGTCCACGCAGACACTGAGATCACGTTGTTTTGTGCCTGCTCCAAGAACATCATCTCCATTTCAACAAAATTTGAGAATTCCACTTCCCCAGATGGGAGTGGGTGGCTTCACTGTCAACTGCAACCTCGCTGAATCATCTTTGTCACCTCCACCAGCCCTTCTGAGTTTGTGGGTTTTAAACTAGATTCTTAACACACGCCTCTGAAGCCTAAAGCAATGCTTCTGAGGCAAGGAAGAAGCAGTGACCAAAGATGGAAAGTGAGGAAGGCTTGGAGACCGAGTCAGAAGGCCTCACTTTACAGAAGGGAAAGCCGCTTAGCCCCTGTAAAGTTGTGCACAAATCACACAGCTAATCCTCATTTCCAGCTCCAACATCTCTCCCCAATGCTACAGTGTTGGGCTGACACCTCATGATAAATGCTGTCACTTCTTCAACACAAGTTCAAAGGAAGCCCCGTGTCCGTGGCAAGATTGACTACTTCTGCTTCAGATGTGGCAACTAAAAATAGAGTACCCAGGTCTTAATTGTTTACTTTCCATTTTGCTAAAAATTCTCATCATGGAGTCAGAAAAAAATATCACATAAGACACCATAGGAGGCAAAGCCCATGTGTGCATCACCTGTGGGCAACTGCACAACTGCTGATTGGAAGCCCAGAATGAGATGAAAATCAGAAACCTACAAAACTTTCAAAACAAAAAATGCAACTCAGCGTTAACATTTAACTCTTACTGCAGCAACTTTTGAGAGTGTTTTACCAGAAGATGTTTGTGTCCACAGCTGCTATTTGTCCACCTCACTGCAAGGCCCTGTGACAGCCTTTCCTCCCCTGTCACCATCTGGTCCCGTGGGGAGAATGCTCTGCATTCAGGGTGCCTGGCTCTCTGTGAAGGCAAAGAGCTTAAACAGACCCTGGAATGACAAAAGCGAGGTTGTCACAGGTCACATTTTTCAAATTCTAAAAGCCTCAGGCCCATATGAGTGGGGACGCTGGGACTGGATACCCCCTGTTCTCCAATGCCATCCCGCACTGGGGCTTCTGGGGTGCGCATCCCTGCTCTGCCCCTCACACGAGCCCTCTCCAGGGAAGCTTCCTTGGCTTTCTTTTCCCCCATCTGCTGGCTTGCTGTGAGCCTGTCCCACACCCCCTGACTGGAATGGAACTCCATGGGGACAGAGCTTCCTGGGTTTCCCTCACTGCTGTCCCCAGAGTCTGAGTAATCTCTGGCATGGTGCTCAACAGATATCTGTTGAATGAATGAATGAAGCGAGGTCTTCCATGAAAATAATAAGAATCGTGGCACTTTTGCCAAGGTCTCCAGGCATGTTTAGATATATGTGAGCAAATCAGACAAATTATTTTATGATTACAATAACTAAAATGTCAGTGTGACCACCTGTGCCAGGTTCAGCTCCCAGTGCTGCACAAGTGTGATTTCACTGAATTGCCACAGCAATACTGTGAGATGAGCACCAGTGTTAATTTCCCTCTACAAAGAAAAACCGCCCAGGGAAACCCAGCCAATGATTTCAAACCTAGGCAGTGCTGCCACACCCCCCAGTACAGGAAACATGGGCTATGGAGTGGCCTCGTGCAGTAGGTTCTCGGCGACGTTGCTGGGGGGTTGGGAACCTTTCCTGTTGCGCTTTTTCTGAAGTTCCTAGCGCAAGGTGCTGCCACAGGTGTTGCAGGCTTGGCAAGTGTGGGTGTTGCCCCTTGGGTGCAGTTCGGACGCGCAGTACTGGGCCAGGCCAACTGTGTGCCTGCAGGCGGTGGAGCTCGCGCTCCCATTCCGGGCGCCCTTCCCCTACGCCTAATGCCCTAGGGGAGGAAGATGGGTGCGGGTGCTCTCAGACCCTCGGAGAGAAGACAGGCCGCTCCCACCCAGAAGCAGGGTCGGCACAGCCCCTGCCCGGCCCAGCCCCCTGTCCACCGCGCCTGCCTTGGCTGCGCGCGTCCACGTTTACCCGTTTCCCTGCCCGAAAGCCTCCAGCCAACAAGAGCGTAGGTAAGAGCTCGCGGCACAAAAGGGATAAAAGTGGCAATGGTTTAGCTGAAGCAGGAATGGAAACAAAGAGCACCACTCCCCTGCCCTTCTCTCTACTTCCTATGGCAGCCCCCCTCGCCTCTTCCAAGGGCGGGCTGAACACAGTGGCCCCACCACCCAATGAACACCACACACAGGGGGCGCTCGCGAACTGTCAGATTCCCAGGTCACAGCCCTATTTACCTTTGGCCAGGCTCTGGGCGGTGGCTTCACACACTTCTGGATATGGGTCCAGAACCGGAGAGTTCACGCCAATTGGTGCCTGGGCTCTTGTGCAGTCCGCCCAGCTCAACTACTCTGTAAGTACTTCAGTTTAGTTTCACTAAAAGAGTGTTTGAGACGCATAAAAAGGCCTCTTCACCCAGTTTAAGAAAGAAAATTTTTACACATACGGCAGAAGTCCATGCGCGCTCCTCCAGGATGGTCCCCTCTCCTGCTTCAGGTGTTGACCATTCCCAAGCACGTTCTTTCACTTCGTGTGTGATGTGTAGACAGACAGACTGTTGGGTGGATGCAGAGATGACAGACAGATTAGATAAATAATAGAGAGAGAAAGAGAGAGAGAGAGATGAATGGATATCACAGATAATAGAAAGGTAGAAAGAGTTGGTATATAGAATATGAATATATATATGCCCCAAAGACATTTATATCACTGTTTAATATGCTTGAAACTTATATAAATCACATTGTGCTGTAAATATCCTGCATGTTTCTATTTGTGTCCAACATGTTTTTGAAAAATTTTCCATGTTATTGTGCACTCTTATTTGATTCATTTTCTCCACTCTATTTCATTCAATGGTCTGAATATATGAAGATTTATTTTAAAATAAATAAAATATATATCTTTCACAGTCTTTTCCTTTTTGTATCTTAAAAATATTACCCTACCCAGAAGTCATAAAGCTATTTTCCTATATCTTCTTCTAAAATTTTTAAATGAGTTTTTGAGACTGGTGTGGAGTAGGAATTTAAATTTTTCATTTTTATAACCAATTGTTCCAGTGCCACTCCTGATTTATAATGTCCCCTATTTCATATATCAAGTTGTCTTATTTTTATCCATCTCTTTCTAGACTCACTAGTCTTAGCCATCAGTCTGGTTGTTGATATCTATCTATAGTGCTAATTATTAAAGCCCTATTACAAATCTTAATATCTGATAGATGAGTCCCTCCACTTTGCTCTGTTTTTTAAAAAATTATCTTGGCTATTGTATTAGTAAGCTATTGCTTCATAACAAACCATTTCAAAACTTAGTTAAGGTCTTAAGTATTTATTTTCTTCTCCAAGCCTGAGGTCAGCTGTTTGGGCTGAGCTCAGCTGGATGGTTCTTCTGATCTAACCTGAGCTGGCTCACACATCTGCAGCTAGCTGGCCCTAGGGCAAAGAGGAGAATTAGACTGTCTTTCATTGCGCATCTGGCTTAGCCACAGCAAAGCAAGTAGCAAGAGACTGAACAAAACACACAAAGCCTCTTGAGCCACTCCCTACTGGCCAAGGCACGTCATGAGGCCAGCCCATACCCCAAGGATAGGGAAGGGGCTTCCTTGGTGCAGGGAGTGGCCAGCTCACATTGTCAAGGGCACAGAGGCAAGGAGCATGAAGACTGAGCTCATGTGGGAAACCAACCTTTACTACTCCATGTAAATTTTAGAAGCAGACTTCTAAGATCACAAAAATAACCTCTGTTGGAATTTGTTGCCAGATGCTTAAATATTTTTGTAATTTTTCACAAAGTGCCTTTTAAAAATTCATTCTTAAGTGTTTATAACTGAGGTATGGGAGCATAATGGAGTACTGTACATTGATCTGACCTTCATTAACCTTGCTTAGCTATTATTACTTCTAATAATTTACCCACAGATTTTCTTAGACTTCTTGTAGGACTTTTCTTGTAGGAAAGTACTTCCATTTAATGGCACTCTTGGGAGGATGCCTTTAAAATTGCACGCTCACATCAGAGCTGCTGCAAAATGACTGGTTTTATTGGGACCTTTTGCTTGCTTAAAGACACTTAGTAACCATCTTCAGCTCACGTGGTGATTCTGCCTCAAGCAGTAAGAGGAGGCAGTGGTCAGGATGAAAGACTACACTGCAGGCCATTTTCAATTTGGGGGGAAAAATAGGTACAGATAATTCAGGAAAAACTGTGACCATAAAATACTTTACATTCAGCATAGAACTTAATCCCACACATGTAGGGAAAGGGCCTCTTCTTGGTATGAGGAGTGGTAGCTCACAGCTCTGCAGATCTTGTAAGTGGGCAAGACTTGACTTGAGTCTCCACCTGCCTGGCTTTCCCCTGGCACGTTCTCTCCCCATGATTTCTTCTTCAGGCAGCTGCCATTGCCACGCCTCTCCATGCCCAACCCTGCATCTGCTCCAGGCTGCCCTAATCTTCAGTACTCTCCCTCACAATCCACCATTGATGAAAATGACCCAGGTTTCTGCACCTGTCCTCTGTGGTACTTAGTGAACTTTAGTGATGTACATCACACTGATGTAGTTTGACAGTGCTCCTTCAAAGATGTTGCACTCATGATGGTTGAAACAGTTTGTAAGTTTATCCCCTCCAAATCTCATGTTGACATTAGATCCCCAATATTGGAGGTGGGCCTAATGGGAGGTGTTTGGGTCATGGGGGTAGATCCCTCATGAATGGTTTGGTACCATCCTGTCCCGTGGTAATGAGTGAGTTCTCTGTGAGTTCACAGGAGAGTTGCTTGTTTAAAAAAGCCTGACACTTCCTCCCCTCTCTCTGGCTCCCTTTTGACACACCTGCTCCCCTCCCCCTTCCACCATGATTGAAAGCTTCCATGGCTGAGCACAGTGGCTCACGCCTGTAATCCCAGCACTTTTGGAGGCCGAGGTGGATGGATCACAAGGTCAGGAGATCGAGACCATCTCAGCTAACAAGGTGAAACCCCGTCTCTACTAAAAATAGAAAAATTAGCCGGGCATCGTGGCAGGTACCTGTAATCCCAGCTACTTGGAGGCTGAGGCAGGAGAAGTGCTTGAACCCAGGAGGCGGAGGTTGCAGTGAGCCAAGATCGCACCACTGCACTCCAGCCTGGGCAACAGAGAAAGACTCCATCTCAAAAAAACAAAAGAAAGCTTCCTGACTTCCCTTGCTAGGAGCAGATCGCAATGATTCTTGTACAGGCTGCAGAACTGTGAGCCAAATAAACTTATTTTCTTTGTAAATTACTCAGCCTCAGATATTCCTTTATAGCAATTCCTTTATAGCAATGGACTAACACGAATGGCTTCCTCACTCCCTAGAACATTGCTGTGCTTAGGAGTAAGTTAAGACAGATGTCAGGAAGGAGGATTTGCATTTTAAAATCTCCCTAGGTTGTTCTATCATAGTAACTCTCTCTATGGATCCCGGTTTGGGAATTATGGATGTAGATTGGTTTCCCAAAGTAAGTCCTGCAGAACACTTGTACCA
Organism: Chlorocebus sabaeus; assembly: GCF_047675955.1. NCBI lineage: Eukaryota > Metazoa > Chordata > Mammalia > Primates > Cercopithecidae > Chlorocebus > Chlorocebus sabaeus. Next base: position 52,380,782 of record NC_132911.1, on the reverse strand, counting down.
CAATATTTCATAAAAATGAAATTTCTTAATCAGAGTTTGGAGTGATGAATAGTATATGCCCTGCTTTTTTTTTCTTTTTTTTTTTTTTTTTGGCGGGGGGGGTTTTTGTTTTGTTTTAAGATGGAGTTTTGCTCCTGTTGCCCAGGCTAGAGTTCAATGGTGTGAGCTCAGCCCAGCTCACTGCAACCTCTGTCTTTGTTCAAGTGATTCTCCTGCCTCAGCTTCCTGAGTAGCTGGGATTACAGACATGTGCCACCATGCCTGGCTAATTTTTATTTTTAGTAGAGACAGGGTTTCTCCATGTTGGTCAGGTTGGTCTCGAACTCCTGACCTCAGGTGATCCACCTGCCTCGGCCTCCCAAAGTGCTGCGATTACAGGCCTGAGCCACTGCAACTGGCTGTCTATGCCCTTCTTGAAGATCACAGCAATTTACATACCAAAGCTCTGACATAGCCTTCTGTGAGGAAACCTGCTTAACCTTCTACCTGGAGTACTTTTTCCCTCTAATTAACACCTGGTGACTTCTCACTGTCTCGAGTCCCACAGGAACACCCATGGAGAAAATCATCCCTGGGTTCATAGACTATGCAATTTGCAAGACCCCTAGGTCACCTTAGACTAAGCTCTTTGACATTATTCTTGACAGTCTTCTACTGGAATAGGGACCTGTCTGCCTACCCTTGTATTTCTCAAAAGTTCCAATTTTTAGAAAGTTCTTCTTTGTGTTGAAGTAAAATCAGACTCATGTAACTTCCATCCATTAATATAACAGCTGTTAGTCAGGGATCTACATCCGACATGGCGGCACCACTCGGCATAGCAGGCCCTTTGTTTGAGCAGGCCCTTTGTTCGAGACTTCCCTTCCTCTTTGAACACACCTTCAGACTTACATACGTCAGAGGTTCCGGCTGGGCAACCACACTCCCCCATGACCTGCAGCTCACCTGCATTCCACAAGTTCCTAAACAGCAGTTTTGGTTAACAGTTTCCAAAGACCCCTTCCTCGTGACCCTTACTCAACTCCTTCCCTAGTAGTTTCAAGACCCCCCAGGCCCTGTTTGCACAACCAGCTTCCCTACCTCTCAGGCTATAAAAAGCCCCTACCCTCCTCCCTCAGCATGACTTCCTCGGCCCGCACCTTTGGACCGAGGAACCTCACCCATGAGTCTTAATAAAAGCTATTCTCACTGCCATTTACCTTGTGTCTTCGTTCCCAGTTTGGCTCCAGCTTCAGTTTACCCTTACATTTGGTGTCGAAACCTGGGAAGAGACCCCTCCCCGGACCCCTGCTAGGTCGGGCAGGCTCTCCTCTCCCTGAGCCGGGATCCCCTCCTCAAGCCTGGAGCTGTCTCACCAAATTTAAGACTCAATTCGATCACTGCTGGGTAAGTTTTCCCCCTATCCTGAAGGCTCCCTCCAGGAGTCCCTGTCTGAAACACGCAGCCACCTCAGGGGCTCTCTCCAGTCAACTGTGGCCTCAGCACCGGGGACTGGGAGACGTCCAACCTCCCCAGAAGCCACCGTACCCTGCACTCTGCGTGGAAGTGAGAGGACGCTCCCATTGCCTCCAGACTGCCCGCCTTGAGACCATGGGAACTACCCAGTCCAAATCAAACCAAAAATCCCCTCTGGGGTATCTCTTGGCAAATCTCCAGACTTTAAGTCTCAGCCAAGACATAAAATGAAAGTGGCTCATTTTCTTCTGCACAGTAGCATGGCCACAGTATAAATTGGATAGTCAGTCTCGGTGGCCTGCAGAAGGCACTCTAGACTTAAATATTCTCACGGATTTGACCAACTTCTGCAAGAGACTAGGTAAATGGCACATAGGGTACTATGTTCAAGCCTTTTGGGACTTGCATTCTCGCCCAGATCTCTGCACCCAATGCTTGTTAGCTCAGGTCCTACTTACAAAGTCTCTTCCCTCGAGCAAGGAGAGGGATGATTCCTCCTCTTTTTCTGAGCCTCCTGACACCCTATCCCGGCCACCCCTCCGGTCTCCCCCCCAACATCCTCCTTACCCTGACCCACCATTATCCCCATCCTCGTCAACGCCTCCCCTCCCTTCCACCCCTCCTGTGCCCTTACCAAACCCAACAGATTCTGTCTCCGCTACCTCCACCTCCTCCCCTTCCTCACCTGTCTCAGCCCACACTCAGTCCAGGACCAACCTCCTGTGTCCCTTACGAGAGGTGGCAGGCACCGAAGGAGTAGTCCAGGTCCATGTGCCGTTTTCGCTGGCAGACCTGTCTAAGATTGAAGAGCGTGTAGGATCTTTCTCGGCCAACCCCACTCAGTATTTCAAAAAGTTCAGATACCTGTGCCAGGTGTATGACCTCACCTGGCATGATCCCCATGTTGTTATGACCTCAAGCCTGTCCCCTGAGGAACGGGAGCATATCCCAGTGGCAGCCAGGCAGCACGCTGACCAGGTTCATTTAACTGACCATGTCATGCCAGTTGGCACTGAGGCGGTGCCCTCAACCAAGCCCAACTAGGACTAGCAGGTTGGTCAGGCAGGCTGCCGCTGCCGAGATATGATAGTCCAGGGCCTTCTTGCTGGCATGCGGGCAGCCTCTAACAAATCAGTTAACTTTAACAAATTAAAGGAGGTAGTCCAAGGTGCAGATGAAAATCCGGCCATTTTTCTTAACTGGCTGACTGAGGCACTTATTCAGTACACTCACCTTGACCCTGCCTCCCCTGCAGGAGGAGCCATCTTGGCTTCATATTTCATTTCTCAGTTGGCCCCTGATATCCCAAAAAAAAATTTGAAAAGGTGGAGGAAGGCCCTCAAACTCCCATCCAGGATTTAGTCAAACTGGCCTTCAAGGTCTACAACTCCAGGGAGGAAGCAGCTGAGGCCCAATGACAGGCCAGGCTAAAACAGAAGGTAACTCCAAACCCAGGCCTTGGTAGCAACCCTGAGGCTGGCTGGCTCCAGGAGCTCCCAGAAAAGAGGTACTACCCGAGCGCCACCTGGTGCCTGCTTCAAGTGCGGCAACAACAGCCACTGGGCCAGGTAGTGCCCTAACCCAAAGGAGCCAACTCGCCCCTGTCCGAACTGTCGGCAGATGGGCCACTGGAAGTCAGACTGCCCCGACCTAAGGACAGTTGCTGCACCTCCACGTGACGACCCTTCTCCAGGTATTGGAGGCGCCTTCCAGCTCCTCGACACCGACGAAGATTGAAGAGGCCCAGACTCGGGGACCCCTCTCACTCTCACGGAGCCCAGGGCTATGCTCCAGGTAGCGGGTAAGTCCATATCCTTCCTTATGGACACAGAGGCTACCTACTCTGTTTTGCCTTCCTTCAGTGGCCCCAGCCACTCCTCCACTGTCACAGTCATGAGAATTGACGGCACTCCCTCCACCTCCAAGAAAATGAGCCGCTTTCATTTTATGTCTTGGCTGAGACTTAAAGTCTGGAGATTTGCCAAGAGGCACCCCAGAGGGGATTTTCGGTTTGATTTGGACTGGGTAGTTCCCATGGTCTCAAGGCGGGCAGTCTGGAGGCAATGGGAGCATCCTCTCACTGCCACGCAGAGTGCGGAGTACGGTGGCTCCAGACTCCTCCTCTGTCTTGCCACCTGGATGGCTCCTTCTTCTCACACTCATTTCTTATTCCTTCGTGCCCAGTCCCCTTGTTAGAATGAGATCTCCTCTCCAAGCTAGGGACCTCAGTTCACTTCCGACCCAACCCCTCCCCACACCTCGCATTCCTCTTCCCCCTTCTCTCACCTGACAAACCCCGCCAGGCTGACCCCCCACTCCCGTTTCCAGTCCCCACCCACCCCGATCATTGCCCAGCACCACACTCTAGTCTGCATCTGGCTAAAAGACCCTTCTAAGTTTCCCTCTAGGCCCCAGTTCCCTATCTCCCTTGAACACCGACAAGGACTAAAACCCATCATTACATGCCTGCTCCGGCAGCACATTCTAGTTCCCGCCAACTCACCATGCAATACTCCTATCCTGCCTGTACGGAAAAGCTCTGGGGCCTATCGTCTCGTGCAGGACCTACGCCTCATCAATGAGTCAGTAGCCCCTACCTTTCCAGTTGTTCCTAATCCATATATACTCCTCTCACGCGTTCCCCCTGACACTACCCATTTCACTGTCCTTGACCTGAAGGATGCCTTCTTTACCATCCCTCTACACCCAGACTGCCACTTTCTGTTTGCTTTTACATTGGAAGATCCAGACACTCATATTTCTTCCCAGCTGACTTGGACTGTTTTGCCTCAAAGGTTCCATGATAGCCCCCATTTTTTCGGACAAGCACTGGCACAGGATGTTGTCCTCTGCCCCCTGACCCACAGCACACTATTGCAGTATATCAATGACTTATTACTATGTAGTCCTTCCTAGGAGTGCTCCTTTGCAGATACTGCTACACTTTTAAATTTTCTAGGCGACCGAGGTTATCAGGTTACCCTGGCTAAGGCTCAACTTTGCAGCCCTTCTGTCATCTACCTAGGCATACTCCTCACACCCACTACAAAAAGCCTCACGGCAGATAGAATAAGCCTCATTGAAACTGTCCAGCCTCCTCAGGATGCGGAAGAGATCTTGTCCTTCCTAGGACTGGTGGGCACAGTGAGTCTTATCCTGTGGCCCAACTCAGGATCTTTAAGGCCTACATCAAGGTCGTAAGCAGCCTCGTCAGCCTGGCCTCTGACATGAGACAACAGGAGGAAGCCATCTCAGCTCTAGCCCAGGCAGCAAGCCCCAGGACAGCAGCAACCCTTTTTCCTGGCTAACCTTAGTCAGGGAAGGGACTCAAGTGGTACACTTGGCCGAGGTACACAACATCTCTCATTGTTTCTTGTATGCAGCCTTGAATAAGCCCCCACTGGTTGCAGGACCCTTACCCAGCCCTTTTAACTCCTCCAACCTAACCCCCTCCTTTCCCCTTCCTGGCCGAACACTACATCAATGAGTCAGGACTAGTAGAAACCAATCTCCTCACTCTAGAAAAGATTCAGGAAAGACTCCACCAGAAAAACCTCAGATCAAGGCCCTCACTTAGGGGGTGGCAGTCGTCTGTGGCCAGTTAAGTCCTACCCTTTCTAAGTCCCTTACTAATCATTGGCATCTTGCCACTCATAGCTCCCTGTGTCCTCTGCTTCATCCAGAACCTCATAAAAGAAGTTTCCCAGATCACTTTCAATCAGATGCTGCTCCATCCCTACACCCGAAGTCTGACCTCCGAAAAACCCCACAACAACCCATAACAGCAGGAAGCAGCCAGATGAACACGTCGCCCCTTTTTCTTATTAGAAAGAGGTCAGAATGTTAGGCACGGATCTACACCCGGCATGGCAGCACCACTCGGCATAGCAGGCCCTTTGTTTGAGCAGGCCCTTTGTTCGAGACTTCCCTTCCTCTTTGAACACACCTTCAGACTTACATACGTCAGAGGTTCCGGCTGGGCAACCACACTCCCCCATGACCTGCAGCTCACCTGCATTCCACAAGTTCCTAAACAGCAGTTTTGGTTAACAGTTTCCAAAGACCCCTTCCTCGTGACCCTTACTCAACTCCTGCCCTAGTAGTTTCAAGACCCCCCAGGCCCTGTTTGCACAACCAGCTTCCCTACCTCTCAGGCTATAAAAAGCCCCTACCCTCCTCCCTCAGGGCGACTTCCTCGGCCCGCACCTTTGGACTGAGGAACCTTGCCCGTGAGTCTAATAAAAGCTATTCTCACTGCCATTTGCCTTGTGTCTTCATTCCCGGTTCAGCTCCAGCCTCAGTTTACCCTTACAACAGCTTCTTGCTGGACAAACACAAAATAAATCTGTAATCATTCCCATATCTCAGGTTTTTGTATGTGCAAAGACAACAATCATATCATTCACTCATTCATCCATTCATTCATTCCAATACACCCACTTTAAGCAGGCTCAGTGTTAAAGGATGGGTTTACAGCAAAGAACTAGATGAGGGCCTTTTCATGGACCAGTGGAAGATAAACAAGTGAATGAGCCTGTGAGATAAATGCTATCACTAGGATGACATCGAGTTAAGGAGGTGTATAGAAGTGTCACCTAATCCTCTCTTACCGTGTCACAGAAGCCTTCCTAGAGGAATAAATAGCTAGGCTGATGGATGGTAAGAGTTAGTCAAAGAGAAGGGGATCAATTGCACAAAGGAAGCGAGTTTCCAAACATCCAGAGATAAGACAGAGCATAATGAATCTTCTCCCTTCCTCATCTAACATTCCCAGTTCCTTCAGCCATCCCCCAAATGCCACAATTTCAGTATCCCTCACCATCTTCATCCAAATTATCAGGACATTATCTCTAGCCTGATATTGTCCCTCATAAAACAGATTCGACCATAATGGTACAGTTGGGCTTGTCCAAAATGGACCTCAGTGGAGCACAACCTGGCATGAACATGGCTAACCAGGACTTGGTTAGCCTGTGTTATTTAGGGATTTTTTAGTGTTTAACACAAGACATGTGTTACAGAGCAAGAAGCAGAACAAGGCTCCATCCAATTTTCTAATTCCCACACCTAAGGCAGCCGAAGTATTCATGATCAAATCCTTGAGAAACTTAGCACTCTCATGCGCGTCCGTGTGAAGAGACCACCAAACAGGTTTTGTGTGAGCAACATGGCTGTTTATTTCACCTGGGTGCAGGAGGGCTGAGTCCGAAAAGGAGTCAGTGAAGGGAAATAAGGGTGGGGCCATTTTATAGGATTTGGGTAGGCAAAGGAAAATTACAGTCAAAGGGGGGTTGTTCTCTGGTGGGCAGGAGTGGGGGTTACAAGGTGCTCAGTGGGGGAGCTTTTTGAGCCAGGATGAGCCAGGAATAGGAATTTCACAAGATAATATCATCGCTTAAGGCAAGGACCGGCCATTTTCACTTCTTTTGTGGTGGAATGTCATCAGTTAAGGCAAGACAGGTCATTTGCATTTCTTTTGTGATTCTTCAGTTACTTCAGGCCATCTGGGGGTATACATGCAAGTCACAGGGGATGACATGGCTTGGCTTGGGCTCAGAGGCCTGACAAGCACTACATACAGATTTTGCTTTATGAACTACGTACAGATTACACTTTATGTTCAAAATAAACTACATGCGAAATAAAAATATACATTCTATACAGGTACTTCATGTGCTATCTGTTTTGATTTAATTTAATTTAACTTAATTTAGGAGAGCTAAGTAATTAAACATGAGGCCAAAGTACATAAGAAAGTGGCAGTCTTTTATTGCAAATAAGCATACACTCTCGGACGAGGTTCTCTGGTCCTCAGGTGTAGGGGACCAGGGAAGTCACGACAGCGCTCTTGGGTGATGTTCTCCGGTCCACAAATGCGGGGGCCGAACGCCGGCTCCTGCCGGTAGAGGACTTTTATGCATTGGTACTGGAAGGGGGAGGGCAGTGGGTGGGATAAGGGTGTGATAGGGGCGTCTCCGTAGGCGTGGCCGGGTAAGTTTCGATCTCTTCGGATTGACATCACCTGGCGCATGCTCGGTTGATCTGCATCTTCCCAGGGCGGGCTGCATTTTCCTGCGCGCGGGAATGTTGGTGAGGAAGAACCCGGAAGCAACATGGATTGTGCCTTCTTGTTCACCTTCCTCCATCTTGTCCTTTCTCCCTCACCCAAACACTATCTATTGCAATTCCATGAACACTTTTCTAATTTTTTTAAAAAAAGAAGACCTGGCACAAAAACATAATGAAACTAACATTTTAATATGGCACAGTCTATGTGTTTAACTCTCCTAATTTCAGGGTATAGGAGCTGTTTAAGTGAAGAAAAAAAATTCATAGATCATTGCACTTTAGAAATACCCATTAAGAAGCCCCTCCACACCCCAGTTTGTTCCCACTTTCCCAGGAGCACTTGCTAACTCTCAATGATGATTAATAACCCCACTGTCGAGCAGAGAAAAATGTAAAAGTAGAAGAAACAGCGAGAAGAGCCCTATAGGCACTGCTTGTCCCCAGGGAAGCCATTTCTGATTTTATCTCAAACAGGTCCTTGGGGACAAGAGTCAGTGGATTCGGGGAAGGGCCACAGGGAGAAGGAGACCTCCAGCTGAACTCTGTAGTAATTTTGATCAAGTGCAAATTTTCCTGGGCAGAATCTGAGGGAGTGAACAGGAAATGCAGATATGAGCACAAAAGCCTTGGCAGGCAGGGAGGGGCAAAGCCTGAAAACCCTACTTGCTTTCTCAGCAGGGAGGACGAGGCTTGCCTCAGGCAAGATCTCAGCCCTGCGTGGAGGCCTGGATGTAAATTTGGCTCTGTTGGCTGTTGTGGAAGCACAGCGGGCTGGAGTGAGATTGGCCTTGCTGGCTGCCTGGGAACTGGTTGAGGCCTGTCACTGCCAGCTTTCCCCCACTTCCCTGGTGACCTGTAAGAAGCAGCAGAGGTAACAGTAATCCCCCTTGGAACATAACTCCATTGGCCTGAGAACCACTTCCCCATCCCCCACAGTGACTGCAGTAAGCCCTCCCCAAGAAGACTCTGAGCCCAGACACACCTAAGGCTGCCCCGACCTGGTCGTCTTTCTGTACCTCCCCTGGTAGCCAAAGGCAAAAGGCATAAACTCATGAGAGCTCTCTGGCCCTGCCCATCCCCTGAGAAACCTAAATATTTATTCACACGACCTTAGGGCAAGCTTGTATTGCCTATATTATCGTAGCTGATGCTCTCTTGAAAGTGCCACCTCCTTGCTGGACCAACACACTCAAGCTGTTACAGTAACTCATAACAAACAATCCTGCTCCAAGGAAGGAAAAAACAACAGCTAATTCTACTGCCTGTAATATCCTGGCTAACCAGAGGTCCTGAGTCTGTCCACATGACAACTTCACTGCTAGCATACCCAGCATTTGAGAAAACCAGCACACTAAACAAAACTACAAGCAAGGACTCTCACAGAGTCCACTTCACTCCCCTGCTACCTCCTCTGGAGCAGGTGCTGGTATCCATGGCTGAGAGACCTGAAGATGGATCACATCACAGGACTCTTTGCAGGCACCCCCCAGTACCAGCCTGGAGCCCAGTAGCTTTGCTGCATGGCTAGACCCAGAAGAGCAAAAGCAATCACTGTAGTTTGGCTCTCAGGAAGCCCCACCCTTAGGGTAAGGAGAAGAACACCACATCAAAGGAGTACCCCATGGGACGAAAAAATCTGAACTGCAGCCCTTGAGTTCCAGATCTTCCCTCTAACGTAGTCTACCCAAATGAGAAGGAAGCAGAAAAGGAATTCTGGTAATATGACAAAACAAGGTTCTACGACACCACAAAAAGATCACACTAGCTCACCAGCAATGGGTCCAAACCAAAATGAAATCTCTGAATTGCCAGAAAAAGTATTCAGAAGGTCAATTATTAAGCTAATCAAGGAGGCACCAAAGAAAAGTGAAAAATGACTTAAATAAATTAAACAAAAATACAGGATATAGATGAAAAAATCTCCAGGGAAGTAGATATCATAAATAAAAAACAATTGCAACTTCTGGAAATGAAAGACACACTTATAGATATGCAAAATACATTGCAAAGTTTCAACAACTGAATCAAACAAGTAGATGAAAGAATTTCAGAATTCAAAGACAAGGCTTTCAAATTAACCCAATCAGACAAAGACAAAGAGAAAAGCATCAAAAAAATGAAACAAAGCCTCCAAGAAGTTTAAGATTATGTTAAACAACCAATTCTAAGAGTAATTGGTGCTCCTGAGGAAGAAGAGAAATCTAAAAATTTGGAAAACTTATGTGAAGGAATAATCCAGGAAAACTTCGCTGACCTTACCAGAGGTCTAGACATCCAAATACAAGAAGCTCAAAGAACACTCAGGGAATTCATCACAAAAAGATTATCTTCTAGGCACATAGTCATCAGGTTATCTAAAATCAAGCAAAGAAATCTGTGAGGTAAAATCATCAAGTAACCTATAAAGGAAAACCTATCAGATTAACAGCAGATTTCTCAGCAGAAACCCTACAACCTAGAATGAATTGGGGTCCTACCTTTAGCCTCCTTAAACAAAACAACTATCATCCAAGAACTTTGTATCCAGTAAAACTAAGCTTCATAAATGAAGGAAAGATAAAATTTTCTTCAGACAAACAAATGCTGAGAGAATTCACCGCTACAAAACCAGCACTACAAGAATTGCTAAAAGTTCTAAATCTTGAAACAAAACCTTGAAATACACAAAAGTAGAACTTCCTTAAAGCATAAATCTCACAGGGCCTATAAAACAATAACACAATGAAAAAAAAAGGTATTCAGGCAGCAACTAGCACAATTAATAGAATAGTACCTCACATCTCAATGCTAATGTTCAATGTAAGTGGCCTAAATGCTCCATTTAAAAGATACAGAATGGCAGAATGAACAACAGTTCACTCAAGTACCTGATGTCTTCAAGAGACTCACCTAAAGCATAAGGACTCACACAAACTTAAGGCAAAGGGGTGGAAAACATATTCCATGCAAATGAAAACCAAAAGCAAGCGGAAGTAGTTATTCTTATATCAGACAAAACAGACTTTAAAGCAACAACCGTTAACAAAGACAAAGAGGGATATTAATATAATGATAAAAGTACTAGTCCAACAGGAAAATATCACAATCTTAAATATACATGCACCTAACACTGGAGCTCCCAAAATTATAAAACAATTACTACTAGACCTCAGAAATGAGATATACAGCAACACAATAATAGTGAGGAGCTTAAATACTCCACTGGCAGCACTAGACAGGTCATGAAGACAGAAAGTCGACAAAGACACAGGCCAGGCACAGTGGCCCATGCCTGTAATCTTACCACTTTGGGAGGCTGAGGCGGGTGGATCACTTGAGGTCAGGAGTTCGAGACCAGCCTGGCCAACATGGCAAAACCCTGCCTCTACTAAAACTACAAAAATGAGTTGGGTGTGGTGGCGCATGCCTGTAATCCCAGCTATTTGGGAGGCTGAGGCAGGAGAATTGCTTGTACCCAGGAGGCAGAGGCTGCAGTGAGCCAAGATTGTGACATTGCACTCCAGTCTGGGTGATACAATGAGACCTTGTCTCAAAAAAAAAAAAAAAAAGAAAGAAAGAAAAGACAAGAAAGAAAGAAACAATGGACTTAAACTATATCTCAGAACAAATATCGTTAATAGATATTTACAGGACATTTTACCCAATATCTACCCAATAACTGTAGAATATACATTCCATTCATCAGCACATGGAACATTCTCCAAGACAGACCGTATGATAGTCCACAAAACAAGTGTCAATAAATTTAAGAAAATCAAAATTATATCAAGTACTCTCTCAGACCACAGTGGAATAAAATGAAAACAACTCCAAAATAAACCATCAAAACCATGCAAATATATGGAAATTAAATAATCTGTTCCTGAATGATCATTGAGTCAACAATGAAATTGCGATAGAAATTTAAAAGTTCTTTGAACTGAATGATAATAGTGACACAACCTATCAAAACCTCGGGGATACAGCAAAAGCTGAGCTAAGAAGAAAGTTCATAGCATTAAACACCTACATCCAAAAATCTGAAAGAGCACAATCCAAGGCCACACCTCAAGGAGCTAGAGGAACAAGAACAAATGAAACCCAAACCCAGCAGAAGGATAGAAATAACAAAGATTAGAGCAGAACTAAATGAAATTGAAACAAACAAACAAACAAAAAAATAGAAAAGATAATGAAACTATAAGGTGGTTATTTGAAAAGGTAAACAAAATTGATAGACCATTAGTGAGATTAACCAAGAAGAAAAGAGAGAAGATCCAAATAAGCTCAACTGAAATGAAATGGGAAATATTACAACTGATACCACAGAAATACAAAAGATCATTCAAGGCTACTATGAACACTTTAACATCCACAAACTAGAAAACCTAAAGATAGAGGAATACCTATCTGGAAATATACAACCCTCCTAGATTAAACCAGGATGAAATAGAAACTCTGAACAGACCAATAACAAGCAGTGAGATTAAAATGGTAATTTTTTTTAAAAAGTCCAGGACAGATGGATTTGTTGTCACACGCTGAGACAGAATTGAGGACACAGACACATGTGGGTGGGTTGAGGTGTGGAAAGTTTAATAGAAGACAGGAGAGAGGAGAGCAGCTCTTTGCAAAAGAGAGACAGATGTCCAAAAACAGGGGGAGGCAACAGACTGCAGCAGATTTTATAGGCAGGCTGGAAAAGGTGGTGTCTGATTTACATAGGGCTTACATATTGGTTCAATCAGATATGACGTCTATATAGTGTGTGGGGAAGGCTGGTTGCCCCACCCTAATTGTCTTATGCAAATAAGCTTTCCGTTGATCAGTGCCATCTTATCTGCTCCTTTACAGTACACGTAGCTGGCAGAGAAGGGAAGATGGAGCCACTATTTTCAAAATGCCTAGTCCTTAGTTCCTGCTGGCATTCACTTGTGCAAGCTCCCAGCTTGCAGGCTGTTCTTTCTTAGAAAATGATTTGGGGCTGTTTTTAATTAAAAAGAAAAGCCTTCGCAAGGACTCCCATGCCCTTGCTATCTGCCTAAGTAATTCCTTCTTAGCTCCTATATCATTCTCTTCTCTGGAGTGGTAACCCTAACTGCTGTTAGTGGGTATTGGGTGATGACTCTTTCTGGCTACTTCCTGCTGAAAAGGGGTATTGTGTGGGGAACCACAGCTAGGACTCCTCCTGGAATCGATCTAAGGGTCCTTGGAAGAAAGGTGTGTCCATGTGTGGCTCAGTGTGCAGCACCATTTAGTTTGATTGCTTCTAGGCAAGAGGAAACAATTCGAGTTATAGTATTGAGTAGACAAGTTCCAAAGATTAATATAAAATATATGAGCAAGAGGGGGCTTAATGAAGCTAACCAGTTCCACAGTGAAGACTGGAACTTATTAAAGAGGGATTGTAGCCATCCAGGTCTGGAGCCTGCATTTTCTCTTAATCTGTCAATGATTTTCACTTGATCTTTAAGCACCTGTAGGTTTTCTTCAACTTGACTAGAGGTGTTGATCCAGAAGCAGCATGTTTCATGTAAGACTGCACAGGTACCACCTACCTCAGCTATAAGGACATCCAAGGCCCATCTATTCTGTGCTACTGCTGAGCCTAAAGAGTCTATGGATTGATTTTGTGCTTCTATGACTACTACTATTGCCTTCCATCTGGATTGCATCATAATAGAAAAGTACTGGCCTTTCAAAGAGAGGAATACCAGCAAATCAGAAGAGGTCTCTGGTTATAGAATTCCCCATCCATAGTCTTTCTAAGATGGGATTGTCATGTGCATGTCCTCCTCAATCTTCTCCTTCAGTTAAATTTCCATATGAGAGTATGGAAATGATAGATCTCTTTGTTTGGCATGTCTGAGATAGTGCACTTTCTAAAAAGGAACCTAGGTTAGGAATATCCCCAGATGATGCAGCCATGTCAGTAGAATTTAAAAATAGTAGTTTGGAGAACATTGCTACTATAGTGCATGTTCCTTAGTGTTATTGAACTGAGGAAACCATTTGGGACAGACCCAGCAATTAGTCTTGTTGTACAAATGGGCAATGACTGATACTGTAAGTGCTAAAGGGTGTGATGTAATCACTAAATCCAATAAAAAGTCCTTGCAGACTCAGTGATAGTGAAACTTTCATGCTTCCTCTTTGTTGGTAACTATTATCCCTGTTATAAGGATAATAATTAAGCAAAATACTGTGTCCGGAGTTGGTTCCTTCTTGGTCTTGCTGACTTCAAGAATGAAGCTGCAGACCTTTGCAATGAGTGCTACAGCTCTTGAAGATGGTGTATCCGGAGTTTGTTCCTTCAGATGTGTCCAGAGTTTCTTCCTCCTGGTGGATTCATGGTCTTGCTGACTTCAAAAATGAAGCCACGGACCTTTGTGGTGAGTGTTACAGCTCTTAAATGTGGTGTGGACCCAAAGATTGAGCAGCAGTAAGATTTATTGTGAAGAGTGAAAGAACAAATCTTCCACAGCATGGAAGGGGACCCAAGCAGGTTTCTGCTGCTGGCTGGGGTGGCCACCTTTTATTATTTGTCCCTACCCATGTCCTGCTGATTGGTCCATTTTACAGAGTGCTGATTGGTGTGTTTACAATCCTTTAGCTAGACACAGAGTACTGATTGGTGCGTTTTTACAGAGTGCTGATTGGTGCATTTACAATCCTTTAGCTAGACAGAAAAGTTCTCCAAGTCCCCACTTGACCCAGGAAGTCCAGCTGGCTTCAACTCTCAATCACCCCTCTAAACAGGACACCCCAACTGCTGTTGGGAATTGGGCAATGACTGCTGTAGCAACTTCCTGCTGGATAGGGGTGAAGAAGGGGCCCTGCAGTGGTAGTCTCTTCCAGAGGGGAACTGTCTAGGCCAGCCAAAGGGCCAGTAGGTCAATCCAGGGGTCCTCAGTAGAAGTCATTAGTTGAGCTCATTTGGGGTTCCATTTGTAAGACCATCTGTAGCTTGATGGCCTCAATCCTAGAGGAAACAAATTTGACAAGGAGGTTAAAAATACAAGGCCCAAAGGCAAGTAATAGCAAGATGGCTGTCACGGGACCTAGAAAGGGGAGAAGTCATGTCACCCAACTCCAGAGGTTGGTATAAGAGTTTGAAAGATGTTGTCTGATTTCAGAAGCCTTTTCCTGTAAACACAGGGTGGCATCTCTTACTATCCCTGACTGGTTAGTGTAAAAACAACACTCTTCCCCTAAGAAGGTGGTGAGTCCTCCTTTCTCAGCAGTAAGGAGGTCTAGGCCTCAGTGGTTTTGGAGAGTCATTGCTGCCAAAGAGCCTATTTGGGATTGTAGAGTAAGGATAAATTTCGTTATTTCTTGAAAACTATCTAAGAGGTAGATATAGGTTGAAGTTTTCCACATAAGAAGAATATGCCTTGGCTTTGTAGACAGAAATTTACCCTGGCTTTTAAAGGAATAGGATATACTTTTTTTTCTTTACTTTCTGTCTCTCTCTCTCTCTCTCTCTCTCTCTCTCTCTCTCTCTCTCTTTGATTCCTTCTTTGTCTCTGTCTCTTCCTCTCTCTCTCTGTCTCTTTCTCTCTTTTCTTTCTGCTGGTCTTTCCCTGCCTCTGCCAGCCACTTATGCTGCTGTTCTCCCCTCTCCTTCCCCTTTTTGATGGATTTGGCAGTGTAAGACTGCCACCTCCTTGGGTTTTTGCACTGCATGTAGTAATTCCATAATTTCCTTGTGGTATTTAATGGGGTTCCCCCAGAGATTAGGAACTCCCTTTCTTTCCATATTGCAGCATGGGCATGTAGGATTAGATAAGCATACTTGCTATCTGTATACACGTTTATTCTTTTTCCCTTTCCCAGTTCTAAGGCTTGGGTAAGTGCTACTAGTTCTGCTAACTGGGCTCTGGTCCCTGGGGAAAGAGGCTTACTTTCCAGTACTGTTACATCACTAACTATGGCATAACCTGCCCTTTGTATCCCATTCTCCACAAGTGAACTTCTATCAGTATATAGGTTAAGGTCAGGATTAGCTAAGGGGACTTCTAAGAGATCCTCTTGGGTGGCATAAGTCTGGACTATAATTTGTTGCAGTCATGCTTGACTGGTTCATCATCCTCTGGGAGAAAAATGGCAGGGTTGAGGGCTGCATATGTGCATATTTGAAGCACCAGTCCCTCAAGGAGTAGCGCCTGGTATCTAAGCAGGTGGTTCGTCTGATAGACATAAACTTCTTTTGGCACCTAGTATTCCATTTAGGTCATGAGTAGTCCAGACAGTGAGATCCTTTCCTTGTATTACTTTGATAGCCTCTGACACTAAGATGGCCACTGCCACAACTACCCATAAACAGTGAGGCCAGCCTTTTGCTACTATAACAATATCCTTACTTAGGTAAGCCACTGGTTGTGGGGTTGTCCCACGAGTCTGAGAAAGGACCCCAAAAGCTATTCCTGCTCTCTCTGTGAAGTATAAAGAGAAGTTTTGTCCCGTGAGAAGGCTTAAGGCTGGAGCTTGAGCTTGTTCCTTCCAATGTCCAGGCTTCAGGGTTGATTCCCTTCTCAAGCAGGGGACAGCAAATGAGTAACTTTTTCCCCATATTCATGTAGATAATAGCTCCAGCTGTGGCTGATATATACCTCCCTAATAAGGGTATGGGACTTTCAGGCATAACAAGAAAGGCATGTGAAAAGAGCAAAGTCTCCCAATTACAACTAAGGAGGTGGGAGAAATACCTGGTTACAGGCTGTCCCAGGATTCCTCAGATGGTAACGGACCTTGAGGACAGCTGTCTGGGACAGGAGATTAACACTGAGAAAGCCGCGCCGGTGTCCAGGAGGAAGTCAATTTCCTGGACCTCAATGGTTAAACTTACCCGGGGCTCAGTGAGGGTGATGACATGAGCTGGCTCTTGCCCCGGACACCTGTAGTCCTGTTGTTGGATCATCTGGTTGGGGACTTCTAGCCCAGAGAAACTTTGTCCTCTGGGGCAGTGCACCTTCCAGTGATTACCTCGGCATAGTGGACATGGGCGAGGGGGGCAGCTTGTTTCTTGTTGGACAATCTTTTTTTTAAGGTGTCCTTGCAAACCACAATGGTAACAAGCCCTACCAGGCGATTAGCCTGCTCCATTTTCTGTCCTCTCTGAATCACCAAGGTTTGTTTGTCTGAGAGCCATGACTAAGGCTGTAGCCTTTCTCTGATCTCGCTTTTCCCTTTCAGCCTGTTCCTCTTGGTCCCTATTATAGAACACTGAGGTTGCCAGGTTTAATAATGCCTCCAAATTTTGTTCAGGGCCCAGGGCTCACTTTTGGAGCTTTCTCCTGATATCTGTGGCTGATTGGGTAATAAACTTATCTTTTAGGATCAAATGACCCTCGAGTGAGTTGGGTGACGGGGGAGTATATTTTCTTAAGCCCTCCTGTAGCTGCTCAAGGAAGGCAGAAGGATTTTCTTCCTTTCCCTGAGTTATGGTGGACGTGATTGAATAATTCATGGGCTTTTTCCTAATTCTCCTTAGTCCTTCTAGAACACAGGTCAGCAGATGTTTGCAACTCCAGTCCCCGTGATCTGAGTCGAGGTCCCAGTGGGGATCCATACTGGGGATGGCTTGCTGACTGGTAGGGAATTTGTCCCTTTCTTTGGCTCTCATTCTATCATTTACTTGACTAAGATACCAGATATCTCCAAACTCTCGGGCTGCAACTAAAGCTGCATTCTTTTCACTAAAGGCCAGGGTTTGATCTAACAATAGTGTGACATCTCTCCAAGTGAGATCGGAGGTTTGCCCTAGACCCTGTAGGACATCTATGTACCTATCAGGATCATCTGAAAACTTTCCCAGGTCTGCCTTGATCTGCTTTAAATCAGAAAGGGAGAAGGGGACAGGTAGGTTGGGCTAAATGCTCCTCCCCCTACAGCTTGAAGGGGACATAACCAATAGCCAAGGGGTTTTTGTTGTCCCTTGGAGATTTCTTTGCCTGTCTCCTTCTGGGTGGGGAAGATTAGAGGAGGCTTATCATTAACAGGAAAGGGAGCTATAGGGAGGCTAGGATATGGGGGTAAGCTAAGACGTCCTCTTGTGGGATGCAAATGGCAAGTTTTACATAATTGTGGATTCTCCTTCAATGAAAAGAAAGCTTGGACATAAGGTATTTCACTCCATTTGCCTTCCCTCTTACAGAAAAGGTCAAACTGCAGGATAGTATTGTAATTTATACTTCCCTTAGGTGGCCATTTTTCCCCATCAGGGAGAGAATACTGGGGCCAGGCCATAGTGCAGAAAAAAATGAGCTGCTTCTTTTTCAGGGTTTGTGGGTCAAATCGGTCCCAAGGACTTAGGATGCATTTCAAGGGTGAGCCTGTTGATGCCTGAGTGCTTCCCATCGGAAAGAAAAAACTGTTCCAGTTTTGGTTTGCCCACCTCCCCCCACCCCGCCCCCCCATAACCTAAATGGTCCCTGGATCCTGCTGATTGGAATAGTTGCATTCACTGATGCAGCAGCAGGAACCCTGCTTGCCCAAGAACCCGTAACAGTCCCTGGACCCTGCTGATCAGAATAATTGCGCTCACCGATCACAGCAGCAGAAACCCCTCTTGCCCAAGAAGACGCAATAGTCCCTGGACCCTGCTGATCAGAATAATTGCGCTCACTGACGCAGCAGCAGAAACCCCAGTTTTCCTCTTACACCACAAAGAGGACCGAGGAAGGTTGGATTTAGTAGCCGTTACCCACACATTCTTGAAAACCTGCACCCTTGCCTGTCCTCCTTGACCACAAAGAGGACTGAGAAAAATCAGATTTAGTTTCCCTTACCAACACATTCTCAAAAATCTTTTAGAGTCCTAAGCATTCTCCTGTTAGTATTAGGACCTTACCCCTGTCCTATAAAGATGTTATGCCCCAAAAATGAAGTGAAGGGCCGTGCCCTGAGGGAGGGAAGGGATTTTCAGTGTTGGAAGAGTGACACCTTCGGTCCTCACTTATATTAATAGGAAGGATATAATTTCTGAGGCTCTCCATATCCTAGCTTCAGGAATAGCTTTTGTTAGGCCTGCTTGTCTGAGGAGGGATCCTAGAAGGATAGTTGGTCTCCCCACCCAATGGGGCTTTGGGCAAAAATTATGTCTTTCTAATTGGTGAGCCCAGGTGCCTAAAGAAAGGAACAGAGGTCATGTGCACGGCCTCTGTAAGTACACAGTCATTTCTGGTAGACCCTGAGACTACGGTTCTGCTTGCATTCTCGGGGGTCAGTGTCGGTCTTGGGTCTGGCCATGCCTGAACCTGCAAAGTCTGCACCGGCTCCCAAGAAGAGCTCCAAGAAAGCTGTCACCAAAGCCCAGAAGAAAGACAGCAAGAAGCGCAAGCGCAGCCGCAAAGAGAGCTACTCCATCTACATGTACAAAGTGCTGAAGCAAGTCCACCCCGACACCGGCATCTCGTCCAAGGCCATGGCCATCATGAACTCCTTTGCCAACGACATCTTCTAGCACATCATGGGAGAGGCGTCCCATGTGGCGCACTACAACAAGAGCTCCACCATCACGTCCCACGAGATCCAGAGGGCCCTGCGCCTGCTGCTGCCCGGCAAGCTGGCCCAAGCACGCCTTGTCCCAGGGCACCAAGGTGGTCACCAAGTACACCAGCTCCAAGTGAGTCCCGCTGCTTGACTCCAAAGTCTCTTTTCAGGGCTACTTAACCCCCTCAGTGAAAGAATCTTTCTTGTGTTGTCAGTCCCAGTTTATATTTTTGGCTTCCCATCTGCTTAACTTTTGGAGAGCACACAACTCCACCAAGCACAGATAACTATATTCTTTTCACATAGGCATTGTTGTATGTAAGCTTACACAGATTGATAGTGGTATCTTACTATGGCATAGATATGCTGGGGTTTGCCTTAGTGGCTGCTCTTGAAACTGTCTTTGTCCTGCCTATGTACCCGTGAATATGTGCCCAGCAAATTGTTTCCTGGTTAGAAATGCAGTGTTAATTTTGATAAGCTTATGTAAGATCAAATTGTCTATATGAACAAAGGTTGGGTCTGCTCTTCAGTGGTAAAATGAAGGTAGAGATTAAATACATTGTGTGCTCTCAGATGTGAACTTAAAAGGGAATAAATAGTTCAACTTTTATTTAAAAAAAAAAAAAGAAAGAAAGAAAAAAAGGAACAGAGTCCTGAAGTTTATACTAGAAATCATTCTTATAGGAGAAACTAGAAAAGCACCAGAGACAGGGAGTGGTTTTTAGAAGACGGACTAGCCTCGGAGAAGAGAAGCGAGAGGAAGTTTGTCTCACAGGCATTAGGACCCAGGAGGCAAGGGTCAGGATAGATAGGATAGATGGGAGAGTCTTGATTGGGTGACATGACTTTGAGAGTTCCACTCATGGCTACAGGGGCAACCAACTTTTTGTCGGGACCCCGGAGCTGAATGGCTTTCCTGTCGACCCTCGACTCAACCCCTAAATGCAAGAAAAGTGGAAGCTGGTTCCAGGCAAACCAACACTCCCAACTGTGAAGAGTCCTTTCCCAGAAAGCCTGACACCCTTGTCTTTAGTCCGGCAGCCACGCTAGTCGCTTTTAACTGGCAACAGGTGCTCGGTATTTAGCCCCCGAATTCTAAGGAAAAATAGGACAGAATAGCAAGTGAAAGGGGTCCAATGATACTCAGCACTTGGCGATTGTCCTTTCGTGGTCACCAAGATGTGTCCCATCTGGGTCACCAAGACATGTCTGGAGTTGGTTCTTTCCAGTGGGTTCTTGGTCTCATTGACTTCAAGAATGAAGCTGTGGACCTTTGCAGTGAGTGTTACAGCTCTTTAAAGATGGTGTGTCCGGAGTTTGTTCCTTCAGATGTGTCCAGAGTTTCTTCCTTCCATTGGGTTCGTGGTCTCGCTGACTTCAAGAATGAAGCCACGGACCTTCACAGTGAGTGTTACAGCTCTTAAAGGTGGTGCAGACCCAAAGAATGAAAAGCAGCAAGCTTTACTGTGAAGAGCAAAAAAACAAAGCTTCCACAGCATGGAAGGGGACCTGAGCAGGTTGCTACCACTGGCTGGGGTGGCCAGCTTTTATTCCCTTATTTGTCTCCACCCACATCCTGCAGATTGGTCCATTTTACAGAGTGCTGATTGGTGTGTTTACAGTCCTTTAGCTAGACTCAGAGTGCTGATTGATGCATTTTTACAGAGTGCTGATTTGTGCATTTACAATCCTTTGGCTAGACACAGAGCACGGATTGTTGTGTTTTTACAGAGTACTGATTGGGGCATTTACAATCCTTTAGCTAGACAGAAAAGTTCTCCAAGTACCCACTTGACCCAGGAAGTCCAGCTGGCTTCAACTCTCAGTACTACAGCAATGGAAACTTTCTGTCAAATAATTCGGTTAGAAGATGCTACTATGTGTAGCTCTACTACAAATAATAGAATTATAGCAATTCCTGCAAGGGTGATGTAGTAGATTATTTACATCTAAAATTTTACCTGCCAACATACACAATTTCCCTTTGGGGATCTATGAAGTTCCTTGGCTTTATTTTCCCAAACAAAGAAACCTCTGGGTTATGTGCACCCTACTCACTTTTATTACCTGGCAAAATTTGCAGAATAATTGCCCAGAAGTAACATATTAATTCAGATTTTTACATTACCCATCCCTTTTTGTTTCTTTCAAGCTACAGAAGAACTCCACTTGATTCATAGAAATAAGCAGAGTTAGTCTAAAATGTAGACCAAAATCTTAAAAA
This sequence comes from Chlorocebus sabaeus, assembly GCF_047675955.1. Lineage (NCBI taxonomy): Eukaryota > Metazoa > Chordata > Mammalia > Primates > Cercopithecidae > Chlorocebus > Chlorocebus sabaeus. The sequence continues at coordinate 52,359,559 of NC_132911.1, read as the reverse complement.
CAATTAATAAGACTAGGATTTAATGACAAATGTATATATAATAAGCTTTGGAACATAATTTCTCTCTCCAGTCCTCCTTTTTGGTTAAAACAAATTATGATAGGATCATGTCATTTGTAGAATAAACTTTAGCCTTATACTTGGCCTGATCATTTGCATAAAGTGCAGCAAGAATGTTTAATTCAACATAGGCCTTTTTAATTGGCTTTGATAGAATGCCATTCCACAAGGAATCTCAAATAAGACCTTTTAAAGCCAAGCTCAGCCATGGGTTTTTATCCTCAAATACCTGTGAATTGGGTGATCCTTTTCTCTTAAGGTCCCAAGATAAACTGGGAGCTCCTGGACCTGTTAGAAAGTGATATTCTTGGCCAGGCATGGTGGCTCAGGCCTGTAATCCCAGCACTTTGGGATGCTGAGGTGGGAGGATCATGAGTCAAGAGATCAAGACCATCCTGCCCAACATGGTGAAACCCCATCTCTACTAAATATACAAAAAAGTTAGCCGGGTGTGATGGTGCGCACCTGTAATCCCAGTCACTTGGGAGGCTGAGGCAGGAGAATTGCTTGAACCCAGGAGGTGGAGGTTGCAGTGAGCCAAGATCGTGCCACTGCACTCCAGCTTGGCAACAGAGAGAGACTCCATCTCAAAAACAACAACAACAACAACAACAAACAATATTCTTTACTGACCACCAATTAGAAACCCTGTGCAGGGACTGTGTAGGAAAGATATGAGGCCAGTTCTCTCCATAGGGCTTTTATTGGCTCTGCAAGTTGAGATTGATTCCTTAAAGCGAAGCATACACTTCCAGTCAAAGCCTTGATGAAATAACCAGTTTTCACAATTGCGTCCTCTTGGAAAAAAAGAAAATGGATTCCTATTGCACTGCTGCAAACTACTATATTGCCATAAGTTAAGCATACTCACAGATAGTTTCAAAATTCTAGCGGAACCAGGCAGAGAGAAATAAACGTACTCCAAAATTTTTTCACAGGAGTATATCTTACTCGGTTATTAAAGGCCATAAACAGTTCAAAATAAGTTTCCTCAACTCTGAAAAATGAAACAAGGATCAGCAATATTTCAAGCAAAAGTCAAAAAGTTTGCTTTAACTTTCTGAGTGCAGTCCATGTCATTAACTCTTGTTTTGCTTGACATACATGAACATTTCAGTTCTTCATGAGTCCCATACATTCTTTATTTCAGTGTTACAATCTTCAAAGCTATTAAAAACCCACATTTGAGAAAACCTGGTAAGGTCGTTAATACAGCTTGATTGTAACTCATCTTTTGAGAAAGAACAAAGCAAGACAACAATTGTCTGTGAATGACAAAATTTCCAGGGTAGTTACAGTTAAAAACATGACTGACAAAGGACTTTAGTTATCTCTGTGGCTTACGATAACTTTACCCTTACTTATGATTGATAGCATATATTCAGACCTTAGAATTTTAGAAACCCCATACAATTTTAGAAAATATATTAGTATTATTCACCAAAATATAACCTAAAGAAGATGGACACCTTTTGAGCAATTCCATGTAACTAAACACGTCAAATAATCCTGTTCACCTCTTCTCTAGATGTTTCAGAGGTCCTCTTAGCCATCTAGAAAGCCAGGAATCAGGAAAGACAATTTTGAAACTTGGAGTTTGATTTTGGGATGATGAAATAGAATTCCAAATTGCCATAAATTATTTGTTTTGCCAAAATGATGACTCAAAAGGCAAAAACTTTTCATTAGCCTTTACTATTACATGAAAATCCTGTTCAAAGCCAAATTTTAGCCTTGCATTAATTTCATTAATTTAGTAATATTAACTTTAAACTGTTTAAATGAAACCTTATAGACAATTCCATCTAATCTTTTCTTTTTTTTCTCTTTCTTTCTTTTGTATTATTATTTTTTTTTTTTTTTGAGATGGAGTCTCACTCTGTCGCCCAGGCTGGTGTACAGTGGCGTGATCTCGGCTCACTGCAAGCTCTGCCTCCCAGGTTCATGCCATTCTCCTGCCTCAGCCTCCTGAGTGGCTGGGATTACAGGCCCCCGCCACCACGCCCAGCTAATTTTTTGTATTTCTTGTAGAGATGGAGTTTCACTGTGTTAGCCAGGATGATCTATATCTCCTTACCTCATGATACACCCACCTTGGCCTCCCAAAGTGCTGGGATTACAGGCGTGAGCCACTGCACCCAGCCAAAGTGCTTATTTTTCTTTAAGCCAATCAATTAGAGCTCTTTTTATAGACATTACACACAATGCATATATAGTGACACAAACAGAAGGTTCAGCATTTGTAAGATTTGTCATTTGCCAGTTTCTTAACTGGATTACTGGCTTCAGGTTGGAGCCCTTGGAGAAAAAGGGCCAGGAAGGCATGCATTTCTAGGGCATAATAAACAAGCACAGCTGAAGGCAAAGACAGATCCCCAAAATTAAGGTTCCCATTTTATACTGGATTTTGGATCCCCTAAAGGAGGGAGATACTATGGGAGAAGACAGAACAGTGCTTCTACCATGCATTTCATTGCAAGGCAACCCAAAGCCAATCAGCTTATTTTGTAATCAGCCCATCCTCCATGGGAGTCTCATCTCTCAGTGGGGAGTGGAAATGGTTCCATATCTTTCAGGTGGCCAAGAGCATGCTTCTCTGATTTACAACTACTGTTAGCCATCCCTTAAAGTGTATTTCTTACCTTGTTATTACACAAAGCCTCTCCTAATGTGAATTAATTTGATACCCCCAAAACTCCAAACGGACAGATAACACAATGCAAAACAGAAGACACCCTTTGATTTTGAGAGGGAACTATCCACTTTTAATTTCTGGGGTTTTATGAGGAAAACAGAGGGGTTTTTTTTCCCAAAACAGAATCTGTGGTGCCTCCTACATTACGAGTGGCAAGAAAAAAAATGGAGAAAAATAATTCTGTCAACTGAGAAGAAAAAAGCCTTTTTCCAGAAAAACAAGATCCAAGAAGACAAACACATAAAGGCATTTTAAATATACCTATAACTTGAATATCCACTTTTAATTAAGCTGAGAAAACCCTTTTAAATCCCTTATTACTCGACTTTAGCCACACCAAGCAGTTAAGATCTTTGGCTTTTGAAATTTATAAAAAGTAACCTACAGGTGAAATCAACAAGCCTTAATTAAGTTATGACTTAACCATGAGTATACAAGAGATTTTCAAAGGGGTGATAAGCAGTTTTTGAGACTGTCATTGCAAAATTGTGACTGAGATAGTGAATGAGATCTGATCCAACCAACTCTATTTTGTTTCTAGCCCCCAAGCTGTCCTTGCCCATCCCTGGGTGTAGGCCAAACCAACTTTGGGAGGAGCCTGGTTTACGGTGTAGTCTAAAACAAAGATAATAACAGTCCCTTCTTAAGATACACTTCCCTGTTGCCTGGGGACCAGACCAAGAAACTAGCCACAAGATTAGAAACCATGGCCTAGGAGTCACGCAGCTAGAGCCTACAAGATTTTGACCCTCTCTAAACTGCTCTCAAGAGGAATGCTTAAGATATTTTGTAAACCCTGCCCTTGATGGATCAGCTGACACCACTCAGATTAATAAACTGGCTTATCTGATTTTATGGTCCTCACCCAGGAACTCACTTAGCACGAGAAAACAGCCACCACTGTAAAATGGCAGAGACTAAAAAAAGTATTCCTATATGGCTACAGGTCATGTTCACAAATACATGAAACAAGGCCTATAGCCATGTTCATTAATGACCATTTTGCTGGGCTGGCTTGAACAGCAGGCTTATGGGGTCCTTGGTCTGCATCCTAACCTAAAATACCCCTTCTTTTGACAAAACTGTGCAGAAAGACACACAAAGCACATGAGATTGGCTACAGCTTAAGACCAACCTCACAAATCCTTTTTCATTAATTAAAATTTTACAAAGAATATACAAGAATCCTTATTATCCTTTTTACCACTTTGCACAGGGAGAGAGAAGCCAAAAGCTTCATTAGTTTAAAAAAAAATAGAAAAAATCTTGTACCCTTTTGTTGGCATATCAGGCTTCTGAGATTCCCTTCCTACTAGCTCAATTCTAAGCCAAGTATTTTAAGGTTTGGGGAAATTAACTTTTCCTAGTTTGGAGCAACATTATAAAAGAAGAGATAGGAGCCATTTTAAACTGTCAAAGAAAGAAAAACACCATAGAAAGATCTGGGAGTTCCAGTTATGATTATCAACAGGTACTCCCTCTCTTCCTATTGAGAATGATGTTTCCCCTATTTGTTCACCTTCCCTATATTCTCTTTTCCCTTTTTGCCTATTATAGGAGGCATATTGCTCATCTCCAAATTTCTCTGCTGCCTACAGCACTGCCTGCTTCTTAGCTGTGGTTAGGGTTTGGCTTAAGAGCAGCATGACATCCCTGCAAGAGAGGTCAAATACCTGAGTTAAATTTTGGAAGGCTTCTATACACCTAACAGAGTCATCAGAAAATCAGTCTAAGTTTCCCTTTACTTCCCTAAGATCCTGCAATGAAAATGGAATTTGAAGGGGCCCCAAGTAAGGGGGATCTTCGGATGATTCCCCTGGAAGTTGTTTCTCTCATTTTGGGGAATTATCCTCTTTGGGTTTTCCCAATATGATTGCTAAAAGGGCTGGGTTGATTTTGTAATGCCTGCACAAGGTCTAGTAAGAAGGCCATGCCTTTGTGTAAAATAAAATGAGCCACTTTTTCTTTCAACTCTCAGGGTCAAATGAGTCCTTGTGCTTTAGAATGCACTCCAGAGGAGCACAGACTGAGGATGGTACTCATCTAGAAAGGGAAGCAAGAAAAAGGCATCCCTTTAATCTCCTTTCTTTTGGTGTGACCCAGAGTGGAGAGGAAGACAGTGGGAGCGTTCCCACGCTGTTTACCCTCCACCATTCCTGAGTCCTGGCACCTTGTTGAACGTGCCACCCATAGTTGCAGGCATGACCCCCAGCCATGGAGCCAGAGGAACTAATTGATTGGGGCTAGTCACACTCATCTAAGTGGCTCAGTCCTCTGCCTGTGATTTCCCTTTCACTTCTAGACTTGTGTGACCTGCCTGGCTCCCAAAAAACTGGATCTCAAGAAAATCCATGTAATAGTTGGGCAAGGCCCCTTTAATAGAGGGGGTGTCCTAAATTGAACTCTGTATCATGCTATTATGGCCCCTGCTGACGCATTTACCCTTAGATAATTGTTCTGGTTAACTCCTGAACTGAAAATCACCTTACTAATTACCACTCTAATTCGAGGCAGAATAGGTGCCTTAAAAGAATATAGCAACTGAATGACTGTTTTCCTGCCAATGGGACAGTGTCAATACTAAAATTTGGCTTTGGAGAATATTTTACCCCTAATTGTTGAAGGCAGAATTTTCCTGTTTACAGAAGCAGCATGAAGCCTGTTTTCTAGTAGAGAAGAACAAAAAGGGGAGAGAATTGGGAAGCTAGGGTATTTCAGTGAAGGACCAACAATGTGCCTCCTGAAGAGGATCCCTATTCCACTAGGTGGTGCTGTTGACCTTAAAACACCATGTGCTCTCCAGACCAAGGGCAGAGAGAGACCTGGAAATGCCTTGTGCTCTCCAGACCAAGGGTAGAGGGAAAGGTTCACCATGGGGAGAAGGAAACTCTGTTCCTAGAAAATCACAGACACCTTCCCTTGAGCTATATTCCCATTCCCTGATCTTACCAACAAGATTACTTCCCTGAACTGTAAAACTTCCCACACATTGCATACACAAAAAGGATAAGAGATATGATGGTCATGGTCAGGAAAGGAGGAAATTATTATAGGAAAGTTGGAGATCCTGTTGCCAACACCCCATCAAGGCAGTTGGAGGCTGCCAGTCTAGAAACCTCTGGAAAACACCAGAGGGTAGCCCCAGTCAGAAATCCTCAGTTGCCCCAGGACTTCTTCCAGCCCCACATGATGGCTAAGCCCTCTGTGAAAGGTCTAAAACAGAGGCTGAGAGCCTCAGAATGAAAGGACAGAGTTGGAGTCCGCTACCTTACTCACCATTTTGATTTGTACCTTGGTATCCCAGCCAAGCCTCCATTATGAAGTGGCTACACTGGAGTATATACCCTGGGGTTCATTGTCACACATTGAGAAAGAATTCAGTACACAGACACATGTGGGTAAGTTAAGGAATGGAAAGTTTAATAGACAGAAGAAAGGAGAGAGGAGAGCACCTCCTTGTAAAAGAGAAACAGACATCTGAAAAAGGGGGAAGGTGGTGGACTGTGACAGATTTTATAGGTAGGCTGGAGAAGACAGTGTCTGGTTTATATAGGGCTCACACATTGGTTTGATTAGGTATGACATCTACACAGTGTGTGAGGAACGCTGGCCACCCACCCTAATCTTATGCAAATGGGCTTTCCAGTTGATTGGCACCACCTTCTCTGCTCCTTTACAGTACACATGGCTTACACAGAAGGGAAGATGGAGCTGCCATTTTGAAAATGTTTAGTCCTTAGTTCCTGCCAGCATTCACCCATGCAAGCTCCCAGCTTGCAGGCTGCTCTTTGTTGGAAAATGATTTGGGGCTGTTTTTCATTAAAAAGAAAAGTCTTACCAAGGACTCCTGTGCCCTTCCTATCTGCCTAAGTAATTCCTTCTTAACTCCTGTATCAGTGTCACCCTAATACCAAAACAAGGAAAAGACATAACAAAAAGAAAACTACAGGCTAATATCACTGATTAATATAGATGCAAAAATCATCAACAAAATGCTAGCTAACCAAATCCAATAGCATATCAAAAATATAATCCACCATGATCAAGTGGGTTTCATACCAGGAATGCCAGATGGTTCAACACACCCAAGTCAATAAATGTGATACACCACATAAACAGAATTAAAAACAAAAATCACATGATCATCTCAATAGATGTAGAAAAAGCATTTGACAAAATCCAGCATTGCTTTATGATTAAAATCTTCAGCCAAATCAGCATAGAAGGAACATACCTTAAGGTAATAAAAGCCATCTATGCCAAATTCATAGCCAACATTATTATGAATGGAGAAAAAAGCATTCCCCTTGAGAACTGGAAGAAGATAAGGATGCCCACTTTCACCACTTCTATTCAACACAGTACTGGAAGTCCTAGCCAGAGCAATCAGACAAGAGAAAGAAACAAAGGGCATCCAAATTGGTAAAGAGAAATTCAAACAGTCACTGTTCACAAATGATATGATCATATACCTAGAAAACCCTAAAGACTCATCCAAGAAACTCCTACATCTGATAAATGAAATCAGTAAAATTTCAGGATATAAAATCAATGTACACAAATCAGTAGCCCTGCTATACACCAACAACGACCAAGTAGAGAATCAAATAAAAATCTCAACCCCTTTTACAATAGCTGCAAAAAAAAAAAAAAAACTTAAAAATATACCTAACCAAGGAGATGAAAGACCTCTACAAGAAAAACTAGAAAACACTGCTGAAAGAAATCATAGATGACACAAACAAATGTACACACATCCCATGCTCATGATGGGTAGAATCAATATTGTGAAAATGACCATACTGCTGAAAGCAATATACAAATTCTACACAACTGCTATCAAAACACCATCATTATTCTTCACAGAACTAGAGAAAACAATCCTAAAATTCATACAGAACTAAAATAGATCCCACACAGCCAAAGCAAGACTAAGCAAAAAGAACAAATCTGGAGGCATCACATTACCTGACTTCAAACTATACAAGGCTATAGTCACCAAAACAGCATGGTACTGGTATAAAAATAGGCACACAGACCAATGGAACAGAATAGAAAACCCAGAAATAAACCCAGGTACCTACAGCCAATGGATTTTTGACAAAGCAAACAAAAACTTAAAGTGGGGAAAGGATACCTTATTCAACAAATGGTGTTGGGATAATTGGCTAGCCACATGTAGAAGAATAAAACTGGATCCTCATCTCTCACCTTACACAAAAATCAACTCAAGATTGATCAAGGATTTAAACCTAAGACCTGAAACTTTCAGCAAGATAACATTGGAAAAACTCTTCTGGACATTGGCTTAGGGAAATACTTTATGACTAAGAACCCAAAAGTAAATGCAACAAAAACAAAAATAAATAAATGAGACCTAATCAAACTAAAAAGCTTCTGTACAGCAAAAGAAATAATCAGCAGAGTAAACAGACAACCCACAGGATGGGAGAAAATTTTTGCAAACTATGCATCTGACAAAGGACTAATATCCAGAATCTACAAGGAACTCAAATAAATCAGCAAAGAAAAACAAATAATCCCATCAAAAAGTGGACCAAGGACATGAACAGACAATTATCAAAATAATATACAAATGGCCAATAAACATATGAAAAAGTGTTCAACACCACTAATTATCAACGAAATGCAAATCAAAACCACAATGCAATATCACCTTACTCCAACAAGAATAGCCATAATTTAAAAAGAAAAGAAAAAAATAGATGTTGGCAGGGATGTGGTGAAAAGGGAACACTTTTACACTGTGGGTGGAAATGTAAACGAATATGACCACTATGGAAAACCGTATGAAGATTCCTTAAAGAACTAAAAGTAATAGAACTACCATTTGATCCAACAATCCCACTACTGGGTATCTACCCACAGGAAGAGAAGTCATTATACAAAACAGATACATACACAAGCATGTTTATAGCAGCACAATTCGCAATTGCAAAAATATGGAACCAGTCCAAATGCCTGTCAACCAATGAGTGGATAAATAAATTGTGATTTTATACACACATACACACACACACACACACCCCCACCATGGAATACTACTCAGCCATAAAAAGAAATGAAATAATGGCATTCACAGTGACCTGGATGAGATTGGAGACTATTATTCTAAGTGAAGTAATTCAGGAATGGAAAACCAAATGGTATATGCTCTCACTCATAAGTTGGAGCTAAGCTATGAGGATGCATAAGAATCATACAATGGACTTTGGGGACTTAGGGGAAAGTGTGGGAGGCGGATAAGAGATAAAAAACTACACATCAGGTACAGTGTACACTTCTTGGGTGATGGGTACACCAAAATCTCAGAAATCACCACTAAAGAACTTATCCATGTAACCAACCACCACCTGTTCCCCAAAAACTATTGAAATAAAATATAATTTTAAAAGAACGTATGTTGTAGAAATGTGAGGAATATAGAACATATCAAAAATGACCAAGACAAAGTAAAACAAAAACAAAAAAGAGTCTGGTACCTCCCTCCCCTCCCTCATGCCTCCTCTCCCCCCACATCATCTGTACATGCCAGCTCCCCTTCCCTTTCCACCATGAATGGAAGCTTCCTGAGGCCCTTACAGAAGTAGATGATGGTGCCATGCTTCCTATGCAGCCTGCAGAACCATGAGCCAAATAAACCTCTTTTCTTTATAAATTTCTCAGCCACAAGTATTCCTTTATAGCAACACAAATGGATTAAGACAGGCACCAAACCACAGATCCATGAATCTCAATGAACTCCAAGCAGGATAAAGAACAAAACATCTATATCTAGATATGTCATATTCAAACTGCAAAAAAATTAAAGACAGATATATTGAAAGAAGCCAAAGGAAAATATACCCTTCTATACAGAAGAAACAATAAGAGTTATGTTGGACTTCTATTCAAAAACCATGCAAGCAAGAAGAGAGTGGAGTGAAATATTTAGCATTAAAAAAAAAAAAAAAAACCTAAAATTTTGTATTTAGGAAAATTATCCTTTAAAACTGAAGGAGAAATAAAGCTTTCTCCAACAAGAATTGAAGGAGTTTGTCACCAGTAGAAATACCATTCAAGAAATGTTAAAAGAAATTCTTCTGAAAGAAGGAAAGTGCTGTATATCAGATACCTGCATCTATGTAAAGAAAGAGAATGTATCATGAAAGGAACAAATAAACGTTATTTTTTTAAAAAAAAGTTGTTATGAACATTTGTATAAAAGTCTTTGTATGAACATATGCTTTTATTTTTCTTGGGTAAATATCTAGGAGTGGAATGGCTAGGTGTATCTTTAACTTTTTAAAAAACTGCCAAACTTGGTCAGGCGCGGTGGCTTAAGCCTGTAATCCCAGCACTTTGGGAGGCTGAGACGGGTGGATCACAAGGTCAGGAGATCCAGACCATCCTGGCTAACATGGTGAAATCCCATCTCTACTAAAAAAAATATGAAAAACTAGCCAGGCAAGGTGGTGGGTGCCTGTAGTCCCAGCTACTCGGGAGTCTGAGGCAGGAGAATGGCGTGAATCCGGGAGGCAGAGCTTGCAGTGAGCTGAGATCCGGCCACTGCACTCTAGCCTGGGCGACAGAGCGAGACTCCGTCTCAAAAAAAAAAAAAAAAAAAAAAAAAACTGCCAAACTTTCTTCAAAATGGTTATGCCATTTTACATCCAACCAGCAGTGTATGAGGGTTCCAGTTGCTCCACCTCATCACCATACCTTGGGTAGGTCATTTTCACTTTAGCCATTCAAGTAGGTATGTAGTGGCATCTCACTGTAGTTTTAATTTCTATTTCCCTGAAGACTAATGATGTTAAGCATCTTTTCATGTCCTTGTTATCCATATGCCTTCTCCAGAGACGTGTCTGTTCATGTTTTGCCTATTTTTATTGGGTTGTTTGTTTTCTTAAAAGATTCTGTCCCAGTCTGTGCCTTATCATTTCATTCTCCTAATAGTGTCTTTTAGAAAGCAACATTCTTAATTTCATTGAAGTCAAATTTAATAATTTTGTTTTATTTCATGAACCATGCTTTTAGTGTTGTGTATTTCTGTATATCCTCACCTGATCCAAAGTCAGATAGGAATAGCAAATTGTTTCAGGACCATTTGTTGGGAGAAAAAAACGTATGCTGTGTCCACTAAATTACCTCTGTGCCTTTTTCAAAAATCAGTTGGCCATCTATATGTATGGCTCTTTCTGGATTCTTTGTTGTGTTTCATCAACCAGTATGTCTATCTTGACACCAGTACCACTCTGTTTTGATTACTGTAGCTTTATAAGTTTTGAGGTCAGACGGTATAAGTCCTCCAATGTTCTTTTTTAAAGACACTTTAGCTCTTCTAAGTGCTTTGCATTTCCTTATGAATTTTAGAATCAGTATATCAATTTATTTTTTTAAAATGGAGATGGGGGTCTCACTATGTTGCCTAGGCTGGTCTTGAACTCCTGGGCTCAAACAATCCTCCTGCCTTGGCCTCCCAAAGTGCTAGGATGACAGGTGCGAGCCACCATGTCTGGTTAGTGTGTCAATTTCTACCAAAAAAAAAAAAAAGTTTGCAAGAATTTTGATAGGGGTTTCATTTGAATCTACAGGTCAATTTTGGGAGAAGTGACATCTTAACAATTTCGAGTCTTCTAATTCATGTTTCTCTTCTTTATGTACTTCTTAATTTTTCTCAGCAATACTTTGTAGTTTTCAGCACTATTCTTATACAACTTTTCTCATGCTAATATCTAAATATTTTCTATTTTATGCTATTTTAAGTGGCATTTTAATAATCATTTTTGTGAATTTTTATACAACTGGATTTCTGTATATTGATCTTGTATCCTGCAGTTATTAAACTCACTCTTTAACATTTTTTGTCAATTTCATAAGCTTTTCTATGTAGATGACCATGTTGTCTGTGAATAAAGAGTTTTTCTTCCTTCCCTATCCAATGATGGCATTTTTTTTTTTCTTGTCTGACTGTACTGGTTCCAGTTCAATGTTGAATAGAAATGGTAAACTGAAAATCCTTACCTTATTCTTTATTTTAGGGGACAAGTATTCACTTTCAGAATTAAGTGTGGTGCTAGCTGCTAGTTTTTTGCAGACCTTAATCTAGTTAAGGAAGTTTCCTTCTATTCCCAGTTTGCTAAGAGTTTTTTCCCTGCATCTACTGAGATTAAAATACACATGGGTTTTTTTCCCACTGTTGATATGTGAATTGATATTAATTTTCGAACGTTAACACAAACTTGCATTTCAAGGAAAAACTGCACTTTTTAATGTCATTTTAATATATTACTGGATTCAATTTGCTAACATGTTCTTAAGGATTTTTGCATCTATGTTCATGAGAAATATTGGTATAATACTTTCTTTTCTTGTAATATTTTTCTCTAGTTTTAGTATCAGAGCCATTCTGAATAATACAAAGTAGTACATAGAGTAGTACATATAATGAGTTAGAAATTTTCTGAAGAATTTTTGTGAAATTAATATGGTTTCTTTTTTCTTTTTCTTTTTTTTTTTTTTTTTTTTTTTGTGATAGTCTCACTCTGTCGCCCAGGCTGCAGTGCAGTGGCATGATCTCGGCTCACTGCAACCTCTGCCTCCTAGGTTCAAGTGATTCTCCTACCTCAGCCTCCTGAGTAGCTGGGATTACAGGCGTGCACCACCACGCCTGGCTAATTTTTGTATTTTTAGTAGAAACAGGGTTTCACCATGTTGGCCAGGCTGGTCTCAAACTCCTGACCTCAGGTAATTCGCCTGCCTCGGCCTCCCAAAGTGCTGGGATTACAGGTGTGAGCCCCAGCGCCCAGCAGGTTTCTTCTTTAAATATTTTGAAAGATTCACCACTGTAGCCATCTGGACCTAAAGTTTTCTTTGTAGAAACTATTCATGTTATATTTTACATAAAAAATAGCTATTTTTCACTAACTTTTCAAATTGTTTGGCATAATGATCTTCAGAGAATTTGTGTCTGATTTTTGCTCTTGTACTGTATTTATAGTAATAGCCTTTAATTCATTCCTAATATTATTCACTTAATTTTTCTCTCTTTCTTTTCCTGATCAATCAAGGCAAAAGTTTGTCAACGTTTTAGTCTTCTAAATTATCAGATTATGATTTTGTCAATCATCTATTTTTATTGCTTCATAATGCATTAGTCTATAATTTTGTCCCTATTTCTTTTTCTCTGATTTGAGTTTACAGTGCTGCTGTCTTGTAGCTCCTTCAGCTAAAGACTTAGCTAATTTATCTTTATCTTGGTTTTGTCTAATAAATGTGCTCAGGGATGTAAATTTTCATTAAGTACTCCTTTAGTTTTAAAATGTAGTGCTTTTGTTGTTGCTGTTTTCTAAATATTTTTATAATTTCCATTGTTTTTTTCTCTTGAACACATGAATTATTTAGATTTATCACAATTTTCTAAACCTAAAAAGGGTGGCTATATTTTAATTATTAATTTCTAAGCTGACTGCATTCCTATCTAACAACATCACTGTCAAAATGGTTATACAACCTAAATTCTCTCCTTATCAAATGCAATATCTTCCACCTTCTTCTCAGGACCACTATTTTCATCTTTAAATGCAAGCTGTATTTCATATCTCTTTTTATCTAGAAGCAATTCAATTTGTACTATCATGTCAAGTAAGATAGATGAGCATCATTAAAGCCATTGTGGGTGCTAATATAATAATATTCTAACACTAAATTCTTTCATATTTTGGTCTAGTTTTAGTACTGGAGTAGTTCTGAGTAGTATAGAGTAGTACCTTTAGTGAGCTAGGAGGTATTCCTCCCCTTTAATTTGCTGGAAGTTTGTTTTTTTAATCTACTCTATGTTCACTTACTAAACAGCAGTGAAGAAAATGTCTCCCTTTTGAGTATTGTGGATATTCTTCTCAAAAGCTATTATCCCACTTCCTTACCCTTGCTAGCAGTGCCTACCTCCAAGATAGGGGCTGGATATGCTGGATGTCTACTTTCCCAACCTTACAGTAGGGCATGGTCCATAGGTCCTGGGGGAACTCAGCTGTGAGAATCTTGGAGTGATTTCCCTGCTAATAAATAATCTAGTGAGGCATGGGAAGAGATACCACCTCCTTGACCAAACCTTGTTGTAACTACATGTGACACCCAAACTGCAGCATTTGCACTGCCTCGATTAGAGACAGACTTAAGGACCAGACCAGCAAGGCCAGAGCAGAAGGGGACCTTTACGGCAACGTGCACCACAGGATCCCCTGCAACAGCCTACTTCCAGGCTTCCTGTGTAAGAAAGGCATCCTGTGACTACTCCTCCCCTCCTATGTTTATTAAAGATTACAGTAAACACCTAGGGCAATGCTGGCAAACTATGGTTATAAAACCATGTCTAGAGAACTGTGACAAAATCGTTGATCTCAAACCTCAGGATGGGATGCATCTTAAGCTTCAAGGAGAGGGGGAGTCAACCCAGTCTGCAGGGATGCCTTCATTTCAGTAGTTCAACTTTGTTAGTGCTATTCCTTTAGTCCAACACAGACATCAATAGGATGAGCACCATTAAGTTTTATCCTTGTCAGGATGGAGCGGTAAATGCAAAAACTGCCTCCTCTGATTCTAAGGGGAGGGTATCCTATCAAGGAGAGGGGGCCGAGGAGTGCAGGCCCCCAGTGGTGACCACCGTGAGGTGGCACGAGAGGCATCAGATGGACCTCGCAGGAACAGGAGTCTGCCAGATTCCTACTTTTCCAAAACCAGTAAAGGAAATTGACTCCAAAAGAGAACATGACTGATAAAAAATAGTCCTTCGAGTAAATAAAGTAGCAATGAAGGCTTTCTCCACTCCAAACATACTCAGTTGTTTCAACCATTCCCAATACACATCAATTTCTAGACCCTTCACTCCTGGTACCTCTCCCTGAGTGCAGAGTGAGGTGCTTCTCCTGCCTAACTCCTGAATGGACACAGCATAGCCCCTGCTAACACACTGTCCTGTTGCTCAATGTTTACTTGTCTCTCTTGCCCTCTAGTTCTTTCTCATTTGTAGATCACTGATATCTTTGAGAATGGAGCGAAAATTAGGGAGACCTCTACAGAGGAAAAAAAAAAAAAACTTTCACATACAGCTACAGGAGATAAGCAAACTTCCTGATGTCTACCTGTGGACTCTAAAGTAAAAACCATACTCTGAACTGTAGCTTTCTTTTAGGGATTTTTTTTTTCTTCTTATCCCACCACCTATGACTACAGGCAGGGCAGTTGCATGGTTAGGCAAAATGGATGAATTCATTAATTAATGAGTTAAATAATGAATTGTCATGTGGCCAGACCAGTGCATCATCGGTTGAAAATGCAATCTAAGCCTTGTTTTGACAGTATTATCACACTGTCTCATCCCAAGGCTTATTTTTATTGTGATAAAAATATATATAATAAAATGTACCATTTTAATCATTTTAAGTATACAATTCAATGGCGTTGAATACATTTACAATGTTACGCAACACCACAACCTGTAGAACTTGTTCAACATCCCAAACTGACTCTCTGTGCCCATTAAGCAATCAATCCCTATCCATCACCTCCCACCAGCCCTTGGCAACCACCATTTTACTTTCTGTCTCTTAGGACGTTCACTGCTCTAAGTACACCACATAAGAGTAGTCATACAGTATTTGTTCTGTGTCTGGCTTATTTCACTTAGCATAATTTCCTCAAGGTTCATCCATATAATGGCAGGTATTTGAATCTCATACTGAATAGTATTTTAATTCATACTGAATCTCATACTGAATAGTATATGGGTACACTCCACATTTTGTTTATCCATTCATCTGTTGATATCCGCATACTGATTGTTTGCACCTTTCAGATATATTGTGTGAATAATGCTCTGAACATGGATGCACAAATATCTCTTTAAGTCCCTACTTTCAGTTCTTTTGGGTATATATATCCAGAGGTGGAACGGCTGGACCATATAGTAATTCTAGATTTAATTCTTTTTAAGACACACCATACACTGTTTTCCACAGAGGTGGCACATCCCTGCCAACAATGCAGAAAGGTGCCAATTTCTCCATATCCTTACCAATGATTTTCTGGGTTGTCTTTTTCATAGCAGTCCTAATGGGTATGAAGTGGTGTCTCATGCTTTCAATTAGCATATTTTAATTAGTGTATGTTGAGCACCTTTTCATGTACTTATTGGCCATTCATATATCTTCTTGGGGAAAATATCTATTCAGGTCCTTTGCTCATTTCTGAATTAGGTTGTTTGTTTATTCTGTTGAGTTTTAGGGTTTCCTTATGCATACCAAATATTAATCCCTTACCAGATCAATGATATGCAAATGTTTCTCACATTCTGTATGATGCCTTTTCACTTTGTTGACAGTGTCCTTTGATACACAAAGTTCTTGATTTTGATAAAGTCCAATTTATTTATTTTTTCTTTTGTCAGTAGTAAAACACTAGTGTCATATCCAAGAAATCATTCCCAAATCCTGTGCCATGAAGTTTTTTCTCTATGTTTTCACCTAGGAATTTTATAAGTTTAGATTTTACATTTAGGTATTTGATCCATTTTTGTAATATAGTATAGAGTAAGAATCAAAATTCATTCATTTGTATGTGGATATTCAGTTTCCGAATATCATTTGTTGAAAAGACTATCCTTTCTCCATTGAATGGTCACTCTTGTCAAAAATCAATTGACCATGTATGCAAAGGTTTATTTCTGGGCACTCTATTCTATTCCATTGGCCTATATGTCTGTCTTTATGCTAGAATCACACTGGTTGTTTTTTTGTTTTTGTTTTTGTTTTTTGTTTTGGAGATAAAGTCTCATTCTGTCACCCAAGCTGGAGTACAGTGGCTTGATCTTGACTCACTGGATTCACTGTGACCTCTGACTCCTGGGTTCAAGCACTCCTCCCACCTCAGCATCTCGAGCAGCTGGGATTACAGGCATGTGCCATCATGCCCAGCTAATTTTTGTATTTTTGGTAGAGATAGGGTTTTACCATGCTGGCCAGGTTAATCTCAAACTCCTGGCCTCAAGCAATCCACCGAACTTGCCCTCCCAAAGTGCTGGGATTATAGGTGTGAGCCACTGCACCTGGCCAGAACAACTGTTTTGATTAATGAAACTTTACAGTAAGTTTTGAAATCAGGAAGTCAGTGTCCTCCAACTTTGTTCTTTTTCAGTACCATTTCCAATATTTGGGACCCTTAATATTACTCAAGAATTTTAGGATGAATTTTTGTATTTTGGCAAAAAAATCATTGAAACTTTGATAGGAATTGCATTGATTCTGTGGATTGCTTTGAGTAGAACTGACAACTTAACAATATTAAGTCTTCCTATCAATGAACCTGGGATGTCTTTCCATTTTTTTATACTTTCTTTAATTTCATTCAGCAATGTTTCGTAGTTTTCCATGTACAATTATTTAGCCTCCTGTTTTCTAAATTCCCACTTCAGATTTTTCATTGTCACTATAGAGAAATGCAACTGCTTTTTGCATGTTGACTTTGTATCCAGCTGCTGAATTCATTTATTAGTTCTAACAGTTTGCTTTGGTTTATCTTTGTTTGTTCTTGTGGGGATGGGGGGGAGTTGGTATAGAATTGTTAGAATTTTCTAAATATAGGATTGTGTCATCTGCAAACAAATAATTTTACTTATTCCTTTCTAATTTATATGCCTCTTATTTCTTTTTCTTGACTAATTGCTTCAGCTAGAATTTCCAATATTATGTTGAACACAAGTAACAAAAGCAGGCATCCTTGTCTTATTTCTGATCTTAGGGGAATTGCTTTTAGTCTGAGTATAGTATAGCTATTGAGTATAGCCACAGCTGCGGATTTCTCATATAAGAGCTTTATTATATTGAGGTAGTTTCTATTCCTAGTTTGCTGGGGGTTCTTATCATGAAAAGGTATTGGATTTTCTCAAATACTTTTTCTGCATCAATTGAGATGATCATGGATTTTCCCTTTATTGTTTTAATGTGGTATATTGCATTGATTTTTATATGTAGAACCATCCTTGTATTCCAAGAATCAATCTAATTTGGTCATGATGTATAATCCTTTAAATATGTTGCTGAATCCAGTTTCCTAATTTTTTTTTTTTTTTGAAGATTTTTGTATTGGTATTCACAAAGGATATTGGTCTATGGTTTTCTTGTACTGTCTTTGTCTGACTTTGGTGTCAATATAGTGCTGGCCTCATAGAATGAGTCATTAAGTGTTCCCTTCTCTTCATTTTTTTGGAAGCATTTGATAAATATTGGTGCTAGTTCTTTAAGTGGTAGAACTCATCAATTAAGATATCTGTATTCATCCATTTGTGCTGCTATAGCAAAATATCTGAAACTGGGTCATTTATACAGAAGATAAATTTATTTCTCATAGTTCTGGAGACTAGGAAGTTCAAAATCAAGGTGCCAGTAAGTCTGGTGTCTGGTGAGGGTCCGGTCTCTATTTCCAAGATGGTGCTTTGAATGCTGCATCCTCAAGAAGGGAGGAAACGTGTGTGTTTTTATATGACAGAAGGCAAAAGGGCCAAAAGAGATTAACTCCCTCCATCAAGGCCCTTTATAATAGCATTAATCTATTCATGAGGGCAGAGCCATCATGACTGAAACACATCACAAGAGACCCCACCTCCCAACACTGTTGCACTGGGAATTAAGTTTCCAATACATGAATTTGGGGGGGATACATTTACACCATAACGACATCTGATCCTGGACTTTATTTGTTGGAAGATTTTTGATTACTGATTACTGACTCAATCTTCTTGCCAGTTATAGGTCTACTCAAATGTTCTGTTTATTAGTGATTCAGTCTTAGTAAGTTTTGTGTATCTAGAAACCTGTCTATTTCACTTAGGTTACCGAATTTGTTGGCATACAATTGTTTACAGTACTCCTTAATAATCCTTTTTATTTCTGTAAATCAGTTGTAATGTCCTCTCTTTCATCTCTAGTTTTGGTTATTTAAGTGTTCTTTTTTTCTTAGTCAGTATAGCTGAAGGTTTATCAATTTTCTTGATCTTTTTGAGAACTTACTTTTTGTTTCATTAATTTTCTTTATTGTTTTTCTATTCTTTGCTTTATTTATCTCTGT
This sequence comes from Chlorocebus sabaeus, assembly GCF_047675955.1. Taxonomy (NCBI): domain Eukaryota; kingdom Metazoa; phylum Chordata; class Mammalia; order Primates; family Cercopithecidae; genus Chlorocebus; species Chlorocebus sabaeus. The sequence continues at coordinate 52,340,682 of NC_132911.1, read as the reverse complement.
TCTAATCTTTCTTATTTCCCTAGTTATGCTGGTTTTAGACTTAGTTTGTTCTTCTTTTTCTAGTTCCTTAAGGTATAAATGTAAGTTATTAATTTGATCATTTTTTAAAATTCTTTTTTCTTTGCCTTTGACAGATTGGGTTGATTTGAAAGCCTTGTCTTTGAGATCTGTAGTTCTTTCTTCTGCTTGTTTGATTCTATTGCTGAAACTTTCCAGTGTATTTTGCATTTTTCTAAGTGTGTCCTTGATTTCCAGATGTTATGATTGTTTTTATTTATACTATCTATTTCACTGAAGATTTTTCCTTTCATATCCTGTATCATGTCTTTTATTTCTTTAAGTTGGAGATCACCTTTCTCTGGTGCCTCCTGGATTAGCTTAATAATCAACCTTCTGAATTCATTTTCTGACAATTCAGATATTTTGTCTTCGTTCAGATCCATTGCTGGTGAGCTGATGTGACCTCTTGAGGGTACTAAAGAACCTTTTTTTGTCATATTACCAGAATTGTTTTCCTGTTCCTTCTCATTTGGATAGACTATGTCAGAGGTAAGATCTGGGACACAAGGACTGCTGTTCAGATTCTCTTGTCCCACAGAGTGCTTCCTTAATGTGTTCTCCCCCTTTTTCTAGGGATAGGGCTTCCTGAGAGTCAGACTGCAGTGATTGTTTTTGCTCTTCTGGGTCTAGCCAGCCAGCAGAACTACTGGGCTCCAGGCTAGTACTGGGGAGTGTCTGCAAAGAGTCCTGTGATGTAATTTGTCTTCAGATCTCTCAGCCGTGGATACCAGCATCTGCTCCATTTGAGGTAGCAAGGAAGTGAATTGGACTCTGTCAGAGTTCTTGCTTATAGTTTTGTTTAGTGTGCTAGTTTTCTCAAATGCTGGTTATGCTAGCAGTAAAGTTGTCACATGGACAGACTCACAACCTCTGGATGGTCAGGATATTACAGGCATTCTAAACACAGAACATACAATTGCTCTATGTGTACTTGAGAAAAAATGTGTAATTTGCTGTTGTTGGGTGGAATGACCTGTATATGTCTGTTAGGTCTAATTGGTTTATAGTCCTGTTCAAGTCTATGTCCTTATTTGCCTTATGTCTTATGGTTCTGTTTACAATCAAAAGTAGAGTATGAAAGTCTGTAACCATTATTGTAAATTTGTTTACTATTCCCTTCAGTTTTGCTCTGTAGGGCTCTGATGTTGGCATAAAAATGTTTAGAATTTTATATCTTCTTGATAATTGAGTCTCTTATCAATACTAATGTCCTTCTTTGTCCCTTTTAACAGTTTTTTACTTAGAGTTTATTTGATCTCCTATTAGTATAACTACCCAGTTTCTTGTTGCTTTCAATTTACATGGAATATCTTTTTCCACTCTTTCACTTTCAACCTGTTGTGTCTTTAGATCTAAAATGAGTCTTATGTACATAACATGTGATTGGATCATGTTTCTAAATCTAGTCTGCTGATCTCTGCCTTTTGATTAGAGACTTTAATTCACTTAAAGTAACTATTTTTTTAAAAAAGAAGACTAATTCTGCCATTTTTCTGTTTGTTTTCTATATATTATATCATATTTTGGCTCCCATTTCCTTCATTACTGCTTTCTTTTGTGTTTAGTTGTTTGTTTTGTTTTGTTTTTGGAGTGATACATTTTGATTACCATCTCACTGCCTTTTGTGTATATACTATAGATAATTTCTTGTGGTTACTATGCAGATTACATTAATGTTATGACAATCAAATCTGAATTGACATCAACTTAACTTCAATCATGTAAGCAAACTCTACTTCCATACAGTTCTATCTCCCACTTGATGTTATTGATGTCACTTATTACATCTTTATACATTGTGTGCCAAAAAATACAGATTGTTAACTATTTTTATGGATTTATCTTTTAAATCCTATAGACAATAAAAGGTGGAGCTACAAATGAAAATTATAATAATACTGGCTTTTATATTTTCTTTTGCATTTACCTTTAATGGAAATCTTTATATCTTTATATGACTATTAGTTACTGTCTAGCATCTTTTCATTGCAACCTGGGAGATTTCCTTTAGCATTTTGGGCTCCGTGGTGGGGGGCAAGTCTGGTAGTAATAAACTTCTTTTGTTTGACTTCCCATTTCTGTTAATAAATTTCCCATTTCTGGAAATGTCTTAATTTCACCTTCATTTTTTGAAGTACAGTTTCATGAGATATAGAATCCTTGCTTGACAGTTTTACTTTCAGCACTTTAATATATCATTCCACTGCCTTCTGGATGCCGGCATTCTGCTAAGCAACAGACTGATAATCTTACTGAGGATACCTTACATGTAATAAGTTGCTTTTCTTTTACAGCTTTTAAGATTCTCTCTTTGTCTTCAGCTTTTGAGAGTTGGTTTTAAGGTGTTTACACGTGGGTCTCTGAGTTATTCTACTTGGATTTTGTTGAGCTTCTTTTATTTTTATACTCATGGCTTTCCTTTTCAGCCATTATTTCTTCAAATAATCTTTCTGCACCATTCTCACGTCTCCTTCTCAAATTCCCATAATGCATACGTTGGTTGGCTTTATGGTTTCCCACAAATCTCTTCAGTTCTCTTTGCTTTTCTTTACTAGTTTTTCTGTTTCTCAGACCCAATAATTTTAACTGTCTTATCTTCAAGTTTACTGATTCTTTCTTCCACCTGATCAAATCTGCTACTGAACCCTTCTGGTAAACTTTTCATTCTAGTTATTGTACTTTTCACCTCCAGTATTTCTGCTTGGTCCTTTTTATAATTTCTATCTCTTTGTTGATATTCTCATTTTGTTGACATTTAGTATTCTTGATTTCCTGTAGTTCTTTGTCTATTTGTCTATGTTTTCTTTTAGGTCTTTTTTTTTTTTTTTTTTTTAAACAGAGCAAGACTCTGTCCCTAAACTGGAGTGCAGTGGCGTGATCTCGGCTCACTGCAACCTCTCCCTGGTTTAAGTGATTCTCCTGCCTCAGCCTCCTGAGTAGCTGGAACTACAGGTGTGTACCACCATGCCCAGCTAATTTTTGTATTTTTAGTAGAAACAGGGTTTCACCATGTTGGCCAGGATTGTCTTGATCTCTTGACCTCACGATTCACCCACCTCAGCCTCCTAAAGTGCTGGGATTACAGGCGTGAGTCACCATGCCCAGCCTCCGCTAGGTCTTTGAGTATGTTTAGGACAGTTGTTTTAAAGTGTTTGTCTAGTAAGTAAAATGTTTTAGATTCCTCAGGGACAGTTTCTGTCCACTTATTTTGTTCCTTTGATGTGCCATATTTTCCTGTTTCTTTGCATGCTTTGTGATTTTTTTTTCTTGAAAATTGGGCTTTTAAGTATTATAGTGTGGATTATAGTGTGAGATCTTTGAAAATCAGATTGTCCTCCTTCTCTAGGGGTTGTTAATTTGTTGGTTGGTTAGTTGATTGTTGAAGGCTATAATCGTCCAGTAGTTTTAAGACTTGCCTAAACTATTTTTGCAAAGACTAGTCTTTTTCACATGTGATCACTGATGTTTCTGTCCTTCTAGCTTGTGTTCAGCTAATGTTTTGGCAGAGATTTCCCTGAATACCAAGATCTCTCCCCACCTTTGCAGGTTGGCTCTGTGCTGGGGAGCCTTCAACACTTATCTAGGCTTTCTCTCAGTCTAGGAATCAGCACAAGGCAAAAGCTTAATGTCTTCTCAGGTCTTTTCTGAGTATGTGCCTTGCCTAGATGTGTGTGGCTTGCTAAATTGTGCCATACACAGGACTGCTTTTGAATGCCTTAATTTCCAGTCTAGTCCCAGCTTCTCCCTCAGGCTTTAAATTGCCCGCTATGTGTCTGCCTCCATAATCTCTTGCCCCAAGAATCGGTGGATCAGTAGTTGCCTTATAGTGGTTATGAGCAGTGTCCACAGCTTTTCCCACCTGACTTCTGAGTTAGGAAAAACAGAGATGAATGCTTCATGTTAGTCCTTCAGTTATTTCCCCAGGTGGTTTGGAACAGACATACACAATAATTTACCAATAAAATCTGCTCTGCTCCCTCCAGTTTAAAGGACAAAACTGGGAACTGGCCTGCTGCTGTTTTAAGACCAAGACTGCTACCACACCAGGTAAAGAGTGAGGGCAAGAATGAGAAAAACATCACAAAACTCTCTGACCATTTTGAAGATGGCTTTTTCTTGATTGGGCATCTGTTTGGTTGACATAAATATTTGACTCTTTTCCAAAGCTCTGACAAAGTTAGTTGAAGCAGTTTTGGCTTTTAATGGTTTCTGTAGGGGAATGAGCAGTTGGAGCTTCCTAGTCTATCACTTTGCTAACATCACTCCATCCCCAGTTCTTTTATGTTATTTCACTGTTTTTATTAGCAATTTTGGAACTTCTTCTAATGTAATGGTCTTTTGAACCTAAGTGCAGAAATCTACAAATTAACTCATATTAGTTAGCCTATTGGATTTTCCTCACTGTAGCTTTCGGATGATCTCATCCAACATGTTCTATATCTCCACCAGTTTCCTCTCAGCTACATCCAGTAAGCAAACCTTCCACTGTTCTCTAATTCTCTAAGTTTTAAAAGGATAGCATAGGCCGGGCATGGTGGCTCAAGCCTGTAATCCCAGCACTTTGGGAGGCCGAGACGGGCGGATCACGAGGTCAGGAGATCGAGACCATCCTGGCAAATATGGTGAAATCCCGTCTCTACTAAAAAATACAAAAAACTAGCTGGGCAAGGTGGCGGGCACCTGTAGTCCCAGCTACTCGGGAGGCTGAGGCAGGAGAATGGCCTAAACCTGGGAGGCGGAGCTTGCAGTAAGCTGAGATCTGGCCACTGCACTCCAGCCTGGGCGACAGAGCGAGACTCCGTCTCAAAAAAAATAAAATAAATAAATAAAAAATAAAAGAATAGCATAATCAAGTGTTATGTCAGTCTTCTCTGTCCTGTCTTCTTAATGTTCTTACTAACATCTATTCCATAATCAAAACCCTGCATCATAGCTATTTTTGTTTTTAATGAATCATAAACTAAGGTTCCCAGCTATGAAGCCTCCTTTGAGGGCACAGCCAACAGATGTCTAGCAGCCTTCCAGATACCAGAATCACTAAGAGTCAAAGAAGATCATTATTGATGGCTTTTAAGTATCACAGGTTCATTCATTCCTCCAAATTTAATTACAAGAAAGAATTTGTCTCCTACTTGAACTTTTTTAAGTAAAATTTTACTTGTGGTGGTGAAAACCAGGGAATGGCTTATTAGAAAGAGCAAAGGCTTTGAAATCAAGCAGTATTCAAATATTGATGTTAGCACTTACTAATTAAGTAAGTTACTTAATCTAGAACTCCATTTTCTCATCTGAAAAAAAAAAAATGGAGAAAACAGCCATTTCCTTGCAGGGATACTGTGAAAATTAAATAAGATAACACACACAAAGTCCTAATACCAAATAAAAAGTTCCCTTTACTGGACAAAAAAAAAAGAACATAACCTAAATTATGAAACATTTTCCCAAAGCTATTAATTTTAGCAATTTAATTAAAGTATTACATGGATGCCAAGCTGGTAGGTTCATCTGCTTTCCCATTTCCATACTCTGTAACATCATATAAATGTGATGGGGCCAAACCAGACAGGTCTAGGGGGCAAAATGTCTAGGGTATTTTTGGAAGACAGATGGGAGATCCCACCTGGGAGATATGTGCATGAAAGTTCAAGAAGCTTCCAAAGAAAGATGTCTTTGTAAGGGAAGAGACAGTCAAGGGCCACAGATATAGCCAATCCAGAGAGTACAAGTCAAAGCGTAAGGGTTTCTTTGGGCACAGCACAATGGGATATGCTGCTCCACCCAGCTTCCCGGACTCGTGCCTGAATCCTATGGAGAGAGACATGCAATAAACAGCAAGTAAAAATAAAACCATGGCACCTGATTCCCTCAGGACATGGAGAGCACAAGTCTGTCTCTTTTATACTCGAGATAACAATAACATAATTAGGCGAGAGTCAAGGAAAGAAATTCCTGTAGAATCCACAGCGTAGGACCTAGACTAGGCAAGAGGGGTCGCTGCACTGGAGCCCCCCGCCCTACTCATCGCAAACAACAAGCCAAAAAAGTATGCCATCCTGGAAGACACTTCTTTCACCTGAGGTCTGGTACCACACTGGCATAGCCTGACCGAGCATTAGGACACAGCAACCTGGTCCCAGGCACCAGAATGCATTCCTGCCCAACACCCTCAACACAAAAGGTGGCTGTGTCCAAACACTATAAAAGTTTGCGTGTTGTACCACCACTAACCCCCAAAGCTGGAGCCAACACTGCTTGTGCATGCAGGGAGGAATCGATAGGAGAATGCATGGATGTGAAAAAGGACCAAAACGCACACACATACTTTGAAAAGTTAATTTACCTTTACAATCTTTCCTCAGCATAAATGCAACAAATTCTTCCATAACCACGTATCAGTTCTCAGCAGCACTCCATATTGCCAAGAGTTCATTTTCTTGCTTTTCTTGATTTGCCGATTCCTGGTTCCTGAGGGAGCCACATATCAGTGCAGTATTCACCACAGTTACTGAGAAACCACGTGGTGACTGAGAAATATTTTGCAACATTAAACAATTTCTGTTACTCTTAAATCTATATATGTTGATCTAGCATCAAATGTAGAAAACATAATATCAATTATTTACATTGGCATCTATATAAATATTAAATGCTAAAACTGTAAATTGTTTTATGTTTACAAAAAAATAAAAATTATATGAAATATATAGTCATGCACCACATAACATTTTGGTCAACAATGTACTGGTCCCATATGACTATAATAGTATATTTTTACTGTTCCTTTTGTATGTTTAGATACACAAACACTTACCATCATGTGACAAATTGCCCACGTTACAATTGCCTACAGTATTCATTACAGTCACATACTGTGCCAGAGCCTAGGTGTGTAGTAGACTACACCGCCCAGGTCTGTGGAAGTGCACTCTGTGATGTTCACACTATGACGAAATCATCTAACAACACTTTCCTCAGTTTATAGCCCGGTCATTAAGTCACACACACCTGTAACTAGTTTTTTTAAAAAACTAATTTAAATTTTCAGCTTTATTTAAATAATTTTCTTTCTGTCTTTCTTTCTTTCTGTTTCTTTCTTTCTTTTTTTCTTTTCTTTTCTTTTCTTTTCTTTTCTTTTCTTTTCTTTTCTTTTCTTTTCTTTTCTTTTCTTTTCTTTTTCACTCATTGCCCAGGCTGGAATTCAGTGGCACAATCTCGGCTCACTGCAGCCTCCATCTCCCAAGTACAAACAATTCTCCTGTCTCGGGCTCCCAAGTAGCTGGGATTACAGGTGTGCACCATCACACCCGGCTAATTTTTGTATTTTTAGTAGAGATAGGGTTTTACCATGTTGGCCAGGCTGGTCTCAAGCTCCTGACTTCAGGTGATCCACCCACCTCGACCTCCCAAGTGCTGGGATTACAGGCATGAGCCACCGCGCCCAACCTATTTAAATAATTTTCATTTAAAAGTGAATATTCATTTTTGACATCTGTGTTTTTCACTTTAATTTTAATTTTTAGTATTTTAAAAGATAGCTTTTCAAAAATATATGGAAATAATGTTAGCTTTAAAACTGTATACTTATTTTAAGATATACTTTTATAAATATATTTCCATTTTAATCATTTAGATTATTACTGTCAACTGAATACAAATTATGTAAATATCTTTATTACACACATATAATTAGTGATGTAGATGAAATGAATGCAAGAAAAATAAATTTTATCTGATAAATATACCCAAGTTGTGTATATTTTATTTTATTATCCATCCAAGCATCTATGAAACACACACATGAAGTAATAAATTCATCCTTGATATTTTGCTTTCAGTCATATAACAATCATGGTTTTACACATATTTTTGTCGCGAAGACATTTATCAAGATAGAAAGATTTATTATGTACATTTCTTAACTGTTTGTTAGTTTGATTTGTAACTTTAAATATCACACAGATGGTACGTGGACCACGCGTGTTAGGGGAGGCCTGGATGATGGTCCCAGAGACCCCCAAGCCCAGCACATTGGGGTTCACACAGCTCTGGCAGCCCGGGGAGAAGTCACCCACAAAGCCAGAGCAGAAAACCAGGAAATGACAGACATCAGGTGGTTCAAAGAGTCAGTCCCCAAGGACACGTGAGACAGCCTCTAGAGACTCCCAGAAACAGCTGGGAGACATTTAAGGACGAACTAGAATTCCTAAATTATGTGTGGAGACATACCATGAACAATATTGAGCTTCTCTCTTTGTGGCCTTGTTCCTACCCAAAGACCATGCAGTCTGAAAAAAAAAAAAAACAAAACTTGGATTGCATAAAGAAACAGAAAAGTCCCCCATCTGAAACTTCCAAAATAATATGCTTTGCAAACATTTAAACATATCTTAATTCTGCTGTAATAAGCAACTTAGTTTTTAGATAACCACAAAGTGAAACCCATTAGAAAACCAACTTAGCTGAGCTACACAAACTACAAGAAACGAAGCTGTAAGAATAAACCATGAAAAGCAAGAGATGACTAAAGTTTTTGGGATCTTTGCAGCAAAAATAACCAAATATATGGTATTTACATAAGTGAATTACCTGTACATCTTCTCCATCTACAGGTAATCAGTCGTTTCAAATACAAAGCAAACCCAGAATGAACTCCTGGGAATTATTTATGTAAGACTCAATAGCTGATGGGGTAAAAATGACAATTTACAGGAAGCCCAAATAAAACTCAATAAACCATCCAAAGCAAGACATCCTGTGGGTAGCGGGTAGGCAAACATTCCCACCGCAAGAACTCTGGCTTCAATGGCTGCTACAAGACAAGCGTAAGCCCAGAGCTGAAGGCAAGCACAGGACCCCCCTGTGCCCATGCAGCTCATGATTTTTAAGAGCCCACAGCATCTGGAGGGCAAGCAAGCACCCATATCATTAATCACAGAACACGCAGTCCCTCTCTGTGCCATGTGCACGCCTATTAGTCTGAACTGTTTGGGAAGCCAGTGCTCTAGACGACCTAGACTGATCATGGAATATTCTGTTCAGGACAAAATGTCACCTAGGAATCGACTCTTTCTGATTAAGACCTAACTGTGCTGAAAGTGCTCTAAAACGGTCAATAGACAAGCTCGATAATACACACAGCTTGGCTTTCTCAGATATCTGATTCCTACAGAGATGAATCCCCATGAGCATTCCCTGCTGGGCCTTTTCTGCTCATGCGTTTTCATTCCCTCTAGGGTCTAAGAAACATGGGCAACTGCAAATTATTAGGTGATTGTAATTCTATGGGAAATAATTTTGTCTAACATTGGAGGATTACTGCTCCCAGTGAATTCAGGAAGTTGCTTCTTTATTACATCTCTGACTTCAGAACTCAGAGTGATTTTTAAATGATATCTTTGAAGCTAAGCAACCATAAAAACCACTCATGGAGCATTTTCGTAGGGAAGTAGCTCAAATCTTAAGGTTAAAAGGATATCAAATTTATATGCAAAACTATGTAACCAGAAAGAAGGGAGAGAGGGAGGAAGGAGGAGAGGAGGGGACAGTGCTAGGGACTTAAGGAGGAAGGATTATGATGTACAATGTGGGATAAAGCAAATATTTCACAAGAATAAAAATTCCATTAAAATGGCATATAAAGTTACAGATGGCAGAATCTGGCAGCTTTGGGGTTTTTTTAAAGGCATTCTGAATAATAAAGACTTGAAAAGGATGGAGACACAGGGTTAAAGTACATTAAAATGGAGTCCAGGCCTGAACAATCCCTGAACAGACAAAGTCAATCAGGTCTCATGAGTGACCCCAACCTGGCTTCGTCTGCAAACATAAGCAAAACTTAACTTGGGCTGTTTCTTATACATGGATATCCCCACTCCCGCCTGCGTGGCTGCTCCCAAGTCAGCGGGAACGCGCGGGAGCTGCGGGAGGTGCACTTCCCAGGGAGCAAAGCTACGACGATGGCGACAACCCTGGCAGCTCCTCGCTGCAGCCGAGGCTGACCGGGCCCCTGACATTCGCTGGCCGGCAGCCAGTCACAGCCCCGCGCCATGTTTTCAGCGACTGGATTTCTGTCTAATAAAAATAGAATTGGCGCCAAACCAATTGGTTAAACGTTACAGAGATTGTCCAGCATTTTGTTTAAAGTTTTCCTAGTCCGTTTTCTTAAAAAAGTATGTACTTAAGCCATTGACTTGGGTCTACCTTTTATGACTTTTTCGTATATTATATTTTTAATCACTGCATTGCTAAGTGGGAATTATTGTCTTTGGAGGGTGAATGCGGGGTTGAGATAACTTCTCGAAGCTGGCTGTGAAAATTCACGTGCTATGCAACTGAAAAGGAATTATTACTTTACCTGGAATCCTGACACTCTCAGCCCTCAGTTTGAACTCTATTAGTTGCATATTTATGTGCCATTTACAGTAAATCCTCCGGGTTTGATCGCCCAATATTCCAAATTTTGAACACCCACTGCATGCCCTCTCAGCCCACAGGAATTTCAAATGCCTTCTGTCTTTTGTTGCTGCCTTAATTAAAAAGAAAGGAAAAGAAAACTGGCCTAGCTTTGGGGTAACCATAAATATACAAGGCATTTCTTAAAGGGATTAAAAGATGAAGATCAGTGAAGAAAAGCTTTTCCCTTATATGTTCTGGAACTGGAAGGCAGAGAGAAGTCTGGGAATCAGAGAAGGGCACGGAGATTCAAGACCCCCCCAAGCCCCACGCAGGGCTGCCCTCCTTGTCATCTGCAGAACAAGGTCCCCCGAGGAAGGCCACTGCCCTGCTCGCTGCTCAGCTTGGAGACTCTTCTGTTTGCCTGAAATCCCACACAGGGGTAATCACAGGATTCTAGAATTTCCCAACCCAACTCCTTGGCCTCCAAGGTGTGGAAACTGAGGGCAGCAAGTGAAGAAGGTGCCCTGGGACAGGGCTGGGTGGGTGTGCTCCCCTAAGGTGCTCCCCCCCACACAGTCTCCTCCCTGCCTTATATTCTTCTGCCCTAGGTGAGTTCATTTTCTATGACAAGTGAGAGAAGTCTCTCTGAGATGGAGGAGGGACACTGATGATGAATTGAGACAATCTTGATATACCGGCTTAGCTCACCCTGAGCACACTTTAAAGGCCCCTGCTTTCTACACTGCATACACTGCTGTTCAACCCCAGGCCAGGGAGGCCCAGGCTTGGGATGCCTTCCTTGAGAGTGTGGCTGTCTCTTGCCCATTCTATTAGTTGACCTTGGTTTTATTCTCCTTCAAAGGGCTGGTCAAGGTTATTTGTCACAAGACATTTTCAAGGTTCCTCACAACATTGTTCTTCAGTTTTCTAAAAGATCCAGATCCCTACCACTGAGAATTGCAACTTCCTTGAAAACTCCTAACATCCTGCTAAACTTTCAAGGTAGCAGGTTATAGTCTCTAGCCATCTTCAAGTAATTTTACATACACACACACACACACACATAGAGCCCTCAAACATAACCAGATGTACAACTACTTCTGCATTCCCATGCAATAGGAGAGTCCCTGGCCAAAGTGAAAAAACTGAGTTCTCTGGCTGCAGCCTCAGCTGCTCTGTGGGAATTCTCTCATGCATCTGTATCTCTAACGGAATTGTAAGAGCCTCTGGGGGTGTTGTACGTGGATTCCAAGAGCCAGTGGATTTGACTAAGGAGCCACAGCTTACTTACTTAGGTTTTCAGCTTTTCTTACTGTGTTGCAATCACCTGCTGCTGATGTCAGAAGGGGTCCCTATGCCAAGGTTTCAATATTTATGCACGTGACAAGTCTGTCCCCTCCTGCGGCCATCTATTCTGCCTCCCTCCCCGTGTCCCAGCACAGGCCAGGGCTCTGCACAGGCCTTGCTCTCTCTGCTTTGCACATTTGCTTGGGCAATGTCCTCCCTCACCACATCTTCCAGCCGCTCTCCACCCAGTCTTCAATGTTCATCTCAAGTAAAAACTCTTCCATAAAGTTTTCTTGATTCCCTTACCAGATTGTATTTTTCCCTCTTATAAATCTCAAAAATGCTTTCTCTCTCCTCTTAGGTATAATCGTAGTCTGCACTGTATTGCAATGTGTATGTATTTGTCTCTAGAGACTATGAACTCTTTGAGGGCAAAGACTACATGTTACTCACCTCTGAATCCAAAAATGCCTCTAACTCAATTTTTTTATACAGCAAAAGTAATCATTAAGTGTGATTGATTGATTAACAAGTAATCATTAATTGCCCTTCATCTCTGAACTGAAAAATTTGCAGACCATACGGTAGGCCTTTTCAAAAATGTCCAGTTGCATGTTTAGAGTTTTAGGGTTGCCAATTGCAGTTAAAAGGGTTGTCAATCATTAGGATTTCTAGAAAACTGTCAGCTATAGTAACATAAACAGTCTTTTTCCTTATGTGCAGGAGATACGTTTGAAGACCCAGAGTAGATGCCTGAAACATGAGATAGTACCAAACCCAATGTCCCAGACCTCCTATGTTTTTTCTTTCTTTTCTTTCCTTTTTTTTTTTTTTTTTTGTAAATCAAAGCCCACTGCAGCATCAAACTCCCAGCCTCAAGCAATCCTCCTTCCTCAGCCTACCGAGTAGCTGGGACTACAAGTGCATGCCACCATGCCCAGTTTAATTTTATAATTTTTGTATCAATGGGGTCTCGCCATGTTGTCCAGGCTTGTCTTGACCTCCTGAGCTCAAGTGATCCTCCCACCTCGGCCTCCCAAAGTGCTGGGATTACAGGCATGAGCCACTGTGCCTGGTTCTTTTTTCTTTTATATACATACATACATATGATAAAGTTTGAGGTGCAACACTAAATCTAACACAGTTTTTTTTCGTTCTTCACAATTTCACAGATAGAAGATTAGTTCTGTGAACCGTGAAAATTTGAGACAGGTCTCAGTTAATTTAGAAAGTTTATTTTGCCAAGGTTGAGGATGCACGCTGTGACACAGGCTCAGGAGGTCCTGAGGACATGTGCCCAAGGTGGTCAGAGCATAGCTTGGTTTTATACATTTTAGGGAGAAATGAGACATCGATCGACATATGTAAAATGAACGCCAGTTCGGTCCAGAAAGGTGGGACAACTGGAAGCAAAAGCAGGACAACTCGAAGCAGGGAGGGGGCTTCCAGGTCACAGGTAGGTGAGGGACAAATGGTGGCATTCTTTTGAGTTTCTATTACTCTTTCCAAAGAAGGCAATCAGATATGCATCTATCTCAGTGAGCAGAAGGATGACTTTGAATAGAATGGAAGGCAGGTTTACACTAAGCAGTTCCCAGCTTGAATTTGCCCTTTAGCTTAGTGATTTTGGGGGCCCAAGATATTTTCCTTTCACAGTTCTTACCATAGATCCTCCTATCTCAGCTACTATTTTTTTTCCTTTCTTATTAAGTGGAGAACTTTCACCTTTCCACTTAAAGGAAGCATTTGGCACCTTTTTTTTTTTTTTTTTTTTTTTTGGCATATCCGAATTGCCAGCATCAACATTCTTGTACTTCGGGGTTGTTACTAAGTAAAATAAGGGTGGCACCTATAATCCCAGCACTTTAGGAGGCTGAGGTGGGCAGATCACTTGAGGCCAGGAGTTCGAGACCAGCCTGGCCAACCTGGTGAAACCTCGTCTCTACTAAAAATACAAAAATTAGCCAGGCGTGGTGGTACATGCCTGTAGTCCCAGCTACTCAGGAGGCTAAGGCATGAGAATAGCTTGAACCCTGGAGGCAGAGAATGCAGTGAGCCAAGATGGTACCTGTCATGCTCGTCCGTGTGAAGAGACCACCAAACAGGCTTTGTGTGAGCAACATGGCTGTTTATTTCACGTGGGTGCAGGCGGGCTGAGTCTGAAAAGAGAGTCAGCAAAGGGAGATAAGTGTGGGGCCGTTTTATAGGATTTGGGTAGGTAAAGGCAAATTACAGTCAAAGGGGGGTTGTTCTCTGGCGGGCAGGAGTGGGGGGTCACAAGGTGCTCAGTGGGGGAGCTTTTTGAGCCAAGATGAGCCAGGAAAAGGAATTTCACAAGACAATATCATCACTTAAGGCAAGGACCGGCCATTTTCACTTCTTTTGTGGTGGAATGTCATCAGTTAAGGAGAGGCAGGGTATTTGCACTTCTTTTGTGATTCATCAGTTACTTCAGGCCATCTGGGCATATATGTGCAAGTTACAGGGAATGCAATGGCTTGGCTTGGGCTCAGAGGCCTGACATTCCTGCCTTCTTATATTATTAAGAAAAATAAAACAAAATAGTGTTGAGTGTTGGGGCAGCAAAAATTTTTGGGGGATGGTATGGAGAGAGAATGGGCGATGTTTCTCAGGGCTGCTTCAAGCGGTATTGGGGCGGCGTGGGAACCTAGAGTGGGAGAGATTAAGCTGAAGGAAGATTTTGTGGTAAGGGGTGATATTGTGGGGTCGTTAGAAGAAACATTTGCCATATTGAATGATTGGTGATGGCCTGGATACGGTTTTGGATGAATTGAGAAACTAAACGGAAGATACAAGGTCTGAATAAAATAAGGAGAAAAATGGGTATTAAAGGACTAAAAAATGGGAGGACCCAGGACATCCAATTAGAGAGTGTCCAAGGGGGTTCAGCGTAATTACTTGCTTGGTTGGCAAGTTTTTGGGCTCTATCCTTGAGTTTTTCTATGCTGTCATATACCAGGCCAGACTGATTTAGGTAAAAAGAACACTCTTCATTTAAGAATATACAGAGTCCTCCTTTTTCAGCAGCGAGTAAGTCAAGGCCTCGGCGGTTTTGGAGGACAACTGCAGCTAACGAGTCAACTTGGGTCTGGAGGACTGATAAAGTTTGTAATATGTCTGTGATGCTAGCAGAGAAGTCATTAGACAGGCTACGGAAGGTCATGACAGAGGTTGAAATGCCTGCTATTCCAGTACCGAGAGCAATAGTGGAGGCAGAAAGTCCTAAACCGACCAGTAAGGGAATTAGTGGAATAACTCTTTTGTCATGTCGGTGTCACGAAGGGAACAGGGAGCTCTTCGGTCCCATGTGCAAATTGAATTTTGGGAGTAAGGAAAACTAGTGTGCATATACCTGTCCAATTAGCAGGTAGACACATGTAGGCAGAGGATCCAGAGGAAGAAGAGACCTTGTGCGAGGCAAAACTGGCCAAACCGAGGAATTATGTCTGACAGAAGGGAAGAAATGACCGCGGTGGCCTTCTCAGACCCTGTGGGAAAGGCCTCTACTTATCCAGTGAAAGTGTCTACCTAGACTAAGAGGTATTTTCGTTTTCTGACATGTGAGTAAAGTCAATTTGCCAGTCCTGGGCAGGCGCAAATCCCCAAGCTTGATGTGTAGGAAACGGAGTGGGCCTGAACAATCCCTGAGGGGTAGTAGAATAGCAGATGGAACACTGAGAAGTGATCTCCTTTAGGATAGATTTCCATGATGGAAAGGAAATGAGAGGTTCTAAGAGACAGACGAGGAGCTTGTAACTTACACGGAAGAGGTTATGAAATGACGACAGAATAGAATGGGCCTGTGAGGCTGGAAGGAGATCATTTCCTTGGTCTGAGAACTATTTGCCTTGTCTGGGAAGAGATTCATAGGTGGAAGTTTCAGCGGGGAGAGTAGGTGGGAGTGGCCGATATGAAGGAGGCAAACTGAGGGACGGAAGTTGGAATGGAAGTTGGAACGCTAGCTGCTTTTTCAGCTAACTTATCAGCATAAGCATTGTCCTGAGCGATGGAATCTGATGCCTTTTGATGGCTGCTTTTTTAGCTACCTTATCAGCATAAGTGTTGTCTTGAGCAAAGTTTGGGGGAAGAAAATAGATTTTGGAAGTTATGAGAACTGTAGAGAGTTGAGCATAGTTTGTGATTTTTAGGGCCTCTAACAGTATTAAAGCAGTGGCCGCCACTGCGCGCAGACATGAGAGCTAGGCTAAAACAGTAAGGTTAAGTTGTTGGGACAGAAAGGCTACAGGACGCGGTCCTGGCTCTTGTGTAAGAAGTCCGACCGCAGTAACCATGCCTAGCAAGGAAAGGAGTTGTTTTGTAGAAGGGATTGGGGTTTGGGAGATTAGCCGGACATGATCAGCTGGGAGAGTGTGTATTTATGAGAATTATGCCGAAATCGGTAACAGATGAGGAAGAAATTTGGGCTTAACTGAAGTGATGGGAGCTGTCTGTGAAGCCTTGCAGCAGTGCAGCCTAGGTAATTTGCTGAGCCTGATGGGTGTCAGGGTCAGTCCAAGTGAAAGCGAAGAGAGGCTGCGATGAAGGGTGCAAAGGAATAGTAAAGAAAGTATGTTTGAGATCCAGAACAGAATAATGGGTTGTGGAGGGAGTATTGAGGATAGGAGAGGACATGGGTTTGGCACCACGGGGTGGATAGGCAAGACAGTTTGGTTGATAAGGTGCAGAGATCTTGAACTAACCTGTAAGGCTTGTCTGGTTTTAGGACAGGTAAAATGGGGGAATTGTAAGGGGAGTTTACAGGCTTTAAAAGGCCATGCTGTAGCAGGTGAGTGATAACAGGCTTTAATCCTTTTAAAGCGTGCTGTGGGATGGGATATTGGTGTTGAGTGGGGTAATGGTGATTAGGTTTTAATGAGATGGTGAGGGGTGCATGATCAGTCTCCAAGGAGGGAGTAGAGGTATCTTATACTTGTGGGTTAAGGTGGGGAATACAAGGGCAGGATGATGCGAAGGAGGCTTTGAACTGAGGAAAAAGGTAGCAATGAGGTGTGGCTGTAGCCTAGGAATAGTCAGGGAAGCAGATAATTTAGTTAAAATGTCTCAGCCTAATAAGGGAACTGGGCAGGTAGGGATAACTAAAAAGGAGTGCATAAAAGAATGTTGTCCAAGTTGGCATCAGAGTGGGGGAGTTTTAAGAGGTTTAGAAGCCTGGTCGTCAATACCCACAACAGTTATGGAGGCAAGGGAAACAGGCCCTTGAAAAGAAGGTAATGTGGAGTGGGTAGCCTCTGTATTGATTAAGAAGGGGACGGTCTTACCCTCCACTGTAAGAGTTTCCCAAAGCATCTGTGATGGTCCAGGAGGCTTCCAAGGAGATGTGGCAGCATACATCTTCAGCCGCTAAGCCGAGAAGGTCTGGAAAGGAGTCAGTCATACAGCCTTGGGCCAGAGCTCCAGGGGCTCTGGGAGTGGCTGCCTCGCAAGTTGGACTGTCCGATTTCCAGTCCGATTTCCAGTGGGGTCCCGCTCAGATGGGACACGGCTTAGGAGGAATCCTGGGCTGCGGGCATTCCTTGGCCCAGTGGCCAGATTTTTGGCACTTGTAGCAAGCTCCTAGGGGAGGAGGTTCTGGAGGAACCCCTGGCAGCTCTGGTTCAGGCGTTTGGAGTTGTGTGTTGGAGATGTGGCTGAGGTTTGTCTCACAGTGGAGGCAAGGAATTGCAACTCAGAAATAAGTTGCTACTTGGCTGCCTCTACTCTATTATTGTACACCTTGAAGGCAAGGTTCATTAAGTCCTGTTGTGGGGTTTGAGGGCCGGAATTTAATTTGGGGGGTTTATTTAATGTCAGCAGCAGATTGGGTAATAAAATAAAATGCATATTAAGAATAAGACAGCCTTCTGACCTTTCAGGGTCTAGGGCTGAAAAACGTCTCAGGGTTGCTGCTAAACAGGTCATGAACTGGGCTAAGTTTTTATATTTGATTAAAAAGAGCCCAAATGCTAACTGATTTGGGAGAGGTAGAATCAAGAAAAAGGAACATTAACCTTGACTATGCCTTTAGCTCTAGCCACTTTTCTAAGAGGAAATTGCTGGGCAGGTGGGGGAGGGCTAGTCGCAGAAGGAAACTGTAAGCCAGACCGGGTGTGAGGAGGGGAGGTGATAAAAGGATTATAGGGTAGGGGAGCAGAGGCTGAGGAAAATTGGGACCTAGCTCAGCCTGGTGAGGAGGGGAGAGGTCGGATGGGTCTGTAGAAAAGGAAAACTGGAAAGACTCAGGGACGCTTGGGGTTGGGGCTGAGGGGACAGGCGGGAGGGAAAGAAGGAAGATTTGGGACGAGTTGCATTGGGAACAGAGACTAGGGAGGGACCGATGTGTAAAAGAATGCCTGGACATCAGACACCTCAGACCATTTGCCCATTTTACGACAATTATTTAGACCTTGTAGGATGGAAAAATCTAAAGTGCCATTTTCTGGCTATTTAGAGCCATTGTCAAGTTTGTATTGGGGCCAAGCGGTGTTGCAGAAGAAAAGGCATTTAGGTTTTAGGTCAGGTGTGAGCTGAAGAGGTTTTAAGTTCTTGAGAACACAGGCTAAGGGAGAAGAAGGAGGAATGGAGTGTGGAAGGTTGCCCATAGTGAAGGAGGCAAGCCCAGAGAAAAGAGAGAGTAGAGATATGGAGAGATGGAGTTTGGGGGTTCTTGCCCTCCAGAAAAGCGGGAAAGGGGTCGGGGATCAGAAATAAGGTATTGGGGCACAAAAATAAGAGATCGGGGCGCAAAAATAAGAGGGGATGCAAAAATGAGAGGTTGGGGTTCTTGCCCTTCCCCCAGAAAAGCAGAGAAGGGGTAGAGACAGGGAGGGTAGGGGTTGGGGTTCTTGCCCCTCCCCCAGAAAAGCGGGACTTGCCGCTCAGGGTGAAGGACCAAGGCAGGCGTCCCCACAGCGTGGTCAGACACCCCTGAAACGTGGGTGAGTAATCAGAGAGGCATCCCTGCAATGATTAAACACCAAGGGAAGGCTGCCTTCCCCAGTCCGGGACCGGCGCCGGCGTTTTGGTTCCATGGATAAAACGTGTCTCCTCTGTCTCTACCAGAAAATGAAAGGAATTGAAATTAAGAGAAGGGAGAGATTGAAGGGTGGTGCCAAGATTGAAAGGAGAAAGAGGTTGAGGGATAGTGAGAGAGGTTGGAGAAGAGAGTAAAAAAGGCGCCACTTACCCGATTTAAAATTGGTGAGATGTTCCTTGGGCTGGTTGGTCTGAGGACCAGAGGTCGTAGGTGGATCTTTCTCACGGAGCAAAGAGCAGGAGGACAGGGGATTGATATCCCAAGGAAGGTCCCCTGATCTGAGTCATGACACCAAAATGTGAAGCGCGTGCGTGTGAAGAGACCACCAAACAGGTTTTGTGTGAGCAACATGGCTGTTTATTTCACCTGAGTACAGGCGGGCTGAGTCCTAAAAGAGAGTCAGCAAAGGAAGATAAGTGTGGGGCCGTTTTATAGGATTTGGGCAGGTAAAGGAAAATTACAGTCAAAGGGGGGTTGTTCTCTGGCGGGCAGGAGTGGGGGTTACAAGGTGCTCAGTGGGGGAGCTTTTTGAGCCAAGATGAGCCAGGAAAAGGAATTTCACAAGATAATATCATCGCTTAAGGCAAGGACTGGCCATTTTCACTTCTTTTGTGGTGAAATGTCATCAGTTAAGGCAAGGCAGGGCATTTGCACTTCTTTTGTGATTCTTCAGTTACTTCAGGCTATCTCGGCATATATGTGCAAGTCACAGGGGATGCGATGGCTTGGCTTGGGCTCAGAGGCCTTACAGTACCACTGCACTCCAACCTGAGCAACAGAGCAAGATCCTGTCTCAAATAATAGCAATAATAATAATAAGGGTGGCTTGAACACAATCACTGTGATACCACGATAGTTGATCTGATAACCAAGTGGCTACTAAGTGACTAAGGTATACAGCATGGATTTGCAGGACAAATGGAGCAGCCTCATTCTGGGGTAGACAGAGTGGGGATGATGCAAGAGTTCATCACACTAGGCAGAACAGCTCAAAATTTGAAACTTATAAATTGTTCATTTCTGGAATTTTCCATTTAATATGTTTGGACCACAGTTGACTGTGAAAGGAATGAGGCACATCCCCCATATATCTCCCAACTTCCTAAGCCCAGCACAAACACATTCCCCCATATTTCTTTCAAACTTCAGAAAAACATCACCTGGGAGATCTCCGATAAGGAATGCTAAATGTATAATGTTAACCAATTGTAATGCAGTAACCGAGAGAACTACCTTGTTCCCTGTAACTTTACATATCCTGTTTACATCGGGCTATAAAAAGCAAGCACTCGCATTGTTCGAGGCCCTCTTGTATGCTGTAGAATGGAGGGACCAAGTTCGAACTTGTAGTAAAGATCCTTGCCGCTTGGCTTTGACTCTGGACTCTGGTGGTCTTCTTTGGGGGAACAAACGGTCTGGGTATAACAACTGCAGGTGACTGATACTCAGAAAGCATAACTGTGGATGAGGGGGGACTACTGTATTCTAATCTTACTCTCTCCACTCATATTTATTTATTAGGAAATCCATAGAAATTCAAACAAATGAATGAACAGCCTGGCTCATGCCTGTAATCCTAGTACTTTGGGAGGCCAAAGCAGGAGGATCCCTTGAGCCCAGGAGGTTGAAGCTGCAGTGGGCTATGTATGATTGGGCCACTGCACTCCAACCTGATTGGCATAGTGAGACCTGTCTCTAAAAATAAATAAATAAATAAACAAAGAATCCATAAGGCAAAAACCCTGTTCCCTAAACAAGTTTACCCTCCAGAGAGCTGGGCTTACATGAGGGTTCTGCTACTGCTACCGATTCCTAGTCCCAGAAAAATTCCTGTAATGTGGAACAAGTGATTTTAATGTGAACTTTTTACTAGAAACAGATTATTATTTCTGCTACAATTGCTGGCCCCTCTTCAAAAATACCATTTTCATAACTATAACAGCATCATTCTCTCAGCCATTAAATAGAGGCTTTCTGGGAGAGCCTTCCTCTGGGCCTATGCAATGCTCTGGGCCACACTGAGACCACCGGAGGTCCGCAATGGAGAGAAATGTGATGGCCCTTGTAACACATCACTATGGTCTGAAGGTGTCCAACAGACTTAATGGCGAATGTGACAGCACTGAGTAAAAAATAATTCATTATGTATCCTTTGGTGGTGGTCAAAGGATATAGGAAGAATACATTTTGAGACTGTAGTCAACTCCTTCAAGTCCTTTCTTAAGGACTTCAGCCATGGAGGACAGTACAATTTAAGCCCACTCAGTGAGACAGGCAGAACTCCTCACAGAGAGCGAGAACCTGCACAACCACGGCATCCTCAGCTCCCCACAGTGCTGCAGGAGATGCCCTGGCTCAACTACTTTGTCCTTGGAAGAAACAAACAGGGCCTGGACCAAGAGGTGGTGGCAGCTGACTTGGATGGCACAGAAATACACACACTCACAGCCAGAGCTTTGCAAACAGCCCTAAAATCTGCCACAGCACAGAAGGCAATACAAGTGGATGAAACCACAGTGCAAGAAGAGAAAATAAACAGAAAAATCTTCAAACTGCAAGAGTCAAAAGGGATACTCCATGGAAGAAGAGAACCCAGTTTATACTAGGAAAAGCAAAGGCAAGAGGTCAAAGCTATTGCGACACTGTGGTCCCAGTGGGGGCTGGCTGGAGCTGCCTATGGTGAAGTCAACACAGGGCCTGCCACCCAGGTTTGGCACGAGGGTTCTTCAAGTCCCCTGGCCTGTGCACCAGCAGCCAGAGCATGGATTCCTGCGATCTCAGTGCATGGCAGCCCTCTCTCCAGCAACAGAGAGCTCTCCCTGGCTGAGGCCCATGAGAGCAAGGCTGCTGTTATGAGCCAGTGACTTGTCAGGGGCCACACTGCAAAACCAGATCCAGGGGCCTTGGAAAGTACAAAGAAGCTCTCCAGTGGTCTCGCCCAGATCTGCAGCAGCCTACAGACCCACTGATGAGAAGCCAGCCTTCACAGATGGGCCTTTAGTGGGTTACCTGGGACCCTGAAGAGACCTCTTCACTTCAGGCCCCTTGATGGTTTGAGTGTGAAGTTCCAGAGCTGGAAGCAATGTTCCTCTGGGGAATTCAGGAGTGGGAGATACACTGTCCTTGTATCACTTAGATACAGCTGTGCTGTCCATGCTTCCCTGTCCACATGACCCTGGCCACTCCCTGCTGCCTCCATGCACCGAAGCTTCCTGTCACCCTCCCAGCTGAATTATCTTGCTCTCAGGGCAGCTGCCTTCTGCCTCCTGTAACTCAGTCTCTTGTTTGCCCAACCCTACCTGCAACAGGGGTGATGTGGAAGAACCTCATGTTCTCAGGAAAACTGCCTGCTCACCCTCCTCAGAGGACCTCCAGCATCGTGTTTCTACTCTGTGTATGCCTGAGGCTGGGAGGTTAGGCTCAGAGAAGTGAGAGCTCTGGGCCCGGAAAGGGCACATCCAGAAAGTGGGGGGCAGTGGACACATAGGCCCAGGCAGCAGAGCAAGATGAGCCCAGTGACTACAGTAGCAAAACAGGCCTCCAATCCCAGCTCCTGCTCTTCCTCCTCCTTCTTCTCTTCCTCCTCCTTCCTCTCTTTCTCTTCCTTCTCCTTTTCTTCCTCCTCCTCCTTCCTTTCCTCCTCCTTCCTCCTCCTCCTTCTCCTCCTCCTCTCCTCTCCTTCCTCTCCTCCTCCTCCTTCCTCTTCTCCTCCTCATTCCTTCCTCCTCCCTCATCTCCTCCTCCTTCCTCTCCTCCTCCGCCCTCTCTTCCTCCTCCCTCACCTCCTCCTTCTTCTTCTCCTCCTCCTCTCCTCCTCCTTCCTCTCCTCCTCCTCTTCCTCCTTATCCTCCCTCTGCTGCTGGGAAGAGCATTAAATGGAACTTGAGATCTTCCCCCGCTGCTGTACCCAGTAGTTCTTTTCTAGCTGCCTGTGGAACAGTGTTTTGTGTTCGCTGTATTTACCAAAGACTGAAAATTGGTTTGGAGGCAGCTTCTACCTTCTCTTCTACGTTTCTAGTTAGTGGTAATTTGGATAAGGGAATTGTAGGGCTTAGATTAGTCTAGGGTTTTCAGTGACAGGCACAGAGTAATCATCTCTATGCCATCGTGGTCCAGCGGTCCCTGCTAAGTCTGTACACTCTGCAGAGAGCACTCTTCTCTTCCAGGATTCATGCGGGTGACTCATCTGGTGGCCTCCTTCCACGTGTTTAGCCTGTACACAGGGCGTGGGCTAGTTCCGTGCAGTCGGCAATGAGACCATCGTGCTCCAGCCAGCCTCTCTGCCCCAGAGAATCATGGGCTGTGCTCCAAGAAATTGGAAACTAGAGTGCTCACTCCCAGGCCTGGAGCACTCAGTTTTCTCATGAATGGCTCTCTGTTGTGTTTTGTATGATTTTGTCACATGACATTTGTAGTAATTCAGACCTGTTCAAGTTGAATTCTTTGCAAGTTGCCTTATTCTCCCTTTCCTGAGACTTTTGTACATATTGCTTTCCTGAGTAATGGTATTTCTAAGTTAATTTCTTCTAATCAGAGCTACCAAAATGTACCTGATTTCAGTAAACTCTGATTTGGTATTGTTTTTTGATAAATTTTTTTTAAAGAGGTGATTAAGTCATGAGAGTGAAGTCCTCATGAATAGAATTAGTGCTCTTATAAAAAAGGCTTGGGAGATCGGGCGCAGTGGCTCATGTCTGTAATCCCAGCATTTTGGGATGCTAAGGTCAGCGGATCACTTGAGGCCAGAGGTTTGAAATCAGCCTGGCCAACATGGTGAAACCCCATCTCTACTAAAAATACAAAAATTAATCAGGCATGGTGGTGGGTGGCTGTAGTCCCAGCTACTCAGGAGGCTGAGGCAGGAGAATTGCTTGACTTGGGAGGCAGAGATTGCAGTGAGCCAAGATCACACCACATCACTCCAGCCTGAGCAACAGAGCAAGACTCTGTCTTGAAAAAAAAAAAAAATACAATATTATTCAGTGACTTTTTTTTTTTTTTTTTTTTGAGACAGTCTCACTCTATCACCTAGGCTGGAGAACAGTGGCACTGCGCAATCTCAGCTCATTGCCACCTTTGCCTCCCAGGTTCAAATGATCCTCCTGCCTCAGCCTCCCGAGTAGCTGGGATTACAGGTGTGCCACCATGCCCAGCTAATTTATGTGTGTTTTTAGTGGAGACAGGGTTTCACCATATTGGCCAGGCTGGTCTTGAACTTCTGGCCTCAAGTGATCCACCCACCTCGGGCTCCCAAAGTGTTGGAGTCACACGCGCGAGCCACTGTGCCTGGCCAGGTGATTTTTAAAAATGAAATACTGATATATACCACACTATGGATGACCCTCAAACACACCGTGCTCCATTAAAGAAGCCAGCCACAAAAGATGTCATAGTATATGATTCTATTTATGTGAAATGTCCATTAATAGGCAAATCCACAGAGACAGAAAGTAGACCTACTAATCACTTGCATTGTAGTTGAGCTGCTTCCTTCTCTGTGAAACCTTTCCTGACAGAAGCAGGCAGCCTGGCAGTGTCTGGTGGCATCAAATTGTCATTATTGACTAGAAAATAAGTTTCATAAAGGCAAGAATAAGAATTGCCTATTTCGTTCTCTGCTGTACCCTCAAAACACCTAGAACAGTGCTTGGTATATAATAGGCATCAGCAAATATGTATTGCATGATTGAAGGACTAAAACTGTTTGCATGCCTCTACCTTCCCCAGCAATAGGCAGTGGTCTTCAGGGAAAGAGATTTCGTTCCATTCATATTCATGGCCCAGTACCCAAATAAATAGCATGCCTGACACAGAGTACTCGGGTACACATCCAATAAGTATTGGCTGAATGAATGAATGAAAAGGAAATGCAGCTAAAACTAGTTTTGACCCACTACCCTGGAAAAGCGTAGTTCTTCTCAGATCCACATATTCAGCACTTGCTCCTTGCAGACATCTTCAGACTCAGGCAAGCCTCCTTGAGCTTCTGAGCCCCTGCTTCTGAGAGTGGCTCTTGGACTTTCCTTTCACTCACATATGGTCTGTCTCAGACATGTTTCCATGTTGAAATGTCACCTAGTATCTCAACAGACCTGAACAATACTACAGATCAATATCATTAGCATATACACTCAGATCCAGTCATACAGATGATAAACATGGAAAACAAACCAAGACCAGTTGAAGATCTGGGTGAAGCGGTAGGTCTCAGAGCCCAAAGTAGGAGGAATCACTGCATTCATCATGCTCCCAGAGAGCCAGTGCGGGTCCTCAGTCAGAGAAAAGCAAACCTATGCAGCCTTTTATAAAGAGGGCTCGAAAACTTAGATCCATGCATAACCTCCCAGCACCTTTCAGGAATTTGTGGGAGAGATGGCCAGCTGATAGGCATTCATTTAAAAGGCCTAGTTCCTTCCGAAATGTATCATGAGAAAAACAAAAAACCCAGTTCAAATGTATATCACCCACTCTAACTAAAAGGCATGTATTAATTTTAATTAAAATAGTATTGAGTGTAACGTGTGTTTCGTTGCTCTACTTAATGCAAACCTAACAAGACATCCAGACTTTAGTAAAAAACTGCACTTCCACCAGCAAGGAGGTTGATGAATTTCATCAACGGTAAGAAGGAAATAACAAGAACTTCATCATTATTGCATTGCCTTTTTATAGGGCTACCTCTAAAACTCAAAAACAAACACACTTGCACACACGCCCATATAATGAGCCCTCTATATATACTCCAGCCAAAATTCTTGGTTCCCCACGAGAGCTTTATATGGAGTGTAATACAGAAATACCCAGGAAACTCTATAAGACTTTTGACAAGGCTGATATTGGATAGGAACAAAACAAGACTACTGGCACCATGTCCTCTCAGCTCTTAAGTAAACTTGTCCCATTAAAAAGTAGCCTGTGGAAGACTTTTTTCTCCAATGCATATGGTAGCTTATAAGAAGTAGAAGGGCTGCCAAGTTGTAGATGTGTTCGAGCACTCTTTACCCTCATTAAATAGCATTCCTGGGCAACCAAAGACTCCAACTGAACTTTACACGGGAGAATGGTGTTTATGGTGGTGCGAAGTACCGCTTGGAGCCACAGAGCACCCCAGCACCCTGCAGTAGAGCCCACTGTGTCCTCAGCGCCATCTCAGGCAGGACAAACAAGCCAAGCAGAGCTGCTCTAAGGACCCACTATTAAATCAGGAGTAGTCCACACCCTGAGGAAGAGGTGAGCCACACCTGGCAGACACCAAGCTCCATAGGTTAAGGGGAAATGGGGGAAGGGACAGAGCCACAGAGATGCACAGCATTGCATGGCCAGGAGCCAGGCCAGAGGGCCAGGGGTTTCCTGGGCAAAGACATGGTGCTGAGACTCCAAAGGGAAAGAAAAGCAATGCACTCCTGGGACATCCCCCTGGGGTTGCAGTTGAGAGGATTTCACTATGCCTTAGGCCTAAATAGATTTAGTCATTGGAGACTGGTCTTGTCTCTAAAATGTGCTTTCAAACCATGTATGGCAGGAGAAATCTGGTAACATACCTTTATTTCTTGTAACCAAAAATGCCAATCCCTGATCTCTTCACATTCTTCCAAACCAGCAGTATTTCATGTCTGATTCCTAAGCCCACTTAGGTCTCATTTAAATCGATGTTTCCAAAGAGTTTAACTACATGTTCATCTTTGTTATTTTTTCTTTGCAGATAACTATGTGACTTCTTGGTTGTTATTAAAACTACTGTGCCACTCATTTCTACATTATTAAGCTTGTTATCTTGTTTCTTGTTTAAAATATGTATATTACTATGCAGTATGGAAGCATTTTCCTCCAGAAAGACAAGGAAAAGAGTGGGAGTAAAATAACTGGAATCTCACATTTCCTGTTGCTACTCAAAATGTGTGGGTAGGTCACTTGAACTGGGAAACGGGAAAATCTGCTCACAAGTCCATATCAAAATAGAAAAAAGGGCTATAAATTTAGTTCTAGGACCTAAATTCCTTCTTTAAAGGAGTAGCTCATCCTATTATCATCATCTACAATTAACCCGACAGCACAGGTCATTCTATTTCCATTGCCACTAACCCTGCCTGCCACCTTTTTATGCCTCCAGGGCACTGCCCTGGCCGCCTCCCAGCCCTGTTGGCAAAATGCCAGAGATTAGGAGACAGGAAAGAAAAGTTCTGAGTGCAAGGGCCAAGGCTCTGGGTGATGGAATCAGAAAATTATAAGGTTTGCAGCTTAAATGGGCTTCTCTTGAGGAAAAATATGAAACACACAGCTTAAAAGTTTAACAATAACATAAAACTTTCCATGTTTCTTTTTCTTTTCTTTTCTTTTCTTTTTTCTTTTCTTTTTGAGGCGGAGTCTCACTCTTGCCCAGGCTGGAGTGCAGTGGTGCCATCTTGGCTGACTGCAACCTCCACCCCCCAGGCTCAAGCAATTATCCTGCCTTAGCCTCCTGAGTAGCTGGGATTACAGGCACCTGCCACCACACCCAGCTAATTTTTGTATCTTTAGTAGAGATGGGGTTTCAGGTGATCTGTCCACCTCAGCCTCCCAAAGTGCTGGGATTATAGGCGTGAGCCACCGAGCCTGGCCGCCTTCCATGTTTCACAATGGTTAGAACAAGTCTGGAGACAGTGAGAGCAACAACGTTCACAGAAACTTAGGTTGAGTTGATGTCCCTGGCTACAGTGATGCAAAGACATAGGAAAGGAATGGAAAGTTGTGATTTATTTCAAAGACTAAAGCAACAGATTCACCTTTTGGAGGATGAAAGACTGGAATGAATAGCACAGTTTCTAGATTTTGACCAGGAACTCCTGGAAAATCAACAGTATCACTGACAATAATAGGGAAATGGGAAGAAGAACCCTTGTGTGAGGTGTAGCATAAAGGAACATGCACTGGACTGAGTTCTGAAGCCTTCATCTTAGTCATCTCAGTAGCCACTTTCACTATGTGGCCTTGGGCAGGTCAATTAATTAAGCTGAATTCATTTCTCTCATTTGTGAAATCTGAAGTTTGAACTAAATGGTATTCAAGGATGAGCTATGAAGTTCATGTGCTGTCATTCCACCTTCCTATACCTTTAGAGGACAATGCTGGTTAATCATGATCTATTTCCACTAAGTCTGGACATGGCCTTAGAATTCTTTTCAACCAGCATTACACGAAGCCAAGGCCCATCTACTGGAGTTTCCATGAAAGACAAATTCTATGCACCATGAGAAATCTCTAAGTTCCTTCCTTTTGATTTTGATAAAGAGGATGTGCTCAATTGCATACCTTTAAGTTTTATTGGTAAGTGGAAATTCTATTCAGAAAAATTTAAAACCCAACAATGAAAACAGAGTAGGCCTCCATTTCTGGTCTCGTGAGTAGCTAGGTATGCTGGGGAAACTTCCTATCCACAACTAGTCCACAGAAACAGATATGACATGCTTTGAGGTGTTTCTACTCTTCCAAAATGTAGGATAGGTCTTCAGGGACAACTCCAAACAACAACAACAACAACAAATGAGAGCTATAGCCAGAGCTTGTTGTGAGGGAGAGTGGAGAGGGTAGTGCTGGAGTAGGCAAGAGTTAAGGATTTGGCAGGTGGAATTGTCAGGGCAAGAACACCAGAGAACATGGGCAGAACAGCAGAAAGCCAGAGGGCAGAGTCAATGTGGGAATTAAGCAGCATGGACCCACAGTGGAGGTTGGCCACCCTGAGTCCTTGGTTATATGGCTAGACAGTTGTAGGAATGTTGACCTACAAAAGAGCACTGAGGAGGAAGCCAAGTCTAAGATATCCATTCTAACACAAAGCCTTCAGGAAAAGCTGAAGTAGACCCTAAGTAGGAATGCCCCCAAACTATTCATAGAAGAATAAATTCTCCTGGGAAGGTCTCCCCCAGGTTGGGCTTGTTGCCTCCCTGGCAACCCACTGGTATGTTTGGTGTGTTGCCAAACACACCAGAAGTTTAGCTACTCAGCAAGAGATATGACATACTAAAGAACTTTATATGAAATGTTTAAGGAAATGAAGGATGAAATTACAAAAACAAGTATATAAAAATAAATATCAATAAGGAACAGACAGAATTTTTAAATACCAACCTCCAGGAATAAAATGTATAATTGTTGGATTCAAAGTCTCAAATAATTGGGCTAAATTTTACAGAGATTAGATACAGTTGAACAGAATTAGTGAACTGGAAGACATATTCAAAGAATTTCAAATGTAGCAAAGAGAGAAAAAGATGAATAATATGAAAAAGAGCTGAAGACATATAAAAGGTGAGAAGATACAATACCTACTAAGTGACATCCAAAAGAGGAAATTGAGAGAATTTTGAAGATATAATGGCTGGCTGCGAATTTTCCAGAAATTATATTAACTATGAATTCATGTACCCAACAATCACTACATATCCTGAGAAAACTTAATAAAGAGATCTCTCATAGTGAAACTAGAGAACACCAAAATTGAGAACATCATGAACGTATAGAGCAAGAAGGGCAATATCACTTAAAAGGAAGGGCAGCTGAAATAAACAAAGGCAAACTTTTCAACAACAATGGAGACCAGAAGATAAGTGGAATAACTACAATGTGTTAAAAGAAAACAAGTCAACCAAGAATTATGTATATAGGCAAAAGTGAGAAAAAATAGGAAACACAGAACTGGAAATGGTGGCTAACACCTGTAATCTCAACACTTTGGGAGGCCAAGGCAGGAAGATCACTTGAGCCCAGGAATTTGAGATCAGCCTGGACAATGCAGTGAAATCCCATCTCACTTGAGCTCAGCCAAAAGGCCAAGAAGCGATGTGAAATCCTATCTATACAGCAAAATTTTAAAATTAGCCAGATGTGGTGGCATGTGCCTACCGTCCTAGCTACTCAGGAGGCTGAGGCAAGAGAATTACTGAGCCTAAGAGTTTGAAGTTACAGTGAGCTATGATCATATCACTGCACTCCAGCCTGTGTGACAGAGCAAAACCCTGTTACTAGAAAATAATTTTTAATTTTTTAAAAAATGGGAAAAACAGAATGAACCCAAAGGAGTTAAAAGAAAGGAGCAGAAAGCAACAAATAGAAAACAAAGTTTTAATAGAGCGAATCAACAAATCCATAAGTTTGTGTGAAAAAATTACAAATATCTTGACTTTAAGAAAAAAGACACAAATATATAACATAAATGCAGATAATTATAGTTTGAGCAGATATTTAAAAGATAAACATAATTTTTTTCTACTGTTGGTGAACAAATTAAGATAAACATAATTCTAACAATAAATTTCTGGAAGAATATAACCTACTGTTATGGTTCCCCATAAATCTCAGCTGATTTTAATTACTTGCATGTAATCATATAATTCCTGGGAACTGATGCTGTGTAACTTCCAAAGATAAACAATAAAAGGTAGTGAAGTTTTCATTTTGTTCACTGGGACACTTGCTTTTGGAAACCTGAACCACTTTTTAAGAAGTCTACTCTGAGCCACCATGCTCTGTAGAAGCCAAGGCTGAAATCTCAGCTGACAGCCAGCGTCAATCATCAGGTAAGTGAGTAAAGATACCTTCAGATGACTCCAGCCTCTGACTATGGAGTCTGTCAAGAGAAAGCTCCAGACATCATGAAACAGAAATAAGCTATTTCCACGGTGACTTGTCAGGATTCTGATATACAGAATCAATAAATACAATAAAAATGACTATTGAAAGCTACTAAGTTTGAGGGTAATTTATTATGTAGAAAATGAAATACTTGCCAAAGCTGACTTAAGATGAAATAGAAATCCTGAACAGTCTTATGACTATCAATAAAATTATTTCATAGATCATGCTTTTAGTGTTGCATTTAAAAGGTCATTGCCAAACCTAAGGTCATCTAAATTTTCTCTTATGTTTTCTAATTTTATAGTTTTGCATCTTACGTTTAGGTCCATAATTCATTTAGAATTATTTTTTGTGAAAGGTGTAAGACCTGTGTCTAGACTCATTTTCTACATGTGGACGTCCGGTTGTTCCAGCAACATTTGCTGAAAAGACTATGCCTTCCCTATTGAATTGTCTTTGCTCCTTTATCAAAGATCAGTTGACTAAATTTGTGTAGGTCTGTTTTGGGGCTTTCTATTCTATTCCATTGATCTATTTGTCTACTCCTTGGCCATAGCACATCTACTTAATTACTATAGCTTTATAGTAAACTTTGAAATGGAGTAGCATCAGTCCTCTGACTCTGCTCTTCTTCAATATTGTGTTAACTATCCTAGGTCTTTTACCTTTTCATGTAAACTTTAGAGTGACTTTATTGATGTCCACAAAATAACTTGTTAGTTGAGGCATGTTTCTGGCTTGCCTAGAGTTCAGCTCTCATCTGCCTCATGCCCCTGGAGAGGAACCTTCAGTCCCGGGATGAGTTTCTCTAGGGCTTCTGATTACATCTAACTCTCTAGTCAAAGGGAATGAGAAATAATGTTAACCTTACTCTGTAAACCTACCAGGATAGAATGGCTATTCTGGTTCAGAGGTGAGAAACCTCTGAAATAACATAGTTCTATCAAAACATCATAAACACGTAGGTCACATAAAATCCTGAGAAAGGAATAAATACCTAAAGGCTTTGGGTAAACATCTTTTACCTTTCACATTTCTATTCTGAACTACAGACCACATTGAAAGCCTAAGCAATACCACCGGAGGGAGGCAGAATAATGGTCCCTGAACATGGCCAGCACCCTGATTCCCATAACCCATGAATAAATGATGTCACATGGCCATGGGAATTGAGGCGGCAGATGGAATTAAGGGTGCTAATCAGCTGGCTTTAAAAAGGGAGATTATCTGGTATGATCTGGAAGTGCAATGTGATCACAGGTCCTTAAATGAGGAAAAGGGGACCAGAAGAGCCCATCTAGGTGATGTGATGTGAGAAGGAGCTGTCGCTGCTAGGCTCAGGTGGAGGTAGGGGCCATGAGTCAAAGAATTCGGACAACCACTGGAAGCTGGAAGAACCCTGGGCTCTCCCCTCAAGCCTGCAGAGAAGAACGCAGTCCAGGCTACATCTCCATTTTAGCCAAATAAGACCCATGTTGGACTTCTGGTGCAGAGAAATGCAAGCTAATAAACTTGTGCTGCTTTAAGCCACTAGGTCTGTGGTAATTTGTTACAATAGCAACAGGAAACTGATATGCCATGATCATTAAATCTATAAAGTAAAGCATATTTTGAAAAATATTAAAAAACAATAATTTTTCAAATCTTACCTTGGCATTTCAGACTACTAGTAAAACTGTTTTTGATAGCATGAATTGCAAGAATATGGTGGTTGTTATTCTTAATTTATCCCCTTCTCCTTCTCCTCACTCTCCCCCACTTTAGTTTCCATGTTATTGTGAATTGTAATTTAAGGTTAAGTTGAAAGACCACAAAATGGAAAGCTGTTATAAGTGGTTATCTCAAATTTCCTGGACCTTGGGAAGCAGAGACATGTGACTGCTTTTCTGGTTTGACTTAGTTAATTCTCTGTTCACTGGTAGCCTTGGAATCCTTTATTATGAACATACAACGTAATAACCACTTTCTATTTTTAAAAAATTGTTAGTAGTTTCTTTGGATCAAAGCAAAACACAAACTCTTATGTATTAAAACTTCTATTTTAACGAAAAAGGTTTTTTTTGAAGCCCAATTTTTTTAAAAAAAAGTTTTCTTAGTCCTCTCCATCTTTGCAGTGAGTTGTTTTTCAGTTTCACTTTGGCTAAGAACCCAAAGGTATGTAAGTCAAATGTAAATAAAATAAGTAAAGGATAAAAAGATCTCATTAAACACATGTCACCAAAAGCAATTAGCAGATTTATTGATTTTTTTGCATAGTTTTTTATTCCTAGCATTAATCGTGCATATAACTAGTCTTCTTGATTACATCCTTGAAAAATGTGTGTCTATTTCTCAAGTCTCACATGGCAAAAACCCAAACTGCCAACTCTGGTTAAGGCCTTTACTTAAAACAAAAGTGTAGTATAAAAGAGAAAAATTAATTTGCCTGCTTAGTCAAAACAAGAGATGCCAAGGCCTTCCTGAAAAAAAAATGCATATTTTTCAATGGCCAATAAATGAACAATGGGTCAATAATCCCTTCCCAAGTACAGAGTGCGGTGCAGTGCAGACCTGCAGCCTGGTGACAGTGTCTCCCAAGCTACACAGCAGGGTGACAGGTCCTCCAGGGGAGTCGCAGGACTATTGGCCACCTGGTCCACTGCCCCCACACAGGTGGCACCTGAAGGTGAACACTTGCTGAGGGAGGATGGATGCTGGAGTGAGCCTGAGTCCGGAGACCACCCTGCCGCTGCACACAGCACCCAGGGAGAGCCACGGGAAGATCCTTCACACCTTCCAACCCTAAAAGCTTGCAGGAACGATGAGGTTAGAACTCAGACATACCCATCCAAGCCAGGGGCAGGCGAGAGAATTCAAGTAGAAGTGTTCACTAGGCTCTTGTACAATAGGCACTGTGATATCAATATGGAAATTGATATTTACCAATGAGAATGAAGCTGTGGCAAAATAGCCCTCCACAAGGAGAAGGAGGTAGGGTCTGGCTTGGCTAGGGAAACTCAGTCCCACCTACGAGGAGGCCGTCGGAAGGGGCAAAGGCAGAGCAATAGGGAGGGCCGGACGAGTGCAGTTCTGGGAGAACAACACACTTTGCTGTGGTAGTCTCAGGAATTCATCCTGGTTTTCAGGCTTTGGAGGGTCCTAACCAGAAGTTGAAGCCTAATTATAGTCTCTTCGTTGAGGTTTCTGAGACAGCACAGGACCTGCATTTGCAAAATAAGACTATAGATGTCATAAATTACAAGCAGGAAGGTTGAAAGGGCCCCCTACCTCTCCTTTCATCCAAACTTGTCTTGTTCAGATGAACTTTTTGCTTTCACATGAAAGATTCTACATTCACAGAAGTCAGTCTCGAATAGTGGCAGGTGATCGCTTTGTAGAGAAAAGGGGAACAGCAAGATTAACAGCCCAAAGCTGGTGTGCTGAACAGAGGCAATGCAGAGACACAAGAAGGTGTGGGATGGGACCAGGAGCACCACAGTGTTTTTCAAAATTGCTTCTCCCACATTCTTTCAAAAGGTTATTCTTCTCCTGAGTGCCTGTTTTGTAATTTTGAACTCTAGCTATTTTCTTTCTTGTTGACTGTTTATCTGTCCCAGACTTCCACTATATTACAATACTTCAGTTTCCTGCATTTGGGTTCAGCTTTAAACATGACAAATATTTAGACATTTTATTAACAACCTCAGTAAACATGACCCATCAAAGGGACATGGAAACAACTCAAACATTAAATCTCACACACACACACACGCACATACACACGTGCGCGCGCACACACACACGCACGCACACACACACATACACACGCGCACGTGCGCGCACACACGCGGAGGTGACTGAGAATTCAGTTCAATTCCTCACCTATATTACAGGTCTTGGGTAATTCTCAGTGGAACCTGCTAGGAGAAAATCTTTGCCTTTAGGCATTTTCTACTTTCATTTTTAACAGCAAAGAAAACAGAAAAAGAAAGAAAACCGAGTTTTATATGTAATAAATGTCCAACAATGCTTACTTATAAAATTTAAATATGAAATCAGCCCTCCTCGCAGACACCCCGTAAGAACACCAAGATTGAGAAGCTAAACCCAGTAAGAGCGAGTGCTTCTGCCTGCCCTACTCCTAACGCCTTCTACTAGAAGGCCCTGGCCACCTGGCACTGGCGTTTCAGAGCCAGGGCTTTGGGCAAGGCACACCTGGAGTTGGCTTCACCAGCCGTCCGCTGTGC
Organism: Chlorocebus sabaeus; assembly: GCF_047675955.1. NCBI lineage: Eukaryota > Metazoa > Chordata > Mammalia > Primates > Cercopithecidae > Chlorocebus > Chlorocebus sabaeus. The sequence goes on along the minus strand of NC_132911.1, from coordinate 52,306,050 downwards.
AGACCTGGGCTGACCCCATCATCTCTGCCCTTTCCACTGCTTCAGTCCTTCTTACTAGAACATGGGGTTTAAAATGTCTTCCTCATGGGATTCAAGTAGATTACACACATGCATGTCATCATACACGTATATGGTCCTTAGCACACTGCCCACAACACAGTCAGTGCCTGCGGAAGGCTAGCCCGTCCCAGCTCTGGTGGTAGCAAGAGTAATAACGCCCTGAAATACCTTCTCAGCAATAGTTAAACACTCTGCATGTGAGGAGCAGACAGGGTGCTTCAGTCACTACACCTGACCTTCAAGTCCCTGCCCCTCCCAGGAGCCCAGGCTCCGCAGCATGGAAGCCTCTGAGCATTCCTCCTCCGAGAACTGCAGCCCTCATGCAGAGGCCAGAACGTTCGTGTAGCCCCGTCAGGTTTCTGTGGTCACACCAGCCCAGGGTCCCAACTTTCTGCAAACACTGGGTATTCTCCTGTCACCCCAACCCCGACTCCCCAGGCCCCAGACCCCCCTCCAGAAGGCACATATCGCTGTGTCCCTCACTGCCGGGCCTCAGAGTTCTCCCTAGCACAGCTGGACCTGGCTCTGTGGGGCTCCAGTTCCTCCACATTTCGTGAGAACCTCTGAGAAGTTTTCCTTCCGGTGTTCCTGGGGCTGGACATAGGAAAACATGGAACCACCCCGCAGGGGCGATTCCAGGATCATAACTTACTCTCACACAGCCCCAAACCCCAGACAGGATGAATGTGACAGATGCTGCAGGTGGGCACGGATGGAGAAAAGGATTTCCTTTCAGTCACGGAAGAAGCCAGCAGTAGCATTAAAACCCCAAAGGACTAGCTTCCTTGTCCTCTGCGTACAATGCCTACGACAAATAAATATGCCAGCCTGGCCTCAAGGATGTCTAATACCCCAAAATTTTAAAACTAAATAATGTATAATCACACTGAATTATATGTGCTGGGTGCTATCCTTAGAGCCTTACAAACATTTTCTTTTTCACAGCAATTCTAGGAGGCAGGGGTTATGATTATTACCTTTTACAGATGAGAAAACAAAGGCTCGGAGTAGCTGCCCCAAGTCACACAGCCAGGAAGCCACGGAGTTAGAATTCAAAGCCAGGAGCATCGGATGATCAAGCCCATGTTCTCACTCTACCAGAATGTGGCATGACACCCTCTTCCCTGAAGTTTGCACGGAGAGATTGATAAGGCCGCAGATTTCACAAGTAAAAACAACATTACACGGCAGGAAGAGTAAGGAAGGGAAGACAGCATGCCACCGGCAAATTCCCGCAGCCCATTCACACTCGCAAACTCATCCAGCACCCAACTACATCAAAATGGGGCTGCTTACTCCTCGGTTCTGATCACACTTTTGTTCTGGAAATTTTCTGGTACAGACTGAAATGAAAGCCACTCCAGGATATGAAGAGAGAGGATGTCCCTGTGATCTTCTTCCAGCGCCAGGGGTGACCTATGCTGGCCACACTGGGTGAAACCAGGGAGACCTGGCCTGTGACCTAACATAGCAAGAATCTGAAATTGGGTAAATGCATGCGGACAGGCTGAAGGTCAATGAGCACTTCCACTCCGCCATAACAAAAGCAAAGTTTTGAGTTGTTTAAAAATATACACACACCTACTTTGCTAACTCTACAGCCAACTAGAACTAAATCCATCTACATTCAAAACATAGCAAAACTTTTCAAACTTATCAAACTACTGCTTTACACAGACAGCGTGCAGTCGTGGAAGGGCGGGAGCCCTGCGGCTGGGCAGGCCAAGTCTGAGTCCCAGCACTGCTGCTGACCAAAGCTGCGACACCCCGGGCAGGTGACTTGCCCCTCAGCCTGCAGGGCCTCACGGTCCAACAAGAAGAGAATACTGATACCTGCCAATTAAAGCAGATTAAAGGAGACAGCATGTCTAGAACACAGGGCTTGGGACATATGCCCCTTTTCCTCCACTCAACCAGACCTGAAATCAGGCTGATAATTTCTTTGGCTCAAGTTCCCACATCCAAGGTCAACCCGAAACCATGGAATCTCCCATCGGAAAGCTCATCTCAGGCTCTGACCCCAGCAGGCTCGGCCCTGCCCCCGCCCAATTGCTCACAGTGCGGTAATGCCTCCTGGTTTCATGTGCTTGACTAAATCTACTCAGTCTGTAACTACATCCTTCGTTATAATTTAAGAACCTAGCATTTAATAAGCAATGACACCAGCCAAACTGTTATTAAGAGTGAATCACTAGAAACCTTTGTTTTCCACTATTTGGGTTCAGATGGGAATGGTCCAGCATTAAGATGCTCAGCACACAAGGCTTTAGCCCAGAAGGATTTTTTTTCCTCTGAAAATTGAGGGCAAACTATTTGGCTGTTTTAAAAGCTAAAAATAAATATAGCTTACTGTTTGCAAACTCTGTTTGTGGCAGTACAGCTCCAAGACCATTTCAGTTTGGAAGCAAGTTATATTTGGCAAGCAATTAGGCCCCAAAACGTTCTAATTCCTTCATCTATTTTCAATAACAAAATGAAAAACAGACAAACGATTTTGATTTAAAAAATTAACAGCTACATAGGAAATTCTCATACATTTTCATAAGGATATTAGTAACCTAGGTGGGGCCTAAGAGATGATCTTTTTGGCCACAGAAAATTACCCAGCCAACCACAGTATTTTACCAAACATTTCAGAAATCAACTGCATTTACCCAAATGAGCGCTCAAGTCAGGATAAAAAGGAGGCTATGATCCTACACAGGACCCTCTATTGAAAGCTGCATAAAACCACTGGACAAATGGTTTCTGTCTGCTGGAAGCTTACCAGTGAAGAACCAAGAGATTTAGAACATGGATTAAACAAATATAAATTAAATAGTAAAGCAATGGAGTAATTTAAGTGTGTTTTGATAACACATCATTCTAAGCTGGGATACAACATTTGCTTAACCCCAGAGTCAGGCAAGACCCTGTCCCCACCGCCTCAACCATCCCATGTGCTCTACATCAGCAAGTCAGCAGCTGCCAACCCCTTCCCCATTACACCCAGCCTCAGGGGCCCCAAAGCACTCTTCACCTTCCCAGTCCATCAGGCCCCTATGTCTCCTGACGCACTCCTCAGCAGCTCACCACTACCTTCGAGAGCACCGGCCTGCAGCAGGACTCACCTCAGTCACGCAGAAACAGGCTTGCTCATGCTCTGCACACCGTCTGCACTGTTCCACACTCCCTTCCACCTGAAGAGCAGCCCCACCCACACTTCCGTCCACAGCCTAGCTCCTTCCTGGAGCCACCCTTGTGTTTACGGGACACCTAACGCTGAATTGTACTTAGTATACAACCAGTGTTGTCAAAGCATTGTGCTAAGGCCAGTGGCCACAAAGGGCCATGCAGCCATAGCTGGGGCGACAGGGCCTGGGCGTTGTCAGAGCCCCTTCTGGTGGTGGAATCCAGAAACTCAAGCCTTGAGGCCCCAGTCCCCAAGAAATATAGGATCATTTCCACTGACACCACACCACACATACACCGCACACATTGCACTGCACCCCACACACCACATACCACTATACGACATCACATACACCACACAACACCATGCCACATCACACACACCACACACATACCACACCACACACATATCACATCACACACACACCACACACGTACATCACACACACATACATAACATCACACACACACCACACACATACCACATCACACACACACCACACACGTACATCACACACACATACATAACATCACACACACACCACACACGTACATCACACACCACACACATATCACATCACACACACACCACACACATACATCAAGCACCACACAAATACCACATCAAACACACACCACACACATACATCACACACCACACACATATCACATCACACACACACCACACACGTACATCACACACACATACATACCACATCACACACACACCACACACATACATCACACACCACACACACATACCACATCACACACACACCACACACATACATCACACACCACACACACATATCACATCACACACACACCACACACATACATCACACACCACACACATATCACATCACACACACACCACACCACATCTCACACACATACATAACATCACACACCACACACATACCACATCACACACACACCACACACATACATCACACACCACACACATATCACATCACACACACACCACACCACATCACACACACACCACACCACATCACACACACATACATAACATCACACACCACACACATACCACATCACACACACACCACACACATACATCACACACCACACACATATCACATCACACACACACCACACCACATCACACACACACACACACCACACACATACATCACACACCACACACATACATCACACACACATACCACATCACACACACACACCACACACATACATCACACACCACACACATATCACATCACACACACACCACACCACATCACATACACACACACACACCACACACATACATCAAGCACCACACACATATCACATCACACACACACCACACACATACATCACACACCACACACATATCACATCACACACACACCACACACGTACATCACACACACATACATACCACATCACACACACACCACACACATACATCACACACCACACACATATCACATCACACACACATCACACACATACATCACACACCACACACATATCACATCACACACACACCACACACATACATCACACACCACACACACATCACATCACACACACACCACACCACATCACACACACATACATAACATCACACACCACACACATACCACATCACACACACACCACACACATACATCACACACCACACACATATCACATCACACACACACCACACCACATCACACACACACCACACCACATCACACACACATACATAACATCACACACCACACACATACCACATCACACACACACCACACACATACATCACACACCACACACATATCACATCACACACACACCACACCACATCACACACACACACACACCACACACATACATCACACACACATACCACATCACACACACAACACACACATACATCACACACCACACACATATCACATTACACACACCACACCACATACATCACACACACACACACACCACACACATACATCACACACCACACACATATCACATCACACACACACCACACCACATCACACACACAGACACACCACACACATCACACACACATACATAACATCACACACACCACACCACATCACACACACACACATATCACATCACACACACACCACACCACATCACATACACACACACACACTACACACATACATCAAGCACCACACACATATCACATCACACACACACCACACCACATCACACACACACACACACCACACACATACATCACACACACATACCACATCACACACACACACCACACACATACATCACACACCACACACATATCACATCACACACACACCACACCACATCACACACACATACATAACATCACACACCACACACATACCACATCACACACACACACCACACACATACATCACACACCACACACATATCACATCACACACACACCACACCACATCACACACACACCACACCACATCACACACACATACATAACATCACACACCACACACATACCACATCACACACACACCACACACATACATCACACACCACACACATATCACATCACACACACACCACACCACATCACACACACACACACACCACACACATACATCACACACACATACCACATCACACACACACACCACACACATACATCACACACCACACACATATCACATCACACACACACCACACCACATCACACACACATACATAACATCACACACCACACACATACCACATCACACACACACCACACACATACATCACACACCACACACATACATCACACACACATACATAACATCACACACCACACACGTACCACATCACACACACACCACACACATACATCACACACCACACACATATCACATCACACACACACCACACCACATCACACACACACACACCACACACATACATCACACACACATACATAACATCACACACACACCACACCACATCACACACACACACATATCACATCACACACACACCACACCACATCACATACACACACACACACCACACACATACATCACACACCACACACATATCACATCACACACACACCACACCACATACATCACACACACACACACACCACACACATACATCACACACCACACACATATCACATCACACACACCACACCACATACATCACACACACACACACACCACACACATACATCACACACCACACACATATCACATCACACACACACCACACACATACATCACACACCACACACATATCACATCACACACACCACACCACATACATCACACACACACACACACACCACACACATACATCACACACCACACACATATCACATCACACACACACCACACCACATCACACACACAGACACACCACACACATCACACACACATACATAACATCACACACACCACACCACATCACACACACACACACATATCACATCACACACACACCACACCACATCACATACACACACACACACTACACACATACATCAAGCACCACACACATATCACATCACACACACACCACACACATACATCACACACCACACACATATCACATCACACACACACCACACACATACATCACACACCACACACATATCACATCACACACACACCACACCACATCACACACACACCACATCACACACACATACATACATCACACACACACCACACACATACCACATCACACACATACACACCAGACCACATCACACACACACCACACACACATCACACACACCACACACACATCACACACACATACCAGACCACATCACACACACACCATACACACATCACACACACACCACACCACATCACACACACACCACACCACACACATACCATATCTCACACACACCACACACATGCATCACACACACACTCCACAGCAGACCACATCACACACCTCATATCACACACACACCACACACATACATCACACACACTATATTGTATCTCACACACCACACACACACTGCTCTCACACACCACACTCACACACCACACATATACCACATCACACATACCACACCACACACACATACATCACACACACCAAACACCACACATACACACCACACATACTGCACCATACACACACCACATCATATCACACACATGTCACTCACAAACATACCACACTCACACACCACACATACACCACACCACACATACCACACCACAAACACACACCACACCATATTTCACACACACTACACCACACACATACACACCACTCACATGCACCTTACATCACACACACACCACACACGCCCCAAACCTTACCTTCCTCCCTCCCTTATCCTATCCAGCCCAACGTCTTCCACACTGAATTCCCAAATAATCCTCAAGTCCCTCAGGGTGTGGAGCTGACCCCCTTACTCTCTCCTTAGCCCCGACACACTGATGCATAATTCATTTGTTCACTGAAGTGACTTCCTAGCTTTGAACAGGAGAGGTGGAAGCCACAAAATGAGCAGAGCCCTTTACAGAGACCCTATTAGTAAACATGAAGAGTGCAATTCAGTATCTCCTAATGAGGAGAAGACAAAGACACAGGGATTGGAAAGTGAATGTGTTCTATCACTGAAGCACCTCCTGCCCCGGCCTTTGAAATAAATAGTGCAAAAGGAAATTGAAGATGTAAACTGGGATAAGATGTTGCCAAATGGCAATGAATGTTCGGATGACTCTCGTAGCATATATAAACTACAGCTGATTGTTTACATAGCACGTCCACACAGATTATCTTATTGATCTTCACAACCGTGCTGTGCTGGACACAGAACACATATTCTAATTTCCATTTTCAGATTTGCAAAACAAGCTCAGAAAGGAAGGACTTTGAGAAGAACTGGGCTGTGACCTACACACACACCACACCACACACACCACACTACATCACACACACACAGACACACACACACTCCACTTGGGCCACATTCAGCCCGAGGCAATTCCCACCATATGTCTTCACATCTTCCCTGTTCCTTAAAACAGAAAGATAGTTCGTGTGAAAGGTCAAAAAAATTCCAAATTAGTCCCAGAGGCCAATGTCCTGATTTACCTCCAGTTCATGGTGAAAGTGGATTTCTCCTTCACATCAAAAAGTGATTGTTTGAATGAAAATATGCCTAATTAATTCAATCATTAATCTCGTTCATTAAGCTACTGTCGAAAGCTTGATACAAAAGTGCTTTTGGTATGAGTAAAGGCAGGCGGAGAGCCCCCACTGTAAGTACTAAGCCCTCTTATTCCTTGCTCATGGCCTACCCAAAACACTTTCAGGACTTGGTGGAGGACAAGAGGAGCCCCAGCAACTCCAACACCGTGTGCTTGCCTTATGCAAGTGAATTCTCGCTGTGCTATGGTATGGTCTGCCTATTTATACTCCAACAAAACTCATATGCTGAAACCCTAATCCTCGGTGTGATGGTATTTGGAGGGAGTCTTTGGGAGGTGATGAGGTCGTGAGGGTGGAGTCCTCATGATGCCATTAGTGCCTTACAAGAAGCCACACAGAGCTTGTTCTCTCTGCTCCCTGTTACGTGCGGATAGACACATCTGGAGTCTGCCATCGGGAGGGGCTCTCACCAGAACCCAGCATGAGGGCTGCACCCTCATCTCCCACTGCCAGGCTCCAGACTGTGAGAAGCCAATGTCTGCTGGTTAAGCCCCCCACCCCAGTCTGTGGTATTTTGTTACAGCAGCCCCAAATGCCTAAGATAAGATCTTCATCCCAGCGTCCCTGGACTGACTTCACACACACACACACACACACACACACTCACACACTTCTGTGACTGCTCGACACGGGCGCATTGCAGGTGGGAGCAGAAAGGCCACTCGTTCCCCTGAGCTGTTGTGTGGCCCTCCCTGACAAAGAAGAGGGATAAGTCCAGCCCTGCGGACCTTGCACACCATCCCCTTACCCAACAAGCATTTACGATGGAAATGACAAGGCGCTCCGTGAGGGTGCTGCTGGAGGGTGGACAGGAGGAAGAGGGTGGCGCAGCCGGACCCTCACAGAAACCCCCGTGGTGAGGCAGCTCTAGGAGTAATCAGTTGCTAGTTGGGGCCAGAGCCTGTAACAGCCGCTCTGATTTAAATGCACCCAGTGAGGCATCTAATGAGTGAGCTGGGACCAGAACGGGGCTTCAGGAATTGGGTGTCCCCTTCCCAACTGTGGTAACTTCTAGGACAGAGGACGTTGTGCTAGGCCGTGGCCCCCACCACTAAGGAAGGGGCGAGGATTATGGAGCTGAATGGGGTCAGGGGTGGAAAGAGGCAGCCCAAGGTGAAGAAGCAGGTAGACATCTTGTGAGCTGGCCACAAAGAGAAGAGAAAGGATTTTACCAACCTGTTCACAGTCACGAGTGTTTCCAAATGGAAGGTGCCCTGAAATGCCAAGACAAACGTTCTGAATTCTTTGTGAATCCTATCCTGCGATATGGGAAAAGTCTCTGCAGTTTGTGAGCTAGGGGACAAACTTTTAACTGTGTTTGTGTGTTATCATATCCATGACCTTTTGTTTCTTCTCAAAAATTAATATGCTCTTGAGCAGCACGTTGTTGACTTTGGATGGGAGTAAATGGAAGCCTGTCTCCCCGCAGAACTCGGGCAGCGGAGTTCTGCACTGACACCTAGCGCATCTCGGGCTTACTGCAGCGCCGGCTTAGCAGTTCTCCGAGGCTTTCTCATTTCCTCTGATTTTTGTCTTATAGCTGCTCAGAACTCATTTGCTTCTCCCTAATAGCCTCAAGTACCTTTAGAAAGGAGTGAAATAAACAATATGCACAATGTCTACTGTTTCTACGTAGTCCTATTTTGCACCCAATTCCTGTTTCGCAGACCCCTCCTTCGCCCCCTCCTTGAATAGCAGCTACATAAGAGCCCGAGAAAGACCTCTGTCAGCGAGTTCTGGGGCCACGCCGATGATGCTGATAGATGTGGCCCTGACTCTAAAGAGAACCAAGCCCTGTGTTTGACATTAGGGGTAAAAAGGCAAACAGCTATCAGAATGTGGAGGCCAGAGTTCCTATAAGAAGAGCATTCAAAATGAAAGAGAAACAGGCCAGGCGTGGTGGTTCATGCCTGTAATCCCAGCACTTTGGGATGCTGAGGTGGGCGGATCACTTGAGGTCAGTAGTTCCAGACCAGCCTGGCCAATATGGTGAAACGCCGTCTCTATTAAAAATACAAAAACTAGCAGGACAAGGTGCAGGTACCTGTAATCCCAGCTACTTGGAAGGCTGAAGCAGGAAGATCATTTGAACCCAGGAGGCGGAGGTTGCAATGAGCCAAGATCGCACCATTGCACGACAGAGAGAGACTGTGTCTCAAAAACACAAACAAACAAAGTAAAGAAAAAGAGAAACAATAAACATATAGGTCAATAACCTTCACATATAAAGCCTCATATAAATAAACCAGAAAAATCCTTGGAATGCTATTTTTTTTGAGACAAGGTCTCACCCTGCCGCCCAGACTAGAGTGCAGCGGCAGTCATCGCTCACTGCAGCCTTGTACTTCTGGGCTCAAGCGATCCTCTTGTCTCAGCCTCCCAGGTAACTGAGACCACAAACAGATACCCGGCTAATTTTTTAATTTTTATTTTTGTAGAGATTGGGGGTCTCACTATGTTTCTCAGACTGGTCTCAAACTCCTGGGCCTAAAGCAGTCCTCCCACCTTGGCTTCCCAAAGTGTTTGGATTACAGGTGTGAACCACTGCACCAGGACAAACTCAATTTTTCTAAGGTGGACAAAGCACAGAAGCTGACAATTTGCAAAAGAGTAAACACAAAGTATTAGTGAACATTTGGAAAATGTTTCAATTAATGCAATACTTAAAATAAGAGGGTACTATATTTTATGCATCCAATTTGCAAAAAGTATTTTAAACTCAAGTCCCCAATTCTAAGGCTGTCCAGGAAGCAGGAAGCAGGAAACAGAAGCAGCAGCAGGAGGATGTGCTGGGAGGTTGCTGGAGGGAAAGGGCATCAGGACCAACTACAGGGATGCACCAAAAGCCTTTAAAATATGTGAATCCCTCACTCTTGGAGTCTCACTTTTGGGAATGCATTCTAAAGAAGTAATATAGGTCAGGCCTGGTGGCTCATGCCTATAATTCCAGCACTTTGGGAGGCCAAAGCAGGTGGATCATCTGAGGTCAGAGTTCGAGACCAGCCTGGCCAACATGATGAAACCATGTCTCTACTAAAAATACAAAAATTAGCCATGTGTTGTGGCACACACCTGTAATCTCAACTACTCAGGAGGCTGAGGCAGAAGAATCTCTTGAACCCGGGAGGCGAAGGTTGCAGTGAGCCGAGATCATACCACTACACTCCAGCCCGGGAGACAGAGTGAGACTCCATATAAAAAAAAAAGAAGAAGTAATATAAAATGTGGAAAGAGCAGCCAATATCATACTGAATAAGCAAAAGATGGAAGCATTCCCCTTGAAAACTGGCACAAGACAAGGATGCCCCCTCTCACCAATCCTATTCAGCACAGTATGGAAGTCCTTGCCAAGGCAGTCAGGCAAAGGGAAGAAAGAAAGAAAAGGCATCCAAATATCCAAATAGGATGAGAGGAAATCATCATTGTTTGCAGACGACATGATCCTATTATCTAGAAAACCCCATCATCTCAGCTCAAAAGCTTCTTAAGCTGATAAGCAACTTCAGCAAAGTCTCAGGATATGAAATCAATCTGCAAAAATCTCTAGCATTCCTATACACAATCAACAGGCAAGCAGAGAACCAAATCATGAATAAACTCCCATTCATAATTGCTACAAAAAGAATAGAATACCTAGGAATACAACTTACAAGGGATGTTAAGGACCTCTTCAAGGAGAACTACAAACCACTGCTCAGAGAAACCAGAGAGGACACAAACAAATGGAAAAACATTCCATGCTCATGGATAGGAAGAATCAGAATCATGAAAATGGTCATACTGCCCCAAGTAATTTGTAGATTTGACGCTATTCCCATTAAACTACCATTGACATTTTTCACAGAATTATGAAAAACTATTTTAAAATTCATATGGAACCAAAAAAGAGCCCAAATAGCCAAGTCAATCCTAAGCAAAATGAACAAAGCTGCGTGGTGGCTGGCAAGATGGCCAAATAGGAACAGCTCCAGTCTGCAGCTCCCAGTGAGATCAATGAAGAAGGTAGGCGATTTCTGCCTTTCCAACTGAGGTAGCCAGCTCATCTTATTGGGACCAGTTAGACGGTGGGTGCAGCCCACGGAGGGTGAGCCGAAGCAGGGTGGGGTGTTGCCTAACCCAGGAAGCACAAGGGGTCAGGGAACTCCCTCCTCTAGCCAAGGGAAGACATGAGGGACTGTGCTGTAAGGAACAGTGCACTCTGGCCCAGATACCACGCTTTTCCCAAGGTCTTTGCAACCCACAGACCAGCAGATTCCCTTGGGTGCCTACGCCACCAGGGCCCTGGGTTTCAAGCACAAAACTGGGTGGCTGTTTGGGCTGACACTGAGCTAGCTGCAGGAGTTGTTTTTTGTTTTTTGTTTTTTCATACCTCAGTGTCACCTGGAATGCCAGCAAGACAGAAACATTCACTCCCATGGAAAGGGGGCTGAAGCCAGGGAGCCAAGTGGATCCTTAGTGGATCTCACCCTAACGGAGCCCAGCAAGCTAAGATCCACTGACTTGAAATTCTTGCTGCCAGCACAGCAGTCTGAAGTTGATCTGGGATGCTTGAGCTTGGTGGGGAGAGGGACATCCACCATTAGTGAGGCTTGAGTGGGTGGTTTTCCCCTCACAGTATAAACAAAGCTACCAGGAAGTCTGAACTGGGCTGAGCCCACTGCAGCTTGGCAAAGCCGCTGTAGCCACACTGCCTCTCCAGATTCCTCCTCTCTGGGCAAGGCATCTCTGAAAGAAAGGCAGCAGTATCAGGCAGGGGCTTATAGATAACACTCCCATCTCCCTGGAACAGAGCACCTGGGGGAGAGGGCAGCTGTGGGGACAGCTTCAGCTGACTTAAACATTTCTGCTTGCCAGCTCTGAAGACAGCAGAAGATCTCCCAGTACAGTGCTCGAGCTCCACTATGGGACAGACTGCCTCCTCAAGTGGATCCCTGATCCCCATGTCTCCAGACTGGGAGACACCTCCCAGCAGGGGTTGACAAAAACCTCATAAAGTAGAGCCCCTGCTGGCATCCAGTGGGTGCCCCTCTGGTATGAAGCTTCCAGAGGAAGGAACAAGCAGCAATCTTTGCTGTTCTGCAGCCTCTGCTGATGATACCCAGGCGAACAGGGTCTGAAGTGGACCTCCAGCAAACTCCAGCAGACCTGCAGCAGAGGGGCCTGACTGTTTGAAGGGAAAACTAACAAATATAAAGGAATAACATCAACATCAGCAAAAAGGAAGTCCACACAGAAACCCCATCCAAAGGTCACCAACATCAAAGACCCAAGATAGACAAATCCACAAAGATGAGGAAAAAACAGCATAAAATGGCTGAAAATTCCAAAAACCAAAACGATTCTTCTCCTCCAAAGGATCACAACTCCTTGCCAGCAAGGGAACAAAACTGAATGGAAAATGAGTTTGATGAATTGACAGAAGTAGGCTTCAGAAGGTGGCTAATAACAAACTCCTCCGAGCTAAAGGAGCATGTTCCAACCCAATGCAAGGAAACCAAGAACCTTGAAAAAAGGTTAGAGGAAATGCAAAGTAGAATAACTAGTTTAGAGAGGAACATAAATGACCTGATGCAGCTGAAAAACACAGCACGAGAACTTTGTGAAGCATACAGAAGTATCAATAGCTGAATCGATCAAGTGGAAGAAAGGATATCAGAGATTGAAAATCAGCATAATGAAGAAAGCATGAAGACAAGATAGGAGATAAAAGAATGAAAAGACATGAACAAAGCCTCCAAGAAATATGGGACTATGTAAGAGACCAAACCTACGTTTGATTGGTGTACCTGAAAGTGACGAGGAGAATGGAACCAAGTTGGAAAACACTCTTCAGGATATCATCCAAGAGAATTTCCCCAACATTCAAATTGAGGAAATACAGAGAACACCACAAAGATATTCCTCCAGAAGAACAACCCCGAGACACATAATCACCAAGTTTGAAATGAAGGGAAAAATGATAAGGGCAGCCAGAGAGAAAGGTCGGGTTACCCACAAAGGGAAGCCCATCAGACTAACAGTGTATCTCTCTGCAGAAACCCTACAAGCCAAAAGAGAGTGTGGGCTAATATTCAACATTCTTAAAGAATTTTCAACCCAGAACTTCATATCGAGCCAAACTAAGGTTCATAAGCAGAGGAGAAATAAAATCCTTTACAAACAAGCAAATGCTGAGAGATTTTTGTCACCACCAGGCCTGCTTTACAAGAGCTCCTGAAGGATGCACTAAATATGGAAAGGAAAAACCAGTACCAGCCACTGCAAAAACATATCAAATTGTAAAGACCACTGACATTATGAATAAAGTGCATTAACTAATGGGAAAAATAACTAAATAGCATCATAATGACAGGATCAAATTCACACATAACAATATTAACCTTAAATGTAAATGGGCTAAATGCCCCAATTAAAAGACACAGAGTGGCAAATTGGATTAAGAGTCAAGACCCATCAGTGTGCTATATTCAGGAGACCCATCTCACATGCAAAGGTACATATAGGTTCAAAATAAAGGGATGGAGAAATATTTACCAAGCAAATGGAAAGCCAAAAAAAGCAGGGGTTGCAGTCCTAGTCCCTGATAAAACAGACTTTAAACCAACAAAGATCAAAAAAGACAAATAAGGGCATTTCATAATGGTAAAGGGATCCATGCCACAAGAAGACCTAACTATCCTAATTATATATGCACCCAATACAGTAGCACCCAGATCCATAAAGCAAGTTCTTAGAGACCTACAAAGAGATTTAGACTCCCACACAACAATAGCGGGAGACTTTAACACCTGACTGTCAATATTAGACAGATCAATGAGAAAGAAAATTAACAAGGATATTCGGGACTTGAACTCAGCTCTGGACCAAGCAGACCTAATAGACATCTACTAAACTTTCCACCACAAATCAACAGAATATACATTCTTCTCAGCACCACATCACACTTATTCTAAAATTGACCACCTAACTATAAGTAAAACACTCCTCAGCAAATGCAAAAGGACGGAAATCACGACAGTCTCTCAGACCACAGTGCAATCAAATTAGAACTCAGGATTAAGAAACTCACTCAAAACCACACAACTATATGGAAACTAACAACCTGCTTCTGAATGACTACTGGGTAAATAACGAAATTAAGGCAGATATAAATAAGTTAATTGAAACCAACAAGAACAAAGACGCAATGTACCAGAATCTCTGTGACACACAGCTAAAGCAGTGTTCAGAGGGAAATTTATAGCACTAAATTCCCACATCGGAAAGCAGGAAAGATCTAAAATCAGCACCCTAACATCACAATTAAAACAACTAGAGAAGCAAGAGCAAACAAATTCAAAAGCTAGCAGAAGACAAGAAATAACTAATATCAGAGCAAAACTGAAGGAGATAGAGACACAAAAAACCTTCAAAAAAATCAATGAATTCAGGAGCTGTTTTTTTTTTTAAAGATTAACAAAATAGACTACTAGCCAGACTAATAAAGAAGAAAAGAGAGAAGAATCAAATAGACACAATAAAAAATGATAAAGGGGATATCACCACTGATCCCACAGAAGTACGAACTATCACCAGAGAATACTACAAACACCTCTACACAAATAAACAAGAAAATCTAGAAGAAATGGATAAACTCCTGGACACATAAACCCTCCCAAGACTTAACCAGGAAGAAGCTGAATCCCTGAATAGACTAATAACAAGTTCTGGAATTAAGGCAGTAATTAATAGCCTACCAACCAAAAAAAAAAAAAGCCCAGGACCAGAGAGATTCACAGCCAAATTCTACCAGAGGTACAAAGAGGAGATGGTACCATTCCTTCTGAAACTATTCCAATCAATAGAAAAAGAGGGATTCCTCCCTAACTCATTTTATGAGGCCAGCATTATCCTGATACCAAAACCTGGCAGAAACACAACAAAAAGATAAAATGTCAGGCCAACCCTGAGGAACATTGATGCGAAATTCCTCAACAATATACTGACAAATCGAATTCAGCAGCACATCAAAAAGCTTATCCCACAATCAAGTCGGCTTCATCCCTGGGATGCAAGGATGCTTCAACATATGCAAATCAATAAACGTAATCCATCACATAAACAGAACCAGTAACAAAAAAACCACATGATTATCTCAATAGATGCAGAAAAGGCCTTAGATAAAATTCAACACCCCTTCATGCTAAAAACTCTCAATAAACTAGGTATTGATGGAACATATCTCAAAATAATAAGACTATTTATGACAAACCTACAACCAATATCATACTGAATAAGCAAAAGCTGGAAGCATTCCCTTTGAAAACCAGCACAAGACAAGGATACCCTCTCTCACCACTCCTATTCGACACAGTATTGGAAGTTCTGGCCATGTCAATCAGGCAAGAGAAAGAACTAAATGGTATTCAAATAGGGAGAGAGGAAGTCAAATTGTCTCTGTTTGCAGATGGCATGATTACATATTTAGAAAACCCCATCGTCTCAGCCTAAAATCTCCTTAAGCTGACAAGCAGCTTCAGCAAAGTCTCAGGATACAAAATCAATGTGCAAAAATCACAAGCATTCCTATACACCAACAATAAACGAACAGAGCTCCAAATCATGAGTGAACTCCCATTCACAATTGCTTCAAAGAGAATAAAATCCCTAGGAATACAACTTACAAGGGATGTGAAGGACCTCTTCAAGGAGAACTACAAACTGCTCAATGAAATAAGAGAGGACACAAACAAATGGAAAAACATTCCATGCTCATGGATAGGAAGAATCAATATTGTGAAAACCACCATACTGCCCAAAGTCATTTATAGATTCAATGCTATCCCCATCAAGCTACCATGGACTTTCTTCACAGAATTAGAGAAAACTACTTTAAATTTCATATGGACCCAGAAAACAGCCTGTATAGCCAAGACAATCCTAAGCAAAAAAAAAAAAAAAACAAAGCTAGAGGCATCATGTTAGCTGACTTCAAACTATCCTACAAGGCATGTAACCAAAACAGCATGGTACTGGTATCAAAATAGACATATAGACCAGTGGAACAGAACAGAGGCCTCAGAAATAGCACCACACATCTACCACTATCTGATCTTTGACAAACCTTACAAAAAAGAGCAATGGGGAAAGGATTCCCTATTTTAAAATGATATTGGGAAAACTGACTAGCCATATGCAGAAAACTGAAACTGGATCCCTTCCTTACATCTTATACAAAAATTAACTCAAGATGGATTAAAGACTTAAACTTAAGACCTAAAACCATAAACATTTCAGAAGAAAACCTAGGCAATACCATTCAGGATGTAGGCATGGGCAAAGACTTCAAGACTAAAACACCAAAAGTAACGGCAACAAAAGCCAAAATTAACAAATGGGATCTAATTAAACTAAAGAGCTTCTGCACAGCAAAAGAAATTATTATCAGAGTGAACAGGCAACCTACAGAATGGGAGAAATTTTTCAATCTATCCATCTGACAAAGGGCCAATATCCAGAATCTACAAACAACTTAAACAAATTTACAAGAAAAAACAAACAACCCCATCAAAAAGTGGGGAAAGGATATGAACAGACACTTCTCAAAAGAAGACATTTATATGGCCAACAAACATATGGAAAAAAACTCATCATCACTGGGAAATGCAAATCAAAATGACAATGAGATACCATCTCACACCACTTAGAATAGTGATCATTAAAAAGTCAGGAAACAGCAGATGCTGGGGTGGATATGGAGAAATAGGAACGCTTTTACACTGTTGGGAGTGTAAATTAGTTCAACCATTGTAGAAGACAGTGTGGCAATTCCTCAAGGATTTAGAACCAGAAATACCATTTGACCCAGCAATCTTATTACTGGGTATACACTGAAAGGATTATGAATCATTCTGCTGTAAAGACACACGCACACGTAGGTTTATTGCAGCACTGGTCACAATAGCAAAGACTTAGAACCAACCCAAATGCTCATCAGTGATAAACTAGATAAAGAAAATATGGCCCATATACACCATGGAATACTATACAGCCATTAAAAAGAATGAGTTCATGTCCTTTGCAGGGACATGGATGAAGCTGGAAACCATCGTTCCCAGCAAACTAACACAGGAACAGAAAATCAACCACCACATATGCTCACTCATAGGTGGTAGTTGAAAAATGAGAACACATGGACACAGGAAGGGAACATAACAGACCAGGGCCTGTTAGGGGGTGGAGTGTTAGGGGAGGGATAACATTAGGAGAAATACCTAATGTAAATGACGGGTTGATGGGTGCAGCAAACCACCATGGCACGTGTATACCTATGTAACAAACCTGCACATTCTGCACATGTATCCCAGAACTTAAAGTATAATTAAAAACAAAGAACAAAGCTGGAGGCATCACACTATCCAACTTCAAACTATACTATGAGGCTACAGTAACCAAAACAGCAAGGTAGTGGTACAAAAACAGACACATAGACCAATGGAATAGAATAAAGAACTCAGAAATAAGACTGCACACCTACAGCCATCTGATCTTTGACAAACCTGACAAAAACAAGCAATGGGGAAAGGATTTCCTATTTAGTAAATGGTGCTGGGAGAACTGGCTAGCCATATGAAGAAAATTGAAACTGGACTCCTTCCTTACACCACATACAAAAATTAACTCAAGATGGATTAAAGACTTAAATGTAAATCCTGAAACTATAAAAACCCTATAAAAAAATCTAGGCAATACTATTCAGGACGTAGGTATGAGCAAAGATTTTATGACAAAAATGCCAAAAGCAATTGCAAGGAAAGCAAAAATTGACAAAGTGGGATCTGATTTAAAAGCTTCTGAACACCAAGAGAAACTATCATCAGAGTGAACAGAAAACCTACAGAATGAGAGAAAATTTTTGTAATCTATCCATCTGACAAAGGCCTGACATCCAGAATCTACGATAAACTTAAACAAATTTACAAGAAAAAAGCAACCCCATTAAAAGTAGGCAAAGGGGCTGCGCGCAGTGGCTTACGCCTGTAATCCCAGCACTTTGGGAGGCAGAGGCAGGCAGATCACCTGAGGTCAGGAGTTCAAGACCAGCCTGGCCAACATGGTGACACCCCGTTTCCACTAAAAATGCAAAAATTAGCCAGGGGTGCTGGCGCATGCCTGTAATACCAGCTACTAGGGAGGCTTGGGCTGGAGAATCACTTGAACCCAGGAGGCACAGGTTGCAGTGAGCCAAGATCATGCCATTGCACTCCAGCCTGGGTAACAAGAGCAAAACTCCGTCTCAAAAAAAAAGTGGGCAAAGAACATGAACAGACATACATGTAGCCAACAAGCATATGAAAAAAAGCTCAACATCACTGATCATTAGAGAAATACAAATCAAAGCCACAATGAGATATCTCATGCCAGTCAGAATGGCTATTACTAAAAAGTCAAAAGACAACAGATGTTGGCAAGGTTGTGGAGAAAAAGGAACACTTTTACACTGTTGGTGGGAGTGTAAATTAGTTCAATCATTGTGGAAGACAGTGTGGCAATTCCTAAAAAGCCTAAAGGCAGAAATACCATTTGACCCAGCAACCCCATCACTGGGTATATACCTAAAGTAACATAATTCATCCTATTATAAAGATACATGCATGAGTATGTTCACTGCAGCTCTATCCACAAAAGACATGGAATCAACCCAAATGCCTATCAATGAGATAGACTGGATAAAGCAAATGTGGTACATACACACTACGGAATACTATGCAGCCATAAAAAGGAACAAAATCATCTCCTTTGCAGGGACATGGATGGAGTTGGAAGCCATTATCCTCAGCAAACTAACACACATGGACACGTGGGGGTGAACAACACACCCCTGTCAAGGGAAGGGAGAGGATCAGGAAGAATACCTAATGCATGCTGGGCTTAATACCTGGGTGATGGGGTGATCTGTTCAGCAACCCATCATGGCACACATTTACCTATTTAACAAACTGCATATCCTGCACATGTACCCCTGAACTTAAAATAAAAGTTGAAAAAAATTTAAAAAATTAAATAAAACATGGGAAGAGGTTGTTATTTATTTAATAAACACATAGCTTCTACCGTATCTCTGGCTAAGTGCTGTAAAATATTAATTCATTTGATTTCATCATCACAACATAGCTATTTTGCTGGAAAGTGAGGCACAAATTGTTTAATAGTTTGCCCAAAGTCCCACAGACTTAAGCAGGATTCGAGGCCAGGCCACCTAAATGGAGATGTGTGCTCTCCCGACCTGGGTTGTCTCCCAGGGCCTTTCTCACCGGGAAGAACCAGAGAGAACTACATGCTCAGCCTTGGACACGTGGTGGCATCAATACAGAATCTTCACTGAAAGACTGCTAAGGAATCATTAAAACGTCTGCCCACAAGCGTTCTTAAGGCCATGAGAATATGTTTCAATAAAATGAATAAAACACAAAACACAAAAACCATGTGTAAATATACCTCAGCTTTGCTTAACTGTACAAAGAAAACAGAACTAAAAGAAATTATGCCAAGATGTTTACATTGGTTGCTTTGTGGGGATGGGAAAACGAGTGATATTTTTTCCCGCATCTTTACACTTGTTTTTCCTTCTATTGTGTATTTGTTATCTTTGAAATCCGAAACAAATATCCTCACTGTGTGCACAGGCCATATATACAGTTGTGGTGGAGGCATAGTCGTTGATCCATTCGAGCCCATCTCTGTATCCAGGAAGATTGTCTTAACTGGATTACTATATACTCCCCACATGTGCAAGTGACTGTGTTCTAACAGTTATCTTCACTAAAGGGCCATCTTTGCTGCCTGGTTTCCACGCAGCCATCCTGAGAACTTTGCCTTCACACTGGGCCGGGAGAGCCGGTTGCTGCCTTGGTGAGGAGATCCACACATGTGCACACACACACAGGCTCGCAGGTGCGTAGGTCCAGCAGCCAGGCGACTGCATCCCTTGATGCCCTTGGGAGCCTCAGCCAACCTGGCTCGCTGGCCAGCTGCCTGGGACCCTGTTTGTTCCCAGTCCTGCCCCTGGAGATCTGTTGTGCCCACCTTAGCCCATGCAGTTGGTCCTGGGCTGTGCTTCCTGTTCCCACAGCCTCCACAGGCCAGCACCGCACACCTGAATGTCTGCCCTGCACCAGGAGCTCTCTGAAGCATGGGGGAGAAGTTCTATGGGCCTCCCCAGACCACTGGCCCAGCTATCCTCCATGTTCCCCTCTCCTACTGTGGCCCCTGGGGCCCAGGGCCGTTCCCTGCCCAACCTCCCCTCCCCACTCACCACCTCTTTCAACGGGTCCCAGGCTGAACCCCTCGGCTGGCTCCCATGGGCTCCCACCCCGACTGAGATCTTGTCCTGCACATCTCATCCCAAGCTCTGTCACTCGGTAGGCATGTATCGAGACACTCTAATAGGATGGACATTGTGCTGAGGTTTGGAAAAAGCCTTTCAGTTTATATTCCAGAAACCTATGGTTTGAAGCCTCGTCCCCAAGGCTTAAGGAAGAACAGGCTGAGAATTATTGTGGATCTGATCAGAAGAGTGGGGGGAGACAAGTATAAGGTTCTAAGTGTGTAGCACTGGGGGCCAGGCACAGTCACTCACTTAATGTGATGTCAATCCCACAACCACCCCTTGGGAGATAACTCCAGGGTCTGCCAGTAAAGCTGTGATGCAGAGAGGGAGCACAACTTGAACGTCACAGAAAGGCCAGGATTCAGATCCAGAGCTGCTTTGAAAGTCATGCTCCTAACCACCCCACGGCCTTCCCCTTATCCGTGATCCTGTTGACTTATCAATAAGAAACTACAGACTGAATTTCCTCCAGAGGAGAAAAAACATTATCACTTTCCAACTTGCCAAAATGACCTGTTGATGCATCCAGAAGCTCTTCAAACCAATATGCTTTCATAAAGAGAAGACACTATTCAACTGAGGTAAGAGTTTTATTTAATTCCAAAGTGTTTTAGTCTTTTCACACTCCAAATCAGATCGCAAACAACAGATAAAAACAAAAATGTACGGGACGTCTGGGCGCAGTTGCTCACGCCTGTAATGCTAGCACTTTGGGAGGCCATGGCAGACGGATCACAAGGTCAAGAGTTCGAGACTAGCCTGGCCAACATGGTGAAAACCAGTCTCTACTAAAGATACAAAAAATTAGGGACTGGGCGCAGTGGTTCACACCTATAATCCCAGCACTTTGGGAGGCCGAGGCGGGTGGATCACAAGGTCAGGAGTTTGAGACCAGTCTGATGAACATGGTGAAACCCCATCTCTACTAAAAATACAAAAATTAGCCATGGGTGCTGTAATCCCAGCTAATCAGGAGGCTGAGGCAGGAGAATCTCTTGAACCCGGAAGGCAGAGGTTGCAGTGAGCCAAAATCGCACCATTGCACTCCAGCCTGGGCGACAAAGTGAGACTCCATCTCAAAAAGAAAAATGTACAAGTCGCTGAAGAGACTGAATGATTCCAGGTTAGCAAGACTTGATCGTAATCAGGTTTAAAGTATCTACAAATTAACAGTAGTTCATCCACTCCAAGGGGCTGGACAGTCTCACAGTCCCAAATGTTGGCAGGGTCTCCAGGTGAGAGGCGGGCAGCCAACCAAGCCTACAGAGAGCCCACAGTTTTCTCTTTTCAAGGTGATCTATTGCTAGGCTTCCAGAGAGAAGCAAATCCTCCACGCGTCATGAAGTGGGCCCAAGCAGAAAGCGACAAGAGTTCAGCGACCACATAGCCTGGGAAATACTGCCTATTATAGCCTTCTGTGGAGAGTCTACCTGCAGATAAGAAGTGAAGGCTCTGTGAATTCCTGCCACAAAGAAACTTGGGGAATAGGGGGTATTGTTTTGCTACTAACAGAAGTAATACAGCCAGCCTGGCCAACATGGTGAACCCCATATCTACAAAAAAATAATAATAATACAGGCCGGGCGCGGTGGCTCATACCTGTAATCCCAGCACTTTGGGAGGCCAACGTGGGCAGATCATGAGGTCAGGAGATCGAGACCATCCTGGCTAACACAGTGAAACCCCATCTCTACTAAAAAAAAATACAAAAAACTTAACCGGGCATGGTGGCGGACCCCTGTAGTCCCAACTACTCAGGAGGCTGAGGCAGGAGAATGGTGTGAACCCAGGAGGTGGAGCTTGCAGTGAGCCGAGATCGTGCCACTGCACTCCAGCCTGGGTGACAGAGTGAGACTCCATCTTAAAAAAAAAAAAATTAGCCAGGCATGGTGGCCCACACCTGTAATCCCAACTACTTAGGAGGCTGAGGCAGGAGGATCACTTAAACCCGAGAGATAGAGGCTGCAGTGAGCCAAGATCACACCATTGCACTCCAGCCTGAACAACAGAGTTAGACTCTGTCTCAACAAAAAAGAGTGCAAGTGGTTTTTATACATTGATTTTGTATATTCGGCAACTTTGCTGAATTTGTATTTTAGTTCTAACAGTTTTTCAGTGGAGTCTTTAGGGTTTTTACATGTAAGATCCTATCATGTGCAAAGATAATTTTACTTCTTTGTTTCCAATTTGAGTATCTTTTATTTTTCTCTTGCCTAATTGCTCTGGCTTGGACTTCCAGTACTGTGTTGAATAAAAGTGGTAAGAGTAGGCATCTTTGCCTTGTCCCAGACCTCAGGGGAAAGGCTCTTGGCTTTTCAGTGTTAAGTATGATGATAGCTGTGGACTATTCCTTTATGGCCTTTATTATATTGAGGTAATTTTCTCCTAATTCTACTTTTTTGACAGTTTTTATCAGAAAGGATGTTGAATTTTGTGAAGTGTGATTTTGTCTTTCTTTCCATTAAGGTAGTATATCACATTAATTGATTTTTTTTTTTTTTTTTTTTTTTTGTATGTTGAAACATCCTGGCATCCCTGCAGATAAATCCAACTTGTTCATAGTGTATGATCCTTTAATGTGCTGTTGAATTGAGTTTGCTAGTATTTTGCTGAGGCCTTTGCATCTAAGTTCACTAGCACCTATAGTTTTCTTATAGTGTCTTTGTCTGGCTTTAGTATCAGGATAATCTTCACAAAACGAGTTTGGAAGTATTTCCTCCTCTGCAATTTTTTGGAAGTTTAGGAAGGATTGGAGCTAATTATTCTTTAAATGTATGGTAGAATTCACTTGTGAAGGCATCAGGTCCTGGACTTTTCTTTTTGAGAGATTTCCTACTAGTTATAGGTCTGTTCAGATTTCCTGTTTCTTCATGATTCAGTCTTGTAGGTTGTATGTTTCCAGAAATTTATCCATTTCTTCTAAGTTATCTAATTTGTTGGCATATAATTGTCATAGTAATCTCTTCTAATCCTCGTTGTTTGGGTGGCATCAGTTGTAACGATTCCTCTTTAATTGCTGATTTTATTTATTTGAGTCTTCTCTCTTTTTTTCTTGGTCTAGCAAGAGGTTTGTTAAGTTCATTTACCTCTTTTAAAAACCAACTCTTAGTTTTGCTAATCTTTTCTGTTGTTTTTCTAGTCTCTATTTCATTTATTTCTGTTCCAGTGTTTATTATTTCCTTCCTTCTGCTAGCTTCAGGCTTATTTTTTTTTCTTCTGTTTTTAGTTTCTTGAGGTATAAAGTAAGATATTTGTTTGAGATTTCTTTTTATTTAAAGCAGGCATTTATTGCTATGAAGTTCCCCGTTAGTGCTACTTTTGCTGCATCCTGTGTGATTTGCTGTGCTGTGCTTTTGTTACTTGTCTCAGGATATTTTCTAATTTCCCTTGCAATTTCTTCTTTGATGAAATTGATCCATTGGTTTTTCAGGAATGTGTTGTTTAATTTACACATATTTATGAATGTTCTAGTTTTCCTTCTGCTATTAATTTCTAATTCCATTCTATTGTGGTTAGGAAAGATATTTGGTATGATTTCAATCTTCTTAACTTTATTAAGACTTGTTTTGTGAACTCACATGAGATTTATATGGAGAATATTTGGTGGACATTTGAGAAGAATGTGTATTCTGCTGCTGTTGAATAGAATGTCCTATATATATGTTATATAGACTCATTTCATCTAAAGTGTTGTTCATGTCCACTGTTTCCTTATTAATTATCAGTCTGGATGTTCCATCCCTTACTGAAAGTAGTATTGAAGTCTCCTGCTATTATTGTAGTGCCGCCAATTTCTCTGTTCAGTTCTGTTCACTTTATGTATTTAGGTGCTGTGATGTTGAGTGCATATATATTTATAATTTTTATATATTCCTGTTGAATTGACCCTTTTAACATATATTGTGACCTTCTTTGTTTCTTATGAGTGTTTTGGCTAAAGTCTATTTTGTCTGATATACGTATAGCCACCCCTGCTCCCTTTTAGTTACCATTGTGTAAAATATCTTTTTCCATCTCTTCACTTTCAGTCTATGTGTATCCTTAAGGCAAAACTGAGTCTCTTGTAGACAGAATATAGTTGAATTTTTTTTTTTTTTTTTTTTTAATGTTTTGAGGTGGAGTCTGTCACCCAGGATGGAGTGCAGTGGTGCAATCTCGGCTCACTGCAACCTCTGCCTCCTGGGTTCAAGGGATCCTCCTGCCTCAGACTTTCAAGTAGTTGGGATTACAGGCATGCACCACCATGCCCAGCTAATTGTTTTGTGTTTTTAGTGGAGACAGGGTTTCACCATGTTGGCCAGGCTGGTCTCCAGTGGCACAACCTCGGCTTACTGCAACCTCTGCTTCCCAGGTTCAAGTGATTCTCCTGCCTCAGCCTCCCAAGTAGCTGGGATTACAGGTGTGCACCATGACACCTGGCTAATTTTTGTATTTTTAGTAAAGACAAGGTTTTGCCATGTTGGCCAGGCTAGTCTCAAACTCCTGACCTCAAGTAATCCACCTGCCTCGGCCTCCCAAAGTGCTGGGATTACAGGCATGAGCCACCACGCCCGGCCTTATTTACTCTTAATTATTGATAGAGAAAGTCTTATCATTGCCAATTTTTTTTATTGTTTTCTGTCTGTCTTGTAGTTCTTTTGTCCCTCTTTCCTTTCTGCTATCTTTCTTTGTGTTTCGTTACTCTATTGTAGTTTTATTCTTTTTGGTTTTCTTTTGTATATCATCTACAAGTATTTTCTCTGTGGTTACATAAAACATCTTACAGTTACAATAATCTATTTTAAGCTGATACAACTTACCTTCAATCACATACAAAAACCCTATAATTTTACTTCACACATGCATACACACACAAACACACTCATTTTATGTTATCGATGTCACATTAAAATATTTTATAATTTTAGTTACTTTTAATAATCTTGTCTTTTACCTTTTATACTAAAATTTTAAATGATTTACAGGATAATTTTCAATGACCTTTCTCCAAGTTCACCAATCCTTTCTTCTGATTGATCTAGTCTGCCATCAAACACCACTAGTGAATTCTTCAGTTATCATTGTATTCTCAGCTCCAAGGTTTCTGTTTGCTGCTTTTTAATATGTTCTATCACTTTGTTGAAACTCTCACTTTATTCATACATTTTTCTCCGACCTCATTGAGGATCTTTATGATGGCTAATTGAATTCTCTGTCAAACAAATCGTATATCACCATTTCATTTGGTCAGCTTCTGGAGATGTATCTTGTTCCTTTGTTTGGGACATATTCCCTGTCTCTTCATTTTCCTAACTCCTTGGGTTTCTTTTTAGGAGGTTTTCAATTACTGACTCAATCTCCCTACTAGTTATAGGTCTGTTTCTGTAATACAGAAAACAACCATCTGTGCATTACAGAAAACAACCATCTCTCCCAGACTTTGCAGATAGCCTCATACAAAAGAAGATCCTCACCAATCAGCCTGCCCAGAGATTTCGGTGGCCTCTCAAACCTTCCTGCTAGTCTGAACTCTATCTTTGTTCTCACTGGCACCCAGCCTTCTAGAGCATGCTGGGTCCTAGCAACACTCCAAGGCAGACCAAGCAGAAGCCAATTCCTTGGGCAACCCCCAGAAAAGTTGAAATATTGGACACATGATCCAACTCCCGTTTTTTCAGGAAGAAGCTGGTTTCTGGGGTTTGGGGGGTTTTCTTCACTCTGTGCTGAGGATCACCATCTATGTTCTCACTGGCTGCCAGTCATCTCAAATCTCAAATCACCATCTATGTTCTCACTGGCTGCCAGTCATCTAGAGCATGCTGGCTCCCATCAGTGCCTTTAGACAGGAAAGACAGAAACCAGTCCCCTGGGCAGCCCCCAGAGAAGTTGTAATACTTGATGTACAGTCCAAATCTTTCCCTTCCCAGGGAGAGGCTGAGAGCTGGGGATTTTCATTTAAATATATGGTGCCGGGCCAGGGGTTGAGAGTTGGTTGAAAGGATGTTTCAGATTTTCCTACTGACTTAGATGTGGCTGGTTTCATGCTTGCCCTAGGTGCAGAAACCTCTGAAAAGTTACCGGATTTCTCACAAGGGAAATTTGTCTGTGTATTCTTGAACTGATGTGTTTGTAGAGGGGAGGCAAGTCCAGGGCCTCCTCCTCCACCATCTTGCTGATGCCACCCCTTTGTCAGAAAATCCAACATCTCTAGCATCTTTGTTTTGCCATGTATTGATTATCTTCATTTATTTGAGATCATCTGGTTCTTGGTATGATCAATGATTTTTTACTGAAGCCTGAACCATTTTTATATTATAGGATTCTGAATCTTATATAAAACTTTATTTTAGCTAGATGTCTCTGACATCACTCCAGCAGAGGAAGGGAAGGATAAAGCTACCTCGTTAACGTCAGGTAGAGTTAGAAATCCACATTCGTACTCGGCCACTGTTAACATCCAGGGTGGGAAGGGGTTCCTCATTACTGCTGGAGCGGGTGGGAGTCCCAACTCATTGTCTCCAATGACATCACAAAGGGGGTGGACTTATTGCCACTGGGTGACAGTAAAAGTCCTGACCCCTCATCAGGCCTCTTTGTCAAGACCCTGCTGGGAAAGGAACGGGCACCTAGTTACTGCCAGGTGGAGGTGAAAGTCCAGGCTCTCTACATGGTCTCCATGGACACCACAGTGTGGGAGGAGCCCCTTACCAGCTGGGAGGAATAATATACCTCGCCCCCTACGTGGCCTTCTCTGACGTCACCCAGGCAGCACTGGTAGAGGGCCTCCTTAGAGCCTCATGAGGGTGGAAGCCCAGGCTCCCTACTCAGCCTTTGCTGGCATGCATGGAGACGGGTCATAGCTTTTCGGCAGTGTTTGCCTAGAGTAGAGCAGTTACCATCTGAAAGTTTTCTGCCTTGCTGAGCTGCCCCTTCTCTGGTCCCTCAGTTGGAGAGAGCAGGCTTTGCCGGGCCTTTGAGCTCATTGCTGTTTCCAGGTTGCTGCGTTCTCCAGCTCCAAGTCTGGAATAGATGAGACAGAAAGAAAACCCAGGACACTCGCCAGCCCGTTGTTCCTTCGGTTCCAAGGTCCCCTCCAGTCTTTCTTTGCCCCACCTTTTGGAGCCTTCTTACATTTGTTACATATGCAATGTCCTAGATTTTTAGTTGCAGTTAGCAAGAGGAAGCAGGGAAAGTACACCTACTCCATCTTCCTAGAAACAGAAGTCCCTGGGAAGCATTTTTTCAAATACCTCTGTCTAGACCCCACTTCTAAAGACTAATTTAATTGGTATGGAGTGGTGCCTGGACATCAGGAATTTTAAAAAATGAAAACTCCTGGGTGACTCCAGTGTGCACCCAGGCTGAGAGCCTGCCATAGGGTGCACCGGGGCTGAGAGCCTGCCATAGGTATCCTTGTCTCTTGTAGTTATTGTCTGTTGGCCAATTCATAACTCCCAAGCTCAAACTTTTAACTCATACTTTTCCTCTGACCTCCAGATCCATTTATGCAGCTGCCTGATTTTGATAACTCTTCTTTGAGAAATTACAACTATCAGATAGTCAAAGCTTAAAGGTACCTCAAGCTTCAACATGTTAAAAAAAAATCATTATCTACACTCCCCTGAAAACACCTCCAGCTTTCCCCACCAGAGAATGGCACCATTAGCCACCTCATTATACAATGGAGACACCAGAGAGTCACTCTTGATGTGTTTCTCCCTTCACCAATCTTCTCCTCATTAATTCAGAGAAACTCTCGCAAAAGTCGTGTCTGATCCATCAACTCCTTGTCCAGCGACGTGCTGAGCAACACTGGAGCTTGAGGCCAAAGGAAAAATGGGTGCCCTACATGCATGTTTTTCAGTTTGGGTTTTGGTTTTTTTTGAGGCAGGTTCTCAGTCTGTCGCCCAGGCTGGAATGCAGTGGCACGATCATGGCTCACTGCAGCCTCGATCACCTGGGCTCAAGCGATCCTCCCACCTCAGTCTCCCAAGTAGCTGAGACTACAGGCATGCACCACTACACCCAGCTAATATATTTTTTAATGGTTAACTTTTTGGCAGAAAATTAAAGTAGTAAAAGAAATAAAACTTTTAACACCAGTTATTAAAACTCACAATGGTATGTTTAAATTTAAATTTTTTATTACACAAAACCAGAAGTGAATTTTACGTTTCTAGCTTTAATGGATGCTAACTCATTAATAATATCTTCAAAATCTACGTCTTCTACTTTAATATTCTGCAGAAAGGTAACTATCAAAAAGGTATGCAGTAGCCCCCTGATCCATAACGATACGTTCCAAGACCCCCAGTGGATGCCTAAAAACATGGATAGTACCAACTTCTGTATATTCTGCTTTTTTCCTTACATACATAGCTATGATAAAGTTTAATGTATAAAATAGGCATAGTAACTAATAATGAAATAGAACAACTCTAACAAGCCGGGTGCAGTGACTCACGCCTGTAATCCTAACACTTTGGGAGGCCGAGGCGGGTGGATCATCTGAGGTCAGGAGTTCGAGACCAACTTGGCCAACATGGTGAAACCCCATCTCTACTAAAAATACAAAACTTAGCTCGGCATGGTGGTACATGTCTGTAGTCCCAGCTACATGGGAAGCTGAGGCAGGAGAATTGCTTGAACCAAGAAGGCAGAGGTGGCAGTGAGCGAAGATCATGCCACTGCACTCCAGCCTGGGCAACACAGCAAGATTCCGTCTCAAAAAAAAAAAAAAAGAAAGAAAGAAAAAGAACACTAACAATATACTGTAATAAAAGTAAAGTGAATGTGTTCTCTCTCTCTCAAATTATCTTCTTGTAGTGTGTTCCTCCCTTTTCCTGTGATGATAAAATGCCTGCACAGTGAGATGAAACTAGGGGAATGGCGTGGGCTTTAGGATCTAGCATTAGGCTACCTCTGACTTTCTGGCCATCCTTGAGGAGACTCACCTGCTCCAGGCGATCCTGGGTCATCAAGCCATAACGATTGGCTGTCAAGGAGCAGATGAGCTCAATGACTAATGGGTAGATAGCGTGTACAGTAGTGCATACTCTGGATAAAAAGGTGATTCACATCCCAACACAGGACAGTCTGAGATTTCATCACGCTACTCAGAATGATATGCAAATTAAAACATGTAAGTTGCTTATTTCTGGAATTTTCCATTTAATATTTTCAGACTGTGGTTGACTGTAGGTAACTGAAACTGCAGAAGGCAAAACCACAGATAACGGGAGACGTACTTGAGGCTACATCTTCCCTTTTGCCACAGGCCTGTTACGGTACTGTGGGATCCTCTTTGCCCAGAAGTGTGTTGTTTTTTTCATCCTGGATTTTTTGGCACTAATACTGATTTTTTAATATTGTATTGCTTGATTATTGAGTTTTGGGGGGGGGCTCCTTAAATTTGTGCCTAAGGCAAGTCCCTCACTCACCCCACCATAATCCCAGCCCTGACCAGTTCATTGGCTTCCCATGGTTCTTAACCACACAAATGAGGGTCCGCTGCGGGGCCTGGCCCCGCCTGTCTGTCAGCCTCACCACGGATGCTGCCATCCCCGTCGTCTGTGCCCCTGTCACACTGGCCTCCATTCTCCTCTTCAATGGCCCTCCCCCTCCCCTGCCTCTGCACAAGTTCCTCTCTCCCTACAGCAGGGTCTCTCCCGGCAGCTCCTCCCGCTCACTTCCCCGGATACATCCATCTCCTTCGCTGAGGGATACTACAGAAGAGTTTTCTAAATAGTTCTCTCTCCGTTTCTAATTGTATATTTATTTTGTTGGATTACTCGATGAATGCCTGCAGAGTCCACAAGGGTGCAGCTGCCCTAGTGCTAGACCATGTGCCTGCAGGACTCACCACAGAATTCCCGGTGCCCAGCACAGAGCCTGGCACGAGGTGGGGATTCCACGACTATCTACAGAATGAGCAGACAGATGGGGGAACCTGCACATCTAGGTTCTAGCACAGGAGATAAATCAGCCTCACCATGCTTCCCAGACCGTCCTCCTCTCAGCACTAGTTTGGTGGAATAATAACAGATGTAATGTGGAATTCGTCTTGTGGACAAATAACGAAGAGAGACCCTGGGTTCGACAAAGTTCTGCATGACTACAGTATACCAATATGCATCATGAATTTCTAAACAGAAATCTTGTTTTTGACCACAATACCATTTATTTTCATGGAATAACTTATGGCACTAGTTTCATAACTCAGTCTGGTGGAAATAGACAAATTGATGAGCAGAAAGTATATGTAGCCTGGGAGAAACCAGACCTCTCCACAGGATTCACAGCCCAAGAATGGTGTGGTCGGGCATTCGTGGTAGAGGAGGAAATGCAACCCTCACCCTTTGGGTTTACCTTTACCTTGTGGGGTTACGCACCAACTGTTTCCTGTCTTTAGAGACATAAAACACCAAAATATGTGAGGCACTGAAATGGAGCTCAGGAGACTGTGATCCTCTTTTTTAGTTCTGTGACCTTGAGCAAGTCATATGGCCACCGAGAAAACGAGAGCAACACCACCTACCCTGCCTATCTGGCTGTACAGGGTAAGGATCCAAAGAAATAATGAATATAATAACGACAATGGTTAGCATTAATGATTTCCTTATTCTGTGCTAGTCAACACTTCTAGGAACTTTCCAAGTGTTATCTCATCCCATCCCTATTTTTACCCTTGTGCCAATGACCTAATGGAGCTTCGGGAGTTCAGTAACTTTCCCAACACCACACAGCCAGGAAGTGGCCAAGTCAGGACTCAAGCTCAGAAAAATCTGATTCTGGAGTCTGTGTTCTTAACTTCCATGCTCAATATTAGAGTTATTGGCAATCCCTGAAGTGCGCAGTGAGGATATTATTCATCACCACTTCTGAACTTCATTTTCCCACATGGCCTTAGCACACCAGGAAGATGGCATTGTGTGGAGCCAACATCAGGTGACTGGCGCCAGCCTGTCTTGCACCAGTAGCTTGTGCCCCTGTGGAAGGCTCTCAAAAATAACCACTGCCACTCACTGAGCATCGGTCACAGTCAGGCCCTGTACTATGTCTGTACTGGTTTATTAAGCAACATTGTCAATGGTTTACTCCCTAATCTGCCTTCCCCTAGAGGCCACGAACAACAAGGGGAAAGGGACAGTGACTTTCCTGCTTTGTTCCCAGCCTGAGCTTCAGGAAATTGCACAGAGCAACCCTGGAGAAGGTTTCCACAAGGATGGTGTCCCCACAACATCAGAACCTGGGCAGACCGGCCACACCACTACCTCCTGCTTGCACACAGACGCTCACCATGAAATCTCTCATTTCCACACAAATATTACTTTGAAGTTGAAAAAGGTAACCATGAAAATTTTTTTTTTTTTTTTTGAGACAGGGTCTCACTCTGTCACCCAGGGTGGAATGCGGTGGTGCAAACACAGCTCACTGCAACCTCCACCTACTGGACTTAGGTAATCCTCCAACCTCAGCCCCAAGTAGCTGGGATTACAGGTGTGTGCCACCATGCCCAGCTATTTTTTTTTTTTTTTTTGTATTCTTTGTAGAGATGGGGTTTCACCATGTTGCCCAGGCTATGAAAAACTTTTTTGTTTGTTTGTTTGTTTTTTATATTCTCCAATTTAAAACTCTTAATTAATAAGTAAACTTTAATCTCAAAAATGCAAACTTGGGGAACACAGAAAAGGTAACACACAAGGCTGTCACTTCACACTTGAAAGGTTGCACAGAGGCCGGGCAGAGGCGCTCTTCACACCCCAGATGGTGCAGCGGCCGGGCAGAGGCGCTCCTCGCTTCCCAGACAGTGGGCAGCTGTATGAAAAACTTTTAATTAAAACATTTCCGTTTACTCTTTTATGCGGATGTAACCAAAAGATTTGAATTGCAGCAGGTGAAATGGGCGAAGGTCAGGAGAGATGGTCTGTTCCTGAGCTCTGCCATTGAAAGCTGTGTGCTGTTGGGCAAATCTCCTAAGCTTATCTAGGCTTTGCCGTGTTCAGCTTTCAAATAAAATAACTGTATAGATGATGATGCATGCACTTACTACGGCCACCTGCTGCTTGTTAGGCCTTGTTCAGCATACAATCCCATTATTTCCTTGCCATAGCCACATTTTGCAGACAGCAGAACGGAGACTCGGAGGCTCAATGTTCTTACCCTCTGGTAGTGGTAAGGCAGTACTCAGGAAGGCAGCCCCAGAGTCTGCTGTTTTCTAAACATTCCTAAACTTCCATTTCAAAATCTCTACATTACTGATATCCCCAAGGAGTATGAAGTTGGAGTATGAAGATGCTCCCAAGGCAGTGTCTTGGGTCAGCACATACGGCCTGAACTGCCCCGCCTCCACGTCAGTCAGCCTCCACATCAGTCAGCCTCCATGTCAGTCGGCCTCCATCACTTCTGCCCCTCTACTCCACAACTCTGTCTAAAAGCAACGTGCAGCTCTGACATTCTAGGGTCCCTATAGCACCTGAGTAATCCTTTCCAACCCTTCGCCACGCCCCTTCCCTGTCTATCTCCAAACCCTGGGATGCGGCAGAAGAGATACAACACTGGGGTGTGGCAATCTCTAGTTCCCGGAAATAGCACCTCTAAAACCAGCCTAAGCTAAGTTTGCCCACGTGCTACCCAACAGGAGGAAAGCCTCCCCCACTGGCACAAAAGGCAACATAACCCCAGGGCGAGTGGTGGACGGGAGTCTATGGAACAGTTCTCTTAGATCTGGAGTACAATCAGCAATTGAAAGTGAAGGTGCTGAGCCAGGTAAGCCGACTATCAAGCAAGCAAGGACAAGTGTCTGAATGGGACCCTCCGAGCCTCCACACCAGCAATCCCGTGCCAACCTCAGTACAAGGAAACAGAAGCCATGGCCAGGGAAATGAGCGTCTTGGCAGCCCCTACTGCTGGTTTCTCAGAATTGCTCCGTCTTTTTCCAAATGAACCTCAGGAGAACCACAATTTTAAAACTTACTTCATCTGGGAGAGTAGAAATTATTTTGGCAGCTCTCTGGAAGGGGGAAAAAAAGACAACTAATCCCTTTCCTACTCCCTCCCCATGACAAAAAGAAAAGTTACAACATAAGGCATATTGGAGCCAGTTCCCAGTCACAAAAATACATTTGAAGATCTGCAACGTTGCACAATGTGCAAATTTGGAGAAGTAATTTTGAGGCTAAATGTCTGGAGACTTTATTAAAATGTCCCTTTGTCTTTGTGGGCCAAACTGGCACCTCAGGATCACAGAAGGGGCTTTTGTTTCCTCCATGACATCAAGAAGCTCTGGATGCAAAGGGCAGTCTTCAGAGAATCCTGGAAGCAGAGTTGTTCCTGCTTCAGGGAGGATGTGCCCTTGCCACCTGCAGGGTTAGAGAGCTTTGGGCTGTGCCCTTATTGGCCTTGTTTGGTTTTGGCGGCGGGGGGATTGGTTTCTGGGTTGGTTTTTTTTTGTTGTTTTTTGTTTTTTGTTTTTTGTTTTTTTTGAGACAGAGTTTCACTCTTGTTGCCCAGGCTGGAGGGCAATAGCGTGATCTCGGCTCACTGCAACCTCCGCCTCCCGAGTTCAAGTGATTTTCCTGTCTCAGCCTCCTCAGTAGCTGGGATTACAGGCACCCACCACTATGCCTGGCTAATTTTTGGTATTTTTAGTAGAGACGGGGTTTCCCATGTTGGCCAGGCTGGTCTCGAACTCCTCACCCCCGGTGATCAGCCCGCCTCGGCCTCCCAAAGTATTAGCCTTGTTTAAATATATATACATGAGGCATAACTAATTTACACGCTACTGCTCTGACAGGTCTCTCCATAGTTTACCCAGAGCACAAATCTCAAAGCTGCATGAGAGCATTACACATTGGCAGCTTTGATGCCACAACATGTGCTGATGCTTCACACTGAGAAGGGCGGATCAAACAAGAAACATGCCAAGGACATCAATTAAAGTGTTGGTAGGGGCTTTCCACAAAAATAATTCAGAAAGATGATGAAGGACCCAAAACATACTATCAAAAGGATTTACAGAAGCCAGGTGCGAATGTGCTTGCTGAGTCCCAGAATTTCTGATTCCTGGGACGTAGGGCCCCATGAACATTAAGGGGTCATTTTAGCACAAGTGAAAGGAGCAGCAGGTGAGAACACATGACCCAAGGTCCCGGCCTTATGCGACTAACTGTCCCTCCCTGCTCCCCACATCTGAGTGGGGTCAAGCCCGTATTAATGGAACTGCACAGTACCCGCCCTCCAGGAGCTCAGCAGGAAGGGCCCGCGCCAATCCTACAAATATTTGGGGCACCTTCTAGTCACCAGGAGCTGCACCAATAGCGGTGGGGGGTGCCAAGCAAGACGCACAGGGGACCCGGATCACGCACAGGACCCTTCAGCCAGGTAGAAGGAAGCATCGGAAAGTTCCAGAAAGGCTTCAGGGAGGTATAGCCCGAGTGGAATTTTAAAGGACGATTAGAAAATGGAGCTGAGTGTGGTGGCTCACGCCTGTAATCCTAGCACTTTGGGAGGCTGAGGTGGGCAGATCACCTGAGGTCAGGAGTTCCAGACCAGCCTGGCCAACATGGTGAAATCCCCTCTCTACTAAAAATACAAAAAAATTAGCCAGATGCGGTGGTGCGCTCCTGTAGTCCCAGCTACTTGGGAGTCCGAGGCAGGAGAATCGCTTGAACCCGGGAGGCAGAGGTTACAGTGAGCCGAGCTCACGCCACTGCACTCCAGCCTGGGCAACACAGCAAGATTCCGTCTCAAAGAAAAAAAGAAAAAAAAAAAGAAAGAAAAGAAAAGAAAAAGGAAGAAAGAAAACAGCCCAGTGGTTGGGTAGGGGAGATGGAAACGTCACTAGATGGAATATTTCTCCTGAGGCAGAGGAAACAGCACCTAGACGCCTCCACAGCCCACCCCAGCCCTGTGGCCTTGGTGAGAGACCTTGTTCATTTTCTGCCCACTCTCCCGCTGGCCCTCCTCTCCTTACCCTTCAACTGCCCTCCCTTTCCCAACCTCCATTCATCCACCCTCCTGCGGGCCCTCCCCTCTGCTCCTCACCCTGCAGCCTCCCTCCCGTGGACCCTCACCTCCCCAGGCTCTCCACAGTTTTGCAAGACACTCCCTGCACCCACGATCTCACCCCACTCCACGCACAGTGGTGCTGCTTCCTTGATTGAACCCCAACAAATTGTGGCCAATCCCTCACCTCCCACTTTCTCCTCATTGCACTCCAGTAAGAACTCTGTCTCCATCTCTCCATGAAAAAGCTTTTTCAGGTCACCCATAGCCTCAAAATTCCTAACACAGTGGCCCATCATTTGCTTTCTGGGCACTTGCTCTCTCAGCAGCATTTGAAACCAATGACTGCGCCCTTCCTGGGAGACTGGGTTTTCCTCACGCAGCTGACTGCTTATCTTGCTTCTCTTGCATGTATTTGCTGGCCCCTCTTCCTCTTCCTGGCCTTCAGATTCTTGTGTCCCAGGGTTTGGTTGTTCTTTGTTTATTTTTTTGAGACAGGGTCTGGCTCTGCCACCCAGGCTGGAGTGCAGTGGTGTGTGCAACGGCCCCATCACAGCCTGCTGCAGTCTCGACCTCCTGGGCTCAAGTGATCCTCCCTCCTCAGCCTCCTCAATTGCTGGGACCACAGGCACACAGCACTGGGCCCGGCTAATTTTTGTTTCTGTTTTTTGTTTTTGTTTTTTGTTTGTTTGTTTAGAGACAGGGTGTATTAGGCTGCTCTTGCATTGCTATAAAGACATACCTGAGACTGGGTACTTCAAAAAAAAAACCGACTCAGGGTTCTGCAGGCTGTACAGGAGGCATAGCAGGGGTATCTGCTTCTGGGGAGGCCTCGGGAAACTTCCAATCCCGGCGGAAGGCGAAGGGGGAGCAGGCTCCCACATGGCCAGAGCAAGAACAAGCAGGGGAGGTATCACACTTTACAACGATCAGATCTGGGCAAACTCCCTCACCATCTGAAGCACAGGACCGAGCTCCGAGGGATTCTACTCCCCCCCTCCACCCGCCCCAACTCCATGACCAGAACACCTCCCACCAGGCCTCAACTCCAACACTGGGGGTTACAATTCCACAGGAGATTCAGCAGCCTCGCGCTGAGCTACATGTTCAAACCTCCAGAGGCTTCCAATGGCCCATCTCCGCTTCCAGCACATTCGCCCTCCCACACATGCCGCCTCGCTGTACACAGCAAGCCCGCGAGAAAGGCCGGCGGGCCTGAGAAGGGCTTTTCCTCGAGAAACGGCCCCGCCAGAGCAGTGCCCCTTTTATCCCCAACGTGGCCGTGCGAGAATTTGACCGTGGGGGCCCTGGAGTTCACGTAGCTTCTGGTCCCATAACCAAGCAATAGCCGAAGAGTAAATCTAAGCCAGAGACGGATATTCCTGGGGCCTTGGCGACATGGTGGTGTCTCAAATGCTCACCCATTTCTAGAATGTCGGCAATAAATCACCAGTTTCCCTACAGTTTAAGTCGACCTGAGTTGGGGTTTATTTTACCCGCATCCAAAAGCATCATGAGGTTGCGCTTCCTTCTCCCACGCCGCAGCCTTGGCCTCCTTTCCATATGCAGCGCGCACCAAGCATACTCCTGCCACAGGCCCTTCTCACTGCTTGTTCCTGCGTGGAGTGCGCTGCCCAGAATCTTCGCCGAAACTGGCCTTAGGTCAAGCATCACCAGGTCACAGGGATCTCCCTGACCTCCTAGCCAGAGGACCACCCTCCCACACCGCTTTTATGCCACACTTTCTGTGTTATTGCTGCCTTTACCCCACAGCATCTGTCATTACATTACAAGGTCCTATTTATCTGCACGCTTTTTTTTTTTTTTTTTTTTAAGATATAATCTCACTCTGTTGCCCAGGATGGAGTGCAGTGGCATGATCTGGGCTCACTGCAACCTCCGCCTCCTGGATTCAAGCGATTCTCCCGCTTCAGCCTCCCAAGTAGCTGGGTTTACAGGCCAGAGCCACCACACCCGGCTACATTTTGTATTTTTAGTAGAGACGGGGTTTCACCATGTTGGCCAGGCTGGTCTCAAAGTCCTGACCTCAGGTGATCCGCCCGCCTCGGCTTCCTAAAGTGCTGAGATTATAGGCATGAGCCACTGCGCCTGGCCTGCACATTTATTTTCTGCCTCCCCTGCTAGAATGTATGCCCCCACCAGGGCAGGGACAAGGGGCACACGCAGATTACAACCTGGTACTTAGTAAGTGTTCAATAAATATCCTTTAAATAAAATGTGGCAAGAGAACACAACACATTCGAAGGACTGCAAGTGTTTCTGTGTGCAAAGCTAGCAGAGAAGGCAAGAGGGAATGAGAGGTAAATGCCAGATCCTTAAGAACCTTACATTATATCCTAAGATGAATGGACAGCCACAGATGAAATGTGAGAAGGAGCACTATACACTGCAGCACCGCAGACTGGAAGGGAGAGAACCTTCAGAAAACTGTTCCACTTGTCTAGGCCAAGAAATGTGACTCAAACCAAGACAGTGGCTTTGGGATGGAGAATACAGAATGGCTTGGGTTCGTGAGGCATTAGTAAAGGATTGGCGGCTTGGCCTCCCACTGAGGGCGGCAAGCTAATGAAAGGGAATCATCAAGGACAATATCTAGGCTTCTATATGGACAGGGTGGTGCCAGTCATGGAGACAGGGCCTGGCGGGGCGGCTGATTCACATTTGGAGGAAATTAGTCTAATTCTGAACATGTTGAATTTGAGACACTCAGGACATTCCCAGGTAGAGATGCACAGTTACCATCGAAGACACAGGTCTGGAGCATAGAGGAAGAGTCTGTCCTAGAAACAGGGCCTGGAATTCAACCTTGAGAGTGTGGGGGTCATGCAGGAAGACCACAGAGAACGTAGAAAAGGAAGAGAAGACACATGGAGACAAACCCTAAAGAGCACTGACATCTGAGAAGCGTGGAGAGAGAAACTGCAAAGAGACTAAGAAAAAGTAGCCCAGATGAAAAAAACACCAGAAGTGCATGATTTTACGGAAGTTAAGAGAATATTGCAAAGAGGAGCGATCAAGTGATATGAGAACTAAAATATGCTCATTTGACTTGGTAGCCAAGAAGTTTTTGGTAATCTGAGCAAAACCATTTTGGGGACAGTGGGAGCAAGAGCCAGATTGTTGTTGGTTGTGGAGTGAAGAGATGAGTGAGTAGGGATGACTCAGGGAGACTGTGTCCTTCTTGGGCGTTCAGCTGCAGCCAGCATTCGGCATACTTCCAGCTCTGAGGCCTCTTTCCCAAACACCAGGAAGGGAAATAACGTTTGCTCTGAAATCACTGGCACCATGACCATCTTTACTGTGTAAATGACAGTGAAGTCAACTCCTTTTGGAAGGGCACAACTTCCTTAAAACTGTCACAAAATTAAAATGCAAACAATACAGGAACGCATGATGTGCAAGTCCTCTTCCCTCTCTCCCAAATCCTGTCCCTTCCCTCTGGGTGACTGCTGAGGATACTTGGCTGCATGCCCTTCCAGAACTTTTCCTATGCGTTTACGTAGATTTCATTCAACAAGCACATTTTGAGTGCCTGTTATCTGCTATATCCCTTGCGCACAGAGATTTTTTTCTTGCTGCTTTTGAGAAAAACAAGAATTTCACCAAAGAGATATTGGAGAATAAGTGTATGTCTGTATCTATATATCTAACTTGTGTTTTGTAATACCCTATAATATTTCACAAGATCTATATATGTACCAAAAATGTTTACTATTCCCCTATTAATGGGCACGAAGGCTGCTTCCAATTTTCACTATGTAATAATGCAAGATATATGTTATTGTTTATTCATTTTGTGTCCATAGCCAAGTATTCATATAAGACATATTCCAAAAATAGAAATACTAGGTCAAAAATGTGCATTTTTAACTTTTCCAGATCCTGCCAAATTTTGATGGCCATTGCTAAAATGGCACCGAAACAGCTGCATTCGAATGCACTGCGGGGTGAAAGGGCACATTTCCCTGGGCCCCACCTCCTCAGATACAGTCTCAGCCTCCTGAACTTTGTCCAATCTAACCAATGAACCGTGGCATCTCACTGATGTTTGTATTTACGTTCCCCTCATTTCTACTGAGGGTGAACATCTTTGCAGTGCTGACTGGTCATTAGCAGGGGGTTTTTTTTTTCTTTCTTTTTTTTCCTCTTGGGCTTGACTTTATTGCCTCTTCTATCATTTGTCTTCTTCTTTCATTGACTGGTGTGAACTCTTCAACTATTACAGCTATGACCCTTTTTCTGTTACATGCGTGGCAGATATTTTCTCTAGCTCTTTGGCTTGTGCTTAAACTTGTTGATGGTGTCATTCACTAATCAGAAGTGGTTTGGTTCAAGGAGGGAAAGAGAAGGGAAATTTACATTTATACCAACAATATGCATATGTTGTCTCTTACACATATTTCATTAATACCTACAGCATCTCTAGGACATAGGTGTTATTATTTCTAATTTTTAAAGGTAAAAATCTTAGGTATGAAAAGAGGTTACCTGCTCAAGATCACCCAGTGAGTAACTGAAACCCTACCTGGAATTCACATCTATTGGTACAACTCCAAAATCAAGTTTTCCACCAAAGCACCTTTTCTAGTTTCAGTATCTATTTCTGGGCAGATGTTTGAGGGGAATGATTAAATATAGGTTCCTGTAGAATATACTTTTATATAAAAGTGATAGATCTTTACTAAAAATTTAAAAATTTTTTAAAAAGTGGTTTGGGTTTCTATTTTGTTTTGGTTTTGTTGGTCAAATCTGTCTATCATTTTCTCTATGGTTATTGGATTTTGAGTCTTGCCTAGTAAACCCTTTGTGACCCCAAAATCATGAAAATATCCCCTTATATTTTCTCATAGCACTTTTTCAAGGTTTAGTTTTTCCATTTTCGGAATGTATTTCCTCTAGAATTTTCTTGTGTATTTGGTGAAAGGCAGGACTCTTCTTTCCCTCCACTGGGGAGGCAACTTCCCAAAGGCATTTACTGGATAGTTCACTCTTTTTCTACTCCTCATTACACACTCTCCCAGGCCCCAACTTCCTTATATCCAAGGATAGGTGATGTGATGTGGTAGCCTTTGGGCCACATCAATTTGAAAATTTTTTGGTCAATAGAAAAGTTATCAAAAATATATTTCAAAGTCTTACTGAAAGTCCACCAATGGTTTCCAGTCTTTGTCAACCTCCTTGCAGCCTCAAATCTCTGTCTCCCTGCCAGGAAAGGCCGCTGCTGGAGGCAGTTGCATTGCCTCTGAGGCTGCGCCCTCCACATGGGAGGGGCTGGGTGACGGCTGGCGTGTCACCAGGAAAGCCCCCATGAAACAACTGCATCCCCATTGATTTTCCTGCACGGCAGCTTCTCTGCAAAAAGCCTTTGTTCTTTCACTGACATTTGCAAGTTGTTAGGGTTTAAAGTAAGAAAGGGAATATTTCAAGGGGAAAAGATTTTCTTCCCAAGAATAATCAAGAAAGTTGGGAGAGATTAGTGAAACAGATTCCAGAGGTGACATGGTTTTCATGACTTTTTCAAAATGAAAGAAAACACTTTATTACCACAAACTGATTGATTCGAGTGGATCAAACCCAGAGTGCTGCTGCTCACTTCTGTTGTGCAATTGTCCTTTAATGCATAACTGCCACCTGGCAGAGCTTCCTTCTCACAGTGAACAAGAGCACATGGGTTTTCACTGACTATGCAAATAACTTTGTTTCAAACCTCATGGAAATAGTTGATACAGTTATACTTCTGTTTATTTTTTATTGTATTTTTTTAGTTCCTCAAATGCGTGGTCCATGCTATCCAAGGTCTCTGGGTGTGTGTAAGCAAATTTAATTATACCATCTTTTTTTTATTTTTTGAGACAGGGTCTCACTCTGTTGTTCACGCTGGAGTGCAGTGGCTCGATCTCATCTCTCTGCAGCCTGGACCTCCTGGGCTCAGGTGATTCTCCCACCTCAGCTTCCCAAGTAGCTGCTGGGACTACAGGTGTACGCCACCACACCTGGCTAATTTCTTTTTTTTTTTTTTTTTTTTTTTTTAAAAAGATAGGGTTTTGCCTTGTTGCCCAGGATGGTCTCAAACTCCTGGGCTCAAGCAATCTGCCCACCTCAGCCTCCCAAAGTGCGGGGATTACAGGTGTGAGCCCCTGTGCCCAGCCTAATTATATCATCTTTTAAAAACTTCTACCATAGGCTGGGTGCAGTGGCTCACGCCTGTAATCTCAGCAC
Organism: Chlorocebus sabaeus; assembly: GCF_047675955.1. Taxonomy (NCBI): domain Eukaryota; kingdom Metazoa; phylum Chordata; class Mammalia; order Primates; family Cercopithecidae; genus Chlorocebus; species Chlorocebus sabaeus. The sequence continues at coordinate 52,263,041 of NC_132911.1, read as the reverse complement.
TTTGGGAGGCTGAGGCAGATGAATAATGAGGTCAGGAGTTCGAGACCAGCCTGGCCAACATGGCGAAACCCCATCTCGATTAAAAATACAAAAATTAGCCAGGTGCGGTGGTGCGTGCCTATAGTCCCAGCTACTTGGGAGGCTGAGGCAGGAGAATCGCTTGAACCTGGGAGGTGGAGGCTGCAGCAAGCCAAGATTGCACCACTGCACTCCAGCCTAAGCAACAGAGCAAGACTCCGTCTCAAAAAATAAAAAAATTCTAACACCAGTCAGGCAATACACAATAATTTGAATAAATGGTTCAAAATGAGCACCTGCACTGCAGACCTTTGAGAGAGCACAGATTGCTAAACGGCCACATGCAAGAATAGCATAAACCCATATTGAACCAAAAAAAATTAGAAATGCTAAGTTCCAGATTCTAACATACCCACCCACTGTCTGCAGAACATGCACTTTTGAATTATTTTGTAGTATCGATGTGGGTCTCTCATTCTCCATTGTGACCATGTGACACAATCAGCTGAAATTAGAATTTGGCTCTTCCCATGTGCAGGTGACTTGGCCCAACTTTCCATGAATAAAGGCGCTTTCTCTATTCCACTGAGTCAAGTAGCTCAGAGCTTGATTGACACCAGAGCTCATGGGGTGTCAGTCCAACTTAAAGACTCAGGAAAAGTTACCGCCATGCTGTGGCGTGGCGTGGCAACCCGACATGGCCCTGTTTGGGAGACTGAGGGTCGCGAATATACTCCAGGTGCCTGTTTCACAGCAGAGATACCCCAATCTAAATGAATGACAGCCACCATCTCCTTCAGGCTGCTGCCCTCCAAAAGAATAGCCTCCACCTTCCTGGACTTGCCCTACATTTGTTTGCGTAGATTTTCTGGTCAGCAGATCAGGCAGGCACATATGATGAAATGGCAAACCTTCTCAGCTTACTGAAGCAGCAGCAGTGCATGGAATCCTCACGCTTTGAATCTCTCTCACTTCTGCCGCAGCTCTTTCTTGAGCTCCCTGCTGTTAGAGGCTCCTGTGATAACAGTAGCCCTGCTCAGGTAACCCAGACTGATCTCCTTACCACCTGTGCCACATAACATGAGATAAGCAAGGGAAAGTATTTCCTCCTGCTGAAGGGTTGCCCAGGGCAGAATGGGGCATCTTTGAGGGAAATTTTAGAAATTCTGCTTACCACAGCTATGAGCACAGCTGCATGCCTCCTTGTAGGTGGCCTGTAGTATGTCATGAAATTCCCAAATTGGCAGTTTTCTTTCCTATAATTTTGGGATAACAACCCTTTTTCAGGATTCAGCACATCATGAGAATGATTGCAAATTCAGGTCAAACATTTGTTTGCAAATATGTGATTGCTGCAGCACATATCCTCAGCAGGTAGAACATGCTGTGTTGACCCTAATTCCCTCAGACGATGCTCTCTAGCGCCTGTCCTGCCCACTGAAAGGGACCATGCTCTGAAGGTCCCTCCAGGAGCGGCAACTGAGCAATGGGCTCATTCTCACTTGTTTCATCTGCCCTGCGACAATGCCCAGGGTACCAGTCAGGACTCAGGGAGTAATTGAGGGGTTTAGTGAAGTGGTGAAGTTAAGGGAGATGACAGGTTTGACCTGATGAAGCTACAGCAAAAGGCTGTTACCTCCATGTCCGAGGGGCAAGGAGGGGTGCTTACCAGCTCACTGGGACCTCAGGTAGACGAACACAGCCATCCCTAACCCACTGCCTGGTAGGGGAAAACCAGGGGATAAACACCTTGGGCGCTCTCTCCTCCCCTCTCCACTGTCCCACCGGGGCCTCCCATTGGCTGAACCCAACCAGTACCCAGAAGGAAAGGGAGCCTGGCAGATGCAGGCAACAGAGATCAGCCTTCTATCACATGAAGCAGGATGAGCAAGGTGGAAATACAGTGACCTGGGTATTAAGGAGAAAAGGGGAATTGGTCATGACCAACAACCCATGATCCCCACAGCTTTCTATAGCAGTCACGCTCTCCAGGGCCAAGTGCAGCACTGCTCCATGTCATCTTCCTCCAGAACGGGGTCAACAGAGCATCTCCATCCAAAGCACATCCCATCTTATGGCCAAGAATAAAGAGGCCATCCCCATACCAGCTGCAAAAGCATCTGCCTGGAAAAGGCTTACATTCACTCTGTGCTCACTTCATTGGCTTGGGGTATATCACATAGCTACTCTGGAGTTTTCAAATGTGATGATGCATAACTTCCCACTGTGAGAGTTATCATAATGAGGAAAACCAGAAAAATCTGACAAACAGGCATGCAACATTAACTAAAAGGGAAGAGTGGGCATCATCTTAAAAGCCAGCACCTGTGCATCTCACCACTCCTGCTTCCAGTCTCTCCTGACTCTTCTTCCATCTTGTCTACATTATTAGACTGGGCTCACCTAAGAAAAGACATAAAAATGCATACAAGCCCGGGCATGGTGGCTCACATCTATAGTCTCAGCACTTTGGGAGACCAAGGCAGGTGGATTACCTGAGGTTGGGAATTCAAGACCAGCCTGACCAACATGGAGAAACACCTTCTCTACTAAAAATACAAAATTACCCAGGCATGGTGGAGTATGCCTGCAATCCCAGCTACTCAGGAGGCTGAGGCAGAAGAATCGCTTGAACCCGGGAGGCAGAAGTTGAGGTGAGCCAAGATCGCACCATTGCAATCCAGCCTGGGCAACAAGAGCAAAACTCTGTTAAAAAAAAAAAAAAAAAAAAAAAAAAAAAAAAAAAAACTCATACAAATCAGAAAGGGAGAAATAAAACTGTCCTCATTTGTAGATGTCATGATGGCAAACAGAGAAAATCCAATGGAACTTATTTTTTTAATCCTAGAACTAATAAAGTGAGTAAAGCAAAGTTGCAGCTGGAAACTGAAATTTAACATACCACACCATTTACAGTCACTCAAAAAAATTAAATGCTTAGGGGGAAAAAATATAACAAAACATGTATAAAACTTGTATGTGGAAAGCTGCAAAACACTGATTTAAGAAATCAAAGATTTAAATAAATAGACACATCGTGATCATAGATAAGAGACTCAACATCATAAAGATACCAATTCTTCCCACAGTGACATATAGATTCAACCCAAATCCCGTCAAAATCTCAGCCAGATTTTTTGTAGATATAGACAAGGTTATTCGAAAATTCATATAGAAAGGAAAGGAACTAGAATAGCTAAAATTAATTAATCAATTAATTCTGAAAAAGAAGAATAATGTGGAAGGAATCCCTCCATGAAATTTTAGGACTTACTATCTCCACTAACCAAGTCCACGTGGTAATGGTAGAGTGACAGGCATGAAGATCAGTGGAACAGAAAAAGGATCTAGAATAGATTCACAGAAGTGCAGCCAGCCGGGCGAGGTGGCTCATGCCTGTAATCCCAGCACTTTGGGAGGCCAAGGCATGTGGATCACAAGGTCAAGAGATCGAGAACATCCTGGCCAACATGGTGAAACCCTGTCTCTACTAAAAATACAAAAATTAGCTGGATGTGGTGGCGTGAACCTATAATCCCTGGTACTCAGGAGGCTGAGGCACAAGAATCACTTGAACCCGGTAAGTGGAGGTCGCAGAGAGCAGAGATTATGCCACTGCACTCCAGCCTGGTGACAGAGTAAGACTCCTCTCAAACAACTCCGTCTCAAACAAACAAGCAAAAACATGTACAGCCAGGGGCTGGAGGAGCTCCGGCCTGGCTCTGTAGCATGCATCTGTGGTTCCAGCTACTCAGGAGGCTAAGGTAGGAGAATCACTTGAGCCCACGAGGTCGAGGCTGTACTGAGCCATGTTCATGCCACTGCACTCCATCCTTGGTGACAAAGTGAGATTGTCTCAAAAAAAAAAAAAAAAAGAAAGAAAGAAAAGGAAAAGAACACAATGAGAATCACCACACACATATTACAATAGCTAAAATTAGAAATAGTGACAATACCAAACACTGGTGAGGATATATAAAAACTGGATCTCTCATACATTGCTAGTGGAAATGTAAAAGGGTAAAGTCACTCAGAAGAACAGCTGGCAGTTTCTTCACAAATGAAAGATACATCTGGCTGGGCACGGCAGCTCACGCCTATAATCCCAGCACTTTGGAAGGCTGAGGCAGGCGGATCACCTGAGGTCGGGAGTTTGAGACCAGCCTGGCCAACATGGTAAAACCTCGTCTCTACTAAAAATACAAAATTAGCCAGGCATGGTGGCATGTGCCTGTAATCCCAGCTACTCAAGAGGCTGAGGCAGGAGAATTGCTTAAACCCGGGCAGCAGAGGTTGCAGTGAGCAGAGATCGCGCCATTGCACTCCAACCTGGACGACAAGAGTGAAACTCTGTCCAAAAAAAAAAAAGGAAGAAAGATACACCTATCATACCACGAATCCTGAGCATTCCTACCAGAGAAATGGAGATGTATACCCACGCAAAAGATTCTACACCATTGTTCATGGCAGCCTTATTTGTGATAGCCAAAAACTGGAAACAACTCAAATGTCCTACAGCAGGTGAATGTTTAGACAAACTGATGCACTTGTACCATGGCCCCTACTCAGCAGAAAAAAGAACTAACGCTTGATACGTGCAACAATTTGGGTGTGTCTTAAGGGCATTCGGCTGAGGGGAAAATGCCAATATCAAAAGTCCCATGCTGTATGATTCCATTATATAAAGTCCTTGAAATGACAAAATTACAGAAATGGAAAAAAGATGAGCGTCCAGATGAGTGACGATGCAGGGCCGGGGTGGGAGGAGAACCGCGAAGGGGTGGTACAGGGGGATTGTCGTGGGGCTGGATGAGCTCCGGCCTGGCCCTGGTGCTGCTTATCCTAACCTGCCCACATGATAAACAGAACTGCACACACCTTGAACCAGTGTCAGGTCCTGGCTTTGATTCTGCACTATGTTTACAAAGGATGTACCCACTGGGGGAAACTGGGGGAAACACTGAATCTACCCATACATTTTCACAGCTCCCTGTGAACCTATAATTATTTCAAATAGAAAGTTTTTTAAAATCTGAGCAGAATCTAGAAAATGTGAAGAATGCATATACTCTAGGACTCAGCAAAAATATCCCAGTAACAAACAGTTTGAAAATGTATTCTTTAAAAGACACACACACAAAAAAATACAAAACAACTAACACTATATATAACAAAAGATAAATAAGATTTTTATGAGGAAAATTATAAAACTTTATTAAAATGTCTTTCTAAAGAATTTAAACAGAGAAATAAGCAATCATGTTTGTTGATTAAAATACTAAATATAATACAGTATTAGTTCTTCCCCAGTGGATCTATAGATTCAATGCGATTTCATTTGAAACCCAGCAAGGTTTTTTGTGAAACTTGATAAACTGATTGAAAAATGCGCAGGAAGAGTAAAAAGCAGAGAATAGCCAAGACATTCCTAAAATAAGACTAAGGTGTAAGGAATTGACTCACAGATATCAAAAATCATTGTGAAACTACAGAAAGTAGGACAATGTGGTGCTTATTTAGAAACAGACAAGCTGACAAAGAGAACAGAACGGAGGCTAGATCTAGACCAGCGCACGAATGGAAGTTTTTTGTATGCCCAAGCTGGTATTGCAAATTAGCAGAGAAAAGATGATTATTCAATAAATGCTGGTGGGACACTGATTGCACATATGGATATTAGATTATTGGCACACGCCATGTACAAAAATCAATTCTAGTATATTGAAGACAAAGAAGAAAGGCAAAAAACACAAAATTTAAAAGGCAAAATATGAACACATCAAGACAGTAAGGAATTTCTTAAAATACCACAGCAAAAATATAAAGGGAAAGACTGATGATTTCTACTGAACTAAAATGTTTAAATTCTATTCTAAAAAGACCTTATAAAGGGAATGAAAAAACAATTATCTGGGAGAAAATATTTGTCACACTTGTAACTGACAAAGGATTATTGTCTATAACATATATATAAAGAACTGTATTAGTAAACGACTCTGAGATGAAATGGGGAAAGGCTTGAAAACACTTCACAGAGAGAAATAAAAAACGGTTGTAAGTACATGAAAACACACAAGCTCATTAACAGCCACAACAAGAAACCATTTCATACCCAGCAGACTGGCAAAGATTTTAACGTTGACAATACCAATGCTTGGGAAGGATCTGGAACTCTGTGCACACGCCCAATAGAAAGTAATTGTTACAACCCATTTGGAAATCAACTGAGCAGTCTAGAAAATGTGAAGAAGGCATGTGCTCTATGACCCCACAATTCAACCCCGGGGGAAATAAGGGCCTTGGAGACCTGCTGCGTCTGTGCAGGAAGAGATGGAAGACAGTGGGCACAGTGGCTCTTTCTGTAGTAGCAGAAAGCCAGGCGCCAATCCAATGTCCATAACAAAAGGATGGTATACTCCTTCAACTGAAATCCAGAAGGCAAGGAAAGTAGATAAATCACAGTTACACAAAAAACATGGATAAATCTCAGAGACACACAGAACTGAATGAAACTAGAAATCACAGAATAATATATAAAGTATGATTCTGTTTATTTTAAACTCAAAAAAAAAGAAAAACCAAACTAGCTATTGTTTAAAACAACAAACGTGTGGAAAAACTGTGAAGAAAATCAAGGGAAGGATAAACACAAAATTTAGGATATAGTACTTGGAGGGGAGAGAAGAAAGGGACGGCTCCGGAAGGACCCAGAGACCTCAAACGGGATGGTGGCCATTTACTTAAACTGGAAACTGAGTTTACGGGCATTATACACATAGTTAAGTGCATGTTATGCATATTTTCAAAATTACAAAAATAAAGGAAACCGAGAGGCTCCGTGGGAACCACTTGATTCTCACTGAAACTGATGGAGGGGGAAAAGGGTGCCACCTCCCTGCCATGCCCAAGGCCCGCGCTCAAGTAGCTGCTTCCGACCCCCGGGCACTCTCACCCCGTGGACCAGACACACACTATCATTTCCTAAGTGTTGGAGCATGGGAGTAAAGAAGCACGGCCAGGCCGCTCATCACTAGGAGAGGCGGGCAGGGAAGGAGCAATAGGGAGAAGCGGGACGACCCCTGGCCGCCACCCTCCACAGTGTTCCGCATTCTGCCCTTGGCCTTGGCCCAGCGTGCTTTCCTCTGCAAGCCAGCCAGGTCCTACTGTGTGTTGGGGGTAAGGGGAAGGGGAGGCTATTTTGAATCTCCACTCCACGGCCTCTCCCTCTCCTCCCAAATGCTCCTCCTTCAGACCACATCCTGACGCAGCTGCAGACGCCCTCATATTCAGCATCCACCGTAAGCTTTTTCAATTGCTCCCAGTGAAAGTTTTCAGGGATGTCAAGGAGGAGGAGGAAAGGGGGTGCTATCGGGAAGGGCTGGCAATGACAAGGCCAGGGATGGTGAAGAGACCCTGCAATCAGTTCCTGACCTCCATCTCACCTCAAGCCCAAGTCCTGCCATTTCAACTCAGGGGACTCGTTTCTGGCCACTGCTGGGACCGCCTCCTCCACTTTGGGCGCTCAGCTGTCCCGTGACCTGCCAGTCCCCTCACCAAACTGGGATCACTGCGCGGAGGTCACCTGGAATCACCCGTACCTGTGGGTCCTAGACACCCTGTGACTCATTAATGTCCCTGGTGCCAGGAAGCTACAGCAGGAAAATTCCTCTGTTGTCTCAGAGAAGCCCACCTGGAGACGCAGTCCTCGCTAGATCTACGCTTACCACCTCTGTGTGAGCACAAGAATTATGGTGTCTTATCAAGCAACATTTTCCGGCCTAATTAAGGGAAACGGTCCATTTGCCCTCTTGGAAAAATAACCACTGGGCGCCTTTCTGGTGTCGTGGAAAATCACAGTATAGGCGCTTCTAAAGCACAGGCTATAAAACATTCTTCACGTCTTGTTCAAATCTTCAAAACTCCCCGGTTGAAGCTCTCTCTCAGCTTGATAGAGTCCAGCGAACTCATCCGCCTTGAGCTCTCTGTGCCTTTGGGGCCTGGGCCGCTGCTGGTCCCTTGCAAATATAGCCGGGTCTCCAAAGAGCCTAATCAGACTCCAGATGCCCACAGGCGCTTCCTCTTTCTTCTCTACCTCTCCCTGAAAAGAAAAAAACAATCATGCTAGCAAAAGGGGAATGGAACAAGGCAAATCCAGTTTACTCGAATGCATCAGAGAGGTTTAGTGCTTTTCTCCTAAAAAATATTCACCCATAGGCAGGGCAGGGTGGCTCATGCCTGTAATCCCAGCACTTTGGGAGGCCAAGACGGGTGAATCACAAGGTCAAGTGATCGAGACCATCTTGGTCAACATGGTGAAACCCCGTCTCTACTAAAAATACAAAAATTAGCTGGGTGTGGTGGCATGCACCTGTAGTACCAGCTACTCGGAAGACTGAGGCAGGAGAATCGCTTGAACCCAGAAGGTGGAGGTTGCAGTGAGCCGAGATCACGTCATTGTACTCCAGCCTGGCGACAGAGCAAGACTCCATCTCAAATATATGTATGTGTATATATATGTATATACACATACTTTGGGAGGCTAAGGTGAGTGGATCACCTGAGGTCAGCAGTTGAAGACCAGCCTGACCAACATGGTGAAATCCCAGCTCTACTAAAAATACAAAAAAATTAGCAGATCGTGGTGGTGAACACCTGTAATCCCAGCTACTCAGGAGGCTGAGGCAGGAGAATCGCTTAAACCCGGGAGGTGGAGGCTGCAGTAAGCTGAGATTGTGCCACTGCACTCCAGCCTGGGTGACAGAGTAAGACTCCATCAGAAAGAAAGAAAGAAAGAAAGAAAGAAAGAAAGAAAGAAAGAAAGAAAGAAAGAAAGAAAGAGAGAGAGAGAGAGAGAGAGAGAGAGAGAGAGAGAGAGAGAGAGAGAAGGAAGGAAGGAAGGAAGGAAGGAAGGAAGGAAGGAAGGAAGGAAGGAAGGAAGGAAGGAAGGAAAGAGAGAGAGAGAGGAAGGAAGGAAGGAAGGAAGGAAGGAAGGAAGGAAGGAAGGAAAGAGAGAGAGAGAGGAAGGAAGGAAGGAAGGAAGGAAGGAAAAGAAAAGAAAAGAAAGAAAGGTAGAAAGGAAGGAAGGAAGGAAAGAAGGAAGGAAGGAAGGAAAGAAAGAAGGAAAGAAAGGTAGGTGTGGATGTGTGGCATTTGCAGAAAATGCATCAATTAAGATTATCACTTCTATAAGAAAGCAAATCTTAGTAACCAAAAATATAAGAGGATCCTTCCAAGAAGGAGCCAGGGAAGTAATGAGATTGAGGTGGAGACAGATAGAAGGGCAGGGAAAAGGTGTGCACCACGCAAGCCACTGAGAGCACTGGAGTTTAATTCCATGGGCAATACAAATAAGCACACTTCGCAACTCTTTCCTTTAAGGAATTTACTTTACAATTGCAATTCTAATACCCAGAAGAAGTGAAAACAGGCACTGAGAGAAAGACTTGTGCACACATGTTTACAGCAGCATTATTCACAACAGCCAAAAGGTGGAAATGGCCCGAATGTTAGTCAACGGATGACTGGATAAACACAATGTGTGGATACATCACTCATGTGGGGGTGCAGGACAGAGCTGGCGATGGGGTCGTGGCCACTAAGGATGGGACCTCACAGCTGGGTCTTGGGCCAGGAGAGCCACTGCAGGCATTCTGGGAGAAATACCAGCACTCAAAGACCTCATTGCGAATTACTATTATATCTAAGTACAATAAATAGCTTAAGCAGGTGAAGATTAAATTAACACAAGATAGGGCTGGAAAGGTATTTGCAGGAGACAGTGGGAAATAAGCAAGTTTGTAAAATGGTAATAAAAGGTTTTGACATATTTTGGCTTCAGATAAAAGACATAAATGCCTCTTAGGGGGAAAAAAAAAAAACACAAATCCTGGTCAATAATTATGTAATATGATTAACTCTATCCCTCTGGCCTTGCAGCTCACCCAACAGAACAACCCAGGCCCTTCCTCTCCTCAGCTCCTGCAGAGGAACATGGAGTGGTGAACGCCCACCCAGCACCTTCCCACAGACTCAGACCGGAGTGTGTTTCTGACCCTGTCTAGGTTTTCCACAGAGAAGTCATGTGTCCTCTTCCACTATTTCCTCCTAATGGTTGTTAGGGCAAAAAGCGATTATTTCAGATTGCCATACTCATGAAAGCTACTAAACTATAAAAGGGGGCCAGGCACAGTGGCTCACACCCACAATCCTAGCACTTTGGGAGGCCAAGGCCAGTGGATCGTCTGAGGTCAGGAGTTTGAGACCAGCCTGGCCAATGTGGCGAAACCACGTCTCTATTAAAAATACAAAAAAATATTAGCCAGGCATGGTGGCACGCACCCATAGTCCCAGCTACTCCAGAGGCTGAGGCAGGATAATCGCTTGAACCCAGGAGGCAGAGGTTGCAGTGAGTCAAGATCATGTCACTGCACTCCAGCCTGGGTGACAGACCAAGACTCCATCTCAAAAAATAATAAATAAATAAATAAACCATACAAGGGGGGATTCTGAACTTACCAGAAACATTTCTTATTTTCCAAAGAATGAGCATCATTCAAATGTATTAAACAAAGAAATGACGAGCCAAGTGGAGGACATAATCAGAACAGAATTTCAAAGCCAGCAGAAGTCATATTTCTAGCATGGATGCGGTAGGCCCATGTCAGTGTTCATGAACTCTGGGGACCACATACACCTGGGGCCATGCTCTGTCTCTCTCCCTGCAGATGTCAGCACCTTGCCAAGAGACAGGCACTAGGAGAGAAGGTTGTGCTCTGGACCTGAAACACGGATGAAGGAAGAAAGTAACAAAATGCAGAACAGGCCCAAGCCCCTGGCATGGCTCATGCCACAGGCCTCCCAGCCCAGCACCTGTGCCCCCCACTTCCCACTTTGATTCTAGAATGGACCCTCGACTGTCAGCAGGGTCTGGGCGGAAAGCAGTCAGCCAGCAGCGCAGCTCTTTGCATGCCTAATTCACCCTTAACAATCATGTGCTCTTCCCTAACCAAGGAAATAAGGTTCTGCACCTGCCGGAAACATACAGCTTCCCAAACCCTGCCTATTTTCCTTCATGACTATCTTCAGAAACACATGAATATGCTTCCTCTGCACTTTATTAAGGTTCATATTGAAAGAAATAGCAATGACCTGCCAGAGATGCTAAATGGGTGAGCAGAGGAAAGTCTACCATGCACACGTGTGTGAGTGATAAGTTCTCCACCAGAGAATAGGTTTTGAGGAGAACAGGGGAAAGATACACCCCCAGCTCCATCCAGATGTAACTGTGCTCACATGGAACAGGCCTCCTTTCACTGAGCACAGCGGCCTTTCTTCCTTTATGAGAACAGGTATTCCCTTCTGTTGATCACCAGGAAATCGGGGGAGAAAAGATACTTGATAAAAGGGCAGGGATCTCTCTCCCTCCCAACCAATTCCAGATGGAGGCTGAACAGGAGGCAGCGTCCTTTCTCTCCGGCCCTGGTCATCTCACAGCCCTACCCCACGCCACCCAACTCAAACCTTGTCCTGTGGATGCCCAGACCAGGTTGTTCTCCATCAGCCCTGGGTTCCAGCTAATTTCAGAGAACAAAAGGGACACATGCACACAGAGGAGGAGGAGTCCCTGGCTACTCGTGGGAGCGCAGACCTCAGTGGGCAAACATTCCCTTCTGAGGGCCACCTCGGCACAGAGGCCTCAGCCTGAGTCTCCGCCAACCAGCGAGAAGCGGGCAGGGGGCAGGGGATACAAAAGCATAGCTGCCATGCAGGGAAGAGCCAGACTGTGTCTACTGCCGGGGGTGGATGGCACCAGCTCCACACACAAAGAATAAAATGCACACAGAGCTCGTCTGACACAGTGCGTGTGCTCCTCAACTTGGCCCTGGTCAGGCACCAGGGACACTGAAAATGAGCGCAGCACAGCCCTCCTGCTCAGTGTGGCAACCGGGCCAGCACCGCAGGGGGTGCCTGAGCCCAAAGCCTATCAGTAGGGTGACCATGGCGAACAGCAACCCACTATGTCTTTCAAAATAGCTACAGCAGTCCCAATGTTTCCAGTGGAAAGAAATGACAAGTGCCGGGCACGGTGGCTCACACCTGTAATCCCAGCACTTTGGGAGGCTGAGGCAGGCAGATCATGAGGTCAGGAGATTGACACTATCCTGGCTAAAACGGTGAAACCCTGTCTCTACTAAAAATACAAAAAATTAGCTGGACGTGGTGGCGGGTGCCTGTAGTCCCCGCTACTCAGGAGGCTGAGGCAGGAGAATGGCATGAACCCGGGAGGTGGAGCTTGCAATAAGCCGAGATGGTGCCACTGCACTCCAGCCTGGGCGACAGAGCAAGACTCCATCTCAAAAAAAAAAAAAAAAGAAATGACAAGCATTTGGGCTGGGCACAGTGGCTCACGCCTGTAATCCCAGCACTTTGGGAGGCTGAGATGGGCATATCATCTGAGGTCAGGAGTTCGAGACTAGCCTAGCCAACATGGTGAAACCCCGCCTCTACTAAAAACACAAAAATCGGTGGGGCATGGTGGTGTATGCCTGTGGTCCCAGCTCTTCAGAAGGCTGAGGCAGGAGAATCGCTTGAACCCAGGAGGCGGAGGTTGTAGTGAGCCAAAATCACACCACTGCACTCCAGCCTGGGCAACAAAGCAAGACTCTGTCTCAAAAAAAAAAGAAAAAAGAAAAATATTTAAAAACAACAAAAGCTGTCATGAACATGAACCAAGGTTAAATCCAACAGCTACTCTTTAGTAAAAACAGCATGATAAACTTTATCTATTGACTTCAACAAAGCAGAGAAGCAGTCCCTGATTTCATTTGAGTTAGAACATCTTCTGGACTCTACCTTTTCAGGAAGTACCTTGAAGCTTTGTTTAAAAAAAAAAAAAAAAAAAGGTTTGAAATGAGAGAATCCTAATGCTAAAATCAGCCAATTGCTTAAACCAACATAATAAACTCAATCTACTTCTAAGCACCTGGTTTTGTTACAACTCGTTCGTTAAGAGAACTGAAGGTGCCCAGCACCAGGCAGGGCAGTGAATTCCTCCAGTAACCTTGGACTCAATAGAGCAAAACTGAAAACAACAAATTATTCTCCCCCCTCGAGCTTTCTATATGCATTTTTTTAATGTAAATATGCTTGATGAATGCCACAAAACAGGTAAGACCTGGTGTTCCTGGAATCTGATAGTCACTTCTGGTGATCAGTGAAGCTGGATCTTGGACTCCGAGGGGCTCTGGACCCTAAGCTTGTTCATAGCATCTCTGTCTTGTTGTGTCTCTGGAGCCATTTGGTAAAACGAGCATTTGAATGTCCAGACTCATGCGGCACCTTTCACCAGGGAGTGTTCAAACCCTTTGCAAATCTAAGCTTGCTCATCGGCAGCACGTGGTGTGTTCAGCTGGGGAGGGCTCAGCCCACTTCTGCCAGAAGGGCAGGGCTGAGTGTGTCTCCAGGAGCCCCCACCTCAGACCAGATGCCCGGACCTCAAATAAATCACCCAAGTAATCTAAGCTGAGTGTCTTGGGGGTTGGCTCCATTATCCAAATAGCAGCTTAAATCTCCCCCTGTCCTTCTCTTGGGGCCACAGTCCATAAATCTGAATGGCTTAAGAGAAGGGGCCTCAGCTCTCCACAATTCCATCCAGCAAAAACTGAACCTCAGGCTTGTGGTTTCACAGCCAAAGCACCCTCAGCTACCACACCAGGCAGCAGAAGCCGGGACAGGCCACCAACCTCTGCCTCACTGCAACCTCTACCTCCCAAGCCACCAAGCCTGCCACCAGCAACGAACCAAAGGGATGAATTTGTCAGACAAGGGAAAATATTTCAAAGGAATATTGACTGCAATGAGAAACAGATGCCTCAAAATCTAGGTAAACACTCAAGGCATCTTCCAAAGCCCTCTGGTTTAGATTGTACTTGGTCAAGGAGGGGCCCAGATCACCAGAACCCACTTCCTAGGGACTAAAATTTGGCATTTATAGATGCACCAAGACTCCTCTAACATGGCTACTGACTGTTGCACAGTCGAGATCTAGGGCAGACTACTGCAGCTAAACTAGGACTGCCAGGGGTCTGCAGGCACTTCCCGGCAGCGCCTGTGGCTGTGGGGGCCAAACCAACAGACAGGAAACTCTCCCAGTACACGCCGGGTCTGGAACGCACTTGCTCTTTGAGAATTCAACTTTTTAATATCTTACTCTTCTAAAACAGCTGTCTCTCTTCTAGACTCCTGGGGTTCACAGTGAACATCCCGTGTGATCATAATGCGTCAGTAGATGGAAAATCAGATTATGGGATGCAGAGATCTTAGAGATGAGAGGCAACAGAATGGAAGGAGTATTTATGGAAGCAAAGATTCTGCTCAAGACAGATGCAGCCGAGCAGACCTTGGGAGCAGAGAGGTCATGGCAGGGGCACATAGCTTCATTTAATGGCAAAAGAGACCACCTTAAGAAAAACATAACCTTTGTATCCCAGATGACATTTCACTACAGGGAACAAGTAATGGAAAACATGTTATCTGCCCATCACAGAAACGTTCTTTCCTCATCTAAGAGCTGAGAGCATTGTTTGTGGTCTCTAAAACGCTTCTGGGCAAGTCACAGGCCCCCCAGTGAATAAATAGGATCTAGGCACCTACTTGGTCGCTGCCGCCTGCCTCTGACATGTGAACGGGACTTTCTGTGAATGGTACTTTCACGCTGAACAGCCTCAGTGATCTCCACCTGAGAATTCAACGCTTAACTTCAGAAGATTCACCTTTATTCCATTGCACTGATGCTGCAGTCAGGAGAGCCTCCACCCTAGCCCTGAGGGCTCACAGCTGCGGCCAGTTTCCCAAGAACCAGCAAACAGCCAAATCACAGCCTGGACTCACTTTGCAAAGGACTCGCCATGTTCTCTGCTTCTGCTCAGGTTGAGGGGAATGGGGGAGCTGTTCTACAGAGTCTGTCTCTACTACCCCTTCCTCCAGGTGGAAGAAAGCCCCCCAGCCCCATTTGCTGTGAAACACTGATTTGAATACCCCATTTCCTTCTCTAGGCCAGTGCAGGCAAATGGAGCAAACCAAGCTGAATTCCCCGTCCCGGGCAACAGGGTTCTATGCTGCTCTGAAATAGAAAAGTTTCATGTCGTGGGGTCAGGTCTACCGTCATGAAGAAAAGCTATTACTTTCAAGAATAACACATTCTTAAAAACCATTCATCTGATGTAAAAGGTTTTCTGCTCTTCCCCTTCCCACACATACTTAGCCACTGGGAATGGAAACATTTTAGTAAAAGCCTTTGAGAAAATCTGGATGTTTGCAGAGGATGGAGAACTTTAAAATGTCTGAGTTTGTCAGACACAGTAACATATTTCAAAGGAGCATTGACTTCAACAGAAAACAATACCCGTCACCCAGCACATAAAAGAAATCCCTGAAATCAAAAAGGTAGCATTGATTGAGTCCCACTGCATCACACAGTGTTACTATTTTCATGGTAATTTGGGAAATAATGAGTTTGATTTTTGAAAGCACATACGAAGTACTTTAAAAGCATATCATGAATATCAAAAAATGAATCTGTAAGTTAATGCAATGTCATACAAGACTTGAAAACATGTTTAAATACATAATTCAAAATTATATCTACTCTATTGATTACAATTGCAATACAACACAACCTCATATTAAAAAACAAATAGGGCCAGGAACAGTAGCTCACACCCGTAATCCCAGCACTTTGAGAGGCCAAGGCAGGCGGATCTTGTGCCCAAGAGACCAGCCTGGGCAATATGGTGAAACCCGGTCTCTACCAAAAAAATACAAAAATTAACCAGGTGCAGTGGTGCACTTCGTAGTCCCAGCTATTTGGGAGGCTGAGGTGGGAAGATGGCTTGAGCCTGAGAGGTCAGTGATCCTCTTAAATTTCTCCCGAGAGAAAACACAGTGAGCTGTGTTTGTGCCACTTCTCTTAGGCGTGGGTGACAGAGCGAGACCCTGTCTCAAAAAAAAAAGAAGAAAGAAAGAGAGAGAGAGAGAGAGAGAGAAAGGAAGGAAGGAAGGAAGTAAAGAAAAAGCTGCAGGTTCCCCATACAATGAAAGTGACATTCTTGTGTTTAGATATATTTTTGCTACTTATTAAATACAAGTGTTACAGGCGATGTGGAGAAGGGGGTGTAGGGATGATTCTCCCCAGGGCACACCTGGGAGAAGAGCCTGTACGGCCCCACCTCCAGCAGAAACTGCTCCAGCAACCAGTTCATCCTGCAGCTACACAACAGTGACACGAACCCTCTCGTAACACACAGCCAAACGTAAAATCCACATGCTGTACAAATTCATCCCTACCTGACACAGCCAAGAAAAAGCACTTGATTTTAAAATTGAAGAAAAAAAAATCTCTCAAGCCATTAGTATTGTTAGTATTGCCCTAATAAAACCATTCCAACATTAATGAAAGTAATTTGTAGTACACTTACTATCCCACCACCTTAAAAAATCACTTTTATCTTCCACATTTTCAAAATATTTCAACCTTATGATAACCCAATAAGCTGCACACAGAAAAAAAATCACTTCCAGATTTGGTAAAACTCAGTTGAAAGATAACAATCCCCCCCAGATATTTATAAGAACTAGGAAAGTGACTGATCAAAACAAGGCATGTTTCCTACACAGCATATTTTGAAACCCGACACACCTACATTTCTTTCTCTCTCAGTTCCAAACATGCCCAGGAGAAGTTGCACAAATACCCTGGGTATAGGGAACAGATATGTAAAGCACCTGACACTGTGACCCAAATTACAATTGACTTCCAGTCAATTCCATCACTAAAGTAGGGCTGGCCCGTGGAGCAAGTGCAAAACTTAGAGGCTTCGCTATGGTTTCTGCACCCTCTTTATCATAATCTCATTTAGTTCTTACAGCCAATGAAACCGTTTCTAAACAGAACAGTCACCCATGGATGGGGAATCGGAGCTCAGAACTTACTCAACTTAATCTTAAAAGTATGATTCTGGAAATTCATCAGGATTTACAAAGCAACACGGACTTGCTATGTGCATGCTCCTCCTAGTGACTAAACTGGGGAAATAAAAAAGATTTTCCAAAGTTCCATCCGCTCCATGTCTGACTCTCCGTAAGAGAAGCATGGGCTCCCCTAGTCCCGCGCGGAGACTACCCACCAGGCCGTCTTGGCTGTGCGTTCTCCATGTTGTGTAGTGCACTCTGTCCTGCCGCGGGTCTTCAGCTTATAAAAACCTCCCGAGAGAAAGGCCTGTTCTGTTCTTGATTTAGCAGATGACATTTCAGAAGGCCAGTGCTCACGTCCAGCACTTTACAAATAACAACTCACGCAGACTTCAGCACGTTTACCTTCAATGTCCAGCTTCTGAGAGGGTCTCGGCATCTACGGGCACTGCTATTTCTGTGTCAAATATCACCTTGTTTCACCCTATTTTTAAGCCAGATTTCTTGTGACTCCCATTAAAAATGTGAAAAAGGAGACTAACATGGTGTTTATGAGTTCTAAAAAAATCCACTAATATTTTTTATTAAAATACACAGCATCTGGGGAGACTTGGGGCCTCCCCAGGCAACATCAGCACCATGCAGGCGGGAAGGGGCTGGGGCTGGAGGCCAGGCCTCCAGGGAAGTGCTCTGGCAGCAAGTTCATCCTACAGCTGCATCACGTTGACAGGGACCCTTTCACAAAGTAGTCAAAAGTAAAATCCAAGTGCTGTACGAATTCATCTTAAGCTCAAAATGCTGCGGAGAACCATTTTGTCACAGCATAAGGAAAAGTCACTTGTGAGTTTCCTGAGTCCTCTGGTGTTCCAGAGCCCTGTTCTGTTTATACCATCCTAGGGATCCTAGCCTTCAAGGAGATGAAACTCCACGCCAGACAGAAAGGTGCAAGGCATAGGCCGGGCCCACATCTGAAATGCAAGAAGAGGCACTTATCTGAGCGTCTCTCGCTCCCCACCCCCGAGCACCTCTCCCTCCTCCATGCGCTGACTCTGCAGTCCTCCAGGGCCGTTCTCACCCCTCAATGCTGCAGCCAGGGGGACAGTGCTAAATGTGTGTCCACACATGTCCCTCCTCAGCTCAGGACCCTGAAGTGGCTGCCTATGTCTCTCAGGGGGAAAACAGTGTCCTCACTGACCAGCCCACAGGTTCTGACCCCTCCCACCACCCTGGCTGCTCCCCCTCCTCCTGGGCTTCCCTTCTCACCTCCACCAAGGCCGGCCTGGCCTCCTACTAGAAGGTGAAACCTGGATCTGGGCACAGTGGCTCACTGTAATCTCAGTACTTTGGGAGGCCAAGGTGGAAGGATCATTTGAGGCCAAGGAGTTTGAGACCAGCCTGGGCAACACAGTGAGACCTCATCTCCAAAAAAGAATTTTTTTAAAAAATTAGCCAGGCACAGTGGCATGGCTGTAGTCTCAGCAAGTCAGGAGGCAGAATTGGGAGGCTCACCTGAGCCCAGGATTTCGAGGCTTCAGTGAGTCACCATTGCGCCACAGCACTCCAGCCTGAGTGAGAGTGAGACCCCATCTCAAAAAAACAAAAAAGGAAAAAAAGAAGTGAGACCTCCCACCCCACCCCCACATCCTCATGGTCATTCGCCAGCTGCGAACTCAACAGGATGTTCTAGCTATTTGTTTACTGAGCTATTTCAAGCGTAAGGAAGAACATGGACAATAAGATAAATATTATTTTGTCATATTTTCTTCTCTTTTTATGAAACAAAGTCTGTCAACAGGCTGGAGTGCAGTGGCATGATCTTGGCTCTCTGCAGCCTCAGCCTCCCGGGCTCAAGTGATCCTCCCACCTCAGCCTCCTGAGTAGCTGGGACTACAGGTGCTCATCACCACACCCAACTCATTTTGTACTTTTCATAGAAACAGAGTTTTGCCATGTTGCCCCGGCTGGGCTCGACTTCCTGGGCTCAAGCAATCCACCCGCCTCAGCCTCCCAAAATGCTGGGATTACAGGCATGAGTCACTGCACCCAGCCTTTACTTCCTTTTCTAATGAACATGACGTCACGGATCACATTGAAGCCCATGCACCACCCTTCTCCCCAGAGGAAAGCATTTCCACATCCCCATGTATACTCAGACGCTCTCAGTACTATGGGCATAGAGGCTCCCTGTGTGTCTTCTGTCGAGTCTGCCTCCAGATCTCCTCATTTCATAAGGACACCAGTTCATATTGGATTAGGGCCCACCCTAATGACTTCATCTTACCTTGGCTTTCTCTGTAAAGACCCTATTCCCCAATAAGGTCCCATTCTGAGACACTGGGAGTTAGGACTTCAGGAGATCTTCTTGGAGGGACACAAATCAACCCAGAAGAGTCTGCTATATTTTTTCTCTCAAAGTTTTAGTTTTGCTTTTCACACGTAGGCCTGCATTTATCTGGAACTGGTTTTTGAGTGTGACGAGGAATCTCATTCATTTCCTGTCTGCATAACTTCTCCTGGCGCCTCGTATGGAAGAGTCCATTCTTCCTCAGGAGTTCTCAAAGATCCCTCTGCTTTGGATCTAGTTTCCATACACATGTGAGTCTGTCTCTGGGCTTTTTCTCCTCTGCTTAATTGAGCTATTTCCTATTTCTGTCTCTTAATTACATAATCGTATAAAGGGACTTGCTATCTGGTAGTAATAATACTCTCTCTTGGTACTTCCTCTCCAGATTGGGTTTTTACTGTTTACAGCTGTTAGAGTCTCCATGAGAATCTTAGGATCAACATCTCATGCTTTAACAAAAGTCGGTTGATATTTGATTGGTATTGTACTAATTAATCAGGAAGAAGTGACATTTCTTATATCAAGCCTTCCCAACAGTGCACACAATCTCACTTCCTACTTGCTCATACATTCGATGAAGTCTTACTGTTTAGTCCAAACATATCTGCACAAGTTTGTTTCATTTGTTATAACCTACAAGTTGTTAAGTTCTGTTTATCTGGAGAACCCAGATTAACACAGTGCAAAACAGTTTTTTGTAACTACTTCAAATTACCCTGTGACTACCTCCCTTCCCCTCCTCATATTAATAAAGACAAGAAAATTCTGGTGTCAAACAAGGTATTGGAGGTAAGGACTGCGAAAGCTCCTAACATCAAAAGCCAGTGCTGGCCAGGCATGGTAGCTCACGCCTGTAACCCCGGCACTTTGAGAGGCCAAGCGGTGAAGATCACTTCAGCCCAGGAGTTCAAGACCAGCCTGGCCAACATGGTGAAACCCTGTCTCTACAAAAATTACAAAAATTAGCCAGGCATGATGTCGTGCTCCTGTAGTCCCAGCTACTTGGGAGGCTGAGGCAGGAGGATGGCTTGACCCCGGAAAGTCAAGGGTGCAGTGAGCTGTGTTTGCACCATTGCATTCCAGCCTGGGCAACAGACCAAGACCCTGTCTTAAAAAAAAAAAAAAAAAAAAAAAAAAAAAAAACCGCCAATGGGCCTGGTGTGATGGCTCACGCCTGTAATCTCAGCACTTTGGGAGGTCAAGGTGGGTGGATCACAAGGACAGGAGATCGAGACCAGCCCCGTCTCTACTAAAAATACAAAAAAATTAGCCGGGTGTGGTCGTGGGTGCCTGTAGTCTCAGCTACTCCGGAGGCTGAAGCAGGAGAATGGCATGAACCCAGGAGGTGGAGCTTGCAGTGAGCCGAGATCGTGCCACTGCACTCCAGCCTGGGCGACAGAGTGAAACTCCATCTCAAAAAAAAAAAGAAAGAAAGAAAAAGGCCAATGGTGGCATCTACCATTCTAGTGCAATGCCAAAGATGTCATTCCTCAACTCATCATGTTACATCTCTTACCCACTAAGATTATAAAAAACACAGCCAATATAGTTTCAGGATTTGTAGTAGGGAAAAAAAAAAAGATGGTGGCAAAGCTTTACACTCTTGCCTTGCCCTTTTGATTTCCTGAGCTGTGATTCACACGGCCGCATGATGCTCCCTGCTCTTGAGGGAGGACCTCACAGGCAGGAGGGGCCATTCCACACACTGCTGAACAGACCCAGGGCTGCTGGGCCCCGGCAGCCATGGAAGAATAGGGCAGGCAGCCTCAGCACACACTGGGACATTCTCTAAGGAGCAGTGGGGCTGGAATCATAAATATGCTTGTGAGCACACATAAGCTGCCTATCTGGGGACTTGCAGAAATAACAGGAAAGGGAGTGCTCTGCAGAAGGGGAGAAGAAGTCCTTGATGGGCCTGGGAGGCCAGGAGCCTAGGTTGTCAATATGGTTGTCAATAGGAAGGAGACTATCATGAATGCCTGTGTGTTTGCCTGCCCCACGCAGCGGTGTCCCTGGAAAGACCCCTCTACCCCACCTTAGTCCCTATGGCCTGAGTGTGGCCCACCCCATCCTCCAGCTACAGAGTTTTCGCTGGAGGCCAGAGGGCTTTCATTCACCTAGGCCAAAGGGCCTGGCAAATGAGGACTATGAGTGGTTGGGCTCCTGGATGGAAAGGAAAGGCCAGATAGAGCAGGCAGCAACCCCAGGACCCCACAGGAACAACTGAGGGGTGACAATCTGAGTTTCCAGGCAGAAGAGATCCTGCCTAGGGTTGCCTCCACCTCGTGGGTGGAAAGTGGGGTGTGAGAGTGCAGGAGTCCCCCTGCGAAGAAGCCCACACAGAGGCCAAAGCCATGAAGCAACCAATTCCTTGGCAGCCAACTGCATTTTTACTGGCCTGTGAAGCATGAGACACACCCAAGGCAGGTCACTCCATGAAGGACATGGATAAAAAGTCACATCTGTGCCTAATCAAAACCATTGGCAAACTAATCGTGCAAGAGCAGAAACTTCCTTAAGTGAGAGTCAACCTTTGATGGAGGGCTTCAGCAAACACAACCACTAACAACATCTTGTTCAAGCAGGAAGAAAACAAGACATTCGGGCCTGGCTAGCTGGGCCTCAGGTCTGTAATCCCAGCACTTTGGGAGGCCAAGGCGGGTGGATCACAAGGTCAGAGTTCTAGACCAGCCTGGCCAACATGGTGAAACCACATCTCTACTAAAACTACAAAAAGTAGCCGGGTGTGGTAGTGGGTGCCTGTAATCCAGCTACTCGGGAGGCTGAGGCAGTAGAATTGCTTGAACCCTGGAGGCGGAGGTTGCAGTGAGTCAAGATCACACCACTGAACTCCAGCCTGGGCGACAGAGCCAGACTCCATCGCAAAACAAACAAAAAAGACAAAGCTGAGGTTCAAATCAATGCTACAAAGAAAGGGAAGAGTACTAGAATGGAAGAGAAAATGCTTGCCATATGCGGACGACTAGAACTTTTGAATGATGAAATAGAATGTAAGCAGCGTGAAAAGTGACAGGCTAGGAGAAACAGTTTTCAATGCACATAAAACCAATGGATTAATAGCCAACATTTATCAACAGTTTCTACAAAACCAACAGGGGGCCAGGCACAGTGGCTCATGCTTGTAATCCCAGCACTTTGGGAGGCCATAGAGGGTGGATCACTTGAGGTCAGGAGTTTGAGACCAGCCTGGCCAACATGGTAAAACCCTGTCTTTACTAAAAATACAAAAATTAGCCGGGTGTGATGGTGCACGCCTGTAATCCCAGCTACTTGGGAGGCTGAGACACAAGAATCACTTGAACCCAGGAGGCGGAGGTTACAGTGAGGCGAGATCGTGCGTCTGCACTCCAGCCTGGCGACAGAGCGAGACTCAGACTCAAAAAAACAAAAAAGCAAGCCATGGAGCATTACGTGTAGAATAAATCCATTTATCGTGTTTTAAAAATATGTAAACACAAGAATGATGGAACTTCTCCAAGGCTGTAAGAAATGCGCGTTTTATTTTTGTTTTTTAAGTGTACAATGGTATTGACATACCATCTATTAACATTTATAAATGGATTTGTTGGGCCCAGCGCAGGGGCTCATGCCTGTAATCCCAGCACTTTGGGAGGCCGAGGCGGGCGGATCACAAGGTCAGGAGATCAGACCATCCTAGCTAACACAGTGAAACCCCGTTTCTACTAAAAATACAAAATAATTAGCCAGGCATGGTGGCGGGCGCCTGTAGTCCCAGATACTCGGGAGGCTGAGGCGGGAGAACGGTGTGAACCCGGGAGGCGGAGCTTGCAGTGAGCGGAGATTGCGCCACTGCACTCCAGCCTGGGCGACAGAGTGAGACTGCGTCTCAAAAAAAAAAAAAAAAAAAAAAAAAAAAAAAAACACAAAAAAAGGTTGGTGTGAATTCTGTAAATGTTTGGTAGAGTTCAGCGCAAAGCATTTGGGCCTGAGCTTTTCTTTGCAGTTAGGTTTTTTTTTTTTTTTTAATTACTAATTAGATCTCTTCTTTTTATGGTTCTATTCAGATTTTCTGTTTCTTCTTGAGTTAGTTTTTTAGTTTGTGTCTTTCTAGGAACTTGTCTTTGTTATCTAGCATGCTGGCATAATCCCTTTTATTTCTCTAAGATCAGTAATAATACCCCTGATTGGAGTCATTTCAGTCTTCACTCTTTTTATTTTCTTGGTCAGTGTAGTTAAAGGCTTGTCAAATTTGCCCATGTACAGACTCAGCAGAACTCAAGGTGTCAAGAGACACCAGATGCCATCTGAGTCCCACTCTCATGTGTAGTGGTGGGTCAGCAAGCGCTCATCCCTCCAAGCATGCTCCAGAATCACACTCTCTTCCCTTTCCCTCAATGACATTCAAGTAGCATTGAAATTGGCCCTGTGTAAGTATTTTGGAAAACTTTACTTCTACAAAGGTAAAGGCTTAAATAACCTCAGTAAATGTTGAGCACAAGTTTCACATTTTGAAACTTAAATTAAAAATTAAAACCAGCAGAATGATCAAACAATGACACATAATATCATTAGAAAATATATGTAGCATTGGCCGGGTGCAGTGGCTCACGCCTGTAATCCCAGCACTGTGGGAGGCTGAAGTGGGTGGATCACCTGAGGTCGGGAGTTTGAGACCAGCCTGGCCAACATAGTGAAATCCCATCTCTACTACAAATACAAAAACTAGCTGGGCATGGTAGCAGGTGCCTGTAATCCCAGCTACTTGGGAGGCTGAGGCAAGAGAATTGCTTGAACCCAAGAGGCGGAGGTTGTAGTGAGCTGAGATCATGCCATTGCACTCCAGCCTGGGGGACAAGAGCAAGACTTTGTCTCGAAAAAAAAAAAAAAAAAGTAGCATCCTGGCCGGGTGCAATGGCTCATGCTTCTAATCCCAACACTTTGGGAGGCCATAGAGGGTGGATCACTTGAGGTCAGGAGTTCAAGACCAGCCTAGGCAACATGGTGAAACCCCATCCCTACTAAAAATACAAAAATTAGCCAGGCATGGTGGTGTGTGCCTGTAGTCCCAGCTACTTGGGAGGCTGAGGCAGGAGAGTCGCTTGAACCTGGGAGGCAGAGGTTGCAGTGAGCTGAGATCACACCACTGCACTCCAGCCTGGGTGACAAAACAAGACTGTCTCAGAAAGAAAAAAAAAGAAAAGAGAAAAGAAAAGAAAAGAAGGAAAGGAAGGAAGGAAGGAAGGAAGGAAGGAAGGAAGGAAGGAAGGAAGGAAGGAAGGAAGGAAGGAAGGAACATATATGTAGCATCCATGATCAACTTACTTTGAAGTCATTTTCCCTCTGTTAACTAAGATTATTTAACCAGCCTCCAAAGTAGATGACCTAAGTACTAAAATGTTAGAACCCGAAACCTGGACAGTCCCATAATTTTCAGAAGGACAAAAGGGTCCTTGTGCTTGCCTTACTGCTATGGCTTCCTGAAGTCACTGCCTGGGCAAGGAAAGGATGTCTCATGTGCTGTGCACTTAAAGGATATGGGCGAGTGGCTGTTCATTTCTTCTCTGTAATAAAGAAGTGATAAGAGTTGAACTTAAGTCCTAATATCAGTGGTAGCCTGGACAAGGAAAGATCATAACATGAGAGAAACAGCCTTCACAGCGACCTTTCCTTGAAACTCACATCTGTGCCCCTGCACACAGTGTGCAAGTGTACACACACACACACACACACCCCTGAACTAACTCCAAAACAGAGATAGAGAGATCTGAGCAGAACTAAGTCAGATGCACAGCTCCAGCTGCAGCATGACCTGGAATCAGGCTCATCCAAGTCATAACAGTTTGTTCCAGAAATGAACAAGATTTGACTGTAGCTATTCACGTTCTCTACAGTCTTTCCCTCAGATCCCAAGCTCATTTTGTCCATCAATTTGAGCATCAGTTTTGGAGGTAAAAACGTTGAGAAGCAGGACGGCACTACACGTGCACTCTCGGGACAGCCGTGATTCTGTAGGGAGGGAAAGACACAGAACAACAGTGAACATTATCTGTGCCATGTGGAGGACTGAGGCTTGCTCTACTAATTCCAGATGAGGAATCTAGCAGGTTGACTCTCAGATTTAAACAGTAAACAAAGAGTCAAAAACTTAAATAAAAGAGTAACTGTGACTGGATCAAGGCGACATCTGCCTTGCTAGGCTGATGACAGTGAGAAGCTCCTCCCTACCCATCAGAGATGAACAAATGAGTAAAGGAGAGTGCTGTGAACTGAACTGTATCTCCCCCAAATTCATATGGTGAAGCCCTAACCCCAAATATCATTGTATCTTTGGCAATGGGCCTTTGGGAGGGGTTAGGGTTAGATGAGGCCATGAGGGTAGGCTCCTCATGATGGGGTTGGTAGCCTTATAAGGAAAGAGAGAGGGTTGTCTCTCTCTCCTCCGTGTGAGGACACAATGTGGTGGCTGGCTGCAAGCTAGGAAGGGGTCCTTGCCAGAGAGCAAATCAGCCAGCACCTTGATCTTGGATTCCCAGCTTCCAGAACTGTGAGAAATAAATTTCCATTTTTAAGTCACCCAAACTATGCTATTTTGTTATAGAGACTCAAGAGAATTGATACAAGCAGCAATCACAGAGCTGGGTCTTAACTGAGCCCTATGTGTCTTTTCCTACAGATTTGCAGAGGAATGATTGGAAGCACTGTCACTTTCACGGGACTACACCGTGTGTGTGTGTGTGTGTGTGTGTAAATAGGTGTAATGGCTCTGATCTTAAAAAGGTCAGGACTCCAGCCTAAGCAACATAAGAAGACTCCAGTTCTACAAAAAATTTAAAAATTAGCACAATGGTGCACAGCTGTAGTCCCAGCTGTTCAGGAGGCTGAGGCAGGAGAACCATTTGAGTCCAGCAGGTTGAGGCTGTGGTGAGCTATGATTGCATCACTACACTCCAGCCTGGGTGACAGAGTGAGACACTGTCTCAAAAAAGAAAAAAAAAATAGAGGTTAGGACACGGCAAAGAAGGATGTCAATATGAAGTAAGAGTATTATCCTACCTTCCATTTTCTGTCATTGCAGATGCTGAGACACATACAATAATCACACAGTCCAGCAGGAAATACTTGCGAACTTACAATTATCTTACTAATAGGACATGCTAACCTCACAAAAATTTCCTAGAGGCATTTTTATAGCACATATATTTTCATAGCAGCATTTCCCAGTGGATAACAGTATTGTATAATCAATCTTATTGATACTTTGAAGATAAATGTAACATGGACCATGGGAGTCTATAAGTTACTTTCTCGTTGGAAGCACATCAATCTAGAGAAGGAAAGAGTGTCCCAAAATGTCTGATTAGAGTGTTTTAGACCAGCAATTTTCAAATCAGTTGGTGCAGAATTCCTCACTGCTTCAGGGAAGTGGAGCCCTGGGGTGGGAGGTCAGGGGAACGGCTGCATGCTCCTCCAGCACCGCCCCTCACTCACAGCTGAGCCACTTGTATCTGGTTCACATACTGGACACAAAAATTGTGGGGTTTATGTGTATCTTACATTGTATATACTTTATCTTTTCATGTTACATATTTATATACTTATATCTCTGCTAGAACTCATAAATTGACATAAAATACTATTTATAATAGGACAAAAAACTAAAAGATTGGGGGTACACTGAAACTACTAAATATTGTTGACAGAAATCAAATAAAACAAAAATAAATGGAAGGCCGGGACTGGTGGCTCATGCCTGTAACCCTAACACTTTGGGAGGCTGAGGCAGGCAGATCACTTGAGGCCAGGAGTTCGAGACCAGCCTGGACAATGTGGTGAAACCCAGTCTCTACTAAAAATACAAAAAAAAAAAAAAAAATTATCCAGGCATGGTGGCACACACCTGTAATCCCAGCTACTCAGGAGGATGAGGTGGGAGGATTGCTTGAACCCAAGAGGCAAAGGTTGCTGTGAGCCGAGATTGCATCTCTGCACACTCCAGCCTGGGTGACAGAGCAAGACTCCATCTCAAATAAATAAATAAATGGAAAGATACTATATTAGGGCTCTCCAGAGAAACAGAATATATATATATATTCTAAAAACATATATATTCTGAGAAAGGGAGAGAGAGAGATTTATTATAAGGAATTGACTGGGCCAGGCGTGGTGGCTCATACTTGTAATCTCAGCCCTTTGCCCACAAAAAAGAAAAAATGAAAACAAGGGAAAAAAAAGCTATTGGCCTGTGTGATTCTGGAGGCCAGCCAGTCTGAATATCTGCAGGGTGAGCCAGCAGGAAGGAGAGCTGGGGACTGAGAGCTTCAGGCTGAGGCTGGGAGGCGGAAGACCCAGGAAGAACCAGTGTTTCCGTTTGAGTATGAAGGAAGAAAAACGCCAATGTCGCAGCTCGACGGCAGGCAGGAGGAACCTTCTCTTACTTGAGGAGCCCTTTTGTGACTCTTTTTCCTCTTGGTGTTTCATTGTGGATTCTTTCTATTGCCATGTAGTTAACTTCACTACTACTTATTCTGCGGTGTCTAATCTATTAATCCTATTCGGTTAGGATGAATTCCTGATCCTATCAATTCTACTTTTCATCTCAGACATTGTGGTTTTTACTTCTAGAAGTTCAACTTGAGTCTTTTTTATATTTTCTATGTCACTACTTAACATGTTCAATCTTTCCTATAGCTTCTTAAATGTATCAAATGCAGTTATAACTGTTTTAATGTTCTTGTTTGCTCATTCTATACCTATGTTATTTCTGGGTCAGTTTTGATTATTTTTTTCTCCTCATTGTGGATCTTATTTTCCTATTCCTTTGCATGCTAGGCACTTTTTTTATTACCAACTTGATTGTCAGGTGCTAGACTTTTTGTATTCCTAAAATAATCTTGAGTTTTGGATATAGTTCGTTTCTTTTTATTATTTATTTATTTATTTATTTACTTTGAGACGGAGTCTAGCTCTTTCGCCCAGGCTGGAGTGAAGTGTCACGATCTTGGCTCAATGCAAGCTCCGCCTCCCAGGTTCACGCCATTCTCCTGCCTCAGCCCCCTGAGTAGCTGGGATTACAGGCGCCCACCACCACGCTCAGCTAATTTTTGTATTTTTAGTACTGATGGGGTTTCACTGTGTTGGCCAGGCTGGTCTTGAACTCCTGACCTCCTGATCCGCCTGCCTCAGCCTCCCAAAGTGCTGGGATTATAGGTGTGAGCCACCACGCCCAGCCATAGTTTATTTCTTAAAAACAGTTTCATCCTTTTAGATCTTGCTTTTAAACTTTGCAAAGCAGGACCAGGTCAGCATTTAGTCTCTGGTCAATTTATCCTCATAACAATTTATCCTCATATCCTCACACAGCGGTCTTTGAAGATTAAAAGTTGGGGTTTTCAAGGGAAAAATTATCTTCATGACTGAGGCAACACCCTTCTGTGTGTTCTGCCTGACTGCTGGGGGAACAAACTCTGTCTCAGGTCCCAGGTGACTCTGAGGAGTGGGCTTCAGATCATCCCAGGTGTCTCTTTCCCCAGTCTCAGGTGCTTTTCTCACACTCGTGCTAATCTGTACTGAGCTGGATACTCAATGTGGACGTCTGTAGACCTCCAGAGTTCTTTCTTACTGTGCAGCTGTCTCCTCTCCAGCACTCTGCCCTGCAAAATCCAGCCATCTTGACCTCCCAGATTCCCAGCTCTGCCTCCCAAGTCAGGGAGGCTGTGGGCTCCTCCTGGGTTCTCCCTCCCATGCCACAACCTGGAAACTCCCTGCACGCAGCAAGCTGGGGCAGCTGTGGGACTCAGCTCCCTTGTTTCCCATCTTCATTGCTTGATATCCATGGTTTTATATCTTCTGTCTGGATTTTTGGTTCCTTCAGGTAAGAGAATATATTTGGTCCCTGTTAAAGAAATGTCTGTCCTTATCTGTGCAAGTACCCTACAGCGAAACAAGTGAAAATTATGAACAAGTATTTCATCATGAACTTTTTCATATTGTTGAAGCAACTGCTAATATGATGCAGGAGATTCAAACCCCTACAAAGAGAAAATACGAGGACACAGAAAATATTTGATAAGGAAATAGTGTATTTTTTTTAATGACTGGCAGACCTTGGAAAAGAAGTAGAAGAAAAGAAAATCACAAAAAAAAGCAAATTGGAAGTAACACAAGGGAGACTAAGCATTGCCAAAAACCCAGGCAGAGCCGCAGAAGAGAGAATTAGGAAGGCAGGAGAAAGAAAATGGAAGCAAATAACTAGAAAAAAAAAATCAGAGAGAAACTAACTGCTACGGATGAATGGCAATGGTGGCCCAATTTAGGTATAAGATGAAAACAAAAATAATGAGACAAACTAAATGTTTAAAAATATAACTCAAGAAACTGTTCCAGAACTAGGAGAAGACATAAATCTACCACGTCCGAGAAAAAATTAACACACAGCATTCAACACTGAGGCATATTCCGAAAAGCCTGTATAGCTCACGCCTGTAATCGCAGCACTTTGGGAGGCCATGGCGGGTGGATCACCTGAGGTCAGAAGTTCAAGACCAGACTGGCCAAAATGGCGAAACCCCATCTCTACTGAAAATACAAAAATTAGCTGGGCATGGTGGTGTGTGCCTGTAATCCCAGCTAAACAGAAGGCTGAGGCAGGAGAATAGCTTGAACCCTAGCTAGGAGGCAGTGGTTGCAATGAGCCAAGATCACGCCATTGCACTCCAGCCTGGGCAACAAAGTGAGACTGTCTCAAAAAAAGAAAAGAAGAAGAAAACAAAAAGCCTGTGTATATCAAGGTAAAAAGTTCAAGTCACCCATAAGTAGAGGCAGCAGGGAGTGAATGAGGCTGACGCCAAGGCTCTGCCCATCAATGTTCAATGCTGGAAGACAGTGGAGTAATGTATAAATGTGCTCAAGGAAAGAACAAATAGCCTGAGAACTTTATATACAGCCAAGCTGTCATTCAGGAGCTAAGGTAAAAGATTAAAAAGCCTCAGCTTCCTATTTTCCATAAGTGTGTCTTTAGAAACTACCAAAGAATGAATGTCAGCCAACCAAACATAACAGGAAAAACTATTGCAAAAAAAAAGCCGGTTGTGGTGGCTCACACTTGTAATTCTAGCACTTTGGGAGGCTGAGGGCAGGAGGATCACTTGAGCCCAGGAGTTCGAGACCAGCCTGGGCAACATAGTGAGATCCCATATCTAAAAAAAAAAAATACAAAAATTAGCCAGGTGTGGTGGCACACACCTGTAGTCCCAGCTACTTGGGAGGCTGAGGTGGGAGGATCAGTTGAGCCCAGGAGGTTGAAGCTGCAGTGAGCCATGATCAAGCTACTGCACTTCAGCCTGGGCAACATAGCAAGACCCTGTCTCAATAAAAAGCAGGGGTGGGCTGAGTGTGGTGGCTCACGCCTGTAATGCCAACACTTTGGGAGGCTGAGGAAGGCAGATCATGAGGTCAAGAGATCGAAACCATCCTGGCCAATATGGTGAAACCCCACCTCTACTAAAAATACAAAAATTAGCCAGGCATGGTGGCACGCACCTGTAGTCCCAGCTACTCAGGAGGCTGAGGCAGGAGAATCGCTTGAACCCAGGAGGCAGAGGTTGCAGTGAGCCAAGTTTGCACCACTGCACTCCAGCCTGGCCACAGATCAAGACTCAGTCTCAAAAAATAATAATAATAATAAGCGAGGGTGGCAAGAATAGGACTAACATTAAAACAAATATGATTACAGAATAATACAAATATTATAAATACTGGCAACTAAATATAATAATCAAAAATTGGAAAGGGAAGGGAGAGAAGCTGGCAGCTGACAGCTTTCACATGAGATCCCCCTGCCTGAGGTTAAGTCCTTTCCGGGGGCAGTCCACATGCAACGCTAGTCTGTGCATGGGTCCGAGGGCCCAGTGACCTCCCTGGATCCGCAGCACTCTAAAGGGCCTCCCGAGCTTCAGAGCACCTCAGGGACTGGCCGCAGCTTCTACTGTGACCACCTCACATCTCAACCCTCTTCTAGGGTGCAGAGGCCCTGCCACTTGGGCCACACAACTCAGGAAGCCTATGATATTAGAGGTATCTGCGGTGAGGAAAGACAGCGGGTGGAGCAGTGTCTTAAGGCAGGTCCGCAGGCCTTAAGCAATGCCCTGTTGGCTGGAGCAGACAATTACACATTTTGAGAATGGCTCTTGGTGCACTACTGGCCCTGGGAGACAGAGTGTGCATGATCATAGCCAACCAGGTGGCCGAGCAGCCAGGGCTGCCATGATGGCAGGCTCTGTCAGACCTACCAAGCCACAGGTCCAGTGAGCCCCTCACCTCACCTTGCAGGGAGCAAGCCACTGGGAAGGGAAGGGATGCCCGGGGTCGGGCACAATCCGGACCAGAAGGGGCAGCGAGCCCACAAGCCAGTGCTCTGAACATCACACCACCCCCATCATCACCTCAGTGTCCTCCTCCGGTGTACACCTGTGGCCACACTGGGAAGCAGGAAGTCTCTGGAGCAGCTCTTCATGGAAGAGCAAGGCCCACACAGCTCCAGTGCTGGTCCCTGGCGTGTCATGCACCACAGCCCCACCGAGGACAGCCCTGCGAGGCGGCAGCCCCTGGCCCACACCCACCGTCCCTGAGGCCTGAGGTTGGAACACACAGGGACTTGTGGAAGAGGCAGCAGGCTCGGCTGGCAGGGAGGGGCCTGAAGGAAAACAACGGGAAGCCAGAGACATGGAGGATGAAGGAAGGGGCCACGGCGGCCCTGTGGGAGTGGCACAGAGCGTGGGCACCATGCCCACCACAGAAGAGACACCCAACACCCAGGCAAGCAGAGCAGTTCAGCAGCCAACACCAGCGGGTCTGTCATCAGCCACCTTGGAGCCAGCATGGCAGGCGCATGCAGAGAGTGTCAACAGTGGAAGGAAAGGTGGAGGCCGCAGGGCCACAGCCTGGGCTTCCACTCCCCAAGGTCACTCTTCCAACCACCGCTGTTCAGTGTCCCACCCACATGTGACAGCAACCGACACAGGGCCCTGTACACCACCACTCCAGAGATGGTCAACCAGATCCCTGGGGCACAGAGGGTCCGCTGGAGCCCTTCCCCTGGGAAGGGTGGCTCCACCCTGCCTGGAACAGATATCCCCTTGGGATGGGTCAGCCCTTCCTGCCTCACACCCTGTTCCTAGCAGCAGCCAGGACCACGGCTGTCTGACGGACATAAAGGCCCAGCTCCCTAAATTCGGACGGTTCTGAAAGGCCG
This sequence comes from Chlorocebus sabaeus, assembly GCF_047675955.1. NCBI lineage: Eukaryota > Metazoa > Chordata > Mammalia > Primates > Cercopithecidae > Chlorocebus > Chlorocebus sabaeus. The sequence continues at coordinate 52,230,480 of NC_132911.1, read as the reverse complement.
TCCCTCTGTTGTGACTGCATCACAGCTCACATTCTCCCTCTGCCCATTCCTGATCTTTTTCCTCCCAGGAGTGTTGCTCCCAGGAGCAATTCTCAACAGCCTCCCTGCATGAAAAGCTCCACCTCATAGCCTGCGTCCTGGAGACCGACTTGCAACAGGAGGCCAGGCTAGAGACAGAAAGATCAGACGAGGCCAGTGTGTGTGGGTACCTCTCCACACACCTCACTGTTGGTCTGGACCAGACAGCTAGGCATAGTCTAGTGTTAGGTTCCCAAAGACAAAGCAGTTGATTCTGATCTCTGAGTTTCCATCAAGGGATCCAGGCAGCCGCTCACAGACCTGAAGGTGCATCCAGGGCCTGGATCTCTGGCTTACAGAATCAGGATTCCAAGAGAAAATAAGAAGAATTCTGTTAAACTGGCAAATACACTTAACAACAACAAGGGCCCCATTTGCAGCCACAGGCTGTGATGTAACTTGCATTAAGTAAATAAAAATCATAAAATAAAATGCACCCGGCCAGGCGCGGTGGCTCAAGCCTGTAATCCCAGCACTTTGGGAGGCTGAGATGGGCGGATCATGAGGTCAGGAGATCGAGACCATCCTGGCTAACACAGTGAAACCCTGTCTCTACTAAAAAAACACAAAAAACTAGCCGGGCGAGGTGGCGGGCGCCTGTAGTCCCAGCTACTCGGGAGGCTGAGGCAGGAGAATGGCGTAAACCCGGGAGGCGGAGCTTGCAGTGAGCTGAGATCTGGCCACTGAACTACAGCGTGGGCAACAGAGCGAGACTCCATCTCAAAAAATAAATAAATAAATAAATAATAAAATAAAATACACCCTGTGTGAATTTTAAAACAACCAGAACAGAGGCTGGGCATGGTGGCTCACGCCTATAATCCCAGCACTTTGGGAGGCTGAGACGGGCAGATCACCTGAGGTCAGGAGTTTGAGACCAGCCTGGCTAACATGGTGAAACCCTGTCTCTACTAAAAATTCAAAAAATTAGCTAGGTGTGATGGTGCATGACTGTAGTCCCAGCCACTCGGGAGGTTGAGGTAAGAGAATCGCTTGAACCTGGGAGGTGGAGGTTCCAGCAAGCTGAGATCGCACCACTGCATTCCAGCCTAGCAGACAGAGCAAAACTCTGTCTCAAAAAAAATAAACACTGAACGGCTTGGCTCGAATATGGCAGCAAGGATGAGAACATTAGTCTTCTGACTTTGAAAATGGGTTGTGTCTGGAGGAGAGCGTATTATTAAACTGGATTAAACCACACTAAAATAATGTCTCTGCAGTCAGTTAGGTGATCCCTATCAACAACCTACAGTGAGTTGATCCATAGTGACACAAAGCAAGGTGCTGTTTTTATGGTGCTATTCACAAGGTACTATTCTTAATCCCCGCAAAACATGAAAATAGGCAGTCATACAAATCCTGAAATGACTTAAATATGGCTAATATGGCTCACTAAGAAAACCGCCAACTCTGATAAGTCAAGGAGAAATAGAGATTTAGTTACTGTATCCCCCTTTCCATTCCACTTTCCCTTTCTTTCCTCTTTTTTTTTTTTTTTTGAGATGGACTCCAAGCTGGAGTGCAATGGCATAATCTCGGCCCACCGCAACCTCCATCTCACGGGTTCAAGCAATTCTTCTGCCTCAGCCTCCTGAGTAGCTGGGATTACAGGCACCTGCCATCACGTCCGGCTAATTTTTGTATTTTTGTAGAGACAGGGTTTCACCATGTTGGCCAGGCTGGTCTTGAACTCCTGACCTCAGGTGATCTGCCCACCTCAGCCTCCCAAAGTGCTGGGATTACAGGCATGAGCCACTGTGCCTAGCCTCTTCCCTGTTTTCTCAGAGGTCTCTTTTCCTGCCACAAAAGCCAGAAATTACCAAATAAAAACAAGCCCTTGAAATCATATAAGGTACTTGCAGGGCCTGACACAAAAAGATGATTCTGATATCTGTCTTCCTAGAACTTTAATTTTTATACGTGCCATAGTTATAAACGTCACATTAATCCTAATATCTCTATTCAATTTATCAAATGAGTATAACAAGATATCTAAGCAATTCAATATTGCAAATTTTCTTATAATTTTATCACACTTCATTAAATGACCTTCAATATATTAAAACAAGATAAATCCTATAGATATAAAGACATAGCCAAATCCCTGTTGAGACATAACCAAATAAGGTGGCAAAGGTGGTAAAATCATAATTTAGGGCCCTAGAGAAAATATGGGTTCTAATTCAATACTGGAAATACTAGAAATTCAATCAGAAAGCAGATAACAGCCCTCCTGGCGTTTGGTTTTCTCAACCAATATTCTGATATTAACCAACAGTTTTACGTCCCTGGGTAACTCTGGTACATTCTCTGTTTGCTTGTCTAAGACCAGTCTCTGTTTACAATGGGTATTCCTTTTTTAAAAAACTGCCAGGGGCCAGACACAGTGGCTCATGCCTGTAATCTCAGCACTTCGGGAGGCCAAGGCAGGCAGATCACCTGAGGTCAGGAGTTCTAGACCAGCCTGGCCAACATGGTGAAACCCTGTCTCTACTAAAAATACAAAAATTAGCCAGGTGTGGTGGTGCGTGCCTGTAATCCCAGCTACTCGGGAGACTGAGGCAGGAGAATCACTTGAAACCAGAAGGTGGAGGTTGCAGTGAGTTGAGACGGCGCCACTGCACTCCAGTCTGGGCGGCAGAGCAAGCTTCCATCTCAATCAATCAATCAGTCAATTAATAAAAATAAAACTGCCAGGATCATTTGAGGAAACTCTATCCATAGTTTCTCTGAACATGGTTGCCACATATTGAAATGGCACATAGCATTCCATAAAAAGAAGTATGGGCATGCTCCTCTCACAGGTTTCTGAACCCTCATCCCTGCCTCCCACAGCCAGGCTGGCTCCACCTCGCCCTGTGTCTTCTGCCAACAGACTCAGAACTAGAAGGGAAGGGAGTCATACTCAAGGTAACCTACTTTTTTAAGAGCAACAGAGGAAGACAAAGGGCTTCAGAACTATGTAGGTTTCACTTATGTGTTCACAGCACGATATAAAAAGTGAATCTTCAGGAGAATCAAAAAAGAAAAGCACCTTCATGCTCTAAGGACATGCATTTGGTTTCTGATGAGTCTCTCTAGAGACCTGTGTTTTTATGCACACACTCATCTCACCCAAGCTGGACTCCCTCCATGGACACAGCGCTGAATGCTATGGTCGGCTCTGATTTCTATTGTGTCACATGAAAGGCAATTGCAATAAAACATATATGCACATTTTTACATTTATAAAGTGCCTGATACTAAACAAGTCAGGTATTTGCAAACTTTCAGCTTTTACTTAGCAAAACCAAAAGTAAAACAAACAAATGCCCTGTTTCTCTTAGGAACTGCCTACTGGCAAAACAGTTCTGGTCAAACACAGGAATTTTTGCTCCCAGAAGGCCAAGATAACACACGTGCCTATAAATAGCAAAGAAGCTGTTCTGGAAAGTAATGCATGAAAACGGGCTATGTCAAGCTTCTTTCTCTCTGAGTCTTGCATCAGCCGCAGTGAATTTCCTCAAATGGCTGCCTTGCTGAGCCTGCTTATTTTCAAGTCAGTCTGAAAATAAGTCACCTCCAGCTATTACATTCACTACCAGGTCAGAAGAAACAGATGGGCTTTTTGCAGGTAATCCTTTATCCAGAGCGCTGCGAAGTAACACCATTACTCACCCAGATTAGTACTGTTTTTCTCTGAATCGTAAAGGCTGTTAACCGTAAGAACAGAATAGAAAGCACTATGTTATTCAGATGTTCTTTATTTAGCTTAAGTTTTAGGTGTCTCCACTGCTTCCCAATTCAGCTGGATGGGAAGTGACAACTTACTTGATGAGCTGGTACTTCAGAATTCAGTCAGCTCCAGTTTTAGCAATATTCCACTCCTTTCTTTGCATACTGCCAACCAGGAAAATCAGTCCTGGAAAAACGGAGGAGGCAGAGTAAGATGGTAGAACAGATGGCTCCACCAATCTTCCTTCCCCTGCAGTGACACCAGTTTAACAACCATCTACACACACACACACACACACACACACACACACACAAAACCTTCGTGAGAACCAAAAATCAGGTGGACACTCACAGTAGCTGGTTGTAACTTCTTATCACTGAAACAGGCACTGAGGAGTTAAGAAAAACAGTCCTGAATCGCCAATGCCACCCCTCCCCAACCCCTGGCAGTGGCTGCACGGTGCCCAGAACATCTCTGTGCACTGGGGAGAGGGAGAGCACAGCAATTGTGAGGCCTCGAACCCAATGCTGCCCTGTTATGTCAGAAAAGAAAGCCAGACCAAACTCAGCTGATCCTCACCCAGGAAGGGAGCATTTAAATCAGCCCTGGCCAAAGGGGAAACGCCCATCCCAGCGATCTGAACCTGAGTTCCTACAAGCGTTGCCACCATAAGCTGAAGTGCTCTAGCACCCTACATCAACTAGAAAGGCACTCTAGGTCACAAGGACTGCAACTTCTAGGACAGTCCTAGTGCTCAACTGTGCCCAGAGCCAGAGGACTGGGGTGCACAAGACATACTGAGACACCAGCCAGGGCAGCTAAGGGAGTGCTGGCATCACTCCTCCCTTAAACCCAGGCTACATGGCTCATGGCTCCAAACAAGACCCCTTTCGTATGCTTGAGGAGAGAAGACAGATGAGTGGGGTGGACTTTGTCTTGTATCTTGGATGTCAGCTCAGCCATAGCAGGATAGGGCACTGGGCAGAGTCATGAGGCCCCCTTTCCAGGCTCTAGTGTCTAGATGATATTTCTAGACACACCCTGGGCCAAAAGGAAACCTGCTGCCTTGAAGGGAAGGACCCAGTCCTGGCAAATTCATCACCTGCTAACTGAAGAGCCCTTGAGCCCTGAATAACCAGCACCGACACCCAGGTACTGCATCAGGGCCTTGGCTGAGACTCTGAGACTCAGCACATTCCCAACTGTGGTGGCTATGGGGCAAGATTCCTTCCACTTGAGTAAAGGAGAGGAAAAAGTAAAGGGGATTTTGTCTTGCACCTTAGGTACCAGCTAGGCCACGGGGGAGTAGAGCACCAAGTGAGCTGTTGGGGTCCCTGATTCCAGGACTTTTCTCTTGGACAGCATTTCTGGACCTGCCTTAGGCCAGAGGGGTGCCTACTGCCCTGATGGGTGAGTCCTTGGCCAGACAGCATTCACCACAAGCTGAATGAAGAGCACTTGGGACTCAAGGGAACATTGGCAATAGTCTGACAGTACTCCCCATGGGCCAGTACTCCCCATGGGCCAGCGGTGGTCATGGGGTGAGGTTCTGCTACCTTGGAAAGGGGAAGGAAGAGTGGGAAGGATTGCATCCTGTAGGTTCAGTGCCAGTTCAGCCACAGTACAATAGAACACAAAGTAGACTTCTAAGGTTTTTTAATCTAGTTCCTGGCTCCCAGACAGCACCTTTAGACCAGTCCAGGGCCTGGGAGAACTTGCCACCTTGAAAGGAAGGTCACAGGCCTGGCTGGCTTTGCTACCAGCTAATTGTAGAGTCCCAGGGCCTTGAGAAAACATAAGCAGTAGTCAGGGAGTGGCTACAGCAGGCCTTGAGCAAGACCCAGTTCTGTGCTGGCTTCAGGTCTGACCCACCACGGTCCTAGTGGTGGTGGCCACAGGGGTACTTGTGTCACTCATCCCCAGGTCCATGTAGCTCAGAACCAAGACAGAATTTTCATTTGGGAGAAAGCAAGGGGAAAGAACAACAGTCCCTGCCTGGTAATCCAAGGAATTCTTCCAGATCTTGTCCAAGACCATCAAGGCCATACCTCTACAAGTCTACAAGAACCACAGGGGCTTGGGATGACCCCTAATGCAGATACATCTTAGATAAAAACACTTAAGTCTTTTTGAATGTCTGGAAAGTATTCCCAAGATGGACAGATTCAAACAAGCGCAGACTGAGAAAACTACAATAAATACCTAACTCTTGAATGCCCAGACACAAACAAACATCTACAAGTATCAAGACCATCCAGGAAAACATAACCTCCCCAAATGAACTGAATAAGTCACCAGGGATGAATCCTGGAGAAACAGAGATATGTGACCTTTCAGACAGAGAATTCAAAATAGCTGTCTTCAGAAAACTCTAAGAAATTCAAGATAACACAGAGAAGGAATTCAGAATTCTATCAGATAAACTTAAAGAGACTGAAATAATTTAAAAGAATCAAGCATACTAAAGCATGTATCAGAGTCTTTTAAAAGCAGAACTTATCAAGCAGAAGAATTAGTGAGCTTGAAGACAGGCTATTTGAAAATGCACAGAGAAGGTTGGGCATGGGGGCTCATGCCTATAATCCCAGCACTTTGGGAGGCTGAGGCAGGTGGATCAACTGAGGTCAGGAGTTCAAGACCAGCCTGGCCATCAGGATGAAACCCATCTCTACTAAAAATACAAAAATTAGCTGGGTGTAGTGATGGGTGCCTGTAATCCCAACTACTTAGGAGCCTGAGGCAGGAGAATTGCTTGAACTCAGGAAACGAAGGTTGCAGTGAGCTGAGATCACACCACTACACTCCAGCCTGGGCAACAGAGTGAGACTTCATCTCAAAAAAATAAAAAGAAAATACACAGAGGAGACAAAATAAAAAAAGATTTTTTTTTAATGAAGCACACCTAAAGGATTTAGAAAATAGCCTCAAAAGGTCAAATCTAAGACTTACTGGCCTTAAATAGGAGGTAGAGAAAAAAAATAGGGGTAGAATTTATTCAAAGGAATAAAAACAGAACTTCTCAAACCTAGAGAAAGATATAAATATCCAAGTAAAAGAAAGTTAAAGAACACAAAGCAGATTTAACTGAAAGAAGACAACCTCAAGACATTTAATAAACAAACTCCCAAAGGTCAAGGATAAAGAAAGGACCCTAAAAGCAGGAAAAAAAAAAAACAAAAAAACATACAATGGAGCTCCATTACGTCTGACAGCAGACTTTTCAGTGGAACCCTTACAGGCCAGGAGAGAGTGGCATAACATATTTAAAGTGCTGAAGGAGAAAAACTTTTACCCTAGAATGGTATATCTGGTGAAAATACCCTTCAAACATGAAGGAATAATAAAGATTTTTCCCAGACAGACAAAAGCTGAGAGATTAAAGCTGAGAGATTTCATCAATGCCAGGCCTGTCCTACAGGAAATGCTAAAGGGAGGACTTTGATCAGAAAAAATAAAGGACATTATGAGCAATAAGAAATCATCTGAAGGTTCAAAACTCGCTGGTAATAAGAAGTACTCAGAAAAACACAGAATATTATAATACTGTAACTGTGGTGTTTAAAGTACTCTGAAGTAGAATGACTAAATAATGAACAATCAAAAATAATAACCACAAGAAGAAAAATAATAATAATAATAACTACAACTTTTGAGACATGGACAGTACAATAAAATATAAATAGAAACAACAAAAAGTTTAAAAGTGAGGAGATAAAGTTAAGGCATAGAGTCTGTATTAGTTTTCTTTTTGCTTGTTTCTTTCTTTATGCAAACAGTGTTATCAGTTTAAAATAATAAGTTATAAGATAGTATTTGTAAGCCTCATAGTAACCTCAAATAAAAAAAAAATACAGTGAATACACAAAAAATAAAAAGCAAGAAACTAAATCGTATCACCTGAGAAAATCATCTCCACTAAAAGGAAGACAGAAAAGAAAGGAAAAGAAGAACACAAAACAACCAGAAAATAAATAACAAAATGGCAGGAGTAACTTCTTACATGTCAGTAATAACATTGAAAGCAAAGGGAATAAACTCTCCAATCAAAAGATATAGAGTGAATGAATGGGTAAAAAAGTTAAAAAATTTTTAAAAAAAACACACAATGATCTGTTGCCTACAAGAAACACACTTTACCTATAAAGACACACATAAACTGAAGGGATGGAAAAAGATAAAATTCCATGCCAATGGAAACCAAAAAACAACAGTAGTAGCTGTATTTATATCAGAAAAAAATAGATTTAAAGACAACTATAAGAAGAGACAAAGAAGGTCACTAAATGATAAAAAGATCAATTCAACAAGAGGCTGTAACAATTTTAAATATATATGCACCCAACACTGGAGCACCCAGATATATAAAGCAAATATTAGAGCTAAAGAGAGTCATGGGTCACAATACAATGACTAGAGACTTTAACACCCCACTTTTAGCACTGGACAGATCTTTCAGACAGAAAATCAACAAAGAAACATTGAACTTAATCTGTACTATAAACCAAATGGACCTAATAGATTAATAGATATTTACAGAACATTTCATCCAATGGCTGCAGAATACACTTTTTTTTTTTTTTTTTTTTTTTTAAGATGGAATCTAACTCGATCACCCAGGCTGGACTGCAGGGGCACGATTATCCCGGCCCGCGGGATCGTCGAAGCAGGCCCTGGAGGAGGGAGTGGGAATTTGGGGAACAAGAGACACGAGAAATGGAGACAAGACAGTGCTCTGATCAAGTCTCGTTTAATGGCGGTAATGCAGTGCCTTATATACACTTGGAGAGGAAGGGGTTGGGCCAAGGTGGAAATGATCTCATTTCGGAGGGCGTGGCCAGGCAGGTTTCGGTTTCAACGGTCGGACGTCATGTTGCGCCTGCGCTATAAAGTAACAACTTTCACGTGCGTGGGAAAGATGGGTGAAGAAGAAGCAGGAAGAGCGCCATCTTGTGTGAGGTATTTAATACAGGGGAAAAGGACAAATCTAGGAAGGAGGTGAAAGGTGGAAATGAATAGCGCTCAGGCGTTTAATCGTCAATAATTACTTGCCATGGCCGGGGCGTGCAGCTCCGGACAGGTCCCCCTTTTTATTGTTTTATGACAAGAAAACGACCCCCCGGGGAACTGCGCCTGTCTTAGGTTGGGTCAACTCATCCCCACCTTCTAGGCCCGTCATGGGATAAGGCAGCAGCAAAGGCGGCCCTCCTGTCTTAGGCTCCGGTGGAGATAGTGTCCTCTTACCCGTCATTGACTGTCCAGTTCAGCACACAGGGGAGGTGGTCTTATTAAGGTAAATAAGACTCACCATTTTCAGTCATCTCAAGGCGATGATAATGGACCTGTATAGGTTTGGCCTGGAAGGCCTCGATTTGTTGTCTGACGAATGCCATAAGCTTATTAAGGATTATAGGCCCGAGAGTGAGGAAGAGTAGAAGAGTAAGTAAAGGACCAAGAAATGGCAGGAGATAGGGGAGAAGTCCATCGAGTCCCGTCCACAATGGATTGGCGGCCAGGCCCTTTCTGCGCTTTTCTAGTTCTTCTTGTAAAGTCTTTATCTTATCTCTGACGATTCCGGATTTGTTGGCGTAAAAACAGCACTTTTCCTGTAAAGCCAAACAGATCCCTCCCTGTTCTGCTGTTAATAAATCTAGACCTCTTCTATTTTGGAGAACTACTTCAGCTGATGAGTCTACTTGGTCTTGTAAATCTTGTATAGTACTGGATAAGGTCTGTACATCTGAAATTAATTGGTTGGATAATTTAGTATATTGGGTTAGTGAGACCCCTAGGCCTGTGGCTCCTGTTGTAAAAGCAGTGGTGATTCCTAGTCCAGCCAATAAGGGAATAAATTGTATGGCTCGTTTCGGTCTATAAATAAAATGTTCAATAGTGGGGATGGGGATAGGTTCATCTCCAGGAATGATATCAATGTCGGGGAGAAGAGTGGCCAGAACACAAAGCCCTATCCAATTTGTAGGTAGATAAGTATATGCCATGTTGTTTCCACAGATGAAAACCGAGCCATTTACAGCACACAAAGGGTCGGTGGCATGGATTATGGAGGTACAGTTGTCAAACATAACATAGCCTAGATCAATTTCTTTAGTGCTTTTATACGATGGTGAAAAGAGGCAAAAGGAATTAGAAAACGTCATCGGTTGAACTAAGAGGGGAGAGATAATAGGACAGGAATTATTTACCAAGGATTCATTTGAGTAATTGACATAGGACAACAAAAAGTTAGGTATAGCTAGAGGAATAGGGGGGCCCATTTTAAGACAAAGCCAACAATCGTGGGCTAGGCTTGTATTGGACATTTGAAGTAAATTGTAAGTAGCATTGAGGATATCAAAAGTTTGAGCATCGAGCCTAAAATTATCTCTAATCTCAGGCAGGGCTAAGGGGTGATATTGAAGTTCAGGATATAGAGCTTTATGAATCTTTTCTAATTTTTTTTGGACGGTTTTAATTCTTGCAATATCTAATGGGCCTCCTCCATCAGAAATATGAATGGGAGCAGTAGTGCTCCAACAAACAGGCTTTCCTTTTTGGCCGTTACAAGAAGAGTGTACAAGTTTATTAGTGGATCCTAATACTTGTACATCATTGGTACCTCCAGTTTGTGTTTTTAGTAACGTGGCCGTATAGTATGTTTTATTGCCTGATTTGCATTGTTGATAGGAGGTATAACAGGAACTATGTACAGAAGATTGGAAAGAGCTACAAGGGCATTCTAGGAGCGGCCCGTTAGACGAGGTGTCTCTTGGGGTAGACTTACATTTCCACAACTGGTCTGGCATTAAGTACGCTGTCTTGCCCGAGCAAGTCACCTGGGTGATTCTGTCTGACGGAGGTTCAGATATTTGTCCCCCTCTGCAGTCACAAGGCTGGCCATATTGTTTTCGTAGTAATCCTCTTGCTTTACGAGGGTCACCAAAACCTGCATAGACTGTCACTATGTTATATAGAGCGATTATTCTCCAAAGGAATCTCATGTTAGGCTTCATTTCCTGAAAAACAAAAAGGAAGAAACTTCTCAGGGAGATTTATCTTCCCTGGACTGACAATGGTTATGATTTATTTGTCTTACCAATCTTTCAGGCAGCCATCTGGCTGCATCATTCTTTTGTGAGAAGATGCATACTGAGCCTCTTCCCCAAATTAAAACTGGATCAGGGCCATGCCATGAATTATCAAGTGGATCTTTCCATTTTACCATTGCTAACTGTTTTTGAGATTCAGGATGCCAGAAACAGTCGGCAGCAGATTTTCCATGACTGTCCAAATTTAAAAAATTAAGGATAAACAGGGCATCATTGAGTATGTTTCTGGGGGTACCCTTCACGGGGTACCAGCTCCCCCCTTTTAATTTTGTGATAACAGTTTTTAATGACAGATGGACTCTTTCTACTATACCTTGTCCTTGGGGATTGTAGGGAATGCCTGTGGTATGTTTAATTTGTAGGGTATTGCAGAATTGTAAAAAGGTTTTGGCTATATAACCAGGGCCATTATCTGTTTTAATTTGTTTGGGTATTCCTAAAATAGAAAAGCAGTGTAATAAATGAGCTACAACATGTTTGGTGGCCTCTCCTGTTTGGAGAGTTGCACTAATGAATCCACTATAGGTGTCTATGCATACATGGATATATTTTAGTCGGCCAAATTCTAAGTGGTGAGTAACGTCCATTTGCCAAATTTCGTTGGGGATGAGTCCTCGGGGGTTAATTCCTAAATGAGGAACAGGTAAATACGTTATGCAGTTGGCGCATTGTTTAACTATTTGTCGAGCTTGTTCTCTAGTAAGTTTAAACATGAGTCTTAAGGTTTGGGTGTTTAAATGATGTAAGGCATGTGCTTTTTGTGCTTGTTGTAAATTGTCTGTAGTGACTGTGGCTATGGTTTTTGTTGCCATGTCGGCTGTTGCGTTACCTCGTGTTAAAGGTCCCGGTAATCCTGAATGTGCTCTGATATGCCCAAGAAAAAAGGGAGTAGTCCTTTTTTGAATAAGTTGTTGACATTGTTAAAATAAGTTAGCTGTGTCTGAAATATGTTTAATTTGAGGCACGGTCTCTAAGAGGGGTATTGAATGAGCCAGGTAGGTGCTGTCTGTGTAAATGTTAAGTGGCTGACAAGGAAAAGCTGATAATGCTGCAATTATAGCTTGCAATTCGACTAGCTGAGCTGATGTATAAGTGGTCTGGAATTTAACGACTACATTATTGTAGGTGTAAGCGGCAAGTCCTGTGGAAGATCCATCAGTGAAAATTAGTAATGCGTCATTGAGAGGTTCTTTATTGGTAATATGGGGAAACACAAATGCATGAAGTTTGCAAAATTGAATGAGTTTGTTAGGTGGGTAATGGTTGTCAATTGTGCCAGTGTAAGAAGTGCAAGCAATTGGCCAGGCTTCCGTATTTTGTAACAGCCAATGGATGTGTGATTGAGTGTAGGGCTGTATAATGGTAGAGGGTTCTATTCCAAAGTACTTTCTACTGTTTTCTCTTCCCAAGATAATTAGATCAGCTATGGCATCACAATAAGGCAACAAAACCTTTTTAGGGGAGGAGGGCAGGTGTACCCACATAATGGGATTGCTCTGCCAGAATAAGCCAGTAGGGGTTATTGTTGTGTTAAAAATAATGAATATTAATGGCTGAGAATAATCAATACTGGTAACAAATTGTGTTGCAATGGCATATTCCACCTGTTGGAGTGCTATTAATGCTTCTTTAGTAATGGACCTGGGGGATTTTGGATTAGAGTCTCCTTTTAATATATCGAAAAGAGGTTTTAACTCTCCTGTAGTGAGTTTTAAGTATGGCCGAAGCCAATTTATGTCTCCCAGTAATTTTTGGAAATCATTTAAAGTTTTTAAATGATCACGACGTATAACGGCCTTTTGATTGATTTTAGGTCCATTAATTTGAAAACCAAGATAGGTGTATGGATCTTGTAATTGTACCTTTTCTGGGGCTATTTGTAGTCCGACTGCTGTTAACTCTTGTTTGAGTTGGGCAAAGCACTGTAAGACTTGTTCGCCAATTTCTCCTGCTATTAAAATATCATCCATATAGTGTATAATATACATTTGTGTCCATGTTTTTCTGACTGGCTCTATAGCAGCAGCTACATATTTTTGACACAAGGTAGGACTATTGGCCATACCCTGAGGTAAGACTTTCCATTGATAGCGCTTCATTGGTTGTTTAAAATTTGTAGATGGAAGACTAAAGGCAAATCTTTTTTGGTCAGCAGGGTGAAGGGGAATTGTAAAAAAGCAGTCTTTAAGGTCAATAATGATTTTAAAATATTTTTGAGGAATCGCAACTGGTGAAGGCAATCCTGGTTGTAAGGCACCCATAAGGATCATAATGATATTTACCGCTCTTAAATCTTGTAAGAGTCTCCATTTGCCAGACTTCTTTTTAATAACAAAAATAGGTGTATTCCAAGGAGAATTACTTTCCGCAATATGTCCCGCTATCAGTTGTTCCTGCACTAACTGTTGGGCAGCACTTAGTTTACCATTGAGTAAAGGCCACTGATCAACCCAAATGGGCTCATCTGACTTCCAAGTAATGGGGTCAGCGCACCTTTGGGGTGCAGGTATGTCAGTGGCCTGAGCTAAAAATTTCCAAACCCCTTTTTATCAAGTTGTCCTGAAACCAGTATAGGCTGTGGAATACCGTTTTCTCCTTTTCCAAGACCTTTACCAGGGGTGTATCCTTGAGTTAACATTTGTGCAGTAACTATATCATTTGGACTACACATTATAATTTTCATTTGAGAGAGCAGATCTCGCCCCCAAAGGTTAACAGGTAGGTAAGGGATGACAAATGGCTTAATAAGGCCTGAATTGTTTTCTTTATCTGTCCATGTTAGGTACTTAGAACTTTGTTTAGGATTACTGCTTTGTCCAATTCCTCTCAAGTGAGTTAAAGTCTCTGTAGTAGGCCAATGAGAGGGCCAATCTTCCTGTTTAATGATAGTTACATCAGCCCCTGTGTCTATTAGTCCAGTGAATGCCTTCCCGTCTAACCATAAGGTTAGAGAGGGTTTTTGATTTGTAATTGGTTGTACCCAATATATGTCTGATGATCCGAAACCTTTTATATTTCTATTAGAGTGTTGGATATTATTATTTGTTTTGACCAAAGGTAGCAGGATTAACTGAGCTATTCTAACTCCTTGAGGGACAGTAATAATACTATCAATAGCTCTGGCCATAATTTTAATTTCTCCTTCATAATCATTATCGATAACTCCAGGGAGGACTTGTAAGCCTCTCATGGTGACACTACTTCTTCCCAAAAGCAGCCCAAGAGTGTTAGGTGGTAAAGGTCCATATATTCCAGTATTTAAGGTCTGTGGTCCCATTTCAGGTGTTAGTACTGTGTGGGAGGTGGAACTGAGGTCCAGTCCTGCACTTCCTGGGGTTGCTCTACTAAGTTTTGAAATGGATGGCTGCTGCTGGCTGGAACAAAGCTGACTGCCCCATATGCTTGTTTCGGGGCCTGAGGCTGGCCCCTCATCCCGTTTCCCTGCCTAGGGGATAAAGGATTTCCTTGACTGTCAGTTTTAGATTTACATTCGCTTGCCCAGTGCCTTCCTCTTTTACACCTTGGGCAAAGGCCTGGAATTTTTGCTTCTGGATTTTTATTTTGGTTTTCATGGCAATCTTTTGCAAAGTGTCCCCTTTTACCGCATCTAAAACATCCCCCTTTATCTCTACCTTTGTTAATGAGGAAGTCTCTTACTGTTTGGCCGCTAAAAGCGGTGGCCATTGCTAGGCCTTGTTGATATGAGGGCCCAATATCTGAACAAAGGCGAATGTATCCTGTTAAATCTGTTTTCTTTCGATAAGGTCTGATTGCCGCTTGGCAGGCGGGGTTAGCGTTTTCATAAGCTAACTGTTTAACATAATCTACACCCGTTTCTGCATTTCCAAAGATTCTACCTGCCGTGGTCATAAGTCTATGCACAAAGTCTGAAAATGGCTCATCGGGTCCTTGTTTAACCGCTGTGAGCGAGGCCCCTGGATCTCCTTTAATGGGAAGTTTTCTCCAGGCTTTTGTAGCAGCAGCCTGGATTTGTGAGAACAGTCCAGGATCATATTGCATTTGGGCCTGAGTGTCTGCATAATTACCTAAACCAGTTAACATATCAAAATCCCAACCGTTTCCTGCCTGTTGATTTCTTTTAGCCGTGTCTCTACAATTTTCAAAGAACTCTGACTTCCAAATTAAATGGTCTCCCCCAGAAAGGACTGCCCTAACTAAGGTATTCCAGTCTGTAGGAGTGAGCCAATTCTCAGCTACAGATTCCACTATAGCAAGAGTATATGGAGCAGTAGCCCCATACTGAGAGGCAGCAGTCTTTAACTCTTTTATAATAGTAAAGTCAAATCCAGTATGATGCCTCCAAGCCTGTCCCCGTTCATCTATGGTTTCAGTGACCGGAAAAACGTCTTTGGGGGAGGAGTCTTCTCTATGTCGGCTAGCAACTAACCCCCCTTTTGGAACATGTTGTCCAGGCCGCTGAGGTGGGCGCAAGGAACCCTCCATAGCGTCTGAGTTGGGTATCTTTTCATTTCCTGTCTTTAGCTTTTGGAGCCTAATTATCAATGATTGATGTAACTCTTCAAGTTTAATTTGTTCCTCTAGTTGAGCAATTTTTTGTTTTAATTCTTCTTTGGGATCTATTGCTGCCATAACAATGGGCGCAGAAGCCTCATTATGTGTCTTATTATATGGGGGCGGGTATGAAGTAAAGGGAGGCAAATCAGGGTTGTGATATTTAGCCGCCTCTTCCTCTAAATCATCCCAATTTATGTCTGATTGATTAGGCTTATTAATTTCCTCCTCTTTTTGAAGCATCTGTAAAATTGGGTATTTTTTTGGTTTGTTTTCGTGTGGCATTTCTTTATCTGTTACAGAAGGAGACTTGATTTCCTCATGATCACTTTCGAGGGAAATGAGATCCTCCTCCGTATCTTGCGGAGGCTTTGTAAGGTTAGAGCGGGAGCTAACCTTTAAAATATGCTCTGTCTGAGCGACCGCAGCCATGACTTGTGGATCGGCCTCCTTCTTATCTATTAAATCTCTAATGAGGTTCCAATAAGAGAAGCAGTCACAGGAATTTTTTCTGGCCCAAAAGTATTATAATAGTCCTGAAGACAATCCCCTACTCTACGCCATCTTTTAATATCAATAGTTCCTTCCTGTGGGAACCAAGGGCAAGTATCTTTTACAAAATCAAAAAATTTAAACAAATCATTACCTTTAACCTTTACTCCTCGTATCTTTAAAGCCTCTTTTAATTGTCCTACATAGATCTGATGTTGGCTTAATTCTTGTCCCATTTCGGACGCGTCACTTACCTTCGATTCTGACGCGGCAGGTTCCCGCGGTGATCGGAAGAGTTCACTTTCTTTTGTCTTCGTTAGCGGTCGACCGTCCTTTGGCGTCCTCTTCCTCACGGAGTCCCTCATTTCCAGGTCCCTGTTCGGGCGCCACGTATCCCGGCCCATGGGATCGTCGAAGCAGGCCCTGGAGGAGGGAGTGGGAATTTGGGGAACAAGAGACACGAGAAATGGAGACAAGACAGTGCTCTGATCAAGTCTCGTTTAATGGCGGTAATGCAGTGCCTTATATACACTTGGAGAGGAAGGGGTTGGGCCAAGGTGGAAATGATCTCATTTCGGAGGGCGTGGCCAGGCAGGTTTCGGTTTCAACGGTGGACGTCATGTTGCGCCTGCGCTATAAAGTAACAACTTTCGCGCGCGCGGGAAAGATGGGTGAAGAAGAAGCAGGAAGAGCGCCATCTTGTGTGAGGTATTTAATACAGGGGAAAAGGACAAATGTAGGAAGGAGGTGAGAGGTGGAAATGAATAGCGCTCAGGCGTTTAATCGTCAATAATTACTTGCCATGGCCGGGGCGCGCAGCTCCAGACACACGATGACACGATCTTGGCTCACTGTAACCTTTGCCTCCCAGGTTCAAGCAGTTCTCGTTACTCAGCCTCCCAAGTAGCTGGAATTACAGGAGTGCACCACAATGCCCAGACAAATTTTCTATTTTTAGTAGAGACTAGGTTTCACCATGTTGCCCAAGCTGGTCTCAAACTCCTAAGCTCAAGTGATCTGCTGGCCTTGGCTTCCCAAAGTGCTGGGATTACAGGCATGAGCCACCACACCTGGGCCAGAATACACATTGTTTTCTTCAGCACATACATCATTCTCAAAAATAGACCAGATGTTAGGTCACAAAACAAGTCTAAAAGCATTCAAAAAAAAATGAAATAATATCAAGCATCTTCTCTGACCACAATGGAATAAAATTAGAAAAATGACAAGAAGAATTTTGGAAACTATACAAATACATGGCAATTAAACAATATGCTCCTGAATGACCAGTAAGTCAATGAAGAAATTAAGAAGGAAATTGAAAAATTTCTGGCAACAAATGATAACCAAAACACAGCATACCAAAATCTTAGTACTGTAAAAGCAGGACTAACAGGAAAGTTGATAGCTATAAGTGCCTCTATCAAAAAAGAAGAAAAACTTCAAAGAAACAATCAAAGGATACATCTTAAATTAGAAAAGCAAGAGCAAACTGAACCCAAAATTAGTAGAAAAAAGAAATAATAAATATCAAAGAATAAATAAATGAAATTGAAATGAAGAAAACAATTCAAAAGATCAATGAAACAAAAAGTTGGCTTTTGTGGGAAGTTAAACAAAATTGGCAAACCATTAGCCAGACTAAGAAAAAAGAGAGAAGATCCAAACAAATAAATTCACAGATGAATGATGATACATTAACAGCGGAAATGATACATTAACAGCTGATACCACAGAAATTCAAAGGATCATTAGTAGCTACCATGAGCAACTATATCCCAATAAATTGGAAAATCTAGAAGAAATGGACAAATTCCTAGACACTTACAACCTACCAAGACTGAACCATGAAGAAAACCACAATCTGAACAGACCAGTAACAAATAACAAGATCAAAGCCATAAAAAAAGTCTCCCGCTAAAGAAAAGTCTGGCACTTTGGGAGGCTGAGGCAGGCAGATCACCTGACGTCAGGAGTTCAAGACCAGCCTGGTCAACATGGTGAAACCCCATCTCTATTAAAAATACAAAAACTAGGCCAGGCGCAGTGGCTCAAGCCTGTAATCCCAGCACTTTGGGAGGCCGAGAGGGGTGGATCACGAGGTCAACAGATCGAGACCATCCTGGCGAACACGGTGAAACCCCGTCTCTACTAAAAATTACAAAAAACTAGCCAGGCAAGGTGGCGGGTGCCTGTAGTCCCAGCTACTCGGGAGGCTGAGGCAGGAGAATGGCGTAAACCCGGGAGGCGGAGCTTGCAGTGAGCCGAGATCCTGCTACTGCACTCCAGCCTAGGACAGAGCGAGACTCTGTCTCAAAAAAAAAAAAAAAAAAAAAAAAACAGCTGGGAGTGGTGGCGCACACCTGTGGTCCCAGCTACTTGGGAGGCTAAAGCAGCAGAATTGCTTGAACCCAGGAGGTAGAGGTTGCAGTGAGCTGAGATTGTGCCACTGCACTCCAGCCTGGCGCTGGATGACAGAGCGAGACTCATCTCAAAAAAAAAAAAAGAAAAGAAAAGAAAAGAAAAAGAAAAGCCCAGAACCCAATGGCTTCACTGCTGAATTCTACCAAACATTTAAAGAACTAATACCAACCCTACTCAAACTATTCCAAAAAATAGAGGAGGAGGGAATCCTTCCAAACTCATTCTATAAGGCCAGTATTACCCTGATAACAAAACCAGATAAAGGCACATTAAAAAAGAAAGAAAGGAAGAAAGAAAACTACAGGTCAATATATCTGATGAATATTGTTGCAAAAATCCTCAACAAAATACAAGCAAACTGAATTCAACAATACATTAGAAAGATCATTCACCATGACCAATGGGATTTATCTCTGGGATGCAAGAATGGTTCAACATACACAAACCAGTCAATATGATACATCATATCAACAGAATGAAAAACGAAAACCATATGATTTAAAAAAAAGAAAACCGGCTGGGCACGGTGGCTCACACCTGTAATCCCAGGACTTTGGGAGGCCAAGGCAGGCGGATCACAACATCAGGAGATCAAGACCATCCTGGCTAACACGGTGAAAACCCATCTCTACCAAAAATACAAAAAATTAGCTGGGCATGGTGGTGGGCGCCTGTAGTCCCAGCTACTCGGGAGGCTGAGGCGAGAGAATGGCATGAACCCGGGAGGTGGAGCTTGCAGTGAACCAAGATTGTGCCACTGCACTCCAGCCTGGGCAACAGAGCAAGACTTTGTCTCAAAAAAAAAAAAAAGAAAAAAAAAAAAAAAGAGAAAATCATATGATCATTTCAATTGATGATGAGAAAGCATTTGATAAAATTCAACATCCCTTCACGATTAAAAACTCAAAAATGGGATATAAAAGGAACATATCTCAACATATTAAAAGCCATATAAAACAGACCCACAGCTAGTATCATATTGCATGGGGAAAAACTAAAAGCCTTTCCTCTGAGATCTGGAACATGACAAGGATATCACTTTTACCATTGTTATTCAAGAGAGTACTGGAAGTCCTAGCTAGAACAATCAGAAAAGAGAAAGAAATAAAGGGCATCCAAATCAGAAAAGAAAAAGTCAAATTATCTTTGTTTGCAGATGATATGATCTTATATTTGGAAAAACCTGAAGACTCCACAAAAAAACTATTAGAACTGATAAATTCAGTAAATTTGCAGGATACAAAATCAGTAGCATTTCTACATGCCAACAGTGAACAATCTAAAAAAGAAATTTAAAAAGTAATCAACGTAAAATAGTCACAAATAAAATTAAATACCTAGGAATTAACTAAAGTAATAAAAGATTGCTATAATGAAAATTATAAAATGCTGATGAAAGAAATTGAAGAGGACGCCAAAGAAATGAAAAAATATTCCATGTTCATGAATTGGAAGGATCAATATTGTTAAAATATCCATACTACCCAAAGCAATCCACAGATTCAATGCAATCCCTATCAAAATACCAATGACATTCTTCACAGAAATAGAAAAAAAAGAACCCTATAGTTTATATGGAACCACAAAAGACTCAGAATAGCCAAGGCTATCCTAAGCAAAAAGAACAAAACTGGAGGAATCACAGTACCTGACTTCAAATCATACTACAGAGCTATAATAACCAAAACAACGAGGTACTGGCATAAAAACATTCACATAGGCCAATGGAACTGAATATAAAACTCAGAAACAAATTCACACATGTACAGTGAACTCATTTTCAACAAAGGAGCCAAGAACATACACTGAGGAAAAGACAGCTTCTTCAATAAATGGTGCTGGGAAAACAAGATATTCATATGCAGAAGAATGAAAGTAGACCTCTATCTCTCACCATATTAAAAAAAAAAAAAATCAAATGGATTCAAGACTTAAATCTAAAACCTTAAACTATGAAACTACTACAAGAAGACAACAGAGAAACTCTTCAGGACATTGGTCTGGGCAAAAATTTCTCCACAAGCACAGGCAACCAAAGCAAAAATGGACAAACAGGATCACATAAAGTTTAAAAGCTTCTGCACAGCAAAGGAAACTATCAACAAAGTGAAGAGACAACCCACAGTATGGGAGAAAATATTTGCAAACTACCCATCTGACAAGGGATTAATAACCAGAATTTATAAGGAGCTCAAACAACTCTATAGGAAAAAATCTAATAATCCAATTTAAAATGGCCCAAATATTTGAAATAGCCATTTCTCAAAAGAAGACATACAAATCCTTGCGCAGTGGCTCGTGCCTGTAATCCCAACACTTTGGGAGGCCGAGATGGGAGGATCACTTGAGCCCAGGAGTTCAAGGCCAGCCTGGGCAACATGGAGAAACCCTGTCTCTACAAAAAATACAAAAATCTGCCAGGCATGACGGCATGTGCCTATAGTCCCAGCTACTCAGGGAGCTGAGGTGGGAGGACTGCTTCAACCTGAGAAGTGGAGACTGCAGTGAGTCAAGATTATGCTAGTGTACTCCAGCCTGGGTAACACAGTGAGACTCTGTCTTTAAAACCTACAAGCAAATGGCAAACAGGCATATCGAAAGGTGCTCAACATCACTGATCATCAGAGAACAGAGAAATGCAAATCAAAACCACAATGAGTTATCATTTCACCCTATTTAAAATGGCTTTTATCCAAAAGACAGGCAATAACCAATGCTGGTGAGGATGTGGAGAAAAGGGAACCTTCATACGCTGTTGGTGGGAATGTAAATTAGTAAAACTACTATGGAGAACAGTTTGGAAGTCCCTCAAAAAGCTGAAGAGAGAGCTACCATATGATCCAGCAATCCTACTGCTGGGTAGATACCCAAAAGAAAGAAAATCAGTATATCAAAGAGATTTCTGCACTCCCATGTTTGTTGCAGCACTGTTCACAATAACTAAGATTTGGAAGCATCCTAAGTGTCCATCAACAGATGAATGGATAAAGAAAATGTGGTACATGTACACAATGAAATACTATTCAGCCATAAAAAAAAGAAAAAAGATGAGATCCTGTAAACTGCCACAACATGAATGGAAATGGAGGTCATTAAGCTATTGAAATAAGCCAGGCACAGAAAGACAAACATCTCATGTTCTCACTTATTTGTGGGATCTAAAAATCAAAACAATTGCCTGAGGTCAGGAATCCGAGACTAGCCTGGCCAACATGGTTAAACCCCATCCCTACTAAAAATACAAAAATCAGTCAGTCATGGTGGTGTGCGCCTGTAGTCCCAGCTACTGGGGAGGCTGAGGCAGGAGAATTGCTTGAACCCGGGAGGTGGAGGCTTCAGTGAGCTGAGATTGCACCACTGCACCCCAGCCTGGGCGACAGAGTGAGACGTTGTCTCAGAAAAAAAAAAAAAAACAATAATAATAATCACATACTCTTTGAAAATAAAAAAAGGCAGTACATATTCAAGACAGTAGGAAATAAAGTCATACTCAAAGGAAAACTTGTAACAATGATTTCATGAAAAACAAGAGTGAAAATAAATTAACTCATCTTCCACTACAAGAAAGTGGTAATAAAAATAGTAGCTAACATGCATGGAGGGTTCGTATGTTCTAAGCGTTTCATGTGTATTACTTCGTTTAATTCTCATGCCACACTACAACACAGGCATGATTATATTGTCATTTTACTGATGAGGGCACTGAGGCTCAGTGTCTACTAAACATACTGGTACAACAAACTGAGAGGAAGCTTCCACAGCCCAAGCTGTTAACACTGAACTGTCTATGACTCTAATAAAAACAGCAAAACAAAGCCAGAGCAAGCAGAGAGCAGATAATACAGAAAAAAACAGAAGTGAATGAAATGGAAAATATAATTTTCAAGAAATACAGAAAGAACCAAAATATATTTGACAAGTAGTATAAATACTAAAGAAAACGATAACCTCAGAAGTTTAAGGTTAATTCCCAAATAGGTGATATATTCTGAATGCTCTAAGGGAGAATTATACCAGAGCTTTAAGGAGCCTATTATTATTATAAACTGTCCAACAGAGCAGAACTTGTTGGGAAGCTTCTAAATTCATTATATTACTACCACAAATCCTAGTATAACCCTGATAACCAAATTATACTATAACAGAACAATTAAGAAAAACTCAAAAATGCCAAAAAATCAACAGGTAAATGTCCCTATGAATAAAACTGCAAATATTTATAAAAAGTAGCATACAATGGCTGGGCACGGTGGCTCAAGCCTGTAATCCCAGCACTTTGGGAGGCCGAGACGGGCGGATCACGAGGTCAGGAGATCGAGACCATCCTGGCTAACACGGTGAAACCCCGTCTCTACTAAAAATACAAAAAACTAGCCGGGCGTAGTGGCGGGCGCCTGTAGTCCCAGCTACTCAGGAGGCTGAGGCAGGAGAATGGCGTAAACCCAGGAGACGGAGCTTGCAGTGAGCTGAGATCCGGCCACTGCACTCCACCCTGGGCGACAGAGCAAGACTCCGTCTCAAAAAAAAAAAAAAAAAAAAGTAGCATACAAAAGCCATCAATATATTAAAATTATTACAGTACAGCAGTAATGCATGAGAAATTTATCATTACTACATTTAGCAATATAACTCGCCTTATTAATAAATATTGCTTTCTAGGCTGGGCACAGTGGCTCATGCCTGTAATCCCAGCACTTTAGGAGGCTGAGGCAGGCAGATCACCTGAGGTCAGAAGTTCAAGACCAACTTAGCCAACATGGTGAAACCCCATCTCTACTAAAAATACAAAAATTAGCCAGGCATGGTGGCGGGTGCCTGTAATCCCAGCTACTTGGGAGGCTGAGGCAGGAGAATCGCTTCTTTGAAAAATATACAGAAAGAGTTCATACATAAGATGAATACCTAAACAGAAAAAACAAACAAGGAGTAAATAGCAAGGGAAATACCAAAGAATAAGCTTATTAGAAGATGACCAGGCAGGGCATGGTGGCTCCCACCTGTAATCCCAGAACTTTGGGAGGCCATGGCAGGAGGATCACTTGAGACCAGGAGTTTCAGATTAGCCTGGGCAACATAGCAAGTCCCCATGTATACAAAAAAAAAAAAAAAAATGAGCCAGGTGCAGGGGTGCATGCCTGTAGTCCCAGCTACTCGGGAGGCTGAGGTAGGAGGATGACTTGAGACCAGGAGTTCCAGGCTGCAGTGAGCTCTGATTATACCATTGCACTACAGCCTGGATGACAGATTGAGACCTTGTCTCAATCTGTATGCTTGAGGAAATGGATTATGTTGTCTACTCTTGGTTCAGCCTTTGAAAAGAAAATTCGGCAGCTTTCTCTTAAATTTTTGGGTTTGCCATTTCTAGGGAATGATCCTACAGAAACACACATTTATAAGAGTATGTACAAAAGCTGTTCACTGCAGAATTATTAAGAAAAAAATTAGATATTCATCAATAGCAGTTTATTAACCTGATACACCCATAGCATGGAATGCTGTGAGCAATGAAAAAGAATAAGGTAATTTATATGTATAAACATGGAAAGATCTCCAAGACAATGTAAAAAACAACAAAAACATGTGCAGAATATATAGTCAATATGGTACCACTTAAGTAAAAACACACAAACTCACAAACTCTGTTTCTAACCTTACATAAATATGTATGTAAATATATAGAAACCAATCTGAAATAACAAAGGCAGAATTGTTAAAGGTGGTTATTTTGGGAGAGAAATGGAATTAACAAGGGAGAGGAGGTTGATGTAGGAATAGGGGCTTGCATTTTAACATTTTTCTTAAAAATAAGCAAATATTATCTCATATATATATATACACACACACATATATATATATATAATTTAGCAAAATGAGAAAGTCCTAGAAATATGCAGACATTTAAAAAACACTATTGGCAAAATAAAGGCTCAAACCAAAAGAGTGACAGACCAATTTTTGGTTCAAATAGTGGTTCTCAACCTAGGTGCCATAAAGTGAAGACTATGAATTTTATAGCATATTAAAATTAAGACATATGGCAAATGACTGGGGGAAATTATCCTCAATACATATGACAGATAGCAGCTAATTTCCTTAGGAAGGGATGGTCACAAAACAGTGAGGGGGACAAATGAACAACTGAAAAATGGGTGAACAGCCAGGCATGGTGATGTGCACCTGTGGTCCCAGCTACTCAAGAGGCCAATGCAGGAGGATTGCTTGAGCCCAGAAATTGGAGGCTTCAGTGACCTATGACTGTGCCACTGCGCTTCAGCCTGGGTGGCACAGAGACCTTGTTTCTAAAAAAAAAGTTTTTAATTAAAAATTTAGGCCAGGTGAGGTGGCTCATGCCTGTAATCCCAGCACTTTGGGAGGCCGAGGCAGGCAGATCACCTGAGGTCAGGAGTTCAAGGCCATCCTGACCAGCATGGAGAAATCCTACCTCTACTAAAAATACAAAATTAGCCGGGCGTGGTGGCGCATGCCTGTAATCCCAGCTACTCAGGAAGCTGAGGCAGGAGAATCGCTTGACCCAGGAGGCAGAGGTTGCAGTGAGCCAAGATCACACCATTGCACTCCAGCCTGGGCAACAAGAGTGAAACTCTGTCTCAAAAAAAAAAAAAAATTATAAATCAAAAAATGAGTGAAATATTTGAGACGGCTATGAACAGATAAATGACAAAAAGTTATCAACTATGATCACCTTTATTTTTAGCAATGAAATTACAACCGGCTGGGTGCAGTGGCTCATGCCTGTAATCCCAGCACTTTGGGAGGTCGAGATGAGTGGATCACCTGAGGTCAGGAGTTCAAAATCAGCCTGGCCAACATGGTGAAACCCTGTCTCTACTAAAAATACAAAAATTAGGCAGGCATGGTGGCATGCACCTGTAATCCCAGCTACTCGGGAGACTGAGGCAGGAAAATTGCTTGAACCTGGGAGGCAGAGGTTGCAGTGAGCTGAGATCATGCCACTGCACTTCAGCCTGGGGAACAGAGTGTGACTCTGTCTCAAAACAAAAAAAAGAAAGAAAGGAAAGAAAAAGGGAGAAAGAAAGAAAGAAAGAAAGAAAGAAAAAAAGAAAAGAAAGAAAGAAAGAAAGAAAGAAAGAAGAAGAAAGAAGAAGAAAGAAAGAAAGAAAGAAAGAAAGAAAGAAAGAAAGAGAAAGAAAGAAAGAAAGAAAGAAAGAAAGAAAGAAAGAAAGAAAGAAAGAGAAAGAAAGAAAGAAAGAAAGAAGAAGAAGAAGGAAGGAAGGAAGGAAGGAAGGAAGGAAGGAAGGAAGGAAGGAAGGAAGGAAGGAAGGGGAAGGAAGAAAGGAAGGAAGGAAGGAAGGAAGGAAGAAAGGAAGGAAGGAAGGAAGGAGAAGGAAGGAGAAGGAAGGAAGAAAGGAAGGAAGAAAGGAAGGAAGGAGAGAAAGAAAGAAAGAAAGAAAGAAAGAAAGAAAGAAAGAAAGAAAGGAAGGAAGGAAGGAAGGAAGGAGAAGGAAGGAGAAGGAAGGAAGAAAGGAAGGAAGAAAGGAAGGAAGGAGAGAAAGAAAGAAAGAAAAGGAAAGAAAGAAAGAAAGAAAGAAAGAAAGAAAGAAAGAGAAGAAGAAAGAAAGAGAGAGAGGCCGGGCGCGGTGGCTCAAGCCTGTAATCCCAGCACTTTGGGAGGCCGAGACGGGCGGATCACGAGGTCAGGAGATCGAGACCATCCTGGCTAACACGGTGAAACTCCGTCTCTACTAAAAATACAAAAAACTAGCCAGGCGAGGTGGCGGGCGCCTGTAGTCCCAGCTACTCCGGAGGCTGAGGCAGGAGAATGGCATAAACCTGGGAGGCGGAGCTGGAGCAAGACTCCGTCCTCAAAAAAAAAAAAAAAAAAAAAAAAGAAAGAAAGAAGAAAGAAGAGAAAGAGAGAAAAAAAAAAAAAAAAAAGAGAAGAAAAAAGAAAGAAAAAAAAGAAAGAAAGAAAGAAAAAGAAAGAAGGAAAGAAAGAAAAAGAAAGAAAGAAGACAAGAGAGAAAGAGAGAGAGAGAGAAAGAAAGAAAGAAAGAAAAGAAAAGAAAAGAAAAGAAAGGGAGAGAAGGAGGGAGGGAGGAAGGGAGGAAGGAGAAAAGAAAGAAAGAAAGAAAGAAAGAAAGAAAGAAAGAAAGAAAGAAAGAAAGAAAGAAAGAAAGAAAGAAAGAAAGAAAGAAAGAAAGAAAGGAAGGAAGGAAGGAAGGAAGGAAGGAAGGAAGGAAGGAAATTAAAACCAACATCTTTTTTACCTATCAAGTTGACAAAGATGATACATTTTTATTATAAGTCCAGTGATCCTCAATATGTGAGAAAATAGACCCTTTTACATTATAGGCTGAGTGGAAAAAAACAAAAACTTTTTCCTCTGCTCTCACACCACAGTAATCAACACAGAAGACTCTATGACCACACGTGGGGATTTCTCTCCATCAAACAAGCACACAATCAATTCTTCGGTGGACACCACCTGGGTGTCCTCCAATTCAACTGGAACACTATCTACCTGGACATAGCATCAGATCCCAGAGGCCCACAAGACTGGCCTCTACTTCTAACGACAATGGCAAGCACCAGTTTTTTTTTACCTGTGCTTCTGACAGACTAGCTATAAACCAGGTTTCCACCACCCCCTCTTTGAATTCCATTAATCTGTCTAGAGCAGCTCACAGCACTCAGGGAAACACTTACATTTACCAGTTTATTATGAAGGATATTGCAAAAAGTACAGATAAAGAGATGCATAGGGCCAGGTATGGGGGGAGCCAAGCACATCTTCCAGGAAGTTCTAACCAGAAGGTCTCTAAATCCAGTCCTTTTGGGGTTTTTATGGAGGCTTCATTACATAGGCATGATGGATTAAACCATAGGCTATTGGTGATCAACTCAACCTTCAGCTTCTCTGCCCTCCATGGAAATTGGGTTTGGAGCCGAAAATCTCACCCCTCTAATGTTGCCTTGCTCTTTCCTGTGAGCAGCCCCATCCTGGAGCTACCTAGGGGCTGCCAGCCACCAGTCAGCTCATTAGCACGTATCCAAAAAAAGACATCACTTTAAAGATTGCTAGGATTTAGGCCATGTTGCCCAGCCTGGTCTCAAACTTCTGGGCTCAAGAGATCCTCCCATCTCCAATTCTCGAAGCGCTGAAATTACAGGTGTGAGCCACCATGCCCCGCCACGGGACTGCTTTTTCATAAATCATGGATATACTCCATGATTTTAATCGCATTTAGTCCAAGCATTTATATGACCACCCCTCCTTTGAAAGTTACAATAAAATATTCAAAGTAATGAATGATAAAAACATTGTTATCAGTACCGGAAAATACAAGAGTTACGAGCTTTGAGACATTTCTGCTGCATTGTAGAGATGCGCATGGTTCTCAATCCCAAGGGAGCAGCACAAGGTGTAGTAATTACCAGTCCCAGAGGATGACTCTAAATGCGTCTATCCATTGTATCTTGGTATAGCA
Organism: Chlorocebus sabaeus; assembly: GCF_047675955.1. Taxonomy (NCBI): domain Eukaryota; kingdom Metazoa; phylum Chordata; class Mammalia; order Primates; family Cercopithecidae; genus Chlorocebus; species Chlorocebus sabaeus. Next base: position 52,202,665 of record NC_132911.1, on the reverse strand, counting down.
TTCACCAAGTGAACATAATGCAGACAAGCACTGGATGGAACAAGGCTTTACCTACATGCAGAGAGAGGAGACAGTGGAAGTGGAATATCAGCTTCAGTGGTGTCCGTCAGTCCCCCATGGTTAGCAGTCAACCCTAACACCACTCCAGGACAGACGGCAATTTAGCTGCTCATACCCCTCTCCTGCAGCAGCTCCAGAAGGACCTTGACTTTTGTCAGTACAGTGTGAAATACTGAACGCTCGGGGTACACCTGGGACTCATTGATGCACACTCTGAAGCTAAATAAAGGAACAATGAGTCTGAAACAGGGCAAGTGTTACTTGGAGTGGAAGTATTCTGGGCTCCAGGTCCAGTCTTACGTGGCCCAGTGGGGTCAAAGACTGCACACATGAGACTGTTTATCCCAGGCAGTTCGACGAAGTTCTGAATGAGTCAAACTTGTTTTGCACCATTTAAGAGTAAAATATGCTCAAATGTAAGCTGACATATTATTTATACGAGTCATATAAAGGAAGAAATGATGCGGTTGAATGTTAGATTTGCTGGTTTAATGACAATTTCAGTGTTGTACAAAAGCCATGGATATCCCTCATAAATGCCTATTGATGTAATGTAAAATTAATCATCTACTAATCAGCAAAGAATATTACCAACATTGGCCAGACGCAGTGGCTCACACCTGTAATCCCAGCATTTTGGGAGGCCAAGGGAGGTGGATCACCTGAGGTCAGGAGTTTGTTGGCCAGCCTGGCCAACATGGTGAAACCCCATCTCTACTAAAAATGCAAAAAAATTAGCCAGGTGTGGTGGCGTGCGCCTATAGTCCCAGCTACTTGGGAGGTTGAGGCAGGAGAATCACTTGAACCTGGGAGGTGGAAGTTGCAGTGAGCCAAGATTGTGCCACTGAAGTGCAGCCTGGGCAACAAAGTGACACTCTGTCTTAAAAAAAAAAAAAAAAAAGGGAATATTACCAACATCTGAACAAAATATTCATGATTCATCAGCCGGACTTGAAACATAAGTAAAGTTCTTAAAATAGCTAGTGGGTTCATTGAAGGAAATGAGAATATCCTTCAAATTTCGAATAGAGTGAGAGTGGTATAATACGTCACCAAAATTTATTTCAGATGTAAATCATTTAGAAAAAGAGAAGATGAATTAAAGTCATAAGTTATCTCAGGAGGCTTGGAAAAAAGGAAGAATTGTAATGAAAGGAGAATGTAATATATGTATAAAACAAATGTTATTTTCTTCACAAAGCAACAAAGAATGAAACAGTGTCAGAAATCCTTCTCCCCTCACCCTCAGTGTCCCTAAAAGTCCTTGGAATGAGACATCAACTCTGGAAACGGAAAGCTGTTGACCCTTAATGAGGCCATCAGGCAAACGAAGGTAGAAAATATTTATGTTCTGATGTAAGTATTTATGTAAAATCAGGTATTTGTCACACCTGAGCATTGCCAGTCTCAGTCTGATTAATATAATTATTCAGAATCACCCTCCTCCAATCAATGCTCTCCCCACCTGGTCCTGATTTCTCCAGATGACTCCAGAGAAGAATAATATTTAAACAAAAGACATTCCAACTTTTTCTTAAAGGTCTTTTGGCGAACACGCGTGGTTCTTAAACTGCCATGCATCGGGGCAGGGGCAAGGCTTCTTACAACACAGATTTGCAGATCTCTGGGTTGAGGGTTACAAGGATGCTGCTGGTCTCAGAGTCACAACGTGAGAACCACAGAGCTAGACGGTTTTCAGGGTTAAGTGCTATTAATTCATCATATATTTGGCCAACAAAAGTTCTAAGTTTTTAGACTGTCCCAAATGTTTCACATGAAAGCAAACCAGGAAAGCATCTTCCTATGCGGTGGAGCCTAGTAAAGCTGGGTGAGGCTCAGGGAAAAAGGCATAAAGCTCCGCCCTTTCCGCTGTCAGACCCCGCCCATGGATACGTAAGCCCACCCTGGCCTGATGGTGCTCAGATCCTTGCAGAGGACAGCAGTGGTTAGATCCTGCTGCGGTTCTGGGTGCACCCGGGAGCTTACCGCATCCTATGACCTGGGAGCGGATTCAGAGGACAGGACAGAACACTTGGGTAAGTGAATCTCTGTCTGTCTCATTTGTTTATTCCCACTTTCCTAAGGAGCACACACTTCTCACCACACACACATACTCACTCACTCTACCCTTCATATTGGGGGTCAGAAAAGAAGCAAGGGACCCTGGGAGCTCCTGGTTTCTAATCATGTCTGCATCTAAGAATAGTGGGGTCTCACCTGGCTCCTTCTGTGAGCAGTCCCCCAGCCTGGTCTCAAGATCCATGCCAGCCTCACCCAGCTTCTCTCTCTCCCCTCCCAGAAACTCAGACCCAGGAGGGGGCTCCTGGGTCTACCAGGACCCTGGGGCTACTTTTCATCATCCCCTAAGGCTTCACTACACTCACTTCCTCCTTCACCAAAATCCCACAATATCCCATTTCCCTTTCCTAACCATGAGGGACAATCACAGAAGCCACTGGGCTCTGCCCTTCCATGGGACTTCTTCACAGTCACCACATGCATCAGTAATATACCACATGTTCTTACTGCCATGGCCCCACAGCTCACCCCCAGCCCTTAGGGACTCTCCTGTGTCTCCCAGCTACTCCTCAAACTACTGACAATTTCTGACACAGTCAGCCCATCACACCCAAGAATTACCTAGAGACTCACAGACCTCACTGGGGTCCTCCTCTATGACTCCCACCCCTTCAGCTCCAGCCCTCAGGGACTCTCTCATGTCTCCCAGTTACTCTCTAATCATCCCCACATGTCTCCAACTGACTGTTGCCCCCCAACACTCAAGAATCACCTGCAGACGCAAATCTGAGTGCCCTCCTCCACGCTGTCTCTCAACTCTTCTCCTGCAGCCCTTTGGGACGCTCCAGTGTGTCCCACCTCCTCTCCAGCCATCCCCAGATTTCTCCTGGGGGCAGCCCCTAACACCCAAGAGACCCCTAGAAACTCACAAGCCTTCCTGGAATCCTCCCCCATGTCTCCATCCCAGCCCTTAGGGACTCTCCAGTGTCTCCCAGCTCCTCTCCAACCATCCCCGCATTTCAGCTGGAGTCAGCTCCCCACACCCAGGAATCACCTAGAAACCCACAGACCTCCCTGGGATCCTCCCCCATGTCTCCGCGCCTTCACCCTTTGCTCTCAGGGATGCTCCTGTGTCTCCCAACTCCTCTCCAACCACCCCCAGATTTCTGCAATAGTCAACCCTACACATCTAGGAAACACCCAGAAATTCAGAGACCTCACAGGGCTCCTCCCCCATCTCTTTCAACTCTTCACCCCCAGCCCTCAGAGACTCTCCCATGTCTCCCAGCTCCTCTCCAGCCGTCCCCGGATTCCAAACGCCCCACATCCAGGAATCACCTAAAAACTCACAGACCTCCCTGAGATCCTCCCCCATCTCTCTCACCTCTTCACCCCCATTCCTTAGGGACTCCTGTGTCTCTCAGCTCTGCTCCAACCATCTTGTTTTCTGCAGGAGCCAGCCCCAGGCGCCGAGGAGACCCCTAGAAACTCACAGACCTCACCAGCATATTCTCCCACAACATCCATCTGCACAGCAGTAGCCACCACATATTCCCCAGTGGCTCGCACCCATCTCCTTTCACACTCAGACACTTCCAGGGCCTCACAGCCACTCCCCATTATTGTCCTTCAGCTCATAGTGCTGGCCAATCTACCAGCCAGCATGATCCGCTTACCTGTCCATTCCCCACATTCCTACTCAGGGTCCCACATCCAGCCACAGAAGAGCCCCTGCTGCGTTCCACACAGGCCTGTCCTTCTTTCTACTGTCACACACTTGCCAGCAGAAGAGGCCCCTCTAATGGCCACCATCACCACCTAGGCTATCATTACCCTTCAGCTGGGCATCGGGACCCTCCTGCCTGCCGATGTGGCTGCCAGCGCCATTGCCAGTGTGAACCCCAGTCTGTCTGCAGCCCTGCGGGCGAACCTCCTGTCTGGCAGTGACACTATTGGTGTGAACCTCCATTTTCAGATCTCTGATTTGTAAATATGACCACATTCCCTTCTCTCTATTTCTTCCATTCACAGGATGTCTCATTCTCTCTGTTTCTGCCTCCATTGCAAACATTTACTCGTTTTTTTTCCCTTTTTCACTACATCTGCCCCAGTCTCAACATAGATGCCCTAGATAAGATTCACCCATTTAAGGTGATGGTTTGAATGGCTTTTAGTATATTCATAATTGCGCACAGTTGATTTTAAATCACAGTTTTGTAACACTTTATCCCCCCTCCCCCAAGGAAACCCTATAAACATTAGTCATTCCTCATACTGTCTCCAAGCCCCAACCCCAACCACAACCTCGGCCCTAGGTAACAGCTCCATAGAGAGCTCTCCCCTATCTCCATAGATTTGCCTATTCTGGGTATTTCCTATAAACAGATAACACAATATGTGAGACTGTACAACTGTCTTTTTACTTAGCATAATGTTTTCAAGGTTCATCCACATTGTAGCATTACCCACGGTTTCATTCACTTCATGGCCAAGTGATACTCGACTGCATGAATATGCCCCTGGGGATGCTAATGAGTTGACGGGCATTAGGTTGTTTCTACTTTTTTGCTTCTGTGAATAATGCTGCTATGAACACTCCTGTACACTATTTGGTGTGGACATCTTTTCTCTTGGTGCATACCCAGGAGTGGAACTCTTGGGTCATATGAAGACTTATGTGACGTTTAACATGTTGAGGAACTGCCAGATTTTCCAGCATGGCTGTAGCATTTGACAGTCCTACCAGCAATGCAGGAATGTTCCAGCTTCTTTGCATCCTCATCAGCATTTGTCATTATCTGCTTTTTCATTCTGGCCATTCTAGTGAGTGTGAAGTGGCATCATTGTTGTTTTGACTTGACTTGAGGATACAGAGAATCATTTCATGTGTTTCTTGTCTATTTGTGTATCTTCTTTGGAGAAATATCTACTGCAATCCTTTGCCTATTTAAAAATTGGATTATTTTTCTTCTTTTTATTGAGTAGTAAGAATTCTTTTTGTAATCTAAATACAAGTTCCCTATCAGGTATATGATTGCAAATATTTCTCCCATTTTGTAGTTGTCTTTTCATATTTGAAACACAACAGGTTTTGCTTTTTATAAAGTACAATTACTGTATTTTCGTTTGTCACTGATGGTTTTGATGCCACATCTTAAAAACTTTCGTCTCACCTGCAGTGATATTTTCTTCTAAGATTTTATCTTTTTTTGTTTTATTATATTTTATTTTTTAAGATTAATTAATTATTTATTTATTTATTTATTTTTCTTTTGAGACAGAGTTTCACTCTGTTGCCCAGGCTGGAGTGCAATGGCACAATCTCAGCTCACTGAAGCCTCTGCCTCCCAGATTTAAGCAATTCTCCTGCCTCAGACTTCCGAGTAGATGAGATTACAGGTACGGGCCACCACGGTCGACTAATGTTTGTATTTTTTTTTAATAGAGATGGGGTTTTGCCATGTTGGCCAGGCCTGGTCTGGAACTCCTGACTTCAGGTAATCTGCCTGTCTCAGCTTCTCAAAGTGCTGGTATTACAGAAGTGAGCCACTGCGCCCGGCCAGATTTTCTCTTTTTAGCTCTTAAATTTACATCCATAGTCACCTTGGAGTTAATTTTTGTGTGTGGTCTGAGGAAGGTATCCAACATTATTCTTTTGTATGAGGGTATCCCATTGTGCAAGCACTATTTGATAAGAAGAGGATTCCTGGCTGGCCACGGTGGCTCATGCCTATAATCCCAGCACTTTGGGAGGCCAAGGCAGGCAGATCACCTGAGAGGTCAGGAGTTTGAGACCAGCCTGGTCAACATGGTGAAACCCCATCTCTACTAAAAGTACCAAAATTAGCCGGGTGTGGTGGTGCCTGCCTGTAATCCCAGCTACTCAGGAGGCTGAGACAGGAGAATCACTTGAACTCGGAGGCAGAGGTTGCAGTGAGCTGCGATCACACCACTGCACTCCATCCTGGGCAACAGAGTGAGACTGCATCTCAAAAAAAATAATAATAATAGGATTCCTACCCACAATGAGTTTTCTCAGCACAGTCTGAAAATCAGTGGACTGTAAATGTAATTGCTTACTTCTGGGCTCTGTTTATTCCCCTCATCTATATCTCTATGTCTGTATCCCAGTACCATATGGTCATGATTATTGTATCTTGCAGGATGCTTTAACATAGGGAAGAGTCTTATAATTCTGTTTATTTCTTTGAAGATTGTTTTAGTTATTCTGGGTCCTTGATATTTCCTGTATGAATTTTACAATCAGCTTACCAATTTCTGTGAACTTGCCAACTAGGCTTTTGATGGGAAATATGTGGAACCGACACAGGAATTTTCTCAGTTACTTTGTCAGTCAGGACCTCTAGCCAGCGATGCCCCTGCAACCCTGGGCCTTGCTCGGCCCTGGGACTGCCACTGGTGGTGCCCCAACTCACCTGTGTTACATCTTGATGGTTCCCGAGTTCTTGTCCTATGTCCAAGAAGAATGAGGATACACTGACAGTTGAAGGGTAAGGATAGGCAGAGAATTTTATTGAGCAATGGAATAGCTCTCAGTGGAGAGGGGGTGCAGAAGGATGGGGAAGGGGGTCCCCCACCTCTGCAGTCGGGTGTTTTTTTTTCTCTCAGCGTGGCTGGGCCCCAGGCTTTTTATGAATTCAGAATGGGGAGTGTTTGCTGATTGACTTGTGAGTATGCAAAAAAGGTTAAAGCAAAGACACCACTCAAAGGTGGACATGACAGTGTAGAAAATCAATTAGGAAAGATTAGGTATCTGTAAAACAGGTGAAGGGTGGGGATCAATCAGAGGAGAAAGCGTGCCAAATGGGAAGACAAGTTCTCAATCCAGTCCGAAGATTTAACTGGTAGCTTGGCTTTCAGGCTTTAAACTGCCTTCAGCTTGGAGGTGGGGTTTCACCGGGGACTCGCCCCTATCTGTCTGGGCATTTGGCTGCCTCCTGTCACTATCAGAATGTGTAGAACACTTTGGGAATTATTACCATCCCAGCAATATGAAGTCTTTCCATTCATGAACGTTTCTTGTCTTTCCATTTATTTATGCCATCTATAATTCCAATAATATTTTGTAGTTTTCAGGGTATATGTTTTGTATTTTTTGGTCAGGCTTATTTCAAGTATTTTTATTATTTTTGATGTTATTGTAAATGGAATTGTTAAATTTCATTTTCAGATTATTCATTGTTATTGTGTGGAAATTTAATTGATATTTGTATATTGATCTTGTATCCTGAAACCTTGCTGGACGCATTTCTTAGTTCTAATAGTTGTTTTAATGGTTTCCTTAAGATATTCTACATGTTGGATAATGTCTGCAAGGAATAGAGATTGTTTTTCTTCTTCCTTTCTAATCTAGATGCCTTTTATTGCCTAATTTCCCTGGCTAGAAACTCTGGTACAATCTTGAATAGAAGTGGCAAAAGTGGACGTCTGTGTCTTTCTTATTCATGATGTGAAGCGGAAGGCATTCAGTATTTTGCCATTAAACATTGGTTTTTTGTGGGTTTTCTTTTGTGTGTGTGTAGCTGTTCTTTATCAGGTTAAGGAAGCTCCCCTCTGTTTACAGTTTTTTAAGTGTTTGTGTTATGAAGTGTGTTGTATTTTTTCAAATGCACTTTTTGTGTCGATTGAGATTGTCATGTGGTTTTTGTTTTTATTGATATTGATAATTGATATGTATGTTTCACATTTAGTTCTCCAAGAACTCTTCTTCAGGACTCATATTTCTAGTCATGATGAAAATATCTTTGGGTTTTTGCTCTGTCTGGAGATATTTCTTCTATTTGACATTCAAGTCCACACAATAGTTGAAATATGCCAAAATTTCCCTTTTTATCTCCTATTTCAAATGTTTAAATTTGTGAAACTGATTAAGTTTCTGCTTTTAGTACCACCAAGCATCTTCCCCTTCCTCCCTTCCTTACTCCTCCCCCTTTCCTTCCTTTACTTTCTTCCCTCCTTCCCTTTCTTCCTTCCTGTATGTTTCCATGTCAAATCCTTGAGAGTTCTCAGTACAATTTCACTGTTGTTATGTATCAGTGTCTTTCTTCCATGGTTCCCCATCAATTGTAAACATCTACTGGTTTCTCTCAAGTCACTTAGTATCCTTTCATTAGTTACACCTTTTTTGCCTTATACAGCTACTCCTGGATTTTCAATGGTGTTATGTACTGATCAACCCATCATAACTCAAAAATGCATTTAATATCCCAATGAACCAATTGTAAAGTTGGGGAAAAAAGATAATGGAACAGCGATTAGATAAGAAAAAGAAATCAAAAGTATTTAGATTGGAAAAGGAGAAAAACTATTTGCAAATGATAGGATCTTATATATAGAAAAGCCTAAATAGTTTATGCAGAAAAGCTATTAGAGTTAATAAACTATTTCAGCAAAATTGCAGGATACCAGACCAATACACAAAAACCAGTTGTAGCAATAATCCAAAACTCAAATTAGGAAAACAGTTCCATGTATAATAGCATCAAAAAGAGTAACATATGTAGGGATAAACTAAAATGAAAGTGCAAACTTATATGCTGAAAACCACAAAATATTGTTTAAAAAAACTAAAGAAGATATACGTAAATGAAAAGATATCTCATGTTCATGTGTTGGAAGATGTAATATTAAGATGGCAATACTCCCCAAAGCGATCTACAGCTTCATTGCAATCTCTACCAAAACTTCAACAGCCTTTTTTTTTTTTTTTTTGGCATAAATACAAAAATGCAAGGAACCCAGAATAGCCAAAACAGTCTTGAAAAATAAAACTGGGCCTGAACAGAACAAAAAGTGGAGGATGGGAAAACTTGTCCCTTCTGCCTGATGTTTCAGCTGGGACATCAGTCTTCACCTGCCCTTAGACTAAGACTTACACCATCAGCTCTCCCAGTTCTCAGGTCTTTGAACTCAGACTTTCCTGCATCTCCAGCTTACAGACAGCACATGGTGATATTTCTCCACCTCCATAATAACGTGAGCCAGGTCCTCATAATAAATCTCTATCAATTGATCTATTGGTTCTGTTTCTCTGGAGAACCCTCTATAGTGACCTTGGACTAGGCAACAGTTTCTTAGATAAAATCCCAAAAGTACAAGTCACCAAAAAGTATATATATAGAGAGAAAAATTGGGCTGCATCAGAATTAAAAACTTTTTTTGCATCAAAGGATAATATTAAGAAAGTAAAGAGACAATCCAAAGAATGGGAAAAATATTCAAAAGCTATATATTTGATAAGATCTAGTATCCAGAATACATATATAAAAACTCTTACAAGTCAACAAAAAATGGGCCAGGCACGGTGGCTCATGCCTGTAATCCCAGCACTTTGAGAGGCCATGGCAGGTGGATCACCTGAGGTCAGGAGTTCGAGACCAGACTGGACAATATGGCAAAACCCTGTCTCTACTAAAAATACAAAAATTAGCCAGGCGTGGTAGCACACGCCTGTAGCCCCAGCTACTCAGGAGGCTAAGGCAGGATAACTGCTTGAACTCAGAAGGTGGAGTTTGCAGGGAGCCAAGATCGTGCCACTGAACTCCAGCCTGGGCAGTAGAGCGAGACTCCATCTCAATTAGACTCCATTTAAAAAAAAAAAAAAAAAAAAAAAAAAAAAGCCAGGTGCATGGTGGCTCACACCTGTAATCCCAGCACTTTGGGAGGCTGAGGCGGGCAGATCACCTGAGGTCAGGAGTTCGAGACCAGCCTGACCAACATGGAGAAACCTCGTCTCTACTAAAAATACAAAATTAGCCAAGTGTGGTGGCGCATGCCTGTAATCCCAGCTACTTGGAGGCTGAGGCAGGAGAATCGCTTGAACCCAGGAGGCGGAGGTTGTGGTGAGCTGAGATTGTGCCATTGCACTCCAGCCTCGGCGACAAGAGAGAAACTCCATCTCAAAAAATAAAATAAGATAAAATAAAAAGGCCAGGCATGGTGGCTCACGCCTATAATCCCAGCACTTTGGGAGGCCAAGGCAGGTGGATCACTTGAGGTCAGGAGTTTGAGACCAGCCTGGCTAACATGGTGAAACCCTGTCTCTACTAAAATACAAAAATTAGCTAGGTGTGGTGGTGCATGCCTGTAACCCCAGCTACTTGGGAGGCTGAGGCAGGAGAATCGCTTGAACCCAGGAGGCAGAATTTGCAATAAATCGAGATCACGCCACTGCACTCCAGCCTGGGTGACAGAGCAAGACTCTGTCTCAAAAAAAAAAAAAAAAAAAAAAAATCAAATGAGCAAAGGAGTTGGACAGGATTTCTCCAAAGATATACAAATAACCAATAAGCACATGAAAAGATGTTCAGCAGCACTAGTAATTTAAAAAAACACTGTGAAACCCCGTCTCTACTAAAAATACAAAAAAATTAGTGGTGGCGGGCGCCTGTAGTCCCAGCTACTCAGGAGGCTGAGGCAGGAGAATGGCGCGAACCCAGGAGGTAGAGCTTGCAGTGAGCCGAGATCGCGCCACTGCACTCCAGCCCAGGTGACAGAGTGAGACTCCATCTCAAAAAAAAATAAAAATAAAAACACAATGAAATACCACTTCACACCCACCAGGAAGGCTAGAATTTAAAAGACGAGCAATAACAAATGTTGGTGACGACAGGGAGAAATTGAAACTCTCATCCACTGCTGGTTAGGATGTAAAATGGTACAGCCACCTTGGAAAACATGCTAACAGTTCCTCAAATGGTGAAACAGCTTCTGTATGACTCAGCAATTCCACCCCTACCCAACAGAAATGAAAACGTCCACACAGAAACTTGTACACAAATGTTTATAGCAATATTATTTAAAATAGCCAAAAGGTGCAAAGAGCCCAAATGTCCATCATTCTGGAATGTTCTGGAATTAGTGGTAATGGTTACACAATCTTGTGGCTATAACAAAAAACACTGAATTGTACAATTTAAAATGGTGCATTTTATAGTATGTAGTTTATATTTCAGATTAAAAAATAAATAGAAATGAAAAACCCATGGAAACAGAGGCATGACAGAACTGCACCTCCCAGCCATTCCTGTCCTCCGAGCTTAGCACCACCAAGGTTAGAACTGAGTGGGCCTCATGGAATGGCAGGGCCACATTCCAGCACTGGCCAACATGACTTCAAGTCCAGTGAACACCCTGGGCACACAAGTCATTCATGCTTACAAGAGTAAAGAGCCCACTGGGGCCGGGTGCGGTGGCTCACACCTGTAATCCCAACACTTTGGGAGGCTGAGGCGGGTGGATCACCTGAGGTCAGGAGTTCAAGACCAGCCTGACCAACATAGCCAGGCATGGTGATGCATGCCTATAATAGCCCAGCTACTCAGGAGGCTGAGGCAGGAGAATTGCTTGAACCCAGGAGGCGGAGGTTGCGGTGAGGCAAGATCACACCATTGCACTCCAGCCTGGACAACAAGAGCCAAACTTTGTCTCAGAAAAAAAAAAAAAAAGAAAAAAAAAAAGCCCACTGGGCAGTGTTTCATATGAAGTTAACTCAAAGGTGGACTGGCTTCCTCTACATGCTCTACCTCCGCATGTCCAGGGTGCATCTGACACATCCAAAGGGGACCTGTCTATCCCCTACTTGGTTACCTTGGAGACTGAAAGGTCTATATTTCTGGTGGGCTGCACCAACCAGCAGGGCATGTGCCAATACATGGGCTCCAGTAAGCACTTGATAAAGACTGACTGAAGCATGAATAAATTACACCATGAACAACACTTCCAGATTCCATCTGCAGCTTGCATTAGGACAGAAAAGCAAGGCAAACAATCATAAACCTACTACTCATAGCTCACATGATCATGGAAAAGGCAGGCATGGAGCTGGGCTTCAGAAATCACAGGAGCCAGCCCTGAATCACAGCACCTTCCCCTCTCTCCAACCCCACGTCCCTCTCTGTGGGGCAGCTTGTCCTCTCAGACTGCTTTCACCCTCACATGGGGAATTATGGCCCCCAGCATCCCCTCTCTCCCATATCATACACATCTGCCCTCAGGGGGCACTAATCAACGTCCACCTCTCAGATGAAAACAAAGAGGCCAGCAATGGGTATCTCCCACACTGCTTTGCAAACTGTTTTTCAAATTATACAGTAATCATGAAAATTTCATTCCAGGCTACACCATAAATATTTAGAACCTGAGCTGACAAAAAATGTTCTGAGTCATCGTGGGAGATTATTTGTACCTTTACTGTTTGCCTAGAGAAAACGATTCCAAAAAGCAGTACATCTGTTGACAAAAAGAGGCATACTTCTCAGTGATGAAAATATTTTCAACACAAAGGCTGCTCGTGATGAAACTATTCCATCTTTGGTTCTGGCAGGATCCACCTATAACATAGCTGATCCTTGACAAGTAGCTGACTTCTTCCTGGCCCAGGGAACACATCTTGAAACTCAGTGGTAACCAAATAGTTAGAGCCACCATTCAATGAGAAATATTCTCAAAAGAAATTATTTCGGCCGGGCGTGGTGGCTCACGCCTGTAAGCACTTTGGGAGGCTGAGGTGGGAGGATCACGTCAGGTCAGGAGTTCGTGACCAGTCTGACCAACGTGGAGAAACCCAGTCCCTACTAAAAATAGAAAATTAGCCAGGAGTGGCTGGGTGTGGTGTGGGCTTTTGTGTGTTCATATACACACAAAAGCTCTGAAGTTTGAAGTAGTTGAAACTCAGCTTGAGGATATGTTTCTTTACATCTTAAAGGAAAAAAAAAAATGATTTCCATGGTAGAGATCTTGGAAAGCTCCCTACCTAGCCCCAGGGTAGATCGCTAGGAGGTAGATATGCAGGGGCAGAGCCCAGCAGGGAGGGATTCAGCCTGGGTTTGAGTGAGCTGACTCAGGTTTCTCTAATGCTGGTGGGAGGGACGGCATTTGAACTCGGACAGTCTAAAAGGCTTCCCCCCATCCCTCACAAGCCAGGCCAGAGGATGAGCCCCGGTGTGATGCCATAATTCTTACTCATGTCTAAAAGAAAGTATGCATTTTATCACTGTGGCCTTTTAAATCAAGAATACAGTGCTTTATGTGTGGTAGACATCCAGGTATCTGTCGCTGAGTTCTGGGGTGTGGTTTCCATGGGCAGAAGGATATTCCTAGTAAAACTGTGGCCAGTGTAGTTTTGTTGTTTCCATTATCTTCTCCCAGCCCATGGTTGGGAAAGAATCATGAGTTTTTTAAAACACTGATGTCCTTATGTTAAACTATGCTTCAACCCTCCTCCACTAGCACAAGTCTTCAATAAAATTGGCCAAACCCAAAAAGCTGATATCACTTACAGGATATGAGCTTTCATTAGTGGATTAAGGGATCAGAGTCCTGTCCAATTGGGTGGGGAGGGAAAGGTGTAAGTAGCAATCACAGGAGGCAAGATTCAGAACAGAGATCCAAGGTTTCAACAGATGCAGGATCCTGGAAACAACAATGACCCTGTGAGTGGTCACTGCTCCATGATTTAAAGGATAATTAGGGGAAGTGTGCCATTCACAGTACACAGGCTACAGGCTCAGCTGCTCTGTTCAATATTAAAACATGGGAGAACCCAAATAGACTGCAGAACTAAGAGCTATTCAAGGAGTTTATACTTGGCTTATAGGATTTTCTTGTTGTTGTTGTTAATTCTTTAAAATAAGTAGCTGGTGAAGGTAGGGGGAGGGAGAGTATAGGGATAGATTTGCTCATGGATACAAAATTACAGCTAGATAGGAGGCATGAGTTCCAGTGCTCTATATGACTATAGGATGACTATATAATAACAATGATATATCATATAGGCCAGGCACAGTGTCTCATGACTATAATCCCAGCCCTTTGGGAGGCCAAGGCAGATGGATTACCTGAAGTCAGGAGTTCGAGACCAGGCTGGCCAACATGGTGAAACCCTGTCTCTACTAAAAATACAAAAATTAGCTGGGCGTGGTGGCAGGCGCCTGTAATCCCAGCTACTCCGGAGGCTGAGGCAGGAGAATCGCTTGAACCCAAGAGGCAGAGGTTGCAGTGAGCCGAGATTGTGCCATTGCACTCCAGCCTGGGGGACAAGAGCAAGACGTTGTCTAAAAAAAAAAAGAAAAAAAACAGAAAGAAAGAAAGAGAGAAAGAGAGGAAGGAGAGGAAGGAGAGGAAAGGAAGGAAAGGAAATTAGCCAGGCGTGATGGCGCATGCCTGTAATCCCAAGCTACTTGGGAGGCTGAGGTGGGAAAATTGCTTGAACCCAGGAGGCGGAGGTTGCAGTGAGCCAAGATCACACCATTGCACTCCAGCCTGGGCAACAAGAGTAAAATTCTGTCTCAGAATAAAAAAAAGAAAAGAAAAGAAAAGAAATTATCTCAAAATTAGAGAAAAGTCATATTCTACCAAAAGTGCTAACAGAGGCCATAGGTAAACAACAACATAATCTCAGAAAAATGTTTGTAGTGCTTAGAACACATTACAAGACTTTCTACCTCACAAATTGACAAATATCTACTATCTATTTGTATCTATCTGTCACGTATCTATTGGCCCTGGTCATTTAAAAATTTTTCAGGAGTATATACTGAGTTAAAGCCCCCCCCCACAGTTCTGCCGTGCTGAGACCTGAGCAAGGGGCTGCGCTCTTCCACTGTACACTGGCGTTTCTACCTCACCCTACAGCTTATTTCTGCCCGCCCTGACCCTCACACCCAGGTGCTCTGCCGGCAGCAGGCAGGGTGGCTAGTGCTGGCGAGCATGGCACACACACCACGACACTCTGTGACTTCCATCTCATTATTTGCCTTAATCAATACAGCTTGAGGGAGAGACAAATAAGCATGACCTGTAATTTTTTAGTTGAAAAGGTAACATTTAAACTTGGCCTTAACAGATGGAAGGACACTTTTGGGATATAAAACCTACCTACTATGTTTTTCCCTGAAATAAATTTCATTCGTTCTGCAAAAGGAAGCAGTCATGTGCCTGGAACAGGGATGAGGAGGAGAAGCTTCCCAGGCCTGGGGAAAGGGCAAGTGTGCCCGGAGATGAAGGTTAGAATCTGTGACGTGGCATCAGGAAATGCCCACCAGGTGAAGGGCCCTGCAAATACAGCCCAGAAGACTCAGTGCTGCAGGTGCGCACCCACAGGTCATCTACAAAGTGCCCAAGCTCAGCAAGGGGATGTGCCAGAGACATCATAAAGATTATTGTACACACAGCCCAGATGGGAACATTTAAAAGGAAACTGATTTTCGTGATGTGGCAATGTTAAAATTTAAATATTTGCGGTGAAATTGCCCTCTATGCCCATCCCTGCACACACACAAATATACCAAATACACAGGCTCTGAGAGTCAGAAGGTCTCAAGTCAAAAGTATGGGGCCGGAGAGGAAGTTCCAGCAGAGGGCCATGAAAAGTGAGTGGGCAGGGAGTTAGGGAGACAAAACCAAAACAGCCAAGGACACCATGGTGAGACCGTGCTTGCT
Source organism: Chlorocebus sabaeus (assembly GCF_047675955.1). NCBI lineage: Eukaryota > Metazoa > Chordata > Mammalia > Primates > Cercopithecidae > Chlorocebus > Chlorocebus sabaeus. The sequence goes on along the minus strand of NC_132911.1, from coordinate 52,187,125 downwards.
CCTCTGTAAAGAGAATTTGAGTATATGCACCCCAAACATGGTCTGCATTTTCTACTCCATGATGCCCGCCAGACACACGTCCATTAAGCCTCCTCCCAAACCACTGTTTATTAAGCCCTTTGCTCCTCAAAGTGTGGTTTACCAACCAGTGGCCATCATGGGAAGCCTGTAAGAAACAGAACCTCAGGTCCCACCATAGACCTACTGAATTAGAATCTGCACTTTAACAAACCCTCAAGAATGCCATTAAAATCTGAGAAGCACTGGTCTATACCAAAATGATGTCCTTTCAAAAGACAGACTGTACACTCCATGTGAATAAAACTACACTTCTGTGTGTCTCCCATAGGACCAGCAAGGTTCCATACACCGTAAAGCATTCTATGCTCTTAGAATACACAGTGTAGGCCAGGTGCAGTGGCTCATGCCTTATACCCAGCACTTTGGGAGGCCAAGAAAGGAGGATCACTTGAGCTTGGGAGTTCAAAACCAAACTGAGCAACATGGCAAGACTCCATCTCCACAAAACCCGCAAAACTTAGCTGGGTACAGTGGCTCATGCCAGTAATCTCAGCACTTTGGGAGGCCAAGAAAGGCAGATCACTTGAGCTCAGGAGTTCAAGACCAACCTGAGCAGCATGGCAAGACCCCATCTCTACAAGAAATGCAAAAATTATCCGGGCACAGTGGCTCATGCCTGTAATCCCAGCACTTTAGGAGGCCAAGGCAGGTGATTATTTGAGCTCAGGAGTTGGAGACCAGCCTGGGCGACATGCTGAAACCCTGTCTCTACAAAAAATGCAAAAGTTAGCTGATCGTGGTGGCCCGTGCCTGTAGTCACAGCTATTCAGGAAGCTGAGGTGGGAGGATCACTTGAGCCCAGGTGACAGAGGTTGCAGTGAGTTGAGATACCGCCACTGCACTCCAGCCTGAGTGACACACAGCCTGTCTCGAAACACACATACACACCACACACATAGATTAAATGACTGAGAAATTAAGTTAGCACCAAAGGTGTCTAAGAAATTGACTACTCCAGTTTCCATTTTGTCAAGACTAAACTATTCGCGAGAATGTGTGGGCTGTCCAGAGTCTAAGAGCTCAGTATCACTGATCATTAGAGAAATGCAAATCAAAACCACAATGAGATACCATTTCACACCAATCAGAATGGCTACTATTACAAAGCCAAAAAAACAACAGATGCTGGCGAGGTTGTGGAGAAAGGGGAACACTTATACACTGTTGCTGCGAGTGTGAATTAGTTCAACCATTGTAAAAAGTAGTATGATTCCTCAAAGAGGTAAAAGCAAAACTGCCATTTGACCTAGCAATCCCATTACTGGGTATATACCCAGAGGAATATAAATCATTCTACCTTAAAGACACATGTATGCAAATGTTCACTGCAACACTGTTCACAACAGCAGACATGGAATCAACCTATACGCCCATCAATGACAGACTGGATAAAAGAAAATGTGGTACATATATACCGTAGAATACTATGCAGCCATCAAAAAAGATGAGATCATGTCTTTTGCAGGAACATAAATGGAGCTGGAGGCTATCATTCTTAGCAAACTAACAGGAATAGAATACCAAACACAACATATTCTCACTTATAACCTGGGGCTAAATAAGAACTTGTGAACACAAAGAAGGAAACAACAGACACTGGGTCTAGAGGTGGGATGGTGGGAGGAGGGAGAAGAGCAGAAAAGATAACAATTGGATGCCAGGCTTAATACCTTGGTGATGAAATAGTATGTACAACAAAACTCCATGACACATTTACTTACGTAGCAAACCATCACATGTACCCCCAAACCTAAAAGTGTAAAAAACTTTTTTTTTTTTTTGAGACAGGGTCTCACTTTGTCACCCGGTCTGGAGTCCAGTTGTGCGATCACAGCTCACTGCAGCCTTGCTAACCTCCTGGGCTCAAGTGATCCTCCTACCCCAGCTTCCCAAGTAGCTGGGACATGCCCAGCTATTTTGTATTTTGTGTAAAGACAGGGTTTCACCATGTTGCCCAGGCTGGTCTCAAACTCCTGGACTCAAGTGATCCACCCACCTCGGCCTCTCAAAGTGCTGGGATTGTACAGGCGTGAGCCACTGTGCCCAACCAACAATATAACTTTTTTTTTTTTTTTTTTTTTGAGATGGAGTCTTGCTCTGTCGCCCAGGCTGGAGTGCAGTAGCACCTGGCCTGCCAGGTTCAAGCCATTCTCCTGTCTCAGCCTCCCAAGTAGCGGGGATTACAGGCACACGCCGCCATGCCCGACTAATTTTTTGTATTTCAGTAAAGATGGGGTTTCACCATGTTGCCTAGACTGGTCTCAAACCCCCGAGTTCAAGCAATTCACCTGCCTCGGCCTCCCAAAGTGCTAGGATTACAGGCGTGAGCCACCGCGCAGGGTTTAACTTTTTTTTTTTTTCCCTGAGACGGAGTCTCACTCTGTCGCTGGGGCTGGAGCGCAGTGGCGCAATCTGGGCTCACTGCAAGCTCCGCCTCCTGGGTTCACGCCATTCTCCTCCCTCAGCCTCCCGAATAGCTGGGACTACAGGCGCCCACCACGACGCCCGGCTAATTTTTTGTTGTTGTTGTTGTTATGTTTTTAGTAGAGACGGGTTTTCACCGTGTTAGCCAGGATGGTCTCGATCTCCTGACCTCGTGATCTGCCCACCTCGGCCTCCCACAGTGCTGAGATTACAGGTGTGAGCCACTGCACCCGGCCTCGGCTAATCTCTTTAACAGTTACCAAACACCAGGATAAGGAGTAAACTCGTTATATGTAGGTGTAGTTTATATCTCCTTAAAAGACAAGCTATTAATAACACTTGTTGTAGCGCTTTTCAACAACCTCAGAAATTTAGTCCTGGCTGGGCATTGTGGTTCACACCTGCAATCCCAGCTCTTTGGGAGACCGAGAAGGGAGGTTGACTTGAGCCCAGCAGTTCCAGACCAGCTTGGGCAAGAAGACAAAACCCCGTCTCTATTAAAAATACACAAAATTAGCTGGGCGTGGTGGGGCACACCTGTGTCTCAGCTACCCAGGAGACTGAGACACGATAATTGCTTGAACCCAGGAGGCAGAGGTTACAGTGAGCTGAGATGGTGCCACTGCACTCTAGTCTGGGTGACACAGCAAGACTCCATCTTAAATAAATAAATACAGAGCCTATCTCTTAAGTTCCACCACATTGTACATGTGAGAAAAGAGGCTATGTATCTTCAGCATCTAACAGTGCCTGCCCAAAGGCAAGAATAAGACAAAAGCCCTAGTCTCAAGATTTGCTGGAAGCACCACCCACTAATGCTTATTAAAAGTAGAAATCGACTTTCTTTCACAATTCATATTACTTCACTATGATTATATTCACAAGTGACTAGTGGAAAAAGGTAAGCTTAAAATGTAATCTCCCTTTCCTAATTAATCAAGTTACTTTACATAGGTTGCATATATGAAGAATTGAGTTTTCTATTATAATGTAGTTAAACCATGGACTTTTCAACTCAAGCTTTGTGAACGTGGCTTTCCATTACCAGTAAGTTACCTCTTTCCAACAGACCTCATCTTAATGGCCTGCTGCTGGTACCAAAGCAATTGTGCCCAACCTGGGATGCATCCACCAGGGCCCCTGCGGCAAGACGTGTGGGGGCATCCTCTCAGCAGTGTGGGGGCATCAAGAAGCCTATCACAAACATCCAAAAGCCTATCTGTTCACCTTTGACCATGGGCAGAAATTAACTGAATTCAGAATGCACAAATGCCTTAATGGCGTCCCATATGACCTCTTTCAAAAAACCAACCCATTCTTCACATAGAATTACAGGCTTGATGCAAATGTATATTTTATTTTATTATTATTTTTTGAGACGGAGTCTCATTCTGTCGCCAAGCTGGAGTACAGTGGCATGATCTCAGCTCACTGCAACATCAGCCTCCCGAGTAGCTGGGACTACAGGCATACGTCACCACACCCAGCTAATTTTTGTATTTTTAGCAGAGATGGGGTTTCACCATGTTGGCCAGAATGGTCTCAATCTCTATACCTCATGATCTGCCTGTCTCGGCCTCCCAAAGTGCTGGGATTACAGACATCAGCCACCGTGCCCGGCCACAAATGCAAATTTTAACATAGACTAAGCGTTCTTAGATTAATAACATTAAGAAATATTACCATTTATTGATCACTCTGCATCAGACTGTGATTAAACCTATTCATGTTATTTCATTACACGACAACTCAGAGGCAAGCACAGCCTTTACAGAATAAACTAAAGGTTACGGGGCTAACTGCCTACAGTCACAGGGCAGAGGGCAAAATAGGTGTTTTCCCTAGGATTTGCAGTAGATTCCTCTGGACTGCTCTTCATTTATCCATATTACTATCCAGTACCAATTAGAACATTGTGATAATTGCTTCATTTATCCATATTACTATACAGTTAAGCTGAGAACATTATGTTAATGGCTTCATTTTGCATATTACTATCCAGTTCAGTTTAGAATATCATGCCAATGGCTTCACTTATCCATATTACTATCCAGTTCAGCTTAGAACATGATGCTAATGGGTAGTTAGACTCTACCAGATAGGAGGTGCCAGATGAGGGACCAGCAGACTTGATCATCATCTCTGTTACAAAGAGTTGACGATAATGTACATATATTTACCTATGAACTCAATATCATCATCTACATACAAGTACCAAGTAAGTAGCCTTTTATAAGGACTTCATATAGGGAGGGTTTAATAACAAGCATGCCAACCTGTTTGATAAACAGAACTCAATAAAATTTTCATTTCATAAAAAATTACCTAGTTTTTAGCAATAAAGCTTTTTTTTTTTTTTTTTTTGAAATGGAGTCTTGCTCTGCTGCCCAAGCTGGAATGCTGTGGCATGATCTCAGCTCACTGCAACCTCCGCCTCCCAGGTTCAAGTGATTCTCATGCCTCAGCCTCCCAAGTAGCTGGGACCGCAGGCACACACCTCCATGCTCAGTAACTTTTTTTATTTTTAGTAGAGACAGGATTTTACCATGTTGGCCAGGCTGGTTTTGAACTCCTGACTTCAGGTGATCTGGCTGCCTCAGCCTCCCAAAGTGCTGAGATTACAGGCGTGAGCCACTCCGCCGGGCCCACTTTATAATTTTAAAAGATCTTGCAGTTTTGTTACAGGTCTAAAGAAGAAGAAAAAAAAAATCTAAGAGCCTAAGTTCAAACAATGTATGCATTAAACAATAGTTTAATAAAAATAATTCAAGACAACACTAAGTCCACAAGAATTTTCCTTCTCAAACGGATCCATATGTTACTAAAATTTAAAAACCGATGCAATTAATTTACTCTTCTTGTGAACTCAATTATTTTCACTTGAGTATTAGGATAACTGAAAATGTGCCCATCACCCACTTTGAATTTGTCTGAATAATCATTGCAATTATCCAGATTTTTTTACATTATAGCAACAAAAAGATAATTTATAATAATGGATGGAATCAGAACATTTGAGCACCATTACTTAAGTGGCTAATGTGGCTTGATAAGGAATGAAACAATCTTTACCTTTATCAATTATCAACTGTGGAAAAAATCTGTTCAAGTTAAAGGCTGATAAGCCTCAAGGGCTATCAAATGTAATAAAGCATTTGCAAGTATCAAGTATCATGTTTATTAATTATAAATGATTGAAAGTCTTTAAATGAAAAAACAGGATATTCAGTATTAAAACTAATTTTACTACATTTTAATATGAGGATGTCCTGTTAAAATCTCATTTCATGATAATGTGAATTTTTGATATTACCTTGTAATCTATTATTAAAGGGGGGGAAAAAAACTGAGCTGGGCAAGGTAACTCATGCCTGCAATCCCAGCACTTTGGGAGCATGGCTCGAGGCCAGGAGTTTGACACCAGCCTGGACAATATAGCGAGACCGCCGCTACAAAAAAATTTTTAAAAATTAGCCGAGTGTGGTGGTGTGTGCCTGTGGTTTAGCTGCTCGGGAGGCTGAGGCAGGCAGGAGGACTGCTTGTTTAAAAAACAAAAGCAAAAAAAAAAAAAGCCTCCTTGTAATCTTTGAACAATGTTTTTCTTTCATTACTCAACTACTGTACTGAACAAGCAATGCAAAGTATTCACTACAGATAAGGTCAACAATTTGCTTTTCTATTTACCACAGGTTTCTTTTGACTATTGGTTTCTTAGTGCCAACTAAGAATAACAACTCTGGTTTTGTATAATCTTTTAACTGCCAAAATTTCTAGATAAAGTAGCTGCTCACTACTGACGAGGACAAGATAAAAGAATTCACACATTGAGTCTATATATTTGGCAGCAAATGGATCACTGCACAACACTTCCATGGTATTTGGTCAGTTAAACACTGGAGAAAGGACAATCCCTGGAATCTTCATAAGAAAACAAGATCTATCAGCCTTTATCATTTATTTCACAAATTAACCTGAAACGAAAACTTTGAGATGGTCGTATAGACTACACAGAAATATGAGATGCCAGCCAGGGGTAGTGGCTCATGCCTGTAATCCCAGCATTTGGAAGGCCAAGGCAGGAAGATCACTTGAGGCCAAGAGTTTCAGACCAGCCTATACAACATAGTGAGATCCTGTCTCTACCAAAAACAAAAACAACAACAACAACAACAACAAAACCCAGACATGGTGGTGTGCACCTGTATGTAGTCCCAGCTACTAAGGAAGCTGAGGCGGGAGGCGGGAGGACCACTGGAGCCCAGGGTATCAAGGCTAAAGTAAATCATGATTGCACCAACGCACTCCAGCCTGGGTGACAGAGCGAGACCCTGTCTCTAAAAACAAACAAAAAAAATTTTTAATTTTAAACATGAGATGGAACAGATTCTTAGGAATTTTTTAGATGAAAAGATCCTACTAAGGATATAAACACCATAGTAACTTCCTCATATCCAATGATTTTTTTCAGTCATGTAACTCACTCCTTGAGTTTGCACAACTCCTTTATTGCAACAAAATGGACTTTAACTTGTCACTTATTTCCTATATCATTAAATACCTTCATTAATTTTCTCTTCAGAAAATACTTATTATGTATCTTTATTTTCAACACTCCACAATACTTTTTAAATAAACATTTTCAGTACGAACTATGGTAAGATTTCATCATTCTATAAGGCATATTATTTAAGAGGTATTCCTTCCTATGCAGTAAACTCAGTATGAGGTAAAAATTAACTGCTAATGTTCCTATCAACAATTCATCCATTCCTTTTTATGACAGTTTTATCTTGTATAGAAAAAAATACACTTCTCCCAAACCTTGAGTTGAATTTTGTGTGTGCGTGACAATAATTAAAAGCCAGTCAAGTTGGTACTAGAAAATTATTTTGATACTTATCAGAAAAGTAAAAGCAGTGCCTTTCAATCCATCCCAGCAATAAATGATACCATGACATTACACATACAGATGCCTAAAAAGCATACTATAAAAGGAAAATTCCTGAAATGCCTCCAAAATCCTATTATGCATATTAGACTTTATCATCAATACTTATATTCCTCAAAATGTACCTAATACAGTCACATGCTCATTAAAAGAGTTGATACAGTTTTGATGGCAGGCTACAGTTCGCTGCTGTCTTTCCATGATGCATCAGCAGAACCTAAGCCACACACACCAAACCTATTAAGAAAAAAGCATTCATAATTCCCAGCTGTGTCCTCTACATTTTCAAAACAATATTAATTTCACATGTATTTATCAATATTATATATTTAGTGGGAATTAACATTAAAATCAACATATTGTTCTTAAGTAATCCAGACTAATAAACCATGAGTCAAACAAATCTACTCTGCGAAAACCTCAAATCACTAAGTGTGGTAAATTATTTTAATAACAAAACTATAAATTTTCTCTATTTTTATATCCAAGACTAAATACCATTGACTATCCTTCAAAATATGTTCCAAAATCCTGTAGTTACACATAAATCCACAACAAAAGACATTACTCTAGAATGCTAGAAAAAATATTTTTTAAAATTATCAATTCTTAAAATTGGTTAAGTAATTAAAACCATTAAATCATAACACTGACCTAACAGGACAAGACGTTTCTTTTGGTAATCTTTATTAATATATGATCACCCTCAAGGGTCTCACTTGCTAGCCTTTTAAACAAATTTCTAAGGCAATTTTACAGTTCATTTAAAAGGTAATACCACACACTCCTACAACCTTAGCCACTTTACAAAACAAAGGAAAAATTTCTTCCAAATGTTACTATAATTAAGAGCTTTTCTATATTAATTCCTCTTAGAGTCTCCCAGTGTGTCTTAGATTGCCAAGTACATCTTGATTGTGACATGCAAAATGGATTCGGCTTTAGAAATGGGTTAAATGGCATGCAAATTTCTGCAGAGATCCATAATCTCACAACCAAGAGGGGAAACGAACATTATAGGGCTGACTCTGACAACATGTACTTGGCAGGAGAAGGGGGCGGGGGTTGGCAACTTCACAATCATAGATTTGGGGGAAGAAAAGAGGACAAGAGACTGAGGTACCCAGACCCTCATCCTGCCAACAGCATTCAAGTAGTTACTAGCTTCCATGTATAATAAGACACATTTTCAAAATGGAAAGGAGGTTATCAGAGAGATGGATTCAGATTATCAGTTACCATTAGACTACAGTGTCAGTTCATTCAATTTAATCTTCTTTAACCATTAAAAATTTTTAAAGACTATATTTCAAGGTAATAGTTCATTTCAAATTTAACAAATTACACATGCACTAATTTGTATGTATGTGTATGTTCTCTATGTATCATCTTAAAGCATTTTAAATATTTTTGGTAAATAAAATGGAACAACCATGTTGAAATTAATGTTTACATAAACTCAGTGACTTTAATGTACTATTGGCCAAGAAAAGGTAGCTCAAAGCTTTAACTTTATATGAGCTTGATAAAAGCCTTTCAGGGCATGTTTGAGAAATGTGCCCTACTATAAAAGTAACTATTTTAACATACAGCCAAGGTCAATTATTAATATATATTTTTTTGAGACGGAGTCTTGCTCTGTCACCTAGGCTGGAGAAGTGGTGTGATCTCGGCTCACTGCAACCTCTGTCTGCCAGGTTCAAGCAATTCTCCTGCCCAGCCTCCCAAGTAGCTGGGACTGTAAGTGCCCGCCACCACACCTGGCTAATTTTTTGTATTTTTAGTGGAGACGGGGTTCCATCATGTTGGCCAGGCTGGTCTCAAGCTCCTGACCTCAAGTGATCTGCCTGTCTCAGCCTCCCAAAGTGCTGGGATTAGAGGCATGAGTCACCGCATGGCCAATACTTTACTTTATAAGCAAACTTTGAACATCTAATTTAATATTTGATAAGGTTTTGGTTTGCCTATATATACCGGGGTAAAGTATGAGACAAATTATTAAGCTTGACAAAATAAAAGGAGACTTTACCTGACCACTTTTCTATATTCTTCAGTGAATTCATCAAACAGCATTTTCAACAAAGCTTTGTATCCAGTACTTTGAAGTGAAATAGTGACCTAACGCCTCATGTCACTTTGGTAAAAGCAGAACATAAATGAATTTTCAACTTCAGAGTTCATATTTGTTAGAGTAGAGAACAGTGGAATGAATAAAGTTATCCTTGTTAGTATTAAAAGCCCTAACTGGAAGATAAAAGTCTCCAATTAGTTCACCCTATTAATTAACCAAAAGCTTCACAGAAAAACAACTAAAAAAGATGTTATGATTTTAAAAATGGGATATGTATTTGGATAATTTGCAACCTATAATCCTAAAAGAATTGCTAGAATGCAAAGATCTTTTTAATAATATTATTTCTGGTGAAATCAAACTCAAAATATAATACCTAGGACTCCTCCTTGTCCAAAGAAGAAATTAAACTAGATAATTTCTTTTCTGAAATAGTCTGCACATTATAATTCACAAGAAGTACACAAAATAGGGTAAATAAAAGTGTGTATACAGAAAAAGCTACATAATTCCAATTTTTGCTTCCCTAGCATGGTACTGTACATATACTACATCAACATAATAGAAATGGCACAGTCTCTGAGGACACTTTCCACATTTTATTTACATTTTAAGACTAACTTTAATCTCCAAATCACATATCCATACACCTATTTCCTTTTTGTTGACTTCACTTAAACTTAAATGCATGGTTAAACAAAGACTGTAAACAAATATTTACCATGTCTGTTACATGTGACACACAAGAACAGCTTTTAACAGAAATTCATCAACTCCCCCCAACATTTTTTATTATAAATACAGGTATCAAAACAATCCTGAACATATTTTTGATACTACTAGTAGTCAGCACCCACACCGCTTCAAAAATTAACACATCTGTGACAATATTCGTTGTACCTGCTACTTTTTAAACAATTTCAACTGCAGCTCTCTTTCACTAAGCAAGATGGGTAAAGCATGCCATTTCTGTTTTCTTTCTTGAGATTTTCACTTTTTAGAAACACACATGCTTCCACTGCCATCTGACACTTCTCCACACGCTTTCATCTTGTAAACCTGAATTCTACTTTGAGTACTCCAGGTTTATGTTTAAATGACAGTGCCTTAACAAGAGAAAAAAAATTGTGCTGCATTTTTCCTCCTGTTACCTGAAAACATAATGGGTGTACATGTATTAAATATATTCTTACAAATGTCCAGGTCATGTTTACCAGCTGGAATTCTTTTACTTAATGTGTGGGTATTTTTCATTGTGATATTTAATCAAGACATTAACATGAGTAGAAGGTTGTTGATTTAAGACAAGTTTGAGATCCACTAAAATTAATTGTTGTATGTTTGTCCTTCTGGTGGCTGTGGAAGCTTCATATTTTCTTTGGACATCATTAGACGTCTTAGCTCTTGAAGTACAACTTTAATGCTATATGAATTTTGCCATTTTGCTAACACTGGTATGCTCCGGGCATCCACCTGAAAGGGGAGGAAAGAGTACAGTTAACTAGCAAGTTTAAAGTACTATGGCACCAATTTGTTAAGTGTATTTTAATAAGAATGACTTTGAAAATTCATAGCTTGCCTCTATTTTCACAAAACATACACTATGAAATTACTAATACCATAATTAGTATATTTTATCATAATTAGTTTAATATTTTGGGAAAATATAAAGATATAAAACATATAGTGAACTTTGGTCATCAGAAATAAATGTTATATTAAATAACTACTTTGTAAATAAATTTACCAATTCCTTCTTAATGGAGTAAGGTCAAAAAGTTCCTCTCCATTTCCAATGCCACTACCCAAAATCTGGGGAATTATCTCACACTGAGATTTAGACGAAAGCTACTAAGCTGATTTCTGCTTTCAGAATTTTCTTTCCAATGTATTCTATGCACTATTCCTAATTATTCTTTTTTTTTTTTTTTTTTGAGAGAGAGTCTCACTCTGTCACCCAGGTTGGAGTACAGTGACATGATCCCAGTTCACTGCAACTTCCGCCTCCCAGGTTCAAGCAATTCTCCTGCCTCAGCCTCCCAAGTAGCTGGGATTACAGGCACCCGCCACCACGCCTGGCTAATTTTTCTATTTTTCATAGAGACGGGGTTTCGCCATGTTGCCCAGACTGGTCTCGAACTCCTGAGCTCAAGTGATCCACCTGCCTCAGCCTCCCAAAGTGTTGGGATTACAGGCATGAGCCACCGCACCTGACCCAAGTTAATCTTCTGTGAAAGAGCAACAGAATGGGGATGGAGCTCCTTGCAAGCCCATTCAGTTAACTGTCATCATTTGACCTGTCCTGCAGTTCCCTGGAAAACTCCACTTACAGAGCTTTCCTTTATCTGACCTCAGAGCTCACCTATCTTCAATCACCTCCTACCTTGGGCATTTGTCAAAAAAAGTTGAGTCAAACAGGAAGGTGGGCCAGATGTGGTGGCTCACGCCCGTAATCCCAACATTTTGGGAGGCCAAGGCGGGTGGATCACAAGGTCAGGAGTTTGAGACTAGGGTGGCCAACATAGATAGTGAAACCCCGCCTCTACTAAAAATACAAAAATTAGCCGGGTGTGGTGGCACATGCCTGTACTCCCAGCTCCTTGGGAGGCTGAGGCAGGAGAATCACTTGAACCTGGGAGGTGGAGGCTTCAGTGAGCCAAGACTACGCCATTGCACTCCAGCCTGGGTGACAGAGTGAGACTCTGTCTAAAAAAAAAAACACCGGAAGGTAACCAAAATACTTAGCAGACAAGCTGGGAAATGAGGTGTCTATAGAGGTGTTGAAAAGCCCCAAAACAGGCCTGGGAATCTAGAAGACCACACACATGTGTAGGGCTATGCACCGGCTTATGAAAGAGCTGAGAAGGCCATAAGCTGTCATCTACAGCTGACCTCAAGCAACATATAAGACTATATACAGGCTGGGTGCAGTGGCTCACGCCTGTAATCCTAGCACTTTGGGAGGCCGAGGCGGGCAGACTGCCTGAGTTCAGGAGTTCGAAATCAGCCTGGGCAACATGGTCAAACCCTGTCTCTACTAAAATACAAAAAATTAGCTGGGGGTGGTGGTGTGCGCCTGTAGTCCTACCTACTCAAGAGGCTGAGGTGGGATAATTGCTTGCACCTGGGAGGCGGACATTGCAGTGAGCTGAGATCGTGCCACTGCACTCCACCCTAGGCAACAGAGCAAGACTCCATCTCCAAAAGAAAATAAAGATTATATACAAGTAGGACCTATCCCAGAAACAGAAGATAGATTCAGTATTTTAAAAATCAGAGTAATATATCATATTAACAGAACAGAGAACAAAAACCATGATCATCTCAATGCATGCAAAAAAGCATATGACAAAATCCAACAACCTTTCATGATATAAATACTCAATAAATTAGGAATAGAAAGAAACTACCCCTCAACCTAACAGGAATCTACAGAAAACTTAGAGCTAGCATCATATTTAATAAAGGCCAAATGTTTTCCTCCTAAGATGAGGAATAAGACAAGGATGTCCATTCTCATCACTTCTTCTTATATTTTCTTTCTTTTTTTTTTGAGACAGGGTCTCACTCGTTGCCCAGGCTAGAGTGCAGTGGCACAATTGTGGCTTACTGCAGCCTCGACCTCCCTGGGCTCAGGTGATCCCCCCACCTCAGCCTCCCAAGTTGCTGGGACTACAGGCACGCACCACCACAGGCCCAGCTACTTTGGCTCACTGCAACCCACGCCTTCCCAGTTCAAGCGATTCTCCTGCCTCAGCCTCCCAAGTATCTAGGAAGACAGGTGCCCACCACCACACCCGGCTAATTTTTTGTATTTTTAGTAGAGACAGGGTTTCATCATCTTGGCCAGGCTGGTCTTGAACTCTTGGGCTCAAGGGATCTGTACATCTCAGCCTCATAAAGTGCTGGGATTATAGGCATGAGCCACCACCACCTGGCCCCGTTCTCATCACTTCAACATTGTACTGGAGAGGTTCTAGCCAGGACAATTAAGAAAGAAAGTGAAATAAAAGGCACCCTGATTAGAAAGAGAAGAACTAAAACTACCTCTATTTGCAGAAGAAATGAAAGAAATGATCTGGTATATAGACAATTCTAAGGAATCCACTAAAGAAATTATTAGAGCTAATAAACAAGTTCATCAAGGCAACAAAATACAGGTTCCATATACAAAAATTAGTTTTTATTTACACTTGCAACAATCTGAAATAAAAAATAACATACCTAAGTATAAATTTAACAAAAGTGCAAAACTTGTGCACTGAAAACTGTAAAATAGCTCCCCTCCCTCCTTCCTACCATCCTCGTACCTCCCCCTTTCCCTCCCTCCCCAGAAAAAAGAAAAAAAAAAATTAAATAGAAATAATTTAAAGGTCGGGTGCGGTGGCTCATGCTTGTAATCCCAGCACTTTGGGAAGGCGAGGCAGGCAGATAACCTGAGGTCGGGAGTTTGAGACCAGCCTGGCCAACATGGCAAAACCCCCGTCTCTACAAAAAATACAAAAATTAGCTGGTACATGCCTGTGATCCCAGCTACTTGGGAGGCTGAGGCACAGGAATTGCTTGAGCCCACAAGGCAGAGGTTGCAGTGAGCCAAGATTGCGCCACTGCACTCCAGCCTGGGCAACAGAGCTAGATTCCATCTCAAAAAAATAAATAAATGAAAATAATTTTTAAAAACTATAAAATATAGTTGATAGAAATTAAAGAGCTAAATAAATATACATGGGTCAGAAGACTTATTACTATGAAGATGACAATATTCATCAAGTTAATTTAGAGATTCAACAGTACAACTCCTATTAAAATTTCAACTGCTTTTTTCTTGCTTGCAGAAATGAAGGCTTATCTTAAAATTCATACGCAAATGCAAGAAACCCAGAGTAGCCAAAACAATATTAAAAAAAGAAGAACAAAGTTATGATTTCAAAACTTACTACAGGCCAGGCATGGTGGCTCACTCCTGTAACCCCAGCACTTTGGGAGGCCAAGGCAGGTATATCAGCTTGAGGCTGGGAGTTCAAGACCAGCCTGGCCAACATATGGTGAAACCCTGTCTCTACTGAAAACACAAAAAATTAGCCAGGCGTGGTGGCGCATGCTTTGATCCCAGCTACTTGGGAGGCTGAGGCATGAGAAGTGCTTAAGTCCAGGAGGCAGAGGTTCCAGTGAGCCAAGATTGTGCCACCGCAATCCAGCCTGGGTGGCACAGCAAGACTCTGTCTCAAAAACAAACAAAAAAACTTACTACAAAGCTAGAGCAGTCCAGAAAGGCAGGCCAGGTGCAGGGGCTCACACCTGTAATCCCGACACTTTGGGAGAGATAGGCGGGTGGATCTCTTGAGCCCAGAAGTTAGAGACCAGCCTGGGCAACATGGCGAAACCCCATCTCTAGTAAAAATACAAAAACTAGCCGGGTGTGGTGGCGCACACCTGTATTCCCAGCTACTCAGGAGGCTGAGGTGGGAGGATCGCTTGAGCCCAGGGAGATCAAGACTGCAGTGAGCCATGATCACCCCACTGCACTTCAGCCTGGATGACAGAGTGAGACCCTGTTTCAAAAAAAAAAAGGCGGGGCGTGGTGGCTCATGCCTATACTCCCAGCACTTTGGGAGGCTGAGGCAGGCAGATGATCTGAGGTCAGGAGTTCATGACCAGTCAACATAGTGAAACCCTGTCTCTACTGAAAATACGAAAATTAGCTGAGTGTGGTGGCAGGCACCTGTAATCCTAGCTGCTCGGGAGGCTGAGGCAGGAGAATCACTTGAACCCAGGAGGCAGAGGTTGCAATGAGCTGAGATTGCTCCACTGCACTCCAGCCTGGGTGACAAGAGCGAAACTCTGTCTCCAAAAAAAAAAAAAGAAGGGGTGCTCCCATAAGGATATACAGGTCAATGGAATACAATTGAGAGTCCAGAAATAAGTCCTTATGTTTATGGTTAATTGATTATTAACAAGGATGCCAAAACAATTCAAGGGGAAAAGAAAAATCTTTTCAACAAATGGTACTGGGACAATTAGATATCCACATACTAAAGAATAAAACTGAACTCTTAACTCATACCATTCACCAAAAAAATCTCAAAATGGATCACAGACCCAAATTAGGACTTAAAACTATAAAACATTAGAAAAAAACATAGGAATAAATCTCTGTGATGTTGGATTTCACAATGGTCTCTCAGATGTGACATCCAAAGCACATTTGACAAAAGAAAAAGTAGATAAATTATGACTGTATCAAAATTTAAAACTTACACTGCTAACAATGCCATCAAGAAAGTAAAAAGAAAAATCAATAGAATGGGAAAAAAATACTTACTAATCATATATCCAATCAGGGATTTTTGTATAGCATATAGAGAACTCTTACAACTAAATAATAAAGGCCAAACAACCCAATTAAAATGTGGGCAAAAGGCCAGGCACGGTGGCTCATGCCCGTAATCCCAGCACTTTGGGAGGCTGAGGCAGGTGGATCTCCTGAGCTCCAGAGTTCGAGACTGCTCTGGGCGACATGGTGAAACCTCATCTCTACTAAATACAAAAAATTAGTAGTAGCGCCTATAGTCCCAGCTACTCGGGAGGCTGAGGCACAAGAATTGCTTGAGCCCGGAGGCAGAGGTTGCAGCAAGCCAAGATCGCACCACTGCACTCCAGCTTGGGCTACAGAGTAAGACTGTCTCAAAAAAAAAAAAAAAAAAAAAAAAAAAGGGCAAACGCAGACTGCGATAGGCAACTTTTAAAACAGCTCCCAAATATCCCCAACTCCTGATATTCATGCCCAATGTAATCTCTCCTCTTGAGTATGGGCTAGATCTATGACTTGTTTCTTTTTATTTTTGAGACATGGTCTCACTCTGTTACCCAAGCTGGAGTGCAGTGGCACAATCTTCGCTTACTGCAGCCTTGACCTCCTGGGCTCAAGCCATCCTTCCATCTCATCCTCCTGAGTAGCTGGGACCGCAGGCATGTGCCCCCACGCCCAGCTAATTTTAGTTTTTCTTTTTAGAGACGGGGTTTCACCATGTTGCCCTGGCTTGTCTCGAGCTCCTGAGCTCAAGCAATATGCCTGCCTCGGCTTCCCAAAGTGCTGGAATTACAGGCATGAGCCACTGCACCTTTCTTTTTCTTTAAATGTTTTTGAGACGGAGTCTCACTCTGTCGCCCAGGCTGGAGTGCAGTGGCGAGATCTCAGCTCACTGCAAGCTCCGCCTCCTGAGTTCAGGCCATTCTCCCGCCTCAGCCTCCCGAGTAGCTGCGACTATAGGCACCCGCTACCACACTCGGCTAATTTTTGGTATTTTTAGTAGAGACGGGGTTTCACCATGTTAACCAGGATGGTCTCAATCTCCTGACCTCGTGACCCACCCGCCTCTGCCTCCCAAAGTGCTGGGATTACAGGCGTGAGCCACCACGACCAGCCTTAATATTTTTTTTATTCATTGTTTTACATACAAAGAGTTGTATATAATTAATGTATACTACTGGATAAACTTGGAGATAAGTATACATCCATAAAACCATCACCACAATCTATATCATAAACCTATCCCCTACTTCCAAAATTTTCTCTTGCCCTCTTATTATAATTTGTGTGTGTGTGTGTGTTTGTATGACTCTGATTTTTAAAAAGTCTGGCTTCCATCTTGCTCTCTCTTGCTTGCATTCACTGGCCTCACAGACAGACATCACCTGCCTTGTGGTGAACTACCCTATGGAGAAGCCTATGTGGCAAGGAACTGAGGGCGGTCTCTGGGTAATAGCCTGAGAAAAACTGAGGCCCTCAGTCCAGAAACCCACAAGGAACAAAATCATGCCTACAACCATATGAGTGGGCTTGGAATTGGATCCTTTCTTAGTTAAGCATTCAGATGAGATGGCAGCACAGGCTGACATCTGAATTGCAGCCTACGTGAAACCCCAAACCACAGGACCTACTGAAAACTGCACCCATATTCCTGATGCACAGAATCCAAGAGAATGTTTGCTGTTTTAAACTACTTTTAAAATATGGGCAAAGAATCTGAATATATATTTCTCCAAAGACATACAAATGGCCAATAAGCACATATAAGGTGCTTAACATCATCAGCTATCAAGAATTGTAAATCAAAACCACAATGAAATACCACCTCACACCCAACAGGATGGCTAGAATCAGACATAGTAACAAAGTCCTTGATAAGTAAGGACTTGCTTCTGCCATTTTGTTATTTATTTTCTGGTTGTTCTGTGGTCTTCCTTCCCTCTTTCCTCGTTGTTTTCCTTTTTTTGAAAGTGATTGTTCATGTTGTTATGTTTTAATTTCTTGCTTTTTATTTCTGTGTTTGTGTTGTAGATTTTTTATTTGGGGTTAGCAAGGATGTGGAGAAGCTGGGAACCTGCATACACTAGTGGTAGCAATGTAAGATGGCCCATTCACTTTAGAAAACCTTTCTTGACAGTTCCTCAAAAACTAAAACACAGATACCATATGACCCAACAATTCCACTCCTAAATATATATCTAAAAGAAATGAAAATATTTGCCCACTCAAAAACTTGTACACAAATATTCATAGCAACAGTATTCATAATAGCCAAAAGTAGAAAAATAGAAATATCTACCAGGAGATAAATGGATAAATAAAATGGGATCTCCATACAATGGAATATTATTCAACAATAAAAAAAGGAATAAAGTACCAATACACACTACAAACATGGGTAAATCTTGAAAACATTACATTAAGTCACCGAAGAACACATACTTTATGATTCTATTTATATGAAACATCCAGAATGGGCAAATCTATAAAGACAGAAAGTGGATTAATGGTTGTTTAGGGTTGAGGGAGGTGGCATGGAAAATGACAACTGATGGGCACAGATTTGCTTTGGGAAGAACAAAAATGTTCCAAACCTGGGTCATGGCAGTGATTCCACAATGTTGTGAATACTAAAAATCCTTGAATTTTACACTTTAAATGGGCGAATTGTATGGTATGGTATGTGAATTTTATCACCATGAAAGTGTTTGAAAGTAGAAAAGAAAAATAATTTGAGTGATATTTATTTTAGAAACTAACGCCAGGTGCAGTGGCTCACACTTGTAATCCCAGCACTTTGGGAGGCTGAGGTGGGTGGATCGCCTGAGATCAGGAGTTAGAGACCACCCTGGCCAACATAGTGAAACCCCGTCTCTACTAAAATACAAAAAATTAGCTGGGCATGGTGGCGGGTGCCTGTAATCCCAGATCCTAGGGAGGCTGAGGCAGGAGAATCGCTTGAACCCAGGAGGCAGAGGTTGCAGTGAGCTGAGATCGCACTATTGCACTCTACCTTGGGCAATAAGAGCGAAACTCCATCTCAAAAAAAAAAAAAAAGGAAAAGAAAAGAAACTAACTAAAAGAGTAAGAAAAATGTTACAGTGGTAAGGTACATTTAAAATGCTTCCTCTAACACTTTCACTTTAAAGAGTGGCAACCTCATTAGCTTATTTTAAATAGACTCCATAATTGAACAGTTTATAAAAATAAGTAGAGAGAATACCAAGCTATTTCTAAAGCAGACACAAACACTTTCAGCTGTAAATGGTAGTTAAATAAACATAAGTGATTGCAAATCCTGTGAAATACCAACAGGGTGAAGAAAAAAAAAAAAAAAACACTGGAGGAAAAGAAAAAAAAGATGAAGAGAGAAGACACAGTAAAGAGCATGAGAAAATAAATATCATGTCAGAATAAAATCTGCATCTTATCAGTCTACAAGATACAATGACCTCCAAAATGTGAGATCTCACTGCATAAGACAATGAAATTTACACTTCAGAATGCTAACCACCCACAGGGAATAATTTTGCCTCGTCGTATTAAATACATATAAACTAAAATTACTAAAGCGACACCCACCATCAATGCCTGTGAACTACAATTCATGAGATACTTAGCCTCAAAATATATAAAACTATCCTGGCACAATCACCAGTGTGAAATTCTGTACCATTTACTAGTTATAAAAGTAATAATCCAAACTCTTAGATATAAATGGAAGAGAAAAACAGATATCCAATATATTCACCCTACCCACAACCCTCTATACACACATCTACACTCCAATAATGATTAAAATCAGTATTTATTTTTCTATTTCCCAGTCCCCATTCCAGATTGACAGTAAGAAGGGTTGGTGGGAATATACATTCACAGGGTCCTGTTATACACCACTGGTGGGGCTGACATTGACCCGGCCCTGCGGAGAGCAGCTTGGCAATATTCAAGCTGAAGAAAGCCCCACGCCACAGCACACTTCTAGATGTATTCCGAGAATAGCGCTACTCAAGGTATCTCCATGGAAAGGGGCAGGCCACGAACTGAATTCTACTGGTCCTTGACAAGATAAACATTGCAATTGAGAGTAAGAATTTAGACAGTTTTACAGCAATCTGATGGAGAACATTTTAATTTAAAAATTTTAAACTTGGCTAGACATAGTGGCTCATGCCTGTAATCCCACCCAGCACTTTGGGAGGCCGAGGCAGGCAGATCACCTGATGTCAGGAGTTCGAGACCAGCCTGGCCAATGTGGTGAAACCCCATCTCTACTAAAAATACAAAAATTAGCCAGGCGTGGTGGCGGGCACCTGTAATCCCAGCTACTTATGAGGCTGAGGCGGGAGAATCACTTGAACCCAGGAGGCAGAGGTTGCAGTGAGCTGAGATTGTGCCACTGCACTCCAGCCCGAGCGACAAGAGCAAAACCCCATCTCAAAAAAAATAGGAAGGGGAAACAAGAGAAAGCCACACACAGAATTAACTCTATTTATAATGTAGTCTTTGTACCAGTAAGAAAAAAATCTGGGCGGGCAGGGTGGCTCACACCTGTAATCTCAGCACTTTGGGAGGCCGAGGCAGGTGGATCATTTGAGGTCAGGAGTTTGAGACCAGCCTAACCAACATGGTGAAACCCCATCTCTATTAAAAATACAAAAAAATTAGCTGGGCGTGGTGGCACATGCCCGTGGTCCCAGCTACTTGGGAGGCTGAGGCAGGAGAATTGCTTGAACCCAGGAGACAGATGTTGCAGTGAGCCAAGATCGCGTGACTGCACTCCAGCCTGGGAGACAGAGTGAGACTCTCTCAAAATAAAAAGAAAAAAATCTGTTACAAATAAGACAAATGTTAACATTTGACAAAGCTAGATGGAGGACACATAGATGCTGGTTCTATCATTCTCTAAAACTTCTTCTATTATATTAGAAACATTTCTTTTAAAATCAAAAAAATAATAAATTTATAGTAAGTGCAACGAAAGAATAAGAGTGACTATAACAGAGCAATAGAAGGGACATAACTCAAGTTGGAACATCAATAAAGAGTTCTGTTAAAAAGTGGAATTTAGGCTGGGTGCGGTGGCTCACGCCTGTAATCCCAGCACTTTCGGAGGCCAACGCGCGTCAGGAGTCCGAGAACAGCCTAGCCAACATGGCAAACTCCCATCTGTATTAAATTAGCCAGGTGTTGTGGCACACACTTGTAGTTCCAGCTACTTCGGAGGCTAAGGCAGGATAATCACTTAAACCCAGGAGATGGAGGTTGCAGTGAGCAAGACAGTGCCACTGCACTCCAACCTGAGTGACAGAGCAAGACTCTGTCTCAATAAAAAAGAAAGGGGAATTTACAGTGAGAAATGAAGGACCCACAGGAGTTAGCCAGACTGTGGAGGAAGGAGGAAGAGCAGAAGTGCAAAGGTCTTGAGACCAAATGAAAGGCATGCAAGCCAGTGTGCACCTTGAGCATTCCCACCCGGTGAGCCATGGCAAGAAGCAAGCATGCTGAGACTGATGCCCCTAAAGGAATTTGAAGTGCAGAAATGACATGACACAATTTGTCTCTTAGGAGGATCCCTCTGGCTGCTAACTTTGGAAAGATTGGAAGGGATTTTAAAAAGCAGAATCAGAGATGTTGTTGCAAGAGTCCAGGAAATAAATGATGGCCAATATTCACTTGGTGGCAATGTAAACAGAAAAACAAGACCTAAATCGAGTTACAGTTGGAACATAAAACTGACAAGGCTTAATAATAAATGGGTTGGGAGAAGGGAGGTAGAGAGGGATGCAAAATATCAACTAATGGACCAAAAGCCCAAGAGATCAGATAAGCTTATTAGAGGCAGGTCTGAAATTTAATCTAAATTTCCTAGCTTCCATGACAATGTAGAACACATCATTAGTTACTTAATTTACAGAAACTATAATGTAAAAACAAACCAGTAGTGGAGAAAAACAGATACATCTAGTAGCAAAATCTAACAAAGATCTTCTTCATAAAGGCAATGCTGTGCATCACACAGGACATTCCTAAATAATATCCTTTCTGTGTACTCAAATGCTTTATAATCCTGCTCCTATCAAATTTCTTAAAAATAGATAAGTGTACATAATTTCTAGAATAACCACTGAAAGAACACAAACAGAATGAAAGAAGTTGAGAACAACCATTCCAAAAGTAGGCAAGAAACATGCAGAAAAATAGAAACCACCAACTAAGATGATCTATTTAAACCTGAACATGTCAGTAATTATGTATATTAAATGTAAATGGACGAAATGCTCCCAGTAAATCACAAAGACTGACCAACTGAGGACTGTGAGGGCTAGAGAGACTGTCAGGTCCCAGCTCTGAGTTGGCACAGGGGTGGGCAGTGGGAGGGGTGTGAGGGGTGTTAATGGCCCAGCAGGTGCAGGGCTAAGGTTTCCAATGACCTTTTCCCACCTTCTTCCTTTCTCAGGGTCATGCTTTATTTGGCCTGGTGCCTCCCTGCTGGACACACCAGCCAATCTGGGGCCCTGCCTCAGACCTGCGTATTAGGTTGGGGATGAGGGGCAGGGAGCTGGCTGTGAATCCAAGATTCAACTTGTTGCCAGAAGTACAGTTATATGAAGGGGAAATTGAGTAAATAAGTAAATGCATTGGGGAGCATGGGAGCCAGGTTTCTCAAATGGAAAGGAAGAATCACAGAACAAACCCTATAGTTTTAGAATAAAATTAGTGGGAGTTGTTAGTATAAACTCGTGATTTTTAACAGATGGTAAATAGATGAGAAGGAAAGAGAGAAGGAGAGAAGAAAGGAGGATGAATTTGTGTACATATGTGATACATTTGTAGTACAAAATACACTAGTAGAGAGAGGAAACACAGGGACGGGATGAGAAATCAAGGATACTGCGGTCCTATTTCCTAAGATGGATGATACTAATTTTATGATGATGATATGTTATTTTGCTTCCTAAAATGTATTTTGTATGTCGTGTGCTCTCAACATGGCACCAAGAGAGCCTAGGCTTCAAAGACTTATGAACTTAACAATCTACTCATATTGGAAATTCAGGTGTTTCTACTAACTAACTTGTGTGGGTCAAGCAGGGCATGTCATTTTGTTTAAAGAGACAATAGGCTGGACACAGTGGCTCACGCCTGTAATCCGAACACTTTGGGAGGCCAAGGTGGGCAGATCACTTGAGGTCAGGAGTTTGAGTCCAGCCTGGCCAACATGACAAAACCCCATCTCTACCAAAAAATATAAAAATTAGCTGGGCTTGGTGGCATGTGCCTTGTAGTCTCACGTACTTGGGAGGCTGAAGTGGGAGAATCACTTGAGGCCAGGGGAAGTGGGGGAGTACCACTGCACTACAGCCTGGGGGACAGAGTGAAACCCAAAAATAAACAGACAATGATGCTCAGCCATGACTGTTTCAACACAGATATACTTGCTCCTCAAAGAAAAAAACCCTTTATGAATATTCATCCTTTTCATGAATAGTCATCCTTTTAATCCCACCAAGTGTACCTTAACCCTCAGAAAAGTAACATTCAAAGAGAAATAATGATCATCTTTTTTTTTGATGGAGTTTCACTCTTTCGCCCAGGCTGGAGTGCAGTGGCACAATCTCTACAGGAGTGAGCACCATGCCCCGCCCAATAATGGTCATCTTTTTACCAAATAAAGATCAACTGAAATATGACTACTAAGGCAATTAAAACCCTAAGAAAACTTTTGGCCGGGCACAGTGGCTCACATCTGTAATCCCAGCATTTTGGGAGGCTGAGGCAGGCAGATCACCTAAGGTCAGGAGTTCGAGACCAGCCTGGCCAAACACTGTGAAACCCCGTCTCTCCAAAAATACAAAAATTAACCGGGCATGATGGTGGGTGCCTGTAATCCCAGCTACTCAGGAGGCTGAGGCAGGAGAATCGCTTGAACCCAGGAGGCGGAGGTTGCAGTGAGCCGAGATCACACTATTGTACTCCAGCCTGGGCGACAGAGTGAGACTCTGTTTCCAGAAAAAAAAAAAGAAAGAAAAAAAAAGTTTTAACCACCACATACACCAGGCAAGCACATTAAGGTTTTTAAGGATGGCCTAATTTATATTAATAAAATAAAAACAACATAATGAAACCTTCTTTAGACTTCTGGCTTAACAAAAGTCCTCTTTTAAAAACTTTCTCCTAACTACATATTAATATCTTACACATATTATGCTGTGTGTATGTATAATTAACATATAACTCTATACATTATGTTATATAAAACCAATATGACTATATTAACTTACCATCCCACTGGAATTATTTATTCCATTCATATTAATTTTTGTTACAAATCTAACTGACGGAGGAGCTTCTGGGTATTTAGGTCCACATTCTACTTTCAGGCTATATATTCTGTTTTCATAATTTGTCTGGAAGGCAAAAAACAAAAGGACAATCAAAATAACAATACCTAAAATATTAATGTCTAAGTGCTAAAAAAAAAAAAAAAGGAAAAGTACAATATGAATGTACTTGATAAGACAGTGTTTATGATTAAGAATTTATTTTTCCACATTCAAATTTATTTCACCTCTATGATGAGAAAAAATGCAATAAGCATACTTAAAAATTGACATTTTATAAAATTAATTCCATGAGATCTTACCAAATTAATTCTACAAAGTATTATCAATATGATCACAACTTGCTTTTGTGATAAAAATGATGCCTGTAACAAATTAGAAGGAAGAAGGAAAAAGGAAAAACCAAACCACTTAAATTTAGATTTTGCTAAAAAGTTTACATTGTAAAGGGAGGGGCTACTTGAGACTTGTGTCAAACATATATGAGGTTTCTGTTTTACACAACAGTTCTGCTTATTCCTATTGTTCCAGAATTGACTATTAATAGTGCCTGTTTTCATTCTCAAAAGGGTCTTGTTGGATAACAAATTATATGATCATCCTACTTAATATGGCAATCAATAACTTCTAGCAAAAAAGAAAACACCACATTATACCATTGTGCAGCAATAAAACATAATTATTTTATGTCTCCTGTTAGTTATACTTACGTTGCTACTTCATTAATTTTGAGGTTCATTAAATCCCATTATCTGAATTCAGAGAAACAATAGCAAACTTTATGTTTACACATCATTTTCAAATAGGTATCAAACTTAAAGCTTCTAGATTATCCAGGGCTTATTTTCATGCCTATAAATTAGCTCTTCTTTCTCCTATGGCTTTTGTTCACTTGGTTAACTTATTAGTGTACCATTAAAACAGCAAAGTAAAAAATAAACGAATCCTTGGCCGGGCGCGGTGGCTCAAGCCTGTAATCCCAGCACTTTGGGAGGCCAAGATGGGCAGATCACGAGGTCAGGAGATCGAGACCATCCCGGCTAACACGGTGAAACCCTGTCTCTACTAAAAAATACAAAAAACTAGCTGGGCGAGGTGGCGGGCACCTGTAGTCCCAGCTACACGGGAGACTGAGGCAGGAGAATGGCGTAAACCCGGGAGGGGGAGCTTGCAGAGAGCTGAGATCCGGCCACTGCACTCCAGCCCGGGCAACACAGCAAGACTCCGTCTCAAAAGAAAAAAAAAATACCAAAAAAAAAATAAATGAATCCTCACCTTGACTCAGGAGATTAAAAAGAAAAAAATTGTTTTAAAGAGAATTTATAATTATTGAAATTTTAATAAATTTTCTAAATTATAATTAAAATAACATAAAAATATATACATAAATAAATGAAAGTGAAAAATTTAATACCTGCTGGCTGCTGAATAAGACCAGAGAGGGAGGAAGCTAATCAACCATCTACAGATCGTACCTACTCAAACTGATCCTGTCCCCATAAACAAGAGCTATCCAAATGGAGGTCAGATTTGCAGTATTAAACTACTTTAGGCTGGGCGCGGTGGCTCAAGCCTGTAATCCCAGCACTTTGGGAGGCCGAGACGGGCGGATCACGAGGTCAGGAGATCGAGACCATCCTGGCTAACACGGTGAAACCCCGTCTCTACTAAAATACAAAAAAAAATTAGCCATGCGAGGTGGCGGGCGCCTGTACTCCCAGCTACTCGGGAGGCTGAGGCAGGAGAATGGCGTGAACCCGGGAGGCGGGGCTTGCAGTGAGCTGAGATCCGGCCACTGCACTCCAGCCTGGGCAACAGAGCCAGACTCCGTCTCAAAAAAAAAAAAAAAAAAAAAAACTACTCTAATGTAAAACCTATGCAACAATCTTATATGTATGTTATTAAATATTTCAATATTTTTAAGAAAAAAAGCTATATAAAACTTATCTGAGATTAATAGCAAGCAAATATTAATAATATCCCCAGCACTTTCAATATATAAAAATGACTAAAATCAGATAGATCTAAAGATTATCTTGGCTGTGGTTCTCCAATCTGGATGCATATCAGACACCCCTATGATAGAGCAATTCTTTTTTTTTTTTTTTTTGAGACGGAGTCTTGCTGTTGCCCAGGTTGGAGTGCAGTGGAGCGATCTCGACTCACTCACTGCAAGCTCCACCTCCCGGGTTCACGCCATTCTCCTGCCTCAGCCTCCCAAGTAGCTGGGACTACAGGCACCCGCCACCACGCCTGGAATTTTTGGTATTTTTAGTAGAGACGGGGTTTCACCGTGTTAGCTAGGATGGTCTCGATCTCCTGACCTTGTGATCTGCCCGCCTCGGCCTCCCAAAGTGCTGGGATTACCGGCGCAAGCCACCGCGTCCGGCCCTGATACAGCAATCCTATTCCTAGGCATTTACCCAAACGAAATGGAAACAAACATGTTCACAAAGAGACTTCTACAAGAATGCCCATAGCAGCTTTATTTGTAAAAGCAATAATGTAGATTAAATCCAAATGTCCATTAAAAAAATTGATAAACACACTGTGGTATATCCATATAGTAAAATACTATTCAACAATAAAAAGAAACACACTCCTACTACCTGAGATAACACAACTGAATTGCTCAGACTTCATGCTGAGTAAAGACGAGAACCGTAAGTGTACACACTACATGACCCTACTTATCAAAGCTCGACAACATGCAAATCTCTCAGGTGCAGGAAGCAGGGGTGGGTGTGGGAAAGGGCACAGGGAGCTTTCTGGAATGACGGGAATGTTCTGTATTTCCGTAGGGGTAAGCTATATTTGTCAAACTCACAGCACATCTGTGCATTTCACTACATGTAAATTCTACCTCAATTCCTTTTAAGTTAAAAAACAAACAAACAAACAAAAAAACAAAGCTCTTTTCTGAAGGATTTTATGTTAAGAAAAAAAATTTTAGGCTGGGCACGGTGGCTCACACCTGTAATCCCAACACTTTGGGGGGCTGAGGCAGATCACAAGTCAGAAGATCGAGACCACGGTGAAACCCCATCTCTATTAAAAATACAAAAAATTAGCTCGGTGCGGTGGTGGGCGCCTGTAGTCCCAGCTACTCGGGAGGCTGAGGCAGGAGAATGGCATGAACCCAGGAGGCGGAGTTTGCAGTGAGCTGAGACTGTGCCACTGCACTCCAGCCTGGGTGACAGAGTGAGACTCCGTCCGTCTCAAAAAGAAAAAGAAAAAAAATTTAATCCCAAAGATAGCCTATTAATCTAATCCAATGCTTACAGTAAATATCACCCTAACTACTGACACCTTTGATTTTATCCCCTCTAAATTTTAAATTAACAGGCTGGGCATGGTGGCTCATGCCTATAATCCCAGCACTTTGGGAAGCCAAAGGCAGGCATACTGCCTGAGGTCAGGAGTTCGAGACCAGACTGACCAACATGGTGAAACCTCGTCTCTACTAAAAAGACAAAAATTGGTAGCACATGCCTGTAATCCCAGCTAGTCGGGAGGCTGAGGCAGGAGAATCATCTGAACTCAGGAGGTGGCGGCTGCAGTGAGCTGACATCAAGCCACTGCACTCCAGCCTGGGTGGCAGAGCAAGACTGTCTCAAAAAAAAAATTACATTAACAGCCAAGTTTTCCTGTTATCTAACAAAAAGCAAGAGCAAAAAAAAAAAAGAGGAGAAAAACAAACTAATATTTACTAAGTCAAGTACTCAGGTATTCTCCTATTATGTAATCATTATTTCACTTAATTCTCATACTGTTTCTATTTTAAAGATGGAGACAGTACCTTCATTTACATATGAGAAAACTTGAAAAAGTACTAAACTCTAGTGACAACAAATATTGCTTCAGAAAACTGAACACAGAAACACAGAAAAGAAAAACTGCTAATCATATAAATCCAAATAAATACTAGAACATAAAAAATGAGGGATCTGGCTGGATGCGGTGGCTCACACCTGTAATCCTAACACTTTGGGAGGCTGAGCAAGCAGATCACCTGAGGTCGGGAGTTCGAGACCAGCCTGACCAACATGGAGAAACCCCATCTCTACTAAAACTACAAAATTAGCTGGGCATGGTGGTGCATGCCTGTAATCCCAGCTACTTGGTAGCCTGAGGCAGGAGAATCGCTTGAACCTGGGAGGCAGAGGTTGCGGTGAGCCAAGATCACGCCATTGCACTCCAGCCTGGGCAACAAGAGCGAAACTCCATCTCAAGAAAAAAAAAAAAAAAAAGAGGGACCTTTAGTCAATAAAGTATAAAAACTAAAAAACAACTGGCCAGGCACAGTGGTTCATGCCTATAATCCTAGCACTTTGGCAAGCCAAGGCATGAGGGCCATTTGAGCCCAGGAGTTTGAGACCCATCATGTCAACATAGTGAGACCCCTGTCTCTATACACACACACACACAAATTAGCCAGGTATGGTGGTGTGCCCCTATAGTCCCAGCTACTCAGAAGGCTGAGGTGGGAGGATTGCTTGAGCCCAGGGGGTTAAGGCTGTGAGCTGTGATCGGGCCACTACACTCGAGCCTGGGTGACAGAGTGAGACTATCTCAAAATAAAACAAAACAAAAATAAAAAACAACCAACCATGTAACAATATGTTAAAAGTCTTCCCCCTCTCGACCAGCACGGTGGTTCACACCTGTAATCCCAGCACTTTGGGAGGGCCAAGGTGGGCAGATCACCTGAGGTCAGGCTGAGACCAGCCTGACCAACATGGAGAAACCCCATCTCTACTAAAACTACAAAATTAGGCCAGGCACAGTGGCTCACGCATGTAATCCCAGCACTCTGGGAGGCCGAGGCGGGCGGATCACGAGGTCAGGAGATCGAGATCATTCTGGCTAACACAGTGAAACCCCGTCTCTACTAAAAATACAAAAAATTAAAAGGGCATGGTGGTGGGTCTCTATAGTCCCAGCTACTCAGGAGGCTGAGGCAAGAGAATGCCGTGAACCCGGGAGGCAGATGCGGTGGCGAGCTGAGATCGCACCACTGCACTGCAGCCTGAGCGACTGAGCAAGACTCCGTCTCAAAAAAAAAAAAAAAAAAAAAAAAATACAAAATTAGCTGGGTGTGGTGGCATATGCCTGTAATCCCAGCTACTAGGGAGGCTGAGGCAGGAGAACCACTTGAACCTGGGAGGCAGAGGTTGCGGTGAGTCAAGATCACACCATTGCACTCCAGCCTGGGCAACAAGAACCAAACTCCGTCTCAAAAACAAACAAACAAACAAAAAAGTCTTCCTTTTCTTCTGGCGAGATGTAGGTACTCTACCCTGGAGATAAAACTGTTCTCAACATCTCACCTTCTAAGGAGAAAACAACTGTGGTAAGACACCAACTCCTGCCTGTTTTATGAAAAGGCAACTGAATATACCCGCTATAACCTCCTGCCTTCAAGAGAACTGAGAGAGGGTGATGCAGAGAAGATCATCAGGTGGTGAGCAGAGGCCAGCTCCAGAAGAAGCCTGTGCCTTTGCAGGGCACACCCTCCTACCTCTGCCTGGCACTCAAACGAAGTGAGCGGGTCTCTGATGAGGTTCAAGACACACTATCCCAAAATACGGCACCTTGGCACTTAAGAAAACAGCAGAAGCAAGGTTACTCTTACCTTACCTTCGCCCCTTCTCCTCTGAAGCAGACCCTAAAATCTAGCTGACCTCCCCATGAAGTAGGTCATGAGAACCACTCCAAAGGGGTCTTGTCTTATGCCAAGAAAGGAATGAAATCCATAGACACAGGAATAATCTGAACAAACAGGCCCTGGTAAGTTCCCCTAGTTTATTACCTAGAGTGTTACCATCAGATCCAATCACGCTGTTGCATTACTGTCCACTCTTCACCAAATTTAGCATAAAAATACGCAGGTTTCCGTTTCTTTGGGTCTTCCTTTCTGAATGTTCCCATGTCATGTAAAACTTAAATAAATTTGTATGCTTTTCTCTGCCTTTTATTATAAGTGCCTCAGCCATGAAGCTTGAGACAAGTGAGGAAAAGCTATTACGACCTTTTCTCCCCTGCAGCTCCAAAACCACCAATCACTGAGAGTGGAGGACCGCCATAGCATCTTGTCAGTGTGCCCTGTGCCCCTTGAGCGAGGAGAGAGTTGTGGAGAAGCAGCCTTCACCCCCATCCCAGTGGATGGAGTTTCCTGAGGTTCAGTGACACCAGGAATGGCAACCAGTTGGGGCATCCTGCAGGGGGCCCCAACCGGGTGAAAGACCAAGCAGGAGCCGGTCTACCACAGCTAGGAACTGTGCTGTGGGTCAGCCCACAAGACCACTGATGAACTCATCACAAGCTCCAAAACATTCTTAAAGAATAAAGTCTGCTGCAGGCAGTGACTGGAGAAAAACCAAATCTAAATAATTCCAAATTTATATTCTACCAAGTTCTGACTGTTAAATCTTCAAATCAGTAAGTCAGAATGTTCATCAATTATAAGCACTTTTTTTAACCAAACAGACCATAGTAATAATGTTCACAGGCAGTGAAAATCAAGGTTTTCATTATGCATACCAAGTTATAAGGAACTCTATCCATCAATATTATATTTCCTTCCTCAAATGTCTTTAGGAAAAAATAGAGCAAGGTACACAGGGAGCCTATCAGTTTAGGAGTGTGCATGAATTTTGCAAAGGAACACCAGAAAACAACATAAAACACACTAATTCATTCTCTATAATTAATGTTGCTAATTACCTGATACATTTTTCTTTTGTAATAATCAGGAGGGGCTGGGTGCGGTGGCTCACACCTATAATCCCAGCATTTTGGGAGGCCAAGGCAGGTGGATCACTTGAGGCCAGGAGTTTGAGACCAGCCTGGCCGACATGGTGAAACCCCCTCTCTACAAAAACTACAAATATTAGCCAGCAGTGGTGGTGCACAACACCTCAGGAGGCTGAGGTGGAAGGATCGCTTGAGCCCAGGAGGCTGAGACTGCAGTATGCTGAGATCACACCACTGCCTGGGTGACTGAACAAGATATTGTCTCAATAATAATCATCATCATCATCATCATCATCATAAGGAACTCTAAACTCTACCCAAGAGCAAAACCGTTGAAATGCTCTCATCATAAGGTAGCAACCAGTATACAAAACCAAAGACTTGAAAAACCCTTCAAATGTGTGCTCTTTCCAACAAGCCAAAAACATTACAGACACACATTTCAAAGATTCGCTGCAAGGAGTGCAGTGGATGGGACCATTAAGTAAGGAATGCAACGTAAAAAAATAAATAAATAAATAAAAATTAAAAAAATCCCAAGCTAGATAAAAAGACTTTGAGTAAAAATAAAACTTCATAAACCCAAGAAAGACCTAAGACAAAGTACAATGGGCCAGTTGCCAACCATACTAGAAAAAAGTGCAAGAATCATAGACTTTTTATAGATGAAGAAACTGAGACCTACAGCATTTCTATGGCATGTGAAGTGTCAGAGGGCAAATAGCAATGTGCACTCAATGCAAACCAATTTAGAAACCCTCAGGTTCACACCAGAGGTTAGTAACATGTTACGTCAAAATGACTGCTCTCCCCACATACCCCCTCCATTTCCTCACCTTTTGTCCTCTCTATCTGGAATGTTCTCCATCCCCATCACCACCTTCTGAAATCCTACCAGTCAGTCCTTTAGCGCTCATTCCAAAGGCAACTTCCTCCACTGTTCAGCCTTCCTCAATTATTCCAGCTAGAAGAAACATATTCTAAAGTCCCGCAGTGAACTTGCTCTGTCATATTTAGAATCTGTCAATTTGTACTGATTTTTTCTCCTTTACTAAACTGCAAAACTTTGATGGCAATGACCGTATCAACCTTCCTCCCCGCAATCCTCTACATAATCAAGGATTATATCCTGCACATGGGAAGCATCAATAAATGTAAACAAAATAAATAAAAATGAACTATTTTAGAAGTTATCATAATTGCTTATTTTAATATCAATAGTATAAAATTAAATGTTAACTCTAAAGTAACAATAAGTATTAATAGAAAAAATATAATTTATAACACTGACCCTTGGTGGCCCAATAATCATGCCTGTCCACCTTGTAAGTGTCATATCTTCATCATCTTCAAGGCCCCAGCTAACCGTACCATCGCCTACTCCTTTTTGTCCTTCTTCAAGTTCTTCCAACAAGCGAAAATTACGAGGAACTTTAACTCCTATACAAAAGAACGTCAGTGTAAATGTAAAAAGCTCATAATTATAAGAGCTACACATATTTAAATTCAGCTTTTTCCAAATTAACTTTTATAAATTATCTCCCAAAAAGACAAAATTCCCTTTAAAAGGCATTCTGCTCCAGAAAATGCTGGATCTAACAACCCCTCAAAATGAAAACCCTAAAGAAAGCACTGTACCAAACATTAATAGCAGTATACAACACGTGTATAATTCCTCATCCATTTTATACTGACATGTCAATCAATCATAAGGAAATCGTTAGAAAGTGAACGTTTCCCCTACTTGAAGTTTCTGTTACAGTCAAGGACTCTGCATCAAACAAACAGCCATGACCAGAAAGTTAATAAAAGCCAAAGTTCATTAATACATACTCTCTAATGATTTTTAAAGAGTAGAATTATGTTCCATCTTAGAAAGTGCACCAGAAGGTACTGTCTTTTAGAATCCTGAAGCAGTCCTACCCATGTAGGGGCATGTGAAAACAGAATCTGTCAGATCGCGAGTTCGTGACCAGCGTGACCAACGTGGAGAAACCCCATCTCTACTTGAAATACAAAATTAGCCGGGCGTGGTGGTGCATGCCTGTAATCCCAGCTACTTGGGAGGCTGAGGCAGGAGAATCGCTTGAACCCGGAAGGTGTAGGTTGCGGTGAGCCGAGATGACACCATTGCACTCCAGCCTGGGCAACAAGAGTGAAATTCCGTTTAAAAAAAAAAGAGTGTTTACACAAGTAAAATGTGTCTGCTTTTTAAGAGTTTATTCAGTTTAGGGAGTCAAAATTTGTATTTGATTTCAATTTATTGAAATTGAAAGTATTCCTAACTTTTTTTGCTTTTGTGTATATGCAAAGGTAAATATTAATCAAACCTTATAAATTTGAGGTTATTTTAGCCTGATTTCTCAGAACTTTTAATTTGTCTGTGTAGAAATGGGTTTACTAAATATTTTTAGACAATTTCTTAAGTATCTACTTTTATTTGCATACAGTAAGTTAGGAAAGACATTTAAAGTTCCTCATACACCTGCTGTGTTATTTTGTGTGTATGAGAGAGTCTCGCTCGTAGCCAAGGCAACGTCCACCTCCCAGGTTCAAGCTATTCTCCTGCCTCAGCTTCTCAAATAGCTGGGATTTCAGGCGTGCGCCACCATGCCCGGCTAATTTTTGTATTTTCAGTAAAGATGGAGTTTCACTATGTTGACCAGACTGGTCTGGAACATTTAATGTTCCAGAGGCAGAGGCTGCAGTGAGCCGAGATTGCACCACTGCATTCCAGCCTAGGCGACAGAGCGAGGCTCTGTCTTTAAAAAAAAAAAAAAAAAAAAAAAAAAAAAAAAAAAAAAAAAAAGGCCAGGCACAGTGGCTCACGCCTGTAATCCTAGCACTTTGGGAGGTCAAGGCAGGTGGATCAGGAGATCAGGAGATCGAGACCATCCTGGCTAACACGGTGAAACCCCGTCTCTACTAAAAATACCAAAAATTAGCCAGGCGTGGTGGCGGGTGCCTGTAGTCCCAGCTACTCCGGAGGCTGAGGTAGGAGAATGGCGTGAACCCGGAAGGCAGAGCTTGCAGTGAGCTGAGATCACGCCACTGCACTCTACCCTGGGCGAAAGAGCGAGACTCCATCTCACAAAAGAAAAAAAAAAAAGACCAGCCTGGCCAACATGATGAAACCCTATCTCTACTAAAAATACAAAATTTAGCCAGGCATGGTGGTGCACACCTGTAATCCCAACCAGCAACATGGGAGGCGGAGGCAGGAGAATCGCTTGAACCCAGGAGGTGGAGGTTGAAGTGAGCCAAGATCAAGCCCCTGCCTGGGAGACAGAGCAAGACTGTCTCGAAAACAAAAACAAAACAAAAAAAGAAAACAAAACAGAGGGGACACTTTCCTAGATTTTAAGACTTCCTCATCAGCTAAAGAAATCATTAAGAAAATACGGAATTAGTGCAGAAATGAACAGACTAACGAAAAAGAAAAGCCCCAAAGCAGACATATCATATATGAAAATGTGCTTTTTAGTAGAGGCAACACTAAAAGTCAGTAAAGAGACTAGAGGCATGACAAGTAAATGCAACCTTGGTTATCAGGAAAAATATTATTGTCATTATTTTGCTTTAAAGAACAGTAGTGGTGAAATCTGAATAGGGCTGGTAGATAACAGTCCTTTCTCAATATTAATTTCCTGGTTTTAACAATTATATTGTAAGAAAATGTCCTAGTTGAAGTATGTAGGGGTGAAGAGACAGTATCTGTTAACTTACTCTTGAATGGTTCCCCCAAAAAACGAAATCGAATGTGGAGGGAGGGGGGAAGAGAGTACACACAAGAGCAAGCAAAAATGTTAAACATTAATATTTGATGGATCTGCATGAAGGTATATGGGAATCCTTCGTACTACATACGTAACTTTTCTGCAAATCTAAAGTTATTTCAAAAGAGAACAAACAAAAAAAAAGTAGAAAAGGCTAGGCATGGTGGCTCACACTTGTAAACCCAGCACTCTGAGAGGCCAAGGTGGGCCAATCAACTGAGCCCAGGAGCTGGAAACCAGCCTGGGCAACATGGCAAGACCCCATCTCTAAAAAAAATACAAAAATTAGCCAGGTGTGGTGGCTGGCACATGCCTGTGGTCCCAGCTATTCAGGAGGCGAGGATCACCTGAGCCCAGGGAGGTCAAGGCTGCAGTGATCTGTGATCACACCACTGCACTCCAGCCTGGGCCACAGAGTGAAACCCTGTCTTAAAAGAGAAAAAAAAAAAGTAGGAAAAGTTAATGGTGTTGGAACATTTTACCAATATGGAAAAATAAAATTAGAACCCAATCTGATCTCATAGTATATATAAAAATCAATTATAGGCAAATTAAATGAAAAGATAAGCCACAGACTGAAAAAAGATATGAATAACAAACAGCAGACAAGAATGTTATTCAAAATACAGAAAGAATTCCTCCTAGAAATCAGTAAGGAAAAGAAAACCCTAGAGAACAATGAGAACATATTAGGAATAAGGTTTACAGAAAACAGTAATGACCAACAAACATAAAAATATGCTCAACCTCATCAGTAATCAGGGAAACGTAACAGCTTATTCTAGCCACCAAACTGACAAATATTAAGTCTGATAATTCTTTATCTGGGCAAAGATGTAGATATTGGAAGTTCATTCACTGCTGCAGTTAGAATACACTGGTATAGAAGCTCTAAACAAATGTAGTTTTTATATGTATATACATATGTAGCAAAAAGTATAAAGGTGTTAGTGGAAAAGATATTTAAAAATCAGGGGTCGGGCGAGGCACAGTGGCTCACGCCTGTAATCCCAACACTTTAGGAGGCCAAGGCAGGTGGATCACCTGAGGGCAGGAGTTTGACACCAGCCTGGTCAACGTGGTAAAACCCATCTCTACTAAAAATACAAACCTGTCTCTACTAAAACTTCTCCTGAGGCAGGAGAATCGCATGAGCCCAGGAGGCAGAGGTTGCGGTGAGCTGAGATCACGCCACTGCACTTCAGCCTGGGTGACAGAGCAAGACTCTGCCTCAAAAAAAAAAAAAAAAAAAAAAAAAAATCAGGACTATTGGGCCAGGTGTGCTGGCTCATGCCTGTAATCCCAACACTTTGGGAGACTGAAATGGGCAAATCACTTGAGTTCGACACCAGCCTGGTCAACACTGTGAAACCCTGTCTCTACTAAAAATACAAAAAATTAGCTGGGAGGCTGGCCGTGGTAGCTCACACCTGTAATCCCAGCACTTTGAAAGGCTGAGGCAGGCGGATCATTTGAGGTCAGGAGTTTGAGACCAACCTGGCCAACATGGTGAAACCCCATCTCTACTAAAAATACAAAAGAATTAGCCAGGCATGGTGGCATGCGCCTGTAGTCCCAGCTACCTGGGAGGCTGAGGCAGGAGAATCAGTTGAACCCGAGAGGCGGAGGTTGCAGTAAGCCAAGACTGCGCCACTGCACTCCAGCCTGGGAGAGAGAGCAAGACTGCATCTCAAAAAATAATAATAATAATAATAATAATAATAATAATTAGCTGGGCATGGTGGTATGCACCTGTAGTTCCAGATACTCAGGAGGCTAAGGCGGGAGGATCACTTGAACAGGGAGCAGAGGTTGTAGTAAGCCAAGATCACGCCACTACACTCCATTTTGGGTGACAGAGTCCAACTCTGTCTCAAAATAAATAAATAAATACAAATAATAAAAAATCAGGATATTGATGACCTCTGGGCAAAGAGAAAGTGGCCTAGGACTTAGAAGGGAAAATAGGACTTTAAATGTACTAGAAATGTTCTATTTCCAAAAAACAATCTGAAGCAAGAATTTATTAGAATGTGAACAGCCAGGGTGAGTACATGTATATTCACATATTTTTCTGGTGTTCGAAATATTTAAAAAGAAAAGGGAAGACTGGGCGGGTGGAGCCAAAAAAAAGGCGTGGGGAGGACATTACAAAAGAGAGACAGAATGCTGGGCAATGTTTGGGGACTGCAACTGAGTATGAGAGCAAAGAGTCAGAAATGGCCTGGAAGGGCACCCTTAGCAATTCAGCCTTTATCTGCAGTAATGAGGATTCAGGGAGGACATAAACTTCACTTTGCTGCAACGTGGGAATGGATTGGGAGGTAAGAGGAGGAGAAAAGTATCAGCTGTTATAAAAGACCAAGAAAGAGGATGAAGTGCTAAGCACTCAGTTGACTGAGAAAGTTGTGGTTCATTTTACTGTTGTAATTCTTTGGTTTTATTTATTTATTTCCATTTAAACAGCACCAAATGTCTACCGTGAGCCAAAGAATTGTGGCTAGGCCCCTGATCTTGCCGTGATAGTCGAAGTCCTGCTCTTGTGGAGCTTAATGTTCAGCAGCGCATCAAGACACAGAAACCACGATTAGAGTAGAAGCGAGAAAAAGGAGGTAAAAGCATAAAGTGAGAGTTTTGCTCTACTAAGAACCTAACTAGATGACTGAGCGAAGTGTTTTCTTTTTATACTTTGCATACTTCGACTAAACCATATCAGTGATATATATACAACTTTTTGTCTACCCCAGTATATCTCAATGACCAACACACAAGAGTCTAGCACAGGAAGGCAACCCACTGCCCTGGGTAGAAGAGGCAAAAGAAAGGAGAAATCCTATCGCCTTGCCTCCGTCCCCCACCTCTATCCCTAGTCAGAATTCCTGCTGAAACACATTATTTCTAAAGCCTTAGCCTTTCATAAACTGATTCTAAAAGAAACAACCTATCCCTCTGATGCCCAAAATGTCACTTCCTAAGACTTCATAACCCATATATGTATTTTTCTTTTTAGAGACAGAGTCTTGCTCTATCGCCCAGGACAGAGTGCAATGGCACGATCTTGGCTCACTGCAACCTTTGCCTCCGGGTTTCAAGTGATCCTCCTGCCTCAGCCTCCGCAGTAGCTGGGATTACAGGTGCCTGCCACAATGCCTGGCTAATTTTTGTATTTTTAGTAGAGACGGGGTTTCGCCATGTTGGCCAGGCTGGTCTCAAACTCCTGACCTCGTGATCCGCCCGCCTCGGCCTCCCAAAGTGTTGGGATTACAGGCGCGAGCCACTACGCCTGGCCAACCCTTATATATATTATCTGTCATGAGTCAAGAATCTGGATACCACAAATACCTTGAGATTTGATCTATACATTCTATGCACACAATGAAACATCACATGTACCCCACAAAATATGTAAAATATTACATATCAACATCACTTGAAAAAATAGTTTTGAGTCGGCCGGGCGGTGGCTCATGCCTGTAATCCCAGCATTTGGGAGGCCGAGGCGGGTAGATCACGAGATCAGGAGTTCAACACCAGCCTAGCCAAGATGGTGAAACCCCATCTCTACTACAGATACAAAAAATTAGCTGGGCGTGGTGGTACGTGCCTGTAATCCAAGCTACTCGGGAGGCTGAGGCAGGAGAATCGCTTGAACCCGGGCAGCAGAGGTTGCAGTGAGCCAAGACCACGCCACTGCACTCCTTCCTCAGCAACAGACTGAGACTCTGTCTCAAAAGAAAAAAAAAAAAAAAATATATATATATATATATACACACACACACACACACTTTTTTTTTGAGTCAAGAATCATTATACTCTGTACCAAATTAAAGATGGCCACAAATTCTTTGCTTTTCCTCCCACTAATAGGTGAAGTCTGATTTTCCTCCTTTAATCTTCCTTCATTTTATCTGGAACACTACTTAAGAACATCATACATGACCCTATCCTAAGATGTTTTTTTAAAAAAATTGGCCAGGTGTAGTGGCTCATGGCTGTAATCTTAACACTTTGGGACACCAAGGTGGGAGGATCGCTTGAGCCCAGGTGTTCAAGACGAGCCTGAGCAACATGGCAAAACCCCATCTCTACAAAAAATGCAAAAATTAGTCAGGTGTGGTGGCGCACATCTGTAGTCTGAGCTGCTCTGGAGGTTAATGTAGGAGGATCACTTGAGCCTGAGAGGTAGAGGTTTCAGTGAGCCATGTTTGTTCACGCCACTGCACTCTAGCCTGGGTGACAGAGTGAGACTCGGTCTTGGAAAATAAAAAAAGAAATTAAAGGCAAAGGGAGAAAAGTAATAATTACAAGGCACACAACTTTCAATTTTTTTTTTTTTTGAGATGGAGTCTCACTCTGTCACCCAGGCTACAGTGCAGTGGCATGATCTCAGCTCACTGCAACTGCCTCCTCATGAGTTTAAGTGATTCTCCTGCCTCAGCCTCCTGAGTAGCTGGGATTACAGGCGCCCACCACAATGCCCGGCTAATTTCCGTATTTTTAGTAGAGACAGGGTTTCACCATGTTTCCAGGCTGGTCTCGAACTCCTGACCTCAAGTGATCCACCCGCCTTAGCTTCCCAAAGTGCTGGGATTACAGGCGTGAGCCACTGCGCCAGGCACAGGCTAATTTTTTTAACTATTTTTTAAAACTCTGTATCAGCTTGGCACAGTGGCTCACACCTATAATCCCACACTTTGGGTGGCCAAGGGGGTGGACCACTTGAGGTCAGGATTTCAAGAGGAGCCTAGCCAACACAGTAAAAGCCCCTTTCTACTAAAAATACAAAAATGAGCTGGTCATGGTGGCACATGCCTGTATGCCCAACTATTCGGGAGGCTGAGGCAGGAGAATTGCTTGAACCCCAGAGGCGGAGGTTGCGGTAAGCTGAGATAGTGGCGCTGCACTCCAGCCTGGGTGACAGAGCAAGAACCTGTCTCAAAAAACAAAAACCCTGCCAGGCGCAGTGGCTCAAGCCTGTCATCCCAGCACTTTGGGAGGCCGAGTCGAGCGGATCACCTGAGGTTGGGAGTTCTAGACCAGCCTGACCAACATGGAGAAACCCCATCTCTACTAAAAATACAAAAATTTAGCCTGGCGTGGTGGTGCATGCCTGTAGTCCCAGCTCCTGCAGAGGTTGAGGCAGGAGAATCACTTGAACCCGGGAGGTGGACGTTGCAGTGAGCCAAGATCATGCCACTGCACTCCAGCCTAGGAGACAGAATGAGACCTAGTCTCAAAAAAAAAAAAAAAAAAAAAAAGGCACACACACATATATATACACCCACACATATATATATACACACATATATATACATACACATATATGTATACACACACACATATATAAAAAACAAGAATTTTTAAATATGTAGTATGATTTGACTTAAATGCTACTGTGTGAAATTTCCCCTCAGGACAAAACACCAGGGCGAAGAATGTCTGCAGAGTGCTGTGAGCCATCCTCCACCCTCCAGACCCAGGCGCACCCCTCCTCCCCTGGAAGTTGCACAGGCCTTCCTACCTGTTTTATCAATAGAATAGGGAAGCAGTGGCAGGGTGTGGTGGCTCATGCCTGTAATCCCAGCACTTTGGGAGGCCAAGGTGGGCAGATCACCTGAGGTTAGGAGTTTGTGACCAGCCTGTCCAACATGGTGAAACCCCATCTCTACTAAAAATACAAAAAAAAAAAATTAGCTGGGTATGGTGGTGCACACCTGTAGTCCAGCTACTTTGGAGGCTGAGGCACAAGAATCGCTTGAACCTGGGAGGCAGAAGTAGCAGTGAGCCGAGACTGTGCCACTGCACTATAGCCTGGGTGACAGAGTGAGACTCTGCTTCCAAAAAAAGAATAAACAGGGAAGCAGCAACGCTAGGCCAGTTCTGGCACTCGCTTTTAAGAGGAATGCTAACTTCTGCTTTTGTTCTTTTGGAAGACAACTGTCATGTAAGAATTCTGAACACCCTGACACCACCAGGATGTGAGGAAGTCCTAACTGGCCACGTGCAGAGGCTGCAGGGAGGGGGAGCAAGGCGTCCTAGGCAATAAGCCTATCCCTTCACCAGTTTGATGCAACCACATGAGTGACTCTAAGTGAAACCAGCAGAACCACCCAGTCAACTCCCATATTATGAGAAAAAAATCAGTCATCGTTTGAAGCCACAGAATTTTGATATAATTTGTTACACAGTAATAGATAAATGAAGGGAAGGGGGTTGGAAAAGCAATCTGAACAAAAATGTTTATTTGGCAGTGCAAAAACTTAAAGAAGTCAATTGGTACACATTCAGGCAAACTATGTCACATAATTTAAAACATTATATAAAGTCATTTAAACTACATGAATTATATTAATTGTGTATAAGTTAAAAAAAAAAAAAGTGGGGGAGACCTAGTAGCAACACATTATATTTTGATCATAATTATAAAAAAACTCTCATATATACATCAGTATGGATCCAAAGACAACCTACAATTGACATTTTAAATTCATTGGGACTGTGGAATCTTTCAAAAAAGAAAACAGGACGAGTGCGGTGGCTCACGTCTGTAATCCCAGCACTTTGGAAAGCCGAGGCAGGGGGGTCATGAGGTCAGGAGTTCCAGACCAGCCTGGCCAACATAGTGAAACCCCATCTCTACTAAAAATACAAAAAAATTAGCCAGACACGGTGGCAGGAACCTGTAATTCCAGCTACTCGGAAGGCTGAGGCAGGAGAATCGCTTGAACCCAGGAGGTGGAGGCTGCAGTGAGCCAAGATGGCGCCACTGCACTCCAGCCCGGTGACAGTGTGAGACTCCGTCTCCAAAAAAACAGAGGTCAAATATGAAGACAGAATAAAAACAGTGGTTACCAAGGTTGGGGCTGGAAAGGAAATAGGGAGCTGTAGATCAATGGATACAAAGTAGCAGGTATGTAGGATGAACAAGTCTGCAGATCGAGGACTTCCTTCTTTTTTTTTGCAACAGGGTCTCCCTCTATTGCCCAGGCTAGAGCACAGTGGCTAAATCAAAGCTCACTGCAGCCTCGTCCACCTGGACTCAAGCAATCTTCCCACCTTAGCCTCCCAAGTAGCTAGGACTATAGGCGCGTGCCAACATGCAAGGTAATTTTTGTATTTTTTGTAGAGAGGGAGTTTTGCCATGTTGCCCAGGCTGGTCTTGAACTCCTGGGCTCAAATGATCGGTCCGCCTCAGCCTCCCAAAGTGCTAGGATTACAGATATGAGCCTGCACCCAGCCATGAGGACTTTTAGTAAGAGTTTGCTATGGTCAGGATTTTTGCTCTTGCCACAGGAAGGAAAAACAGGTAACTGTAAGATGATGGATATGTTAATTTGATTCACTACAGTAACCATTTTACTATATGTCTCATAACATGATATATATACCTTAAACACACACAATAAATTTTATTTTAAAAAAACAAGAAATGAGCCAGGTGTGGTGGCTCATGCCTATAGTCCCAGCACTTTGGGAGGTCAAGGCAGGAGGATCACTTAAGTCCAGGAGTTCGAGAACAGCCTGGCCA
Organism: Chlorocebus sabaeus; assembly: GCF_047675955.1. Classification (NCBI taxonomy): domain Eukaryota; kingdom Metazoa; phylum Chordata; class Mammalia; order Primates; family Cercopithecidae; genus Chlorocebus; species Chlorocebus sabaeus. The sequence continues at coordinate 52,144,886 of NC_132911.1, read as the reverse complement.
ACATGGTGAAACCCCATCTCTACTAAAAATACAAAAATTAGCCAGCGTGGTGGTGAAAGCCTATAATCCCAGTTACTCAGGTGGCAGAGGCAGGAGAATCGCTTGAATCCGGGAGGCAGAGGTTGCAATGAGCTGACATCGCACCACTGCACTCCAGCCTGGGCAACAGAGACAGTCTCAGGAAAAAAAAAAGAAAAAGAAAAAAAAAGAAATCACTGAGTCTTTCTGCCTTATAAAGTTGTTAGAATATTTGAAGACACTAAGAAAAGTCAAGTCTTTTCAAGCAAATGAGTCCTTCATGTGATAACTTTATTCTGCCTTGTGCTCTGGATGGTATGCCCCTGCTCCTTTCAAGGCATCCTCGGTGGAATTCCTTGCTGAGTGGGTCTGCCATCCTATCCGCTTTTAACATTCATCCAGCAAAGTAATGAGTGTGAATCATAAGCCCCATCACAGTTCTACACTCAGGAAAACTGTTCCAGAATCCTAACTGGGCCCATAACCCCACTGGCTGTTTCAAAAACATCAGTTACAACCCCACTCTCAAGAACACTATTTGTTGACATTAATAATGTCAATAATACACAATTATTGACATCAAAGCATATGCTGAGGTGTGTGTGCATGGGTGTCTGTGTGTTTGTTTTGAGACAGGGACTCTGTCGCCATGGCTGAAGTGCAGTGGTGCAATCATGGCTCACTACAGCCTCAAACTCCTAGGCCTTCCATGTCAGCCTCCGGAGTAGCTGGGACTGCAGGCATGCACCGCCACACCCAGCTAATTTTTAAAATATTTTTAGTAGAGACAAGGTCTTGCTAGGTTGCCCAGGCTGGTCGCAAACTCCCAGGCTCAAGGGGTCCTCCTGCCTCAGCCTCCCAAAGTGCTGAGACTACAGGTGTGAGCCCCATGCCCAGCTACATTTTTTCTGAACTTTAAAATTGAAATACATCCATCATTCAGACACTGTGAATTTATACAAATAAATTTAATATTAAAAACTATATTTACATAATTCACCAAAAAACATCAGAAGGTGATATTCTTTTGCTGAAGTGAAGGTTTACCAGATAAACCAATTTTCAACTTTAGCCTCCAAAATATTTCAAAAAATTGTATGAGATTAAAAACATATTTCAATAGAACACATCTAAGTTTAAATTGATCACAACTGTTTAGTATTCAGTTAATAAATGAGAACACATGTCAGTATGTTTGTAGAATCCAGTATTTGAAATCTATTATATATTCACCTCAATGTGGGCATCTTAACAGTTTTTTTAAATACTGTCTTTCATCAAATCTAAGATGGCATAACCAATTACATGATACTATAATTTTAAAAAATTTTAAAACTCTACCAATTAAACTATAACACATATATCCATTTTGGATATTTAAATGTTTTAGAATTGATGAAATATAGTAGATAAAAATGTAATTTATAAAAACAAAATTTACTCACACCTGTAATCCCAGCACTTTGGGAGGCCAAGGTGGGTGGATCACGAGGTCAGGAGATTGAGACCATCCTGGCTAACATGGTAAAGCCCCGCCTCTACTAAAAATACAAAAAAATTAGCCGGGAGTGGTGGCATGCATCTCTACTCGGGAGGCTGAGGCACAAGAATCACTTGAACTTGGGAGGTGGAGGTTGCAGTGAGCCAAGATCACATCACTGCACTCCAGCCTGGGTGACAGAGCGAGACTCCATCTCAAAAAAGAAAAAAAAAAAAATTCAAGTCAAACTTTGTACATCTGAAGCATCTGTACTACACTTTCAAACACAAGTGGAAAAACCTCTAGATTAGAGGATTTCCCAAGTATTTCAATGCTGTGGTGTGGAGAATACATTATATACAGGAGAAATTAATCATACTACTGTTATTCTTTAGGTTGTAACCAAAACCACCCTGCCCCAGCCACTGCCAAAAAATCACCACCTATATGAAGAGTTCATTTAGAATCTATTTGTTAGATACTAACTCAGCTAGATAAGGGGAAAATAAGCAGCTTCATGATTTTAGATTTAAAGAATATATGTGACTAAAATATTATTTTAGTAGTTTTACTTCAGAAAAGCAAACTAAAAATAAGACAGTGAAATATTACAATCTACAAAAAGGAAAGGCTGGTTTTTTTAGCAGAGGGAGGGGATTGTTTCTTTGTTTTGAGAGAGAGTCTTACTCTGTCACCCAGGCTGGAGTGCAGTGGCACCATCTCAGCTCATTGAAACCTCTGCCTCCTGGATTCAAGGGCTTCTCCTGGCTCAGCCTCCCAAGTAGGTGGGATTACAGGTGCCTGCCACCACACCTGGCTAATTTTTATTTTTGTGTTTTTGGTTTTTTTTTTCATGTTTTTTTTTTTTTCGAGACAGAGTCTTGCTCTGTGGCCCAGGCTGGAGGACAATGGTGCAATCTCAGCACACTGCAACCTCCACTTCCCAGGTTCAAGTGATTCTCCCGCCTCAGCCTGCCAAACAGCTGGGACTACAGGCATGTACCACCACTCCTGGCTAATTTTTGTATTTTTAGTAGAGATGGGGTTTCACCATGTTGGCCAGGCTGGTCTCAAACTCCTGACTTCAAATGATCCGCCCACCTCAGCCTCCCAAAGTGCTGGGATTTCAGGAGTGAGCCGCCATGCCTAGCCAGTTTTTGTTTTGTTTTTTGTTTTTGAGACAGGGTCTCACTCTGTCACCCAGGCTGGAGTGCACAATCTCAGCTCACTGCAACCTCCACCTCCCAGGCTTAAGCAATTCTCCCACCTCAGCCCCGCAAGTAGCTGGGACCATAGATAGGCGCATGCCACCACATCCAGCGAATTTTTGTATTTTTAGTAGAGATGGGGTTTCGTCATGTTGCCCAGGCTGGTCTCGAACTCCTGGGCTCAAGTGATCCGTCCGCCTAGGCCTCCCAACGTGCTGGGATTAGAAGCATGAGCCACTGCGCCCAGCCTGAAAAGCTAGGTTTTACTTGAGCCATTTATTTTCTCATTATTAAATCCCTGACACAGAAAGACACTGTACCACAGAAAATGATGACACAACAGGCACTCGATAAACACCTGGTGAATTTATGGCAAATGCTTGCTTTTAATCTTTCTCTCAATATATACAAACTGACAGCAGATGTTGCTGATACTGAACACAGAATCCTTTCCCCAGGACATTACTATCTAGTGGGGAAGACAACCATGTAAGTGAATACATTCAAATATAATGCAGCAAGTTATTGCAGAAGATTTCACCTGGATACACTACAGATATCCCAATGAGATAAGCCAATGAATGTAGTAGTTACTTCATATTCTCCAGTAAGGTAGCTAAGAATGTTTATTGCAGAACTATGAAGGGAGACTTCCCTTAGAATACACTAGAGAGTGGAAGAAAGTTAAATAAGCTAATATATTCTGGTTCCTCTCTAGTTTTAATTTCTAAGTAAAATTAGGATGGCATGCACTTTAAAAGATGTGAGGTCTTCTGACAGAGACTATTAAATGGGCATAACTGCTCACCTGTGAGGCCAGGAAGCTGTAGCTGGCTTCTAGTCAGAAAGCCATATTAAGCAAAATAAACAGATATCTCTCCATATCACTGTTCATGAGGTAAAAACTTGAGAAAACCAAAGACTTCTCAATAACATAAGTATTTCCTCTGAGGACATAACAATTTACATCAGTACTGTTTTGTAAACAACAATCAATAATTTAGGTAGCAGATGACACTGGCATGAAGAGCAGTACACCAAGCAACACACTGTCTGTACTTTTCGAGAACATTCCAATCCATAAATTGAAAAACCTCTGGCACAATTATACTACTTCCAAAGAATAAACTATTTACAGTATGCGTGGTATCTGGCTATTGAACTTTTTTTAGTGAGATTAAACTTCACCTGGCAAGGTGAAGCTCAGACTCCTGCCCTTCTGTCATACAGTAATCATAACTAGAGCATCAACTAGAACTCACAGTATTTCATCGAGTTGTTTTTATTCATTTATATTTTAGTTTCTGACCATATTCTGCATGAAACATGGTTCTCTGATGTTTGTGTGTTCATTTTAGAGACAGGGTCTTACTCTGTTGCCCAGGCTGGAGGGCAGTGGTACAAACATGTCTCACTGCAGCCTCGAACTCCTGGGCACAAGTGATCCTCCTGCCTTAGCGTCCTCAGGAGCTGGAACTACAGGCACACACCACTGTGCCCAGCTAATTTTTTTCTTTTTTTGTAGCGACAGGGTCTCGGTATGTTGCCCAGGCTGCTCTCGAACTCCTGACCTCAAGTGATCTGCCTACCTTGGCCTCCTACTGCACCCGGCCTGAAACATTATTGTTTTTAAAACAAAGAACCAGTTAGGTGATGAGCTACATACAAAAAGCCGGAATCTGCATTTTAATGAAGTAGAAAAAAATAAATTGATCTTCATCAAAATTTTAAACTTTTGGGTTTCAAAGGACAACATCAAGAAAGTGAAGACAATCTACAGAATGAAAGAAAATATTTGCAAACCATGTATCTGATAAAAGACTTGTATCCAGAATATATAAAGGACTCCAATAACTCAACAATAAAAAGACAAACAGCCCAATTTAAAAATGGGTAAAGGGGTCGGGTGCAGTGGCTCACACCTGTAATCCCAACACTTTAGGAGGCCAAGGTAGGCAGATCACTTGAGGTCAGGAGTTTGAGACAAGCCTGGCCAACATGGTGAAACTCCGTCTCTACTAAAAACTACAAAAAAATTAGTTGTGTTGGTCTGGGCGCAGTGGCTCACACCTGTAATTCCAGCACTTTGGGAGGCCAAGGTGGGCGGATCACTTGAGGTCAGGCTGAGACCAGCCTGACCAACTTGGCAAAACCCAGTCTCTACTAAAAATACAAAAATCAGACAGGCATGGTAGTGCAGGCTTGTCATCCAAGTTACTTGGGAGGCTGAGGCAGGAGGATCACTTGAACCCAAGAGGCTGAGGTTGCAGTGGACTGAGATCACACCACTGCACTCCAGCCTGGGCGATAGAGCGAGACTCCATCCCAAAAAAAAAGAAAAAAAAGAAGTCTCCCTTTGGAAAACAGCCTAGCAGTTCCTCAAACAGCTAAACATAGTTAACACGTGACCCAGCAATTCCACTCCTAGGTATCTACTCAAACGAAAAAAAACCTTGTACATAAATGTTTACAGCAGCCTTATTCCCAATAGCCAAATGGTGGAAAACACCACCAAAATGATGAATGAATAAACAAAATGTGGTGTATTCAATGTAGTGGAATATTCTTCACCCGTAAAAATATGTAAATACTGATATATGCTATATAACATGGATGACCCTTAAAAACATTATGCTAAGTGAAAGAAGCCAGTCACAAAAAACCACATAATATATGACTCTACACATATGAAAGTACAGAATGGGTAAATCTATTGAGACAGATTATAGTAGCCAGGGGCTGAGGTTTGGGGGTATAGGACAGTGACAGTTAAAGGGTACAGGGTTTCTTTCTGAGGTGATAAAAATATTCTAAAATGACCACAGTTGCATATATGTGTGAACAGGCCAAAAATCAGTGAATTGTATACTTTAAATAGACAACTATACGGTATGTAAATTATATCTCAGTAAAGTTGTTTTGAAAAAACAGCTCCCTGAAACTAAATTCAATATTCATCTACAACTCCATCTACCAAAAGTTCAGCTTTCTTAGGAAGCATCCCTCAAAGGTGTGATCAAATCCTAGAGGAAACTGGCCCTTTTCTATAGAACTTCAGATTTTAGTAACCACTTCATAAGCCCTAGAGAGAATAAGAAGCCCAGGTTACATAGCTGTTATCCAGTCTTCCCAGTTCCAAAACTCCTCGAACCAAGTTCTTCCTACCTGATAATATACAGTCTTATCTAGAGGCAGCCTACTTGGGGAAGTAGGTAAAAGGAAGAATGAAACGAAAGAAGAAAGAAGATGAAAGAAAGAAAAGAAAAGAAAAGAAAAGAAAAGAAAAGAAAAGAAAAGAAAAGAAAAGAAAAGAAAGGAAGGAAGGAAAGAAAAGAAAGAAAAGAAAAGAAAGAAAAGAAAGGAAAGAAAAGAAAGAAAAGAGAAAAGAAAGAAAGAGAAAGAAAGAAAGAAAGAAAGAAAGAAAGAAAGAAAGAAAGAAAGAAAGAAAGAAAGAAAGAAAGAAAGAAAGAGAAAGAGAGAGAAAGAGAGAGAGAGGAAGGAAGGAAGGAAGGAAGGAAGGAAGGAAGGAAGGAAGGAAGGAAGGAAGGAAGGAAGGAGGGAAGGAGGGAAGGAGGGAAGGAGGGAAGGAGGGAAGGAGGGAAGGAGGGAAGGAGGGAAGGAGGGAAGGAGGGAAGGAAGGAAGGGAAGGAAGGGAAGGAAGGGAAGGAAGGGAAGGAAGGGAAGGAAGGGAAGGAAGGGAAGGAAGGGAAGGAAGGGAAGGAAGGAAAGGGAAGAAAGGGAAGAAAGGGAAGAAAGGGAGGGAGGGAGGGAGGAAGGAAAGAAGAAAGGAAGGAAGCAAGGAAGGAAGGAAGGGTACTAAATGTTCTAAGGGTCACTTTAGGAATAACAGATGCAATACTAAAATGTTTAGGACAACTCATCAGGTTGTAAATTCTACCTCTGATAAGAGGTAAGTTTCTTTCAAACACTTACAACACTCCCAGTAACCTCCCTTTCTCTCCCCTCCCTTAGATAAACCTCAGACAGAAAATCCAGAGCTGGGCGCGGTGGCTCACGCCTGTAATCCCAGCACTTTGGGAGGCAGAGGCAGGCGGATCATGAGGTCAGGAGATCGAGACCATCCTGGCTAACACGGTGAAACTCCATCTCTACTAAAAATACAAAACAATTAGCCGGTGCTGGCCGGCGCCTGTAGTCCCAGCTACTCGGGAGGCTGAGGCTGGAAAATGGCGTGAACCCGGGAGGCGGAGCTTGCAGTAAGCGGAGATGGCACCACTGCACTCCAGCCTGGGCGACAGAGCAAGACTCGTCTCAAAACAAAAAGAAAGAAAATCCAGATTTAGGCCAGGCACGGTGGCTCACGCCTATAATCCCAACACTTTGAGAGGCCAAGGCAGGCCGATCACTCGAGGTCAGGTGTTCAAGACCAGTCTGGTCAACATGGTGAAACCCTATCTCTACTAAAATACAAAAAAAAATCAGCTAGGCATGGTGGCGCACACCTGTAATCCCAGCTACTCATGAGGCTGAGGCAGGAAAATTGCTTGAACCCCGCACAAGTTGCAGTGAGCTGAGATCACGCCACTGCACTTCAGCCTGGATGACAGAGACTCCATCTCAAAAAAAAAAAAAAAATCACAGATTTATAACCACCACTGACTGGCCAGGCATGGTGGCTCACGCCTGTAATCCCAGCACTTTGGGAGGCCAAGGCAGGTGGATCATGAGGTTAGGAGATCGAGACCATCTCCTGGCTAACACGGTGAAACTCCATCTCTACTAAAAATACAAGAAGTTAGCCGGGCATGGTTGCACACGCCTGTAGTCCCAGCAACTCGGGAGGCTGAAGCTGGAGAATCGCTTGAACCCAGGAGGCAGAGGTTGCAGTGAGCTGAGAGTGCACCACTGCATTCCAGCCCGGGCAACAGAGCAAGACTCGTTCTAAAAAAAAAAAAAAAAAAAATCACTAAGGGAATAATTTATATATATGTATTTACCCGCAATACCAAATATGTGCTTACAAAAAAGATTGATGTGAATATTGACCAGCATTTAGCCACTAAAATTGCTTTTTCTAAATTTTTATTACTTATTTCAATACAATCCTTCACACCTTAAAAGAACACGGAGTTTTAATAATCTATTAATGCCTTCAGACTCTATCAAGTATTTTGTCTTGATCCTTAACGGCATTTATCTGTAAAATAACATCTCTGGGTTTCCAGGAAATAAAAGCAACCAAGCCATACGTAGGACACAGTCTAATACAGAAGCAGTATTTAAGAATTTTTTTTTTCTTTTTTGAGACGGAGTTTAGCTCTTGTTGCCCAGGCTGGTGTGCAATGGCGCAATCTCGGGTCACCACAACCTCCGCCTCCCGGGTTCAAGCAATTCTCCCAAGTAGCTGGGATTACAGGCATGTGCCACTATGCCCGGCTAATTTTGTATTTTCAGTAGAGACAGGGTTTCTCCATGTTGGTCATGCTGGTCTCGAACTCCCAACCTCAGGTGATCTGCCTGCCCTGGCCTCCCAAAGTACTGGGATTACAGGCGTGAGCTACCGTACGCAGCCAAGAATCTTAAATCAAGACACCAGCTCTAGACTCAACATCTAGCTAAAAAATCCTGCAAAAGCCATTTCATATCTGTATTTCTACTGCTCATCTATAAAATGAACTTACTTGGTCTAGAGTCCAGGCAATCCATAACGTATGTTTTATTAATCTGTTTTTTTCTATTTCTATTTAAGTACCTATACGTGGCCACAAGGATTTAGCTCCTTCTAAGGTTTGAAACAGCTGCTGAGTTCCAGCTTACTGAAAATACCATCCGCTCTCACACAAATCAGCTAAGACTTTATAAACAAGAATAAAGCACTCCCAAATACAGTCCCAAAGTCCCATCTTACATATGTCAAAGACTTATTTTATTTTATTTTATTTTATTTTTTGAGACGGAGTCTCGCTCTGTCGCCCGGGCTGGAGTGCAGTGGCCGGATCTCAGCTCACTGCAAGTTCCGCCTCCCGGGTTTACGCCATTCTCCTGCCTCAGCCTCCCGAGTAGCTGGGACTACAGGCGCCCGCCACCTCACCCAGCTAGTTTTCTTGTATTTTTTAGTAGAGACGGGGTTTCACCGTGTTAGCCAGGATGGTCTCGATCTCCTGACCTCGTGATCCACCCGTCTTGGCCTCCCAAAGTGCTGGGATTACAGGCTTGAGCCACCGCGCCCGGCCCTAAAGACATTGTAATCGCCCTAAAGACATTGTAATCAGCTCTTTGAAAAAGAGCCTTTGAAAAAGTGAACTACTTTCGAAACAAACTTTCAAACATTGATTTTTTTTTGTTTTTTTGAGACAGGGTCTCACTCTGTCACCCAAGTTGTAGTACAGTGGCACAATCTTGGCTCAGTGCAACCTCTGCCTCCTGGGTTCAAGTGATTCTCCCACCTCAGCCTCTCAAGTAGCTGGAACTATAAGCAAGTACCATCATGCCTGGCTAATTTTTTTTAATTTTTAATAGAGATGGGGTATCACCATGTTGGCCAGGCTGGTCTCAAACTCCTGACCTCAAGTGATCCTCCTGCCTTGGCCTCCCAAAGTGCTGGAATTACAGGCATAAGCTACTGAGCCCCGCCTGAACACTGAATGTTATTCTAGTTTGCATGCTGCATATCCACTTCTATCAAGTTTTATGTTAGGCTGGGCATGGTGGCTCACACCTGTAATCCCAGTACTTTGGGAGGCCGAGGCAGGTGGATCACCTGATGTCAGGAGTCCAAGACCAGCCTGGCCAGTATGGTGAAACCCCGTCTCTACTAAAAATACAAAAATTAGCTGAGCATGGTAGCGCATGCCTGTAGTCACAGCTACTTAGGAGGCTGAGGCAGGAGAATCACTTGAACCCAGGAGGCAGAGGTTGCAGTGAGCCAAGATCGCACCACTGCACTCCAGCCTGGCAATAGAGCAAGACTCTGTTCAAAAAAAAAAAAAAAAGTATATCTAAAGAAAAACTAGCAAAAAAACCGTACAAATATGGAGAAAGTTGTAAGAATACGGCTACAGGTTGAAGGGTCTCCAATCAGACTCAGTCCAAATAAGACTACCCCAAGACATGTTATAACCAAACTGTCAAAGATGAAAGACAAAGAGAGAACCCTCAAGGCAGCAGGAGGAAAGAAGCAAATAACATATAAGGGACTTCCAATATACCTAGCAGCAGACTTCTCAACAGAAACCTTAGAGGCCGGGGGAGAGTGAGATGATACATTTAAAGTGCTCGCAGGGGCTGGGCTCACACCTGTAATCCCAGCACTCTGGGAGGTTGAGGTGGGCAGATCGCTTAAGCCCAAGAGTTCAAGACCAGTCTGGGCGACAGACCTTGTCTCTCTTTAAAAAAATTTAAAAAAAAGTGACAAGGAGAAAAACTGTCCTTTAGACAAAGCTGTCTGTCCCAGGACAAACCTGTTCTTCAGAAACAAAGAATAAAGACTTTCTCAGGCAAACAAAAGCTGAAGGAGTTTATCACCACAAGACCTGCCTTACAAGAAATGCTATGGGAAGTTCTTCAAGCTGAAAGAAAAGGATACTAATGAATAACACAAAAACATCTGAAAGTATAAAACTCACTGGGAAAAGTAAACACAAGGTCAACTTCAGAATACACTAATACTGTAATGGTGGAGTGTAAATTACTTGTATCTTTAGTAGGAAGGTTAAAAGACAAAACTATTCAAAGTAACTACAACAATTTGTAAAGGAATACGCAATATAAAAAGATGCAGGCTGGGTGCGGTAGTTCATGCCTGTAATCCCAGCACTTTGGGAGGCCAAGGCAGGTGGATTACCTGAGGTCAGGAGTTTGACAGCAGCCTAGCCAACATGGTGAAACCCTATCTCCACTAAAAATACAAAAATTAGCGGGGCGTGGTGGCAGCTGCCTGTAATCCCAGCTATTCAGGAGGCTGAGGCAGGAGAATCACAGGAACCCAGCAGGCAAAGGTTGCAGTAAACCAAGATCAGACTACTGCACTCCAGCCTTGGTGACAAGAATGACACTGTCTCAAAAAAAAAAAAAAAAAAATCCAAACTGTGACATCAAAAATTCAAAATGAGAGAGTAGGGTAAAAATATAAAGGATTTTTTAGGCAATCAAGGCTAAGTTGTTATTAGCTTAAAATAACCTTTTGTAACGGTAAGACCTTTTTTGTAAGCCTCATGGTAACCACAAAGCAAAAACCTTTATGCCAGGTGTGGTGGCTCACCCCTGTAACCCCAGCACTTTGGGAGGCTGAGGCAGGTGGGTCATCTGAGGTCAGGAGTTCCGGACCAGCCTGGCCAACATGGTAAAACCCCATCTCTACTAAAAATTAGCCAGACGTGGTGGTGCATGCCTGTAATGGCAGCTACTTAGGAGGCTGAGGTTCAAGGAGAATTGCTTGAACCCGGGAGGCAGAGCTTGCAGCAAGCCAAGATCGTGTCACTGCACTCCAGCCTGGGCAACAAAGCAAGACTCCATCTCAAAAAAACAAAACAAAACAAAAAACAAGTTCAAGACCAGCCTGGCCAAAATAGTGAAACCCCGTCTCTACTAAAAATACAAAAAATAAGCTGCGCATGGTGGCAGCTGCCTGTAAGCCCAACTACCAGAAAGGCTGAGACAGGAGAATTGCTTGAACCCAGGAGGAGGCAGAGGTTGCAGTGAGCTGATATCACGCCATTGCACGCCAGCCTCGGCAACAGGAGTGCAACTCCATCTTAAGAAATATATATGTATAATAGATAAAAAATAAAAAGCAAGGAACAAGCCAGCGGAGTGGATCATGCCTGAAACCCCAGTGCTCTGGAGCCCAAGGTGGGAGGAGCACTTGAGGTCAGGAGTTCAAAGCTGGCCTGGGCAATATAGCAAGACTCTGTCTCTACAAAAAATTTAAAAAAAAAAAAATAGCTAGGCATGGTGGCACATGCCTGCATTCCTAGCTACGCAGGAGGCTGAGGCAGGAGGATCGCTCCAGCCCAGGAGTTCAAAACCAGCTTGCACAACATGGCAAGACCCTGTATCTACAGGAAAAAAAAAATTAGCCAGGTTTGGTGGCACACACCTATAGTCCTAGCTACTCCCAAGGCTGAGGCAAGATTGCTTGAGCCCAGGAGTTGGAGGTTACAGTGAGCTATGATCATGTCAGAGCAACACACTGTCTCAAAAAAAAAAAAAAAAAAAGGTGAGGAAAAAAACATACTACCAGAGAAAATCAACCACCAAATAAGACCGTAAGAGAGGAAGAAAGAGTGACTGAATGGTTAAAAAAACAAGACCCAACTATATGCTGCAACAAGAGACTCACCTCACCTGTATGGACATATGTAGACTGAAGGTGAAGAAAGGGAAAAAGATATGCCATGCAAATGGAAATCAAAAGAGAACAAGACCCTGTAATCTCACCCTCTGAAAGGTCAAGGAGGGAGAACTGTTTGAGCCCAGGAGTTTGAAAGCATCCTGAGCAACACTTTGAGACCCTCTCTCCACAAAAAATATAAAAAATTAGCAAGGCATAGTGGCATGCACCTGTGGTCAGCTACACAGGAGGCTGAGACAGGAAAATCACTGATCTCAATAGTTCAAGGCTGCAGTGAGCCATGTTCACGCCACTGCACTCTAGCCTAGAGAGGGAGACCCTGTCTCAAAAAAAAAAAAAAAAAAAAGAGAGAGAGACAGAAAGAAAGCCCAAGAATTGCTTCACTTATATCAGATAAAATCATTTTTGTTTTTGTTTTTAGACAAAGAGTCTCACTCACTCTGCCCTGGTTGGAGTACAGTCACAGCATCTTGGCTCACTGCAACTTCCACCTCCTGAGTTCAAGCAATTATCCTGCCTTAGCCTACCAAGTGGAATTATAGGCATATGCCACCATGCCTGGCTAATTTTATTTGTATTTAGTTATTTTTTTTTTTTTGAGATGGAGTCTAGCTCTGTCACCCAGGCTGGAGTGCAGTGGCGCAATCTCAGCTCACTGCAACTTCTGCCTCCCAGGTCACGCGATTCTCCTGCCTCAGTCTCCTGAGTAGCTGGGATTACAGGCATGCGTCACCATGCCTGGCTAATTTTTGTATTTTTAGTACAGACGGGGTTTCACCATGTTGGTCAGGCTGGTCTCGAACTCCTGACCTCGTGATCTGCCAGCCTCAGCCTCCCAAAGTGCTGGGATTACAAGCATGAGCCACCGCGCCCTGCTGGGTTTTTTTTTTTGTTTTTTTTTTTTTTGGAGACAGAATCTTGCTCTGTTGCCCAGGCTGGAGTGCAGTGGCGCAATCAACGCTCACGGCAATCTCCAACACCCAGATTCAAGCGATTCTCCTGCCTCAGCCTCCTGAGTAGCTAGGACTACAGGCGCCCGACACCACACCCAATTTTTGTTTGTTTTGTTTCGTTTCGTTTTGAGCAGGAGTTGTGCTCTGTCACTCAGGTTGGAGTGCAGTGGCATGATCTTGGCTCACGGCAACCTCTGCCTCCCGGGTTCAAGCAATTCTCTGCCTCAGTCTCCCAAGTAGCTGGGGTCACAGGCACTCGCCACCATACCTGGCTAATTTTTGGACTTTTAGTAGAGATGGGGTTTCACCATTTTGCCAGGCTGGTCTTAAACTCTCAACCTTGTGATCCACCTGTCTCGGCCTCCCAAAGTGCTGGAATTACCGGTGTGAGCCACCGCTCCCGGTCCAATTTTTGTATTTTTAATAGAGATGGAATTTCGCCATGTTGGCCAGGTTGGTCTTGAACTCCTGATCTCAAGTTATCCGCCCGCCTCAGCCTCCCAAAGTGCTGGGATTGCAGGCACGAGCCACCACACCTGGCCCTCAATAAAATAGATTTTTAAATCAAAAACTGTAAAAAGAGATAAAGAAGGTCATCATATAATAATAAAGGCGTCAATTTAGCAAGAGAACAATTGTAAATATACATGCACCCAACATCAAAGCACCTAAATTTATAAAGCAAATATTAATAGATATGAAGAGTAAGATAGGCTATAATACAGTAAAAGTAGGAGACTTTCACACCTCACAATTAGCAATGCACAGATCATGCAGACAGAAAGTCAACAAGGAAATATGAGACTTAAGCTATACTACAGAACAAATGGACCTAACAGACATATACAGAACATACCATCCAACAGTGGCATAATACATTATTTTAAGCTGCACGTGGAACATTCTCAAGGATAGATCATATGTGAAGCCACAAAGTAAGTCTTAACAAATTTAAGAAGATGGAAATCATATCAAATATCTTTTCTGACCACAATGGTATAAAACTAGCAATCATTAACAGGAAGATCTTCAGAAAATTCACAAAAACATGGAAGTTAAACACATGCTCTTAAACAACCAATACGTCAATGAAAATATTAAAAAACAAATTACGAAGTTTATTGAAACAAATGAAAACTGAAACACAGCATACAAAACCTATGGAATACAGCAAAAGCAGTTTTAAGACAGAAGTTTGTAACAATAAACACTGACATCATATGTCTTCTGTAAACAGGAACAGTTTAACTTGTTTTCCAATTAAGATGCCTTGTATTTCTTTGTCTTACTGCTCTTTCTAGGACTTCCAGTACTATATTGAACAGAAGTGGCAAAATTGGGCATCATGCAGCTGGGCATGGTGGTGGCTCACGCCTGTAATCCCAGCACTTCGGGAGGCCAAGGCATGTGGATCACCTGAGGTCAGGAGTTCAAGACCAGCCTGGCCAACATGGTGAAACCCCATCTCTACTAAAACTACAAAACATTAGCCAGGTGTGGTGGCGTGCACCTGTACTCCCAGCTACTCAGGAGGCTGAAGTGACAGCCTGGGAAGTTGAGGCTGCAGCAAGCCGTGGCTATACCACTGCACTCCAGCCTAGGTGACAGGTTCAGACTGCCTCAGAAAAAAAAAAAGGAAGGAAAAAAGGCAATCTATGAAACTACTAGAAAACAGGAAGAAAAGTCAATGGCATTGGTTCTGGGCAATGATTTTTGGAGGATATGACCTCAAAAGCACGCTCAAAAGCAAAAACAGACAATTTGGGTCACATAAAACTAAAAATCTCCTGCACAGCAAAGGAAACAATAAAGAGAGAACTGGCCAGGGGCGGTGGCTCTCGCCTGTAATCCTAGTACTTTGGGAGGCCGAGGCAGGCGAATCAACTGAGGTCAGGAGTTTACAACTAGCCTGACCAACATGGATAAATTCTGTCTCTACTAAAAACACAAAATTAGCAGGGCATGGTGGCATATGCCTGTAATCCCAGCTACTCAGGAGGCTGAGGCAGGATAATCCCTTGAACCCAGGAGGCAGAGCTTGTGGTGAGCTGAGAGTGCCACTGCACTCCAGCCTGGGCAACAAGAGCAAAACTCCAAAAAAAAAAAAAAAAAAAGAGAGAGAGAGAGAACATACAGAATGGTTCACCACACTTGCAAACCATGTATCTGATAAGGGGTTAATAACCAAAATATATAAGGAACTCAGTTCAATATCAAGAAAATAACCCCATGTAAAAATGGGTAAAAGATCTGAATAGACATTTCTCAAAAGACATACAAATGGCCAAGAGGTATATGAAAAAAATTCTCAACATCACTGATCATCAAGGAAATGCAAAAAAAAAAAACCACATGAGATATCACCTCACTCCCATTAAGATGGCTATGATCAAAAGGATGAAAGATGAGGCCAAGCACAGTGGCTCACGCCTGTAATCCCAGTACTCTGGGAGGCTAAGGTGGGTGGATCACCTGAGGTCAGGAGTTTGAGATCAGTCGAGCCTGGCCAACATGGTGAAACCATGTCTCTCCTAACAATATGAAAATTAGCCAGGTTGGCCGGGCGTGGTGGCCCAAGCCTGTAATCTCAGCACTTTGGGGGCCCGAGATGGGCGGATCATGCGGTCAGGAGATCGAGACCACGCTGGCTAACACAGTGAAACCCCGTCTCTACTAAAAAATACAAAAAATTAGCCGGGTGAGGTGGCGGGCGCCTATAGTCCCAGCTACTCGGGAGGCTGAGGCAGGAGAATGGCATGAACCTGGGAGACAGAGCTTGCAGTGAGCTGAGATCCGGCCACTGCACTCCAGCCTGGGCGACAGAGCGAGACTACGTCTCAAAAAAAAAAAAAAAAAAAAAAAAGACAATTAGCCAGGCATGGTGGCAGGTGCCTGTAATCCCAGCTACTCGGGAGGCTAAGACAGGAGAATCGCTTGAACCTGGAGGTGGGTGTTGCAGTGAGCCGACATCTCGCCACTGCACTCCAGCCTAGGCAACAGAGCAAGACTCTGTCTCAATTTAAAAAAAAAAAAAAAGGCTAGGCACGGCGGCTCACGCCTGTAATCCCAGCACTTTGGGAGGCCAAGGCAGGCGGATCACCTGAGGTTGGGAGTTTGAGAGCAGCCTGACCAACATGGAGAAACCCCATCTCTACAAAAAATACAAAATTAGCTGGGCGTGGTGGCACATGGCTGTAACCCCAGCTACTCGGGAGGCTGAGGCAGAAGAATTGATTGAACCAGGAGGCGGAAATGAGCCAAGATCACGTCATTGCACTCCAGCCTGGGCAACAAGAGCCAAATTCCATCTCAAAAAAAAAAAAAGATGAAAGAAAACAAGAGTTGGTGAGTATGTAGTGATAAAGGATAATCTAAGCACGCTGTTGGTGGGAATGTGAATTAGTAGTCATATGGAGAAAGAACAGTATGGAGGTTCCTCAAAAACTTAAAAATAGAGCTACCATATGATCCAGCAATCCTGCTACTGCATATATAGCCAAAGAAAATAAAATCAGTATGTCAAAGAGAGGTCTGCACTCCCATTTTATTGCAGCACTACTCAAAATATGCAAGATATAGAATCAACCTAAGTATCCATCAACCAACGAATGAATAGGCTGAGCGTGGTGGCTCACGCCTGTAATCCCCGCACTTTGGGAGGCCAAGGCAGGTGGATTGCTTGAGGTCAGGAGTTTGAGACCAACCTGGCCAACATGGTGAAACCACATCTCTACTAAAATACAAAACAGCCAGGCGTGGTGGCGGGTACCTGTAATCCCAGCTACTAGGGAGCCTGAGGCAGGAGAATTACTTGAATCCAGGAGACGGAGGCTGCAGTGAGCTGAGAATGTGCCGCTGCACTCCAGCCTGGGTGACAGAGTCAGACTCCGTGTCAAAAAAAAAAAAACACACACACACACAGACGAATGGATAAAGAACATATGCTATACGTACACAGTGGGATACTATTTCAATCATAAAAAAGAAGTAAATTCTCTCATTTGCAACAACATGGATGAACCTGGAGAACATTATGTTAAGTGAAATAACACAGGCACAGAAAGACAAATACTATCTCACTCATATATGAAGTCAAAGTTGATCTCACAGAAGTAGACAGGAGATGGCGTACCAGAGGTTAGGATGGTTGGGGTTATGGGGGTGGGGATTGGGAAGATGTTAGACAAAGGATACACAATTACAGTCAGGAGGAACAAGTTCAAGAGCACTACTGTATAGCATGGTGACTAGTTAAGGACATACTGTATTACTGAAAAATACTGAGTATATATTAAGTATTCTCACCACAAAAATGATAACTACGTGAGATAATGTATTTGGTACTTAGCTAGATTTAACCATTCTACAATGTACATATAGTGTCCTTCAAAACATTAGCAAGCATTGTTCAAACTACTTTTAAGTTTTTTTTTTTGACACAGTGTCTTGCTCTGTCACCCAGGCAGGAGTGCAGTGACACGATCACAGCTCACTGCAGCCTCAACCTCCCAGGCTCAAGCCATACCCCACGTCAGCCTCCCAAGTAGCTGGGACTGCAGGTGCACATCACCACACCCAGCTAATTTTTGTATTTTCTGTAGAGATGGGATTTTGTTATCTTGCCCAGGCTGGTCTTAAACTCCTAGGCTCAAGTGATCAACCCACCTTGACCTCCCAAAGCGCTGGGACTACAGATGGAAGCCACTGCACCTAGTCTAAAGCTACTCGACAAGCTTTTTTTTTTTTTTTTTAAGATGTAGTCTCACTCTGTCGCCTAGGCTGGAGTGCAGTGGGGCGATCTCGGCTCACTGCAAGCTCCACCTCCGGGTTCACGCCATGCTACTGCCTCAGCCTCCTGAGTAGCTAGGACTACAGGCACTTGCCACCACGCCCAGCTAATTTTTTGTATTTTTGGTAGAGACGGGATTTCACCGTGTTAGCCAGGATGGTCTAGATCTCCTGACCTTGTGAACCACCCATCTTGGCCTCCCAAAGTGCTGGGATTACAGGCGTGAGCCACTGCGCCCAGCCAATAAGCTTTTTTTTTTTAACGAAATAAAACATTTTAATTCTTAATATCTGATACTTTAAATTACGACATACTAAATATTAATTTTATTGTTTTCATTTTCCTGTACATTTCTAAACAGGGAACGTTCTTAATGTTTTGACATTTTTGAAGGCCTCAGAATAACCATAATTTTCCCAATTATTAAGATTGCTTTGAGTTTTTTGCATGGCCATTTTTACCTCTGCAAACTGCTGTTCAAAAGACTGTACAGTGAGGTTGTACCATATCATCAAAAGCATGTTTATCAAGAGAATTCAGGCTCCCAAATGACCTAGAAAAAAATCAACCAGGCCAGTTATGGAAGCCTCGAGAGGGAAATACACTAAACTACCATAGTTCAGCTCTTCTATTTAGTTCCCAAGTTCTAGGTTACGATTTAAACTATGTAATTCTCTTCTATTACCACACCCATGTTCTGTCCATATCCAAGCATCTTCATCTAAAGAAAAGGAAAACAAGATCATGTTGTCCAATCTTTTCACAGATGGGATGAGAAAAGCAATGTTTAGTGATTAACTGACATGCCCATGGTGGCACGGTAGTCTGTCAGGGGCAGCAGGGAACTCAGACCACTGCTAAACTAGTTCTACCAGTATATACAATGCTACCCACTTCTGAAGAAGGCAATTAGTAGGTTATATTTTGGTTTTGTTTTCTGCCTACGTAGCAGAAAACATTCTTTAATCAATTTTTTCCGAGTTTCTCATTACTCAAAGACATTTTCCAAGCATATACAGTCAAAGAGACTAGAGCTTCACTATACCACTAATATTACCTAAGTGATAAATATAAAACATTTCATGTTACAATGTAACGTGGTATCCTGGATGAAGTCCTGGGACAGCAAAAGTAGATTAAATAAAAACCAAGGAAATCTGAACCTTAGTTAATAATAAATGTGTCAATATTGGTTCCTTAATTGTGTACCATACCAATATAAGAAATTAACAGGGAATATGGACGCGGTGGCTCACGCCTAGGATCCCAGCACTTTGGGAGGCTGAGGTGGGCGGATCACAAGGCCAGGAGTTTGAGACCAGCCTGGCCAACGTGGTGAAACCCTGTCTCTACTAAAGACACAAAAAATTATCCAGGCATGATGGCGCACGCCATCATGTGTAGCTGTAATCCCAGCTACACAGGAGGCTGAGGCAGGAGAACCGTTTGAACCCAAGAGGAAGAGGTTGCAGTGAGCCCAGATCGCGCCATTGCACTCCAGCCTGGGCGACAGAGGAAGACTCCGTCTCAAGAGAGAAAAAAAAAAAGGAAATTAACAGGGAAAACTGAATGTGAGGTGCATGGAAACTTTCTGTACTATCTTCACAACTTTTCCGTAAAATTAAAACTATTGTGTTTTTTTAAAACTACTGCACATATATATATATATATATATATATTTTTTTTTTTTTTTTGAGATGGAGTGTCACTCTTCTTACCCAGGCTGGAACACAACGTCCGCCTCCCAGGTTCAAACGATTCTCCTGCCTCAGCCTTCTGAGTAGCTGGAATTACAGGTATGTGCCACCATGCCCGGATAATTTTGTATTTTTAGTAGAGACAGGGTTTCTCCATGTTGGTCAGGCTGCTCTCGACCTCCCGACCTCAGGTTATCTGCCCACCTTGAACTCCCAAAGTGCTGGGATTACAGGTGTGAGCCACCCCACCCGGCCTGCATACTTTTCTATCTAAACTAATTGTTATTATTAATGTTGGAATCTAATAAAATTTTGACTCATGCGTACAAAACTATCAGATTTCTATTCGCAAAAGTAGCTTCTTAACCTTTGTCCTGTGAAATACTCTTCAATTCCATGGGTGACTCTGTCTCTTGGAAAGGGATAACCTAGCTGGTGAGGGCTACGTTCCCCCTTCATCCACAAGAAGCATATGAGTCTGAAACAAGGACTGTGCTACAAAGGGAAGTGTGAAAGGGAGTAATTAAGATTCGTGTTCTGACAAATATTCCAAATTCAGAGTTCTTCATAATGGACAGTGCATCAGACTGAGGGTAAAAGACCTGGATTCTAATCTTGCCCGTACTAATAACCACCTATACATAGCCTTTTACTTGTTTGAGCCTCAGTTTTCTCATCTGCAAAAGAAGAAGACCAGATGGTATGGCCAAAAATGTTTCTGGCCATGCACAGTGGCTAAAACCTGTAATCCTAACCTCAGGCCAGGGCAGGAGGATCACTTGAGTCCCACACTTCGGACTAGTCTGGATAACATATGGAGACCCTGTCTCTAGAAATAATTTTAAAAATTAGCCAGGTGTGGCAATGTGTGCCTGTGTTCCCAGCTACTTGGGAGGCTGAGGTAGGAGGATAACCTGACTCCAGCAGGTCAAGGCTGCAGTGAGCCATGATCACATGCCACTGCATTCCAGCCTGGGCAACAGAGCGAGACTCCATCTCAAAAAGTCTCAAATTAAAAGTTTTTTCCTTCTAAAATTCTCTTCCAGTAAAAGGGTTAAAGGAGCTAAGGTATATGATGCACACTGAACTCAAGATCAAAACATATTTGTCAGGGCTTTTTCTTTTTGGCCTCTTAAACAACTGTTATCGAGACACTTTGGCTTAAATAAAAAATACGTGTATTAGACCAGGCTCAGTGGTTCATGCCTGTAATCCCAGCCCTTTGGGAGGCCAGGGCCGATGGATTACCTGAGGTTAACAGTTTCAGACCAGCCTGGCCAACATGGTGAAACCCCGTATATACTAAAAATATATATATACAATAAATTAGCTGGGCGTGGTGGTGCATGCCTGTAATCCCAGCTACTCAGAATGCTGAGGCAGGAGAATTGCTTAAACCCAGAAGGAAGAGGTTGCAGTCAGCCGAGATCACACCATTGCACTCCAGCCTGAGCAACAAGGTGAGACTCCATCTCAAACAAACACGAGCATCACACCCATGTAGCTCACCTAATTTTAAATTTTAAGCTGTATCATGCTGCTTTCACAAATACACAGGTACTATTTACTTCCCATGTTACCAAACAGCAAACAAAAGTATAGCTAATAGTAAAATCAAAACTAATTAGTAGGCTGGGCACGATGGCTCACACCTTATAATCCCAGCACTTTGGGAGGCCGAGGTAGGCAGATCACCTGAGGTCAGGAGTTTGAGACCAGTCTGCCCAACATGATGAAACCCCATCTCTACTAAAATAATAACAATACAAAAAAATTTGCTGGGCGTGGTGGCGTGCGCCTGTAATCCCAGCTACTCGGGAGGCTGAGGCAGGGGAATTGCTTGAACTAGGGAGGTGGAGGTTGCAATGAGCCAAGATCACACCATTGCACTACAGCCTGGGCAAAGAAGCGAGACTCTGTCTCAAAAAAAACAAAAAAAAAAAAAACAAAACAAAAAAACAAACCCAGGCGCGGTGGCTCACACCTGCAATCCCAGCACTTTGGGAGGCCGGATCACAAGGTCAAGAGATCAAGACCATCCTGACCAACATGGTGAAACTCTGTCTCCACTAAACATACAAAAAATTAGCTGGGCATGGTGGCACACGCCTGTAGTCCCAGCTACTTGGGAGGATGAGGCAGGAGAATCACTGGAGCCCATGAGACAGAGGTTGCAGTGAGTCGAGATCCCACCACTGCACTCCAGCCTGGGTGACAGAGCAAGACTCCGTCTCAAAAAAAAAAAAAAAAAAAAACTAGTAGACGGAAACAGTGACTCACCCCTGTAATCCAGCACTTTGGGAAGCTAAGGCAGGCAGATCACCTGAGGTGAGGAGGGTGCAGTGAGCCAAGATCATGCCACTGCACTCCAGCCTGGGCAACACAGCAAGACTCCATCTTAAAAAAATAAAAATAAAAAAAAAGACTCCCTATGTACAATATGCTAATAATTTATCAGTAATCTTTATAATTTATATTCAATTTCCAAAACAACTAAAAGTGATTAACAAAAAATATTTGCCATTAATATCATGTAACCTTTGGTCTTTTTAAAATATTAACATTCACTCATATGTACAGTGTTATGAAAAAATTGTGTTTAATAATGCAATCCACAAAATGAAAATGAAAAGTATTAAATTAAAATGCATTATTACTAAATTTTCAAAAATCTATAAGAGGTTCTAAGCACAACTGTTAAAAAGATATGGCCCCGTTAACGAGCACATGGATTAGATTTCAGCAAGCACAGTAAAGTCGTAACACTAAAATTCCACTTTAAAAATAATCCTTGCCTTACTAGTTAGCTCTGACCCAAGTATATATACTATCCCAACACTAGAACTGCTAAAGATCTTAAAACCTATGACACCTATATGTAATAAAGATGTAAAAGACACTACCTAATTAAAATGTTTTTATGAAGAATGTATCCTGAGGTATTAAAGTAACAATTACAACATATATTCGAAGCCTTCCATTTCAGTACATACAGATTTGAAAACTCATTTTATTATGCAATGATGACATGAACTATAAAATCACACTGTTCTATAATCCAGTTTCAATGAAGTCTAGAAAAAGGCAGATCAGGCCTTTTTACAGGCGGTGGCTCATGCCTGTAATTCCAGCACTCTGGGAGGCCCAGGTGGGCAGATCACCTGAGGTCAGGAGTTTCAGACCAGCCTGGTCAATATGGCGAAACCTCCTCTCTACTAAAAATACAAAAATTAGCCTGGCGTGGTGGCACACGCCTGTAATCCCAGCTACTTGGGAGGCTGAGGCAGGAGAATCGCTTGAACCTGGGAGGTGGAGATCACAGTGAGCCGAGATCACACCACTGCACTCCTGCCTGGGCAATAGGGTGAGCCTCTGACTCAAAAAAAAAAAAAGAAGAAGAAAAACGCAGATCATACATGTTAACATTTTTAAATGTAAAGTAAAACTTAACATTTTCAACATTTTTGAAATGGTCTAATGTCTAAAACCCCAACGTTAATACTTGTGTGCTCACAGGAAACCAAACATTGTATTCAGTAGGAAAGAGGAGTTGAACAGCTTATCTAAGAAACCACTTGTTCTTCAATTAGCTTTCATCTTGCTCTGGTCTTTTATTTTGTTTGCACTGCAGTTTCCTCATACATAATAAAAAGATAACACGTATTCAGTCAGGTAAGAACGATCCTCTCTCTCTTAAGGAGCAACCGTCCCCTCCTCCCCAACCGAGGTCAAGGAGAGTCCAAGGGAATGGGACCCCTACTCTGATCCAGGTCACCTCTTGACCTGACCCATCTTCGGTGCCGGAGGTTGACACCCGCCCACCTTGGGCCTCCTCGCCTCCCTCCCGTAGAGCCTTCAGCCTACAACTCGGACCCGCGCCCGCCGCACCCTACGGGTGCGCCCGCGCGGGAGCCACCCCGCCCCCAGCCCGCCGGCGCGCCGCCGACGCGCGAGCACGACCCGCCAACCCGACGGCCGCCGGGGGCCTCGGCGCCGGTCCCACCCGGTCCCAGGCTACGCTCCGCGGAGAGCGCGGCATTCGAGACAGCGCACTCGGGCTTCTCCCGCACGGTCAGCGCTCGGCCGCCAGCAGCAGGCTGAGGGGCAGAGCCGGGTAGGAGCAGAAAATCAGGCAGCCCGGCCCGGGAACCGACCTGTGGAGACCGCCATCTTCTCCTGCAGCCCGACGCAGCCGCCCGCACGCACGCACGAACCGTCGCGCGTCACTTCCGGGAGCGCGCTGCCCTGCACGCGTCATAGCGGACTCCGCCCCTGGCGGGCGCCGGGCTACCGGAGCCGTGACAGTGAGCACGTGAGCTGAGGGGTCGCGGGGCCTCGCTGCTGTTTCCGCAATTCCCTTGTGACTCCGCTCTCAAAATGAAACGCTAAAGAATAAGTTCATGAGGGCCGGGCACGGTGGCTCACGCCTGTAATCCCAGCACTTTGGGAGACCGAGGCGATGGGATCACCTGAGGTCAGGAGTTTGAAACCAGCCTGGCCAACATGGCGAAACCCCGTCTCTACTAAAAATACAAAAATTAACCGGGCGTGGTGGCGCGCGCCTGTAATCTCAGCTATTCGGGAGGCTGAGGCACGAGAATCGCTTGAACCAGGGAGGCGGAGGTTGCAATGAGCCGCGATTGCGCCACTGCACTCCAGCCTGGGCGACAGAGCGAGACTCCGCCTCAAAAAAATAAATAAAAATAAGTGGGCATTGACAGATTTGGGTTGATAAATGATTCAAAAGAGTTGAACAATAAATTTGAACAGCTAGGGATGCTGAGGTGGGAGGGTAACTTGAGCCCTAGAGGTGAGGCTGCAGTGAGCAGAAATCGTTGCACTCCAGCCTGGGCAACAGAGGGAGACTGTTTTAAAAAAAAAAGAAAGAAAGAAAGAAATAGGAAAGTAATACAGGCTGGGGGCCGAAACTCACTTCTGTAATCCTAACACTTTGGGAGGCCAAGACAGGAGGATCACTTGAGCCCAAGACTTTGAGACCAGCCTGGACAACAGTGATACCTAGTCTCTACATAAAACTGAAAAAAAAAAAAAACACGGTTTTTCACATCCCTTGTAAGTTGTATTCCTAGGTATTTTATTCTCTTTGTAGCAATTGTGAATGGGAGTTCACTCATGATTTGGCTTTCTGTTATTGGTGTATAGGAATGCTTGTGATTTTTGCACATTGATTTTGTATCCTGAGACTTTGCTGAAGTTGCTTATCAGCTTAAGGAGATTTGGGGCTGAGAAGATGGGGTTTTCTAAATATAAAATCATGTCATCTGCAAACAGAGACAATTTGACTTCTTCCTTTCCTAATTGAATACCCTTCATTTCTTTCTTTAGCCTGATTGCCCTGGCCGGAACTTCCAATACTATGTTGAATAGGAGTGGTGAGAGAGGGTATCTTTGTCTTGTGCCCGCTTTCAAAGGGAATGCTTCTGGCCGGGTGCGGTGGCTCACGCCTGTAATCCCAGCACTTTGGGAGGCAGAGGTGGGTGGATCACGAGGTCAGGAGATCAAGACCTTCCTGGCTAACACAGTGAAACACCGTCTCTACTTAAAAAAAAAAAAAAAAAAAAAAAATACAAAAAAATTAGCCGGGCGTGGTGGCAGGCCCCTGTAGTCCCAACTACTCAGGAGGCTGAGGCAGGAGAATGGCGTGAACCCAGGAGGCAGAGCTTGCAGTGAGATGAGATTGAGACACTGCACTCCACTCCAGCCTAGGGGACAGAGCAAGTCTCCGACTCAGAAAAAAAAAGGAATCCTTTTGCCCATTCAGTATGATATAGGCTGTGGGTTTGTGATAAATAGCTCTCATTATTTTCAGATACGTTCCATCAATGCCTAGTTTATTG
Source organism: Chlorocebus sabaeus (assembly GCF_047675955.1). Lineage (NCBI taxonomy): Eukaryota > Metazoa > Chordata > Mammalia > Primates > Cercopithecidae > Chlorocebus > Chlorocebus sabaeus. The sequence continues at coordinate 52,119,570 of NC_132911.1, read as the reverse complement.
AGAGATTTGGCATGAAGGGCTGTTGAATTTTGTCGAGGCTTTTTGTGCATCTATTGAGATAATCATGCGGTTTTTGTCATTGGTTCTGTTTATGTGATGGATTATGTTTATTGACTTGCATATGTTAAAGCAGCCTTGCATCCCAGGGATGAAGCTGACTTGATCGTGGTGAATAAGCTTTTTGATGGGCTGCTGGATTCGGTTTGCCAGAATTTTATTGAGTATTTTCGCATCAATGTTCATCACGGATATTGAGCCCACATAGCCAAGAAAATCCTAAGCAAAAGGAACAAAGCTGGAGGCATCACACTACCTACCTGACTTCAAACTATGGCTACAAGGCCACAGTAACAAAAATAGCATGGTACTGGTACCAAAACAGAGATATAGATCAATGGAACAGAACAGAGGCCTCAGAAATAACGCCACATATCTACCATCTGATCTTTGACAAACCTGACAAAAACAAGCAATGGAGAAAGGACTCCTTATTTAATAAATGGTGTTGGGAAAACTGGCTAGCCCTATGCAGAAAGCTGGAACTGGATCTCTTCCTTACACCTTATACAAAAATTAGCTCAAGATGGATTAAAGACTTAAACATAAGACCTAAAACCATAAAAACACTAGAAGAAAACCTAGGCTATTAATACCATTCAGGACACAGTCATGGGCAGAGACTTCATGACTAAAACGCCAAAAGCAATGGCAACAAAAGCCAAAATTGACAAATAGAATCTGATTAAACTAAAGAGCTTCTGCACAGCAAAAGAAACTATCATCAGAGTGAACAGGCAACCTACAGAATGGGAGAAAATTTTTGCAATCTGTCCATCTGACAAAGGGCTAATATACAGAATCTACAAAGAACTTAAACAGATTTACAAGAAAAAAATAAGCCCATCAAAAAGTGGGCAAAGGATATGAACACACACTTCTCAAAAGAAGACATTTATGCAGCCAAACAAACATGAAAAAAGCTCATCATCGCTGGTCATTAGAGAAATGCAAATCAGGCCGGGCGCGGTGGCTCACGCCTGTAATCCCAGCACTTTGGGAGGCCGAGGCGGGCAGATCACGAGGTCAGGAGATCGAGACCATCCTGGCTAACACGGTGAAACTCCATCTCTACTAAAAAAAAAAATACAAAAAATTAGCCGGGCGAGGTGGCGGGCGCCTGTAGTCCCAGCTACTCGGAGGCTGAGGCAAGAGAATGGTTTGAACCCGGGAGGCAGAGCTTGCAGTGAGCCGAGATCGTGCCACTGCACTCCAGCCTGGGCAACAAAGCGAGACTCCGTCTCAAAAAAAAAAAAAAAAAAAAGAGAAATGCAAATCAAAACCACAGTGAGCTAGTGTCTCACACCAGTTAGAATGGTGATCATTTAAAAAGTCGGGAAACAACAGATGCTGGAGAGGATGTGGAGAAATAGGAATGCTTTTACACTGTTGGTGGGAGTGTAAATTAGTTCAACCATTGTGGAAGACAGTGTGGCAATTCCTCAAGGATCTAGAACTAGAAATACTATTTGCACGGCCGGGCGTGGTGGCTCATGCCTGTAATCCCAGCACTCTGGGAGGCCGAGGTGGGTGGATTACGAGGTCAGGAGATCGAGACCATCCTGGCTAACATGGTGAAACCCTGTTTCTACTAAAAAATACAAAAAATTAGCAGGGCGTGGTGGCAGACACCTGTAGTCCCAGCTACTCGGCAGGCTGAGGCAGGAGAATGGTGTGAACCCAGGAAGCGGAGATTGCAGTGAGCCAGGATCATTCCGCTGCACTCCAGCCTGCACAACAGAGCGAGACTCCATCTCAAAAAAAAAAAGAAATACTATTTGACCCAGCAATCCCATTACTGGGTATATACCCAAAGCATTGTAAATTATTCTACTATAAAGACACATGCACATGTATATTTATTGTGGCACTATTTACAATAGCAAAGACTTGGAACCAACCCAAATGCCCATCAATGATAGATTGCATAAAGAAAATGTGGCAAATATACACCATAGAATACTATGCAGCCATAAATAAGGATGAGTTCACATCCTTTGCAGGGACATAGATAATGCTGGAAACCATCATTCTCAGCAAACTATCACAAGAACAGAAATCCAAACACCTCATGTTCTCACTCATAAGTGGGAGTTGAACAATGAGAACACATGGACACAGGGAGGGGAACATCACACACCGGGGCCTGTCAGGGGTTGGGGGCTAGGAGAGGGATAGCATGAGGAGAAATAGCTAATGTAGATGACAGGTTGATGGGTGTAGCAAACCACCATGGCACGTGTATAGCTATGTAACAAACCTGCACATTCTGCCCCTGTTGCCCAGAACTTAAATTAAAAAAAAAAAAAAAAAAAAAAAAACCCTGGCATTCTGGTTTGTGCCTGTAGCCGCAGCAACTCGGGAGGATGAGATGGGAGGATCACTTGAGCTAGGAGGTTAAGGCTTCAGTGAGCTATGATGGCATCACTGTAATACAGCCTGGGCAACAGAATGAAACACTGTCTTTTAAAAAAAAAAAAAAGCGGGGGGCCAGGTGTGGTGGCTCACTCCTGTAGTCCCAGCACTTTGGGAGGCCAAGGCAGGTAGATCACGAAGTCAGGAGTTCAAGACTAGCCTGGCCAAAATGGTGAAACCCTGTCTCTACTAAAAATACAAAAATTAGCCCAGTGTGGTGGCGGCCACCTGTAATCCCAGCTAGTTGGGAGGCTGAGGCAGAGAATTGCTTGAACCCAAGAGTTGGAGGTTGCAGCAAGCTGAGATCTTGCCACTGCACTCTAGCCTGGAAGACAAGAGGAGACTCTCTCAAAAAAAAAAAAAAAAGAAAAAGAAAAAAAGAAAATAAAGAAGAATCATACTCTTATCTACTGTCAAGCCACTCTAACTTGACAAGCCAAAATGAGACTGTTTTTCTCACAAAGGAACCTGACATAATAACCTAACTGAAATTTCTTACCAGTGCAGAGAAAAACTCTAATATTATCATCAAATTATTAAACTTTCCCCGTTTGTCTGCTGAGTTCTAGTGACCTCAGCATTACATACTTAGCAAGTCTCTAGCTGACCTATCCTGAATATCAATACTTCTTAAACAACACATTTATTATGTCCTTACTGATTGAGAAAACCTGCATTTGCTTCCTTTTGTGTACCACCAGATTGGTAGTAAGTTTCATATTGATTGCCAATAATGATTATGTGAAGAGCCATTTCTTTTTTTTTTTTTTTTTTTTTTTGAGACGCAGTCTCGCTCTGTCGCCCAGGCTGGAGTGCAGTGGCCGGATCTCAGCTCACTGCAAGCTCTGTCTCCCAGGTTCACGCCATTCTCCTGCCTCAGCCTCCCGAGTAGCTGGGACTATAGGCGCCCGCCACCTCACCCGGCTAATTTTTTGTATTTTTTAGTAGAGACGGGGTTTCACTGTGTTAGCCAGCGTGGTCTCGATCTCCTGACCGCGTGATCCGCCCATCTCGGGCCCCCAAAGTGCTGGGATTACAGGCTTGAGCCACCGCGCCTGGCCTGAAGAGCCATTTCTAAGACCAGCAGAAAAAAAGTCTTGTCATCCCATGTTGATGTAACTACCATAGGGAGTTATAGCAGAAAATGGTCCATTTACCAACCTGGCCAAGGATACCAAGCCCAAACACCACGGCCTGATTTTCACAACCTACCAGAACCCAGCCTCCACTGACATCTCCTGAATGATTTCCCATCTCTCTCCAGTGCATGCCCACACTCAGCCAAGCCGCCTCTCAGGTGCACCATTGTCACTGCCCTGGTTGTTTCTCCACCTGAGATACTGCATTTCTCCTCCACCTTTCAATATCCCGTCCTTCCTTAAGGCCCAGTTGAAATCTCACTTCTCTGAATCCTTTCCTGATTCCTTTTTCTTGTCTTTTCGTTAAACTGATCTGCTCTTTTAGTCTATACTAAGAAGTTAGTACAGCAAAAAAACTGTTATCTCTGTAACATGAAAATCAGATCCATTTTAATCCACTTGACTTTTTGACCCTCAGAGTTGTGGGGCCTCAATAGCCAAGACATTCATGGACTCTCCCACTAACAGGAAACTCAGTACCTGTGATCAAAGCACACTCACACACATGCACGCCCAAAAAAACTCATTATGCGCCCTGGGAACATTGTTGCTTTCTTGACATTTTCATGCTATCTCCCCTGTAATTTCAATTTGGAGCTGAGCTTCTTTCTCCTGCTGGGGACAAAGTTCAACCACTTAAAGTGCTTGGTCTAAAGCTTACTCTTCTCCACTTTCATTATGTTTTCCCTGTTTACTGTGCCATCCAATTATGGAATCTGATGGTTAATTCCCAGTGCTCATCCCACTTGACCTGCCAGCAGCAGCTTCTAGAGCAATCAACCATTCTGTTATCTGAGAACTAAATTCTCTCTCTCCCTTTTTTTCTTTTTTCTTTTTTTTTTTAGGCAGAGTCTTGCTCTGTTGCCCAGGTTGGAGTGCAGTGGCGCGATCTCAGCTCACTGCAACCTCTGCCTCCCAAGTTCAAGCGATTCTCCTGCCTCAGCCTCCCAAGTAGCTGGGACGACAGGCGTGCATCACCATGCCCAGCTAATTTTTATATTTTTATCAGAGACGGGGTTTCACCATGTTGGCCAGGATGGTCTCGATCTCTTGACCTCATGATTTGCCTTCCCCGGCCTCCCAAAGTGCTGGGATTATAGGCGTGAGCCACCGCACCTGGCCAATTCTCTCTTTTTTAAAACAACATGATACTTTGAAATATGTATACATTACAGAATGACTAAATCAAGCTAATTAACATATGTGTTACCATACAAATCATATTCTAGTAAGAACATTTAAAATCTACTCTCAGCCATTTGCAAGAATACAGTATGCTGTTATTAATTATAGATCTCCTGAATTTATTCCTCCTGTCTAACTGAAATTTTTAATCCTTTGACCAACATCTCCCCAATACCCCCACCCCTGCATACCCTGGTAACCACTGTTTTTCCTTTCCTTTCCTTTTTCCTTTCCCCTCCCCTCCGTTCCCCTCCCTTCTCCTCTCCTCTCAGTTTCACTATATTGCCCAGGCTGGTTTCTTAATTCCTGAGCTCAAGCAGTCTGCCCACCTCAGCTTCCCAAAGTACTGGGATTACAGGTGTGAGCCACCATGCCTGGCCTCCATTCCTTACTTTTGAGTTGAACTTTTTTTGTATTCCACAAGTAAGTGAGATAATGTAATGTTTATCTTTCTGTGCCTGGCTTATTTCACTTATCATAAGGTCCTCCAGGTTCACCCACATTGTCACAAATGACAGTATTTCTTTCTTTTTAAGGCTGAGTAGTATTCTACTGTGTACATATATGCCACATTATCTTTATCTAGTCATCCACTGATGGACACAAGTCAATTCCTTATCTTGAGGCTATTGTGAATAATGTTTGCAGTGGTTTGAATGTGTCCCCCAAAGATCGAGTGTTGGAAACTTAATCCCCAATACAACAATGTTAAGAGGTACGACCTTTAGTTAGGTACGACCTTTAGTTAATGTTTAGATCATGAGCCTCTGCTTCTTTTGCGAAATGTCTTTTTGGATCTGTTGCCCTTTTTTTTCTTTTCCTGAGTCGGAGTTTCGCTCTTGTTGCCCAGGCTAGCATGCAATGGCGCAGTCTCGGCTCACTGCAACCACTTCCTGGGTTCAAGGGATTCTCCAGCCTCAGCCTTCCAAGCAGCTGGGATTACAGGCATGCGCCACCACGTCAGGCTCATTTTGTATTTTTAGTAGAGATAGGGTTTCACTATGTTGGTCAGGCTGGTCTCAAACGCCTTACCTCAAGTGATCCACCCACCTTGACCTCCCAAAGGGATTACAGGCATGAGCCACTGGGCCCAGCCTGTTGCCCAATTTTAAATCAGGTTATTTGCTTTCTTGCTTTTGAGTTGTTTGAGTTCCTTATATATTTTTGATATCAAGCTCTTTTCTGATGTATGGTTTGCAAATATCTTCTCCCATTCTGTGGGTTGTTTCTTCTGGAGGACCAATTTTTCACTTGACTTCAAAACTACCACACTTTCCTAGTGTTGTTTTGTTTTGTTTTGTTTTTGAGACAGGGTCTTACTCTGTTGCCTAGCCTGGAGTGCAGTGGCACTATCACAGCTCACTGCAGCCCTAACCTCCCAGGCTCAAGTGATCCTTCACTTCAGCCTCCTGAGTAGCTGGGACTACAGACATATGCCACAACACCTGGCTAATTTGTTGTAATTTTTGTAGAGACGGGGTTTCACCATGTTATCCAGGCTCATCTCAAGATATTGGGCTCAAGTGATCTGCCTGCCTCCCAAAGTGCTAGGATTACAGGCATGTCCTAGTGTTTTAAAGGCTCTGAGGCATAAGGGCTGTCCCTAATTGTCAGGTTACTTTGTCCTTGAATGATTAAGGTGGGAAAACAGTGGCCAGAGTGTGAGAGCTCAATGAAGAAGGTGGTGAGGAAGCACGCTCTGTTGGTTTATATTTGAAAGGCACGATCCCCAAAGTGCTATTTACTGTCTCTGGGAATTAGCTAACACTGAGAGGGGCCATCCTTCAAGGGTCCACAAGGCCCCAAGTCATCAGTGCGTCAAAATACAGAGAAACACCTGGTCCTTCTGCTACTTCACTGGCCATTTATTCTGAGTCTTTCTCTTCTACATGAATTAATAGTATTGAGGACTAGTTCGTTCGTTCTTTTTTTTTTTTTTTTTTAGGCAAAGTCTCCCTCTGTTGCCCAGGCTAGAGTGCAGTGGCCTGATCTACACTCACTGCAAGCTCTGCCTCCTGGGTTCACGCCATTCTCCTGCCTCAGCCTCCCAAGTAGCTGGGACTACAGGTGCCCGCAACCATACCCAGCCATTTTTTTTTTATTTTTAGTAGAGACGGGGTTTCACCATGTTAGCCAGGATGGTCTCAATCTCCTGACCTCATGATCCACCCACGTCAGCCTCCCAAAGTGCTGGGATTATAGGCGTGAGCCACTGCACCCGGCTTTTGAGGACTAGTTCTTAGCGGCCTTATCAGAGCCCCAGCAGCAGAGAGTAGTTGGCTTGCAGGTGGTAAAAGAATTTACCAACAACAGGATAAGTTTGAAAAGGAAAGTTATATTAGATAACACATTGCAGCAGACTGCAACAGGGTGCTTCAGCAAGAGAGGACTGAGCCACACAGTGGATTTTACTCAGGAGTATTTATGGACCTTAAAGTGGGAGCCTAAGGATAATTTGGACCATCTTACCCACACATGTCATGATAAATGATACATCTGTAGACATTTTGGTGCCATGATGTCAGCAAGGGTTGCACAATGAGTTTCAACATGCATACATTCCAGAGATGTATAGAAATTCTACTTAAGGGAGGAGACCACCCCTCATATTGTCTTATGCCCAATTTCTGCCTCCAAAGAAAGAAGATGTAAAAACTAAAAGGCAGAAATGAAATCCACAGGCAGACAGCCCGGCACCATGCCCTGGGCCTGGTAGTTAAAGATCAACCCCTTACCTAACTGGTTACGTTATCTATAGATTCCAAACGTTGTATGGAAAAGCATTGTGAAAATCCCTGTCCTGTTCTGTTCCATTCTGATTACTGGTGCATGCAAGCCCCCCTGCTTGCTCAATCAATCACAACCCTCTCATGTGGACCCCCTTAGAATTGTAAGCCCTTAAAAGGGACAGGAATTGCTCACTTGGGGAGCTTGGTTTTTGAGATGTGAGTCTGCCGATGCTCCCGACAGAATAAAGCTCCTTCCTTCTTTTTTTTTTTTTTTTTTTTTTTTGAGACGGAGTCCGGCTCTGTCGCCCAGGCTGGAGTGCAGTGGCCTGGATCTCAGCTCACTGCAAGCTCCGCCTCCCGGGTTTACGCCATTCTCCTGCCTCAGCCTCCCAAGTAGCTGGGACTACAGGCGCCCGCCACCTCGCCCGGCTAGTTTTTTTGTATTTTTTAGTAGAGACGGGGTTTCGCCGTGTTCACCAGGATGGTCTCAATCTCCTGACCTTGTGATCCGCCCGTCTCGGCCTCCCAAAGTGCTGGGATTACAGGCTTGAGCCACCGCGCCCGGCCAGCTCCTTCCTTCTTTAACCCGGTTGGTGTCTGAGGAGTTTTGTCTGCAGCTCGTCCTGCTACATAGTTACTTATACGTTTTTTGTAAAGAAGCTTGGTACCAGAATCTGGCTTTAGATAATAGGGAAGTCTGGGCGGGGTGCGGTGGCTCATGCCTGTAATCACAGCACTTTGGGAGGCCAAGGCAGGCGGATCACGAGGTCAGGAGATCAAGACCATCCTGGCTAATACGGTGAAACCCCGTCTCTACTAAAAATAAAAATAAAAAATTAGCTGGGCATGGTGGAACATGCCTGTAATCCCAGCTACTCAAGAGGCTGAGGCAGGAGAATCACTCAAACCCAGGAGGCAGAGGTTGCAGTGAGCCAATATTGTGCCACTGCACTCCAGCCTGAAAACAGAGCAAGACTCCCTCTCAAAAAAAAAAAAAAAAAAAAAAAGGAAGTCTAATTACTTATGAATTCCTCAGATAAGGAGTGTTGCCTCTGGATGGTCGCTTGATAGCCACCAGGTGATCTTTGTTCTCCTCAGTTCTCAGTCCTTGGATATTGTTAGGGACAAACTGCCCCAAAAAAGCTTCTTGGTGCTGCCCACCCCTCCCCCTAATGCTCTGGAACTCTTCTCTGTGCCACCCACCCTTCTCCAAGTCTCTTTACCTTTCTAAGTCCTTATCAAAGGCCACGGTGAAGCCAGCCGACTTCACTTATCAGACCTTGCTGCAATAAGCAAACCCCAATTACAAACCATCCAGACCACACAGGGGAAGGTTGTGGGAAGCATAAAGAAACTTTACCTACACCCTCCTGTAATAAACGTCACAAGGTGATATGTGGCAAAATTAACCAGCAAACAATCCCAGGATGCAGCCATACCAAAGAACTCTCTCAAACTCCTCTCCCCAGTATAAACCCCTCATTCTGTAAGCTTGGTGCTGCTTCCCTTGACTGTTAAGGGGGCAGACAGCAGATTAATAAAAACGTGCTCACCTAACTGGGTCTATTTTTCCTTTCTCATGACTGACCTTCCATTCTGGTGCCGAAACCTGGGAAGGGGATAGATTCTGACTGGCTGGCGCTCTCTCTCTCTCTCTCTCTCTCTCTCTCTCTCTCTCTCTCTCTCTCTCTCTCTCTCTGCCTCCCTCCCCATCACGCCTCTCCGGGCCAGTCTCTCCCCCTTCCCTGAACCTGCTGAAGACCCAGAGAATCTCCTAGACTCTCCCATTGCTGGCGACTTCATCCACCATCAAAGCCTCTGCCAGGGTGAGTAAAAAGAGACTGTTGCCGTTCCCCAAAACCCTTGTCTCTCCGTTTCTGAAAGACCCAGCGCTGGGTCAAGGGCTTCCCCTGGCCTCCAGGCCTCTGGTTCCTCTGTTTCAGGGACGCCTGACACGGCGGTTACCTTCTCTATTCCGGACAAGTTACGTGGGAAAGGGGACGCCCTCTTCCACGTCCTTGTCACCGGCAGTCTCTTCTTCCTCTACAGGCCCCCCTACTTCCATTCATTATGGGAGCCTCTCAATCTGCTCCTCCTAAAACTACCCCCCTTGAGTGCCTCCTATGCAATCTCAATACTCTTGGCCTTCGTTCAGAAATCCGCCCTAAAAGGCTTATCTTTTACTGTAATACAGTGTGGCCTCAATACAAATTAGACCATGACTCCCAATGGTCCGAAAATGGCACTTTCGATTCCAACGTGCTCAAAGACTTAGACAACTTTTGCGACAGCAATGGGAAGTGGTCTGAGATTCCTTATGTTCAGGCTTTCTCTAGTCTCCGTAGTCGTCCTCCCCTCTGCCAGTCTTGCTCTACTTTTCAAATTCTCCTGGCGCGCTCCAAAATCCACTCACCTCCTGCTCCCCTCACCCCAATAGCCCCAGCCGATGACTCCTCCTCCTTTGATCCCGCTGATTTTTCCCCTCCTCCACAACATCCTAATCCTCCACCAGAACAGCATGACCCCCCACCGTATGCCTCCACTCTGGCTCTACCTCCCTCTCTCCAACCATACCGCCTCTGAGTCCTCCCCGGACTCTGAGTCGTCCCCGTCTCCACCCCTTACTCATTCTGGAGCCCAACATGCCCAGCAGCCCGCTCCCTTGCTTTCTCTCCGGGAAGTGGCAGGGGCCAAAGGGATCGTCCATTTCCGCGTCCCCTTTTCCCTCTTCTCTCCCAAATTGAGGAACGTCTGGAGTCCTTGTCCTCCGATCCTGACACTTATATCAAAGAATTTAAATATCTCACTCAGTCTTATTGACTTACTTGGCATGATCCCTTTATTATTCTTCTACCCTCCTTCCGGAAAAGAAGGAAAGAGTGTGACTTGCAGCCCAGGCCCATGCGGATGACTTCCATTGGCAAATCTTACTAGGCCATTGGGGGCCGCTGCAGTCCCCCCCCGCGAGAAGAGCCTACCCCGGAATACTAACCCACAGACCCCAGCCCGGCCTCCGGTAATCATACGATTACTTGCCTCATTGCAGGCCTTAACAAAACTGCCCATAAAGGCTGCACATTCCGAAAAACTCAAAGAAACCTCCCAAAAGGCCGACGAAAACCCTGCCCAATTCCTTTCTCGCCTTACAGAGGCTCTCCAAAAATATACCCATGTCAATGCTACCTCCCAGGAAGGAACTATTGTTCTTTTTTTTTTTTTTTTTTTTTTTTTTTGAGACGGAGTCTCGCTCTGTCTCCCAGGCTGGAGTGCAGTGGCCGGATCTCCGCTCACTGCAAGCTCCGCCTCCCGGGTTCACGCCATTCTCCTGCCTCAGCCTCCCGAGTAGCTGGGACTACATTAGCTGGGACTACAGGCGCCCGCCACCTCACCCGGCTAGTTTTTTTGTATTTTTTAGTAGAGACGGGGTTTCACCGTGTTAGCCAGGATGGTCTTGATATCCTGACCTCTTGATCCGCCCGTCTCAGCCTCCCAAAGTGCTGGGATTACAGGCTTGAGCCACCGCGCCTAGCCTTTTCTATTGTTCTTAACATCCATTTTATTTCCCAATCTGCTCCTGACATCCGGCGCATATTTAAAAAGGCTGAGGATGGCCCTCAAACCCCACAACAAGACCTCCTTAACCTGGCTTTCAAAGTCTTTAATAGCAGGGATGAGCAAAATAAATTAGATAAAGCCCAAAGAGATCATGCTAAATAAAAACTTCCAGCAGCAGCTATCCGTCAACCCAGTCATATTACCCAAGGGCACAAAACAGCAACCCTCCTGCGCCTTGTTTTAAGTGTGGCAAAGAAGGCCACTGGGTGCGGGCATGTCCTAGCCCTCAAGTGCCAAAGAGCCCTTGTCCAGTCTGCCAGCAGACAGGCCACTGGAAGTCCCACTGTCCTCTCAGCAAATGGACAGACAAGCCTGCTCCTCAGAGCCACCACCCCTTCAACAAGACAAAAAATGAAGAATCACTTGCACTCCCACAGGTCCTCGGCCTAACCACTGAAGACTGACGATGCCCAGAGCCCCCGGCCCCCATTCCCATCACTGCATGGAGCCCAGGGTAACTCTACTGGTAGCAGGTAAGCCAATCTCTTTTTTAATCCATAGCAGGGCCACCTACTGGGCTTTGCCTAAATTTTCAGGACCCACTCATCCCTCCCAGGTCTCAGTTGTGGGCTTGACGGACTCATCTCACTTCAGTCCACGCACCACCAGATCCCTTACTTGCTCTCTGTTTGATACTGTTTTCTCATACTCTTTCCTTATCATACCTCATTGCCCTACACGCCCCCCACCCCCCATCCTAGGCCAAGACCTTTTAGCCAGATTCAAAGCTTCTATCACCTTTTTCTCCCTTCCTCAACCAGAGTCCCTCCTACTCTTCCTCACTAGTCTGGCCCCTGAGCCCTCTCCCCAGTACCCACTTCCCACGTCTCTTGTAAACCCAATAGTGTGGGACACCACCACCCCTTCCCTATCTGCTCACCATGACCCCATCAAAATCCAGTTAAAAGACCCCTCTAAATTTCTCAATGTCCCCCAATACCCCATCTCCCTAACCCACCAAAAAGGCTCACAGCCCGTCACAAGCTCTGCTCATGTGGTCTTCTTAGGCCAACACATTCTCCATATAACACCCCCATCCTCTCGGTTAAAATATCAGATGGCTCATACCGACTTGTCCAAGACCTCCAAGCCATCAATCAGGCCATCCTTCCTATTCATCCCACAGTCCCTACCCCCTATACACTTCTTCCTCTCATTCCCTCCAACAGCACCCACTACACTGCTATTGACCTAAAAGATGCCTTTTTAACTATTAACCTGCACCCTGACTCCCAAAACCTCTTTGCTTTCACCTGGACCGACCCTGACACCCTCCAATCACAACAACTCACCTGGACTGTCCTCCCTCAAGTCTTCAGAGATAGCCCTCATTTCTTCGGACAAGTTTTAGCTTGAGATCTCACCTCCTTAAACCTTTCCCTCAGCCATCTTCTTCAATACGTGGACGATCTTTCCCTTTGCAGCCCCTCTCTAGAAGACTCTCAAACCCACACAGTCTCTCTCTCTCTTAAACTTTCTCGCCACCAAAGGGTATAGAGTTTCCCCCTCCAGAGCTCAACTTTCCAGCCCCATAGTAACTTACCTAAGAGTTCAACTTTCCCCTGGGGATCAGGCTATGACCCCGCCCGAGCGGCACTAATAGATAATCTGTCCCCGCCCTCCACCAAAAGGAAAGTCCTTTCCTTCCTAGGACTGGCAAGCTTTTTTAGAATATGGATTCCCAACTTTGCCCTCCTAGCTCACCACCTTTATGAAGCAGCCAAAGGCCCTCTCAGTAAGCCCCTAAATCCCTCGATAACATACTCCCCAGCTTCTGCAAACTTCAAACCGCTCTTGTCACTGCACCAGCTCTGTCCTTACCTGACATCTCCCAACCTTTCACTCTCTATACTGCTGAAAGCTGAGGAATAGCCCTTGGTGTCTTAGGGCAACAGAAAGGAGACCCTCCTTCCTTTGCCCCGTAGCCTACCTCTCTAAACAATTAGACAACACAGTCAGAGGATGGCCAACCTGTCTTAGAGCGCTACAGCAGCAGCCGTTTTAGCTCTAGAAAGCAGGAAACTAGCATTTAGTCAACATACCGCCATCTACAGTCCTCATAATCTACAGGATCTCCTCTCCTCCCGAGCATTAGGCTCCCTTCCTCCTTCCCAGATTCAATTACTCCATGCCCTCTTTTGTTACGGGAAGTCAGGGACCCCGAATGGAGGAACTGGCTGGAGCCAAGGCAGAAGAACATAAATTGTGAAGATTTCATGGACAGGTATCAGTTCCCAAAATTAATACTTTTATAATTTCTTATGCCTGTCTTTACTGCAATCTCCGAACATAAACTGTGAAATTTTCATGGACATTTATCACTTCCCCAGTCAATACTCTTATAATTTCTTATGCCTGTTTTTACTTTATTCTCTTATTCCTGTTATCTTCATAAGCTGAGAATGTACGTCACTTCAAGACCACTGTTGTACAAATTGATTGTAAAATATGTGTGTTTGAACAATATGAAATCAGTGCACCCTGAAAAATAACAGAATAACAGTAATTTTCATGGAACAAGGAAAGATAACCATAAGGTCTGACTGCCTGTGGGGTCAGGCAGAACACAGCCATATTTTTCTTCTTGCAGAGAGCCTCTAGACAGACGTGTGAGTAAGAGAAATATTGCTGAATTATTTTCCCAGCAAGATATATTAATAATTGAGACCCTGGGGAAGGAATGCATTCCTGGGGGTAAGTCTATAGATGGCTGCTCTGGGAGTGTCTGTCTTATACAGTTGAGATGAGGACTGAAATATGCCCTGGTCTCCTGTAGTACCCTCAGGCTTACTAGGATTGGGAAATTCCATTTTGGTAAATTCTAGTTAGACCGGTTGTCTGCTCTCGAATGCTGTTTCCTGTTAAGATGTTTATCAAGACAATGTGTGCACAGTGGGACATAGGCCCTCATCAGTAATTCTAATTTTGCCTTGCCTTGTGACCTTTATTGCCCTTTGAAGCATGTGATCTTTGTGACTGACTTACTCCCTGTTCGTACACCCCCTCCCCTTTTAAAATCCCTAATAAAAACTCGCTGGTTTTGTGGCTTGGGGTCGCCATCACTGTCCTACCAATATGTGATGACATCCCCGGACCCCAGCTGTAAAATTTCTTTCTTTGTACTCTTTCTCTTTATTTCTCAGACCGGCCGACACTTAGAAAAATAGAAAGAACCTATGTTGAAATACTGGGAGCTAGTTCCCCCGATACTCTTTATCGAAAATCCCGAATTTAGTCTTGCCAAAAGTGCTTTCCTCACCCAGCATCCTTACTCCCTGTATCTTCTTCCCCTGCTACTCATTCTTGCACTGACATCCTAGATCACCTGCAACCATACTTTCCAAACATTTCCTCCAAGCCTCTCACCAATCCTGATGACCAGCTATTTATAGATGGCTCCTCTTCCTGGCCCACCGGCTCCCCCAGAACTGCTGGGTATGCAGTTGTTTCCCTTGACTGAGCAACTGAAGCTAAGCCCCTACCTCCAGGAACCTCCTCTCAAAAAGCTGAACTCATAGCTCTCACCAAAGCCCTAACCATTTCCAAAGGCAAACAAGTCAACATTTACACAGACTGCAAATATGCATATCACGTTCTTCATTCCCATGCCACCATCTGGCAAGAGAGGGGATTCCTTACTGCCAAAGGGACCCCTATCACTGACAGCCCCCTTATTTACCAACTCCTTCAGGCCACACATCTCCCAGCTGAGGCAGGAGTTATACACTGTCAGGAACATCAAACAGGAACATATAAAATCTCAAGAGGGAACAGAAAGGCTGATGAGGCAGCAAAAGAAGCCTTCCTTTCTTCCACTCCTGCCTCCCTCCTCCTCATTACCCCTGCAATCCAACCTCAATACTACCCTACTGAAAAGACCTTATTACTACAATAAGGAGTCTTCCTCCAGGGCGACTGGATAGTTAAGGACCAGAAGCTAGTCCTGTCCCCAGGAACAAACTGACAAAATCCTGACATCCCTCCACCAATCCTTCCATATTGGTGCATGTCCCCTGTATCTCCTCCTGCACCCGTATTTCTTCTCCCCTCACCTGTTCACCTCACTAAAAAACATAACTTCAAATTGTTGTGTATGCTCTGTAACCTCCTCTCAAGGAGTCCTCCATTTCCCATCTGTTCCTGCACACTAGCTAAGAGGAAGGCTCCCAGGGGAACACTGGCAAATAGACTTCACCCACATGCCTCCTGTCAAAACCACAAGATTCCTTCTCATTCTTATAGGCACCTTCTCTGGGTGGATGGAGGCATTTCCTACCTCTTCAGAAAAAGCCACAGTAGTCTCCCAGATCCTTGTCACAGAAATCATCCCTAGGTTTAGTCTCCCTCACTCCATTCAATCAGAAAATGGCCCTGGCTTCATTTCCCAAATCATCCAATAGCCCCTTGGTGTCCAGTGGTGCCTCCATATCCCATATTGACCCCAATCATTAGGAAAAGTTGAAAGGGCAAATGGAATCCTTAAAACTCAGTTGACCAAACTCACTCTAGATGTCCAGAGGCCCTGGACATCCCTCCTACCCATAGCTCTAGCCTGCATCGAGCCAGCCCAAAGGCACCCTCCTTCCTTAGCCCATTTGAATTAATGTATGGATGCCCTTTCCTCTTACAAAACAGGCCTCCTTCTGATTCTCATTTAGGAGAATACCTCGCAACACTCTCCCTCATCCGCCATCTCCTCCGCAAACAGGCAGACCAGGCCCTCCCAAAAAGTCTGCCAGTGGTCCCATAAAGGCTGCACTGACCAGACCCTCCTACCAGGAGAACATGTTTTCCTAAAAACCCTTAACCCAACCAGCCTTTAACCAAAAGGGTAAGGCCCTTTCCAGGTCATCCTTACAACGCCTACTGCAGCCAAACTCTCAGGACATACCTCCTGGTATCACCTTTGCAGGTTAAAGAGAGCTCCCACTGCCAATCCACCGACTGCACTTTGCCAACTTCTAACCGGTATTCCAGCCCATTCCTCGGGCCAACCTGACTCTGCCTCACATCCATCCCAGAAGAAACTTCACATCAGTAAATCCATCCATCTCAAACAGGTTTAAACTACTCTTACAACTAGCCTCCTTTTATGGAAACACTCTATTACACCTTAATTGCAGGCATTATAGTACTTATCCTATATAGTGTAACTCCTTTTGATTGGAATACCAGCCAAGAAGTCTCCCTCACTTGAGCCTTCTGCCTAATCGTTATCCTTATAGCAGGAATCACAATCGCTAACAAACAAACATTCCCACATCCTCCCTAGATGCCCTGCTTTTGTCTATCCTGCCGCTTCACTCTCTTCCTCACTCCCTCTCACAAGATATTTCCTGGTTCCGCCCATGGAACAACACCCTGGGAACCTTTTTTGAGTGGATAACTGACCTTTTTTTCCAAGGCTCTCTATGGCTTCACTCTGGTGAAACCGAACTATTTACTTTTCTGCTCACTCTCTGCCTTTCTAACCCATGTCAGAATCAATACCTCAACCCTTCTTTCAGCCCAACCAATACCTATAACCCCTGAACACCTATACAGAACACTTAATCTCACACACTCTTTATTAAATCCCTGCCTCAGCCTATAACCGGACTTGCACCCAAGTAACCTACCATCCCGAAATCCTCATTAACAGCCCCCTCGAACTCGACATGCAGGCATTAACGGAAATCTCCCCCACGTTAGCTAGCGAGTTCCAGCTGTTACAACCTTACATCCCTACTTACTCAACCTATCCCCCTACCGCAGCCATAATAAACCCATATTAGGAGCCATAACAACCCACACAATCTTATCCTATCCAGCACCGCTGTGCATCCAACGACATCTACCCTCTGGCATTCCCCTCGGCCACCTGAATTCCAAACTATACCCTTCAACTCAAACCTTCCACTGAACATACTACTCTCAGAGCCGCCAACAATAAAGACAGGCGCGTTTCTCTAGCCCCCCAGCCCTTGACACCTCCCACCTCCTTAATAAAAATTCAGAGTACTATAACAGCCGACACCTCCCCTGTTTATTCCTCTTCCCTTGGGTCCCCTCTCCATGCACCATTCCTGCACCCACCACCTGCGACTGTCTCCTTATCCTGACATTCAACAACACTCCCACATGGATCTTAGTGGATACAAAATGCTTCCTCTTACACTAGGAAAAAAGAACCCAAAAGCCTCCTGGCCTAAACCAAACACCCCTTTACAACCACTTACAGCAGCAGCCCTAGCCAGGACTCTAGGAGTATGGATGCATGAGAATAAAAAAATAATACCTCTTTTTAGCATACACAACCAGCTCTGTCTACCAAGCTAAGGCATAGTTTTCCTACGTAGTACCTCAACTTATATTTGCCTTCCCTCTGACTGGATGGGCACCTGCACCCTGGTTTTCCTCACTCCAAAAATCAACGTTGCCCCAGGAGACCAACCCCTACCAATCCCAGTTAATACCTCTATCAGACACCGCCGTGCTATACAATTCATACCTCTATTAGTAGCCATTGGAATAACTACAGGAGTTGGAACTGGGATTACAGGATTAACCACCTCTGTTTCCTATTACCGGTCCCTCTCCAAAGACCTCACAGATAGCTTGGAAGAGATAGTCAAATCCATTACAACTCTCCAATCACAAATAGATTCTTCAGCGGGGATGGTTCTTCAAAACCACAGAGGCTTACACCTACTCACAGCCGAAAAAGGAGGACTCTGCCTTTTTCTAGATGAACAGTGTTGCTTTTATCTTAACCAATCTGGCTTAGTACAAGATGCTGTAAAAATACTAAAGGACTGAGCACAAAAAATTAAATAAAACATCCTGCAATGGCCAGCGTGGCCCTCCCAGTCCTTTAGTACCTGGTTTCCATGGCTAATGCCACTCCTAAGCCCAGCCATAACCATTCTTCTTTTTGTAGCATTCGGCCCTTGTCTCCTATGCCTTCTCACCCAGCATTTACAGGACCGTATCAGCGCCTTCACCCACGGGACGGTACAAGATATGATACTGCTCCAGGAATACCAACGACTCCAAGAACGGCAGTCCCTACCGTCCAGCCTTCCCCCACAACCGTCGCCCCTTTCCAGCCAGATGACAACCTCTTCTATTACCTATTAAAAGGCTGGAATGTTAGGGACAAACTGCCCCAAGAAAGCTTCTTTGTGCTGCCCACCCCTCCTCCAATGCTGTGCAGTTCTCCATGCCACCTACCCTTCCCCAAGCCTCTTTACATTTTTAAGCCCTTACACAGTTGCCACGGTGAAGCCAGCAGACTTCACTTATCAGACCTTGCTGCGATAAGCAAACCCCAATTACAAACCATCCAGACCGCACAGGGGGAGGTCATGGGAAGCATAAACAAACTTTACCTACACCCTCCTATAATAAACGTCACAAAGTGATATGTGGCAAAATTAACCAGCAAACAACCCTGGGATATGGCCATACCAAAGAACTCCCTCAAACTCCCCTCCCCAACATAAACCCCTCATTCTGTAAGCTTGGTGCTGCTTCCCTTGACTGTTAAGGGGGCAACCAGCAGGTTAATAAAAACTTGCTTGCCTATAGCCGGGCATGGTGGTGCATGCCTGTAATCCCAGCTACTCGGGAGGCTGAGGCAGGAGAATTGCTTGAAGCTGGGAGGCAGAGGTTGCAATGAGCCGAGATCGTGCCATTGCCCTCCAGTCTGGGCAACAAGAGCGAAACTCCGTCTCAAAAAAAAAAAAAAAAAAAAAAAAGAAAAGAAAAGAAAAGAAAAACTTACTCACCTGACTTTGGGTCTATTTTTCCTCTCTCTTGGCTGACCTTACAGGTATCTTTTTATCTCTGTCTACATTTACTTGGTGATCACACAATGAGGCTCATCACTTTAAGTTGCATCCATACATATATATATATATATATATATATATATATATAGTTTGTTTGGTTTGAGATGGAGTTTTGCTCTTGTCACCCAGGCTGGAGTGCAGTGGCATGATCTCAGCTCACTGCAACCTCCGCCTCCTAGGTTCAAGTGATTCTCCCGCCTCAGCCTCCCAAGTAGCTGGCATTACAGGCATGTACCACCATGCCCAGCTAATTTTTGTATTTTTAGTACAGATGGGGTTTCACCATGTTGGCCAGGCTGGTCTCAAACTCCCGACCTCAGGTGATCTGCCTGCTGTGGCCTCCCAAAGTGCAGGGATTACAGGCGTGAGCCACTGCGCCCGGGGAAGCATCCATATATTTCCACTCCCAATTTCTTATCTGAAGCCTGAATCCCTCCCATAAGTTCTACGCTCTAATATCTAACTGCCTACTCAGGTTAGCATCTAAAAGGCTGTCTATTAGATGTCTCAAATTTAATTCAACTCCTATATTCTCCCCCTACAGAATTCTACTGGACGCCTTTTTTTTTCTTTTTTCCTTTTTTTTTTTTTTTTTTTGAGACGGGGTCTTGCACTGTCGCCTTGGCTGAGTGCAGTGGTGCGATCTTGGTTCACTGCAACCTTGCCTCTCGGGTTCAAGAGATTCTCCTGCCTCAGCCTCCCAAGTAGTTGGTATTACAGGCGCCCACCACCACACCCAGCTAATTTTTTGTATTTTTAGTAGAGATGGGGTTTCACTATGTTGGTAAGTCTGATCTCAAACTCCTGACCTTGTGATCCGCCCACCTCGGCCTCCCAAAGTCTTGGAATTACAGGCCTGAGCCACCATGCCCAGCCAGAAGCCTTTTCTTTCTTAGTAAACAACAAATCCATTCTTGCTAAGGCCAAAATCCTTGGAGTCATCTGATTTTAATTGCTTTCCCATATACCAGCAATCATCAAGTAGAATCTGAAATTTAAAACAAAATACTGAAACTGCCTTAGCAAAAATCATAACTGAGAAAAATATTAGAATGAAAGAGATCCATCTTGCTTCTAACCCCCAGGCTGTCATTGTTCATTCCTGGGCTTAGGCTTAACCAACTTTGGGAGGAACTTAGTTTACAGTTTAGCTTTGAAACAAAGACAACAGCCCTTTCCCAAAACAAGCCTCCTTCCTTCCTGGAGACTAGCTGCCTTTGCAGGACTAACAAATTAGCCACAAGATTAGATTTATGGTTTAGGAGCCATACTGCTGGAGGCTGCAAGATTCTAAACCTCTTCAAATTGCTCCTGGAGATAACATCACTATTGCAAAACCTAAGATCAGTGCTTGAGATATTTTGCAGACACTGCACTTGATGCATCAGCTGGCACCAATCAGATCCATAAACTGGCTCATCTGGTCTTGTGGCCCCCACCCAGGAACTGACTTAGCAGTGACAAGAGGACAGCTTTGACTACCATCTCTGACCTGACCAATCAGAACTCCCAACTCACTGACCCCCTACTCAGCAAAAAAAATTTTTTTTTTGGAGACGGAGTCTCACTCTGTCCCCCAGGGTGGAGTGCAGTGGCATGATGTCGGCCCACTATAACCTCCACCTCCCGGGTTCAAGCAATTATCCTGCCTCAGCCTCCCGAGTAGCTGGGACTACAGGTGCACACTGCCATGCCCAGCTAATTTTTTGTATTTTAGTAGAGACGGGGTTTCACCGTGTTGCCCAGGCTGTTCTCAAACTCCTGAACTCAGGCAATCTGCCCGCCTTGGCCTCCCAAAGTGCTAGGATTACAGGCGTGAGCCACCGCGAATTACAGGCAGCAAATAATTCTTAAAAACTCCAGTTCCCGAATTCTCGGGGAGACTGATTGGAGTAATAATAAAACTCCGGGTCAGACACGGTGGCTCACACCTGTAGTCCCAGCACTTTGGGAGGCCAAGGCGGGAGGATCACCTGAGGTCAGGAGTTCAAGAACCATACTGGCCAACATGGCAAAGCCCCGTCTCTACTAAAAATACAAAAATTAGCTGATGTGGTGGCGTGTGCCTGTAATCCCAGCTACTCCGGAGGCTGACGCAGGAGAGTGGCATGAACCCGGGAGGCGGAGCTTGCAGTGAGCCGAGATGGCGCCACTGCACTCCAGCCTGGGCGACAGAGCGAGACTCCATCTCAAAAACAACAACAACAACAACAAAAAGTTAGCCGGGTGTGGTGGCAGGCGCCTGTAGACCCAGCTACTTGGGAGGCTGAGGTAGGAGAATTGCTTGAACCCGGGAGGCGAGGTTACAGTGAGCCAAGATCACGCCACTGCACTCCAGCCTGGGTGACAAAGGGAGACTCCGGTCTCATAAAAAAAAAAAAAAAAAAAAAAAAAAAAAAAAAAAAAGTGGGACGTTTAAGAGGTGATGAGGTCATTAGGGTTCTGCTGTAATGAATGGATGACAGCCCTTATAAAATGGCTCAGGGGAACTAGCTAGCTTCCTTTCCATCTCTTACACCATGAGAGGACACATGTGTTCCTGCCCTCCAGAATATGCAGCATTCTGGTAGCCATCCGGGAAGCAGAGACTGAGCCCTTACCAGACATCACACCTATTGGCACTTTGCTCTTGGACTTCCCAGCCTCCAGAACTGTGAGGAATAAATTCTGTTCTTTATAAATTACCCAGTCTCAGATATTTTATTACAGCAGCACAAATAATTAATAAAAAAGTGATTAATTTTTTTTTGAATGTCTCTCCATCCTTGGAAGCCTAGCCAAGGTCCTGCTATCCTATTGGTTTCAGTGACTTCCTCTCTTCTTGCGATCCCCAAAATGTCCTGAGGTTCCTGGGCCTGTGCGAAGTGAACGTCTCTTACTCATCGCAAGGGAACCATGTGAGGGAATCTTGTGTACAAGATACAAGGCCAGCTTTTTCCTTCAAGGAGCCGTATTGGCTCCATGGAGTCAATCTTAGTTCCTAAAAATTGTGTGATTATATCTGAAAATCTGACACTTCAGTCAAAGCTTTGGTAATATGACTAACGTTTCCAATTGTGTCTTGGTACAAAGAGAACAGATTCTTACTGAACTTATGCAAATAATCATATTGCCATGAAAATAAAAATACTAATAGTTTCTGAATTCTGCAGGGATCAAGTAGGAAGAAAAGATAAATGTTTACATTCTTGGTACAAAATTATAACTTATCAAATTGCTGTAAGCAATGGATAGCTTAGGAAAAAGAAAATGGTATTCATATTATAATGATACTGACAAGGAAATTTTGTTATTTCAAGACATACAGTATTTTAAGATAATAAGTAGAATTATAACTAATATTATGGCATCAGGACTATCAGGTTTCTAGGAACTTTATATAATTTCTTGAACACTAGTACTAAATATACCCAAAAATGTATGACTTAAAGAAGGTAAAACATCACTTTTCATTTGATGATACTTCCTATACAAATTTAACCTACCAAATAAGCTTAATTATTTTAATATCTTCCCTAAGGAGGGGAAAAAATTCTTTTGAGATAATGTAGGGACCCTTGGAACATTCCAAAGTTATTTCAAGGTCAAAAGACCTTAATTTAGAAGTTGATTTTGTGAAGTTGTAAAAAATGTCAAAAGGTTTAAAATACTCAAATAAATAGTATCACAGGTCACTGTGAAATGATATTTAGTTATACAAAGAGGCGGGTGCGGTGGCTCATGCCTGTAATCTCAGCACTTTGGGAGGCCAAGGTGGGAGGATCGCTTGAGGTCAGGAGTTCAAGACCAGCCTGACCAACATGGTGAAACCCTGTCTCTACGAAAAATACAAAAATTAACTGGGCATGGGGGCACAAGCCTGTAATCTCAGCTACTCAGGAGGCTGAGGCAGAAGAATCACTTGAACCCGGAGGCGAAGGTTGCAGTGAGCTGAGATAGTGCCACTGAACTCCAGCCTAGGCAACAGAATGAGACCCAGTTATACAAAGAGATGAAAGATTTTAAAGCCAAAGACAGAAAGTTACAGAGTTGTAGGGAAAATATCCACTCTTTTAATAGAGAGGACTGAGTTTTTAATAGAGAGGACTGAGTTTTCTTAAGTATCTTGTCTGATAAAAGACAAGATCAAGTATAGGAAATTATTTTGATAAAACACAAACTCTTTCTTTGGCAGATTACTCAAAAGGTGAAGAAAAACCTCTTACAATATTTTCCTTCCTTCCCTCCTCCTCCTCCCCCCTTCCTTTCCTTTCTTTTCTTTCTTTTCTTTCTCTTCCTTCCTTCCTTCCCTCCTTCCCTCCTCCTCCTCCACCCTCTCTCTTCCTTTCCTTTCCCTCTTTTTCTTTTTCTCCCTTCCTTCCTTCATTCCTTCCTTCCTTCTTTCCTTCCTTCTCTCTCTCCCTCCCTTCCTTCCTTCTTTCCTTCCTTCCTTCTTTCTTCTCTCTCTCCCTCCCTCCCTTCCTTCCTTCCTTTTCTTTCTTTCCTTCCTTCCTTCTTTCCTTCCTTCCTTCTTTCTCCTCCCTCCTTCCCTCCCTCCCTTCCTTCCTTCCTTCCTTCCTTTTCTTCCTTTCCTTTTTTTTTTTTTTTTGACAGAGTCTAACTCTGTTGCTCAGGCTAGAGTGCAGTGGCACGATCTCAGCTCACTGCAACCTCCGCCTCCAGGTTCAAGCGATTCTTCTGCTCGGCCTACCAAGTAGCTGGGACTACAGGTGCGTGCCACCACACCCAGCTAATTTTTGTATTTTTAGTAGAGATGGGGTTTCACCATATTGTCCAGGCTGGTCTGGAACTCCTGACCTCAAGTGATCTGTCCACTTGGGGAGACTAAGACTAAGACTTGGGAGACTAAGACAGGAGGATTGCTTGAAGTTACAGATTGTTTGAGGTTACAGTGAAATATGATTACACCACTGCACTCTAGCCTGGGTGATAGTGTAACACTCCATCATTCATTCATTCATTCATTCATTCATTCATTCATTTATTGAGACTGTTACCCAGTTGGAGTGCAATGATGCCACCTTGGCTCACTGTAAACTCTGCCTCCCAAATTCCAGCTGTTCTCCTGCCTCAGCCTCCAAAGTAGCTGGAATTACCAATGTGCACCACCATGTCCAGATAATTTTTATGTTTTTAGTAGAGATGGGGTTTCACCATGTTGGCCAGGCTGGTCTCAAACTCCTGACCTTGTGATCCACCTGCCTTGGCCTCCCAAAGTGCTGGGATTACAGGCGTGATCCACTGTGCCCAGTCAATATTTATTTAATTTATTATTATTATTATTATTATTATTATTTTGAGACAGAGTCTCGCTCTGTCGCCCAGGCTGGAGTGCAGTGGTGTGATCTCGGCTTACTGCAAGCTCCACCTCCCAGGTTCATGCCACTGTCCTGCCCAGCCTCCCGAGTAGCTAGGACTACAGGCGCCTGCCACCATGTCTGGCTGATTTTTTGTATTTTTAGTAGAGACGGGGTTTCACCATGTTAGCCAGGGTGGTCTCGATCTCCTGACCTTGTGATCTGCCCACCTCGGCCTCCCAAAGTGCGGGATTAGAGGCGTGAGCCACCACGCCTGGCCAATATTTTTTTAAAGATAGGGTGTTGGCTGGGTGCAGTGGCTCACGCCTCTAATCCCAGCACTTTGGAAAGCTGAGGTGGTGTATCACCTGAGGTCAGGAGTTTGAGACCAGTCTGACCAACATGGTGAAACCCTATCTCTACTAAAGATACAAAAAATTAGCCTGGTGTGGTGGCGCATGCCTGTAATCCCAGCTACTCGGGAGGCTGAGGCAGGAGAATCGCTTGAACCTGGGAGGCGGAGCTTGCAGTGAGCCGAGACTCATGCCTGTAATCCCAGGATTTTGGGAGGCCAAGGTGGGAGGATGGCTTGAGGCCAGGAGTTTGAGACCAGCCTGGGCAAAACCCATGGTCTCTACAAAAAATTAGCTGGGATGCTGGGCATGGTGGCTCATGCCTGTAATCCCAGCACTTTGGGAGGCCGAGGTGGGTGGATCACCTGAGGTCAGAAGTTTGAGACCAGCCTGGCCAGGCTGGTGGAAGGTGCCTGTAATCCCAGGAGAATTGCCTGAACCCAGGATGTAGAGGTTGCAGTGAGCCGAGATCATGCCACTGCACTCCAGCCTGGGCAACAGAGTGAGACTCTGTCTCAAAAAAAAAAAAAAAAAAAATTAGCTTGGTATAGTGGCACACGCCTGTAGTCCCAGCCAGCTAGCCAGGAGACTGAGGTGGAAGGATCAGTTGGGTCCTGGAGGTCAAGGCTGTAGTGAGCTGTGATTGCACCACTGCACTCCAGTCTGGGCGACAGAGTAAGATCCTATCTCAAACAAAACAAAACACCTCCCCAAAACTCACAAACTTTCCAACTGTGGCCACCATAATTCTAATTGTTTTTTTTTTTTTTTTTTTTGAGACGGAGTGTCACTCTTGTTGCCCAGGCTGGAGTACAACAGCACGATCTTGGCTCACTGCAACCTCCGCCTCCCGGGTTCAAGCGATTCTCCTGCCTCAGCCTACCGAGTAGCTGAGATTACAGGCATGTACCACCATGCCCAGCTAATTTTGTATTTTTAGTAGAGATGGAGTTTCAACATTTTAGTCAGGCTGGTCTCAAACTCCTGACCTCAGGTGATCCACCTGCCTCAGCCTCCCAAAGTGCTGGGATTACAGGTGTGAGCCATCGCACCTAGGCATTATTTTTTATTTTATGTAACCATATCTCTAGAAATGCACAGGTTCTCAGAAGGAGTCCCAGACTCCTTGCATTCAGATGAACCTATTATTTTCTGACTTCTTGAAACATTACCTACCCGAGACTTCCTGCAGAACCCAGATTGAATCCAATCTGACATCTGGCCCAAGCCTGAATGAAAAAGTCTCAAATAAACTCAGATAAGTTGCCACAAGTTGTGAAAACTTGTATATGTCAAGGGAGGCTTATTGATGCAGGTAGAAAAACAAGCACAATGGCTTCATCAGTGCCCCCACAGGTGGCTCATTGCCGTAGGGGCCACCCTCTGCCCTCCTTCAGATCCTCACTTCTGACAGGGTTGTTATGAGATAAACTTAGGCATATATATTCAAATTTTAAAGTTTATTTGAGCAGACAAGGCAGCACCAGATCATAAGAAAACCTTCGTAAGGTGTTCATAGAAGCAAAACAAGTTAAAAATATATATATATATATTTATATTTATATATATATATATATTTATATTTATATATATTTATTTAATCCCTGAGTAGCTGGGATTACAGGCATAAACCACTGAGCCCAGCTATAAAATATATTGACTGCAGGGGCTGGGCGTGGTGGCTCACACCTGTAATCCCAGCACTTGGGGAGGATGAGGTGGGCGGATCACCTGGAGTTCGAGACCAGCCTGGCTAACATGGTGAAACCCTGTCTCTACTAAAAATACAAAACAGCCTGGTGTGGTCGCATGCGCCTGTAGTACCAGCTACTCAGGAGGCTGAGGCAGGAGAATTGCTTGAACCTGGGAGTTGGAGGTTGCAGGGAGCTGACACCTCACCATTGCACTCCAGCCTGGGTAACAGAGTGAGACTCCATCTCAAAAACAACAAGAACAGCAACAACAACTACAAAAAAAAAAAAAAAAAAAAAAAAGGAAATCGAGGCAACATATGAACAAAATGAGAATATCAACAAAGAGAAACTACTAAATCGAGGCCAGGAACAGTGGCTCATGCCTGTAATCCCAGTGCTTTGAGAGGCTGAGGCAGGAGGACTGCTTGAGGCCAGGAGTTTGAGATCAGTCTGGGCAACATAGTGAGACCCCATCTCAAAAATAAATAATAAAGGCTGGGCGTGGTGGCCCACACCTGTAATCCCAGCACTTTGAGAGGCCGAGGTGGGCAGATCATCTGAGGTTAGGAGTTCGTGACCAGCCTGGCCAACATGGTAAAACCCTGTCTCTACTAAAAATACAAAAAAAAAAAAAAAAGAAAAAAAAAATTAGCCAGGCATGGTGGCATACATCTGTAATCCCAGCTACTCAGGAGGCTGAGGCAGGAGAATCACTTGAACCCATGAAGTGGAGGTTGCAGTGAGCCAAGATTGCTTCTGTTCAGCCTGGGCAACAGGGGAAAAAAAAAAAAAAAGAATCCATTATAGGCTGGGTGCAGTGACTTACACTTGTAATCTTAGTACTTTAGGAAGCAGAAGCAGGATGATTGCTGAGGCCAGGAGTTTGAGAGCAACCTGGGCAAGGTAGCAAGACCCCATCTCTAAAAATAAAAATAAAAAAAATTAGCTAGGCATGGTGGTGTGTGCCTGTAGTCCCAGCTATTCAGGAGGCTGAGGTAGGAGGATCACTTGAGCCCAAGAGTTCGAGGCTGCAGTGAACTATGATCACACCACTGCACTCCAGCCTGGGTGACAGAGGGAGACCCTCTGTCTTTAGAAAAAAAAAAAAAAAAAAGGCTGGGCACGGTGGCTCACACCTGTAATCCCAGCACTTTGGGAGGCCAGGCCAGGCAGATCACTTGAGGTCAGGAGTTCAAGACCAGCCTGGCCAACATGGTGCAACCCCATCTCTACTATGACATCAGTTAGGAAATACTTTTTTTTTTTTTTGAGACAGAGTCTCGCTCTGTCACCCAGGCTGGAGTGCAGTGGCATGATCTCGGCTCACTGTAAGCTCCGCCTCCCGGGTTAATGCCATTCTCTTGCCTCAGCCTCCCGAGTAGCTGGGACTACAGGTGCCTGCCACCACGCCTGGCTAATTTTTTGTATTTTCATATTTTCAGTAGAGACAGGGTTTCACTGTGTTAGCCAGGATGGTCTCGATCTCCTGACCTCGTGATCTGCCCACCTTGGCCTCCCAAAGTGCTGGGATTACAGGAGTGAGCCACCGTGCCCGGCCTAGGAAATACTTTTAAAAACTGCTGTTGCTTACTAAATCTAAGAAACTCTTAAAATGCCATTATAATTCAATTCTTTTTTTTTTTTTTTTTTTTTGAGACAGAGTCTCGCTGTGTCACCCAGGCTGGAGTGCAGTGGCGCGATCTCGGCTCACTGCAAGCTCCGCCTCCCGGGTTTTACGCCATTCTCCTGCCTCAGCCTCCGAGTAGCTGGGACTACAGGCGCCCGCCACCTCGCCCGGCTAGTTTTTTGTATTTTTAGTAGAGACGGGGTTTCACTGTGTTAGCCAGGATGGTCTCGATCTCCTGACCTCGTGATCCACCCGCCTCGGCCTCCCAAAGTGCTGGGATTACAGGCTTGAGCCACCGCGCCCGGCAATTCAATTCTTTAAACTTTTATTTTGAAATAATTTCACGGCTGGGCATGGTGGCATGGTGGCTCACACCTGTAATCCCAGCACTTTGGGAGGACGAACTGGGTGGATCACCTGAGGTCAGGAGTTCAAGCCCAGCCTGGCCAACATGGTGCAACCCCATCTCTACTAAAAAAAAAAAAATTAGCTATGCCTGGTGGTGGGCACCTGTCATCCCAGCTACTGGGGAGGCTGAGGCAGGAGAATCGCTTGAACCCGGGAGGTGGAGGGTGCAGTGAGCTGAGATCGTGCCACTGCATTGCAGCCTGGGTGACAGAGCGAGACTCTGTCTCAAAAAAAAAAAAAAAAAAAAAAAAAAGGAATAAAAGCAAACTTGATAAAATAATATCATTAAAGGAATGTCAGAGTGAAGGGTATATGGAAATTATACTGTTCTTGCAACTTTTATGTAAGTTTGAAATTATTTCTTTTTGTTGTTGTTGTTGACATGGTGTCTTGCTCTGTTGCCCAGGCTGGGGTGCAGTGGCATGATCTTGGCTCACCACAACCTATGCCTCCCGGGTTTGTTTTATCTATGATGGATGCTGAAGGAGAATGGCACACACATTCTCCAATCAAATAAAGCAAGCTATTTTAATTAGCGAGACTAGATATCTCCCAGGTTCCATGAGATTATGAGGCATACCCTCTAAAGGAATATTTGTAAGAATTTATGGGGCAGGACTGTAATTCCTCTTATTCCTCCACTCCACAGCCTGATACTTCGCTGTTTTCAAGAATGCCTTCTGATAACTTTTACATCTTCACCCTCCTTTCATAGGAGTTAATTATCTCTACCAACATGTAACAAGCATCTAGCGCCAAGCACCAGGCACTGCACTGAAGGATATGACCATTCCTTCTCTCAAGAAACTTATGACCAGTGGGCAGGCTATAGATGTAAACACGTTTGCTAAATAACTACAATTTTCTTTTTTTTGAGATGGAGTCTTGGTCTGTCGCCCAGACTTGAGTGCAAGGGCACGATCTCATCTCACTGCAGTCTCCGCCTCCTGGGTTCAAGTGATTCAGCCTCCTGAGTAGCTGGGATTACAGGCACCTGCCACCATGCCCAGCTAATTTCTGTATTTTTAGTAGGGACAGAGTCTTACCATGTTGGTCAGGCTGGTCTCAAACTCCTGACCTCGTGATCCTCCTGCCTTGACATCCCAAAGTGTTGGGATTACAGGCGTGAGCCATCACACCCGGCCAAATAACTACAGTTTTTACTGAAAGTATAGAATGCTTCATGGATTTGTGTGTCATTCTTGCGCAGGGGCTATGATAATTAATCTTTTGCGTATCATTCCAATGTTCACATATGTGTGCTGAAGCAAGCACTGAATTATTATTTTAGACTCTGGAGAAAACAAAGTTTACTGAATTAAATTGAGATTCACTATGATGGAAACTGACAGCAACAGGACACCACCATTATTTTCATTCTACTAAAATCCCCTTAAAATGAAACTATACACACACTTCATCTACAGTTGAATATACCTTCAACTTGGTATTCAAATGCCAGGTTTAGAAAAATATTACTAGTACATAAACTTCAGGCGGAAACCATCTTAGTCAATAAGTAGATGATTTAATTATTGTTCGACTTAACGATTTTTCAACTTTACATGGTTTAAAGCTGTTACAATTTCAACATTCTTCAAATTTTGAATTTTGATTGACCTTTTCTTGTGTTACCAATGTGGTACACAAGACATTTAACACTTTATTTATTAGACAGTCTCACACCGTTGCCAGGTTGGAGTGCAGTGGCATTTCAGCTCACTGTAACCTCCACCTCCAGGGTTCAAGCAATTCTCCTGCCTCAGCCTCCTGAGTAGCTGAGATTATAGGCGTTCACCACCACGCTGAGCTATTTTTTTTTTTTTTTTTTGGTAGAGACAGGATTTTGCAATGTTGGCCAGACTGGTCTCGACCTCCTGACTTCAGGATCCACCTGCCTTGGCCTCCCAAAGTGTTGAGATTACAGGCGTGAGGCACTGCACCCAACCATAACACTTTATTATAAAATAGGCTTTGTTTTTCATTATTTTACTCAACCATAGGCTGATTTAAGTATGCTCAGCTTTTTTAAGGTAGGCTTGGCTAAGCTGTTTGGTAGGTGTATTAAAAACATTTTCAACTTAGGATATTTAATACAGCGTTCTACTGCTAACATTTTAATACTATTTAAATATTCAACTAGATCTTTTTTTTTTTTTTTGAGATGGCGTCTCACTCTGTCGCCCAGCCTGGAGTGCAGTGGCGAGATCTCAGCTCACTGCAAGCTCCGCCTCCCAGGTTCATGCCATTCTCCTGCCTCAGCCTCCAGAATAGCTGGGACTACAGGTGCCCGCCACCATGCCTGGCTAATTTTTTTGTATTTTTAGTAGAGATGGGGTTTCACCGTGTTAGCCAGGATGGTTTCGATCTCCTTACCTCATGATCCGGCCATCTCAGCCTCCCAGAGTGCTGGGATTACAGGCTTGAGCCACTGTGCCCAGCCAGATCTATCATTTTCTATGGATACTTTATTAACGAATGTTGATTCTAAGTTATAAAAAAGGCCCAACTCATATGATTTAAAGGTTTCAGAAATTATTTATTGTAGTAGTACTTACACATAAGATTTTAGCCTATGGTCATTTTATAAAGATGACTGTTAGGATTTAATCAATATTTAAAGAAAACGAGATTTGTTGTATTATGGTGTTTTTTATGACCTATCAAATATTTACCACTACAAATTTCCATGAACGTAGTGGTTAGTAAAGCTTTTTCCTTAATGAAAAATAATGCCAGATAACCAAGTATTATTCGTTCTATAATTTATTTAGGAAAAAGTTTTATGTATTAGGGTAAAGGGGTAGAAGTTAACCTAGAATCTAATAATCTCCAATCACCCATTCCTGATCTAATAGTAGCCATGAGAAAAAAACCTCTAGAAAGAATTATACCTCTCAAAAAATAAAAAATAAAACAAAGGCTATGTGCAGTGGCTCACACCTCTAATCCCAGCACTTCCAGAAGCTGAGGTGGGCAGATCGCTTGAGCCCAGGCAGATAGCTTGCAGCCTGGGCAACATGGTGAAATCTTATCTCTACCAAAAAATACAAAAAGCAGCCAGGCATGATGACATACACCTGAGCCCAGGAGATTAAGGCTGCATTGAGCCATGATTGTACCAGTGTACTCTAGCCAGGGTGACAGTGAGATCCTGTCTCAAAAACAAACAAACAAACAAAGTGCTATGAAAAAGAGAGGCTCTAGCCCTTTACCACTGAGGTGATATGCCCTGGCTATGCCTGTCATCAAATCCTTAAGCATATTGATGATGGCCATGAGAAACCATGCCCCAGACTGTATCTGTGCATACACAGAGTAAAAGCCCTGTTGCTATACTATAAAATGGCACTTGAAAATAATCTCTACAGTATGTTTGAAAATTGGCATAGTATTTTTTTTTTTTTGAGACAAAGTCTTGCTCTGTTGCCCAGGCTGGAGTGCAGTGACCGGATCTCAGCTCACTGCAAGCTCCGCCTCCCGGGTCTACACCATTCTCCTGCCTCAGCCTCCCGAGTAGCTGGGACTACAGGCGCCCGCCACCTCGCCCGGCTAGTTTTTTGTATTTTTTTGGTAGAGACGGAGTTTCACCGTGTTAGCCAGGCTGGTCTCGATCTCCTGACCTCGTGATCCGCCCGTCTCGGCCTCCCAAAGTGCTGGGATTATAGGCTTGAGCCACCGCGCCCGGCAGTATTTTTTTTTTTTTTGAAGACAGTGTCTCACTCTGTTGCTGAGGCTGTAGTGCAGTGGCGTGATCTTGGCTCACTGCAACCTCTGCCACCTGGGTTCAAGCGATTCTCCTGCCTCAGCCTCCTGAGTAGCTGGGATTACAGGCATGTGCCACCATGCCCGGCTAATTTTTCGTATCTTTAATAGAGATTGGTTTCATCATCTTGGCTAGGCTGGTCTTGAACTCCTGACCTCGTGATCCACCCACCTCGGCCTCCCAAAGTGCTGGGATTAAAGGCGTGAACCACCGTGCCCGGCCAGCCCGGCCAGCATAGTATGTTTATTTATAATGTGGGAAAAACAAAAACAAAAACAGATACTTCACTACAAATATTGAACCAAGTTAGAAAATTTTTATGTAGCCAAACCATGACTTTAAGCTCTATTTACACTGATGGCGGCCAACTGAGATGCAGGCCACACCCATGTGGCATGCAGCAAGCAGGACATGCAGGCAGCCTTCCTTGCTCACAAGGCTTCAGAGCAAGCGCACGGTCTTCCCAGTCACCGTCAGGAAGTCATCATCTGCCAGGGCACGCAGTGCTTCTTCAAACATATCTTTAGTGATTGCCTGTGGGGAAGAGAAAGAAAATAAATATTTTACATGTCAAGTCCCTCCTTTACCTGTTAGAGACACCATAATTTTAATGTTAAAGTACAACCCAGAATCTTTCTCTTTTTGGTGGCTGTACACATGCCTTATGCTCTAAATCAGCAGTGGAGTGGCCAGATGGTCCATATGGTAGACTTGGCATCTGTATAGTCCATGTTGTAACTATCAACTCTGCCCTCTCAGTGACAACATAGAGATGGAAAGTGGACCAGCACTGAAAGCCTGCATAGTTCTATTCACTAAACAACTCACCTTACTTACTTACAAAATGACACTCAAATATTTCATTCCTAAAACAAACTTATAACAACTATAAAAGGGGCATAACAATTTTTTTTCTTTTGTTTTGAGATGGAGTTTTACTCTATTGCCCAGGCTGGAGTGCAGTGGCAGGATCTCAGCTTACTGCAACCTCTGCCTCCCGGGTTCAAGCAATCTTCCTGCCTCAGCCTCCTGAGTAGCCAGGATTTCAGGTGCTCATCACTGCACCCAGATAATTTTTGTATTTTTAATAGAGACAGGGTTTTACCATATTGGTCAGGCTGGTTTCAAACTCCTGGCCTCAAGTGATCCGCCTACCTCTGAGTACCAAATGAGATTACAGGCGTGAGCTACTGCGCCCAGCCAAAAATTTTAATTGTGATTATTTCTTGATGATGGCTTATGGTTCATCTTCCTTTTCTTCATTCTTATCTATATTTATTATTTAATAAATAAAGGAAAAAAACCCAAAAGCAATATTAAGGAAAAAGAGAAAGTTCTATCAAACAAAAAATACATATAAACACTTACTATGTCAGATTGTCCCCGAATATCTTCAAAAAGTTGCTGGTATTTTAGAGCTGGTGTTTTGCCCTTAGATAAAATAAGCTTTTTCAATGCTTCAGCTAATTCTTCTTTCCGTTTACGAGAGGTGGCACTCATCCCTGATTTAAAAAGAAATCAATGAAAACATGTTTGCTATTATGAAATGAAATGTTTCAAATTCTCAAAAATATTCCTTTAGTAGTATCATCTAGAAAGGTAAGGGGACAGGGGCTGAGTACATTTGAAGGGAATGAGTTTTGAATTATTTGGAATTTTCTGTAAGCCACTAGCTGTCGCTTTCCGTGGAAACAGTATACATATCTGTGCAGCAAGCAGCTGCTGCTAAGAAACAAACAACTTCTCTAACAAAACTTCCCAGACAGTCAAAGAGACAGAATCTCCTTAAAACTATATCAAGATAAGATTAAAGGGCAACTTTCATCAGACTCTCAAAGGGGCCCCAATCCAAAAAAGGTTAAGAACTTCTGTTTCAAATGATTTAACTGTTAGCTTAAATCTGACATATGAACTACATACATATTGAAATAATTTTCAAAAGCTTTTCTGCTCCCTGAAAATAACGAACCTGTAGTAAGAATAGATATGTCCACGATGCCAGTCCGGGGATCAGTTGCAGACTGCTTTAGAGCTTCCCGATGGAGGCGTTTGGCTTCTTCCACATCAATGGCTTCAACTTTGTTAGACAATCTTACTTTAGCATGGGCTTCTGCTAAGCGGATTAATGACTCTAGCTGTCGAGGATATGCAGAAACCATTCCCCGGCTACTGCCAATCTTCCTCATGTCTACATAAGCCTATTGTAGGTAGAAAAACAAAAACAAACCTCCTTGGTGACAACAACTTTAGTTTTGTGGTTGAATTTTGAACACTTAGGCTTCCGTTAAGTAAATGGAACTCAGATATGGTCCTGGGCCCTGGAGCTCATCAAGTGGTAGAGGCTACACAGACCACAGAAATCCCAGGTGAAGAAGTCAATGTTCAGCGTGCAGTGGTGGGTGAACATTTTCCAACTGGGAGATGCTCAGGAAGAATACTTGGAGAGGGTGGCATCTAACGTAGCTCTGAAGAACAGAGATGGGCATGGCATGGCAGAGGAAAGTGATGTGGCATGTGGGGAGAGGAGCAGGCTGTGACGACTCATAGGGAGAATCAGGGTCTGTCTGTGAAAAGTGCTCACATGGGGCACATAAGGACTGCTGGGAGAATGCTGCAAAGGTAAGTTGTATCAGTTTCTTTTTTTTTTTTTTTTTTTTTTTGAGACGGAGTCTTGCTCTGTCACCCGGGCTGGAGTGCAGTGGCCGAATGTCAGCTCACTGCAAGCTCCGCCTCCCGGGTTTACGCCATTCTCTTGCCTCAGCCTCCCGAGTAGCTGGGACTACAGGCGCCCGCCACCTCGCCCGGCTAATTTTTTGTATTTTTAGTAGAGACGGGGTTTCACCGTGTTAGCCAGGATGGTCTCGATCTCCTGACCTTGTGATCTGCCCATCTCGGCCTCCCAAAGTGCTGGGATTACAGGCTTGAGCCACCGCGCCCGGCCAGTTGTATCAGTTTCACATACAGATGACACAGTCTTATTTCTTCATGAACAACCCCCAAGACTATGACACACAAAAAAATTACATAATGTCTGTAACTTTCATCTTAGCATTTTTGGGAGCTCAGTTAGGATGTAAAGCTCATCAAAGCACCAGGAACTTTCTTAGTATCACAATGCTCGAATAACCTAAATGTGCCATTGTGCACTTCAGTTCATGTACAAGGATGCTGAAAAACGAACCTAAAAGACTGCTCAATCTGTTTTTTACAAGCAAAAGGAAGCTTACAGAAACTGGATGACTTTTTCAGTTTCCAAATTACTATGTAGTGTTGCCTCTATTTGAAACTAGGTCTTTGATCTTACATTCACTATGCTTGTAAGTATTTAAACACATAAAGTGTGTGTACTACCTACATAAATGAACTATTTCCCCCTTTTGCAACATTTGGTAAAGTCAATTCTGTAATATGGGAGGAAACAATAAACAGTTATAAAAAATAGTATGTTATTCTTAGGCCAGGCATGGTGGCTCATGCCTGTAATCCTAACACTTTGGGAGGCAGAGGCTGGCGCATCACTTGAGGTCAGGAGTTCAAGACCAGCCTGGCCAACATGGTGAAACTCTGTCTCTACTAAAAACACAAAAATTAGCCGGGAGTGGTGATGGGCACCTGTAATCCCAGCTAGTAGGGAGGCTGAGGCAGGAGAATCGCTTGAACCCGGAAGCACAGGCTGTAGGCTGCAGTAAGCCAAGATCACGCTACTGCACTCCAGCCTGGGCAACAGAGTCAGGCTCCATCTCAAAAAAAGGAAGAAAACAGTATGTTATTCTTAACAAAATAATATTTTAAAGGAGATGATTGGTCGATTACATTAATGCTGTGGGCTACAGGCACAGTAAGCCTTTTTTCGGCAGGGTTACCTCGATGAGAGCCTGGCTGGCTTCCTCACTTAGCCGCGGCATGATGGTGCTGTGTGCATAGGCAATGTAGTCCTTCAGCACCGCCATGTCCAGGAGCTCCTCCTCTGCCTGCTCCTCACTCTGGTAGTACAGTGAGACCAGGTGGTGAGCCAGACGCCTGTCATAGGCTTCGTCCTGAGGGTCCAGCATGAGGAAGATCAAATCAAACCTAAGAAAACAAAGTAAAAATACTGTTTTTCCAGTACCTTGTGAGGCCGAGGCGGGTGGATCACCTGAGGTTGGTAGCTTGAGACCAGCTTGGCCAACATGGTGAAACCTTGTCTCTACTAAAAATACAAAAATTAGCCAGGAGTGGTGGTGCGTGCCTGTAATCCCAGCTACTCGGGAGGCTGAGGCAGGACAATTGCTTGAAACTGGGAGGCGAAGGCTGCGGTGAGCCAAGTTCACGCCACTGCACTCCAGCCTGGCCAACAGAGGGAGACTCTGTCTCAAAAAAACAAAACAACAACAAAAAACTGTTTTCCTAGTTGAGACACCAATACACCTACAAACGACATGCTAAAGACTGCTCAAGCACCACAGATGTGCAGTGAATGTGCATCCTGTGAGCGCCCGCAGGGAGAAAGCATCTTTGCCTGGTGTGGAAAGGGCCTTTGTGTCCATCCATTCACCCCACTCACCCTGTGCTGTCCCTAGCCCTTAGGTCAGCCCAGGGAACGGCTGGGGACCAATCAGCTGAGTCAAAGGAAGACTTCCCTTAGGGGAAGGTTTCTATAATTTTGACGATGGAAAGTTGTTGGTTTTTTTTTTTTTTTTTGAGACAGTCTCACTCTATAGCCCAAGCTAGAGTGAAGTGGTGATTTCAGCTCACTGAAATCTCCGCTCCCATTGGCTCATTTCTTGTGCCTCCTCAGCCTCCTGAGTAGCTGGGATTACAGGCATGTACCACCACGCCTGGCTAATTTTTTGTATTTTAGTAGAGACGGGGTTTCATCAAGTTGCCCAGGGTGGCCTCAAAGCTCAGGCACTCCAGCCACCTCAGCCTCCCAAAGTGCTGGGATTACACGTGTGAGTCACTGTACCTGGCTGACAATGGAAAGATTTGAATGAAAACACATTCAACTGATTTTGGGGGAAAAAAACTTTTGTCAAAAAAAAAAAAAAAAAAAAAAAAAAAGCAAGTAATTAAAACCTAAAATCCATTTATGAAAAATGTCCAATATTTGTAGTGGGGCTGAGAGTGAAGATTATGTGATTGCACTTTAATAAATCTAACTTTTCAGAGCCTCATCTACGGTACAGAGTTGTTCTCTGTTGACTCTCAGCAGTGGCTTTAGGACTAAGGGTAGTGAGTGACAGCCATGTGAAAATGGCGTGGGAGGGAAACATCCCAACTGCTTCAAAATCAAATGAGAACACACATCATCCTTGTTGTGAAAACTCTTGACCAACCAAATTTGAAACATCTTGATAAGCGTGAAGTTTCCATTAGCAGTTGCTGAATCTTAGTAGCTCATTTTCAATCTCACCCTGAATATTCTACAAATGAACAAAATAAAAATCTGTTTTAATACCTTGATAATAAAGTATGAGGCAGCTGGATGTTTTCAATGGTTGTTTTTTTAGGATTCCACTGAGACTCAATGGGATTTGCTGCTGCCAGGACAGAGGTGCGTGCATTGAGCTGACAGATGATCCCAGCCTATCAGAGAAAACAGTGCGGTTAGAAGCCTCTCCCTGACGCTGGCAATTAACAAGTACCATCTTTGCCCAGCCACCTACTAAACCCATATTCCCTCTACAGCATTTCTATTGCCTGAGCCATGTTGCCTTTACTGACTTCAGCAGTTCACCTGGATAAGCCTTGTCCTCAGATTCATGCCAAGGACTGAGTTTAGATGAATGCGTGCTATAACCACGTCTTTCTCAGGAAGCAGGCACCTTGCAAGAGCTTTAGGACAAATTCAAGGCTAGTACAGCAATAAAGACAAAACATGATATCCTGTAGAAGATATGTAGAGATTTAGCTGAAATATGATGTGAAAAGCACGTATCAATCTCCCCAAGTTAGAACTAAGGTAGCACAGCACAGTTCCACATACGCTGTCTTTCAAGGGTCCACGTATTTTAAACATGTCCACATTCACGGTGGAGAAGGCGACTCACCTTTGCAATGGACAGAGTCTGCTGTTCCATGACTTCATGCAATACCGATCTTGTACTTTCATTCATCTTGTCGAACTCATCGATACAGCAGATGCCGTTGTCACTGAGGACAAGGGCACCTGTCTGCAGGACCAGCTGCCTTGTCTCAGGGTCTTTCATTACGTATGCAGTGAGGCCAACTGCACTGGAGCCCTTCCCAGAAGTGTACTGGCCCCTGGGGACGAGGTTGTACACGTACTGCAGCAGCTGGGACTTGCTGGTACCAGGGTCACCACACAGCAAGATGTTGATCTCAGCCCGAAATGTGCCCCTTCCAGTGTGACTAAAATCCTTCCTTGTCCCGCCAAAGAGCTGAAGCAAAATTCCCTAAATAATCAAACAGAGACATGTCTAAACATTTTCTGCACAGTAACTGAGATGTAGTTTAAACTTTAGAGGTACTTTTCTCTCTTATAAAGAACTACAATTAGGAAATCGCAGGAAGGTATAAAAAGGCTCCTGAAAGTGCTTGATATGCTCTAAGTTATTACTGACCAATTTATTCATCAGCACCCATCATTATGCCAGAATGATGGCCATGTAAGTCCCTGTCCCTATTCTGATACTGTGTGGCCTCTTCTGTTTAGAAATTAAGTTTAGAGCAGAGATGAGGATAGACAATGCTATGACTCTCCTCAACCAATGGCAAGTCCAGTTGCCAGCACTTGCTCTAACAGGCCACAGCTCGCATCCTTTATGGCAAATGGCTTAAGTGGCGGAGTGGATGTTTATACTATTTGATTCTAAAAAACTGTAAATCCCAACCCCTAGTTTTAAATCCACTGTTACCTTCTTTATATCTTCATGTTCATAAATGCTTGGAGCCAAGGCTGAAGCAAGCCTCTCATAAATGTCTGGTTTCCTGGAAAGTTCCTTAAGCAATTCCACACGTTTCTCTGAAAAAAGTTTCTGTTCTGCTTCTTCATCAAGGCCATGCAGACGTTTTGCATCCGTTTTCCGATAATGAATGACGTCAATGTGGGTTTTGTAGACAGACTTCACATTACTCACTCTTGGATTGACTCGAATAGGCACTGCTCGATAGATGCCTGAGGGCACAACCAGGAGATGCACTTTTACCTTCCCGTATCTTCCTCTGAGTGGCTCAGCAACCAGCGTAGGCAACAGGTACACTTCAGAGCGAGGCACCACACTGGGCTGGCCCTGGAAAGGTGAGCTCCACCATCTCTTAAATGACCCTCCCAAGCCCAGGACTCAGACCCACATTGCAAAGCTCCCGCCTGCTGAGCAAGCGGGGAAACAGCAGCAGGAAACGGACAAGCTCGAAAGAACCCAGGTGGCTCATGTCTGTATTCCTAGAACTTTGGGAGACTGAGGCAGGCGGATCACCTGAGGTCAGGAGCTTGAGACCACCCTAATCAACATGGAGAACCCTGTCTCTATTAAAAACATAAAAATTAGCCGGGTGTGGTGGCACATGCCTTTAATCCCAGCTACTAAGGAGGCTGATGCAGGAGAATGGCTTGAACCTGGGAGGCAGAGGTTGCGGTGAGCCAAGATCGTGCCATTAGACTCCAGCCTGGGCAACAAGAGCGAAACTCTTCTCTCAAAAACAAAACAAAAAGAGAAAGAATCAAGGTTTCTGTAAATGACAGACCCGAGGACGTGTTCACCTGGGCCCACTAGTCAGCAGTGCTCCAGGGCAACTGTAGCTACATGAGCACCTCCACGGGCATAGTCATCCTGAGGGTGAAATGGAGCCGCTGTGCTTCTGGCTCAATGCTGGGTTCGTGGCTGTGTTTAATAAACAGTATTTTTACTTCCCTAAGTTGAGTGTACAGAATCTGATTAGCACTTACTTGACTTCAACAAAATGCTAAAATCCTCCAGCCATTAAAACTAGACTAGGCCCCACCCCCCGTCCACCACCCCTGACAAAAGCATGCAAATCATGCATTCTTCTGGAAGGCAGGCTCCCCACATACAGAAGTCTGATCTGATATTCGTCTTTTCTGGATTTCAAACCAGAAGCCTTTAACTCTAGGCTGATCCCTGCAGCTTTTGGAGAAAGCCCGGCCTTTCCCCCTTACAGCTATCTCAACACAATAGCACAGAGTCTTGTTCATTTAGTGGGTTGGTGTAATTCTTATTTAACACAACAAAACAGTTTACACGCATTCTTAGAATACACACTATTCTTCACTCCAATATAGGCTAGGGATGGACCACTATGTTTAAAGTGGCCCATGATGATTTATCTCACAGAGCAGCATTGATACTTATTTCATATCTACACAGCACTTTCCACAGCCCCTAGGCCCCAAATACTCTCACACATGTATCATCACATTAACTCCACTTTGTAGGTGAGGAAACTAAAATATTGGATTAAATACTTTATCAAAGGTTTCACGGTAGCAGGACTGGAAATATGCACGTCACTCACTAAAGACTATGCATTATTTCAAATTCTCAATGACTACAAGTACTTTTACAACAGAAGACTGCCAGTGACAACTGCGGGACTTCATACTGGGGAAGAAACAGGGTGGGCACTGCCTCACTGAAGACAAAGGCCGATGCGTGGTGTGTCCCAGGCCCTCCGCTAAGGAGCAGATTCAGGCACTCTGTGACCGTTGCCACCTTGCCCATCAATGAAGAACTGTGCTACCATCAACACTCCCTTGCCGCCAACCAAAATCTATTGTGACTCTACAGATTCAAAAGGAAGACTGCCACACTCATGTGGTGCTGTGCAAAGAACACTCTCGTGGCAGCAAGAGAAGGAGTCCTGGGTCCTGATTTACCGTGGCATCTGAGCTACTGCTGTCTATGCATCCCTGAACCTCAGCTTCTATACATGGAAACAAGTCACTCTGACTCATTCTTCTCTGTAACAAACAAATGTTAACCCCTGGCTACACATTTGGGAAATAAGTAAAAATTACTTGCAACTCCAGCATTGATAATACTTAGCTAATGGCATAACTCAAACTCTACCTATACCAGCCTCTCTGAGGCTGCTGTCTCATGATGCCAACAGTACTGACTTGAGACACACATAGCTCCAGGATACTGAGATATCAAGAGGCGAGTGACCGCACAAACCATGAGTTCCAACATTCAAGTTTCAGAAGAACTGAACAATTTCATGATGCTGGGCCGTGGTACTCAGTTAAAAAGGTGGCAGATAAAGTGGGGATATACCCCACGGTCTCAAAGACATGCAGTGACAACTGCAGGCAGAACTGGACCTGTGACTGAGTCCAATGACTCACTAAAGCACAGCATTGAAAACAAGACAGACATGCTAAAGTGCTGGTGCAAACCTACACTCTTACCTGTAACATTCACTCTGTCCCCAGGCTGAACCTTGTCAACGAGATCATTGTGAGCAAATAGGATGACTGTATGTGGTGTCTGCCCTGCAGGCATGTCTTCTGGAGACTCTTGAAGCTTGATCTGAAGGGCAGCAAACAGAGAACATGTGGGCC
This sequence comes from Chlorocebus sabaeus, assembly GCF_047675955.1. Taxonomy (NCBI): domain Eukaryota; kingdom Metazoa; phylum Chordata; class Mammalia; order Primates; family Cercopithecidae; genus Chlorocebus; species Chlorocebus sabaeus. The sequence continues at coordinate 52,077,930 of NC_132911.1, read as the reverse complement.
ACAAAGAGAGTGCAGGAGGACAAAAATCTGCATGTCTTTGTACTGCTTTTGCCATGCAGGAGGACAAAAATCTGCATGTCTTTGTACTGCTTTTGCCATGTAAGGCTGCAGTGCATATCCCCGCATAAATGTTTGTCCATGTTTCTCACTATTTCTTTAGAAGTTACTTCTAGATCTCCTGGGTAAAGCAGCATACATTTTTGAGATGGGGTTTCACATATTGCCCAGGCTGGAGTGCAATGGTGCAATCTCAGCTCACCGCAACCTCCACCTCCCAGGTTCAAGTGATTCTCCTGCCTCAGCCTCCCGAGTAGCTGGGATTACAAGCCATGCCACCATGCCCGGCTGCAACACACATTCTTAAGGCCCACTGTCGGGCATGCCTGCGCACCTCACAACCCTGCCTGCATCCACTTATCTAACAGGTTTATCTGTGGCGCACCCAGCTTGTGCTACAGCCCATCCTAGGTGTCAGGGACCCGATAGTGAACAAAGTTCCCTGCCTCATGGAGTGGAAGGGGCAGATAATATACAGAAAAATGAGCACATAACATGTGACAGTGACAAATGCAGCAGACAGCAACAAAACAGGGGAAGGAATGTAGGGAGCTGCGGTGGGGGAAGCTGAGATGCTTTTCATAAAGCAGGGTCGAGGAAGGCCTTTCCAAACCAGGTACCCTCTGAGAGGCCTAAGGATGCTGGGCTTTTCTCTAAGCCACTTTGGGGGCCTGCAGGATTCTGAGAATAGGAGGCCATATGCTCCTGGGGAGCAAGGTGCCTGCCTTTCTGTCTCCAGCTCTGTCCCATGCAACATTAAAGAAACCATGCACACAGTCACAGAAAAACTCAAATTCTGTCCTCCCATATATCTTTACAGTTACAATCACAGTAAATAAGCAATTTTCTACCTTCCCCTCACTTATTTCTGTCATTTTAGTAACTTCATCTTACAATTTCGCGAATAGAGAGAAAAAAGGGCAAACTTTTTTTTTTTTTTTTTTTTGAGACAGTCTCACTGTTGCCCAGGCTGGAGTGCAGTGGCACAATTTCAGCTCACTGCAAGCTCTGCCTCCTGGGTTCCTGCCATTCTCCTGCCTCAGCCTCCCGAGTAGCTGAGACTACAGGCACCCGCCACCATGCCTGGCTAATTTTTTTGTATTTTTTTTTTTTTTTTTTTAGTAGTGACAGGGTTTCACCGTTAGCCAGGATGGTCTCAATCTCCTGACCTTGTGATCCGCCTGCCTCGGCCACCCAAAGTGCTGGGATTACAGGCGTGAGCCACCAAGCCCAGCCGAAAAAGACCAAACTTCTTAGACAATAAAATTTGTGAAAAAATTTCAGAAAAATTCCTCCATCCTTTACCAATGGAAAAACCGCAGAACGACATTTAACCAAGTATTCTCATCTCAAATGTTTGAAGCATTTTAGGCCACGAAAATATGATGTCTCTAACAACACACAGTACTACTGGCAACCGCACAGGGACAGTGCCCTGAAGCAGGGCCTTTGTGTGCTCTGCGTATTTAGCCCATAGGCCACTAATGAAACCCACAAGACCAGAGAGGGATGGATGCCATTCGGGAAGTGAGGCTCGGGGTCCGAGGGACAAGTTATAGTCGGCCTTTTGAGGATACAGACAGGCAAAGCATAGCCTGGGGGGCCAGGGTGGCTGCGCACCATCTGCTTGTCAGAGAAGAGGGAGCGGTTGTGGATGAGTGCCATGCTGTGGGTGGTGTGGCAGCGCCCGCACACGCTGGGCTCCGCAATGCGGCCGCGGTCCATCTCCACCCGGGTCGTGTGGGCACACACTTGGCACTGGAAGAAGGCCTCCTGCATCTCGGGAATCAGCTGGGATGTCCTGATCACCATGCCGCTGATGGTGATGAGCTGATCAATGTCTGTGAGGGGAGAAGAGAGGTCAGCACACCTGATCTGAGGTGCAGAGGTCCAGGAATAGCTGGGATCACAGGCAGGTGCTGGGTGCCCACAAGTCTGCCTAGGGTGACCTTTCTGTGTCCAGTCATCTGCAGAGTATGTCTTCAGGAGACTCTCAAGCCCAGTGAACCTCTGGCCCCTGTCCAGCAGGCATCCCTTGCTCCCTTCTTGTCTGACTACCCTCCTCCCTGCCTCTTGCCTCACTCACCCAGCCTCCTTTATGACACCCTGCTGTATCAGGAAAAAAGCCAGACAGCCTGGACTGAGACCCAACCCTAGCCTCTCTGTGCACATTTTGTGTCCTCTATAGAATGGGGTGGTATCAGGACCCCAGAGCCAAGGACTGAATGTGACAGTGTATTTCAAGACTAGTAAGAGCACCTGGCAGAGGAAAAATTCCTCTATACTTTAGAGTCATTACTATCCACATAGAACCCCTTAGATGGTCTGATCTTTCACTCTTGCTTATTTCCTCTATTATTTGAACCCTTCCTGACAGACAACTTTTCCCCTTTGAAGGTCCCACTGCCCCCAGCTAATTTCCCCTGCTGGTTTCAGATGAGCTGCCCTGTTCTGGCCTGTAGTTAGCCACTGCTAGCCATGAAGATCACCCTATTCTGCCACTGATTCATGAGACCTCTACAATTTTGCTGTTGTTGAGATGGGGTTTTAACCTGTTGCCCAGGCTGGAGTACAGTGGTGCAATTACGGCTCACCATAGCCTCAAGCTGCCAGGCTCAAGTAAGCCCATCACCTCAGCCTCCCAAAGTGGTAGGATTACATGCATGAGCCACTGTGTCTTGCTAATTTCTTCTTAAAAAGAGATGGAGTCTCTTAAGTCACCCAAGTTGGTCTCAAACTCCTGGCCTCAAGTGATCTTCAAGTCTTTAAAATCTATTTTTTTTTCTTTTTTTGAGACAGAGTCTCATTCTGTCACCCAGGCTGGAGTGCAATGGCACAACCTCGGCTCAGTGCAACCTCCGCCTCCCGGGTTCAAGTGATTCTCCTGCCTCAGCCTCCCGAGAGTAGCTGGGACTATAGGCGCGTGCCACCACGCCCTGGTAATTTTTGTATTTTTAGTAAAGGGGTTTTACCATGTTGGCCAGACTGGTCTGGAACTCTTGACCTCAGGTGATCTGCCTGCCTCGTTCTCCTGAAGTGCTGGGATTATAGGCGTGAGCCACCACGCCCAGCCAATAGTCAATCTCTTATATCAGAAACTTCAATTAAATTCAAAAAGTATATAGGGTTCATAAGTATACAGGATAACTGAATCTGTATTATTTTGTCAATTTATAATCCATCACCTTGACTACCACCACCAATTACTTCTTTCATAGTTTCCTGATGAAACAAGGCTATTTTCATGTAAGGCATTTTCCTTCAACAAAAGTAATCCTATGAAAAATACATTACCTTCTGGATTCAGGTTTCTCATATTCTTAGTCTTCAATGCGTTGAATGGTCTTACTTGAATCTGATGTTCTAAGACTGAGTCAGGGTAACGGTCAAAGAAGATTTCATTGACAGCCATGTCAAAAGTTGGAATAACTTCCTGTAAAAATAAATACGAAGATGTATTTGTATTCATATCTCAGAGTTAAATACAATAAAGGCACGTCAGATTAGCAAAGTATAAAAACAAGACAACATGTCATGCCCCCAAAGTATTACCCTAAAGAATCATGCACGTGCTGTTTTCAAATTTAGGTATGCTGAACTATCTATTTTTGCATATTCTCAACTGGGTTAAATTTGATAATTTATATAAAAGTGCCTTTTTGATGTATACTGGCATATTTTATGCTTTCTATTAGAAGGGAAAAAAATTTTGACCTCACGCTTTCATTATTTTCCTTCTATAATGAAATGATACCAAAGTAAGTTATTTACTTATTTTTAGTTTTTGAGGAAGAGTTTCGCTCTTGTTGCCCAGGCTGGAGTGCAATGGCATGATCTCGGTTTGCTGCAACCTCTGCCTCTGGGATTCAAGCAATTCTCTTGCCTCAGTCTCCTGAGTAGCTGGGATTACAGGCATGTGCCACTACGCCTGGCTAATTTTGTTTTTAATAGAGATAGGGTTTCTCCATGTTGGTCAGGCTGGTCTTGAACTCCCAACCTCAGGTGATCCGCCTGCCTTGGCCTCCCAAAGTGCTGGGATCACAGGTATGAGTCACCGCACCCGGCGACACCAAAGTAAGTTAAATCATATTTATTCAAATTTGTTAACATATGGTTCCCATTTTACAGATGAGGAAACAGCTTTTGGTTGGCTAAGGAACCTGACTAAGGCTATGCAGCCAGTAATCAGCAAAATCAAGATTCAAAAACCAGGTCTGCTTGCCTCAAAGACCACACCCAGAGGCAACAGAGCTGATACTTCATGAATAAAAACTGACCTGAGGCCAAAAAGTCAAAGTCTACAGTACAATAAGTATATTCTTTCAAAGCGGCAGGAAGTATGCAATTCAGTTAAAGTATTTCCATTTAAGATAACTTACTTCATGAAACCCAAGAAGCTATAGTTGTTAGATTCATCATTTTTCTACATGAGAAACACTGCCCAGTAAACCATAACCTGTCATTGATAGTAATACATATCCCACTTTCAGGAACATTAAAATGTGAAAAAAAAAAAAAAAGTTCATCTTAAAGGAGATGATCCTTTTTTTTTTTTTGAGACGGAATTTCACTGTGTTGCCCAGGCTGGAGAGCAGTGGCGTCATCTCGGCTCACTGCACCTCCGCCTCCTCGGTTCAAGTGATTCTCCCGCTTCAGCCTCCCGAGTAGGTAGGACTACATGTGCACACCACCACGTGTGGCTAATTTTTGTATTTTTTAGTAGAGATGGGGTTTCACTTTGTTGGCCAGGCTGGTCTCGAACTCCCGACCTCAAGTGATCCATTAGCCTTAGCATCCTAAAGTGCTTGGATTACAGGTGTGAGCCACCACACCCATCCAAAGGAGATGATACATGGTTTTCTTAGTGTTTGTGCATACTATCTTCATTACCGAGGAATTTGTGTTATCTGGAAACATTCTTTCTGGACAGTTACTAAAATTCATCAAGGTCAAAGCTAAATTCTTACCTGTGGGTAAGAGATGAGTTGTCTGTACAAATTTTTGTCAAACAATTTGATGTGTTCACAGTTTACATTTAAAAATGGCTCACCAATTACATTAATCTACAAGATAAAAATGAACAAGTTATATTTTGCTAACTATTTTAAAACACACAACTTGAATTTAAAGAGTATCTGATTACCTCCCCAAGTCGTTGCATGTATAGAGGTTCAGTAATATCTATGCCAACATTTTCTTCTTCTTTAGCCAGAGGGTCAATAAATCGCTGAAGAAATCTCTTTAAGTGGAGAGAAAACATATCAGGCATATAGCATTTGGGAACAGGCAACTACTAAAAACACACAAAGTTAGGAGTATGTCTCTATCAGGAGACAGAAATAAATATTTTTCTTCCTTTTTCTTTTTTAAAATTTAATTTAGAGATGGAGTCTCACTATATTGGTCAGGCTGCTATCAAACTCCTGGCCTCAAGTGATCCTCCCACCTTGGCCTCCCAAAGTGCTGGGATTATAGGTGTGAGCCACCACAGGTGGCCCTTCTAGTCATTATGGTTACTTCGATATAGATGGTTACTTCGATATAGGTTATAAGCACGGTCTCCCAACATTTTCAGAGCTCAAAGTAATTTTAATACATATAGCTCACCTGAAAGTTTTCTTTGCATGTTGCCACATTTACATCTGTTCCCCAGATCACAAGTTTTTGGCCTAGAGACTGCTCACTTGCCACTATATCTTCTGCTGCTGCCTACACAGAAAAACATGACAGAATCATGAAAATGGAGTTACCCACATGATATCCGCCATAAGATGGTTTCAGGAGACTGCATACTCACCCCGTCAGACTGCAGATCCACTTGCAGGCCCTTCTGTGCAGAGCCCAAGTCAGGCCTCTGTCTCACAGGTGTGCCCCTAACACCACTTCTTGGGGTTCCCTCTACCCGAGAGCTGGGAGTGCCATATGTCAGCGGTGAACTAACATCAAAGTCAAGAGGGATAGCTATAAAAACAAAATTAGGAAATTCTGGTGGTATATCAAACCTCAAATTACAGCATGTTGTCTGTTGACCTATACCACCTAATTGCACAGCAAACTTGAGTATTTATTGCAACCTGTGGTGGTTGAGATTCTGAGCACTATTAAATGTTCTATTAAGAAAAGCATCAAAGAACCTGCTTATTCTGCTCACTAAGCCCTAAAACAATTATTTTCGGCACTCTGTTCAGCTCCTCTGGTTCAGAATATGCTCACTCATGTGCAGAGGGGATGCTTTAGGCATTATGACAACTGTAATAAAGACAGTAAACCTGAGCAGATAAAGCATCAGCTGTGTATCAAGCACAGCATAACCTAGATCTTCAGACACGCACCTGAAGAATGCATTTGGGGAGGGCTGGAAAATAACACGTCCTGCACGACAGGGCTCTGTAGGTCCCCTCCAGGCGAGGTTGGCATCGGCTGCAACTCCCCCGTGGAGGTGGAATCCTCGCCTCTACGTCTCTGAGAAGGAGATGACCTGGCATCCTCACCTCGAGCTTGTGTCACACAAAACAGAAAAGATGGCCATGAACTTTTAGGGCCGGTATTCCTGGATTTGTCTGTCCCTTGGGGCATTATGACTCACCACTGAACCAAACCAAACAGAGGCAAATGGGCAATCGAATTAAGCAGCACCCAGGCCACAGCCTGCTGTGGGTGTCTGTGCGCACCAGGTGGCAGCGCCCAGCCCGAGGCTGAGCGCCCGGGGCCCGCGCACCCACCCAGCGCTGCCAGTTGCGGCAAGAGAGGGCAGAAGGGGCGGCGCCGGGGGCTGTGGTGGGCCCGGCTCGGGGGACTCACGCGTCTGGGTTGGGGTGGTTCTTCCACGCCGGCTGCCGCGGCGGCTCGGGGTCGACGCCGGGGACGACATGGTGCTCGGGGTACCTGCGCGACAAGGACAAGCTCGGGCCGGGCCTGCCTCCCGGCTTCCCTGCCCTGCTCCGCAGCGCGGACGATCCAGCCGGCTCCGCGCCACGCCCTCCCTGCCGACGCGCGGTTACCGGGGAAAGGCGGCCGCTTGCGGACGCTCGCAGGCTCCAGGTCCACCTGGCCAGTCGCGCTCCCAAACCACGGGACCCAGAGTTCCCGCCGGCGGCAAGGTCGTCTCCGCCCCTGGCGGGGCCTCACCAATCACAGCGACGCTCGTGCGTGGCTCCGCCTCTGGGAGGCGCCACTGCGCACCAGTAGGGGGGGACAGTGCCACTTCCTTCAGCATCCGCGCGTAAGCCAGAAGTAGGCCTCGCTCGGCACCCCTCTGTCTAGATAGTCTGACCTCCTGCGCGGCCGCGTTTTCGCGGGAAAAGTGGGTCTGACCGCACCAGTTCTCGGGGTGTGTTCCGTTAGCGTTGGCTAGGGAGCATGTGCTTCTTTATCCCTTAGGCGTTTTTGATTAATAAGGACATTAGAGATGCATTTGTCACTTAAAAATTTTTTTTATTAAAAAAATTAAGGACGGGAGGTGGCGGGGATGGTCTTATGTTGCCCAGGCAGGTCTCGAACTCCTGCAATCCTCCCGCCTCAGCTTCCTAAAGTGTTGGGACTGCAGGCGGGCGCCACCGCGCCCGACCGCGTTTGTCACTTTTTATCGAGGAACAAACTTGGAGCTCTTGACCCAGGCCCTTCGCTTGTTTTATTTGCCTCTGGTATCTATTTAGCCAAGTCCAACACCAAGTAGCCACCCAATCTACTTCCGCAAGTCAGACCGACGGATGGCGTTTCTCCTTAAGTTTCCATGTTGACTAGGGCCAAAGAAGCGCGCCTACAGGCCAGGCTTTCCCGCAGGGGTCCCCGGGAAAGTTCCTGCCGCCGCGCCCCGTAGCCCCGCCCCGGCGCGTAGGAGCATTTCCGGGTCCGGGCTGAGCGGGCGCACGCGCGGGAGTGGGACTTGGCGGCATGGCGGGCTCCGGAGCCGGTGTGCGTTGCTCCCTGCTGCGGCTGCAGGAGACCTTGTCCGCCGCGGACCGCTGCGGTGCTGCCCTGGCCGGTCATCAGCTGATCCGCGGCCTGGGGCAGGAATGCGTCCTGAGCAGCAGCCCCGCGGTGCTGGGTGGGTACCGGCCCGAGCTGGGCCGCGGGTGGGTCCTGGCTTCCCGAGTCGTTCTGGAGCCGGGCAGCCCGGCGCTTCTCTCTGTGTTTAGATGACGGTATTTTGAAGTACAGCGATTAGATTCTTGGGGGAATTTCTGTGCGTGTGTATAAAGTGATTTTTCATACTGCTTTTTACTCCCTAGTATTAGAGGAAAGATATTTTAAAGCCAAAGTTGGTGAAAACAACCCCTAATTTGGCAATCCTTGCTATACAGAGTCGGGGGGGGAGGGCAAGAGAAATAATTTTTTTTTTTTTTGAGACGGCGTCTGGCTCTGTCGCCCAGACTGGAGTGCAGTGGCGCGATCTCGGCTGACTGCAACCCCCGCCTCCTGGGTTCAAGCTATTCGCCTGCCTCAGCCCCCCGAGTAGCTGGGATTACAGGCGCGCGCCACCACACCGGTCTAATTTTTTTGTGTTTTTAGTAGAGATGGGGTTTCACCATGTTGGTCAGGCTGGTCTCGAACTCCTAACCTCATGATCCGCCCGCCTCGGCCTCCCAAATGCTGGGATTACAGACATGAGCCACTGGGCCCGGCCAAGAGAAAGTATTTTCTTTCACCTGAATCTCGCCTAATCCCACCAGTACCTTTTCGAAACCCCTATATTTACTGTTCCTACCTTGAGAAAAATTGAAGAAATACAATTGAAGTCATGTTCTTTTAACTCTTTAGCAATGCCTGGGTGGGAACTTTTTCCTCTTTGTGGTAAAAGTGCCTCTTTTTAGCACTTTAAATAATCGAATATTTCGTTGTGTGGAAACTCCCGTATTCCTTCTTTAAAACACGAGTGTGCAGACCTCTTGATGTTGTGCCCTATTAAAAGGTGAGATTTTCTTCCGGAGGGTCTAGGAGTGAATGTGTTGTAGGAATAACTTAAAACAGTTTAAGCAAGATGTTCTATGTGGCACGGTGCAGTGGTTTATGCCTGTAATCCCAGCACTTTGGGAGGCTGTGGCAGGTGGATCACCTGAGGTCAGGAGTTCCAGACCAACCTGACCAGTATGGTGAAACCTTGTCTCTACTAAAAATACAAAAATCAGCTGGGCATGGTGGTGAGCGCCTATAGTCTCAGCTATTCGGGAGGCTGAGAGAGGAGAATGGCTTGAACCCAGGAGAGGGAGGTTGCAGTGAGCGGAGATTGTGCCACTGCACTCCAGACTGGGCAATGAAGCAAGACTCCGTCTCAAAAAAAAAAAAAAAAAGATGCTATATACGTGAATTCTGTATGTTCTATTTGTTGTCAAGAATATGTTAACAATGGGGAAATATCAAAAAACTAACATTGTGTGGTTACTTTCTCTTCTTAGGGTTTCAAATTTAGCATTCATTTTTGTTTGTTTAGTAACTTGTGTCTAAAGCTCTTCCAAGTTTACCTTCCATTCATGACATATCTCCTTTCACTTGAGAGATTCCAGGGGAAGTGTATTAGTTCCTTATTGCTGCTGTAACAATTATCACAAGCTTAGTAGTTTAAAACAGCACAGGTCTGTTACTCTTACAGTTCCCACTGTAAGGGGGATTCTGTGAGTCAGAATCCCACACATGTCTCACCAAGCTAGAACCAAAGTACCACGCAGGGCTGCTTTCTTTCTGAAGGCTCTTGGGGAGGATCCGTTGCCTTATTCATTCAGGTTATAGGATTGAGGTCCCTGACATTCCATACTTCTTGAAACTGTTCCCTTTCCTTGGATCACAGCTCCCTTCCCTTGGTCTTCAAGGCCAGCAACAGCACGTCAAGCAGAGGTTTGGAATCTCCTGCTTTCCCAACTTCCTGTCTCTCTGATCAACTCTTCTTCATCTCCTTACTTTAAGGGCCTGTATGATTACATTGGGCTCTCTGGATAATCCAGTATGATCTTCCCATTTTAAGGTCAACTGATTAGCTACCTTAATTCTATGTGCAAGCTCAATTTCCTTTTGCTATATACATTTTACATATTCACAAGATGTGACCCCAGGGATTGGGATGCAGGCATCTTTGGGGCCATTATTCTGCCTACTGCTTCCCTGTGGAACATTGTCTAGAATTTTCTGCTTTTTTTGTTTTAATATAGCAACCTTGGGTTAGTGTTTTATATTTATAAGGCTGCCTTGAAAACCATTCCATCCTTGGCCAGGCGCGGTGGCTCACGCCTGTAATCCCAGCATTTTGGGAGGCCAAGGTGGGTGGATCACGAGATCGGGAGATTGAGACCATCCTCGCTAACATAGTGAAACCCTGTCTCTACTAAAAATACAAAAAAAAAAATTAACCACAGTGGCGGGCACCTTTAGTCCCAGCTACTCGGGAGGCTAAGGCAGGAGAATGGCGTGAACCTGGGAGGCGGAGCTTGCAGTGAGCCAAGGTCACGCCACTGCACTCCAGCCTGGGCAACAGAGTGAGACTCGGTCTCAAAAAATAGTGGTAATGAAAGAATCATTGCAGCCCCTTTAGGAGTGGTTTACATGATGCTCTTGGCACTCTCTTAACTTGCTTACTTATTTTTTTGAACAGCATTACAGACATCTTTAGTTTTTTCCAGAGATTTCGGTTTGCTTGTATTTGTCCGGAAGTCACTCAACAGTATTGAAGTAAGTTGACAATTTTCGTTTTGCTTTTCTTGTATATTCCTGGAGTGACTCCTGTTACCCATATTTACAATATGTATCTCTTTCATTACAGTTTCGTGAATGTAGAGAAGAAATCCTAAAGTTTTTATGTATTTTCTTAGAAAAAATGGGCCAGAAGATCGCGCCTTACTGTGTTGAAATTAAGGTAAGAATTAAAAAAAAATACCTTATTACATTATATATCAACATCTGTTTTAACTTATGGTGTAAGGAACTTGGATTTTTATTTAAAGGTAAAACATTTTCCTTTCTCATTGGGGAATTTGCTTATTTCTGCTTCATTGTGTTACAAATGAAGTGGGCTCTTCTTTAGTTTTTTTTGTTTTTTTTTTTTTTGAGATGGAGTTTTGCTCTTGTTGCCCATTAGTTATTTAGATTTAGTAAGCTCAGGCCTTTGTCAGAGAAACTACTTTGATAATTTCTTTCCTGAGGAGGTGGCAGTGGCACCTTGGGCTCCCTGGGGCCCTGACGGCTTCTTGATAACTTCACTGCAGCCAGGGCAAGAGCGAAATTCCATTTCAAAAAAATAATAATAATTTGTATTTGTATTTGTATTGTTTATTTATTTTTATTTTGTGAGACAGGGTTTTGCTCTGTCATCCAGGCTGGAGTGCAGTGGTGTGATCATGGCTCACTGCATCCTCCATCTCGTGGGCTCAGGTGATTCTCACACCTCAGCCTCCCAAGTTGCTGGGACCACAGGCATGTGCTACTATGCCCAGCTAATTTTTGTGGTTTTTTTTTTTTTTTTTTTTTTTTTTGTAGAGACAGGGTTTTGCCTTGTTGCCCAGGCTGGTCTCGAACTCCTGGGCTCAAGTGATCTTTCCGTCTCCACCTTCCAAATTGCTTACAGGCATGAACCACACTGTAATCCCCAAAGGGATTGCAGATACGAACCATGGAGTCTGGTGAATACTTTTTTCTTTTTTTTTTTTTTTGAGACGGAGTCTTGATCTGTCACCCAGGCTGGAGTGCAGTGGCACAATCTTGGCTCGCTGCCACCTCTGTCTCCCAAGTTCAAGCGATTCTCCTCCCTCAGCCTCCTGAGTAGCTGGGATTACAAGCGAGTGCCACCATGCCCGGCTAATTTTTATATTTTTAGTAGAGACGGTTTCACCATGCTGGCCAGGCTGGTCTCGAACTCCTGACCTCAGGTGATCGCCTACCTCAGCCTCCCAAAGTTTCGGGATTATAGGCATGAGCCACTGCACCCAGCCTAATGTTATATTTTCCACAGCTAAATACTGAATTTTGATATTGCTTCTCTTAGAGACGTAGTTTCAGATATTGCTGAGTCTCAGTTTTTATATCTTATTGATGATTTTGGTTATTTTTTTTTTAAACCTAGAATACTTGTACCAGTGTTTATACAAAAGATAGAGCTGCTAAATGTAAAATTCCAGCCCTGGACCTTCTTATTAAGGTAATTATGTTTTTAAGTACGTGCATCTTACATTAAACGTATAACTTTTAAAAGAAAGTCAGAGTTTTGAGTTGTATTTTGGGTGATGTGTTTGGGGAAGGATAGGATCTAATCACACTGATGTATGGGTAAGATGCACATTTTCCAACCATCACCTGACAGTACCCTGACTTTTTGTTCTCAGACTCTTCTGGGCAGTAAAAGAAGAATTCTGAGTTGTGAGCAGAATGAAAGGAAAATGACTAAAGAATTTATTGCTCTTTCATTTATCACCCTTACTGGCTTTGGCAAAACCTAATGCTATTAGGAATTGCTGAAAGATCACCTTGTATCTCTGAGGTTTTTCCTAAAATCTTAGCACTGGGAAAGAGTTCATATGTTTTCTTTTCTTTTTTTTTTTTTTTGAGATAGAGTCTTGTTCTGTCATCCAGACTGGAGTGCAGTGGTGCAATCTCAGCTCACTGCAACTTCTGTCTCCTAGGTTCAAGCGATTCTCCTGCCTCAGCCTCCTGAGTAGCTGGGATTACAGGCATGTGCCACCATGCCTGGCTAATTTTTGTATTTTTAGTAGAGGCGGGATTTCACTATGTTGGTCACACTGGTTTTGAACTCCTGACCTTGTAATCTGCCTGCTTCGGCCTCCCAAAGTGCTGGGATTATAGGCGTGAGCCACCGTGTCCAGCAGGAATCGGTTGATATGTTGCAATTAAGTGGTTGTTGGGGTCACTGTGACCTGTTTCTGTTTTTTTTTTTTTGCATTTGTATTTTAGAATTCCTTTGTTTCTGGTTGGTCCTGGGTTTTGTAGGCTTCTGGGAGAAAGGTTCTAGTCATGTTGGTTTCTTGGGAAGGTAACAGTTAAGCCTAGAGTATTCTTCCCCTGGTGTTCTTACACCACCCATCTCAACCTCTAATTTCCAGATAAGCTGGGTGGATGTGAATCCTGAGAGACCAAGTGTAAGTCCTTGAGACACACCTAATTCTGAACCTTTGCTGTGTACAGAGGCACTGAGATAGAGGAATCCCTTTATTTCCCTCTTTAGAGAGAATGCTAATTTATATTATTTTTTTTTCTTGATTCCCACACTACATTGATGTACTAATTTGTATTCTTTTAGTTACTTCAGACTTTTAGAAGTTCTAGACTCATGGATGAATTTAAAATTGGAGAATTATTTAGTAAATTCTATGGAGAACTTGCATTGAAAAAAAAAATACCAGATACAGGTGAGATGCATTTACATGTTGTTTTCAAATAGTTTAGCAAATTAATATTAACAAATTATTAGCATAAGACTTAGATTTTCTCTACCAAGGTCTTATATGTTTTACAGATGAATCCTTTTTGCTGAAAATAAACCAAAATGAAACCAAAAAACATGTGAAGACTTCCCTTCCTAAAAATGTTAATTTTTACAAAATTATTCCTTTAAATGGAAAACTCACATGTCAAATATGATTAATACATTTGCATAAAACTTAGGAAAAAATGCAGTCCTAAAAGCTTTATGTTTTATATATCTTATTGTAAAATTAATTTTGAACTTCACATTATTTTATTTTCTTCATACGTTTTGGTTAGTATAACTTATTTAAATGTAGTTTAAGACCTTGTCTAAAATTTTCTTTTCAGTTTTAGAAAAAGTATATGAGCTCCTAGGATTATTGGGTGAAGTTCATCCTAGTGAGATGATAAATAATGCAGAAAACCTGTTCCGCGCTTTTCTGGGTGAACTTAAGACCCAGGTATGATAAAATTTATGACATTCTGCTTCCGTAGATGTGGTTGTTATTTTTTTCTTGTAATGACATTTTCTTAAATCTTTCCTTTTAGATGACATCAGCAGTAAGAGAGCCCAAACTACCTGTTCTGGCAGGATGTCTGAAGGGGTTGTCCTCACTTCTGTGCAACTTCACTAAGTCCATGGAAGAAGGTATTGCTTGGCTTCACTTGATTTTCTTTATTCAAAAACTAAGTCTAACCAGCAATGCCTGATTATTTCTTTGAACTCTTAAACAATTCTGAATTCACATACAGTGGTGAGAAATAATATAGAGGGACCTGTGGGCCCTCCCCAGGACATCTTTCCCAACTACAGCACAACAGCATGGTGGGCGTTAACATTGATGTTGTCCGCTGAGCTTTGTTAGATCTCACCAGTTTAACATGCACACATTTGTGTAGGTGTATTTAGTTCTGTGCAGTTGTTTCACATTTTATTTTTTTTGAGACAGAATCTTGCTGTGTCACCCGGACTGGAGTGCAGTGGTACTTTCTTGGCTTACTGCAACCTCTGCTTCCCAGGTTCAAACAGTTCTTCACTTCAGCCTCCTGAATAGCTGGGACTATAGGCATGCACCACCACGCCTGGCTAATTTTTTTTTTTTTTTTTTTTTGAGATGGAGTCTTGCTCTGTTGCCCAGGGTGGAGTGCAGTGGCTCCATCTCAGGTCACTGCAGCCTCTGCCTCCCAGGTTCAAGTGATTCTCCTGCCTCAGCCTCCTGAGTACCTGGGATTACAGGCGCTCGCCACTAAACGGCTAATTTTTTTTGTATTTCTGGTAGAGATGGAGTTTCACCATGTTGGCCAGGCTGATTTCGAACTCCTGACCTCAAGTGATCTGCCCACCTTGGTCTCCCAAAATGCTGGGATTACAGGCGTGAGCCACCACGCCTGGCCTAATTTTTGTATTTTTAGTAGAGATGGAGTTTCACCATGTTGGCCAGGCTGTTCTCAAACTCATGGGCTCTAGTGATCCACCTGCCTCGGCTTCCCAAAGTTCTGGGATTACAGACGTGAGCCATTGCACCCAGCCCTTTTAAAAATTTTTTTTTTTTTTTTTTTTAATAATTGAGACATGATATCACTATGTTTCCCAGGCTGGTCTTGAACTCCTGGGCTCAAGTAATCTGCCCGCCTTGGTCTCCTAAAGTGCTGGAATTATAGGCATGAGCCATCACACCCAGCGAGTTCTGTGTAATTCTGTCACGTGTATGTGCCATTGTAGTCAAGATATTGAACAGGTTGATTAGCACAAGGGTCCCGTGTGCTACTGACTTAGAGCCATAGTTAACCTCTTCCCCCGTCTTGGCCCCCTAATAAGGGCTCATCTGTCTCCATCTGTGGTTTCGTCATTTCAAAAAGTTACACAGATGAACTCATGGTATGTAGCTTTTTCTGTGTTGCTTATTTCACTTAGGCTAGTGTCTTTCACGTTCGTCCATATCCTGATGTGTCAGCATTGTCTTCTTTTCAAAGGCTGAATCATATTCCTGTGTGTATTCACTGCATTTTGTTGATTCATTCATCCATGTATGGACACTTGGTTTGCCTCTACTTAGTGGTTATTCTCAGTAGTAGTGCCATGATCATTGTACAGAAATCTGTTGGCAGTCCCTGCTTTCGATTCTTTTGGGTATATACTTAGAATTGTGATTGTTGGATTGTATGGTAACCTTAGTTTTAAATTTTCTGAGGAATCATCATACTGTTTTTCACAGTGGCTGCAGCATTTTACATTCCCACCAGCAGTGCACAAGGGTTGCAGCTTCTCCACATCCTTACTGACTTCTCATTTTCTATTTTTTTGGTAGTGGACATCCTAATGCTTAATGGTTGTGAAGGGATGTCTCGTGGTTTTGATTTGCATTTCCCTGATGATGAATAATGTTGGTTGCTCATCTTTTCATGTACTTACTCGCCATTTGTGTGTCTTTGGAGAAATGTCTGTTCAGATCTTTTGCCCATTTTTTAGGTTAATTGGTTTGTTTGACTTTTTGTTGAGTTGTAGATATTATTTTCTTCTTTCTTTCTTTCTTTCTTTCTTTCTTTTTTTTTTTTTTTTTTGGAGACAGGGTCTTGTTCTCTCACCCAGGCTGGAGTGCAGTGGCTCAAACATGGCCCACTGCAGCCTCAACTTCTTGGGCTCGAGGAATCCTCCCACATTAGCCTCCCAAGTAGCTAGTACCAAAGGTGTACACCTAATATTAAAACATTTTTTATAGAGTCAAGGTTTTGCCATGTTGCCCAGGCTGGTTTCTAGCTCCTGGGCTCAAGTAATCCTCCTGCCTTGGCTCCCCAAAGTACTAGGATTACAGGCGTGAGCCACTGTGCCTAGCTAGATACCAGTTTCTTATCAAATATATATGATTTGCAAATATTTTCTCCCTCCCTTTTTCTTTTTTTTTTTTTTTCTTTTTTTGAGACAGGGTCTCACTCTGTTGCCCGGGCTGGAGTGCAGTGATGCAAACATGGCTCTCTACATGCTTCCACCTCCTGGGCTCAAGTGATCCTCCTACCTCAGCCTCCCAAGTAGCTGGGACCACGGGCATGTGCCACCACAGATGGCTAATTTTTTTACTTTTTGAAGGGACATGGTTTCCCCATGTTGCCCAGGCTGGTCTCCAACCAAGAGATCTGCCCACTTTGGCCTCCCAAAGTGCTGGGATTACAGGTGTGAGCCACTGCACCCGGCCCTTCTCTCGTTTTTTGAGTTACATTTTCACGGTGTTGATTATGTCCTTTGGTACACAAAAATCCCTTATTTTGCTGAAGTTCAGTTTTTTCATTTTTTAAATTTTTTTAAGAGATGGGGTCTCCCCAGGCTGGAGTACAGTGGCTACTCACAGATAGAATCATGGCTCACTGCAGTCTTGAACTCCTGGCTCAAGCAGTTCTCCCACCTCAGCCTCAAGAATAGCTGAGACTATAGGCACCACCATGCCTGGCTCTTTTTATATTTTGCAGAGACAGTCTCGCTGTGTTGCCCAGGCTGGTATTGAACTCCTCCCATCAAGTGATCCTCCCACCTCAGCCTCCAAAGCATTGGGATTATAGGCATGACCTGCCACGCCTGGCCAATGAAATTCTTTTCTTTTTCTGAAAAGACAAATGTAACTTTTAATACTAAAATAATCTTTTTTTTTTTTTTTTTTTCTGAGTCTCGCTGTCACCCAGGCTAGGGTGCGATGGCGTGATCTCGGCTCACTGCAAGCTCCACCTTCTGGGTTCACGCCATTCTCCCGCCTCAGCCTCCTGAGTAGCTGGGACTACAGGCACCCGCCACCACACCCAGCTAATTTTGTTTTTGTATTTTTAGTAGAGATGGGTTTCACTGTGTTAGCCAGGATGGTCTCCATCTCCTGACCTTATGACCGCCCACCTCGGCCTCCCAAAGTGCTGGGATTACAGGTATGAGCCACTGCACCTAGCTGATCCTAAAATAATCTTAAGCAGGGACAAAAAAAACTCCTTTGCTCTTTCTTATCACTTTTTTTTTTTTGCGACAGAGTTTCGCTCTTATCACCCAGCCTGGAGTGCAATGGCGCGATCTTGGCTCACTGCAACCTCTGCCTCCTGGATTCAAGCCTTTCTCCTGCCTCAGCCTCCCGAGTAGCTGGGATTACAGGCATGTGCCACCATGCTCAGCTGATTTTTGTATTTTTAGTAGAGATGGGGTTTCACCGTGTTGGCCAGGCTGGTCTCCAACTCCTGACCTTAGGTGATCCACCTGCCTCAGCCTCTCAAAGTGCTGGGATTACAAGGCATGAGCCACCACCCCTGGCGTCCTTATCACTTTATCCTCAAGTAATTACCAAATGTTTGTACCTACTCTGTGTTTTTCTTCCATTAGGTTGAAACTTACAAAATTGCTTATATCCAGTGATTTTTTTTAACCTATGTAAGCAGCAGTTTCATTTTAAGCTAATGTTTCTACCCATGGCTTCTTCCTTGCTTATCAAGACTGTTAGAGTAGCCCTGTATAATTTTCCTTCCTGTGTTCTCTCTCCTCTCTCCTGTATCCTGTGGCTCCCACTTCCTCAGCTGCTTTTCAACCATCACCCCTTTTAGGAAGCAGTTATGATTCCCCTGAGGTGAGCCACTTCCTCTGGCCTCTGTACTCCCCTCTGTGACAGCACTTACGGTCATATTTTAAGTTTCTTAGGTCATATGTTTGATTCTCTCCCTTGACCCTGCTGGCAGGTGATGGTGCTTATTTGTCTTTATGTATACTTGGCTTATAACTGGCACTCAGTGAACATTTATAGTGGAAGGAAAATAGTAGCACTTAGTGCTCATTTTTTGTGTGTTAAGGACTATTCTAGACATGTTGCAAATGGCAGGTAAAATGTCTCTGTTGTATAGATTAGTAAACTGCAACTCAGACAGGTTAAGTAACTTGCCCCAAGTCACAGTGACTTGTGTAGTTAGGAGAATAATGGCCACCAGGGTTTCCCATCCTCATCCCTGTTACACTGCATGGCATAGTGGAGTTAAGGTTGCTAATCAGCTGACCTTGAAGTGGAGAGATGATCCTGGATCATCCCCATGGGCCTGGTGTGATCACAGGGTCCTTACATATGGAAGAGGGAGGCACAGAGGAGGTCAGAGTAAGGGGATGTGGAAGGTGGCAGGAACCAAGGCATGGGGGTGCCTCTCAAGGCTGGAGAAGCGAGAAAAGGGTTCTCCCCTAGAGCCTCTCAGAAGGAGCACAGCCCTGCTGATGCCTTGAATTTAGCTCAATTTGAGAATCATTTCAGACTTCTCACTTCTGGAACTATAGGTAATAAATCTATATTGTTTTAAACTATTAAGTTAGTGGTAAGTTATTATGGCAACACTAGGAAACTAACAAACGACAAGTCTGGGATTTAAGCCTTGGTCTGAGGCTAAAATTTATACTATTTTTGTGATGCCACGATCATGTGACTTCAAGCACTAAATACTAATTCATTCATGGTATATATAAGGCACCCAGGAAATACAGACTGTATGAATGAGTTATTAAAATTAAAAGGTTGGGCAAGGTGGCTCCCGCCTGTAATCCCAGCACTTTGGGAGGCCAAGGTGGGCAGATCACAAGGTCAAGAGATTGAGACCATCCTGGCTAACATGGTGAAACCCTGTCTCTACCAAAAATACAAAAATTAGCTGGGCATGGTGACACATGCCTGTAATCTTGAACCCGGGAGGCGGAGGCTGCAGTGACCCGAGATCGCGCCACTGCCCTCCAGCCTGGTGACAGAATGAGACTCTGTCTCAAAAAAAATTGTATATATATGTGTATGTATACGTGTGTGTGTATATATATATGTAAACATTGTTTTTGAGACAGGGTCTCACTTTGTTATCCAGGCTGTAGTTCAGTGCTGTGATATGGGCTCACTGCATCCTCAACCTCCTGGGCTCAAATGATCCTCCCACCATGGCCCTCCCCGAGTAGCTGGGGACTATAGGTGCGTGCCACCTTGCCCTGCTAATTTTTATTTTATTTTTTCTTTTTGAGACTGAGTCTTGCCCTGTCACCTAGGCTGGAGTGCAGTGGTGCGATCTCGGCTCACTGCAACCTCTGCCTCCTGCGTTCAAGTGATTCTTGTGCCTCAGCCTCCCAAGTAGCTGGGATTATAGGTGTGCGATGCCATGCCCGGCTAATTTTTGTGTTTTTAGTAGAGACGAGGTTTCACCATGTTGCCCAGTCTGGTCTTGAACTCCTGGGCTCAAGCGATCCACCAGCCTTGGCCTCCCAAAGGTGCTGAGATTACAGGCTTGAGGCTCTGTGCCTGGCTATGGGTACCATCTATCTAAAGAGTGATGAACTTGGTGTTAAACCAGTGATTGAAATCACCAAGTTCCTACCGTCATGAGCTCAGTCTAGTGGGGGAAACAGATGAACAAATAAAGCAGCTCTGCTGATTTTGGAGTTCAGCAATGCCCAGAGGTGGGGTGTAGTGAAGAGGAATGCCAGAATTTGGAGAAATGGAGCACACGACCCACTGGTACTTTCTGAGGATGTAATGCAGAAGTCGTGGTCAGAAGGAGGAGAGGGAGACAACTGGGGAAGTGCTGGGAAGAGCAGTCATTCCAGGCAGCGGGTGCTCAGCACCCAGCCCCATGCTCGGCCAGCCTCTGACCCTGTGCTTAGCCTGCGTGCAGTGGTCCGAGGGTCTATAAGAGCTGGTGTGTCGAGAGTGTGGAGGTACACAAGGTGGGCCAGAGTGAGATGGGAAGGACACAGGGTTGGTGTGTGAGGGTTTTCTGAGCTGGGATCTCATTCCAGATGGAGTGGGAGCGAGGGCTTTTCAAAAAGGAGTGGATGTGGGCCAAGAGATGTTTCACAGGGGTCTGTGTGACTGCTGTTGGGTGTGGGATGTGAGTTAGTGTAGGATTGAGAGACTGTTTGTGAGAGACTGAAGGCTGCTGCACCTGGCCAAGAGAGGGTTTAAAAAAAGTAGAAGCAGGCAGGGCACGGTGGCTCACACCTGTAATCCCAGCACTTTGGGAGGCTGAGGCGGGTGTATCATGAGGTCAGGAGTTCAAGATCAGCCTGGCCAAGATAGTGAAACCCCATCTCTACTAAAAATACAAAAAAATTAGCCAGGCGTGGTGGCAGCCACCTGTAATCCCATCTACTCGAGAGGCTGAGGCAGAGAATTGCTTGAACCCGGGAGGTGGAGGTTGTTGTGAGCCGAGATCATGCCACTCCCTTCCAGTCTGGGTGACAAAGCGAAATTCTGTCTCAAAAAAAAAGAAACAAACAGAATTTGCACACCCGTGTTCCTAGCAGCAAATCCATAGTAAGCCAAAGGGCCAGAACCACCCAAGTGTTCATCCAGGGATGAATGGATAAAATGTGGCGCATAGACACAACGGAATATTATTCAGACTTGAAAAGGCAGGAAAGTCTGACACATGCTGCAGCATGGATGAACCTTGCAGACAGGTTGCTAAGTGGAATAAGCCAGCCATGAAAGGCAAACAATGTGTGATTTCACTTATACGAGGTATGTAGAGTAGTCAGATTCACAGAGACAAAGTAAAATAGAGGTTACTGGGGCTGGGGGAGGGGAAATGGGAGTTAGTGTTTGATGGGCACCCTTCTGTTATTGATGGTGAAAACATTTTGGGTATAGACCATAGTGATGGTTACACAACAGTGTGAATATATTTAGTGCCAACGAATTGTATCTGTACACATTGTTCGAATGATAAATATGTGTGTTTTACCACATTGGAAAAAACAGAACAAGACTATGCTTGTACGTGGAGTGGGCCACTAGAGGGAGGGGCTGCAGGAGAGTGGACCATGGAGGGCAGAGCCTGGAGAAGTCTGTCTTTGCCAAGTCCCCACACCCCAAACCCACTGTGTACTGTGGGTGTCCTTGTGTCTGCACACTTGTGTTTACTAACTTGATTACTTTCTATTTGAATGACCTTTTCCCCAACTAGTACCTATTCTTTCAGTCTCAGAACAAATGCTACCATATCTGGAAAGCCTTTATAGAATACTCATAGTCGGAAGAAATCTGCTTGTCGTGAATTCCAAAGTAGCTTTTTTTGTATCTTTTTTATGCCACCATCCTGCAACCATGCAGATGTGTCTCTGCTTTAAGGCCTCTCTGACCACATTCTCTCTCCAGCTCCTATCACATCATCATCAGGGCTCTGTCTCAAATATGTCAGTCCTTGCAATAAAAGCAAACAGTTCTTGAGTCTTTGTTGATTACGAGTCACTGTTAGAAGGGTAGAGAAATTAGTGATGAATAAAGCATGACTCCATAGCTACAATGAATAATCCGGTGGGAGACAGTTATGCAAATAACTGTGATGTCAGTCAGGCCAAGATTAGAGCCTCATGTTATAATTGTGTGCCTATTTTATCTTCCCTTTTAGTTAATAAGTATGCTGAGGTCAAAGATCATAATTTATTTGTATTTGTAATTGTCATAATATCTTGGCGTGTACTGTTTTTTTCCTGTTTTTTTTTTTTTTTTCTTCTTCTTCTTCCATATACTACGTGTTGAGTAAATGCCTGGGTGTATTGGGGAGAAATGGTATGTTTGGCCATGAGTAAGTTATTTTTTTTAATCCTCCAAACTATCCTAAAAGAAAGGTATATACTGTCCCTATTGCAAATAAGAAAATTGAGGCTCTGAGAGATTATCTAACAGAGCTTGTAAGTGATGAGTTGGTGTTTAAATCTCTCAGAGCTTGTAAGTGATGGGTTGGTGCTTAAACCATGTCTTTGTTATTACAGATTTTCATTCTGTTTTCTCGCAGTTATAACCGTGCAGCAGTAATAACTTGCAACTTTAGCTAGATGGAATGATGAAAGATGTTTCTCCTGAATTCACAAGAGACTAATGGGGTTAATATAGGTGTCAAGCTGTCTGTAAAGTGTGTCATGTGATACTGTTATTACAATTTGTAACAGAGGCTTCTTGGTATTTCCCTAGATCCCCAGACATCAAGGGAGATTTTTAATTTTGTACTAAAGGCAATTCGTCCTCAGGTAGGATTAATATTACTATTAATATTATTCTAATGCCTTTACAGTGCAGTCTTTCAAATACTGATGGTGAATTTTTTTTTCTAAAATAGATTGATCTGAAGAGATATGCTGTGCCCTCAGGTAGGATTCTGTTTATGATGAGGTATAATATTTTAGATTACTAAATTAACATCTCAGGTAAGCTTTTGCTTAAACTTTGAATGAAAGCAAATGTGATAACATCTGTGATGTTTCACACACAGTTATTTACAGGGAGGCTTTCGGTGACTTAGTAAGCTCGCTGAAATGGTGATACTCAGGTTACATGGTTGAAATCATTTTATTTTAGGATATCTTTCAGGCGATCCAGGCTGTTCGATTCTGCCTTTGCCTCAATGAATCCTGATTCCACTTCTGACCCTTGTATTGGGATTTGTTAGTGAAGTTATGGGCCTGTTGATTGGCAGCGTTAGAGGCTGACAGGGATCCCTGGGTTACTGTAGTGTAATGGTACTAGATCTTCCTGACCACAGTCTTGACTTTGACATATCCCTGCAGGTTTTTTGGTTTTCTGTTCTGTCTTATGTCGTCTGATTTTAAATATAATGGCTTTTGCATTTGCAGCTGGCTTGCGCCTATTTGCCCTGCATGCATCTCAGTTTAGCACCTGCCTTCTGGACAACTACGTGTCTCTATTTGAAGTCTTGTTAAAGTGGTGTGCCCACACAAATGTAGAGTTGAAAAAAGCTGCACTTTCAGCCCTGGAATCCTTTCTGAAACAGGTACCACACATTCAACTGTCATTTAACAATATTCTTTCACACACAGAATTAAATTCCCTTTGTATGCATACGTGTTTGAAAATAAATATAAGTTGATCTGTTAGCTTCTGTAGTATTTAAAGCAGAAAGCTGTTGATCAACCAGCCTCATGGGAGGCAGCCAGACTGAAAGAGAGCTAAGGAGATGCCAGATTTGATTAGGGCCTCAGAGCCCAGATTGAGCCAAGTCTAATGGAGTGAAGACATGGTGGTGAGGAGGTGGCCGAAAGGGCTGGGAGGTCAGAGCTGGAGAGTGGGTGGAGGCCTGAGGATAGCTGAGCCCCATCTCTTCTGGAAGAGAAGGGCCAGCTGTCTCCAGGGGACAGATAGATGCTTGTGTGTCAACTTGAAAACGAGGAGCGCCTCTTTGCCATTGTGGATTTTCCACCTCGATAGGAGGTGGTTATAGAATCTGCACCTGCGTATGTGGAAGCTTGTCTGGTCGGCTGAGGAGACCTTGCTTGTCATTCTGAGCACTGGTCTGCAGGATATCCTGGGCTTCCAGAGGTGTCCGCAGGGGCCTGGCCACTAACGAAGTGAACTTCTGGGGTTGCTCTGAGGGAAAGGACTGGAGATTCACAATAAACGTTTTCTTAGGGGCCCTGCTATATACATGGGTAAACAGTAACTGCATTCACAGGGTATCCTTGCAAACCTGTGTGAAGAGTGTTGCAGTTGTATTAGCTTGAGAGTCACAGCCAGGATGTGTGGAAGGAGAAGAGAGAGCACTGCCATCCTTTTTTTAGGTCTGGGCCTGCCTCCCAAAAAACTGAGCCAATGGGTCTTGTCTTTGGCCCCTGCCTCTGTCGCCTGTCCCTCTTGCCTCCTTAGCCTCCCTGCTGTACTTTGCCTTCCTGTCAGACTGTGTTCTCCCTGAAGTCACTCTTGGCTTTTAGGTTACCTCTTCTTGGTCCTCCTCATAAAACTTCCGTTCCGCTGAACTTGGCTGGCCTTAGTTGCTAAGGGAAATAAAAATCTGAGGAATTACTTTTTACTGATTCATATGAATATGTTTGCATCTCAGTGAACATTTACTGCAATAAACATCTTGACAGAGAGAATTTCATGCTTTGTTAGCAAGGAGGAGTGTCTGGGATGTGTGCAGAGGGGTCATCCCTGGTGGCACCCCTGGGGCCTTGTTCCCTAGTGATGGCCTGCCTTTCCTAGCGCAGGGCTGAGTGGGGCATGGGCCCGCAGGGAAGCCCGCCAGCTCTCCCTCCACTGCACTGGTTGTCTTTAATGAACCACGCAGACATCTCTGTTTCACATCCTTGCCAGAGACTTTTCAGTTCCCCACTCCAATTCTTAACAAAAACTACATTGAATAGATTTTAGAGTTTCATTGAGGAAATATATTCTACCTGCTAATCTCGTGAGAAAGTTGTACGAGCTTAGTCAGGGGAGAAGTTCAAGAGAACTATCCTCAATGCTGCCTTCAGCACTGATACCTGTTGCGAGTTTGGGAGTTTCCAGTACACCCTCAAATTTGATACTCACAGCTATGGTTTATTACATCTAAAGGACCCAGATAAAAATCAACCAAAGGAAGCAGCACATGGTGTAGAGACTAAGAAAGTACCAAATGTGGAGCTTCCCTGGTCCTATCCCCACGGAGTCAGAGCAGCATTCGTTTCCCAGCATCCATGTGTGACAGCATGTGTGGAGCACTGACTGGGTGCTCTCCCGAACCTCTGTGTTTGGGGTTTCCCTTGGGGACCCACCCTGTAGGCATAGTGGGTTGTTGGGTCTCAGCTTCCAAGGCTTCTGTGTGACCCAAAGCTCCCATTCCGAGTCACATTGTTACCAGGTGTGGCCAGCCCCACCGTGAGTCCCATTATTACATCATCCCTTGTGACCTGAGGCCCCAAGCAAGGAGAGAGACCCTCCTTCCCTCCTACTTCAGAATAGGGAGTGAAGACAGAGGAAGAGGGAAAGAGGACTTTACATACAGGATACATAATTTTTTGGCCTTAAGATTTTCCTCTATGTTGAAT
This sequence comes from Chlorocebus sabaeus, assembly GCF_047675955.1. Lineage (NCBI taxonomy): Eukaryota > Metazoa > Chordata > Mammalia > Primates > Cercopithecidae > Chlorocebus > Chlorocebus sabaeus. The sequence goes on along the minus strand of NC_132911.1, from coordinate 52,052,672 downwards.
ATGTTTTCCTCACAGTGACATCTATATGTTTTTTTTTTTTTTTTTTGAGATGGAGTTTTGTTCTGTCACCCTGGCTGGAGTGCAGTGGCGTGAGCTTGGGTTACTGCAACCTCTCTCTCCTGCGTTTAATCAATTCTTGTGCCTCAGCCTCCCAAATAGCTGGGATTATAGGCACCTGCCACTGTGCCTGGATAATTTTTGTTTTTTTTTTTTTTTTTTTTTTGTGACGGAGTCTCGCTCTATCGCCCAGGCTGGAGTGCAGTGGCCGGATCTCAGCTCACTGCAAGCTCCGCCTCCTGAGTATACGCTATTCTACTGCCTCAGCCTCCCGAGTAGCTGGGACTACAGGCGCCGACCACCTCGCCCGGCTAGTTTTTTGTATTTTTTAGTAGAGATGGGGTTTCACTGTGTTAGCCAGGATGGTCTCGATCTCCTGACCTCGTGATCCACCCGTCTGGGCCTCCCAAAGTGCTGGGATTACAGGCTTGAGCCACCGCGCCCGACCTTGTATTTTTATTAGAGACAGGGTTTCAGCATGTTGGCCAGGCTGACCTCAGGTTAATCTACCCTTCTTGGCCTCCCAAAGTGCTGGGATGACAGGTGTGAACTACTGCGCCCGGCCGACATCTGTATGATTCATTTTCAGTGGCAGTGTAATATATAATGATATTTATGAGCCATAATGTTTTAATCTATCCTTTGCTACTGTTGAATAATTATTTTTCAAGTCTTTAATATTATATACAGGAAATAGTTGAATAAAGATGCATTAAAAACATGCTTACTGGGAATACAATAACAGAAAATTAGCAGTGTTTAGGTGGTTACACATTATAGTAAATAATATTTGGTATTCTGTAATTAAGTAAAATGATATTGTTGTTTGTTTACTTCTTGAGAAACATTTATAATATGTTTTGTGAAGAAGTAAATTATGAAACAGTATATACAATGTTTCATTCTTCTTAAACAAATAGGGAGCAAAGTTCCCGAAGGTCGCGCCCTAAGACCTAGTGGCTTTAGGGGGATTGGCAAGTGTATGGATAAATTGGCAATGGAAGGCGGGTTTTTTTTTTTTTTTTTTGAGACAGAGTCTCGCTCTGTCGCCCAGGCTGGAGTTCAGTGGTCGGATTGCAGCTCACTGCAAGGTCTGCCTCCCAGGTTCACGCCATTCTCCTCCCTCAGCCTCTCGAGTAGCTGGGACTACAGGCGCCCGCCACCTCGCCTGGCTAGTTTTTTTTTGTATTTTTTAGTAGAGACGGGGTTTCACCGTGTTAGCCAGGATGGTCTCCATCTCCTGACCTCGTGATCCACCCGTCTCGGCCTCCCAAAGTGCTGGGATTACAGGCTTGAGCCACTACACCTTCGCCCGGCCGAAGGTGGGGTTTTTTTCTGTCTTTGATAATTGTCTAGATAGATTCCTTCCATTCTTATTCTGGACAGTCTTTGTGCTGAAATGGGGAATGCTCTTTGAATACCTGTATTAGTTCTTGCATTTAGGATCTTGTCTCTTGGTTTGGTAAATAATGATCTATTTGCTTCTCAGACGACATTTTCCCCTTGCATAACTTGATTTAAGCTTTATAGTTTGTAGCTTATTTTTTTGAAAACTGAGATGTCTTGTCGTTCTGATTGTTCTGAACTGTATTTATTGATGACGTCTGAAATCACTGGTCCCCTGACAACTCTTTTTTACTGTGTGGGTAACAGGTGAGCTCTAAAGACTGCTCTTTGCTTCCTCAGATAATCTTACTTCAAAACCTGTTTTTTTTTCTTTTCAGACTTAGGCATATCCTCGGTCTCTTAGTCCCTTCTCTAGGAAAAATGTATCACATAACCTTATTTAAGACACTTTTCTGAACCTGATAGAGACTAAGCAAAATGGAAGCAAAGGGTCTTTATGATTTAAAGCAATCGCGTGTAACTATAATAGTATATTAGTAGCATCTAAACAGTTCTAGTTTTTCCATATTTGTAAAGATTCCATTGCTATTAAATATTTCAAAATATTATGTATTTGCAGGTTTCTAATATGGTGGCGAAAAATGCAGAAATGCATAAAAGTAAACTGCAGTACTTTATGGAGCAGTTTTATGGAATCATCAGAAATGTGGATTCGAACAACAAGGAGTTATCTATTGCTATCCGTGGATATGGACTTTTTGCAGGAGTATGTCTCATTAACTTACTCTGTTTTGTCTTGGTTTCACGTGATTGTTTAAAGGAATCTAATTTATTGCATTTTGAGTAGTGTCTAATACTTGCAACAATACAGCAGACCCTTGAATAACGTGGGCGTGAACTGCACAGGTCCACTTACATGCAGATGTTTTTCTGCCATACAGATCAAAAATACAGTGTGTGCTGGATTTGAAACTTATATAGAGGGCTGACTTTTTGTATATGAGGCTTCCACAGAGTGACTGTGGGACTTGAGTATGCATGGATTTAGGTATACTGAGGAGGCCTGGAACCAATCCCTCCCACATATCCTGAGGGTCACTGTATTAGTGTTGTTTATTAACAGTTAAGATTCCTTCACTGTCTACTATGTACTAGAATTCTTTATATGTGTTTATCTCAAATTCTTCTAACCCTTAGGAGCTGAGTATTACTCTGTTTTACAGATTAGCAAACCGAGACCCAGAGAAATTAGGAAACTTGTTAAGAGACTCAGAATTGACAGAACCAAGGCATAAGTCCAAGCTTTTCCCCTCTATACTATGCTGCTCCTTATTCCTAAAGTAAAATTGTAGTTGATTTCACTCAGTTTTAGAAAGAGAAGTTAAAAAAAAAAGAAGTTTATATGACAGAAAGAGATATATTTAAGAATATTAGCTAGGTGTGGCAGCCCACACCTGTAATCTCACCACCTTGGGAGGCTGAGGCGGGCAGATCACCTGAGGTCAGGGGTTTGAGACCAGCCTGGCCAAAGTGATAAAACCCTGTCTCTACTAAAAATACAAAAATTAGCCGGGTGTGGTGGCATGCACCTGTAATCGCAATTGCTTGGGAGACTGAGGCAGGAGAATCTCTTGAACTCAGGAGGCAGAGGTGGCAGTGAGTTATGATCGAGCCACTGTACTCCAATGTGGGCAACGGAGACACTCTCTCAAAAAATTTTTTTAAAGAAAAATATTAAGAATAACCCTAGTTATTTCTTCTTAGTGGAACTCTATGACTTCTGCTTTGTAGAAAAAACAACTAAATTCCTTTTTCTTCCTATAATCTCTCCCTTTTTTTTCTTCTTTCTTTCTTTTTTTTTTTTTAATTTTTGAGTTGGAGTTTCGCTCTTGTTGCCCAGTCTGGAGTGCGATGGCATGACCTCGGCTCACCACAACCTCTGCCTCGGGGGTTCAAGCAATTCTCCTACCTCAGCCTCCCGAGTGCTGAGATTACAGGCATGCACCACCATGCCTGGCTATTTTATTTTTGTATTTTTAGTAGAGATGGGGTTTCTCCATGTTGGTGAGGCTGGTCCTGAACTCCCGACCTCAGGTCATCTGCCCACCTTGGCCTCCCAAAGTGCTGGGATTACAGGCATGAGCCACTGCTCCTGGCCTCTCCCTTTTTCTTTTCTTTTTCTTTTTTGCCTCTCAGGCTGGAGTGTAGCGGTACAATCATAATTCACTGCAGCCCTGACTTCTAGGGCTAAGCGATCCTCCTGCCTTAACTTCCCGAGTAGCTGGGACCACAGGCATGAGCCACCATGCCCAGCAAATTTTTAAATCTTTTGTAGAGATGATATCTCACTTTGTTACACAGGCTGGTCTTGAACTCCTGGCTTCAAGCGAACCTCCTGCCTCAGTCCCCAAAGCACTGGGCTTACAGCTGTAAGCCACCGTGCCTAGCCTTTCCCATTTTCTTAATCTTCATCTCCATTTGTCTCTGTTGCCTTCTTTAAATATGCTTAGGGCAGAAGAAACAGAATGGCAGAAGGCTCTGAGCTAAAAGATCGCATGAGATTTTCCCTTTACGCAGTGATCTACCCCCACTTGAGCTTGTCCCTGTGGCTAGAGCATGATAGACAGGAAAGGGGAAACGAGGTGCACCATCAGATCCTCTGGGAGTCTGGACTGGATTCAGAAGTCCTGGAAAAGAAGCCTTAGAAAAGTCTGAAATTGAGCAATTGCATTAGCACATTTGTGAGTTTGAAAAAATGTCTCTGGTGTGGTGTGGAGCGTGACATGGAGCATCTTCCAGTCATGTATGGACTCCTGGCCTCTCCTGTAGATGGACAGCCTTGGGGGCAGGGACTGCCTTTCATTTGTCCTCAGTACCCACTGTCTAAACAGTGCCTAGAACATAGCTGACAACCAATAAATGCTTCCTGTGTGAATAAGTATTGAAAATGTGATTACATATTATTATACAAAGCATCTTTATAATGAGATACCATATTTTATTTATTTATTTATTTATTTATTTATTTATTTATTTAGGTGAAACCTCACTGTTGCCCAGGCTAGAGTGCAATGGTGCGATCTCAGCTCACTGCAACCTCCACTTCCCGGGTTCAAGCGATTCTCATGTCTCAGCCTCTTGAGTAGCTGGGATTACAGTTGTGCGCCACCACATGTGGCTAATTTTTGTGTGTGTGTGTTTTTTTTAGAGATGAGGTTTCACCATGGTGGCCAGGCTGGTCTTGAACTTGTGACCTCAGGTGATCTGCCCGCCTCGGCCTCCCAAAGTGCTGGGATTACAGGCATGGGCCACTGTACCTGGGCAGATACTGTATTTTATATCTGTATTTCTTCTTAATTAAAAAGCTTATGGCTCACGCCTGTAATCCCAGCACTTTGGGAGGCTGAGGCGGGCAGATCACCTGAGGTCAGGAGTTCGAGACCAGCCTGAGCAACATGGAGAAACCCTGTTTCTACTTAACAATACAAAAAAAGAAAAAAAAAATTAGCCAGGCATGGTGGCTCATGCCTGTAATCCCAGCTATTCGGGAGGCTGAGGTGGGAGAATCACTTGAACCCGGGAGGTGGAGGTTGTGGTGAGCCGAGATCATGCCATTGCTCTCCAGCCTAGACAAGAGTGAAACTTTATCTCAAAAAAAAAAAAAAAAAAAAAAAAAAGCCTTATTAAACTTGTGTTTATAATCACATGGCTTAACATGACACCTTAAATATCATTATTTTGATCTTGATAAGATTGATGAAAACTTATGTTTTCCCTTTTCTAAAGCCCTGCAAAGTTATAAACGCAAAAGATGTTGACTTCATGTATGTTGAGCTCATTCAGCGTTGCAAGCAGATGTTCCTCACCCAGACAGACACTGGTGACGACCGTGTTTATCAGATGCCGAGCTTCCTCCAGTCTGTTGCTAGTGTCTTGCTGTACCTTGACACAGTAAGTGAACTAAACAGCCCAGTTTTAAGTATTTAATCTTCATTTCTTCAAATAACTCGATGGAGTCATACAATACATTTAGTGTAGGCACTGTTGGGAACAATGTGACAGTTTTAGTTAGTATTTTGTGGCAATACAATTATTGTCATGAAACTTGATTTTTTGTTATCCAGAACAGGAAAAAAAAATATTTGTTTCTCTTGCCATCTTTCTGAAAGATTTGGAATTGTTGCTTGGGATAGAATTGCACCTCAAGACAGTTTTTACTGTGTGTGTGTGTGTGTTTTTTTTTTAAGGCAATCACAGTAATAAATGTTAAGCAGCAGGTTAGATGACAAACCATGTTTTTTTTTAAATAAGTATCTAATTCGGTTGTAATTACTTAGAATATTTGTATTATTCCTGTATTCATTGATTCCCTCCTCTAACTCACGGTTTGCTAATTATTTCCGGTAGGTTCCTGAGGTGTATACTCCAGTTCTGGAGCACCTCGTGGTGATGCAGATAGACAGTTTCCCACAGTACAGTCCAAAAATGCAATTGGTGTGTTGCAGAGCCATAGTGAAGGTGTTCCTAGCTTTGGCAGCAAAAGGGCCAGTTCTCAGGAATTGCATTAGTACTGTGGGTAAGTTTGCAATTTATTGTTTTTATGAGTAATGTTGGATAATTAACACATTATTTGATATAGGTAAAGAGAATCTGTTTACCAAATTCTTTTGTATCTTTGATACAACTTTTGATGAACTCCTAAATTTTGGTAGACCAAAATCTTATCCTTTTTTCATCCTATTACCTCTGAATTTTAATAGTTTTACGTTTTTGGGTTTTTTTCTTTTTTTTTGGAGAGAGGAGTTTTGCTCTGTCTCCCAGGCTGGAGTGCAGTGGTGGAATCTTGGTTCGCTGCAATCTCTGCCTCCTGGGTTCAAGTGATTCTCTTGCCTCACCCTCCAGAGTAGCTGGGACTACAGGCGCCTGCCACCACGCCTGGCTAATTTTTGTAGTTTTAGTAGAGACAGGGTTTCACCATATTGGCTAGGCTGGTCTTGAACTCTTGACCTTTTGATCCACCTGCCTCGACCTCCCAAAGTGTTGGGATTACAGGCACGAGCCACTGCGCCTGGCCAGTAATTTTAAGTTTTAAAATTAAAGCTGTTAATGAACTTAGAAAATAAATTGAGAGGTAAAGTTGGGTTCCAAAATAAAATGACTGGGTTTTTTTTTTTTTTTTTTTTGAACGTTTGATTCTATTTTTCAGTGTTTCCTTCATTTTTGTTGTTTTTTCTTTTTTCAGTGCATCAGGGTTTAATCAGAATATGTTCTAAACCAGTGGTCCTTCCAAAGGTAAATTCTGAATTTAATGTTTAGAAAATTAATCTGTTATCACTGAAAGTTAGGAATGTTGCTGAGGTTTTCGAATATAATTTTGCAAAAGTGGCCGTTCTTTTCTTAGTTATTAGCAATGCCTTACATTTTGAAAAGCATAGGACATAATACCTCTGTATTTTGTTAGGCAAATACACTTCTAAGGTATGAAACACCTTTAAGCGTAACTTTAGGTTTTATACATTTTCGTAAACCAGAAAATGTTTTCTCTCTTGAAACTCTAGGACAGATTGCTGAGGGAGGCGTATCTTAGTTCCCAGAAATTATAGGACATATGATGAGATGAAAGATGGAACTGTGTACGAAAGCAAGATTATTATAGCACATTCAGTGGATATTGTATTGAAATACTTCTTGGTATATCACAGTATTAGTCACAGAAGAATCACGTATTTTTCTGCTTTTTATTTATTTGTTTATTTTTTGAGACAGAGTCTCGCTCTATCATTCAGGCTGGAGTGCAGTGGCGCAATCTTGGCTCACTGCAGCCTTCCCCTCCAAGGTTCAAGCGATTCTCCTGCCTTAGCCTCCCGAGTAGCTGGGGTTACAGGCGACCGCCACCTTGCCCAGCTAATTTTTATGTTTAGAGTAGAGACATTTTGCCATGTCGGCCAGGCTGGTTTTGAACTCTTGACCTCAGGTGATCCACCCACCTTGGCCTCTCAAAGTGCTGGGATTACAGATATGAGCCACCGCACCTGACCTCAACTTTTTAAATTGTGCTTTTTTTTTTTTTTTTTGGGAGACGGAGTCTCGCTCTGTCGCCCAGGCTGGAGTGCAGTGGCCGGATCTCAGCTCACTGCAAGCTCCGCCTCCCGGGTTCACGCCATTCTCCTGCCTCAGCCTCCCAAGTAGCTGGGACTACAGGCGCTGGCCACCTCGCCCGGCTAATTTTTTGTATTTGGAGTCTCGCTCTGTCGCCCAGGCTGGAGTGCAGTGGCCGGATCTCAGCTCACTGCAAGCTCCGCCTCCCGGGTTCACGCCATTCTCCTGCCTCAGCCTCCCAAGTAGCTGGGACTACAGGCGCTGGCCACCTCGCCCGGCTAATTTTTTGTATTTTTTTAGTAAAGACGGGGTTTCACCATGTTAGCCAGGATGGTCTCGATCTCCTGACCTCGTGATCCGCCCGTCTCGGCCTCCCAAAGTGCTGGGATTATAGGCTTGAGCCACCGCGCCCGGCCTAAATTGTGCTTTTATAATACAGTGTCTTCCTTAATTATATGGTCTCCTATGGGTGGCAGTTTAATTTAGAAAATTCCGAAAACCAGCATGTTCTGGCAGTAGTGCTGCTTCTGAGAATCCATCATTACACATTGTCATGCTGTCTTTCTGACCAGGGCCCCGAGTCTGAATCTGAAGACTACCGTGCTTCAGGGGAAGTCAGAACTGGCAAATGGAAGGTGCCCACATACAAAGACTACGTGGATCTCTTCAGACATCTCCTGACCTCTGACCAGATGATGGTAATGTTTACCATTTGAAAGCCATAAATGTACCTTACTTCTTCTATTATTAGTCTTCATAGTTTAAACATAAGACTTATATCAGAATTATATTTTACTAACTTTCAAAAATTTAAAACTGTACTTCAAAAATAAAAAATTAAAGCTATGAATCAGGAAGTTAGAATGAGAGTAGAAATAAATGAATTGAAAGAAACACAGACATAGAATTCCTTTAACATTAATTAGTTACTATTGCTGCGTCCTCATTTTAATTTTAAATAGCGAGATGGTACAGCTCATGCTAAGCTGTTCTTCCTAACAGGTCCAGTCTGAGGATGGATATATATGTATTTGTATATATGTGTATCTGTGTATGTTTGTATATGTGTGCATATTATGTATGCACATAAGTATACGTGCGTGTCCTTACATGTACACAGACATAGTGTCTGTAGATGCATATTACACATATTTGTGTTTATACATACACATCCACAAATTAATTGGGGTAAATGCTTTGACAAGGATTTGCCTAAATCTTCTCACTTACCACTATATACAGAGTAAGTATTTATTACATGACTGGATAAATGATATCTGACTGAAATAATGCTATTGTAATAATTTAGGAAGGTATCTTACAACTTGAAAACTTCCAGGTAAATCTGCTACAGTTTATCATCACTGTTTCCATAATACCCAAATCGGCACATATATCTGTATATGTGTCTTAATGTTTATAAAATACTCATACTAATACTTTTTTGCACAAGTTTTTGAAGTTTATTGGTTTTTTTTTTTTATTTAAAGGATTCTATTTTAGCAGATGAAGCATTTTTCTCTGTGAATTCCTCCAGTGAAAGTCTGAATCATTTACTTTATGATGAATTTGTAAAATCCGTTTTGAAGATTGTTGAGAAATTGGATCTTACACTACAAACACAGACTGTTGGGGAACAAGAGGTTAGAAATTTTTATTAGTAGTAATTTTTCATCATTTTTGTATCAACTGTCTTTGCATATAAATATTTAGGGGATAATAGCACATTTGTAGAGGAGGACTGGAGAAAATTTGGTTCTTCAGGATTATTATGTGCCATTGATACATTTCTGTTGGATATAACCTATTGTATAGAAAGTGTTATTACTAGATGGTTCAAAAACTAATTTATGTATGTTAATTTTTTTTTTTTTGTAAAAGTTATTTACTAGGTTCATTTGTTTCTTATTCCTTAGCAATAGTAAACAGTGACAGAAATCTTATGTAGAAATGACTTTGTGTAGGATAGGGAAACCTGGGGTTGCTCTTGTTTATAGTTAAGGAAACTTGTGGTACAAGGTGTTAAATGTGTTCCTGAGATAGAACAGTATAGATAATAGGAAGAGAAATAAGAAAATGCCCTCCCTTTTTTTTGCACGTAATTTTCCTAGCCTGGATTAAAGATACGTCATGGCTTAGGCCTGGTGCGGTGGATCACACCTGTAATCCCAGCACTTTGGGAGGCTGAGGCGGGTGGATCACAAGGTCAGGAGATCGGGACCATCCTGGCTAACACGGTGAAGCCCTGTCTCTACTAAAAATACAAAAAATTAGGCAGGCATGGTGGCGGGCACCTGTAGTCCCATCTACTTGGGAGGCTGAGGCAGGAGAATGGCATGAACCTGGGAGGCGGAGCTTGCATTGAGCCGAGATCACGCTACTGCACTCCAGCCTGGGTGACAGAGACTGTCTCAAAAAAAAAAAAAAAAATTAGCCAGGCGTGGCGGCGGGTGCCCTAATCCCAGCTACTCAGGAGGCAGAGGCAGGAGAATGGCGTGAACCCCAGAGGCAGAGCTCGCAGTGAGCCGAGATGGTGCCACTGTGCTACAGCCTAGGTGACAGAGTGAGACTCTGTCTCAGAAAAAAAAGGATAAGTCATGGCTTAAGGCCACCAGCCTGGAGCTGCCCTGCTCTTGTTTGAGGCATTGGTGGTAACTGGACTCCACGGTAATTAGGCTGACGAGAAAGAACTGAGATCCTGGGGAGGCATCTCACTTGCTTTCGACTGCAGTGATTGTTTCAGACTAGATTGTGCTGATTTGAGTTCACGCGTCAGTACCTCCACTGCAGTCCTGAGAAGTTAGACAAGAGGTAATGGGGAGAATGTGCAGAGGAAACATGAAGGGAAAATGGTACAAACTCGTGGTCACATCAGCTTTGTTGTACTTGCAGTATTCTCTTTTTCATGCTGAATGATAGGTAGTAACACTGATGTGTGCTTTATTGTTCTTGTGCTTTGCATATGTCTAAAATAATTTTATTTTAAAAAAAAACTTGCCCAAAGGGACTTCCTCGAACTGTGTCAGCTGACAGACCTGCATTTTAGAACACGTGTGTGTTCATTGCTGTCTTCAGTGGCTTCCCTTTCTCCTCTGTTCTCTGCCCTTCCAGCTTGGTTCCAACAGATCAACGACCACCTGTTAGCACTTCCCAGATGTGTTTGATCTCCAGCCTCCTCCTCCCTTGTTGGTTTCTGCTGTCTATTTCTAGCTACTTGTGCAACATTTTAATTTGAATACACAGTTGTGTTTGGTAACACACATTTGGTGACACAAACTTAGCATGTTTAAAACTGATCTTCGTGCACTTCCAAAATACCATATTTTTCATTTATCTTTCTTAATACTGTTAATAATTTCTCTGTTTCTCTGTTTCTTCACTTGAAATCTCTAGGCCACCTGTTAAAATTCTGTCTCTGTCAAGGCATTATTGCTAGCTCCCTCAAGAAGTGCTGCCCACCCTTGGCATTTTTCTATTTGTCCCATTCTCTCATCACTTCCCGAGAGTCCTTTTGGTTAACGCTTTCTGCAGGTCCTGCACTTCTTATCAGACCATAGCTCTTGAGCACCCATCTTGGTCTTTCTTGCTGTTGCATTCTTTCTTCATAGCATCAGGCCTTGACCATGAAGTCAGTTGGAAAGTTATTTGTTGAGTGATTTGTGATTGAATGGTACAATGTTTCTTTGCTACAATTACTCTTTAAGAACGTTAAGAACGGAGATGCGGCTCCTGGTGTTTGGATGATCCCGACTTCAGATCCAGCGGCTAACTTGCATCCGGCTAAACCTAAAGATTTTTCGGCTTTCATTAACCTGGTGGAATTTTGCAGGTATTTTGTAAAATTCTAATTATTTAAGATTGAAAATGATTGTTACTTATTGGCTGTAATATAGGAAATCCCTTATGTAGATACAAGAAATGAAATAATAGGCCGGGCGCAATGGTTCATGCCTATAATCCCAGCACTTTGGGAGGCCGAGGTGGGCGGATCACGAGGTCAGGAGATCGAGACCATCCGGTTTCACCTGCTAACACAGTGAAACCCGGTCTCTACTAAAAATATAAAAAATTAGCTGGGCATAGTGGCGGGCATCTGTAGTCCCAGCTACTCGGGAGGCTGAGGCAGGAGAATGGCGTGAACCTGGGAGGCAGAGCTTGCAGTGAGCTGAGATTGCGCCACAGCACTTTAGCCTGGGCAACAGAGCGAGACTCCATCTCAAAAGAAAAAAAAAAAAAGAAATAATAAAGGACAAACTATAATCGATTATATAGATCTTTAAAAATGTATGTAAGTGTCCTAGCTTACAGTTTTCATTATTTTTTATGTTTAAAAGATCCTCAGGTAGAGAAAAATGGATTATAGATATAACTAAACATTTTAGGATACCTAAAAATGTTATGCAATGGAATTGTAGCTTAGTTATTTGTGTCCCTTATAATTTTAAGATCAGTATGATAAAAATTTCTACCTTCGATTTCTAATTTGTTTTTACAGAGAGATTCTCCCTGAGAAACAAGCAGAATTTTTTGAACCATGGGTGTACTCATTTTCATATGAATTAGTTTTACAGTCTACAAGGTTGCCCCTCATCAGTGGTTTCTACAAATTGCTTTCTATTACAGTAAGAAATGCCAAGAAAATAAAATATTTCGAGGTGAGTCTTTTTTGCAGGACGTTGAATCTTGCATTTTTTTAGGTTATGAGTTTATATAAATGTATCATAAAATATGTGATTGTGGCCTATGCAGTTTTAAAGTCTACTAATTTTATTATATGTGTTTTAAAAAATTGATATGTGAGTGGCTGGCAGTTGGATAGCACTCTAAAAAGCTAGCAGCATTTTTTGCCCTGATGCTCAAGCACCTGGCTAATTATGTAAGATTAACAAGGCCTTTCAAAGTATGGTCCCAGGACCTTGAGCATTGCAAGCCTTGAGCATTGCTTCCTGCATCAGAAACCCTGGGGGCAGGGCTCTGCCACCTGTGCTAGGAGCTACCAGGTGATTCTGGCACCTAGTGAAGTTTGAGAACAACTGGGTTAGCATTCTGGACGCTTCAGTCAGTCACATGATGAGCCCACCTGGGAATTACAGGGTGAGATGAGAAAGCGGGAATGGACTTAGTTGTGTCCATGGCTTCTCACTAGCCGCCACCTTCCCTCCTCTTGTTCTGACTGGCCTGTGCCTTGAAATGTCTGCAGAGTTGATTCTCTCTCCTGTCTTCATTGGATGTTGGTAACTTGAAATGGATTCACCCCTCTGAAGACAGGCTGGGAACCACTGGATTAGGATACAGTCTCCTGATTCTTGTTCAATGTACTAACTTGCTGTTTTATTTGACAGGGAGTTAGTCCAAAGAGTCTGAAACACTCTCCTGAAGACCCAGAAAAGCATTCTTGCTTTGCTTTATTTGTGAAATTTGGCAAAGAGGTAATTTTTAAATGATTTATTTTAGTGTTATCATGAACTATTTTTAAATGAATGTTTATTGAAAAAATCCTAGCGATCATAAATAATTATTTTAAGAATTGGGGCTGGGTGTGGTGGCTCATGCCCTAATCCCAGCACTTTGGGAGGCCGAGGTGGGCGGATCACAAGGTCAGGAGTTTGAGACTAGCCTGACCAACGTAATGAAACCACGTCTCTACTAAAAATACAAAAATTAGTCTGGCGTGGTGGTGCACGCCTGTAATCCCAGCTCCTCAGGAGGCTGAGGCAGGAGAACCACTTGAACCCCGGAGGCAGAGGTTGCAGTGACCTGAGATGGTGCCACTGTGCTCCAGCCTGGGCAACACAGTGAGACTCTGTCTCAAAAAAAAAAAAAGAATTGTGTCGGGTCAGGAGGCTGGGGAAGGAGAATGGCTTGAACCTGGGAGATAGAGGTTGCAGTGAGCCAAGATAGTGCCACTGCACTCCAGCCTGGGAAACAGAGCGAGACTGTGTCTCAAATAAATAAATAAATAAAAATAAAAATAAAAATGTGTTTGCTAAATCTAGAGTGGGTGTGAAGTCCTAAAAAAACTAGTAGAGGAAGTTATTGTGCTTCAAAAGTCCCTCATTCAGGCATGGTGGCTCAAACCTTTAATCCTAGCACTTTGGGAGGCCAAGGTGGGTGGATCACTTGAGGGCAGGAGTTCAAGACCAGCCTGGCCAACATGGTGAAATCCCATCTCTATTAAAAATACAAAAAATTAGCCAGATGTGGTGATGAGTGCCTTTAATTCCAGCTACTTGGGAGGCCGAGGCAGGAGAACCGCTTGAAGGATGGCAGAGGTTGCAGTGAGCCGAGTTGCACCACTGCACTCGCCTGGGTGACAGCACGACTCTGTCTTACAAAAAAAAAAAAAGGCCCTTGAGCTCTCTTAGCATAATTCAATTGAGTGATGACAACTCAAAATGAAATAGATTCTTGTTTTTCCATGTAGTAGGTATTAAGCATTTCAACAAATTAACTTTCCTGGAGGTTAGTGTGTAATTTGTAAGTGAATGTGGTCGTGTCAATAAAGACTACATGCCCATTTTTGTATTTGAGAATAGGGCAAATACTTTTTAGTTGATTTTCAAATGTAGGCTCTATTCAGATATACATTATTGTCTTCTTTCTTGTTAAGGTGGCAGTTAAAATGAAGCAATACAAAGATGAACTTTTGGCCTCCTGTTTGACCTTTCTTCTGTCCCTGCCACATGACATCATCGAACTCGATATTAGAGCCTACATTCCTGCACTGCAGGTAGGTGTTATATTGAACAGAGCCATCTCTGTTCAAGCAAACATCTGGGCTCTGTTCAAGACATCTGGGACTGTTGTGAGTCCCAGAGCACATGGAAACACCACGCTCTTGCCAAGGCAGTCCCAGCAAGCGTTTCCTCACAGGCGTACCCGGGTCAGGGTCTGTTTCTGCCACTTACTGGCTTTGGGACTTAGACCCTTGGTGACTCTGAACTGCACTTGGAGGTCGATGTGAGAGTTAAACCTGTGTGTCTTAAAAGGCTGCGGTGTACCACAGCCACAGAGACAGCTGCTTGCTTTCCTCCTAATTACCTGGACTGCACACTCCGGCAGTGTCGGGTGTCCAGCAATAAAAAGGTGTATGCATTAGAAACCACAATTACGTGGTGTTTTTTTTCCTTTAAATCTTTTATTTCTTGTGTTTTAGTTTAACTTGTTTGTGTTAACATACAGATGGCTTTCAAACTGGGCCTGAGCTATACCCCCTTGGCAGAAGTAGGCCTGAATGCTCTAGAAGAATGGTCAATTTATATCGACAGACATGTAATGCAGCCTTATTACAAAGACATTCTCCCCTGCCTGGATGGCTACCTGAAGACTTCAGCCTTGTCAGGTAAGGTTTAGAAGAATTACGATGTGTATTGTAATTAAAATGGAAATGGAGTAACTATAATAGGTAGGACTGTATTTTTGCAACTTCTGAAATGTAAACCCAATGTGTTCAAAATATGTTTGATTGCTATTTTTGTAATTTCCCTAATTTATCTGACTCTAATTGTAATAAATATAGTTGAGGTATTAAAAATATTTTTCATTTACTCCCTTATAGCTTACTAAGATTTATAAAATTTTCAAAGACAAGGACTGTCTTAAATACCTTTAAATTTTTATGGCTTCTAATACACTGCTTTGCAAAAAAATTTGTTGAATAAATCAGTGAGGAATTAAAAACTTCAGAAAATTCAATAGTGATTTTGTGTTTTTACTTTCACTAGATTTTTATTGCTTTTTAAAACATAGCTGATGAAACACACTAAGGGTAGCTAATTAAGAATTGGGAAAAAAATGTCATCATAGAAGAAATAGGTTTGGGAAAAGAGTCAAAGGAAAAAATTATCTGTCCAGGTAAAAATATTACTAGTCAAGAAAAAAAGTAGGACTTAAGAGTTGGGGTGGGGCACAGACTTACTTAAACTGGAATGAAAAGAGACCTTGTCATCCGATGCAAGCAAACAGATTCCATTGGGAGAAAGACTGAAGTATTTGTAAGAATTTAAGCTTTACTATCTTCAAAGTAGAAGTCAAGTATTAATTTGTAAGGTTTTTTCCTTCATGAGGCCAAAAAAAGAAATACAGAAAAAAAATTGTGAGGTTTTACTTATGTAAATCGTTATTTTATTGTTAAATCTTACTGGCTTGGAAACATTAAGTAAAAGTTGTGTGACAGACTTCATGCACTGTGTCTGGTTTTTGTGACATCCGCAGTACATATGCAGAGTTCATGAAGAAAAAGTCACAATTTTTTTTACAGATTGTAATAACAAGTATGTTTTAGAGACCAAAATTACAAACTAGTTGATCTTTATAGCTTTTAAAATTCACATTTATGTAAGGAGTGCCATAATATGAGTGTTCGTGACAAATACATCACTTAGTAAAATGAATGTATCCGATAGCATATATCTTTGTAGTATTTAATTTTCTTTTTTGAGTTCTGTTAATTAACTCATTGAAAAGATTTGTATTAGATTAATAAAGGAAGTTACTGTGATTGTTTTAAAGGATTTGCCTGTTAAACATATACTCTATCTAGATTATTCGATCCTTGAGAAAAACAGAAAGTAAGCAACATTAGGTGACAAAACAAAATCTATCATGTTAGAGACGAAAATTAGTGTTTTAATAACTTTTTTTTGATATATCAAACTTCCAGAACAGTTGCAGTAACAGTAAAAAGAACTCCATGAGTTCTCTCTGGATTCACCAGTTATTAAGATTTTGTACCATTTATGTTATCGCATGTACTTTCTCTATTGTGTGTTTGTGCATGTTTTTACATTTACATGGGACATTTTTTTCGGAACTGTTTGTGAATAAGCTGAAGGTGTCATAGATCTTGAAGACTTCTTTGTATATTTCTTAAGAGTGAGAACATTTTTACGTAACAACAGTATCACTATCAAAATCAGGAAAGATAACATGGATACATATTCTTCCAAGTAACAGTCAATAGGCACATTTTTCACTTGCCCTATTAATTTATTTTTTTAGCTGCATTTTTCCTGGTTTAGAATTCAGTGTAGGATCATGTGTTACTTTTAGTTTTAACTCTTTAGGCTTCTTTAATGTGGGATAGTTCTTCAACCTTTCTTAGTTCTTACGACTTGTCATTTTTGAAGACTGCAGGCCAGTTAGTTTGAACAATGTCCTTCCATGTGGGTTTGTCTGGTGTTTCCTCTTGGTGAGTTTTGGGCTATGCCTTTTTGACAGACCCTGGGTCCTCTTCAGGACCCTTGGTGCCTTTGCTGGTTGTTTCCACTCTAACCATTTGGTCAGTGTTTGCATCATCTTTTTGTGGTCATTGAGTTACTATTTTTCCCTCTTGTGAGTTAGTAATTTGAGGCATTCCACACTCCACTTCCTAGAGTGATCAGTCTGGAGGCCTTTAGGTGGTACAGAGGAAGGTAGATGCTGGGCAGGGGGAGGTCCCAGGTGCTCCCGAGGGCGTGAGGAGGTCATCCCCCACGGGGTGACCTGGCATGGGGTTTACCCAAGCCAGCTGAGGCACCCACGTGTTGGGACAGCTGTCTGGGATGTCGGGGTGCACCCAGGAGGGTGATGGAGGTAGTTTGGTTACACACAGGGGATTGAACAAATACATAAATTCATTGAGAGTAAGGGAAACTAGGTTTCTCATGTTGGAGTGAGCTACAAATACAGAAAGACAGGAAATTGGAATGGACACTGTGGAGCTGCATTGGAAGTGGGTATATCAGTGTGAACCCGTTGTCCTCCTCCTCCCTCTGCGTCTCCCCAGTTATATATGGGTGTTCACATATGGATGCATCTAAATAAATGTGGAAATAGGACTGAGAGAGAGAGTGTGTGTGTGTTTGTGTGTTACATATACTCTGACCTCTGAAGGCACCTGCCTAGGAGTGTGGTACCTGAATAGTAACAGGCAAACTTGGCACCCAGGTCATGGCCTCCACATCTCATTTTCTTTTTCTTTTTATTATTAATTTTTTGAGACAGAGTCTCACTCTGTTGCCCAGGCAGGAGTGCAGTGGCGCAATCTTGGCTCACTAAAACCTCTGCCTGCTGGTTTCAACTGATCCTTCCACCTCAGCCTTCCAAGTAGTTGAGACTTCAGGCATGCACCACCACGCCCAGCTAATTTTTGTGTTTTTAGTAGAGATGAGGTCTCACTGTGTTGACCAGACTGGTCTCGAGCTCCTGACCTCAAGTGATCTACCCCCCTTGGCCTCCCAAAGTGCTGGGATTACAGGCATGAGCTACCATGCCCAGACCCACACCTCATTTTCCATTAATGGAACCAGGACTCCTTGGTTCCAACCTGGGGCCAGGAAAATATATTATGAAACCAGAGTACTGTGTTTTATAGAACATCCAGAAAGTAAGGACCTGTTAAAAGCATGATGGGGGAAATGTCACAGGCAAAATTAGTGATGATTTGAGCATCAAAATAAATAACTTTAGAAACATTATAACCCATGTAATCAAATAGGAAGCAGTAAGCATATACAGATATAAATAAGTAAAATGAGTGAGTTAAAGTTTCCTAGTGGTTTTTTGTTTGTTTGGTGTGTAATAAGTTCTTATAAACTTAGCTTAAAATAGCACCCAATGATTATTTCATAGATTTGTAGGACACAAGTCCAGATGGGCTCAGCTGGGTTCTCTGTTCAGTCATACGACTGAAATCAAGGTGTTGGCTAGACCAGGTTTGTTCACTCCCCATCGAGGTTGTTGGCAGGATTCAGTTCCATGTGATTGGAGAACCAAGGTTCCTGTCTCTTTGCTGACTGACGGCTGGAGCATGATTCTCAGTTCGTGGAGGCCTCTGAGTGTCCTAGGTGGCCCCTACACCTTCACAGCCAGCATGGCACTTTTTGAAGTACCATGGTTTTAAAGTACCTCACCCAAACATGTACTAATGATTGAGAGTGAAAATAGTGGCTTTACAGCAGAGACACCTGGTAGAGCCCTTCTCAGCCCACTGACTAGCAGTAGGACTTGTGGGCCACACGTGCATCCTGATTTGGCTTGCTGAGGGGGAACTCAGTGCCGCTCTGGACCTCTCCTGTCAAAGACACATGGCCTGAATCTCCTTTTTCAGACAGCGAAGTCAGCATAAAGCTCAGAAAATTTTTCAGATAAGACAGTGAATCTTTGCTGTCTTGGCAGATTACATACAAAGAATGACTTCTGGGCCGGGCACAGTGGCTCATTCCTGTAATCTCATAACTTGGGTGGATCACCTGAGGTCAGGAGTTTGAGACCAGCCTGGCAAACATGGTGAAACCCTGTCTCTACTAAAAAGACAAAAAATTAGCCAGGCATGGTGACGCACACCTGTAATCCCAGCTACTTGGGAGGCCGAGGCAGGAGAATCACTTGAACCCGGTAGGCGGAGGTTGCAGTGAGCTGAGATCGCTTCATTGCACTCCAGCCTGGGCGACAGAGTGAGATTTCATCTCAAAAAAGAAAGAAAAAAGAATGACTTTTCATGGTATGGGCGAAGGCCTTGATCAGTAAACCAAAGAACCACACTTTTCAAGGTTAAGTCACCTTTGCTAAAAATTTAACTCATTTAATACTATCTTTTCAGGCTCAGATAGTCACTTTCTGAGATTTGTCCTGTGTTGTGTCCTTTCATATTCTGAAACCATATGACACAACTTTCAAATACCAGTTCCCAGGGAGTCTGGGAGATCTGAACTATTCTCATAGAAATAGAGAGATGTTATGCATGTTAACATAACCTCCAAATCAATTAATAAGTTTTTAAAACATTATTTCTGTTTCCAATATTGTAACTGCTGCTAGTTCTAACCCACAAAACAAAGATTTATGGGAGTAAGTCCCAATTCTGGCAAAAGATCCAGACACGAAAAAGTCTGAGACTTACTGTTTTATGAGGAACTACCCTCCTTACTTAAAAATGAAAAGCAGGCTGGGTGCACTGGCTCACACCTGTAATCCCAGGTACCATTTTGACTGACCGAGGGATGAGGATCACTTAAGGCCAGGAGTTTGAGACCAGTCCGGGCAACATAAGGAGACCTTATCTTTACAAATAGTTTTTTTTTTTGGAGACGAAGTATCGCTCTGTTACCCAGGCTGGAGTGCAGTGGTGCGATCTTGGCTCACTGCAACTTCCGCCTCCCCGGTTCAAGCAGTTCTCCTGCCTCAGCCTCCCAAGTGACTGGGATTACAGGTGCACACCACTGTACCTGGCTAATTTCGTTACAAAAATTTTAAAAATTAGCTGGATGTGGTGGTATATGCCTGTGGTTTCAGCTACTTGGGAGGCTGAGGTGGGAGGATTATTTGAGCCTGGGAGGTTGAGGCTGAAATGGGAGGATTGCTTGAAGCTGGGAGGTCAAGGCTGCGCTGAGTCATGATTGCACCACTGCACCATAGCTTGGTGACAGAGTGAGAGCCTTCTCAAGAAAGAAAAAAGAAAAATCAGACTGGGTGCTGTGGCTCACACCTGTAATCCAAGAAAAAAGAAAAATCAGGCTGGGTGCAGTGGCTCACACCTGTAATCCAAGCACTTTGGGAGGCTGAGGTGGGCAGATCACATGAGGTCAGGAGTTCGAGACCAGCCTGGCCAACATGGCAAAACCCTGGCTCTACTAAAAATAGAAAAATTATCTGGGTGTGGTGCACACCTGTAATCCCAGCTACTTGGGAGGCTGAGGCAGAATTGCTTGAACCTGGGAGGCAGAGGTTGCAGTGAGTGGAGATTGTGCCACTGCACTGCAGTCCAGGTGACAGAGCAAGACTCTGTCTCAAAAAAAAAAGCATGCATGCAATTGTATTTCTGTACTATTCTTCTAATATAGCCACACAACCACTTGTTAATTATATAACATACTAAACTCATGGTTCACCTAGAAAACTAGAGTGGGTAATTGAGAATAGCCTCACACACTAGCAGTATGTCAGACTTATGGAGCTCACAGATACCACTGTCTGCAGCCCCCCAAGAGACAGCATGTACATGCCTATTAGCATGACCCAAGGCTCCTACCTTCAATGGCCTATAAAAGCGAAAAGGAAAAGCACATAAACATAAAAGTTGTGCCTTTTCATCAATATTTCAGTATTCTATTAATATTTTACTTAGAAATTATCAAAGTACCCAACCATCCAAAGTATCCATTAACTCAGTCAGTCCAAGGTTGCAAATTACCTAAGGATAATAATCTTCCAGTTGGCATGCTACACAATATAATTATTGGGGAAATAAAAACTACCCAGGCCGGGCGCGGTGGCTCAAGCCTGTAATCCCAGCACTTTGGGAGGCCGAAGCAGGCGGATCACGAGGTCAGGAGATCGAGACCATCCTGGCTAACACGGTGAAACCCCATCTCTACTAAAAAATACAAAAAACTAGCCGGGCGAGGTGGCAGACGCCTGTAGTCCCAGCTACTCGGGAGGCTGAGGCAAGAGAATGGCGTAAACCCGGGAGGCGGAGCTTGCAGTGAGCTGAGATCCAGCCACTGCACTCCAGCCCGGGCGACAGAGCGAGACTCCATCTCCAAAAAAAAAAGTTTACCCAGGTAATGATTCAATTTAGTTGGACATAAACTTATTACATTTTTCATAATCTTTTTTTTTTTCCCCCGAGATGGAGTCTTGCTTTGTTGCCCAGGCTGGAGTGCAGTGGTGCCGTCTTGACTCACTGCAAGCTCCACCTCCCGGGTTCACGCTATTCTCCTACCTCAGGCTCCCGAGTAGCTAGGACTACAGGCGCCCACCTCCACGCCTGGCTATTTTTTGGTATTTTTAGTAGAGAAGGGGGTTTCACCATGTTATCCAGGATAGTCCAGATCTCCTGACCTGGTGATCTGCCCCCCTCGGACTCCCAAAGTGCTGGGATTACAGGCGTGAGCCACCGCACTCAGCCACATTTTTCATAATCTTAAAAGTTATATGGGACTGTTTCAGATGTTGAAAAAGTTCTGGAGATGGATGTGGTGATGGTTGCACAACACTGTGAATGTAATCAGTGCCACTCAAGTATATACCTAAAAATGGTTAAAAGAGTACATTTCATGTTATGTATATTGTACCACAGTTGTAAAAAATGTTATTGAGAAGTAGTGTTAGCTTATTAGCCGGAATAACTATAGGGAAAACAAACACAAGTAGAATAAAGTGTATGTTCATATTGTATTTAATACTGTTAGATAAAATAGACTTATATAAACCAAAATATTAAACTTGTCTGTTTACCACAGATGTGCCTTAATTATGTGAATCTTCCTAAATGATCCCAAATTGTTTTCTGTATGATTTTTAAAGTCTAGCACATTTAAAACACTGTTAATTCAACTTCCTTATTTTTGGAGAATTTTAGGAATACTCAATTTACATATCTGTATAAATCAGAACAGAGATCCTTTAAGAGAGTTTATAATCTAATTTATCAATACCCTCCAAATACTGGAGAACATTATACACAAAATTAGATACAGGTCTTTGTTGATTATAGACACATACTTGCAAAGACACATAGAGAGCTTAGTAAATAGTTTCAGTTCCACAACTTGAGCCAAAAACCAGGAGATACAGACATTGCCAAGACCAGCCAGCAGTGCTAGAGGAATTAAAGACACACACACAGAAATACAGAGTGTGGAGTGGTAAATCATGGGGCTGACAGCCTTTGGAGTTGAGAGCCAGGAACAGAGATTTACCCACATATTTATTGACAGCAAGCCAGTGATAAGCATTGTTTCTATAGATTATAAATTAACTAAAACAGGAAACAAAGGGATGGGCTACAACAAAAAGGATGGGCTGAAATAAAGGGTTGGGCTCTGGCTAGTTATTTGTAGCAGGAGCATGTCCTTAAGGCACAGATGGCTCATGCTGCTGTTTGTGGTTCAGGAACACCTTAAGTGGTTTTCCGCCCTGGGTGGGTCAGGTGTTCCTTGCCCTCATTCCAGTAAACCCACAACCTTCAGCGTGGACATCATGGCCATCATGAACATGTCACAGTGCTGTAGAGATTTTGTTTATGGCCAGTTTTGGGGCCAGTTTATGGCCAGATTTGGAGGCCTATTCCCAAAAGACATAGAAAATGCTGAATTGTCCAGATATCAAAGATCTGTTTTTTCCAGTGAACTAAAAATTCTTAACTTATTGGAGCTCAAAAAAAAAAAAAAAAAAAAAAACCAACTAAAAACTAGATTATCTTATCATCTGTGGCCCATCAGAGAGTACAACTCTTTAACATCTACCCATAAAAGGTCACCAAACAGACCACACAATTATAGAAAGGAAAAGAACTAGCTAGAGAGACAGAGCAGAGGTAAGATCCCACTGCCAGGGATTCATTCTGGAACCAAGAGAAGACTTGCTGGGGTTAAACCACCGGGAGGTGCCCTCCCACGGTGCCGCTCACCTGGCTGTGTCAGTGAATGCACTGGACATCTCAGAACTGTTGGAAATGACTTTATAGTTGTAGAACTATGACTGCAGAGAGAAAATGAACATGTGTCAGAGTTTAATTCAGCAGTTAATAAAGGAAATAGTAAAATGGTACAACTCGGTCCCATAACCTGAGTCTAATCATGAGAAAATATTAGACAAATGCAAATGGAGAGACCATGTATAAAATTACTAGCATATGATTTTTTAAATGTCCAAATTATGAAATGCAAGGAAATACTGAAGAACAGCTTCAGTCTAAAAGAGACTAAAGAGATAGGTCAACTAAGTGCAATATGCTGTCCTGAATTAAAAACATTCTTAGGTGAATGCTGAACTCTGGGTGGTGCTAAGGAGTGAATGTTTGTAATCTGGTTTGGATGGTTGTGTGGCAGTTGTTTGGGAGGCTGTCCTTGTGGAAAACACACATTGAAGCATTTGGGGCAGTGGGGTGTTGAGTTGGTCACTTACCCTCAGTGTTCAGGAAAGAAATGATATACTTTCCATCCTCTGTAAGTTTATGATTGCTTAAAAAAAAAAAAAAAGGAATTTATTATATGGGGTACTTTAACACTGTAAATATTCTTGTTCCTCATCAAGCTCACCATAATGGTTTTAGTATCCACTGACAATTCTTCTGAATCAGGTATTACTTTGATGGTTACAAAATGGTGATTTTCTACCCCTGTCATTTCTTTCATCCTAGTTGATGTTCTACAAGAAACAGTTTTCCCTGTTATTTATTTATCTGTATTAGTAAGATTTGTGGATTCTTATTTTTTCAGTGGGTCTGATCTTTTGCCGTCATGATTGGTTTTGATGCTCACATTGTCCCAGATTTGGCCCGAGTGTGATGCGCGGGAGCCACTCCTGCGCCATGAGATGATTCATGCTCTTCTCGACCCTGGGGTCAGACACTTCCCAAGGAGTCATGTTCCGTTTGTCAGACACTGATGTTTAAAAGCAACCAACATTTATATTTTTTGTTTTAGAAACTTAGTTTTGCTAAATCATAATTTAGGATTTTAATGTTTCTATTTGACAGTATAGTTTATTGTCGCTAATGTGCATTAAATGAATGAATGAATGCTATTTTAAATTTATTTTTGTTTACTATTGATAGATGAGACCAAGAATAACTGGGAAGTGTCAGCTCTTTCTCGGGCTGCCCAGAAAGGATTTAATAAAGTGGTGTTAAAGCATCTGAAGAAAACAAAGAACCTTTCATCAGTAAGAAGTCCTTTGTATTTTCTGTACCTTACATAATGCAGAGATCAGATTCTAACACTTGTGAAAAGTAAAAATCTTCATTTAAAATGTTAGTTGTTTTTGTATGCAAAGTAGAGTACAATATAAAAATAATTTTAATATATTGGCCAGTCATGGTGGCGCACACCTGTAATCCCAGCACCTTAGGAGGCTGAAGTGGGTTATTGCTTGAGCTCAGCCTGGGCAATATAGGAAGACCCTGTCTCTACTAAAAAATACAAAAAATTAGCTGGGTGTACTGGCGCATGCCTGTGGTCCCAGCTACTTGGGAGGCTGAGGTGGGAGAATCACCTGTGCCTGGGAAGTTGAGGCTGTAGTGAGCAAGATCACACCACTGCACTCCAGCCTGGGCAATGGGAGTGGCCTGACTCAAAAAAAAATTAATATATTTTTAGCAATGAAAATATAAACTCTATTACCTGTTTTGTTTATTTTTTTGGTCTTGTTTTTCTGTTCATCCCTGCCTTCAAATGTATTTAGTGGATAATAAAAGGTAAATTGGTTCATATTAAATAAGCAAGTCAGAATACTGATACCAGGGATATGTAAGACTTTCATTTATGCTTAGATCTTCAGTATGTCATATTATCAGTTTCAGTTTGTTCCAGTTTTCTTTTTTGTTGTTTTATGGCTTTTTGGTGATAATTCCTTGGGGCAGTTTACTCGAGTGAACCATATGATGTGATAGTAAAAAATGATGTAAATAGAGAAAATTGAGTTAGAATAGGGAAAATAGCTATTTTGGAATTAAGTAAGAATTAAAATTTGAGAAACTGTTTTTTTTTCTTTTTTTTTTTTTGAGACGGAGTCTCCCTCTGTCACCCAGGCTGGAGTGCAGTGGCACGATCTTGGCTCACAGCAAGCTCTGCCTCCTGTGTTCATGCCATTCTCCTGCCTCAGCCTCCTGAGTAGCTGGGACTATAGGCGCCCGCCACCACCCCTGGCTAATTTTTTTTTTGTATTTTTTTAGTAGAGACAGGGTTTTACCATGTTAGCCAGGATAGTCTCGATCTCCTGACCTCGTGATCCACCTGCCTCAGCCTCCCAAAGTGCTGGGATTACAGGCGTGAGCCACCACGCCTGGTCTGAAAAACTTTTAACATCTAAAACTGATGATGCAAACTCTAGGGTCAGTTCTTCTCACCTCATTATTTTGGGCACCTTTTGTTTGAGAGACAAGAATGAAACAAGAAATGGCAGCATAAAAGTTTTTATAATTTTATGACACAGCAGGATAAAATAACTTGAATATATCTCTGGTTTTACAAATAAAATTTCTTTTATTCTTATCGATTTAATTTTTTTAGGGCAGGATCTCACGTCGTCACCCAGGCTGGAGTGCAGTGGTGTGATCTCAGCTCACTCTAGCTTCAACCTCCCAGGCTCAAGTGATCCTCCTGCCTCAGCCACCCGAGTAGCTGGGACCACAGGCATGTGCCACTATGCCCAGCTAATTTTTGTATTTTTTGTAGAGATGGGTTTTACATTGTTGCCCAGGCTGGTCTTGAACTCCTGGGCTCAAGCAATCCGCCCACCTCAGCCTCTCAAATGCTAAGATTACAGCATGTGCCACTGTGCTTTGCCAAAATTTTTGTACAGATACACAATGCCTATTCCTTAGCACTACGGTTCTCTAACTATGACCCCTGGGGGATCCAGGGTGCAAGGCCAAAGCTATTTTTACTCTGTTAATTTGCACCATGATATTATGATGGAGGAAACTGTTGATTCTCTAGCATTGACTCTGAGCACAGATTTTTAAAAATACTCTGTGTGTGAGGCAAGAGGTGCACATGAAGCAGGCCTGCGTAGAGAAGTGTGACAGCTATCTGGAGAAAAAGCACTGTGTAGTGCTTTGAACGGGGATCTGAAGTAGCCACTGCTTTGTGGACACAATTTTCATTAAAATGACAACTGAAAGGCACACTGAGATGGCCACTTTGCCCAGAGTTTTCGTTTGTTTGGAAAATATAGTTACTTTTTGTAACATGTAATGAGTTTAGTAATTTTAATTAAATAACTACGTAGTTTCTGAGTTTCAATTTCTAATGTCATTAATACTGATAAACAGGACCTACATAAAGCAGAGCTCTTTGGGGGTCCTTGGTATTTCTTAAGAGTGGAAAGGATCCTGCCAAAATGTTTGGAACTGCTGGTCTAGGAAATGGACATCCAAGTGGGTGGCAAAGAGTGTTTTCATATGTCTTCTGTTTAATTTTTAACCCATTTGTAATCACATGTATACAATTGTTCAAATTTATAGAATGAAGCAATATCCTTAGAAGAAATAAGAATTAGAGTAGTACAAATGCTTGGATCTCTAGGAGGACAAATAAACAAAAATCTTCTGACAGGTAAACTTCTTTTAAAATAAATAACCTCTGTAGATGTATTTGTGCTTTTATTTGGATGTATCCAGGTCATAATATATTCTGAATATTTACTCCTATATATGATTTATATATTTTAAATAAGATTATAAAGAATAATATCTTGCCTAATGAAATTCTTTGACTGTATCCATAAAATTGGAATAATTCAGTATACCAGTAGAATAGATGTTCTAGCTTGACTCATTAAGAATGTTACCCAGTTTGAAACAATGTAATTTGATACTCTCTTCCATGTGAGTGTCAGGAATTCCAAGTTAATCTCTTTGAGATCCAGTATTGTTAATGTTTTGATATTTTTAGAAATTTTTCCAAATGAGAATTACCATATTTGATTAGTAGGCTGCGTGTGGTGGCTCACGCTTATAATTCTAGCACTTTCGGAGGCTGAGGTGGGAAGATTGCCTGAGCCTCAGGAGTTTGAGACTAGCTTGGGCAACATCATGGCAAGAAGCTGTCTCTATTAATTCAATTTAAAAGAATCCACTTTTTTTTTCTTTTCTTTTCTTTTTTTCTCGCTCTATTGCCCAAGCTGGAATGCAGTGGCATAATCTTGGCTCACAGCAATCTCCGCCTCCCAGGTTCAAGCGTTTCTCCTGCCTCAGGCTCCTGAACAGCTGGAATTACAGGCAGACGCCACCATGCCTGGCTGATGTTTTGTGGTTTTAGTAGAGATGGGGTTTCACCATGTTGGCCAGGCTGGTCTTGAACTCCTGACCTCAGGTGATCCTCAGCCTCTGCCTCCCAGAGTGCTGGGATTGCTGGTGTGAGCCACCAGGTCCTACTGTGCCTGGTCAAAACTCTACATTTTTGATTAGTAAAAATTCCCCTGTATTTTTATTTTTGAAATTTGGTGTTAATACTAGTGAGTTTTGGTTATTTAGGGAATTAGAGCCTGTATTTGGGAAGTGTTTTAAAGAGATTTTTTTTTTATTTTTGAAGACGGAGTTTCGCTCTTGTTGCCCAGGCTGGAGTGCAATGACGCGATCTCGGCTCACCGCAGCCTCAGTCTCCCAGGTTCAAGGAATTCTCCTGCCTCAGCCTCCCTAGTAGCTGGGATTATAGGCATGTGCCACTACTCCCAGTTAATTTTGTATTTTTAGTAGAGACAGGGTTTCTTCATGTTGGTCAGGCTGGTCTCGAACTCCCGACCTCAGGTGATCTGCCCGCCTCAGTCTCCCAGAATGCTGGGATTACAGGCATGAGCCACCGTGCCAGGCCGAGATTTTTGTTTTTTTGTTTTTTTTGTTGTTGTTGTTTTTTTGTTTTTTTGTTTTTTTTTGAGACGGAGTCTTGCTCTGTCGCCCAGGCTGGAGTGCAGTGGCCGGATCTCGGCTCACTGCAAGCTCTGCCTCCCGGGTTCACGCCATTCTCCTGCCTCAGCCTCCCGAGTAGCTGGGACTACAGGCGCCCGCCACCTCACCCGGCTAGTTTTTTGTATTTTTTAGTAGAGACGGGGTTTCACCGTGTTAGCCAGGATGGTCTCGATCTCCTGACCT
The DNA here is from genome assembly GCF_047675955.1 of Chlorocebus sabaeus. Taxonomy (NCBI): domain Eukaryota; kingdom Metazoa; phylum Chordata; class Mammalia; order Primates; family Cercopithecidae; genus Chlorocebus; species Chlorocebus sabaeus. Next base: position 52,024,594 of record NC_132911.1, on the reverse strand, counting down.
CGTGATCCGCCCGTCTCAGCCTCCCAAAGTGCTGGGATTACAGGCTTGAGCCACCGCGCCCGGCCGAGATTTTTTTTTTTTAAAGTAAAAATTTTGTTCATTGACTTTCTTCCACAGAATAAGTAACTAACTGAATTTGGATATTAAACTTTCGAGACTATTAGGCTTGTTTAAAAGTAATTTTGCTTTAAATTAAATCGAGTGATTTCTAATGTAATTACATATCTGAGGCAAAAGAATAGGGAAAGGTGAATGAAGTGCTTCACTTTAATAGAATGTAGAACTGGTGGCATTAGAAATGTTTTGATTTGTGAATAATTCTGACAGTAATAAAAAGAAAAAAATGTTTTGTTCTTTTTAAATCTTTTCTAACAGTCGCTTCCTCTGATGAGATGATGAAGAGCTATGTGGCCTGGGACAGAGAGAAGCGGCTGAGCTTTGCAGTGCCCTTTAGAGAGATGAAACCTGTCATTTTCCTGGACGTGTTCCTGCCTCGAGTCACAGAATTAGCGCTCACAGCCAGTGACAGACAAACTAAAGTACTTCTATTTTTTATTTCACCCATTATTTAGAGCTTATTGCTTTAAAAATACATATTGGTTAGGATATGGAGAACACATTTCAGCCATTCCAATATTAGTAATTTTGTATTTTCTGTAATACGGTAATTAGAAAACAACTTACTTATTAGAAGTCAGTGTCATTGAGAAATGGAAGTTAAACATAAATCGTCTTAACAGATAATTGGGCTGGGTGTGGTGACTCATGCCTGTAATCCCAGCACTTTGGGAGGCCGAGGCGGGCAGATCACTTGAGGTCAGGAGTTTGAGAGCAGTCTGGCCAACATGGTAAAACCTGATCTTTACTAAAAATACAAAAATCAGGTGTGCTGGCGCGTGAGTGTAGTCTCAGCTACTCGGGAGGCTGAGGCAGGAGAATCGTTTGAACCTGGGAGGCAGTGGTTGCAGTGAGCCGAGATTACACCACTGGATTCCAGCCTGGGCGACAGAGTGAGACTCCATCTCAGAAAAAAAAAAAAAAAAGGCCTTTCAAAACGTTAATATACCAAAAGCTTTTCTTTATATAAAATGCAATATAAAGGGCATTTAGAGTGATATTTCGTCTATGCTTGATTATCCCCTTAACTCTGGGAGTTTAGAAACAGATAATCTCAAATTTTCATACAGGCATATGTTGGTGATACTGCAGGTTCAGCTCCAGACCACAGCAATAAAGTTAACATCTCAGTGTAGCAAATCACACTAGTTTTTTGGTTTTTCAGTACATGTAAAAGTTATGTTTACACTCTACTGTGGTCTGTTTAGTGTGTAATAGAATTAGAACTTTATATACATACTTTAAAATGCTTTATTGCTTAAAAATGCTAACAAAGTGAGCACATGCTGTTGGAAGAATTGAGCCAATAGAATTTTTCAATGCGGGGTTGCCCCAGACTTTCAATTTGTTAAAAAACACATTGTGTCCAAAGCCTCATAAAATGAGGTATGCATGTATTAATTTGTAAATTTTCTATAGTGCTTCAAAAATATTTTTACTAAAAGTGATAGTTGAAAATGTGCTAACAGATGAAGCAAAGTTATACAGTTCTTTAATATGGCAACAGTGAAATATATTTCTCAAGAATGTATTGGTGTCAGTTTCTAAAGCTTTAAATTTTAATTTTTGTGCTTGGATAAAAAACAAAGCGAACAGAATCATTACTTTTATACAGCAAGAAATGCTAATTCGAGTTAATTTATATTTGGGTTACGTGATAGTTATGTGCAATGAAATTTTTCTTCTTAAAGGGCTAAATTGAGTGACATTTCACATATTCTCTCATCTTCAACGTGATAACTTAGACGTTGCTGACCTCCTGGTCTGTTTTAGGTTGCAGCCTGTGAACTTTTACATAGCATGGTTATGTTTATGTTGGGCAAAGCCACGCAGATGCCAGAAGGGGGACAGGGAGCCCCACCAATGTACCAGCTCTATAAGCGGACGTTTCCTGTGCTGCTTCGACTTGCGTGTGATGTTGATCAGGTGAGGGCTTTGAATCTGAAACATTTGTAACTGAAACTTTAACCGAAACTTTACCTGAAACTTTTTAAACTGAAACTTTAAAAAGTTTGGTTTGTCTAATTCAGTAGTCATCAGAGCAGTGGAATTACCTGGAGATCGTTAAGAATGATACCGCTCCCTGGCTGCTACCCCAGGTGCTCTGGTTTAATTGGTCTTGGGTGTGACCTGGGCACGACCTCGGCCCCAGGACTTCTAAAAGCTCTCCCCTCCACTTTCAGTGTGTCTCGGAGTTTGGGAATCGCTGTTGTAGTTAAAAGTTACTGAGAGTCCAGGCATCTGAAGGTGAATTAGCTGTCATCCCTCTCATGGACAAACACAGTCTTTCACAGAGGGAAGAAGAAATAACCATGGGCTGGGCATGGTGGCTCACACCTGTAATCCCAGCACTTTGGGGGGCCAAGGTGAGTGGATCACCTGAGGTCGGGAGTTCAAGACCAGCCTGGCCAACATGGTAAAACCCCCGTCTCTACTAAAAATACAAAACTTACCTAGGCGTGGTGGCGCGTGTCTATAATCCCAGCTACTCGAGAGGCTGAGGCATGAGAATCACTTTAACCCAGGAGGTGGAGATTGCAGTGCACTGAGATCACGCCACTGCACTCTAGCTTGGGGAGACAGAGCAAGACTCACTCTCAAACAAAAAAAAAAAAAAAAAAAAAGAGAGAACTAACCATGGCTGACAAGTGGCCTGTACTATGACTTTATGGACAAATCTTTCACTGCTGCCATGAAGCAGAAAAAGGTAAGAAATCTTCTCAGTTCATTTTATGAGTCTAATATGACCTGAATATCAGGGTATACACGTAAAAAGGAAAATGAAATGCAAAACTCATTCATAATGCAGTTGGAAAATTCTGCGGTATACATGTGTGGGTATAGTCCAGCAGTATGTTCAGATGCACTGTTACTAAATAGAGTTCATAGTGAAAACTGGAAACTTACCACAGAAGTAGATTTAACATAGCAGTGAACCTCTCCATGGGAGCCTGGGAGGCATTTGGCAACTCCTGATGAAATAGGAGTAGTTTCACATGATGTTTCATGTGATAGAATGTTTGCCTGAATCTTGCAGCCAGGTCATCCTCTGTGTGAAGTACTGACACTCCCTTGCGCTTCTACCCAGCATGGGAGCATGGCCTGTTTCTGGGAGTGGTCAGTGCTTTACTTGGAGTTAGTTATTTCCATGTTTAGCATCCTAACGTCTCAAGGTCTGTGAGTCCCCTGAGGGCATGGGCAGAGCCTGGTATTCCTTGCTCCCTCTCCAGCATCTACGCCAGCACTTGGCACTTGGCAATTAAAAGACACTTGTCAGGAGGCCAGTAAGGCTAGGACATCAGCCCCACTAACTATTTGGGAGATTCTATTCAATACTGTAGGATAATAAAATCACAGAAGGAATATTAGGAAGGAGAAAAGATTACTATAATTGTTTCCAAATCTGGAAGGCCCAAGCATAAGCATATTAGCTGATAAACTCTAAGAATTAATAAAGGAAAAAACTGATGAATTATAAACACATAATTCTCATCTGTTTTCATATGTTATTCTCATATATTTCATATATTAGTATTGACCACTTGGAAAATATGTCTATAACATCTTATAACAGCACACAAAAAAATCTAGGAATAAACTTCAATGTGCCAGGCAAATGTATTTTATGAATATAGAAGATGAATAGCTTATGCACCTGAATTAGACATTATTGAAAAAAAATGTCAGATTTCCCCAAATCAATTAACTCTGGTGTAATTTCAGTGAAAAATCCAGAATTAATTTTATTTTTGAACTTAAAAATAATCTGAAGGAGTAATTGCTTGAGCCTAATAAGCAAGACACATTTTGAAAGGGTAGTGTACTGGAGGGAGTCTAGTGTAGCAAATGTTAAAAAGGGGCCTTATGGAGTATAAGAGGCTGAACCAGTGCACAGATGGCTCAGTGGGAGAGGTAGGTGCTAGAAAGTGTGTATATGAAAATTGTGTCTATGGTAGGGGGCCATTTAAGTGGGAAATGGGTCATTTAATAAATGATATTAGGTCAAATGACTAACATGTTAAAGAAGAAATTTTGACATTCGTTAAAGATGTTAAGGAAAACTGCTAAAGGAGAGGCTACTCCAGTGGGCTTTTACACTGCTGGAGAGGAATTGGGCTGTACTCCAAATACTTATTGACCAGGGAGATTGATAGCCAAGGAGCAGGGTCAGGGTCAGTGGATGGAAAATCACTAAGAGGAATATTGGGGGAACCAGCCCCCAATATTTCTTCGTAGGTTCTTTTCTATTTTCCCTAAGGGTCAGCCAGTCTGAGAAATAAAGAGTACAAAGAGAGAAATTATGCAGTTGTGCCTCCGGGGGTGACATCACATATTGGTAGGACTGTGATGACAACCTGGAGCTGCAAAACCAGCAAGTTTTTATTAGGGATTTTAAAAGGGGAGGGGGTGTACGAACAGGGAGTAGATCACAAAGATCACATGCTTCAAAGGGCAATAAAGGTCACAAGGCAAGGCAAAATTAGAATTACTGATGAGGGCCTATGTCCCACTGTGTACTCATTGTCTTGATAAACATCTTAACAGGAAACAGGGTTCGAGAGCAGACAACTGGTCTGACTAGGATTTACCAGGCTGGAATTTCCCAATCCTAGTAAGCCTAAGGGTATTGCTGGAGACTAGGGCACATTTCATTCCTTATCTCAACTGCATAGGACAGACAGTCCCAGAGTGGCCGTCTATAGACCTACCCCCAGGAATGCATTCCTTCCCCAGGGTCATTCCTTGCTGGGAAAAGAATTCAGTGATACTTCTCCTACTCGCACATCCATCTATAGGCTTTCTGTGAGAAGAAAAGTATGGCTCTGTTCTGCCCGACCCTGTAGGCGGTCAGACTTATGGTTATCTTCCCTTGTTCCCTGAAAATCGCTGTTATTCTGTTCTTTTTCAGGGTGCACTGATTTCATATTGTTCACACACACGTAATTTACAATCAGTTTGTACAACAGTGGTCCTGAGGTGACGTACGTTCTCAGTTTACGAAGATAACATGATTAAGAGATTAAAGTAAAGACAGGCATAAGAAATTATAAGAGTATTCATTGGGGAAGTGATAAATGTCCATGAAATCTTCACAATTTATGTTCAGAGATTGCAGTAAAGACAGGTTTAAGAAATTATAAAAGTATTATTTGGGGAACTGATAAATGTCCCTGAAATCTTCACAATTGATGTTCTTCTGCCTTGGCTCCAGCCAGTCCCTCTGTTGGGGTCCCTGACTTGCTGCAATAGAGAAAACATCAGGCATAAAGAGGATTGTGGCTAAACCAACCTAAGAGTGTTATGGCTGAAGATGGGCCAGGGTGACCAAACACTGCCTGGGAGCTGGTGGGAGATGACGAATTAGATTATATATCAAGGGGAGAGGGGTTTTCGCTGAACTGACCCACCAGAGTTCTTGGTAAAATTGGACTAATGGAGATGAACATGGAAGCCCAGAAGTCAAGGCCTAGTTGAGAAGAGTTCAGAGGAGCCTGACTAGAGTTAGGGTAAGGAAGAGAGTCTTTGTCACAAGTGAAGAAACTAATTGTAAATCAATAAGATTTGGAAGGAAAAACAAACTGTAAACAAATTACAGAAAAATGTAATGACTACATAGTTGTCTGTGTATGTCTTTAGGTCTTTAGGTCTTTTTTGTTGATAACACATCAGTTTATAATATAAAAATGTTCAAAGATAAAAATGAACCTTCACGTCACCCCTTTCACATGCTTGTTCCCTGGGAAAAGATGTTAGATCCTCTGGAAAGTCTGGAGAATGTCTTTATAATAACACATCTTGACATGTGCATAGATGTTTTGTTACGAAAAAGTAGACTCGTAGCGTTTCAAAATGTTTTCTTCTGTGTGCAGTGTGATTTCTGCTCCTTGGATGGAGTGCATTACCGTTCCATAATCGGCATCCTTCTATGTCTTTCTATAAAGTTTGTACAGATAGGGAGATACATAAAAGTGTTAATGTATTGATAGTTTTGACCTTATAAATGTTTAAGACTACTGAATGGCACAAAACCAACATTGTAACATATACATAACGTGCAACATACTACTAAAGAAATCAGATTTAAAAGCAGACAAATGTATAAAGAAAAAAATAGGCAGCTCATAAAAGAAGAAATGTAAATGGCCGATGGAATGTATCTTAAAATAGTCAACCTTTTCGTAAACAAGGAACTTCAAATTAAAATGATTGGCTACTGTCAAGTATTTAAAAGATGGACAATGTTTGGTGTTGCCAAGGGCACAAGGAAAGGACCCTGTGCGTCATGGTTGGTGGGGCAACGCAGGCACAGTGCTCTGCATCTGGGCTTGGACTGGGTGACCACAGCCCTGGCCTAGCAACTTCCTTACAACAGAGCTGCTTAAACAGTGTGCTCAGGACTCTCCACTCTGCATGGTAGTCATAATTTAGAAATACTTGCATTTCTAGCAGTAGGGTTCTGCTAGCTGGGTTGTGGTACGTCCTTAGTTGAGGTACTGGGCAGCTAGTGAAAACACTGGTAGAGTGCATATGTTTACGTGGAAAGTACTCTAAGAAGAAACCAGTTACTGGTTTCTTCCAGGAAGACAGGAGCTCTGCCTCCTTGGCAGATTTATTTTTATTTTTACGTGTGCATATACACATATTTAAATATATATAAATTGGCTGGGGGGTCAGGAGTTTGAGACCAGCCTGGCCAACATGGTGAAACCCTGTTCCTACTAAAAATATAAAAATTAGTCGGGCGTGGTGGTGGACACCTGTAATCCCAGCTACTTGGGAGACTGAGACAGGAGAATCACTTGAACCCAGGAGTCAGAGGTCGCAATGAGCCGAGATTGCACCACTGCGCTCTACCCTGGGCGACAGAGCAAGACTCTGTCTTTAAAAAAAAAAAAAAAAAGTATATAAATAAAATATTTTGAAAGTTGATAGTAGTTACCTTTGGGATGTGGGACTGTAGAGGGATGGTTTTCTATAAAGGAGTATGTGTATATTGTATATATATCTAGCTATGTGTACATGTATTAAAAAACTTCTGTACTAAGAATAAAACAGTATGATTCTTTTGTGGAAAAAAAAGTGATGCTTTAAGACCAGGTTAAACTTTCAGACTGAAAGTTAAGACCCTTTTATATTGTTTAATCTTCAAAATTGCTTCATAGAGGCCAGTGAAGGTATTGGGGGAAAAAATACCTTCAAAGACTGGAAAGACTATTTGGAAGAGTCTCTGAGTTGTTTATTCTGAGCCGTGGAACATTTTGCATCATTTTCGAGGTGATATTAACTACAGTATGGACCTCTAATATCAAAGTACTTAATTGGTGAGCTCAATAACTGTGGGGAATAAAGGTTGGCTCAGTGCTCCTATAAAAACTCTGGCCTCTGAGGCAGAGATGTACAGGATACCAGTGTAGGGAGTGTTCGCCTTAACTTACACCACAAGCATTTTACTTTTTTTTGACAGAGTCTTACTCTGTCTGGAGTGCAGTGGCACAATCTTGGCTTACTGCAACCTCCACCTCCCAGTTCAAGCGATTTTCCTGCCTTAGCGTCCCAAGTTGCTGGGATTACAGGCGACCACCACCACACCCGGCTAATTTTTGGATTTTTAGCAGAGAAGGGTTTTCACTATTTTGGCCAGGGTGGTCACAAACTCCTGACCTGAAGTGATCTCCCCTCCTCAGCCTCCCAAAGTGCTGGGATTACAGGCGTGAGCCACCGTGCCTGGCCATTTTAATTTTTTTTTAGATGCGGTGTCCTTCTGTCACCTATGCTGGAGTGCAGTAGCACAATCATAGTTCCCTGCAGCCTCCACCTCCTGGGCCCAAGCCACCCACCCGTCTCAGCCTCCTGAGTAGCTGGGACTACAGGCATGTACCACCATGCCCAGCTAATTAAAAAATAACTTTTTTAGAGACAAGATCTTGCTATGTTGCCCAGCATGGTCTTGAACTGGCTTCAGAAGACCTTCCTGGCTTGGCCTCTCAAAATGCTGGGATTACGGGCATGAACCACTGTGCCTGGCCAGCATTTTACTCTCATGTATAATGAGGATTAGATCTGTAGCAGTTTGTCTAGCTAATTGATTTGATCCACTTCTCTTACTGCCCCAAGATGGCCACATGGTCACACCTCTACCAGGCCGCTAGATTACACTTCCAAGCTTCCAGGAAGACAGGATCTCTGCCTTCTTGGGTATGGATTTACTTGTCAGAAGGGAGGAGCCCAGGCCTGGAGACATCTTGGATTTTACAAAGCCGGGGAGTACAGGACTTCTGGCTCCTGGAGAGGCTTTCTTTATGTTCCAGAAGATTAGACCTAGGATCCTTTCCATCCCATCTCCATAGAGGTTTTTATCCTTCCTTTTGGCAGCAGTGGGAGAGGCAACTTCCTCTTTGTCCTATATATTTACAGATTAAATCTGTTTTTCTGTGTTCCTCCCCTGTGGTACAGGCTTTGAATTTGTGTATATAGCACATTGATTGGGCTTTCATTTTGTCACCACAGTGGGGGACAGTTAGGCTGTGGGGAACCACAGGGTTATTATTTGCTTTGTATAATAGTTGAATGGCGAGGATCTGTCTGTAATCCAGGATATCTTGTGTGCATGTTCAAGATCAAATGAATAAAGATGAGCGTTAAAAACCCAACAATATCCTAAATTGTCCTCCCAATCAGAGAAACAGGAAGCTTCAATTGCATATTTTTCTTTGCTGGACTCTTCATCATGGGATTAAACTGGAAAAGGAAACTAATGGGACTGGGGATGGTGGCTCATACCTGTAATCCCTGCACGTTGGGAGGCTGAGGCAGGAGGATCACTTGAGGCCAGGAGTTGAAGGCCAGCCTCGGCAACATAGTGGGACCCTGTCTCTACTAAAAAGAAATTTTAAGTTAACTGGGTGTGGTGGTACGTGCCTGTAGTCCTAGCTATTCTGGAGGCTGAGGTGGGAGAGGACCACTTGAGCCTGAACTAAAAAAGGAAACTAGTACAACCATGGTAGTAGTATTGCTTAATTTTATACTGCAAATGGCATTTAAATGGAAATCTTTACAGAGTAACATTTCTTTAACATGAAGGGAATTAACTTTAATGATATTCTTTCTTCAGGTGACAAGGCAGCTGTACGAGCCACTAGTTATGCAGCTGATTCACTGGTTCACTAACAATAAGAAATTTGAAAGTCAGGATACTGTCGCCTTACTAGAAGCTATATTGGTAAGTAATAGTTGATTCTTTTCCTCTTATTCCCATTGATTAGTTGTATTTGATGTTTGTTTATTTATGATTTTGAGACAGAGTCTTGCTTGGTCGCCCAGGCTGGAATGCAATGGCATGATCTTGGCTCATTGCAACCTGCGCCTCCCAGGATCAAGCAGTTCTCCTGTCTCATCCTCCTGAATAGCTGGGACTACAGGCGCACTCCACCATGCCTGCTTAATTTTTTGTATTTCAAGTAGAGACAGGGTTTCGCTATGTTGGCCAGGCTAGTTTTACTGCTAACTTCAAGCGATCCACCCACCTCAGCGGTGAGCCGGGCACAGTGGCTCATGCCTGTAATCCAACACTTTGGGGGACCGAGGCAGGCAGGTTGCGTGAGCCCAGGAGTTGGAGACCAACCTGGCCAACATGGAGAAACCCTGTCTCTACTAAAAATACAAAAATTAGCTGGGCGTGGTGTTACACACCTGTAGTTCCAGCTCCCCAGGTGGCTTAGGCATGAGAATTACCTCAACCTCGGAGACAAAAGGTTGCAGTGAGCTGAGATTGCATTACTGCACTCCAGCCTGAGCGACAGAGTGAGACTGTCTCAAAAACAAAGAAACAATATGAAGAATTTCTGAGCATATCCAATTTTCTCATATACTCAGATTCAATAACTAAAGGGCCCTGGAAACAGCAGTTCACCTTTTACACAGAACTCTCTTGACACAGAGAAGCAGCGTCTTAGAATTGGTCATCATCTCACTGAGGGCAGAGGCAGTGAGGCCAGCTAAATTGTAGTGTCTTGATGCTTATTTTACTATAATTTTTGAACCTGTGCAAATAAGTTTATGTGGCCTGCACAGTCCTGGTTATGCTGCTGGCAGTGTACTCTGAGTATGACCTTTCTTTGTAGTCATGTTAGGGGCAGGGGAGAGTGACTGAACATTCGTTAGGGTGGTGACATAATTAAACCTGTAGTTCAATTCCCTGCAGTGTTTACCAGTGAATCCTACCTATAATAAATACAGTTAGTTAAAATTAATTTATGGCTTATTTGCATTCAGATGGTTTTATTATCATGTTTCTGTTAAAAAGTTTTTATTTTAGTTGTTTTCTGTTTCTTTTCTCCCTTTTGATCCTTGAAGGTAGATTAAGTAAGAGCTTCAGAAAGAAATCTGATAAGTAAAATGAGAAAGTTGAGGAAAGAAAAGGTAAAGAACTCAATAGCACAGCACTCAAGTGAAGGAGGGCTGTGGGTTTCCTGGTGAGAACTGCTGTTCCCTGCATCACCATATGGCGCCGGTGACCTCTGCTCTGAGAAGCAGGAAGCACCCTCTCCTCCCATTCCCGTGGCTTGTGTTACCTTTTTGGATTCTAATTACCTCTGCAAGAAAGGATTTGTGTATAGCAAATAACTGGAAGTGTTAGGCAGAACTCTTTTATTTCAGTGTTGAGTGTACATTTTCAAGTTAAACTTTTCCTTTATAGATCTGAGAGAGTATCATGACTAGAAGGAAACAAAGCATAAAGTAGAATACATCTTTGTGTGGTCGTTGGTCAAATGTCCATAGCTGTTTTCGGCAGGGCCTTTATGGGGGCTGCTCTTCATGTGTCCATAGGATTTTCCTTTATGGAGCAGTACAGTTTCTTTGGAACTTCTTACTCTCTAACTTCAATATGCAAAGCATCTCGAATGCTGTTATGGGGTAAAATCAACAATCAGAATTCCTCTGAAATTCTTAGGATATAGCCATTTTGTTTTTTTTCAGGGAAGGGAAAGATTGTTTTGTTATAATTAAAATTTTCTCTCCCTTCACGGCTTTTCAGTTTATTAATTTGTTTAAAAGAAAATGTTTTCATTATGTCACAAGGAAATAGTTATATAAGCCTAGATTCTGGATACACTATGGAGGTTGGTTTTACTAATGTTTATTTTTTTCTTGACTAGTGCTGTAAATTAATTTTTAACCTACTTTAGTTAGGCTTCGAAATAGACCAAGGGTATTCAGTTGTCAGTGGTTATAAAAATTAGTAAAATCAAGGTCTCTTTGTTTTGTTTCAGGATGGAATTGTGGACCCTGTTGACAGTACTTTAAGAGATTTTTGTGGTCGGTGTATTCGAGAATTCCTTAAATGGTCCATTAAGCAAATAACACCACAGCAGCAGGAGAAGAGTCCAGTAAACACCAAATCGCTTTTCAAGCGACTTTACAGCCTTGCGCTTCACCCTAATGCTTTCAAGAGGCTGGGAGCATCACTCGCCTTTAATAATATCTACAGGGAATTCAGGTTTGTAAAGCTACACCACAGGGAAGAAAAACTTGTGGTTTTGAAAAGTGACTTGGAGTTTCACTCTGTGTGTTCGTGTGTCATATATCCTGCATTTAGTAAGTAATTATATGCTGGATGCTGTGCTGTCTTCTGGAAATTAAAAAATGAATTAAAATTCAGTTTGCACTCCAGAAGCTTGGAAACTGCTGAGAAATGCATATAAACACCGTCTCAGCCATTTCGGAAATGCAACAAAAGACGTACATACAGGGGCTTTGGGTTTCTCAGAGGAAGAGTAGCTAATCCGGGGTGAGCAGATAAGCTGTGGCCTCTTGCTAGGGTTTATATTGGAAATGAGACTTAAAGGATAAATGGAAGTCAGTCAAGGCATTTTAGATCAAAGTTAGTGGGGTGGTGGGGGGTAGAGATGAGAAATAGGAAGGTGTCTGAGGCGATAAAAGCCTTTGAGGTTTGGAGGCAGGTGTTGTGAGGCTGGTGAGGAGGGCTCTGCCTGCAGTAGCAAGGAGCGTAGGTCACCTCTAGTGACAGAGGGTCTGTGGAATAGTGGGTGCAGGAAGAGATGCATTTAGATTTCCTCCTAAAATCCACTTGCTTGACAGCTGTGTAGAGGGTGGGTCTGAGTAGACTGAAGACTGGGACACCAGTGAAGAGGCCATTTCAGAGGTCCAAGAAAAAAGACAAGTGGTCACTGACCTAAGGTAGTGGTGTTCATTCATTCATCCAGCATTCCTTATTAGGAATATTGTGTACCACATTTACCTGTGTAACTTCACATCCTGCACATGTACCCCTGAACTTAAAAGTTGAAGGAAAAAAAAAATGATGTGCCAGGCCTGTGCCCATGTTGGAGGTATAACGATACAGCCCTTCATGAGGGTTACATTTCAGAAGTACATGTAGATAATAGCCACACAGGCAAATGAGCAGTTCTGCAGACACAAGGGACAGAGGCACTGGTGTGGAAACAGAGCGTGTGTTGCCTCTTTGGTTCATGTAGCTTTTTCTTGAGGAAGTATCTTTGAGAAGTATTTTAGGTTGTTTCATGGTTTTTCTTTGTTGTTGTTGTTGTTCTTTTGTTTTTGGAGATGGAGTCTTGCTCTGTCACCCAGGCTGGGGTGCAATGGCGTGATCTCGGCTTGCTGCAACCTCTGCTTCCCGGGTTCAAGCGATTTGCCTGCCTCAGTCTTCTGAGTAGCTGAGATTACAGGCGCCCACCACTACACCTGGCTAATTTTTGTATTTTTAGTAGAGACAGGGTTTCACCATGTTAGTCAGGCTGGTCTTGAACTCCTGACCTCAGGTGATCCCCGCCTCAGCCTCCCAAAATTCTGGGATTGCAGGTGTGAGCCACGCGCCTGTTTCATGTTTTAAAACACTGAGCCCTTTTATTCTTTTTTGTCTGAGACAGGGTCTTGCTCTGTTGCTCAGGCTGGAGTGCGGTGGCAGGATCATGACTTACTGCAGCCTCAACCTCATGAGCTCAAGTGGTCCTCCTGCCTCAGCCTCCCCGGTAGCTGGGACCACAGGTGTGCACCACTGCACCCAACTAATTTTTTTTTTTTTAATTATTTGTAGAGACAGGGTGTCACTTTGTTGCCCAGGCTGGTCTCGAACTCCAGGGCTCAAGTGATCTTTATAGGCATGCGCCACCACACGCAGCTGAGCCTTTAAAAAAAAAAAAAAAAAGGCCGGGCGCGGTGGCTCAAGCCTGTAATCCCAGCACTTTGGGAGGCCGAGACGGGCGGATCACGAGGTCAGGAGATCAAGACCATCCTGGCTAACCCGGTGAAACCCTGTCTCTACTAAAAAATACAAAAATCTAGCCGGGCGAGGTGGCGGGCGCCAGTAGTCCCAGCTACTCGGGAGTCTCGAGGCAGGAGAATGGCGTGAACCCGGGAGGCGGAGCTTGCAGTGAGCTGAGATCCGGCCACTGCACTCCAACCTGGGCGACAGAGCGAAACTCCGCCTCAAAAAAAAAAAAAAAAAAAAAAAAAATTAATTAATGTGTGCCTTCTTTAATTCCATTCCTTTTCTTTGTCCTTTCTGCTTTATTGTTTTCTTAGGCGAGGTTTCCTATTCTTTATTTTACAGGGAAGAAGAGTCTCTGGTGGAACAGTTTGTGTTTGAAGCCTTGGTGATATACATGGAGAGTCTGGCCTTAGCACATGCAGATGAGAAGTCCTTAGGTACATTTCGCTTCAGTGTTCTGTCTGCCTTACAGGTCTGAAAAGTTTCCCCAATGAGGAGTTAAGGCTCGTGTGATTCTCTTATAAGGCTTCCTCCCCTCCCCCCAGAGTTCTATAAATTAATAAATGTGAAGAGAAGATAAGCCCCTTCAGTGCCTCAAATCCAGCTTGTTAATGATTTTTTCATGCCCTCATTCTCTTTGACTCACCATATACTCCTGGTGGCCATTGAGCTTGACCCTGGTTGGTTGCAGATCCTGCCCAGGGCAGGGGAGACAACGAAGCCAGTCAGACACTATGATGCTATGATGTGATGACAGAACATGAAAATGTACAGATATGGTGCTGAAGAAGCTGGATGTGATAACCACAGAGATGTGGTCAGTGCTTCTGCACTCAACTCGTGATCATTTAGAAAGTAGAAAGTGGGTCTCATTACAGGACTGTGATAAAGTTGTTTCATCCATGATGAAGGAATATTATAAAGATACCAAGTCAGAAGTAGGCTAAAATAGCTAAGAGAGTAATAAATGATTATAATTAAATTCTATGCAAGAAGCTTTTAGGAACTACATAGAGTTGTTGAGCTAGAAGACTTCTTAACTCCCCGTTGGTCCTAGCACGTGATGTAGTTGGGGCACAGAGGCCCAGGCATGTCAGTGACTGAGAGGGCCACACAGCTGTGGCAGGACTCTATCACTGATGCAAGTCTTGACTTATTTTATTTTATTTTATCTTATTTTATATCTTATTTTATCTTATTTTATTTTGTTTGTTTATTTTTTGTGATGGGGTTTTCCTCCTGTCCCCCAGACCGGAGTGCAATGGTGCGATCTTAGCTCACTGCAACCTTCACTTCCTGGGTTCAAGTGATTCTCCTGCCTCAGCCTCCTGAGTAGCTGAGATTACAGGGGCCTGCCACCACGCCTGGCTAATTTTTGTATTTTTAGTAGAGATGTTTCTCCATGTTAGCCTGGCTAGTCTTTAACTCCTGACCTTATGTGATCCACCTGCCTCAGCCTCCCAAAATGCTGGGATTACAGGTGTGAGCCACTGCACCCGGCGACTTTGTTTATTTTTTAAAAAGACAAACTGAGCTCTGTTATCCTTCATGTTGATAGTCTACTGTGGGCAAAAATGTTTAAAATTTAGTCCTCATTGTCAAATAGCTTAAATTTGCTTTATCTAGATTTCCCATGTAGGTGAATTTTTTCAACAAGTGAAACTTTTTTTGTGATCACTGACATATTTAAAAAAACATAGAAAACTTTTTCTTGGTGACACAGGTCAAAATAAGATGTATAAGGCTCCTTTCCTAAATAATTCCAGACTTCTCTGGGTGACTTGACCATCTTACCTCTGTTGTCCTTCTCCAGAGGCTGTATTACTAAACGATACCATAGTTTATCCTCCGTAGGAAGGGAGGTCAAGGGACTTATACCCCTTTAAAATAGCCACAAATTGAAGTCCACAGGCTCTGGCCTGGTATGTGGGTTTTGTAATACCTGCAAGGTCTGTTCCATTTCAGGTCCATTAGGAGAAGCTGTGCTTTGGGTGGCTGAGGTGGTGGTGGTACAGTTTC
This sequence comes from Chlorocebus sabaeus, assembly GCF_047675955.1. NCBI lineage: Eukaryota > Metazoa > Chordata > Mammalia > Primates > Cercopithecidae > Chlorocebus > Chlorocebus sabaeus. The sequence goes on along the minus strand of NC_132911.1, from coordinate 52,009,209 downwards.
TAGTTAGGTGTGGCATTGCTTTGTGTGTGTGTGTGTGCATACCATGCTATCCTGCAGTCTTAAATACGGGTTTTGTGTTCATTTTTGAATATGAAATGTGAACCATTTATCTAAATTTATTGTTCTTAGGGATGAAAGCATTAAATCGATAGTAAAATTACCTTTTCAGTTAAAAATTTAGGCCAACAAATTTATAATACAAATTTAATAATAATCAGCTATATATGCTTCTTTGGAAATATGTCTTTGTACTTGAGAACAGGTACAATTCAACAGTGTTGTGATGCCATTGATCACCTATGCCGCATCATTGAAAAGAAGCATGTTTCTTTAAACAAAGCAAAGAAACGACGTTTGCCACGGTAGGTGATCTTGCTTCCTTTTCCGTCTTTTCCCACAACATAAAACTAATTCTTAGCTAATAAAGGACAGCCTGGGATGGATCTGTGGAAGTATAAGGAATTACTTCCTAAACAAGGAATGTGTGGAAGTACGAAGAGTTCGTTTTCAAAAAACGTTAAAAAGCTTTGTGTTTGAAAATACTTGATTTAAGGGATAAGGTGTAAGGTATTTGATCTGGGTTAAGATAGTAGATACAAATTGAAAATTAGTTTTGTAATGGACGTTTTATTTAATATGCACTAATTTTGAATATGTTTTGATGTGGATGATTTGACTAGAATATGCATGAACCATTCAGTAAATTTTGAAGTGTATGAACTGAATGTTCAAATAGTAACATCTTGACAGACATGGAATTATAAAATTAGGAAATGAAACTGCTTAGAGCCAAGGCTGGGGTGTTGGCCAGTGGTTTCCAGTTTTTGCCCTTATTCCATCCCAGTGGTGTTGCTTTCTTCAGTAGGGTGAGTGCCCTCCATGAGCCCCTCCAGATCTCTGCAGGGTGTCTGGGGACGTCTATTGTCCATGATAGTGACTACCACTCTGGAGAAGCACAATTCTGTGTGTGAACTGGATTAATATTTTCTCTGTTGTTTTAAAGTTGATTCTTCCAGATTCTACTATTAACTTACGATATCGGTTTAATTCATTGGTTCTAACTTGAGCATGCATTAGAATTGCCTGGAGATCTAGTTAAAACACAGATCGCTGGGCTGGCCCCACCCTTAATTTCTGTGTACACCTGGGGTAGGGCCAGATAATTTGCATTTGTAACAAGTGCACAGGTAATGTTGGAACAGCTGTCCAGGGACCACACTTTGAGAAGCACTGCTTTACAAGGTACATTGCAAAGGAAACATGAAAATACTTAGTGCTGTTCTTTTAAGGAGAACTTTTTAATTTTTCCCCACATGAAAAAATGAACATGAGCAGCATTTAGGACCCCTTTCACCTATGTTATTTTGATTGCACTCTAATTATAATAAATTAAAAATAAGTTGAATGCCTTTTAGTGAGGTTTCTACATGTATCTGTGTGATAAAGATGAGTTTATGATTTCTAGAGCCTTGGTAGCTGAATGTTGCATGTTGGAGAGGGACTAATGACTGTATGCTGTCTCTCTGCAGAGGATTTCCACCTTCCACGTCATTGTGTTTACTGGATCTGGTCAAGTGGCTTTTAGCTCATTGTGGGAGGCCCCAGACAGAATGTCGACACAAATCCATTGAACTCTTTTATAAATTCGTTCCTTTATTGCCAGGTATGGTAATCTGTATGTCTTTAATTTTACTACAGTTTGCTTTATTATCCCATTTAAAAGAAGCAAAGAAGAATTGAGTAATTGGGTGATCATTGCAGTTAACATGATATTCAGTTAAGATTCAGAATCTTAACAGTTGATGAGTTAATGCAGTTCTATTTCAGCATGTGATTAATAAGAAATTGCCAGCATCCTAAGTCTGAATAATCTCAAATCATTATGATGTTAAAGGAAAGCAGTGAACCTGTGCTTTTCAGTAATTGCTAAACCATTAAACTGCTTACGGACTGAAATAATTTCTCAGGAATAAATGTGTTGTTCAGTTTTGTCCATTAAGTCCATACCCAGGTTTGATAGCTTGGGAGTGGGGAAGCTGTGCTCAGGACAGATCAGGTCCTGCCTTCCCCCATTGTGGGCTGTCACAGCCCCGTGCCATGCGTGGAGAGCGTCTCGGGTGAGATGGGTGTGCTGGTTCCTTGGCAAAAGTTGGAGTGGAGTTCTCTCTGGGCTTTTTCTTCACAGAACAAGAGGAAAAAAGTTACTTTATGTATTTCCGGGCTTCTAAAACTTAGAAGGACTCTAATTTTTGTTATACTATAGGATATATTAGAATGTTATATACTACATATTATATACTGTAGAGTATATAATATAGTATATATACATACTATAATTGAGTTCAATTATTTTATATATGCTATATAAAGTGTAAATTTACTGTACTATATCATTTTACATACATAATAGAAATGTGTATCTGTGTTTTAATTTAGATAATTGTTTAAAAAACATTAGCATTTAAAAAAAAATTTTTTTCCCCTCGAGACAGAGTCTTGCTCTGTCGCCCAGGCTAGAATGCAATGGCACCATCTTGGCTCACTACAGCCTCTGCGTCCTGGGTTCAAGCAATTCTCCTGCCTCAGCCTCCTGAGTAGCTGGGATTACAGGCGTGTGCTACCACGCCAGGCGAATTTTTGTATTTTTAGTAGAGACAGGGTTTCACTGTGTTGGCCAGTCTGGTCTCAAACTCCTGACCTTGTAATCTGCCAGCCTCTGCCTCCCAAAGTGCTGGGATTGCAGGCATGAGCCACCACGCCTGGCCTAGCATTTTCAATTTGCTTAATGTGTTTAGCTAACAGTTTTTTTTTTTTTTTTAAATATGTTAAGTCATTCTCACAGCAGCCTTGTGAAATTTCTCATTGAAGAGTAGACCAGTGGCTGGGGAAGGGCTGGAGGGCAGTGGGAGGCACTTTTCCTATATTTAGTAGAAACCGAGACCCTGATAGCGTGTTGGTAGAGCTGCTTATGGGCAGACCACTATCTCACATTGAGTCTGTGACTCTGGTAGTGCATGGGATTTCTTGTGTCCTCAGCTGTATTGACCACAGGCATTTCTAGTGCTATTCTCTTCTAAGTTGCCTATGATACGGACCTCATGTATTCTGGACTAAATAGAGTTCCACCTCTCAGAATTGATTTTGTTGGACAAAGGCTTCTAGGTAGTAGGTGAGCCTTGCCCTTCTTCCAACAGGTAATTTGTGTAACATTAAGGAGCCTTCCTTGATTTATCTCTTTTGTGGCCTTCCAGGGTGTAACCACCTTTCTCCTTTGGTATTTTATCCCCCAGTGGGTATTTTTGTTTTCTTTTATCTTTTTCCTTTTCAGTCTTAGAGACAAAGTCTCACTATGTTGTCCAGGCTAGACACAAACTTCTAGGCTCATGTGGTCCTCCTGTCTCAACTTCCTTAGTAGCTGGTACTGCAGGTGTGCAGCACCTGTTTGTTTTTAAGAGACAGGGTCTCACTCTTTTGCCCAGGCTAGGTTGCAGTGACATTATTATAGTTCACTGCAGCCATAAACTGAGCTTAAGTGATCCTCCTGCCTCAGCCTCATGAGTAGCTGGGAACACAGGCGTGGCTACCAGGCCTGGCTAATTTTAAAGTTTGTTTTATAGAGGTAGGGTCTTGGTATTAATATGTTGCCCAGGTTAGTCTTGAGTCCTGACCCCAAGCAGTCTTCCTGCCTTGGCTTCCCAAAGTGCTGGGATTACAGGTGTGAGCCATTGCATCTAGCTTCCTTTAGTTGTTTTTAAGTGTCTGTGTCAGGTGTCTCTTTAGCTCACTGTGTAGCAGCAGTCCTGGGTACATGAACACCCAGATCAGTAGGACTTGACAACAGGTGCAGGGTTGTCCCTCTGACGTGTGTCCAAGAGAGACAGCTCCTGGTGGCTTCTGAATACTGAGACTCAGTGTGGCCCAGGCCCAGAAACAGCAGGTCTTCAGTGGAGACCAAGGAAGAAGTAGGGCTGGGCAGGCTCCCCAACCCCAAGCGTGCTTGTCTGCGTCTTCAGCTTCTCTCTCTAGTTGTGATGTTCCCTTGGCTGCTCTCTCTCGATCTGCCTTTCTGTGTCCTTTCTATCATTTTCCTTCTGTTGCTCTTGAGGTAAAATTTAAATACCTTACTATTTATTTTTTGCTCATTATTATAGATTTCTTTGTCTCCTCTTAGTGAAAGTAACAGAACATTACAGAATATTCCTCCTCTTAATATACAAAATGTTCTCTCTCTTTTTTTTTTTTTTTTTTTTGAGACCGAGTCTCACTCTGTAGCTGAGGATGGAGTGCAGTGGCGTGATACTGGCTCACTGCAACCTCCCCTCGTTTAAGCAGTTCTCCTGCCTCAGCCTCCTGAGTAGCTGGGACCACAAGCGCGCACCGCCATGCCTGGATGATTTTTGTATTTTTAGTGGAGATGGGGTTTCACCATGTTGGCCAGGCTGGTCACGAACTCTTGACCTCAAGTGATCCGCCCGTCTCAGCCTCCCAAAGTGCTGGGATTACAGATCTGAGCCACCACCCCCAGCCGAATGTTCTCTTTTTAATACATCAGAGATAACGTTTTGAATTCTTCATTAGAGTCAGAATGATTTGACATTTTCGGTGCTACTGATTTCAGAGCATACAAAATGCAGTTTTATGTATTTGTCTTTTTAATTTAGAAGAAGTTTAATATTTAAAAGAAAATTTCTTGGAAAAAACAGCTTATTGGATTCTCTTATTTAACAAACGCTGCACTTATGTGTGGTAGATGTTATTCTAAGCACATGTTCAAATATTAACTCCTTTAATTCTGCTAATCTTTGTAACTGTCCAAGAGGTAGATATTATTGTTCTCATTTGCAAATGCTGTTTTGTGACTTAAAGGAATAATGATTTTTAAATAAAAAGGCAGGGGAAAGAGTATTAGTATGCAGCTACTCCAAATGGTGTCCAACTGTTTTTATAATGTTTAAGGAACCTGAAGAGAATGGCTGTGTTGGAAATACATTCTTGGAAGTTATTACAGTGAAACAAATTGAATGCATAGTAAAATGAAAAAAAATTGTCCCATATCATTTTGAAATTTTAGGTATGAAGATTAGATTAAAGAAATGTAGGTATGTGTGTGTATTTTAATTTTGTTTCTTTTTAAAGGCAACAGATCCCCTAATTTGTGGCTGAAAGATATTCTCAAGGAAGAAGGTGTCTCTTTTATCATCAACACCTTTGAAGGGGGTGGTTGTGGCCAGCCCTCAGGCATCCTGACCCAGCCCACCCTCTTGCACCTGCGGGGGCCATTCAGCCTGCAGACCACGCTGTGCTGGCTGGACCTGCTCCTGGCTGCGCTGGAGTGCTACAACACTTTCATTGGCGAGAGAATTGTGGGAGCGCTCCAGGTCCTGGGTAGGTCACCCTTGCCTCTTGCTGGTGTATGTCGTGCTGCCAGGGTCACCCTTGGCAGAGGCTCTGCCAGGTCAGAATCCCAGCGACATGACAATAGGTGCTGTGCGTCTGCCTTGCCCGTGCTTTCATGTCACCTCACCACGAGGGTTCCTTCCTTCAGACTTCAAAGTTGACAAATACAGTTTTTCTCATAGTTTTATATAATTGAAAAAGTTATACTTTCTGGTGTGTTGTAAATGTTGACATTTTAAATACACAAAACTGTTAGTATTACTTTAAAAAAATGTATTCCATGAACAATAAATACTGTAGCAGTTTTATATACAGCATCATTGGCTTTAAAATATAACTGCTTTATTGGAAATTTTGCAGAGTCCCTGAATTCATATTATCATTTCATACCCTTGAAATGATTTTATCCTAAAGTATTAAGTTTTTTTGCTTTTTACTATATCCCTATCTATGTCTTTTTAATGAAAAGATGTGTATGTTTAAAGATTCCTTGGCTGGGCGCAGTGGCTCTCTCCTGTAATCCCAGGACTTTGGGAAGCCAAGGCAGGAGGATCACATGAGCCCAGGAGTTTGAGACCAGCCTGGGCAACACGGCGAGACACTATCTCTACAAAAAATACAAAAGTTAGTCAGGCGTGGTGATGCACAGCTGTGATCCCATCTACTAGGGAGTCTGAAGTGGGAGGATCGCTTGAGCCTGGAAGGTTGAGGCTATAGTGAACCGTGATTGTGCCACTGTATTCTGGCCTGGGCAATAGTGTGAGACCCTGTCTCAAAAAAAATTTTTTTTCTGTGTTATGATTACATTTATTATTAGTGCACATTACATTTTTTACTGCCACAACAAATATAAAAATTTTGATAATTGTTGCATATAAACTGTAAAATTATGTGGTTGGAATTCTATTTTTGTATGTATAGATTTTAGTATTAAAAAAACTTGTTCATGGCTGGACGTGGTGACTCACACCTGTAATCCCAGCACTTTGGGAGGCCGAGGCAGACACATCACCTGAAGTCAGGAGTTTGAAACCAGTCTGGCCAACATGGAGAAACCCCATATCTACTAAAAATACAAAAATTAGCCAGGCGTGGTGGCAGGTCCCTGTTAATCCCAGCTACTTGGGAGGCTGAGGCACAAGAAACGTTTGAACCCTGGAGGCGGAGGTTGCAGTGAGCCGAGATCACACCAGTGCACTCCAGTGACTCTGTCTCAGAAAATAAAACAAAACAAACTTGTTCACATAAATAAGTGCCATATTTGATTTATTCTAAAATGTACATTTTCCCATATTTAACAGATCCATGGTTGCAGTGTGTCTTACAATCCAATATTCTGTTGGATTCAAGGATACCTGGTTTTTGAGAATAATTCTTTTTTTTTTTTTGAAACGGAGTCTCTATCGCCCAGACTGGAATGCAATGGCATGATCTCGGCTCACTACAAGCTCCGCATCCCGGGATCATGCCATTCTCCTGCCTCAGCCTCCCGAGTAGCTGGGACTACAGGTGCCCACCACTGCACCCAGCTAATTTTTTGTATTTTTAGTAGAGTCGGGGTTTCACTGTGTTAGTCAGGATGGTCTTGATCTCCTGACCTTGTGATCCGCCCACCTTGGCCTCCCAAAGTGCTGGGATTACAGGCGGGAGCCACGGCGCCTGGCTGAAAGTAATTCTTAATGTAAGTTATCTCAGTTCTTGGAATACATCAAAATGCATGTTATCAAAATTATTTTTAATGAGATCAGTTGACAGTTTGACTTTCCTTAAATTATATTGGAAACAAAGAATTAGAAACTGTGAGACTTACAAAAAGGCTTTTTTTTTTTTGAGAGGGAGTCTGGCTCTGTTGCCCAGGCTGGAGTGCAGTGGCCGGATCTCAGCTCACTGCAAGCCCCGCCTCCCGGGTTCACGCCATTCTCCTGCCTCAGCCTCCCGAGTAGCTGGGAGTACAGGCGCTCGCCACCTCGCCCGGCTAATTTTTTTTGTATTTTAGTAGAGATGGGGTTTCACCGAGTTAGCCAGGATGGTCTCGATCTCCTGACCTCGTGATCCGCCCGTCTCGGCCTCCCAAAATGCTGGGATTACAGGCTTGAGCCACCGCGCCCGGCCGAGACTTACAAAAAGGCTTTCTTACTCAATCATTGCCTTTACTCTTTCAACAGTATACAAGTATTTTAAATTGTCCCTTGGTTCTCTGAAGGGCTGTGCACCTTGGAGTAATAAACTATAGTTAGACTGGAGAGAGGTGAGGGTGGGTCTGTCTTTCCTTAAGCAGGAGAGTCCTGATGAACAGTCTGAGAAGGGAAAGGAGAACCAGCTCCAGGGTGTTTTCAGACAAATGAGTTTTATGACAAAGCCCTTTTGAGGATGGATCTGAAAGTTGATTAAGATGACTAGTGCCCGTCCACACCTGCTTGAAGACTGCTCCATAATTTGTTTCTGTCCTTTGAAGAACAGGATTTTTTATTTTTTCATTATTAATAGCATTCATTATTAATAACAGTGCTAAAAAGAACATTCTTACAACCACATCTCTGCAATTCTGCAGTCATTTCATTAGGTTAAAATTTCAGTGCTGGATCAAAGCATAATGAGTTTTTAAACATTTGATAGAAATTGGCATGCGTATTTTTAAAAACTTGGTATGAATTGCCAAATCGCCTTTTAAAATGGTCATATTAATTTATCTTCTCACATGTAATGTTTGAGAATAAAGACCTGACCTTCCATCAGTGTGTCCTTTTGATATGAGAAGCAATAACTGCCACTTTATTCAGCTATTATTAAGCTATTTGTTTCTTTTGAAAAATTTTGAATTTTTACTGAACGTATGTCATACCTATACTTAGAGAAGCAATTTTATATTAATCTTAGTGGAGTTGAAAGGAAGCATATATTAATATTTTATTATAATTGCTTCTAGGTACTGAAGCCCAGTCTTCACTTTTGAAAGCAGTGGCTTTCTTTTTAGAAAGCATTGCCATGCATGACATTATAGCAGCAGAAAAGTGCTTTGGCACTGGGGCAGCAGGTGACAGACCAAGCCCCCAAGAGGGAGAAAGGTACAACTACAGCAAATGCACCGTTGTGGTCCGGATTATGGAGTTCACCACGACTCTGCTGAACACCTCCCCAGAAGGATGGAAGGTAGGCTGCTCTGTTAATTTGAGGTCAGTTTTTGTTACTAGAAAGCTGCTTCAAAGGTTTCTATTAGAAGGGATTTTGGCTTAAAAAAATTATTATGGTTATTATTATTATTATTTTTCGTCCTCTCGACCCAGCTTTTCCTGACTTTGGGAAGAACCAGGAAGAGAAGGCCAGGTTTTGGCTTTTCTAAAACTTTACATTCTCAGAAGAGTTATCTGTCAAAATAAATTTGTCAAGTTATTTTAGTTGACAAAAACTGTATTTATGTTATACAACATGATGTTTTGATATGGTTTGCCTTGTGGAATGCCTAAATCAAGCTAATTAACGTTTCTGTTACCTCACATATGTAACATTTTTTGTGATGAGAACTTTTAAATCTATTTTCTTAGCAATTTGCAAAATTACAATGCATCGTTAATAACTACAGTCATCGTGAACGATCTATCGAAAATCATGAAACTTTGCATGTCCTTCAGAGTTTCATTGTGTGAATAAAAATACAAAGTAGTTTTTTCTAATTGTTTTATTGGATGCTGTATTTTATGCTATGATTAAACGTTTACCTTAGGAAACACATACTAGCAAATATTTATGGATTTATCCATGAGGCTTATTGTGTAAACAAACTCCAGTCAGTTCATTCAGGGAATCTCTGCCAGGTGCCTATGGCACACCAGGCCCTGGGATACAGCAGTGTCCTGAGTCAGGAGCTGGGAAACCCTGTGCATGGACACAGCCCCACCTGCTGCCTGCTCCGTAGATAAAGCTATATAGGAGCATGGCTGTGCGCCTCTCTCCACCTGTTGTCTGTGCTGCTTTCTTAACAGATGCGTAAGGAGTTGCAGCAGAGACCGTCTAGCCCACAAACCTCACATGTTTACGCTGCCCCCGTTTTACAGAGAAACTCTGTCCACCTCTCCCTTAGTCAGGCAGAAGTTCCCAACCTCGTGGGCCCTACACTCTGGTGAAAATAGAAATGCTGGCTGACGAAGTGTTTTTATCAAACCGTCTGTTATAGCTCCTGAAAAAGGACTTGTGTAATACACACTTGATGAGAGTCCTGGTGCAGACGCTGTGTGAGCCTGCAAGCGTAGGTTTCAACGTCGGAGATGTCCAGGTTATGGCTCATCTTCCTGATGTTTGTGTGAACCTGATGAAAGCGCTAAAGATGTCCCCATACAAAGATATCCTAGAGACTCATCTGAGAGAGAAAATAACAGCACAGAGGTGGGTACTTGGGTCAACAATCAGGGACGTGTTGTCCTGGAATTTCAGGCCCTAGTATGTTGCCGTGCTCCTGCAGCTGCTCCTGCTTCCTCAGCGAAGGCTCATATTAGTGGGATATTTGCTGCCAGTGACCTCAATGGTTGTTTAGAAATCACATATAACCAGTGCCTTCCCTGCACCAAACTTAAGCAAACTTCAGATGTGGTTAGCGCCGTGTTTGATCTCCATGCTAGTGGATCCTGTTAGGTGTTGCCTCTGTTTGCTTTCATAACAGTGCAAACATTTTTTTCAGTGTATCTTAATGAGATCAGAGCTCACCTAATTTACTGTTTTTCTTGCATGGCCAGCATTGAGGAGCTTTGTGCCGTCAATTTGTATGGCCCTGACGCGCAAATGGACAGGAGCAGGCTGGCTGCTGTTGTATCTGCCTGTAAACAGCTTCACAGAGCTGGGCTTCTGCATAGTATATTACCATCTCAGGTAACTATAACCTATTTGTTTTTACATTTATTTTAGCTTTAGTATGGTAATTAGTGTATTTATTTATATTCTTAAAAGTCCTTTATGTATTGAGCATGCTGAAATGGGAATTATAGAAATACTTGCTCTAGACATGTAGGTATTATCTATCTGTATATCTATTATATATCAATATAAATATGAAAGCAAATGTAAAAATTTATAAATATAAAATGAAAGTAAAATAAAGGACATTTGGATATTTCCAGGGCAGCTTTCTGAAAAACTTTAGGAACTGCTGTTGTACCTGTGTGGCAAGATAACACAAATGAAGAATCTAGCATAGAAAGCAAGGTTGAGCCAGATACAGTGGCTCATACCTGTAATCCCAGCACTTTGGGAGGCTCAGATAGGAGGATTGCTTGAGGCCAGAAGTTTGAGACCAGCCCAGGCAACATGGCAGGGATTCATCTCTACAAACAAAAAAAACACACACAAAAACATTGTCCAGGAGTGGGTGCCACGGACCCATAGTCCCAGCTACTCAGGAGGCTAAGGTGGGAGGATTGCTTGAGCCTGAAAGCTTGAGGCTGCAGTGGCACAATCGTGGCTCACGATTGTGCCACTGCACTCCAGCCTGGGCGACAGAGCGAGACTTTGTCTCAAAACAGCAAGAACAACAAAAGCAAAGTTGAATTAAAATTTTTCTGAATATAGGAAGGTAATTGTCAGTGCTATCTGAAGTGGGCTTTTTATTTAATGAGAGGAGTGAAGTTGTTTTTTTCTAAGAAATATCTTTTTGCTAAGCATTTCAATGTTGGCTTTCTTTTAGTCCACAGATCTGCATCATTCTATTGGCACAGAACTTCTTTCCCTGGTTTATAAAGGCATTGCCCCCGGAGATGAGAGACAGTGTTTGCCTTCTCTAGACCTCAGTTGTAAGCAACTGGCCAGCGGACTTCTGGAGTTAGCCTTTGCTTTCGGAGGACTGGTAGGAAAAACACGTCTTCATGCTGCACCACCCTGATAATAGAAATACACATGTCACTTGCAGGTGTCTCTAGAAACTGTGGAATTGGGGTAGTAAGGTTTTAGCTGGACGAGTATTGTGTGATTTGCATGAGCCAACTTTCTTTCTGAAAGATTATTTTCTCAATAGTTAAAAAAGAAAAAAAAACAGAATAGAACAACATTCTTTTTATATTAAGGTTTTGTCTATCCCACTTTGTTTCCAAAAGGAATTAGCTAGAGAACGTTTTGTGACTATGAAGCTGAGCCGCATTGACATGTGGCCTCTTCTCTCCTTGGTGGTCCTTCACATGGATGATTGGGAGGGCCTCTGAAGGATAATCCCAGAGGAACCAGAGTCTCCAAAAAAAATTTTCTCATGGCTCTTTGAACCATGCAGGGCTGACTTTAAATAGTCCCTGCTGTAGCTGAAATCTGCAGCCAGCCCTGTGTTCACTCCATCTCAACTTCCTTTCTTCTGTAGCAGAAACCCCTTTTTCACCCTTTGTCCAATTAATGTAAACAATTATATATTTAAATTGTCTAAAAATATTCACCCTTAATAGACTCTACCCTCAAAGCAACAATGGTGGGGTAGGCAGATGGCTTGAGCCCAGGAGTTTGAGACCAACCTGGGCAACATAGCAAGACCCTGTTTCTACAACAAAAATTTTAAAAAATTAGCCAGATATGGTGACACATGCTTGTAGTCCCAGCTACTCAGGAGGCTGAGGTGGGAAGATCGCTTGAGCCCAGGAAGTCAAGGCTATAGTGAGTCATGATCATGCCACTGTACTCTAGCCTGGGCAACAGAGTGACACCCTGTCTTTAAAAAACAGCAAGGCTGGGCAGGTTGGCTTATTGCCTGTAATCCTAGCACTTTGAGAAGCCAAGGCGGGTGAATTGCTTGAGATCAGGAGTTCGAGACCAGCCTGAACTATGTGGTGAAATGCTGTCTCTACTAAAAATACAAAAATTAGCCAGGGGTGGTAGAACGCCCTTGTAATCCAAGCTACTCGGGAGGCTGAGGCTGGAGAATCGCTTGAACCTAGGAGGTGGAGGTTTGCAGTGAGCCGAGATCATGCCACTGCACTCTAGCCTGGGCAACAGAGCGAGACCCTGTCTCAAAAAATAAAAATAAAAAACAACTACAAGATTTTTGGACATTTGGAAGCAATATGGGTCAAGGAACATTTCTTTCCCAAAATGAAACCTAGAAGATGGAGGCTAGTTGAAATATATACAATTTCAGCTTGAATCCAGACTTCACATATCAGGCTTTTTAGGCCTGTGTCATTTTCCAATTTCAAAGTTAATCAGTTGCCAAGGGTCTTTCTGTGCCATGCAAAGATGTGCCCCGGTTATGGTACCTCTCCTTTCTTTTTTCCAGTGTGAGCGCCTCGTGAGTCTTCTCCTGAACCCAGCAGTGCTGTCCACGCCATCCTTGGGCAGCTTACAGAGCAGCGTCATCCACTTCTCCCATGGGGAGTATTTCTATAGCTTGTTCTCAGAAACGATCAACATGGAATTATTGAAAAATCTGGATCTTGCTGTATTGGAGCTCATGCAGTCATCAGTGGAAAATCCCAAAATGGTAACAAAATTTTCTTTTAAATAAACTTTTTTTTTTTTTTTTGGAGACAGAGTCTTGCACGGTTGCCCAGGCTGGAGTGCAGTGGCACGATCTCTTCTGACTGCAATGTCTGCATCCCAGATTGAAGCGATTCTCTTGCCTCAGCCTTCCGAGTAGCTGGGATTACAGGCATCTGCCACCACGTCTAGCTAATTTTTTGTATTTTTAGTAGAGACAGGATTTCACTATGTTGACCAGGCTGGTCTTGAACTGACCTCGTGATCCGCCCGCTTTGGCCTCCTGAAGTGCTGGGATTACAGGCGTGAGCCACCGCGCCTGGTCAATATTTTCTTATATAATCCTCATAAAAGGGTTGCCATATTCCTGAAATATTTCATTAAAGTATGACAAGATTTTTTCCTAGAAGGTTAAAAGCTCTTGCTTTTAACAAACTCAGAAAAACCCAAAACATACCCCTTATCAATAGTTAATGAATGTTAGGCCAGGCATGGTGGCTCATGCCTATAATCCCAGCACTTTGGGAGGTGGAGATGGGTGGATCACTAGAGGTCAGGAATTCGAGCCCAGCATGGCAAACATGGCAAAATAAAAATACAAAAAATTAGCCAGGCATGGTGGTACGCGCCTGTAATCCCAGCTACTCAGGAGGCTGAGACAGGAGAATTGCTTGAACCTGAGAGGCAGAGGTTGCAGTGAGCGGAGATCACGCCCACTGCACTCCAGCCTGGGTGATAGAGTGAGACTCTGTCTCAAAAAAATAAAAAATAGCTAATGAGTGTTATTGGATGTTGAAACATTGATTGTTTTTTCTATTCCCTCATGCTTTGCAAATTTCTAAGCCTAAATATTATAAGGCACAGCTATGCAGGATATTGATGTTTGCCAAGACGTGGCCTTGGAGCTTACAAACCCATCCTAGGGCCCAGAGCTGGCTTTGCATTCACACCAGCTGCAGGCAGGTCTCCGCCCCCGGTAGACCTTGCTGTTCTCAGAGCTCTCTTGTGGCCTCAATGCTGAGTTACCATTTCTGGCACGTTCCTGCTGTGTCGCCCTTTCCCCCTCACATTGACTCTCTGGAGATCAGTATTTAATATATAGTTGACTTTCGTTTGCTAAACCTCTGGGATTTTGAAATTTAATTTGTTCTGTGGACAGAAACTGTTAACTGTTGGTATGACCGTTTTAAGGGAGAGTACATGATTTCATAAGTTGAGCTTTTATTGCAAATAGTGCTTCTCTGTTGTAAGGGAATCTTTTGTGGTAGATTGCAGTAGGAATTTGTATTCTTTAAAATTAGAAATAAAATCGTAGTAGATGACACTTAGATTTAACATTCTGATTTCGTAAACTATGACCTCTGATGGAAATGATAGAAAAAGCATACACCTTAACCTCTATTCCTGCCCTAAATTCCTCTAAAGTAACAGAATAAGATTTAACAGAAACACCACTACAGTCTCAAAGTACACAGAGAAAAGGAGAAAAGGATTTCCAAGAGTAACAGGAGTTGTAAATCTAAAGGACAGGTGTGGCAACATCGGAAGTTGGAAGTGCTGAGCCCCAGCAGGGCAGGCATGAGAGCAGGGTGAGCAGAGGCTAAGAGAGGATTAAGCAAAGGTCAGCTTTCCCGTGCAGGGCAGCCTCCTTTCCCTGCTGCTGGAGGTCTGATCCCACTTAAAGAGAAGGCAGGAGGCAGTGACTCCCTGGAGAGGATAGAGACTTCCAGACTAGGGGGCTCTGGCATGGCTGAATATATGGATACCATCAGGAAAAGAGGGAAGTTAAATGCAAACCTACTTAAATTCTAGACTTTGAGGCTGTCTGCCCTTTCCCTCCAAATACAGTTCAGCGTCTGCCCTTGGCAGGGCACCAGAATATCTTGACAAGCCCTAAGAGAAAATAAAGATACAGACATCACAGCCAGCTGGGTCAGCGACAGTGATCCTCCCCACCAGTGAGCCCTGCATGCTGCACAGCACTTCCAGGCGGGTGATACCTGTGAGCCGGCAGCCCTGGGGCCCAGGCACCTGGGGAAAGGGACGCTAGAGGGCATAGCAGGACATGGGCAACTGTGGCAAGGCCTGTTCACTGAGATGGGAATGTAAGGTGGAGAAGTAAAACTGAAAGATGAGAAACAAAACTGTGAAATAAGAATTGCTTTGGAGAATGAACATCAGAGAACAAAAAAGGTCTCTTGGGAATTAAGCATAGGCATCAGAAATTAAAAATGAAAGAGTTTGGAAGGTAAACTTGAGTAACTCTCACAGAGAGTAGAGTGAAAAGACAAAACGGAAAACACGAGAGAAATGAGGAGGAGACTAGGCATTCATGCACGAGGTTGAGCAGCAGGGCCTTGGCTCCAGAAGGCAGGGGCCAGGAGAGGCATTTGCCGAGGACACAGCTCCAGAGGAGCCCAGAAGCAAAGGCTTTGAGTTTCCAGGTGGAAGAGAGCCATGGAGTTTCCAGCATGGTGCACAGGAACAGCTCCACGTGGAGCACATTTCTTGAGAATTCAGAACCCTGAGGTTTCACTACAAGAAAAGATTCTCAGGTTTACACTGGAGAAAAAGCAGTTATGTGTGAAAAGATCTAGAAATTGAATGACATATGTCTTCTCAGCAGCAGTGTGGGCACTGCAAGACTTGAACCAGATTTCTTCCACAATTCATGAGAGAAGTCTCCAGCCTAGAGTTCTGAATCCAGCTGGATTATTCATTATGTGAGAGTGGAATGCAGATGTTTTAGACATGCCAGATTCCCCAAGAGGTTCCTGTGCACTCTCATCACGTTGCTGCTGGGTGGAGAGTGATCATGCAGTAAGCCAAGACGGGAAGGTGCTGGATGCAGTATGTCAGCCCCGCACAGAGGCGTGGATGACCCAGCACCAGCATTGCAGATCAGAAGCTGAGTGGCCACAGAGATGCAGCAGATAGACCTGATAGGCTTAGAGGTCTTGCAGCAATTTCATAACTTGGGAGAGTTTGATGATGAATTAATGACAGACGCATTGAAAACCGCAATGAAAGCAAACAAGATTAGCTTCAGGGAGTACAAAATGTGCAAAAAGGGAAAAGCATTGTTTCTACTTGGAACATCTGTGAAAAATGTTTGCATAGTCAGAATAACAGAATAGTGAATGTTAATCTGATCAAAATGAGCCTGTCACTCTGTTGCAGGAGTGGTGGTGAGACAGGAAATGTGGGTGTGCATGTATGATGGTAGTTGAACAGGAAGTGTGCATTTGCGCGTGTGCATGTTGGCTTGTGTGTGTACACCTGTGTGTGCTAGTGTGTGCCTGTATGGTGGTAGGACCAGAAGTATGCGCTTGAGTGCATGTTTGCTTATGTGTGTACATCTGTGTGTGCTTGTGCATGCATGTACAGTGGTGGTGGGACAGGAAGTGTGCATTTGTGCATATGTGCATATTTATGTGCTTGTGTGTGTACACCCGTGTGTGCGTGTGCATGCATGCACAGTGATGGTGGTGGTGACAGAAGAGAACTGACTCCTGTTTCCTAGACTGCCCAGACTAGGAAAGCCAGGACAAGCTGGATGAGCCTGATGACATAGCTAAGGCCACCCTGTACTTTCTGTGGAAAAACTATGGTTAAAGTGCACCTCAAATCAAACTCGAGGAGTTTTGAAGTAGATAAACATCTATTATAGAAATAGCTTATTTATTTTCCAAGAATAGCTTTGAAATAAAGGTAAATTTTGTTTTCTGTCATTTTCAAAAATTAAGAATTTTTCTTCACTCACAACGAAATTGTCTTAGGTGAGTACCGTTTTGAATGGCATGTTAGACCAGAGCTTCAGGGAGCGAGCAAGCCAGAAACACCAAGGACTGAAACTTGCGACTACAATTCTGCAACACTGGAAGAAGTGTGATTCCTGGTGGGCCAAAGATTCCCCTCTCGAAACTAAAATGGCAGTGCTGGCCTTACTGGCAAAAATTTTACAGGTATTTTGAGATTCCTTTAAAAAGCAGTCATGTTTGTTCTTCTGAACTCTGTAACTTGTGTCTTTAAAATTTGATGGAGGTTGCTCCAAAAGCTCATTGGTTTGACAAATAAGAAAATATTTTGACAGGATAGTTGCTTATATTTACCTTTTTAAATTTTGTACATTGTTTATTAGACTTACTATTTCTTATGCTATATCTTTTTAATGTACCCTTGCATGTATTGTCTTAACAGATAGTATTACAATATTTTACAATATGATTGTGAAAATATTATTGAAGCCCATAATTAAATTTACAGTTCACTTCTGGAATTTAAACAAAGGAAATAAAGATGTAATATACAAATGTGTCCTGTTTTTCTTTTCCTTCCTTTAGATTGATTCATCTGTATCTTTTAATACAAGTCATGGTTCATTCCCTGAAGTCTTTACAACATATATTAGTCTACTTGCTGACACAAAACTGGATCTACATTTAAAGGTAAACAGTGAAATATTTATTTTTTTTGGATTACCTTCTCTTCTATTTTCATATTTTTTATTTTTGCATAGTTGTGATGTTTTTTATTTTTTATTATGGGAAATTTCAAACATGTTCAAAAATAGGGAGACTAGCACAGTAATCCCCCTGTACTTATTAGCCAGTCTCGATAACCATCCTGTTTGGGCGTGTTTATTTCACCTGTGTAGTCAACCCACCTGTCAGCAGGCAAGGAAGGCCAAGCAGGCCGGGCGTGTTATCTGACCTGCACCTGCTTCAGTTCAGGATGTCTCTCCAAGACATGAGAACATTTCTTTCCTTCCTTCCTTCCTTCCTCCCTCCCTTCCTTCCCTCCCTCCCTCCCTCCTTCCTTCCATCCCTTTCTTTCTGTCTCTCTCTCTTTTCGTTTTCTTTTTCTTTTCTTCTTTTCTTTTCTGAGACAGTCTCGCTTTGTCACCCAGGCTGAAGCGCAGTGGCGCAATCATGGCTCACTGCAACCTCTGCCTCTTGGGTTCAAGTGATTCTCGTGCCTCAGCCTCCCGAGTAGCTGGGATCTCAGGCGTGCATCACCAGGCCTGGCTAATTTTTGTATTTTTAGTATATTTCACCATAGTGGCCAGGCTGGTCTCAAACTCCTGACTTCAAGTGATCTGCCTGCCTCGGCCTCGCAAAGTGCTGGGATTACAGGTGTGAGCCACCACGCCCGGCCTAGAACATTTCTTTTAAAGTATAAGATTATCATATTTAGATGAATTAACATTTGTGTTTGCATACATATGATTTAAATTGGCTTTTTGTGCTATAATGACTTTATTACTCAGTCATTTTTCTATTAAAAATAATATAAAAATTTTTGGTGATTTTTAGAGTCAAGAATTAATAAATATTGTCATTTTAAGGTTACTAATTTTAAAGTCCTAGAACAATTAGATTTTAAACGCTATGGAAAAGTGACCTTTATTCAAGGGGACCTTTTTACTGGATAAAAAATTCTTTGGAATTTTCTGCTGTGTGATTAATCAAGTTTCCCATTTCTCCATAGACAGTCTTGGAATTTATCTGCCATGCAAGGGAGAATAGGAATCAACTCCTAGTTCTTGTTAAGCTCAGTATGAAGTTTTTATGTAGTTCTGCAATGTGTAGTTGTAAACCACTCCTTAGGTTATTCAAAATGTTCTTTTTACACAAAGCTTGTACAGTACATTTTTACTAGGGTCATTATTTGTAGAAGAGGAAGCACATATCGAATCAGCACCATGTCCCATTTATGTATGTGTCCATAGCTGGAATCAACCGACTAGCCTGGGTAAGAGTCAAAGCTGAGGTATAGGTTGGGCACGGTGGCTCATGCCTGTAATCCCAGCGTTTTGGGAGGCCAAGGCAGGCGAATCTCCTGAGATCAGGAGTTTGAGACTATCCTGGCCAACATGGCAAAACCCTGTCTCTATGAAAAATATGAAAAAAATTAGCTGGGTGTGGTGGCAGGTGCCTGTAATCCCAGCTACTCTGGAGGCTGAGGCAGGGAGAATCACTTGAACCCAGGAGGCGGAGGTTGCAGTAAGCCTAGATCGTGCCACTACTGCACTCCAGCCTGGTGACAGAATGAGACTGCATCTCCAAAAAAAAAAGCTGAGGTACAGAATTATATTCAGGTTAGTTTTTAATATAATTTAGAAATTATGCTGAAGTGATTCATTGATTCTACATAGTGCTTTATTTGCAGTGTCTTTAGAAAACAGTAATTTTATTTATTCTGTGGGATATATAAGCCATAACTCGTGCAGTTTCTTATGTCTGCCTTGTTCCACAGGGCCAAGCTGTCACTCTTCTTCCATTCTTCACCAGCCTCACCGGAGGCAGTCTGGAGGAACTTAGGCGTGTTCTGGAGCAGCTCATCGTTGCTCACTTCCCCATGCAGTCCAGAGAATTTCCCCCAGGAACTCCGCGGTTCAATAATTATGTGGACTGCATGAAAAAGGTTGGTTTCTAGTAGTATCAAGTAAAATTAGAACACTGATTTTTGTTGTTGTTGTTACATATCTTGATGAAAAGAAGTGAGTAAAATACCCATAATCAGATAAGTTGTAAACCACCCAATAGGTCATTCAGAATGTTCTGTCTACACAAAGCTTGTACAGTACATTTTTACTAGGGTCATTATTTGTAGAAGAGGAAGCACATACCAAATCAGCACCATATCCCATTTATTTATGTGTGCGTAGCCTGAGAATCCATTTAATTCACTTGGAAAGCAGTGACAGGCATATATGTGAATCCACGAGAATTTGTTTTTTTTCTCCCATTTTTAAATTGTGAAATATTTTATGCATAAAATGGAATATATAAAGTATATTTGTTATGAATAGTAATACCAAAAGAAGCTAAGAAATAGAATATTACCAATAATTTCCAGTTTCTAAATTTTAATAGAATAGCAGTTATTTGAGAAGCATTTTGTGATTATCCCTAATACGATAGTTTGAGCATCCCTTATCTGAAATGCTTGGAACCAAAAGTGTTTCGGATTTTGGAATGTTTGTGTATACATGAGTTATCTTGGGGATGGGACCCAAGTCTGGACATAGACATGAAATGCATTGGTGTGTTTTGTTTTGTTTTGTTTTGTTTTGAGACAGGGTCTTGCTCTGTCACCTACACTGGAGTGCAGTGGAAACTGCACACAATAATTTCAGAGATGAAAGAAGGTATTGTGTCCACAAGATAGGATAATGATCCTTGGAAATTAAATATGCAGAAGCAAAATTTAAAAAACATACCTGTTCTATTCTGAAGATAAAATTAAGATATCTCCTAGAAAGTAGAACAGAAACTGAGATGGAAAAGGGGAGAGTCAAGATGAGAACATCAGGGGAGTGGCCTGGGATATCCCCTCTGTAGCGAGGACGGTGTGGAAAAGATGCACATAACCAGAATCAGAGTGAGGGCAAGAGTCCCTGGCATGGTGAAGGAGGGGGTCCTGCTGAAGGCTCGTCTCCATGTACTCTCAGAACCTGAGACAGAGAGAAGAGTAACATCTGCAAAACCTAAAAAGAATCAGGGCCGGGCACAGTGGCTCACGCCTGTAATCTCAGCACTTTGGGAGGCCGAGGAGGGCAGATCACCAGGTCAGGAGATCGAGACCATCCTGGCTAACATGGTGAAACCCTGTCTCTACTAAAACTACAAAAAATTAGCCAGGCGTGGTGGCGGGCACCTGTAGTCCCAGCTACTCGGGAGACTGAGGCAGGATACTGGCGTGAACCCGGGAGGCAGAGCTTGCAGTGAGCCGAGATCGCGCCACTGCACTCCAGCCTGGGCGATAGAGCGAGACTCTGTTTCAAAAAAAAAAAAAAACCCTAAAAAGAATCTAGGCTCAGTATAGTGAACATTGATATACACCAGCCACTCACAATATCCATAAAAATGACAGAAATACTGGTATTTGTTAAGTCTGTGAAATTCTGGTATATTTTTCTATATGTTATATATTTTTATTACATAAGAAACTTAATATTTTTAGTAAAACTCAACAAAATTTTGATGATGTTGATGTATTTTTTCTAGTTTCTAGATGCATTGGAATTATCTCAAAGCCCTATGTTGTTGGAATTGATGACAGAAGTTCTTTGTCGGGAACAGCAGCATGTCATGGAAGAATTATTTCAATCCAGTTTCAAGAGAATTGCCAGAAGGTAAGTCATTCTGGTCTGGGATCTCAGAAACCATACGCATTTTGGTGTTGTGGGAAATTATCTTCTGTGTTCCAAAAAAAGCTGAGTGACAATTACATTCTTGCTACTAAACTTTTATTTTTTTTGTCTTTAAAACAAGACTTTTATTATTATATTTTTCAAATATACACAAAGCTAGAAGAAGAGTATAAATAAGGCTCCAGATTGAACAAAGTTCAGCATTTTCCAAGCTTCATTTGGCCTTTTATCATTTTTCGTTTTTGCTGCTGCTATTGTAATTTAAAGCAAATCTCGGACACCATGTCATTTCACCTCTAAATCCTTCTGTATATGTCTCTTAAAGCAGTTTTCTTGAATAGCCATAGTACCATTATCAACTGAACAAAATTCTCAGTAATTCCGTAGTCAGATTTCCTCAGTAGTCTCAAACATACTGACAGTGTTGGGTTATTTGAAATATGATCCAAACGAAGTTCATACATGGCATTTCACTGTTGTGTCTCTTCAGTCTGCATTTAAAACAGTCTTCTCCTTTATTATTTATTTTGTTGGAGAAACTTGGACACTTGTCCTGTACAATGTCTTATATTCTGGATATATCTGATTCTTTTACATTCATTTAACTTCTTCCTCCAGTCCTTGGGTTTTCTGTAAATTTAAAAGTTATGTCTAAAAGCACAGTTAGATTCAGGTTGAAATTTTGGCAAGACTAATAGTTGATACTTTATACTTCTTATTCATGGCATTAGGAGGTGTATAATATCTGGTGGTCCTGCTTTTAGTGATGCTAGGATTGACTAGCCATGTGCATCATTGCATTTTCCTCATGGTTTAGCTCCATTTATGATGGTTGCCCTGAATCACTTAATTTCATTAAGAGTTACAAATGGCCATTTTCCTGATTCTTTTATTCCTTCTAAATTTAGTGCCTGGAATTACAGTGTAATGAAGGTCTCATCACTGGGATTGTTTGATTACCAAAAATGCAATTTAGTATTTTAGCAAAAATAGAGTGGGAAAGATAGGACATAATTGATTATTGATTTTTTTTTTTTTTTTCTTGAGACAGAGTGGCTCTGTCACTCAGGCTGGAGTGCCTGATCTTGGCTCACTGCAGCCTCCATCTTCCGGGTTCAAGTGATTCTCCTGTGTCAGCCTCCCAAGTAGCTGGGATTATAGGCACACCCCACCACAATGGCTAATTTTTGTATTTTTAGTAGAGACAGTGTCTCACCATGTTGGCCAGGCTGGTCTCAAACTCCTGACCTCAAATGATCCGCCTGCCTTGGCCTCCCAAAGTGCTGGGATTACAGATGTGAGCCACCCCACCTGGCCCTGATTGATTTTTGAAGTAAGGGTTTGATGCCATGGTTAGTTCTCATAGTAAACTTCCAATGAATTTTTAAAATTGGCATTTATCTATATTGAATTTGTAAATATCCATGTAAATTTGTCTTGAGTTGTATTTTACAGATCATAAACTTCACCAACTGTAAGTATATAGTTCCATGATTTTTAGGAACTTTATTGAGTATGCAACCAGCACCATGCAACATTTTTATTCCCCAGTAAAACCCCATAGGACCATTTGCAATTGACTGCTATTGCTGATCCTAGCTCCATGCAAACGCTAATCTACTTTCTGTCTTTATAAATCTGCCTTCTCTGGACATTTTATATAAGTGGAATTATACAATATGTGATTTCTTATTCCTGGCTTCTTTGTTCAGCATAATGTTTTTGATGTTCATCCATGACATAGTTCATTCCTTTCTACTGATATTTTAAAAGATATCATAATTAACCAACTA
Source organism: Chlorocebus sabaeus (assembly GCF_047675955.1). Classification (NCBI taxonomy): domain Eukaryota; kingdom Metazoa; phylum Chordata; class Mammalia; order Primates; family Cercopithecidae; genus Chlorocebus; species Chlorocebus sabaeus. The sequence goes on along the minus strand of NC_132911.1, from coordinate 51,986,424 downwards.
TAAAACAGAATTCTGCACAGCAGCAGAATACATTCTCTTTGAGCATACTTGAAGCATTCTTTAGGACAGACTATATACTATACCATAAAAACAAGTCTTGACAAATTTAAAAAGATTGAAATCATACAAAGTATGTTCTCTGTCCAAAGTGAAGTTAAATTAGAATTCAACAACACAAGGAAATTTTGGGAATCTGAAAATATTTGTAAATAATCAACTAATTAATAAATAGCATATTTCTAAATAGCCCTGGGGTCAAATAAGAAATTACAAAGGAAGTCAGATAGTATTTTGATCTGAATAAAATAAGAATAAAGCATATCCACATGTGATGCAACTAAATAGGTGCTCAGAGGGAAGTTTATCTCTTTTAATTCCTATGTTTGAAAATAGGAAAGATTTAAGTTAGTAATCTGAACTTTCTACCTTAAAATCTAGGGGAAAAAAAAAAAAAACTAAACCAAAAGTAGTACAAAGGAAGGCAATAGGAAACAGAAAAATGGTGGAGAAAAATCAGTATTTGTTTTCACAATCAAAGTTAAAGGAGTTGACAAACCATTAGCTAGGCTAACCAAAAATAAAGGAAAAACCACAGTTTGTCAAAACTTTTTAAGAATGAAAAGAGGTGGATGTAACCCACTGACCTCTTAGAAACTGTAAGAAGATTATAAGCGAATATTATGAAAAATATTAGGCCAGCAAATTCAGCAACTTAAGCAAAATGGGCAAATTCATAGAAATTCATAAATTACCAAAACTGACTCAAGAAGAAATAAAATGTATGAATACATCCCTAACAAGTAATTAAATTGAATTAATAACTAAAAACCTTTCTGTAAAGAAAATCCCAGACCTACATGGCTTTTTTGTTTTGTTTTTTTAGATGCAGGGTCACACTCTGTTATCCAGGCTGGAGTGCAGTGGTCAAGGCTCACTGCAGCCTTGACCTCCTGGGCTCAGGCAATCCTCCCAGTTCAGCCTCGTGAGTAGCTGGGACTACAGGGATGTACCACCACACCCGGCTAGTTTTGTATTTTTTGTATACACACAGGGTTTTGCCATATTGCCCAGGCTGGTCTTGAACTCCTGGGCTCAAGTGATCTGCCTGCCTTGGCCTTCCAAAGTGCTGGGATTACAGTCATGAGCCACTGCGCCTGGCCTCCAGATAGCTACTAGTGAATTTTATCAAATATATGTATGTATGTGTATATATATTTCAGACAGAGTCTCACTTTGTCTCCCAGGCTGGAGTGCAGTGGCTCACAGCAGCCTCCAACTCCCGAGTTCAAGTGATTCTTGTGCCTCAGCCTGCTGAGTAGCTGAGACTACAGGGGCACACCACCACACTCGCATAATTCTTTGTATTTTTAGTAGAGATGGGGTTTTGCCATGTTGTCCAGGCTGGTCTCAAAGTCCTGAGCTCAGGCAATCCTCCCTCCTGAGCCTCCCAAAATGTTAGGATTACAGGCGTGAGCCACTGTGCTCGGCCCAGATATATGATATATTTTTGTTTTTGTTGGTCATTGGTGCATATATTCATGGGGTACATGAGATATTTTGATACAGGTGTAAAATGTGTAATAATCAGGTCAAGGTGACTGAAGTATTCATCACCTCAAACATTTATCCCTTCTTTGTGTTAGAAATAATCCAGTTATACTCTTAATTATTTAAAAATGTAAAATATTGGCCAGGTGCGGTGGCTCATGCCTATAATCCCAGCACTTTGGGAGGCCGAGCCAGGTGGATCACAAGGTCAGGAGATCGAGACCATCCTGGCTAACACGGTGAAACCCCGTCTTGTAGGTGTGCTTCATTGGTTTTTATTTTTTTCTTTTGTCCCCTCTGACTATGTATTTTCAAATAACCTGCCTTCATGTTCACTAATTCATTCTTCTGCTTGATCAGTTCTGCTTTTAAGAGACTCCAGTGCATTCTTCAGTATGTCATCTGCACTTTTCAGATTCAGAATTTCTGCTTGATTCTTTTAAATTTTTTCAATCTCTTTGTTTAATTTATCTGACAGGATTCTGGATTCCTTGTCTGTATTATCTTGAATTTTGTTGGCCTTCCTCAAAACAGCTATTTTGAATTCTCTGTCTGAAAGGTCACATACCTCTGTCTCTCTTGGATTGGTGTTGGTGCCTTATTTAGTTCATTTGGTGAAGTCATGTTTTCTTGGCTGGTTTTGATGGTTGTGGATGTTCATTGATGTCAGAGCATTAAATATTTTAGGTATTTATTGTAGTCTTCTGGGCTTGTTCATATACATCCTTCTTGGGAAGACTTTCCAGGTATTTGAAGGTACTTGGGGGTTTGATCTAAGTCTTTGGTCACTGAAGCCATATCTGCTTTAGGGGCCACCCTAAGTCATAATCTGCTGTAGGACGTACCCCAAGCCCAGTAACACTGTGGTTCTTACAGACTTATAGAGGTACCACCTTGGTGGTCTTGGTACAATCTTGGAAAATTCCTTGGCTTACCAGGCAGAGACTCTTGTTTACTTACTTTTCTCAAACAAATGGAGTCTCTCTGTCTCTGCTGAGCTGCCTGTAACTGGGGGAACGGTGATACGAGCACCTCTGTAGCCACCACCACTGGGACTGCACGGGGTCAGACCTGAAGCACACAGCACAGCACAGCACAGCACAGCACTGGGTCTCACCGAAGGCCTTAAGTGACCACTACTTGGCTACTGCCTGTGTTCATTCAAGGCCCAGTGGCTCTATAATCAGCAGGAGGCAAATCTAACCAGTCTTGTGTCCTTTCCTTCAAGACAGTGATTTCGCCCCGCCTCCAGGTGGGTCAAGAGATGCCATCTATGAGCCAGGCCTGGAGTTGGGAACTGTAGGAATTTACCTGGTGCTCTGTTCCACTGCTATTGAGCTGGTACCCAAGCTGCAAAACAAAGTCCTTTTCATTCTCCCCTCCCCTTTCCTAAAATAGAGAAGTCTCTCCCTGTGGTCACCATTGCCCCAGGCCTGCAGTGAGGACTGCCTGGCTACCGCTGATTTTCACTCAAGGCTCAAGGGCTCTGTAGTCAGCTTGTGGTGAATGCTGCCAGTTCTGAGTCTCTCCCTTCAGGGTAGTGGGCTCCCCTCTGGCCCAGGGCAGGTCCAGAAATCCTGTCTAAGAGCCAAGGCCTAGAACTGGGGACCCCAGAAGCCCTCTGGGGATATTGCATCTCTGTGGCCAAGCTGGTGCCCATGTTGCAAGGCATGAAACGTAATGCAAGTCTTCTTTACTTTTCCTTCTCCTTCTCTCAAGCAGAAAGGGTTTCTCCCTGTGACCACAACAACTGGGAATGTACTGGGTCACACTTGAAGCCAGCATGGCCCTGGGTCTTAACCAAGGCCCACAGCAAGTACTACCTGGTTGGCACTGATAATTCATCACCCAAAGGCTCTTTAGTCAGTAGGTGATGAATCCCATCAGGCTGAGCCCTTCCCTTCAAGACAGCGGGTTCCCTTCTGGCCCAGAGTGTGTCTAAAAATGTCGTCTGGGACTCAGGATTCTCGCTGGTGCCCTGTTCTACTGTGGCTGAGCTGGTATCCCAGTTGCAAGACAAAGTCCTCTTTACTCTCCCCCTCCTCCTCAAGCAGAAGAAAGGAGTCACTTTTATTACTGCAAGCTGTACTACCTGGGGTTGTGGTAGGCATGGCCAAGTACTCCCATGGTGGCCACAGCTGGTATCTCAGGTCATGTGCCCCCCAAGTCCACTTGTTCTGAGCCCAGCCCAGCACCAGGACTTGCCCAGGAATTGCAGTTGTTGTCATCTTAGTTGCCTTTCAAGTTTATTTGGGACCCCAAGGCACTTTAGCCCATGGTGGCAGGGCTTGTCAGAATGTAGTTTCTGACCACTGGGATGGATAGTTTGCCTCTGATTAGGGCTGGTCTAAATGTTCTCTCAGTGAGTGCTGGCTAAATTCTGCCCTGGGTTGGTTTCTGCTGTGACAGGACAGCACTGAGTTCCAATGCAAAGTGCTTTTCCTCCCCCAAGTGCACAGCTTCTGTGTCCTGCGTGTGACTGCTGCTGGGGGATGGAGAAGGAGTGGTATAGTTGATTGAAGACTATCTTTCTTAGTTTCTTCGATGCCTCTTTCCTTAATACGAAGTTAAAACTAGGTACTATGATCACTCACCTGATTTTTGGTTCTTACGAAGGTGCTTTTTTGTACAGATAATTGTTCATTTTGGCATTCTGCAGGGGAGACAATCACTAGAGGCTTCTATTTAGCCTTCTTGGTCCATTCCTTCCATTGAATTTTATCATTCATTCGTTTATTTTTGAGATAGGGTCTTGCTCTATTGCCCTACTGGAGTGCAGTGGCATGATCATGGCTCACTGCAGCCTTGACTTCTGGGCTTATGTAGTCTTCCTTCAGCCTGCGTAGTAGCTGGAACTACAGGCGTGCTATCAAGCCCAGCCTTTTTTTTTTTTTTTTTTTTTAAATGTAGAGAGGTTCTTCCTAAATTGCCTGGGCTGGTCTTGAACTCGTGGGCTCAGATGATCCTTCTTCCTCAGCCTCCGGAGTGCTGGGATTACAAGTGTGAGCCACTGTGCCTGGAATTGAAATATTTAAAAAGAAATTATACCAGTAGTTCATAAACCCTTCAGGATATAGAGGAGGAAGGAACACTTCCCAACTCCTTTTGTGAGGCAAGTAGCAAGACCAACATAAGAGAAAGACAGCACAAGAAAACTCTAGACCAGTATCCTTCTTGAGTATAAACACAAAAATGTTTAAAGATACATTAACCTATTCAGCAATACCCACAAAACATTATACGCCGTAACCTGTTGGCGTTTATTGTAAGAATACAAGGTTGCTTTTCTATCTGGGAATCAGTCTTAGATACTGTATTAATAGAATAAAGGACAAAAACTCATTATAATTTCAGTAGATGCAGGAAAACTTTTGACAAACTACAACATTCATTTGTGATAAAACTGACAAAGGCTGTCTATGAAAAACCAATAGCCAACAAAATATGTAATAGTGAAGGACTGCATGCTTCCTGAGATTGGGAATAAGGCCAGAGAGCCTGAAAAAATAAACAAAAATAAATAAAAGGCAACCAAATTTTTTACTATTAAAATTTTTTTCTTATTCTTTTTTCTGTTTTATAGGATTTTAATGTAACTTTTTTTCTTATTCCTTTACACTGTGCATCTTGTTCTCTTTTCCTTTCTAATGTTGTTTCCAATGATAGTCTATAATTACTCAATGGCTTTACAATATACACAAAATACTTTCAAAAATAACAATACCAGTATTATTACATAGAATAATGACAGCTAGATGAAGTTTAAATTTTTCATTTTAGTTATAATTTTCTTAGTACATGCCATCTAAGGATATACAGTCAAATTTTGTGTTCCAAAATCATTTGATGTAGTTTTTTTCTTGATGTGTGGTTTTTACACCAATTAGTAGTGCTTATTTAATTAATTTTCAAATTTTAGAAATTTTGTTTTTTCTTTTGACTCAATTTTCATTTTGAACGTGTATGATATTTACATGACTAAAATCAAAGCTATATAATGAGCTACAATTCAGAGGATCTTCCTTCCATCTCTGGCCCTCTCTCATTCCTCTTTTGCCCTATCACCTTCCTATCTCTTCCACTTGTGTCTTGTACAGATCTTGTCCTATCAGCATATAGAGATCTTCCTCATTTTTTTCCTTAAAAAATTGGTGTTTAATTCTTCATTGCAAAGAAGTATCATAGTATTTTAAAGCAGCCCCTTGCCAATGAACTTCTGGGTTCAATCTTTTGCTGTTAAACTTAATGCCACAGGGAAGCCAGATGCAGTGGCTTACACCTATAATCCCAGTGCTTTGGGAGGCTGAGGCAGGAGGATCACTTGAGCCCAGGAGTTTGAAACCCGCCTGAGCAACATAGCAGAACCCCATCATTACAAAAATGTTTTTAAAAAATAATAGTAATGCCATTGTGAATAACCTTGTGTTTATATCGTCTTGTATTTGCCCATGTATCTTTGGGGTAGATTCCTAAATGCAGATGAAAAGGTAAGTGCATTTGTATTTTTTGCCAGGTATCTCTGTATTGCTTCTTTTGGGGCTGTATTATTTGCATTCCTTCCTTATTTGTAATGTACTAGAGTATCAGTTTCACCACTGTCTTGCCAACATTCTGAATCATTTGGATTTTTACCAATTTATAGGTGAGGAAGGGTTTCCCTTTGTTACTTTAATTTTTCTTTTATTATGAGTGAAGTCGGACACATTTTTATATATTTAATTTGCATTTATTTTTCAGTAAATCATCTGTGGGCCCATTTTTAACATTAAGTCTTTGCTATTTTTATTTTGCTTCTCCTTACCATCTTAGCTTTTTACGTAAGAGTTGGATGTTTTATGTGCATCTCTACTGTGCGTGCTAGTGGAAAGCTCCTCAAGAGAAAGTGAACCTAGGATGGTGCCTGCGTTATTCCTTTCAGGCTGCTATAGCAAAATAGCACAGAGTGGGTGGCCTATAAAACAACAGAAATACATTTCTCATGGTTCTGGAGGCTGGGAAGTCCAAGAACGTGCTGCCAGTTGACGGAGTGTCTAATGACAGCCTGCTTGCCTGCTTTATAGGCAGCACCTTCTCTCTGAGTCATCTGCGGTAGAAGGGGCAAGGAACTCTCTGGGGCTTTTTTTTTTTTTTTTTAAGACAGAGTTTCTCTGTTGTTGCCGAGGCAGGAGTACAAAGGTGTGATCTCAGCTCACTGCAACCTCCGCCTCCCAGGTTCAAGCAATTCTCCTGCCTCAGCCTCCTGAGTAGCTGGGATTACAGGCATTTGCCACCATGCCAGGCTAATTTTCGTATTTTTAGTAGAGACGGGGTTTCACCATGTTGGCCAGGCTGGTCTTGAACTCCTGACCTCAGGTGATCTATGCGCTCCAACTCCTGAACTCAGGTGATCCACCCACCTCGGCCTTCCAAAGTGCTGGGATTACGGGCATAAGCCACCACACCTGGCCTCTGGGACCTCTTATATAAGGGCACTGATACCTCCCAGCAGCCTTACCTCCTAATACAATCACATTGGGGGTCAGGATTTCAACATAGAAATTTGGAGAGTCTTAAACATTCAGTCCATTGTAGTACCCAAACGAACTTTGCAAAGCCTGTATGGCATCTAGTAGTGTCCTATAGTCTTTATGACTGAGTTACCTTCTGAATCTAATATTTTTGCACGGGTTATCTAACTTCATGACATCAGAATTTTAATGGTCGTTTAGTCTTAACCCTCTTATTTTTATAGATGAGGATACTAATTCTACATTCTTAATTTACAGATTTATAGACAGAACTTTATAGATGATTATTCAAATATATTATTTTCAGGTGAGAAAGGACCAGATAGGTATATTTCTGTTTGGAAAATAGCAATGATGGTTCATTGGTAGGGAGAAACTAGAACTTTAAAATCATAACCTCTGAATTTTTCTTTTTTTTTTGAGACAGACTCTCTGTTGCCAGGTGGGAGTGCAGTGGTGCGATCTTGGCTCACTGCACCCACTGCCTCCCGTGTTCAAGCGATTCTTCTGCCTCAGCCTCCAGAGTAGCTGGGACTACAGTTGCGCACCACCATGTCCAGCTAATTTTTGTATTTTTAGTAGAGATAGGTTTTCACTGTGTTGGCCAGGGTGGTCTCAATCTCCTGATCTCAAGATCTGCCAGGCTCAGCCTCCCAAAGTACTGGGATTACAGGCGTGAGCCCCCACGCCCGGCCAACTTCTAAGTTTTATATCCTGGAAATGTGTCTGTTTTAAGCTTGAGACTCTTCCAGAGCCTTTCAGATGTTCTTGAAGCAAGACCAGATTTGAAAGTAAATGAAACATTCTTCTTTTTAATGCCCACGTTTGATTTGAAGATTTTGGGGAGTGAATAAAAGTAGTATGGTTCATGTGCAAATGCTTTTTGTATTTTGTGGATTTTGCATATATATAGTCCTTAAAGTTATTTTTGTGATTTGTAATCATTGGTGTTTACTTTGCCTGTTATGTAGTAGGCACTCATAAAGTTCCTCTTCAAAGCAGGGATGTTCATATAATTTTATCTTGTTTTCTTAGGGGTTCATGCGTCACACAAGTAGGCCTTCTGGAAAGCGTGTATGAAATGTTCAGGAAGGATGACCCCCGCCTAAGTTTCACACGCCAATCCTTTGTGGACCGCTCTCTCCTCACTCTACTGTGGCACTGTAGCCTGGATGCTTTGAGAGAATTCTTTAGCACAATTGTGGTGGATGCCATTGATGTGCTGAAGTCCAGGTTTACAAAGGTATCATACACCTTAAATCAGTTATAAGAAGTGAGCAGCCTATTTGACGGGTGTGCTTAGATACTGCTGTGTGCTCAGTCACATGGCCTCTGCTGTTCGAGGAGTGTGCCACATAACAGCCTGTGGCTAAACGGGATCTGCCTTTATTTCCTGTGGCTTCTGTAACAGCTTATGCAAATTTGGATAGTCTCTTATACTTCTGGAGGCCAGAAGTCCAGAATCAGTTTCACTGGGCTGACATCACAGTGTTGTCAGGGCCACGCTCGCTCTGGGAACTCAGGGAAGAGTTGTTCCCAGACTCTTCCAGGTTCTGGGGGCTGCCAGCATTGCTTGGCTTGTGCTGGTATCACCCTGGTCTATTCCTCCTTGGTCACATTTCCATTGCCTGTCTATCTAATCTCCCTACACATACTTCTTACAGGGTTGCCTGTGATTTCATTTATGGCCTACCCACCTGAACAATCCAAAATAATCTCCTCATCACAAGGCCCTTAACTAAATTTTGTCTACAAAGTCCTTTTTTGCCACATGAGGAGGTAGGATTCAGGAATGAGGGCATCTTTTGGATACGTTTTGTGGGGCGAGGGCAGGATGTATCACTCAGCCTCCCTTGGAATCCTGTTGGGAAATACTATGAATACCCAGATGCCGCATTGTTAATGCAAACTTCAAAATAGCTGAGAATTTTGGATTTTCACCTGTTGCTCCCTTGTCTTCAGTAAGATTTTGTGCAAACATTTTCTACCCTTGGCTCACTATTTGGATGTCATGCATTATTTCCTGCTTCACCCAGTGTAACATATCAAATGCTTGTATTCATGTTCTAGACCTGGACAATTGCATGCTTTCTTATTGAAGTGATTTAGCATTTTTGACTGTTAAAATTCTGTCTGTCTAAAGGATATTAAGTATTAAATTTGGTATATTCAATAAGGTTTATTTCATGTTTAATAAGACCAAAGATAATTATATGTTACTTTTTTGAAGCTAAATGAATCTACCTTTGATACTCAAATCACCAAGAAGATGGGCTACTATAAGATTCTAGATGTGATGTATTCTCGTCTTCCCAAAGATGATGTTCACGCTAAGGAATCTAAAATTAATCAAGTTTTCCATGGCTCGCGTATTACAGAAGGAAATGAACTTACAAAGACACTGATTAAGTAAGATTTTACTTAATTTTGGATTTTATTGTATTTATCAATGCTCTGGGTACATATATTTTTATTTGTGTATATAATGTGAATAAATATTTTATTTAGATACCGAGCTTTTATAGTTTTCTTCTTATAAACCACTTAGGTGAACTTTAATTAGGGTGTTAGTTTAGGGTGTATTGGATGACAGTTGTTTTATCTTGTACTAATATTTTACAAATAATAAAACTTTCTCCTTTTACTGTTCTTTTCCTGCTGTTTTTCCCCTTGAATAGCTTGATATATTTTTAGTACTGTGATTTTCAGTAACAGAAGATTTAGAGTATTGTATTTTTTCTGAGATTTGAAATTAAAGGAATAGTAAATATTTTTTAACAGGCATTCTAAACACAAAAGTAGTCAAATGTATTTTCTCTAAAACTTGTCTTTTAATGGAATTCTCCTCCTAGTAAATATTGAACACAGACTTTGCCGTGTCTCATTTTGCATCTCCAAACAATCATTATTAGCCTCCTCTTAGTGCTATCTTAACTCATCAGTGAATGATGTCACTGTTCAGTCATGACTAGGCTTTTGTCTGTCCTCCTTGCTTCCCTCTGTTTACTTACTGCACTTGATGCCGTTGCATCACTGACCACTGTGTTGCAAGATCCATGTATGTATGCTGCCCTTGCTGTGAGATGGGTGACATGCTCCTTTTCATATTCCCAGTGCCCAATACTCTGCTTGGCACAAGCCTGACACTCGAGAAAGGCTGAATGGGAATGGCATTAGGGCTTGAGCAGTGATTGCCATGTTGTGTGAATTGATTTGTCATGTGTATGTCTCTGCAGATTGTGCTACGATGCATTTACAGAGAACATGGCAGGAGAGAATCAGCTGCTGGAGAGGAGAAGACTTTACCATTGTGCAGCATACAACTGCGCCATATCTGTCATCTGCTGTGTCTTTAATGAGTTAAAATTTTACCAAGGTTTTCTGTTTAGTGAAAAACCAGAAAAGGTAGGCCTCTCCTAAGGTGTGCACTATTGTTGTCATTGTAGGAGTTCAAAAGTTAGATTATATTAAACTTATAGATAATTTGCACCATCTTATATTAAAGATGTGGTTCTTTTAATTCTGCATAGGTATATTTAAAGCTGGAGTGCTTTTCCATGAGTTACTACATAGCATTAATTCTAAAGTAACATCAGTTATGAGGATTTTCACCATTCAGCTATTTTTACATGATTCTTTGTATTCACAGAACTTGCTTATTTTTGAAAATCTGATTGACCTGAAGCGCCGCTATAATTTTCCTGTAGAAGTTGAGGTGAGTGAAATTGTCAGTGTTCTAAGTTAAAAAAGACTTACCAAGTGCTCACAAAGAAAACCATATTATGTCGAACACGTTAAGTTGCCAGTATTCAAGTCGGCTTTCAACAAAAACTGGTGGTTTCATGTAGTTTATACAAAAACTGGCAATTTTAGCTTCAGATACAATCTCAGGCAACTACAAAATTTGTCAGAACTTGATTTCATCTCTTGACATGTGATAGAAAGACAGTGCCAGTAAAAGCAAGTGTTAGGACATATCCCAGAAGTTGTTTTCTGAGTGAATTGCTCCAGTCAAAGAAGTCGAGATCCTTACTGTGGCCTTGCTTGGGCAACGTGCCAGGATCATGGAAGAGTCATGGGTTAACTGGAAGACTTGCTCTGGCAGATGGGACAAGGTTTGTTTTAGCCAAACTCAGATTGACATGCCAGCCTCAGCAATTGGACAGTTGGTGAGAATGTGTTGGTTGCTGCCTTCACCACCCATTGGAAATGGGAAGATGGGCAGAGAGCTTAGCTCATCCCCCATGGCGTGCACTTTCCCCACACAGCTGCTGATCTCCACCATGTCTTAGTGCTTCACCACTATATGTGAATGGTGATCCTGCCTTGAACAAGACTAGGATTGTTTTCTAGGCATATGTTCAAAGAACTAAAAAACAACAAAATTAGCACCTTAAGCATGTAGACACATGCTGTATGTTACTTCTATACAACAGTGTAAGGCACCATGATATCATAACTAGATTTGAAGAAACTGAGGCTCAGAGATAATAAAATTTATCAGCAATCCAGGCATAAGAGCTTAGTACACACTGTATGCAGTGAGCTATACCAGAGCTGAGATGGAGGTGAAGTGCCTGGGCCAAGTGCTGTGGGAATCTGCAGGAAGGGCTTTCCTTAGGGGACACTCACTAGTCTCTTGTTGAGGTTATGTTTTGAGTGCTTTCAAATTTGTTTTGTTTTAAAATTTTTTGTTTTGTTTTGTTTAAAAATTTATAATTTTTTTTTTTTTTTTTTACCAGATTGCTACTAAAACAGAAAAAGCATGACTGTTATTATAAAATGTTTTACATTTTTGTTCTGCCCAATAGGTTCCTATGGAAAGAAAGAAAAAGTACATTGAAATTAGGAAGGAAGCCAGAGAAGCAGCAAATGGGGACTCAGGTAGGATGTTTTCAAAATCATGAGAAAGGATTCAAATCGATGGGTTATTTTGTTTTGTTTCGTTCTAAGACAAGTAGAGGAGTAAGATTTTTTTTATATAAATAGAAAATGCTTTAAGTGCCCTAAAACATTGAAATTGAGTTTGAAAAAGTATTTTAAGTGGCAAATGGAATTATATTTTGAAAGAAATGTACTTAGCTAAACTGAGCTGCATGAAAAGGTCTCAGAGCAGCCAGATGGGGCTCAGATATGTTACACTTTTTTAAAAGTACAGAATTAGCTTGGTGTTTTGTTGTTTGTATATGGATTGTATTTGTATGTTATTTAGATACATTCAGAAGTCTACAGTAGAATACAAGTCCTTCCAGCCACTCTTCTGTGCCCAACCTCACTGTGGGTTCCCGTCTCCTTCAGGACAGAGCTGCTCAAAGACCTTGATCTGCTGACCCCCTCCCCTGCAGCCCTTTTTCCTGCTCACTCCAGCATAAGGCTCCTCCCTGTGCCTTGTAGGCACCAGGCTTGCTTTTGCCCCAGGTCGTTTCCGCTAATACCCTCAACCCCAGGTGTCAGCATACCTCATGACATTTTGTTTAATGTCAACCCCTGAAATAGACTCTTCTATTTAAAATTAGTCCTCTATCCTTCTATATGCTCCTTGTTTTTGTTTTTTGCTTAATTTTTCTTTATAGCTTTATCATCATTTCTTGATATGAGAATAAAATTTGGACCAATTTTCTAAATCCCTTAGATGTTTTGGATTAGCTACTTTTCAGTAGTATTTCTTCCCACATTTATGTTAGACTTAATGGGCAAAATGTACATTATCAAAATTTTAAATGCAAAGAAAATTTGTTAATCATATGCAAAATTGGCCCAGTATAACAATTTCCTTGTCTATGACAGAATAACTGCTTGATAACAACAAAAAGAAAATGAGGTCTCTTCCCCATTTCCTTTTTGCTTTCTTAATCTGGATAATGGGTTAATAATCACCGGGTTGATGAAAACCTTAGATTAAAATACCCTTTCATTTTCATATCATTTGAGTTTAGAGAAGTACATTTCTTACTGATTGTGTTTGAATACATGTAATTTTCTCCTTTTTTATATTTCAGACGGTCCTTCCTATATGTCTTCCCTGTCATATTTGGCAGACAGTACCCTGAGTGAAGAAATGAGTCAATTTGATTTCTCAACCGGAGTTCAGAGCTATTCATACAGCTCCCAAGACCCTAGACCTACCACTGGTCGTTTTCGGAGACGGGTGATCACATTTCACATACTAAAAGAATATTGTCGATGTTTGTGAAGAAAGGGGGTCACAGCTATGCCTTGCGGTTACTACAGGAAGCCAGTTCCCTGTCCATTGACAGCCCTCAGAGTATAGAGTTAATTTGGAGAATTTTCCAAGATCTAATTCCTAGCCTTTTATTCTGTTGACTCAGCAGTCAGATATCATCAGCACAGTAGGAGGTCAGGGGTCAACATAGCAAAGATGATCTGACCTGAGGTGCACTCCTGGGGAGTCACCATACAGACGGGTCAGGGGGTCAACATAGCAGAGACATCTGACCTGAGGAGCCACCCTGGGGAGTGACCATAGATGGGGGTCAGGGGTCAGTGTAGCAGAGACATCTGACCTCAGGAGCCACCCTGGGGAGTGACCATAGATGAGGGTCAGGGGTCAGTGTAGCAGAGACATCTGACCTCAGGAGCCACCCTGTGGAGTGACTGGGCAGACAGGGCAGGGGGAATATGTACTTGGGATACAAGGAGGACACGAAATCCTTCTTATGTGTTAATTGTACAGTGAGTGTATTTAATATCACCAAATCATCGTTATTTCTGAAGTGTTTGTTATATGCTGTTGCCCCAGAAAGAACCTCCCACATCCACTGCCGTGTCCACTGAATGTTAACTGTACCCTCTGCTCTCCTGGGCCCTCCCTTTCGCAGGAGCAGCGGGACCCCGCGGTGCATGATGATGTGCTGGAGCTGGAGATGGATGAGCTCAATCGGCACGAGTGTATGGCACCCCTGACGGCCCTGGTGAAGCATATGCACAGAAGTCTGGGCCCGCCTCAAGGAGAAGAGGTGCTTTTCCCACTCATCTGTTAATACTGTATTTATTGGTGTCATATTAACATTTAATATTGAAGACAAAACCAAACTGCTTATCAAATAAATGTGATTTTTTTGTTGTTCATGTCTTACTTTGTCATTGTTTTCCCATATCAAAAACGTAACGTTATTTTATTCCACTTTTTAAGGTAATTTTGAATGTTTTATTTTAGGATTCAGTGCCAAGAGATCTTCCTCCTTGGATGAAATTCCTCCATGGCAAACTGGGAAATCCAATAGTATCATTAAATATCCGTCTCTTCTTAGCCAAGCTTATTATTAATACAGAAGAGGTAAGTAATTGATTATTTCTTTATTCTTTGAATAGATTCTATAAGTCTGTTTATTCAATTCTATGAATGAATCCATTGCAATTCTGTGAATCTACTTAAAAACACTCACAGAAAAGGAAAATGTAAAGGTACAGAGCATGACATTTTTGTTCTCTGATTAGCCATCCAATATTTATCTACTTGTTCGTCACCATTCTTTTATCATTCTTAACAAATGTAAATTCACCTCTGTGAGTTAGAAGTGGTGTTTATATAAAGTACATGTAGCCGCTTTCTTACAGCTGCCAACGTATAGTAGCAAAAAAAAAAAAAAACAACAAAGGCGGGGCGGGGGGAAGAAAATATTCCTGTTAACTCTATATGAAAAACAGCTGACTCTTAGGCAGTAGCTGAGTTTGTCAGGTAGGAGCATCTTGGAGTTGATTTTGGAAAGTCCTTTGAGTTAGATGTGGTGTAGTGCAGTGGGAGTTTGCAATCGGCAGGGAAGGAGCAGCATAGCATGGGTGGTCTCTGGGTGAACTGAGCAAGTCTGCACTGACTGCCTGGGCTGTGGGAGTGTGGTCTGGACCACAGCCAGGCCAGGCCATCCAGAGCTATGCAGAGGGTTGAGCTCATTCATTGAGCACCAGGGAACCACTGAAGGGCACTAAGTGGTGGGGTAACACCATCCACTTGGCTCCGTAGAAGGTCATTCTGGGCAGCTCTGCAGGTGTGGTGAGTCTGTCAGGAGGTCCCTGACAGGCTGCTCTAGGGCTGCAATAGGACCTGCTTTCCTCAAGGCTTACTTGATTCTTCACACCCTGGGCCTATGGTCTCAGGGTGCCACACTGGGGGAACTCAGACAGCCATGGCCTGAGATCAAGCTGCCAGCAGGGTTGGTTCCTTCGAGAGCTGTGAGAGAGCCTAGTCCAGGCTGGTCCCAGCATCTGGCAGCCTCGAGCACTGTGTGGTGTGTCAGAGACATTCTCCCTATGTCTTCACCTCATTTCCCCCCTTGTATCTGTCTGTGTGTCCTGATTTCCTCTTTTAATAAGGACACCAGTCATATTGGATTAGGGCCCACACTAATGACTTCACTTTAACGTGCTTACCTCCCTTTTGGCTTTAGGTCCAGTCATAGAATGAAATTTTAGCTGATGGAAGATACAGTCTTGTATTAATATTTTGGCAATTCAAGACCATTCTTTGATGCTTGACTTTTACATCCTCTTGTAGGTCTTTCGCCCTTATGCGAAGCACTGGCTTAGCCCCTTGTTGCAGCTGGCTGCTTCTGAAAACAATGGAGGAGAAGGAATTCACTACATGGTGGTTGAGATAGTGGCCACTATTCTTTCATGGACAGGCTTGGCCACTCCGACAGTAAGGATTGATGCATCTTTTATGTTAATATATTATCCTTTGCCAATAGCCTATAGAGCCTATGACACATAATTCAGGTCCCTCTCACTGACTGTGCTATGGTTTTCAGCATTTGTTGCTACATTGCTGGTGTGCTTCTAAACCAAATGGCCTCAGCCTGCTCTAGTTTTATTCGTCTGACCTTGCTTTTATTATGAAGCTGTCAGGTGTTTGTTTCGTTTTGTTTGCTGCCTTTACTTGCCTTAGAAATGAGATTGCAAATTTATTAAAACTATGTGTAAACTGAATGTCAGCCAACCCTGAATGGGAGGCTCTGAGAACTTCTGCCCTGAAGTCCCTAGATTTTGGCGTTCGTGCCAGCTTCTCTACTCCCAGAGTATTGACTGATACCAGTAATGGCAAGATTAGGGCTAAAGCAGTAGCTGCCAGATGGTAACACCATGTTACGTTGAGGCAGATGCGGTACCCAGCAGTGTAGACGTGTGTGTTTGTTCGAGCTTTGCCTACTCATGTAACTGTGGACACTGACAGCATATAAACATTTTCGTGTGAGGAGATGGTAGGAGCAGTCTGTATTAAATATAATATACACATGTGGGGCCAGGCGTGATGGCTCACACCTGTAATCCCAGCACTTTGGGAGGCCGAGGCGGGCAGATCACTTGAGGTCAGGAGTTTGAGACCAGCCTGGCCAACATGGTGAAACCTTATCTCTTCTAAAAAAATTAAAAAATTAACTGGGCGTGGTGCTGCATGCCTATAATCCCAGCTATTCAGGAGACTGAGGCTGGAGAATTGGCTTAAACCGGGGAGGTGGAGGTTGCGGTGAGCTGAAATCGCACTATTACGCTCCAGCCTGCGCAGCAGAGTGAGACTGCGTTCCCCCCGCTCCACCACCACCTCCCCACAAAAAAATACACGGAGCTTTCTCATACGCTTGCCTCTGGATGTACCCATCTCATTTGTTTCACAGTTAACCAAATTTAGATTTCTTTGTCTTAGTGTAATGAAATACTTTGCATTCTGCTTAATAAAATGAAAAAATTAAGAGGGGTTTAGTTTAACTTAGAATCCGTTGGAAGAGATTGATGTAGCTGATATGAGTCAGCGGCTCAGCTGAACTCAAGAGAGTGGAACTGCCGGGCTCAGGGTAGCTGAATAAAGTAACAGCAAGCCAGAAAGAGGGTTGCAGCGAAGGGTTTACTCACTCTGGAGTTATGGAAGTGAGAGGCTAACACTGGAGGGAGACTCCCCCTGTTCTGTTTGCCCCTGGAATGGTGCATTGCTCAGCAGCCAGGCGGATTAGCACAGACATGGACTGTCTCACTGTTGAGAGGCCCCGAACAAGAGGCCGTGCAGTTTTATGGGGGAAGAGCTGAGTCAGAAAGCACTGGATACTGAGTCGGAGTGCGGAAAGTGCCTTCATGCCGCCCCCCTGCCCTGCAGGTGACCCCTGTCCAGGGCCTCAGATAAAGGGTCCTAGGCATGGAGGCTCCAGGGAGGAATGCAGAGGTGCTTGCATGGGGCATGGCGGCTGACAGCCTGCACCCTGGACGGCAGCTCCGAGACTGCAGCACCAGCGGTGCCTGGTCCTCTTGCCAGGGACAGCCTTTGTTGTTGCCTGTTTCTGAAAAATCACAGGGCTTTGAACTGGAGCCAGACTCCTGTAAAATGCCAGATTTCTTTTATAAATGAACTTGAGTTAAAAATGCTTTTCCAGAATGGAGTGCCGCATATTAATACAGAATTTCTGTACCTTTTCAGGGGGTTCCTAAGGATGAAGTGTTAGCAAATCGATTGCTTAATTTCCTAATGAAACATGTCTTTCATCCAAAAAGAGCTGTGTTTAGACACAACCTTGAAATTATAAAGACCCTTGTCGAGTGCTGGAAGGATTGTTTATCCATCCCTTATAGGTATGTTTACTGGTTTTTGCAGTATTGTTTAGAAATTTAGGTTAAAATGTAGTGTGTGGTAAATGATGATTACAGTGAAATTTAATTACATGAAATGATAGGAGGAAGGAAATAATTTGTTGTTACTAATTAAACCACAGCCTCCAGAGTGTGTCTCCAGATGCGCCCTTCGGTGGCCCTGCCCTCCCCCTCAGCTTGCCTGTGATGTCTCCATGCTGGGGAGGGGCACCACCCTCCATTGGCCCGTGGGGTAAAGGGTGGTGGGAGGTGGGTAGGACTTGTGTGTAATTTCTTTTTTTGTAGCCTTAGGCAAGCTAAAACTTTCAAAAAGTTTTGCTATCAACTAAGGGAGAATTTAGGCAAATAATTAAAATATGAGGGCAATAAAATTGCCAGTGTTACAAAGCTGAAGTAACCTGGATGTGAACAGGAGGTGTTAGCAAGCAGGGGTATTGGATATGGGAAAAGAAAAAGAAAGCTTTTCTATGAAGTCAAAGCTAGACCTGGGGAAGAAACAGAAATAAAGAAAAAGTATTTCTTACCCTGAAGAGTAGCTTTAGAAAATTCTGTATTTGGCTGGGCATGGTGGCTCACGCCTATAATCCCAGCTCTTTGGGAGGCCAAGGCTGACGGATTACGAAGTCAGGAGATCGAGATCATCCTGGCTAACATGGTGAAACCCCGTCTCTACTAAAAAAAAAATACAAAAAATTAGTCGGGTGTGGTGGCGGGCTCCTGTAGTCCCAGCTACTTGGGAGGCTGAGGCAAGAGAATGGCGTGAACCCGGGAGGCAGAGCTTGCAGTGAGCCGAGACCACGCCAACTGCACTCCAGCCTGGGTGACAAAGCGAGACTCCAAGCCTCCGTCTCGGTCGCACCAGTGCACCCCAGCCTGGGCGAGAGTGAGACTCCGTCTCAAAAAAGTAAAATTCTGTATTTGTCTTTCTGCTTCTTATTTGATTATGTGACAGTCTCAATTTTCTCCTTTGTGCTTATGTTTCAGGTTAATATTTGAAAAGTTTTCCGGTAAAGATCCTAATTCTAAAGACAACTCAGTAGGGATTCAATTGCTAGGCATCGTGATGGCCAATGACCTGCCTCCCTATGACCCGCAGTGTGGCATTCAGAGTAGCGAGTACGTGTTTGCTTGATTATTTTTTAGGTCACGTCTACCCAAACGGGATTGACAGACTTCGGTATGGTGCAGTTTTGATAAATTTAAGGACCAGACCTATGTTACGAATGTTTCTGGGCCAGGCATGTTGGCTCATGCCTGTAATTCTAACACATTTGAGAGGCCAAGACAGGAGGATTGCTTGAGTCTAGAAGTTTGAGACTAGCCTGGACAGCATAGCAAGATCCCATCTGTACCAAAAAATTTTTTTTTTTCCTAAATGTAGGAAGTTGGATTTAGATTTTTCTGGAAGAAAAAATATGTTTGGGGCAAATAAGAAATGTAGGTGTTTAAAACAGTGTAATTTTTTTCATGTGCATACTGACAGATGAGAGGTGGTATTTCTTATTTTCTAAACTGATACTCTGAACATTTACCCCCAAAAGTAACGCAGTCCCCTCAGGAGGCTTTGTTCTGGGCTCTCTGACCTTGAAGGCTGGTAGACGGTGGGCTGCACTGTCTGCCTGGGAGCTAGGGCAGCTGGGTGTGACATGCCAAGACAAGAGGCCTCAGAAAGATGGTTACAGGACATCACAAAAGGGTATTTCTTTGTCCTGCTCCTGAGGGTTGTGAAGTCAGTGTTGACTCCTGGCCACTCCCTGGGTTTCCGCCTGCCCTACCTGACTCTCCCATCCCTGTGAGTGTTTCACTCTCTATGTTTGGTCCTCCGTGTTGGCCCCCCAGCAGCACCGTTGGACCAGTTACTGGTGCCAGAGATGACACGTGACCTCAGGGCTGAGGCAATCAGCCAGCTTCGCAGCAGCCTCAGTGGGAACTCAGCTCCTTTTAGACAGTCACTGGCTGGGCCTTTGGCTTCGATGCCAGAACAACCTTGCAGAGTCCCCTGAGCGCAGACAGTGGATGCGAGGCTCCCTGGGAAGCCTCCTCACACAGCATGGCATTGGGAGTATGCTGTTTTTCATTTTATTGTCCTTGTCCTGCTATAGTTGGTGGATTTTGAAAGGAAGTCAGTGCCCCATGATCTTGGATAGTAGCTCTGTCTTTCACTGCAGCTTTCTGTTCAGCCTTATGGGATGGTCCAGCTGCAGCGGTTCTGCATAATGGGACAGCAGACTGCCCTACGATTTTCTGGTTATGACATCGGGCACCCTTAAATACATGCTGATGTGTGCATTTGTACATGGAATTTGCATCACGTTCTATATTTAGATTTCCTCAACTTAGGCTGTCAGTATGACATGAAAAGGAAAATTGTCATTTATATTTGTGGAACAACAGAATGGTTTATTTGATGCATATGTCTTTTCTGTGTTTATTGTAGATACTTTCAGGCTTTGGTGAATAATATGTCCTTTGTAAGATATAAAGAAGTGTATGCTGCTGCAGCAGAAGTTTTAGGACTTATACTTCGATATGTTATGGAGAGAAAAAACGTGAGTGTGCTATGCAATTTTCAATAAATACCTCTTACTCTATTTTGATATGTTATGACCCTTGATACTTACATGTTTATTTCCTGTATGGTATTAGAAACAAAATGGGCATCTGCATTTATTAATATTTTACTGTTCCTTACTATAATACAGCAAATACAACACTCAGTTTTTTAGACACCTTGGAAACTTGGTGAACGTGGAGAGGTCAGCAACCATCTTGGTAATATAAAATCAAGATGAGAGTATTTAACCAGCTTTTATTACTGTGAATGTGGTCTCAGGATTTCCTTGTGGAGGAAATTGTCCTGGTAGATAGCTGCTGTGGTCTCCCAGTCCATTCCTCCCCTTGCAGTTTTTGGTGTAGCTGTTGAACAGGGGAAGGGACTTCCCAGGCGACCCTCTCAGTACTGCTGCCTTGCCCACTGGACAGGACTGTGAGATGAGCCTAACTGAACTTTTAAGTGCAGTGCACTGTTCAGATAAGAGGACTGAATAAAGAAGTAACGTGTTCCTTACTGTTTTAAAGTCTTTTTAGAGCTAGGGTCTTGCTCTGTCACCTGGGCTGGAGTGCAGTGATGTAATCATACCTCACTGCAGCCTTGCACTCCTGGGCTCAAGCCGTCCTCCCACCTTAGCCTCCCGGGTAGCTGGGACTACAGGCATATACCACTATGCTTGGCTAATTTTTGTATTTGTTGTAGAAACAAGGTTTTGCCATGTTGCCCAAGCAGGGTTGTGGGTTTCAGGGTCATCACTGGGATTAGGTGCTCTGTGGGTCCCTTGGGATCTTGCTGCTGCAGAGCCTGTCTAGGTAGCCCAGCTGGTCACACCCTGAGGACACTCTTGGCTCCTGTCCTCCTCCTGTGGCGGCCCCTTCTCTCTTTCCTCACCTGTGTTTCCCTGACCACCTCCACAGCTCTGCTGTGGCCTCACTCACTGCTCCCCTACCCACCTCATTCAGCCTCACGACTTGATATAGACTGCCTTTATGTTCATGATTCTCAAGTTTGCACCCCCAGCTCAGTTAACTCTCCTGAAAGAAAGAACAGAGTAGAGTCCAGGCCCAGTCACTGTGGGGCTGGATGAGGAGAGGCTCAGGAGAAGCCAGGTGGTCCTGAGCAGGCACCAGTGGGCCCGGTGCTGTGATTGGACTCTTGTCCATGTCACCAAATACGGATTTGTTTGGATTTAAAATAAAATTAAGATGACCCCTTTGGGAAGATCAAACATTACTTGTAATTTATTTTAGGGATTATCAGCTATTTTTGTAAATAAACAGATTTTTTAAATTCAGTAGAACTTTTTTACAAGATGATTCTAACATCCCTAAATATGAGGTTTGAATCTACATAATATGCTTCATTTCCACCATAAATGGAGCAAGTTACAGCAGATCCCCAGGTTTAATCTCATGGCTTAAATTTCAATTTAAGAATAAAAAACACTTCTGTTTTACATATTTTTTTCTGAATATAAAAGTGATACAGATTTATCGTAGAAATTTGGAAAGCAGAGTAAACATAAAGAAGTTGGTAAGAGGCCGGGTGCTGTGGCTCATGCCTGTAATCCCAGCACTTTGGGAGGCCAAGGCAGGTGGATCATTTGAAGTCAGGAGTTCAAGATCAGCCTGGCCAACATAGTGAAACCCTGTTTCCACAAAAAATAGAAAAATTAGCTGGGCGTGGTAGCACACGCCCATAATTCCATGTACTCGAGAGGCTGAGCTAGGAGAATCCCTTGAACCTGGGAGGCAGAGTTTGGAGTGAGCTGAGATCACACCACTGCACTCCAGCCTGGGCGACAGAGCAAGACTCCATCTCAAAAAAAATAAAAAGAAGTCAGTAAGAGAGGCTTGCGCTCTTCCCACGCAACATCCCTCAACACCTGCGGCATGCAGCTCAACTGTCCTTGGTCTCTCTTATTCATACAATTTTATAACTTGCTTTCTTTACTTGCTAGATTGTGATCATTTCATTGTGTTGTCGTATTAAATACTTTTAATAAAAAGACAGCTGATGAATCGGTAGTGTAATACTATATGTATTCTATATGGGGTTCAGGCCGTTGAAATTTGTGGTTTTGTGTTAAGGGTTTTTCTTACGATAATTTAAAAATAGCCTCATACTGGCGGAGCTTGCAGTGAGCAGAGATCCGGCCACTGCACTCCAGCCTGAGCGACAGAGCGAGACTCCGTCTCAAAAAAAAAAAAAAAAAAAAAAAATAGCCTCATACTACAGGTTCAGTATCTCTATTCCAAAATGCTTAGGGCCAGGAGTGTTTTCAGTTTCTGGTTTTGCAGTATTTTCATGATAGTTACTGTTTGAGCATCCCTAATTCAAAAATTCAAAATTCAAGTGCTCCAGTGAACGTTTGGTTGAGCGTCATGCTGAGGCTCAGACAGTTTTGCATTTTGGAGGATTCTGGATTTTCAGATTTGAGGTGCTCAGTCTGTGTTGAGTTTGCATTGAAAAACTCTTCAGTCTTCATGCCTTTGAAAAGGTTGCCTACACCTCTTTCTGATGTTTGTGAGGAAGGAGGTGAGCCAGGAAGGACAGCAGTGTTTTCTGTTGCTTCCTTCCAGTGGACTCCACTGAGTGCTTCTCTGTGTGGAGGACATTTGAGGACTTTCTGGTTCTAGGTTCTAGGGATGCAGTAGGTAACAAGACAGGTCACGTCCCTGCCCTTGGGGAGCTGGCATTTGGGGAGGGGAGACAGATGATATACAGATGAATATGTAACAGTTAGCAGCACTTGGTGAAAAGAGGCAGGACATGAGCAGACAGTGATGTGGACTGCTGTGTGAATAGAATTGTTTGAAAATTCTAGTCCGTGTGAATATTTTTTATCAGAAATCTGAACATCATAAAATATGTCTCAAACAAGATTTAGCCATTTAGCTTAGCTTCTCAAAGGACTTACTGGTCCTACCAAGTGTTTTGGTGTCAGTAGGAAACACTAATCTTCATTGATCTGACATCCACACGAACCAGACACCTGGGTGCTCAGCGCAGAGCATGGTGATGTGGACTGACTCACTGAGGTGTAGGAACTCAAGGATCCAGAACCTAAGGGTGTGCGATGGTCAGTGCCGACCAGCAGACATCCCCAGCACCTACTGTCCTATCATCTGCCTTGTTGTAGGTGATAACATTGAACACCTTCTTTGGGCTCACTTAAATACTCAAGATAAACCTTACTTTCAGTGCTTAATCTACATTTCCACTTTTGTGTATTTGAAAATAAACTTAATTTTTCAGATGCTGGAGGAGTCTCTGTGTGAACTGGTTGCGAAACAATTGAAGCAACATCAAAATACTATGGAGGACAAGTTTATTGTGTGCTTAAACAAAGTGACCAAGAGCTTCCCTCCTCTTGCAGACAGGTATGGGCTGTCCAGGGAGCTTGTGTCCACGGAGCCTGTAGGGGCAGGAGGGTCCTTGGCCCTCCTCTCACCAGTCCTCTTGTCCCCCAGGTTCATGAATGCTGTGTTCTTTCTGCTGCCAAAATTTCATGGAGTGTTGAAAACACTCTGTCTGGAGGTGGTACTTTGTCGCGTGGAGGCAATGACAGAGCTGTACTTCCAGTTAAAGAGCAAGGACTTCGTTCAAGTCATGAGACATAGGTGAGTGAACACTAGCCCTGCTCTTGGATCCCATTGGCTCATAAAGTGTTAATTTGTTCAGACATCTTCAACTCAAGAAGAACCTGTGGGTTTCGATGATATGCACGTTTGTGAAGTTGGAATCTCTGAAGAAAAGGTGAAGGCACCTTAAGAATAGGACATCTGCTGAGGTGGGCCTGCTCCCTGCGCCGTTGGCCTGGCATTTTGGGGAGCCACGTCCTACGGCGTGTTTCACCCATAAATGAAGGAGGTAGCCTGTGGGGTTACCTTGGCTCTCTTCAGATTTAAAATGTGTGCTTTTGAGTTCTGTACCTATTTTGCCAAGTGAGAAGGTTCTGTTAATGTGTTTAAATTGTTCATTTATTTTCAAAATTGCAACATAGCATGAAAGTATATATTAAAAGAGAAAGCTGCTGATCACTTACATTATATTATTTCCCTGTCCCCGTACTCTTTTCCAGTCTTAGTCTATATACTTTTTTTTTTTCATTTTTTGAACTTTTATTTTTGAATCAGGAGGTACAAGTGCAGGTTTGTTACAAAGGTGTATTGCGTAATGCTGAGGTTTGGAGTACAGATGAATCTGTCACTCAGGTAGTGACCGTAGTACCTAGCAGGTAGTTTTTCAACTCTTGCCTCATATCCTGCCTTCCCCTTTGTTTGTTTCCCAGTGTCTATTGTTCCTGACTTTATGTCTGTGTGTACTCAGTGTTTAGCCTCCCACATATGAGTAAGTACATGCAGTATTTGCTTTTCTGTTTCTGCACTAGTTCGCTTAGGACAGTGGCCTCCAGCTGCATCCATGTTGCTGCAAGGACATTTCATTCTTTTTTATGGCTGCCTAATATTCCATGGTATATATGTGCCATTTTCTTTATCCAGTCCACCATTGATGGGCACCTGGGTTGATTCCATGTCTTTGCTGTTGTAAATGGTGCTATGGTGAACATGTGGGTGCATGTGTCTTTTTGGTAGAATGATTTATTTTCCTTTGTGTATATACCCAGCAATGGGATTGCTGGGTCAAATGATAGTTCAATTCTCACTTCCTTGAGAAGTCTCCAAACTGCTTTTCACAGTGGCTGAACTAATTTACATTCCCACCAACAATGTATAAGCTTTCCTTTTTCTCTGCAGCCTTGCCAATATCTGCTATATTTTTAACTTTTTAAGAAAACTATTCTGACTGGTGTGAGATGGTATCTCATTTGCATTTCCCTGATGATTTGTGATGATGACCTTTATATATACATATACACACACACACATATATGTATATATACAATTATATACATATACATATATACGTATATGTGTATATTTGTTGGCCACTTTTATGTCTTTTGAGAAGTATCCATGTCTTTTGCTAATTTTTTTAATGGGGTTGCTTTTTACTTGTTGAATAAGTTTTTTATGGATTCTGGATATTAGACCTTCGTTAGGTGCATAGTCTGTGAATATTTTGAATATTTTCTCCCATCTATAGGTTGTCTGTTTACCTGCTTGATAGTATCTCTTGCTGCACAGAGTCTCTAATTTAACTAGGTCCTGCTGGTCAATTTTTGTTTTTGTTGCAGTTTCTTTTTAGAACTTAGTCATAAATTCTTTGCTAAGGCTGATATTGAGAAGGGTATTTCCTAGATTTTCTTCTAGAATTTTTATAATTTGAAGTCTCACATTGAAGTCTGTAATCCATCTTAATTTTTTTATATGGTGATAGGCAGGGGTCTGGTTTCATTCTTTTGCATATGGTTAGCCAGTTAGCACCATTTATTGAATGAGGCATCTTTTCCCCACAGCTTATTTTTGTTGACTTTGTCGAAGATCAGATGGTTGTAGGTCTATGGCTTTTTTCTGGGTTCTCCATTCTGTTCCATTGGTCTATGTGTCTGTGGTTCTCTCCCCCACCCCGCCCCCCACCAGTACCATGCTGTTTTGGTTGTTGTAGCCATGTAGTATAGTGAAGTTGGGTAATATGATGTTCTGGCTTTGTTCTTTCTGCTTAGAATTGTTTCGGTTATTCGGGCTCTTTTTTGGTTTCATATGAATTTTAGAATAGTTTTTTCCAATTCTGTGAAAAGTGACATAGGTAGTTTGAAAGGAATAGCATTGAATCTGTAGATTGCTTTGGGCAGAATGGCTATTCTAACAGTATTTTTTCATTTATTTGTATCATACCTGATTTCTTTCAGCAGTGTTTTGTAGTCCTCCTTGTAGAGATCTTTCACCTCCTTGGTTAGCTGTATTCTTAGGTGTTTTATTCTTTTCTTTGCCTTTGTAAATAGGCTTACATTCTTGATTTGGCTCTCAGCTGTAATGTCATTGGTGTATAGGAATGTTACTGATTTTTGTACATTGATTTTGTGTCCTAAAACTTAAGTCATTTATCAGTTCTAGGAACCTTTTGGCAGAGTCTTTAGGGTTTTTTAGGTATAGAATCATACCATCAGAGAAGAGGAATAGTTTGATTTCTTCTTTTCCTATTTGAATACATTTTATTTCTCTCTCTTGCTTGATTGTTCTGTGTAGGACTTCAAGTACTATGTTGAATAGGAGTGATGAGAGTGGGCATCCTTGTCTTTTCCAGTTTTCAAGGGGAATGCTTCCAGTTTTTGCCATCATTCAGTATCATGTAGGCTGTGGGTTTGTCATAGATGATTCTTACTATTTTGAGGAATATTCATTTGATGCCTGGTTTGTTGAGGGTTTTTGTTTTTGTTTTTTGAGATGGAGTCTCGCTGTATCACGCAGGCTTGAGTGCAGTGGCGTGATCCCACTGAAGTGCTGGGATTACAGGCATGAGCCACCACGCCCGGCCAGTTGAAGGTTTTTATCATGCAAGGATGTTGGACTCTCTCTCTCTCTCTCTCTCTCCCCGCCTCTCTCTCTCCCTCTCGACCTCAAATGATCCGTCCGCCTCGACCTCCCAAAGTGCTAGGATTATAGGCGTGAGCCACTGTGCCTGGCCCAGAATGTTGGATTTTATTGAAAGCTTTTTCTCCATTTATTGAAATTATCATAAGGCTTTTGTTTTTAATTCTGTTTATGTGGTGAATCACATTGATTTGTGTATGTTGAACCAACCTTGTATCCTAGGAATAAAGCATACTTGATTGTCGTGCATTACCTTTCGTTGTGTTGTTGGATTCAATTTGCTAGTATTTTGTTGAGGATTTTTACATCTGTATTCATCAGGGATTTGGCCTGAAGTTTTCTTTTTTCATTGTGTCCTGTCAGATTTTGGTATCAGGATTTTGACTTCATAGAATGAGTCAAGGAGGAGTCCTTTCTCCTTGGTTTTGTGAAATAGTTTCAGTAGGATTCGTACCAGTTCATTGTATATCTGGCAGAATTTAACTGTGAATCCATCTGCCCTGGGGGTTTTGTTTTCTTTTTTCTTTTTTTTCTGCTTGGTAAGTTTTTTTCATTATCGATTTAATTTAGGAACTCCTCATTGGTCTGTTCAGGTGTTTTTTGTTTGTTTGTTTTTTGTTTGTTTTTTAATTTCTGGTTCAATCTTGGGAGCTTGTATGTTTCCAGAAATGTATCCATTTCCTCTAGATTTCCTAATTTCCTTATGTAGAGGTGTTCACAATAGTCTCTGAGGATCTTTTGTATTTCTATGGGATCAGATATAATGTTATCTTTGTCATTTCTTATTGTGCTTATTTAGATCTTCTGTCTCTCTCTCTTTGTCTCTCTCTATTGATCTAGCTTGAGGTCTATCAATTCTGTTTATTCTTTCAAATAATCAACTTTTGGTTTTGTTGAATCTTTGTGTAGATTTTTGGATCACAGTTTCGTTCAATTCCACTCTGTATTTTGGTTATTTCTTTTCTTCTGCTGTCTTTAGGGTTGGTTTGTTTTGTTTTGGTTGGTTTTAAGGCGGAGTCTCACTGTGTTGCCCAGTCTGGAGTGCAGTGGTGTGATCTTGGCTCACTGCAACCTCCATCTCCCGGGTTCAAGCTATTTTGCCTCAGCCTCTTTCCCGAGTAGCTGGGACTACAGGTGCACACCACCATGCCTGGCTAATTTTTTTGTATTTTTAGTAGAGACAGGGTTTCACCTTGTTGGTCAGGCTGGTCTCAAACTCCTGACCACAAATGATCCTTCTGCCTTGACCTTCCAAAGTGGGATTACAGGCATCAGCCACTGCACCCGGACTTGGTTTGTTCTTGTTTTTCTAGTTTATATGCGATGTTTGATTATTGATTTGAGGTCTTTCTAATGTTTTGACATGGGCATTTAGTGTCCCTGTTTTCCCTAATTGAAAAAAATTTGATTTCTGCCTTAATAATTTTCTCAACAGTTATTTAGGAGTAAGTTGTTTAATTTTTATGTAATTGTATGGTTTTAAGAGGTCTTGGTATTGATTTCTATTTTTATTGTACTGTAGTCTTGAGAGTGTGCTTGGTATGATTTTGAATTTTTTTTTTAATTTATTGAGGCTTGCTTTATGGCTGAGCATGTGGTTGATCTTAGAGTATGTTCCATGTGCAGATGAGAAGAGTGTATATTGTGGTATATTAGGTGGAGTATTCTATAGATGTATTGGGTCTGATTGTTCAAGTGTCGAGTTTAAGTCCAGAATTTGTTAGTTTTCTGCCTGCCTTATCTATCTATAACTGTCAATAGAGTGTTAGTTTCCCACTATTATTGAGTGCCTCTTTATAGGTCTAGAAGAACTTATTTTATGAATCTGGGTGCTCCAAAGTTAGGTACTTATATATTTAGTATATAGTTAAGTCTTCTTATTGAATTGAACCCTTTGTCATTATGTAATGCCTTTTTTTGTCCTTTTTAACTATTGTTGGTTTAAAGTTGTTTTATCTGATAAAAGAATAGTGACCCCTGCACTTTTTCGTTTTCTGTTTTTGTGATAGATCTTTCTCCATCCTTTTACTTTGAGCCTGTGGGTGTTGTTACATGTGAGATGGGTCTCTGGAAGAGAGAAGATAACTGAGTTTTTTTTTTTTTTAAATCCAACTCGCCTCTGTGTGGGTTTTAAGAGGGGCCGTTAGACTGTTTACATTCAAGGTTTATATTGATATGTGAGGTTTTGATCCTGTTGTCATGTTGTTACCTGGTTGTTTTGTAGACTTAACTGTGTAGTTGCTTTATAATATCTGTGGGATACATACTTAAGTATGTTTTTGTGGTAGCAGATATTGTTCTTTTGTTTCATGTTTAGCACTCCCTTAAGGACCCCTTATAAGGCAGGTCTAATGTTAACAAATTCCCTTAATGTTTCCTTGTCTGAAAAGAGCTTTATTTTTCCTTTCCTTGTGAAACTTATTTTGGCAGGATATTAAATTCTTGGTTGGAATTTGTTTTCTTCAAGGATGCTGAAAATAGGCCCCAGTCTCTTCTGGTTTTTAAGGTTTCTGCTGAGAGGCCCGCTGGTAGCCTGATGAAGTTCTATCAGTATGTGACCTGACCCTTCTTTCTAGCTGCCTTTAAAATTTTTTCTTTCACGTTGACCTTGGAAAATCTGATGACTATGTGTCTTGGGGATGGTCTTGTATGGTGTGTCACAGGGGTTCTCTGAATGTCTTGAATTTGCATGTCTACCTCTCTAGTGAGATAGGGAATGTTTTCATGGACTATATCCTCAAATATATTTTCCAAGTTGTCTCAGGAATTCCAGTAAGTCATAGGTTTGATTCTTTTTACATAATCTATTGTTTCTTAGAGATTTTGTTTAAAAATTCTTTTTTCTTTATTTTTTTCTGACTGGGTTGATTTGAAGGACTGGTCTTCAAGCTCTGAGATTCTTTCCTTAGCTTGGTCTATTCTTTTGTTAATGTTTCAAACTGTGTTATGAAATTCCTATAGTGAATCTTTCAATTCCAGAAGTTCAGTTTGGTTCCTTTTCTTTTCCTTTGTTTTGTTTTGTTTTGTTTTCGACAGGGTCTTGCTGTGTAACCCAGGCCGAAGTGCAGTGGTGTGACCATGACTTACTGCTGCAGCCTCGACCTCCCAGGCTCAGGTGATCCTCCCATCTCAGTATCCTGAGGAGCTGGGACCTGTGCAGGCATGCACCACCACGCCCAGCTAATGATTTATATTTTTACAGAGACAGGGTTTCATCGTTTTGCTCAGGCTGGTCTCAAACTCTCCAACTGAAGCAATCTGCCTGCCTCAGCTTCCCAAAGTGGTGGGATTACAGGTGTGATCCACCATGCCTGGCTTGTTCTATCTTAAAATGTCTGTGTTGCCTTTTGACTCTTGAATTATTTTACTGGTTTCCTAGAATTGAATTTCAGCCTTCTCCTGGATCTTGAGCTTTCTTGCCATCTGGATTCTGAATTCTATTTCTGTCATTTCAGCCATTTCAATCTGTCTAAAAACCGTTGCTGAGAGGCTAGTACAGTTGTTTGGAGGTGAGGAGATACTTTGAATTGCCAGAGTGTTTGCACTAATTCCTTCTCATCTGAGAGGGCTGGTGTTCCTTTATCTTTTTGGAGTTGCTGCTGCTTGGATGGGGCCTTTTGTTTTCATATTCATCATTTTCCTTGAGGATTTGACTCTGGTGTATGCTGAGTATAGTCGATTGGCTTCCTTTCTGGGTGCTTTCAGCAGGCTGAGGCTCTGTATAGGATCTTTCTTTGTCCTTGGTTCCTGCATTGGGTTTCACAGGTGATGTATACTAGAAGAATTTTTTTTAGTGATGTAATTCAGACTATGATCCAGTATATGGTGCTTAAAGGTAAGGGCTAGCAGTTAGACTGTTAGATTACAGTGTGTTCAGCACAGTGTTCTGGGGGCAGGGGAAGGGAGATGACCCCCTCACTAAGTTCATTTCCAGGCCTTAGAGGAGCCCCTTCCAATCACTGGCACCATACTCACATTTCCTCAACCCCAAGGGGGGCCCTGGTAGGCTGCGCTCCCCATCCCTTAGCAGTGGCCTGAGTTGAAGGTTAGGTCACCAGGAGACCCACAGCATTCCAGAGGCCCACTGGTCCTCTGTGCTTGGCAAAGCCAGAGAGGGTTGTGGGGTGTGTCTGTGGGTGGGGTGGTCTGTCGGTATAGTAGGTCAAGGGTGGGGGATCTCAGGGCAGGGTGATGTTGTCATGCTTGTTCAGCTGGTGTGGTGCCTACAGCCTGGGATTTTTTGCCCAGCAGACAGTTATGGGGACTGCCTAGCTCATGCTGTCTTGACCAGGTCTGTTGGTGTCTCCCCCGGTAGCTAGCCTGACCAGTCAGTTTTATGCCATGCTTTCTGTGCCCAGATCACTGGGCTGTTAGGCGTTTCAGGCCACTCAGGCAGATGCAAAGCTGGCTAACAGGCCTCACCCTTCCCAGACCAGCCTCATGGAAGGGGGCTCACCCAGCACTCATGCTGGAACACAAACCCACGTCTCACTGTACTCAGTGGTCTGAGCAGAGCTTAAGCTCTGGCCACAGATCTCGGCTCTGTATTCCTGAACGATGTGCTTAGACCGTGGGGGGCTGAGACCAGGCCCACGGCTTCATCCTCTGTCCCCTTGGAATCAAGCACTGTGCTGGGGTGGCCAAAGTGCTCCAAGGCCACTGGCAAAGAACTCAGGCTGGATAGTGGAGGCTATGCTGTGTCTATGCTCTTGTGGGAGCAGCTGGGGTTGGGAGTGCCTGGGAAGTTGACAGATAGGCATGCAAATCAGGCTCTCCCCAGACCCACAGGAAGGACGGCCCTGCTGTTTCCCGCCCCAGCATTCAGCAGGGGCTAGAGTGACTCAGAGCAAGGTGAGAACCTGGGGGCATGGGCGCCTGGGGTCGCATTTTGCTGGAGCTGCTCCACGCTGAGTGAGACCTGCCAGGCTCCACGTAGGCTGGTGCTCTGCCTGTACCTTCTCTCTGACAGTTCCCTGCCAATTCAAATGTCTTTGGGGGTTGTGGGATCTCTTGTGGCTAGTATTCCAGAGCTCCATGGTGAGCGTGGGTTGCCCCGTAGTCACTCCACTCACCCCTTCCTTAGGACCTGATTAGGGCCAAGAGTAGGTCCTGGCACCCGGAGACTGTACAGGCTTCCCAGCTTCCTCCCTCTTCTGCCTCAGTGTCTGCATTGCCTCTCTCTATCGATGCTCAGTGCTTTCTTTCCAAAGATCTCTTCAAAGCTTGTTGGTTTACTCATTATTTTGCTCTGTTTTGGTGGGAGAGGCCCTCCTGGCTATGTCTATTCAGCCATCTTGTCCCCCTCCTATGTAAGTATTTTTACACAACAATAAACGTGCATTGTGTCAGTAACAAAGAATGTATGTCACTGTCCTAATATCCTTACATTCACTGAGTATCTACTGTGTGAAGCATTCAGCTGGGTGCTATTAAGGAGTCAAAACAAGGAAATAAATATTTGCCTCATTTAGAGCTCAGATTGCACTTCACTATACACCATGCCAGGCAGCACTTGAAGTCCTTTTAAAAAATACTTTGTTTGCCATTATTAGGTTTTTCTAAAAATAGACTTTTTATCTTGAAGTAATTTTGTATTTGCAGAAAAGTTGAAAGATAGTACACATAATTTCCATATATACCCTTTACCCAACTTTTCCCTTACATAATCTTGGTACATTTGTCAAAAGTAAGAAAGTAACATTAGAACATTACTGTTTACCAAACTAGGCTTTATTCAATTTCTCCAGTTTCCTTCTAATGTCCTTTTTCTGTTTCAGGATCTGGTGTAGGATAGCACATTGAAGTTATTTGTCTTATATTTAATAATCTAGTCCATGATTATTTCAAGAATACAAGTTTTATATAAGTGTAGTGTTATCTATTATAACAAATTTTGAAACAAAGAAGAAAAAGTTGTCTGTCATACTTTCAAAGTACAGTAATAAAAATAGTTAAATTTGTGTGTTTTTAAAATCTCTCCCATAGAGATGATGAAAGACAAAAAGTATGTTTGGACATAATTTATAAGATGATGCCAAAATTAAAACCAGTGGAACTCCGAGAACTTCTGAACCCTGTTGTGGAATTCGTTTCCCATCCTTCTGCAACATGTAGGGAACAAATGTATAATATTCTCATGTGGATTCATGACAATTACAGGTAAGCTATACATTGACTATTTTATTTTGTGTTTTTATTGTTGTTGTTGTTGTTGTTTTTGCTTTTTGAGATAGGGTCTTACTCTGTCGACGAGGCTGGAGTACAGTGACACAAACACAGGTCACTGCAGCTTCAATCTCCTGGGCTCATATATTCAGTAATAAGAAGTATATGCAATAGAATCAAAAATTAGAAAAGTAATATTCTCACAAAATCCATTATAAAGAATGAGGTAATTTCTCTTCTAAATGATTCTATGGTCCCAAAAGATATAACGCCGTTATAGAAACACATTTAAACAAACATAAAGCTAAATGAACTCATAATATGTGGCTTCTGCTAAGGCAAGACTGTATAAAAGGAGGATAAGGAAAAAACCTCAGTGCTCAAGACAAGAACAAATAAGAATGTTTAGATTCTCACAGAGTTTTCTGGGCGATTCAGGCCTTTTCTAATTTAAGCAGCCACCTCATATTTCTGACTGCTTGTTCATTTTATACACTCCAGGAACCACTCTTTTAACCTGAAGAACTGTTTTATTGGAAAAGCCAACTTACAAAATTAATTCTTCTCTAAAACTATGTTTTTTTAAACTATGCATCTGTATGGCCACTGTTAATGCTAAGAAGTGAGAATTGAAGGGAAAACCAGAGATTATTTCAGCTCAATCCAGTGTCACAGTTGATTTTAACACAGTCTGTATCTGGTACATTTTTAAAAAACAGGTGTTTTGAGTTTTTTATTTTTATTTTTTATTATTTATTTCACAAAGAATGATATTATATTATGGATGAGTAACCATAAGTAGTATCTTTAAAGAAATGTGGTTCTGTGATGAATGTGGATATTATACTAATGCTAGCATCAATGCATTTTAATGTTCTGTTAGTCTTTTCAGGACTGCTGTAAATAATGAATATGTATTTAATAGCTGCTTTCTTGCCAAATACATTGAGGCATTTTCTTACTAAACAAATAAAGCATTCCCTTGATTCAAAAAAAAAAAAAAAAAAAAAAAAAAAAATCTCCTGGGCTCAGCTGATCCTTCCAACTCAGCCTCCTGCGTAGCTGGGTCTATGGGTGTGCACCACCATACCTGGCTAATTTTGTTTATTTTTTGTAGAGACGGGGTTTCGCCTTGTTTCCGGGGCAACATTAACACTTTAGGAATCATTTGGGTACCCTTATCAATCTGGAACATAATAACACATTTTTTTTTACCATATGATTAATAATTTTTTTTTATCATATGATTAACATTTATTTTGGTATATCTGATTGTATCCTTTTAAAAACTCATTTCACATATGTTTGTGAAATAATCAGAGTGAAAAAGGATGGTGGTGTGCTTATAAAACCTATTTTCATAGTTGTCCTTTTAAGATCTGGCAAAGACTAAGGAGATGAACTCTGCCAGAATCACTGGGCACTACTACACCACCACAGCTGAGCGTCACAGGACTGCTGGGCCTCCTGTGGGCCCATCCCCCTGTTCCACTCTGCTCCTGCTGGGAGTGAGGATGGGTTCTCAAGGCTTGTGCACATACCCATGAGTGGGGCAAGCTGTGATTTGGAGATCTAAAGTCTAATGGGAAAACCAGTCTTTTTAAATTGAATTCTAGATGGTGTTACTGTAGTTGAACAAAAGGACTAGAAGAGAGCATTAATGTTGTGACGTTTTGCTGTTTTCTCAAGCAGAGATCCAGAAAGTCAGACAGATAATGACTCCCAGGAAATAATTAAGTTGGCAAAAGATGTGCTGATTCAAGGATTGATCGATGAGAACCCTGGACTTCAGTACGTGCTGTCCTTGAATAACTGGGCTGGGACAATTAAATGTTAAGGGTATTGCTTTCAAAGGTAGCATAGAGTATTTTTCAGGAGTTTTAGAAATGTATTTGCAGTATTAGCATTTTCTCTGCTTTCTGCATTTCACAATATTTAGTAAAAGAGTATTTTAAAACACATTATGAAGAGTAAGGCTTTAAAATCCTGACAACTTAAAAATAACACTCTTGAAAAAGTCATATGGACCAAATGCTAGGGCAGTGAGTTAAAGTGTTTCAAAATGAAAAGAAAGTCTACAATGACAATTCTTCTGTTTCCCATTTAACACATATAGTTGAGATCATGCTGTAAGTATTAATGTTGAAAATAAAGTGTTTGAAACCTTAGAAATGAGAGGAAACCGTAATATTAGTTATATATGAAAGTGTGAATGATGATTGTTATCCTCTAAAATGCCTGCCCTGAGTAAGTCAGTTATATGTGTTTCTGACTATATAAGTATACTGACTATGCAAAAAGGGAGTTAAACTTTTTATTATTATTATTAATATATTTTTTAGAGATAAGGTCTTGCTCTGGCACCCAGGCTGGAGTGCAGTAGTGTAACTGTAGCTCACTGTAGCCTCGGACTTCTGGGTTCAGGTGATCCTCCTCCCTCAGCCTCCTGAGTAGCTGGGACTACAGGCATATGCCAACAGGCTCGGCTAATTTTTTACTTTTTGTAAAGATAGGGTCTTGCTATATTACCCAAGCTAGGCTTCAGTGCCTGGCCTCAATCCTCCTGACTTGGTTTACCAAAGTGCTGGGATTTTAAGTGTGAGTACTGCTCCCAGCCTCAATATAAGAAGCCATACACTTTTTGCATGTTTCTGTATATTATTTTTCCATTCTGCTATAATTTTAAATTCATTGAGCTTCTTAAAATTGTATTTGGATTTCATATGCATTCATAAATTATAGGACCTAGTTTGCTATGTATGTATGTATGTATGTATTTATTTATTTATTTTTATTTTTTATTATTATTATTTTTTTTGAGACGGAGTCTCGCTCTGTAGCCCAGGCTGGAGTGCAGTAGCACGATTTCAGCTCATTACAACCTCCGCCTCCTAGGTTCAAGCAATTCTTCTGCCTCAGCCTCCCAAGTAGCTGGGACTACAGGTGCACGCCACCACACCCAGCTAATGTTTGTATTTTTAGTAGAGACAGGATTTCACCATGTTGGCGAGGCTGGTCTTGAACTCCTGAAGTCAGGTGATCCACACACCTCGGCCTCCCAAAGTGCTGGAATTACAGGCCTGAGCCACTGTGCCCAACCCCTAATTTGGTATTTAATTAATATATGTTTTGAGTATTTTATGGCAGTAATTTTTATAATGAATTGTTTTGGCAAGGCAGTGAAGGATTTTGTGTAATTTCCTAAATTTTTTTTTTGTTTCAAATTGTTAATATCATGTACTCATCATTGAAAACTTCCCAGAGAACAGAGATAAGAGAATAAAATCACCCAGTTTCTCCCCTCCCCTCTGTAGCATAAAAAATATGCTACATTTTTTGTAGTATTCCCCTCCTTCAGTGGATATGTTTCATAACTCAGACTGTATTTTTGATATAGTTGAATGTGGTTTCCCTCTCTGTTAAGCTTCATGTGGGTGAAGAGCTGTGCCTTCTCCACAGGACACCCTGTACAGCACATTCTTTCCCATTTGCCATTGTCTAAGCAATCTAATCTACTTTTTTTTCTCTGCTTTTCAGATTAATTATTCGAAATTTCTGGAGCCATGAAACTAGGTTACCTTCAAATACCTTGGACCGGTTGCTGGCACTAAATTCCTTATATTCTCCTAAGATAGAAGTGCACTTTTTAAGTTTAGCAACAAATTTTCTGCTCGAAATGACCAGCCTGAGCCCAGATTATCCAAATCCCATGTTCGAACATCCTCTGTCGGAATGTGAATTTCAGGTAATGTGGTCTTCTCTCTCATAGTAGTGAATATTATAAGCTTTTCTTGTTCATGAACATTTTTAATAGCTTTAACTGGCTCTTTGCTTTTTTGGAATACTCACATATTCATTTCTGAAAAGGAAAAGGAAGGCTCGTGCCTCTGCTTCAGCCACCTGGAGGTCCACAGGCCTCACCCTCTTGGCCTTCACTAGATTTCCCTTGTCAGGATCGCCATTGCTTTCCCTCCCCTTATTCCTCCCAGCCCACAGTGGATGCTGAGCTTGTGCTCTCTCGCAGCAGCCTTAACAGTGGGGATGATGGGCAGGTTGCAGAGAGCTCCTGGGGTAGGGCCCCTCCAGTCCCACTCACAAGCTCAGGATCTGTCCCAGTGGCATGTGTGTATGTGGACAAGTTGGGTCACTTGACTCGTTGAATTTGGGTTGCGGTGCTGAGCATGATATCAAGCCTTTTTATGCAAACATTAAGAAAGTTGGGTTTTCTCCCTCAATAGTTAGCTAGTTTTTCTAGTTGGCAAATCACTTAGTTAAAACTTTTAAATTAGAGAAGATTCTTCAGCTGCATATGAAGTTATGGTAGAAATATGTTGATTGTACCATTAGATTTTAAATAGAAATATATCAGTGTTCCTTAAAAAGGAGCCTTATTTCATTTGAAACTTTCTTATGTACAGGAATATACCATTGATTCTGATTGGCGTTTTCGAAGTACTGTTCTCACTCCAATGTTTGTGGAGACCCAGGCCTCCCAGGGCACTCTCCAGACCCGTACCCAGGAAGGGTCCCTCTCAGCTCGCTGGCCAATGGCAGGGCAGATAAGGGCCACCCAGCAGCAGCATGACTTCACACCGACACAGACTGCAGGTAACAGTGACCCACCCCGCCGGCCATGTATACAGCACTCTGACCTCAGTGGGCAGCTTCTGTCACAACAGTGTTGGGCTTTTGCGAGAGAAGTAAGGCATAATAACAAAAAGCATTAAGAACCCAAGGAAGATGTCAGTCAAAAGAGTGGGTTCCTATGACAGTCAAACTCATGGAAACAGAAAGTAGTGTGCTAGGTGCCAGGGTCTGGGGAGGAAGAATGGGGATTTATAGTTTCATGGGTACAGAATTTCAGTTTTGCAAGAGGAAAAGTGCTGTGGAGGCAGGGTGCAGTGACTCATTCCTGTTATTCTAGCTGGGGCAGGAGGATCAGTTGAGCCCAGGAGTTCTGCACCAGCCTGGGCAACATGGAAAGACCCCATCTCTACAAAACAATTTTAAAAATTAGCTGGGCATGGTGGCGCACGCCTGTAATTAGTCCCAGTTACTGGGGAAGCTGAGGTGGGAGAATGGCTTGAGCCCAGAAGTTCAAGGCTGTAGTGAGCTGTGATCATGCCACTGCACCCTACCTTGGGCAAAAGAGCAAGGCCATGTCTCAAAAAAAAAAAAAAAAAAAAAACAACTGTGGACGTGGAAGATGGTGATGATTGTACAACAGTGTAAATGTCCTTAATGCCATTGAACTGTGCACCTAAAAATGATTGAAATGGTAAATTTTATGTATATTTTCCTTTATTTTTATTTATTTTTTTGAGACGGAGTCTTGCTCTGTCGCCAGGCTGGAGCTGGAGTGCAGTGATCTCGCTAACTGCCACCTCTGCCTCCTAGGTTCGTTCAAGCAATTCCTCTGCCTCAGCCTCCTGAGTAGCTGGGACTACACGCGTGTGCCACCTCGCTTGGCTAAATTTTTGTATTTTAGTAGAGGTGGGATTTCACCATGTTGGCCAGGATGGTCTCGATCTCCTGACCTCGTGATCCACCCTTCTTAGCTTCCCAAAGTGCTGAGATTACAGACGTGAGCCACCGCACCCAGCCTGTTTTGCTACAATTTTTCTAAAAAAGAAATTGATTATTTCTGACCGGAAAAATCAGGGAAAGTTTCAGTATATGTATGTTTTGGTTTTGGTTTGGTACAGAAAAACCTAGTGCAGCAAATTTAAGACATCTTCTCTCCAAAGTAGAGTAGGGGTAAACCAAATTCATTTACCAGATTTACAGTTATTAAACTGTTCTTTCTCAGATAGTTTAACTGCTTCCTTTGATGAGCAAAGTACAAATTGTAGAGTAAAATATTTTGATCCTTTTACATAAACTCTTTAACGTTTTTCCTTTATGTAATTTTTTTCACATTTTGTTGGTTCTGGAAGTGGGACTAATTTGAATAATCACAATGGGAATTCTGTGACACTAATATTACAAGTCAGGGGCTCTTAGCACTTTTCAGTAGATAACAAAGTTATTCCTGTGGTGGGAGCAAGTGGCATGTTTCTCACTTTACAAATGGGGACACTGTGGTCCAGGGGCACTGAGGCCCATGCACCCAGTTTTCCTTGGGGCATACCCTGGGATCTGACAGAGCCTCTGCCCAGGGTTGGAGGTGAGCACGTAGGCCTAGGGTGCTACCAGGTGTGTCTTGGCAGGTGGTCCTGCCCCATTTACAGAGTTGGGTGGTGCTGAGTGCCTGACCTCTCTGATCACATGTTGCAGATGGAAGAAGCTCATTTGATTGGCTGACCGGGAGTAGCACTGACCCACTGGTCGACCACTCCAGTCCGTCATCTGACTCTTTGCTGTTTGCCCACAAGAGGAGTGAAAGGTTACAGAGAGCACCCTTGAAGTCAGTGGGGCCTGATTTTGGGAAAAAAAGGCTGGGCCTTCCAGGGGACGAGGTGGATAACAAAGTGAAAGGTAAGCTGGGTTGCTGAGAGTGCTTAAAATAGCTTCCCCACTAATTACTGCAGAGCTCAGGTCTGGGGACATTTCTGACTGTATCCATGTTTCCTTGTAATTCGTAATCAAGCCCCTTAAAATTCAGTTAATGTTGCCTAGGCACTTACCATGCTGAAGACATTGTTTTCTGGAAGTTCCAGAAGAATCCTTCAGTAAGTTATACTTGATCCATTGTTGAGTGACTTTCTGGAGCATTAGGAGTGGGTGAGGCTTTATAAAGGGGTGATTGTAAGATGTAAGATTGTAAGATGAGGTGGAATTAGCAAGCACGGTCTAGGGCGAGAGGGCTTAATGCAGGTGGAGAATGGGGAGAGCGTCCTAAGAGATTGGGTGGAGGAAGAGCATTTGAGAGGAGCCTTGGAGCTGGAGGTATAGGAAGGGAGAGGATGAAAAGGACAGGGATGGAGAAGTGTCGGGGTGGGCAGGCTCAGATCAATTCCGCGGTCCAGGTGAAGGGATGCTTCGGGGCATGCTAGAGTAATGGCAAAGGGTGCTGCAAAGACAGGCTTATGGGTGTGGGGGTGTGTGTCGAACTTCAGCTTTAGGAAGCAGCCTTGTAACGCACCAAGCAGAGGAAGGTTCGGGGACTGAATGCCCTTCCCTGAGGTTTGTGTGGGGCAGAAGTGGAGTGATGGGGAGTGGGAGGCAGGGGCCAAAGGCACCAGGACCTGGTCTTGGCTAACTGATGACCAGAGCTAGATGGATGCTGAGAGGCTGGAAGCAGCTCTTTGTGAGAAGTGTGACTCTGGAAGGGAACAAGGGCCCAGAGGAAGGACATGTGCAGAGAGGAAAGGGCCCATGACAGAACCCTGGGGGAGTGCCAGAAGGAAGCTCAGCTCTGTGGAAGTAAACTTAGAAGAACTTAGAAGCAAAGCTCACTGCCTTCTTATCTAATCACAGGAACTGAAACACAGGCAACAACTTGCTTTACTCCACCACTCTCTGTCATACTTTTCAGTCACAAACCTGTGGCCCACACACAGTTCTCTAAATGGAACCGGGAGAGGTCAGTGTGGCCCAACTTTTGGCACCTGCTGTGGGTTGGAGTGTTGGTGGTGGTCATTCAGGTGGAGCTGCCTGAACACTGAGAATGGGGGTCAGCAGCAGGGAGCTTTCTCTGGGAGCTCATGGTTTCGTGGCCTGGCAGGAGTGCTGCTGTGGACCTCCATACGTGGGGCTCCTGGACTCCCTGCGTTGCAGGGCTGCAGGCGCCATCCTCCTTGGGGATCCTTTGTGGGAACGTGGGTCTTTTCTCTGTGGACGCTCTCGGGATCTTCTCTTTTAAACCAGCGTTCTGACATTGCACACAATTGTCCTTGGGTGTAGGTCTGTTTCAGTCTGTTTCTCTGGGCATATGGTGGGAGCTTCCAGGCCGCTGACTCTCACCTTCCAGTTCTGGAGCGTCATCACGGGTGATTTTGTTGAGTTCTTCACCTCAGTTTGCTGTTTTCTCTTTGGAGTCCTAGTGCTTAGATACCACACCTGCGTGAGTGTCCTTCTGAGGTGTCATATTTTTCCCTTTGCCTCTTTTCTGGGAAATCCCTTCAACCACCTGTGCTTTTAAGTTATGACATGTTTTAGTTTCCATGAGCTTTTTTTCATGCTCCGAACATTTCTTCAGTTCCTACTCTTGTCTTTCTGATAAATGATCATGTTTTGAAATTTCTTCCTGCATGATCTGCTTTTAACAGTTGCTCTTTCCTTGTTGCTTACTTTGGTTTCTGTCGTTCATATTCGAAGCCTTCCTTAGAACCTGTCGTGATTTGGAGGTTAAGGCTGGTATCTGCCAGGCACTAAACAGGCGTTTGGAACCATACGAGTTTAGGAGCGCTGCAGTCACCTGTCCCTGGTCAGGTTGCCACAGTCTGCAGGGAGGCTGGTCTGCACCAGGTGTTGAAGCCTCCGAGGCAGCTCCTCTCTTGTTCAGTTAGCCAGAGGCAAAGCACTCCCAGACGAGTTGGGCCGAGATTCAGAAGGTGGCTGCGTGCCCTCCCTGGGCCTCCTTCTGGAGGGGCCTGGCCCCTTATCATGCCTGCTGAATCCACTGCTGAGCAGTTCCAGTTGCAGCTGTGGCCCCTGCACTCCTGCTCCCATCGCAGCCTCTGTGGCACCTCTAGGTTTTGTCTTTGAGGAAACCCAAGGTGAAAATGAACCAGCAGAGCCAAGTGTCTGGGCGGCGGGGAGTAACTGGGCCTGCTTTCCCTCTCTAGGTGCGGCTGGCCGAGTGGACCTACTGCGACTGCGTAGACGGTTTATGAGGGACCAAGAGAAGCTCAGTTTGATGTATGCCAGAAAAGGCGTTGCTGAGCAAAAACGAGAGAAGGTTGTATTTTGTCAAGAATTTGATCAGAACGATGCAGTTTCTGTCACAGGATACAGACGAAGTGAACAAGCTTCCTGCCAGACACTGGCTCCAGTGTCACCTGCAAACCAGGTGGCGGGGCTGCTCCAAGCCAGCCTCCTGGGGCTCCCCCACGGGGATGCAGCCCCTGCGGCGCCCTGGTGGGGGTCCAGGAATGCACCCCGTTCTCTCCGCGGGTGGAAGCGTGGGCGACCTGGGATCAGCAGGCTGATCCTGGGCCCACCTCAAGGCCCGCGCCCTGGCAGGACTTCACTGGCCCTCGCTTCAGGGACCAATGCGGCGGGAGGGCAGCTGGGGGCTGGGACCCACGGGACCCCGACGACAGGTGGCCAGGCGGGCCTTCCCGTGGCGTGGAGACTCTGTAGCCGCAGCGTCCATTCCGCCTAGATATGGGTCATTAAGATGCATTTATAAGAAGGGGGTAGGACGGATCCCTGACGGTGCTCAAGTTCAGCGCCAGCCGCTGCCTCTACAGGAGTGGCTCCATCCACATCTGGGTGTGAAGCCCTCGAAGTGGGGCGCTGTGCCGGCCCCCTCCGCAAGCCCTGCCGCCCAGCCATGTTTGTGGAGCCTGAGGCCTCCCTGACTGCGCCCCTGGGGCACTATTTTGCCCCCTCGGAGGGGAACCTTGGGCTCTGCAGCTGCCTGGGAGCAGAAGTAGCCGGAGGGCAGGACCTTGAGGTGGAAGTGGGCACCGGCTGCCAGCTTCGTTCTCAGCGAGACTTTCCAGAGATGCAGCCCTCCGCCTGTTTTTAAATACTTCTAAATCAAATTTTCCGATTTTATAAATATTCTGATTACTTTATAGTGAATGTTTAAAGCCTTTCCACTGCTTGTTGTATAGTGATTTTATTTTGGATGCAGCGTCTGCCCTAGACGGTAAAGCAGAGTGACTAAGCCTCCGCGAGCATCAGTTCCCACTGCTTCGCCCTTGTGGTTCAGGGGATTTTTGGCAGCCTCATAGCTCATGCACGACTGGTTTCCTTCAATGAGAATGTTCATCTTCTACTTTGGTTTTCGTGCTTATAGGAAATCAAGAGTGAGTTAAAAATGAAGCAGGATGCCCAGGTCGTTCTGTACAGAAGCTACCGGCTGGGAGACCTTCCTGACATTCAAATCAAGCACAGCAGCCTAATCACCCCATTACAGGCCGTGGCCCAGGTCAGTCCTTGCCGCTGCGTTTTCTGTTGACAGGTTAAATAAAATCTGTTTCCAGTTTAGGGGTTTGCCTATGTGAGGAAACATGGCTGAGGCTGTCCTGCAACATAGATGAGGTGTTGGTTTGTCCTCAACTGTGGGCTTGGTGTAAAGACCTTGCTCCAAGTCCTGACTCTGCCATTTCCTACTTCCATGATTTCTTTACACATGCTGAGACTCTGAGATCATCAGTGCTGAAGACATTATTTATCGTTATTTATCAGGATTACCACTGCATTTGTCTGAACAAAGGGAGCATAAATGAAGGAATTTGTACTAAGGAATCAGTGGATTGTAGACATGGAAACCCGTCCACCACGTGTTACATAAAAGCAGCAGGTTACCAAACAGGTCTAAAAGTGTACACAACAGTAAAAGACACGTGCCAGTGACTTAACCTCTTTATGGTATAATTGTGGGTGATACTTATTTTCTTTTTTCCCAAACCACATTTTCTGGGTGCTCTATTCTGTTCCGTTGGTCTGTGTGTCTGTTTTTGTACCAGTACCATGCTTTTGTGGTTACTGCAGCCTTATATTGTTTGAAGTTGGGTAGTGCAGTGCTTGTAGTTTTGTTCTTTTTGCTTAGGATTGCTTTGGCTATACGGGCTCTTTTTTGGTTCCATGAATTTTAGAATAGTTTTTCTAGTTCTGTGATAACTGATGGTAGTATGATAGAATTAGCATTGATTCCATAGATTGCCTTGAGCAGAATGGCCATTTTAACAATATTGATGCTTCTAATCCATGAATATGGAATGTGTTTCCCTTTATTTGTGTCATTTTGTGATTTCTTTCAGTGGTGTTTTTAGTTCTCCTTGTAAAGATCTTTCACCTTCTTGGTTAAGTGTATTCCTAGGTATTTTATTCTTTCTGTGGCTGTTGTAAATGGGATTGTGCTTTTTTTGATTTAGCCATATTTTCTAAAATTTTACTACTCACTAGAACTTCTTATAACAAGATAAATATATTACTTAAAATATACAATAAGGAATTTGTATGTTTTAGTCATACATAGCTTTTATCAAAGTAATTTTTTGCGTTTGATAATTAGATTTATTTTTTTAATATTAAATATCATAAATCAGTAGAATTGCACAGTAAATATTTCAAGTATTTATTTTTTGGCTATAGTAACTAAGTGTAAACCATTGCTTTTAATGTTCTTTTCAACAATATGCAAAAATCATGCTTGATTTAAGAACATTCATTTAATAATGTGATTTGTTCATAAAACATCAAAAATGGATTACCATTATGTTGTAAACATAATTAAAATAGGTCTTAGAC
This sequence comes from Chlorocebus sabaeus, assembly GCF_047675955.1. Taxonomy (NCBI): domain Eukaryota; kingdom Metazoa; phylum Chordata; class Mammalia; order Primates; family Cercopithecidae; genus Chlorocebus; species Chlorocebus sabaeus. Next base: position 51,942,199 of record NC_132911.1, on the reverse strand, counting down.
ATGAAAAAAGAACATGATCCCAAAAAGCAGCACAAGTCTCACCTCCTTCAGAGGCAAACACGTAGCAAAATTAACAAAAAGATATTAACAGAATTGACCTGTCAGTTATAATATGGTAGAAAACTTATTAACAGGGAAGATCCCTAGAAGATTACACAAAGTAATTTTTAAACTTTATTTATCATGCTTACATGCCTCCATTTAGCAAAGATAGACACTATATGCCAGGAACTGTTTTTGGTACTAATGTCACAGCATGAATAAATAAATAAAGGGAGTATCCTGTGGCCATGAAGTGTGTGAGGGTTAGGGCTATAAATGATTAGGTAGTGTGCTGTTTGAGGGAGCTGATGCTCAGAAGAAGCATCTGATGGTTTCAATAGTTTAAAGTGGTCAGGTGGTGGGACCTTGAAAATTAACACTGGCATTTCATTTAAGCTGATCAGTTATTTTAAGCTTTACCATGGTGCTGATAGGAGGAAAATACCTAAACATTTAATCTTTCTCTGAGATTTTTTGAGGTGCTGCACTAAGCACTGGCTGTGCATCATCTGGGCTAATCTTCCCCGCAGCACACTGTGATGTGTTCTGATAGCCCCCATTTAAAGTTTGGAGACCCAGACTCAACTCAGGAGAGAAGCTATGTCATTACATATTGGTTAAGCCAGCTTTTAAATTCATTTCTCTGGGCCAAAAGTCCATGTTTCCATAACATACATCAAACAGATATATTTGGTTAAATTCCAAATGCTGCCTTTGTCAATGCCTGTTAAATCTTTCCAAATAGAATTGAGAGGTATAATAGATGTGTTTGCAACAGTCTGCATTTTCTAAGCTCTGATAGTATTGGTGATTTATATAGCATTTTTGCTTCAGATCCTAATTTGTCTGTTTTGAATTTTTTACAGAGAGACCCAATAATTGCAAAACAGCTCTTTAGCAGCTTGTTTTCCGGAATTTTGAAAGAGATGGATAAATTTAAGACGCTGTCTGAAAAAAACAACATCACTCAAAAGTTGCTCCAAGACTTCAATCGTTTTCTTAATACCACCTTCTCTTTCTTTCCACCTTTTGTCTCTTGTATTCAGGTAAAGTCTGCACACACTTCACCAAATATTGTTTGCTGTGGCTTCACATGGCCGTTCCGTCATCACTGTGTTTCCCATGTTGAAACTTTTGATAACCTGATGTTTGAGTAGATGTACTGTTTGGGTTACCTCCTCCCAAATGGGTAGATGTAATTTGTCCCCCCCCCCCCAGAAAAACCGATATGTGACAGAATAACCAGAAATCAAACATGTTATGTTTTATTTTGTAGTAAGCCAGTCTCCTCAGTGTTTTTGATGAAACCCTTCATTTATTTCGTTGTTTTTCCTTATGTAGTCTTTCACCAAATTCTTTCCTGCCTCTTGACTGCTGTCAAAAGGTGTTGACTGAGTACCCGCCTGGCTTTGTTCTAGGTGGTTGGGCCACATCGATGAAGAGGCAAAAATTCCTTTCCTCTTGACCTTACATTCCCATTAATAGATGCGTAATAGGCAACCCACAGGAAAATGTAGAACGGGACATTAGGTTGCAGTAAGTGTCATAGTACTTGAGTAATGGGGAAGTATTAAAGCAGTGTAAGACAGTAATGAAGCAGGTAAGCAGGTGCCTCTTGATGGGGTAGGGTGTGTGTGCCTAGATGCAGTGGTCAGAGAAGTCCTTTCCAGGGCAACACAGCATGAGCAGAAAATCTAATTTAATATTCAGTTACTACTTAAATATATTTGTCAGAAGATTATTTTTCATGTAAGAAATGTTTTCTGTGCCATTCAAAGTATGGGTTATATAAAATTCCCTAGTAGAACATCTTTTTGATTCGTTTTAGTATTTTTGTATTTAGTGACCTTTTCTGAAATAATTACTAATTTATATTCTTCAATATTGTTTATCGGTAGTATCGGTTTACAAACGAATTGGGTAATATTTTTCTGAAATGAAATACTTAGTTTTTCTGTTTTATTCTTTTTGATGGAACGTGAAACTGTCAGTATAAATTTCTTTTTATACATTAGCTCTGTTTTTTATATTGGTTTCTAATTTATGTGTGTGTGTATATGTTATCTTCATATTTTGATAGTGCTTTTCTTGCTTTAAATTGATCCCTGGATTGGAAGTGTAAAATTAAAAGGTCATTTCCTCCTTTGAGCAAATTGAATATTGTGGGAAATTTTGTTAATAGCATTACACAGAGAAACTTCTGGTGATGCCACTACTTAAACATCGGTACCTTTTATGTTTAGTAAAGTAGGTTACTCCTTGTTTAAACATGGTCCAAGTACCACAAGCTAAACAGCTGGTTGTATGTGTGGTTTCACAGGACATCAGCTGCCAGCACGCAGCCTTGCTGAGCCTCGACCCAGCAGCTGTTAGTGCTGGTTGCCTGGCTAGCCTACAGCAGCCCGTGGGCATCCGCCTGCTGGAGGAGGCTCTGCTCCGCCTGCTGCCTGCCGAGCTGCCTGCCAAGCGAGTCCGCGGGAAGGCCCGCCTCCCTCCTGATGTCCTCAGATGGGTGGAGCTTGCTAAGTAAGTGTGAGGTCGAGTACTCTTGGGAGCACACTGGATTTGACCAAAGCAATATGGAAAACACTTGGCTTCACTTGGCAGAAAATGAACTAATAAAGTTGATAGTAACAGTAATGTGAAATTTAAAAGAAAAAAAAGTCTTTCAGGCTGAGTACCATTCTCAAAGTCAAGAACAGTTGCCACATCAAGCAGTGTCTTGCTCAAGGAAAGAGAATGTTATTGAAACCTGCTGATTTCTTTCAGTATACAATTTTTTGGACTCAGTGTTATTCACCAAGTTGAGTTTCCTGTAAAGTGTAGCTGTGAATCATAGTTCCTAATATTTTATGTTATTTCCTGCTTCACTACACTGAATAGTGGATGATTTAGTATTTTCAGCAGGACTTAAGGTTTTAGAAAGAGTTTAAATCAGTTAATTTGGGATAAACAGATTCCATTTTCTAGTTATACCATTTTCCATTATGTCTGATTCTTCCCTTACCTGTGATCTCATCATATGAAAGTCTCATTCTGAGGAGGTTGTTAGGTTAAGATTGAAATTTAACTTGAACTTCATTTTGTAGTGCAGATTTTTAGAGCTTTAGATTCTAAGAGAAAAGATAGTAAAAGTAAGGGAGGGGATCCTTGTGCTTCCTGCTGTTTTGTAGTTAATTCATGTCTGTCTTGATTGAGCAGTGAGTGTACAAGGTGCTGTGCCAGGCACTAAAGAGACGTGAAATTGGGTTAGACATTGATCACAGACTCACAAAACTGGCAATCTAGTAGGAAATATATGTACTTTACACATAATAAATCAGAATTGAAGTAGAAGGTGGTGAGCACTTAGACAAGATAAAATGCCAGGGCCATTCAGAGAGTGCCTCTGGGCTATGCTGATTTTACCTTGGAACCGTTTTCTCCTATTGCTTCAGATGTGTAAGTGAACAGCAAGTGACACCTTGTATGTTTACTATTTCCAGGAGTAGTAAACATATATAATGTGTATTTACTAAGTAACGGAGCAAACAACTTTTAAGGGCCTAAACTTTAAACATTTTTTTCTAACTGTGTTAAGTACATTCTCATACTTTTGTGATATTTTTGCATTCGTTTCTGAGCATTGTGAACAAGTTTAGTGTTTTTTGTTTTGTTTTGTTTTTGAGACAAGAGTCTCGCTCTGTCGCCCAGGTTGGAGTGCAGTGGCGCGATCTTGGCTCACTGCAACCTCCGGCTCCTGGGTTCAAGCGATTCTCCTGCCTCAGCCTACCAAGTAGCTGGGGTTACAGGCACGTGCCACCACGCCTGGCTAATTTTTGTATTTTTAGTAGAGATGGGGTATCACTGTGTTAGCCAGGATGGTCTTGATCTCTTGACCTCATGATCCGCCCGCCCCGGCCTCCCAGAGTGCTAGGATTACAGCCATGAGCCACCACACCCGGCCTTAGCCGTTTTTTAATATGTCATGACCATTGTTTTAACCACGTTACAGTGAACATAATCCAGGGACCTGGGAACCAGTATAGGGGTACGTATGTAGCTCTCCCTCTTCCTTTGACTCTGGGGCCATGAGCTATTGCTCCACCACCTACTTATCCACCCACCTTTACTACTGATTTATTACCCCTAACATTCTGTAATCAGGGCAATAAGAGAGCCACATCTACTAGATTTTATTGAATTCAGAATTCATAAGCTCTAGGAGAGAGCCCGTAGGGCTCTTTTGATGTAAATGCAAGAGACTTAGTACCAGAAGGAAACTGAACAGCAGGAGAACTAAAGAGGGAGCAGTCCTTGGCTGGCTGGTTTAGGAAGAAATAACATTTGGGTTGAGACTGCAAGATGGAAAGAAATTTCCTGGAGGAAAGGAACAAACCTAATAAACACTTTGAGAATATCATGGACTGGGAAACTTGATTGAAAGGGTCAAGCCAGAATTTTGTTAAAATGAAGAAATGAAGGAATACTCCAACAAATTGAGATGGTCCGTAGAACCATGGATTAAACATGGCGTCAGTAGTCAGGATTATTTTTTCTTTGCTTCCGGGTTTTTGGGGGCTAGGCAAGGATTCCAAATGGGTCACCTGCAGATATTTTCATGGATTAATACTGGAGAATCTTATGTAATGACACATCTTATATACTGTGAACCTTTGATATTTTCAGATTCCACTTTTTTTTTGTTTTGTTTTGAGGCGGAGTCTTGCTCTGTTATCCAGACTGGAGTGTAGTGGAGCGTTCTCAGTTCACTGCAACCTCCACCTCCTAGGTTCAAGCAGTTCTCTGCCTCAGCCTCCCAAGTAGCTGGGACTACAGACACGCACCACCACGCCCAGCTAATTTTTTGTATTTTTAGTAGAGACGGGGTTTCACCATGTTGGCCAGGCTGGTCTGAACTTCTGACCTCAGGTGATCCACCCACCTCGGCTTACCAAAGTGCTGGGATTACAGGCATGAGCCACCATGCCTGTCCCAGATTCCACTTTAAATGCACATCTGAATAAATTCTGCCTTATGTATGATTAAAGTTATAAAACCTAGGGATAACTTCATAGTTTCTTAAATTTTATATTTTTAGCAAAATTAAAGTAACATTTTATGTCTCTTCTTTTGTTAATGTAATGTGTGGCAACTTGATTTACTATCATTTCATTAGAATAAATACTTTTAAAATACTGGAGTGTTCACTGATTTGGCCTTTTTGATTTGTTTTGTAGACTGTATAGATCAATTGGAGAATACGACGTCCTCCGTGGGATTTTTAGCAGTGAGATAGGAACAAAGCAAATCACTCAGAATGCATTGTTAGCAGAAGCCAGAAGTGATTATTCTGAAGCTGCTAAGCAGTATGATGAGGTAAGATTGATCTCTGGCAAAATATGACATTTACTACAACACTTTTGTTTTCTGCTGAACTATAACTTTAAGCAAAATAAGGTACAGCAGATCCTTGTTGGTTACAATGTTGATGAGGAAGAAAATTGGTTTCCTTATAGGTTGTTCACTTAAGTGAGGGCCTACCATACTATGAAACTGTATATTGTTTTTCTGTCTGCTCTTACACAGTTTCTATTTGCATAGGTTATTTTCTTTCAGTTAGTTAAAGAAAAAAAATTATAAAGAAGTTGTATTAGGCTGTTCATGCATTTCTATAGAGAAATACCTGACACTGGGTAATTTATAAAGAAAAGAGGTTTAATTGGTTCACAGTTCCACAGGCTACACAGGAAGTATGGTGCTGGCTTCTGCTTGGCTTCAGGGGAGGCCTTGGGGAGCTTTTACTCATTGGTAGAAGGCAAAGCAGGAGCAGGCACTTCATATGGTGAAAGGCAGTAGCAAGAGAGAGACAGTTGGGGAGGGGGTGCCATATACTTTTATTTATTTAGAGGCAGGGTCTCATTCTGTCACCCAGGCTGGAGTGCAGTGGCATGATCATGGCTCCCAGGCTCCAGCAGTCCTCCCAGGCTCCAGCGATCCTCCCACCTCAGCCACCTGAGTAGCTGGGACTTCAGGCATGCACCAACATGCCTGGCTAATTTTTAAAGATTTTTGGAGAGACGAGGGGTCACTATGTTGCCCAGGCTGGTTGGGAACTCCTGAGCTCAAGCCATCATGCCTGGGCCTCCCAAAGTGCTAGGATCACTCATCACCAAGGGAATGGCCCACTTCATTCATGAGGGATCTGCCCCCATTGATCCAAACACCTCTCACCAGGCCCCACCTCTGACATTGAGGATTACATTTCAACATGAGGTTTAGGTGGGGACACATATTCAAACTACATCAGAGGTAAAGAAGAATTTGGGAAGATGACTATAAGTTCAGTTTTGTACATTTTGTCAGTGGCTATTCAAGTGTAGGTGTTGAAATTCAGGGTCTGTGACCTGTGAAACTCTTCAATGAGCAGTCCAGGTTTTAAAATCCTCTGAAATTTTCTACAAATGTCCTGTATTCTAATTTTATTGTAAGAACTTGTTATGTGGTAAATAACCCCCAGGAGAGATGTAAATCAAGTTATTGTGATTAAAAGTATTCAGTCTTACTAATTGGTTAGTCTTAGTAATTGGTTTCATTGGTAAGTTTCTCAGAGAAATGGCTTCCTCCTAGTTAGGATTTGTGTGTGTGTGTGTGTGTGTGTGTTTTTCTGTCTCTCAAAACAGGGTCACCCAGGCTGCAGTGCAGTGGCATGATCTCAGCTTACTGCAGCCTCAACCTGCTGGGCCCAGGTGATCTTCCCACCTCAGCCTCCCAAGTAGCTGGGGCTGCAGGTGTTTGCCATCACACCTAGCTAGTTTTTGTGTTTTTTGTAGAGACAGTGTTAAGCCATGTTGCCTAGGCTGGTCTCAAACTTCTGGCCTCAGGTGGCCCACCTGCCTTAGCCTCCCACAGTGCTGGGATCACAGGCGTGAGCCAGCGTGCCCAGCTGGGTTTGTCTATTCATTTAGTACTGTAAAATTCCTTTTGGTTTTTCTTCCATTCAGTGTTACTCTGAATAGCTTCTCTTTTCTCTCTCCTTGCCATAAATCTGAAAAGGATTGTTTTTAGTGTGATTGTTACATTCTTCCTTTTTACATGTTCTCATTGGTATTCTTTCCAACTTTGTAAAATAATTTTATTAACTTTTCTCCACCAGGCTCTCAATAAACAAGACTGGGTAGATGGTGAGCCCACAGACGCCGAGAAGGATTTTTGGGAACTTGCATCCCTTGACTGTTACAACCACCTTGCTGAGTGGAAATCACTTGAATACTGTTCTACAGCCAGTGTAGACAGTGAGAACCCCCCAGATCTAAATAAAATCTGGAGTGAACCATTTTATCAGGTGGGTAAAATTATTTTTAAGTGATTGAAATAAATATTTTAGGTAGGTGTTTTCTAGTTAACAAAGTTGTTTAAAACGTTTCAAAAACAGGTAGTAGTTGTGAAGCACCAGTGAGTTGCATGACCTGACTCCACCTACAAACCCCATAGTATTGTTAAATCTCTTATCACTTTTAGCTAATCATCTTTTCAAAATGAATGCAATGCATTTTAAAATAAATATTAACATTCCTAGTATGACTACATGGGAGAATATTTACTGTTGTCTCTTATGTTACAAGAAGTCGCCCCAGATCACTGACTAAACACAGGCCTCCCAGCTCCTGGGACAAGAGGCTCTCCTGGTTTCTCCACACCATACCTATCCTGACTGTGCTTGTAAATTCCTCAGTTTGTATGTAACATCCAAATCATCTTCCAGCTAAAAGTAGTCCCCAATATTTTGTAGAACACGTTCCTATATATTTTGTGGTTACAAAACAAGCTATTTTAGATGAATTTGTTTTAAAAATTGGAGATTACTGTTTCAGACATCAGACATCATCGCTTTGATTCTAAATCTTGATCTATGAAAGTATAGCAGAGTATTACAGAAATAAAATAATTAGACATACTCAAATTGGCTTTCTGTAGTTACAAGTATATTTTTATGTTCCTTAGGAAACGTATCTACCTTACATGATCCGCAGCAAGCTGAAGCTGCTGCTCCAGGGAGAGGCTGACCAGTCCCTGCTGACATTTATTGACAAAGCTATGCATGGGGAGCTCCAGAAGGCGATTTTAGAGCTTCATTACAGTCAAGAGCTGAGTCTGCTTTACCTCCTGCAAGATGATATTGACAGAGCCAGATACTACATTCAAAATGGCATTCAGAGTTTTATGCAGGTAATACTATATATTTTATATATATGTGTGTGTATATTATAATGTGGATCTATCTGAAATATACTATTTTTAGGATATTTTTAAAACTCAGTAAACTCATGAAAAAAAATCGACAAAAATTTTCAAGTACTATTTTAATACCACCTATTTCCTTTCTGTTCTTCCAGTAATGCTGTTCATTCTGTCATTTATGTTAATGCCTTTTTAATCTTTTTTCCTCTTTTAGAAAGGTTTCATTTTTTTCCCCTTTTGTTCCCTTCTCATACTCTTAAAGAACACTTGAAGTAGGCTTTTTTTTTTTGAGACAGTTTCTCTTTTGTCACCTAGACAGTGGAGTGCAATGGCACAATCTGGTTCAAGTGAGTCTCCTGCCTCAGCCTCCTGGGTAGCTGGGATTACGGGCAGTCTGCTAATTTTTGTATTTTTAGTAGAGACGAGGTTTTACCATGTTGGCCAGGCCGGTCTTGAACTCCTGATATCAGGTGATTCACCTGCCTCAGTCTCCGAAAGTGCTGGGATTACAGACGTGAGCCATCGCTCCTGGCCAAGAGTAGACTTTTCTATTTGGGGTAGCGGAATGGAAGCTTGTTTACTTTGTGGAGAAGAGTGGGGGTTGATCTTCTCTGATTGTTTTCTGCCACTCTTTCTTTCCTTTTTGCTTTTCTCCAAATATTTTCCTTACAGTTGTTTGTTTGTAAGTGAATGTCTTGTATAGAGTTTATTAATAACATTTAGCATAGGTTAGTGACATTTAGCACAGAAGCATATTCATTCATTGTTTTCATTTTTATTCAATGTCTTGAAGTTGATTAGCTCTCTCAAGGAAGTTTATCAAAAGAAGAATTGGCTTCTGTAGTCAGAAGTTTTACATTATAGGATGTTGGGATTATTAAAACTTGGTGGCAAGTTGAGGCAGTGATAGCCTGGTGATGTCAGTTTTATTGATTTCACTGAGCCAAAATGTGATTGAAACCTTAAATTATTATTTTTTTTAATTTAAACTGTTTGTTAACTGTGTCTGTGACCTAATTATTAACCATTCTGAGGCATATTTATAGAATAATTGCTACATTTCATAATTTAGAGTACTGTTAAAAACTTAAAGTCACAGCTTGATTTATAACATGGCATTTGTAAATGCCTTTTTTTTTTTTTTTAAAGAATTATTCTAGTATTGATGTCCTCTTACACCGAAGTAGACTCACCAAATTGCAGTCTGTACAGGCTTTAACAGAAATTCAGGAGTTCATCGGCTTTATAAGCAAACAAGGTAATTTTTTTCATCTGTCATTTTTTTCATTTCTAATTGTGGAAGAGTTTTAGCATCTAAATTATTTTCTACTTAGTGAAAGTGCATGTTTCTTAATGTATGGGTTAGAAACTCCATCGAATTTCCTTTACAAATATATATTTTCAGATCATTGAAATAAATGTTTAAAATGGTCAGGCAGTGTTCTAGGCACCAGGGCTGCAAAGTGAAAGAAAACATGCTGCCTACCTTAATGAAGCTTTTGGAGTAGTGGGGTGACTCCAGAGGACACCTGCCCACAAGGGTGGTGGGGCCCACCCTGGCCTGAGAGGGTGCAGAACTCTTGGAGGAGGGTCCTGAGCAGTGGGGAAGAGGCAGGGGCTTGCAGACAGAAAGCTGTGGTGCCCATGAGGTGCACACTGAGGGTACTGGGTGTCCTGGCTTGAAGGGAGGGCGGGAAGGCTGCGGGCAGCAGGGCCCACATCAAGAAGGCCTTTGTATTGCTGGTAAGTGGGATTTATCCCAGTGCCTATGGGAGGTCACCCAAGAATCTAAGGGGAAGAATACATCTTTGCAAAGGTAAAATGTTTTATTTGTTAATCTGAATTTCATTTTTGTCTTAAATAATTAAAAATAATTACAAAAGATGCTTTTCAGAATACTGATAAAAACTGATATTTATATCTACCTAGTTATTTTCTGTTTTAATTTTGGAAAATTATTTCCCAAGTACATATTAATGATGTATCATTTATTAAGTGCATTCTGCTTTCAGGAGCTATGTTAATCTCTTTATCAGTATTACCTAGTCTTTTTTTTTTTGAGACGGAGTCTCGCTCTGTCACCCAGGCTGGAGCGCAGTGGTACAATCTCGGCTCACTGCAACTCTGCCTCCCAGGTTCATGCCATTCTCCTGCCTCAGCCTCCTGAGTAACTGGGACTACAGGCACCTGCCACCACGCCTAGCTAATATTTTGTATTTTTAGTTGAGGTGGAGTTTCACCATGTTAGCCAGGATGATCTCTATCTCCTGACCTCGTGATCCACTTGCCTCAGCCTCCCAAAGTGCTAGGATACAGGCGTGAGCCACTGTACCCGGCCAGTGTTTCCTAGTCTTTATAACAACTTCATGAGATGGATTTTTTTCTCCTCATTTTTTAGAGGCTTATAGAGATTGAATGACTTGCCTAAGCTAATAAGTAAAAGATTTAAATTTTGAACCCAGAACTGTCTTATCTAAGCTTGTGTTCCTGACTGCTGTTTTCCTCCAACAGAAAGAAAACACATTAGCAATGTGAATTTTCAGTTTCATAAAGATTGTTATGAATCTCTTTTCTGAGACCCTTGAGGCCAGAATGTTTTGGACACTAGAAATATTACCTGTATACACGCCAGGGGCTAGGACAGTATTCTATAACTCTCCAGCTTAAGTTACGAATATTCACATTGATGCCATAAACAAAGACTAAGTAGCCCTATACCAGTGAAGATCAGATTTTTTTTTTTTTTGCCAAGAAAATTTGCTATAACCCTGTGAAAATCTTTTTAGTTATCAATGCTTTTTAGATTTTGATATTACAGATGGACTGTAGACCTGTAATAAATGTAAAAAGAATTTGTGCATGTTTATTTCTCCATCCTTAAGCAATTGAGTTTAAATGTTAGAATACATTAAATTTAGTATGGTAACTTTGTGTCCTTTTGTGAAAGAAAGGACTTTTTTGTAATTTGGGCAGAAGTCTGAGTTTTCTATTTACTGATAATGACCTTACTTTGTCATTTGGTCTTATAATTGAGCTATGGGTATAGTCACCCTCTAATACTATTTTTAGGCAATTTATCATCTCAAGTTCCCCTTAAGAGACTTCTGAACACCTGGACAAACAGATATCCAGATGCTAAAATGGACCCAATGAACATCTGGGATGACGTCATCACAAATCGGTAAGATGTGGTCCCTTTAAGTCAAATGTGGATTGGTTTTTGAAATTGTTGGAATGGTTTTTCTTCCAAACCATGGTTTAGAGAAATGTGGGATTTGAGCCTAGTGCAGCTGTTTTCCGTCCTTCCTGTTTCCCATGTAAGTAGTTTCGATAGAGCTCTCTGTGTCTGCCGTGTCCTCTTTTCCTCTTGCCCTGTGGGGATGCTGCTGTCGGGAGGTGCTGGTGGCTGATCCTGAACCTGCACCTCCAGGAAGGGAGACAGGGTCAGTGTACATTTGCTCCTCTCACAACGGAATGTTAAGTAGTTAGATGACAACAAAGACGACAACTACATAATGATTTTTATTATCCGATTTTATAACTAGGATTTTTTACATTCTTGCCTCCTATCTCCCAACTCCATTACACAGTCGTGTCACTTTCCCAGGTCTCAGGTCATTTTCATGTTCTCATCTTCTCCCATCCTGTAACTACCCTGTGGAATCCATAGGGCAGGTGCTAACCATGTAATAAAGTCAGAGAGGTTGTGGTTTATTGCATGCAAATGTGCATAGGAAATAGGACTCAAGGACTCTGATTCCAAGTGTCATGTTCTCCCATTATTTCCTCCACTACTACTTTTTTTTTTAACTTTTTATTTTGAGATGAGTTCTTCTGGAAAAGTTGCAAGAAAAGTAGTACTCTCCTGGGTGCCTTTAACCCAGATTCACTGATTTTTTAAATAACATTTTAAACATTTTTCCATGTTAGCATTTGTATTTTTTTCTTTTCTACCAGACCCTACATATTATTTATTTTCTGAACCAGTTGTGAGCGTAAGCTGGATACATCCCTTTGCCTTGTTATAGATCAGTGTTCATTTCTTAAGAAAAAGAGTGTCTTTTTATTTAACAGTTCGGTGATAAACCTCAGAGCTTTCATTTTTCCTCTAAAGCCCAATTTCAGTTTTGTCAATCGTCCCAGTAATGTCCTTTGTGGCATTTTCTCTACCTCTGTGACAGGATCAGTACAGTATGATAGACTGCATTTATTTGATGTGTCTGTTTAGTCTCCAAAAGGCTTTGTGTATCCTAATACTGACACTTTTGAGTAATGTTCCTCTGTTTGGGTTTGTCTTATGTTTCCTTATGGTGGGACTCAGGTGATCTGCCTCTGGCCAGAATATTCCTCAGGCTAGCAAATCATGCGTGGGGCAGAATGTCCATCTGCCTTTTACTGGTGATTTTTTTTGTTTCTGTTTTTTTTCTGTTTTTTTTTTGTTTGTTTTTTTTTGTTTTGGATACAGTCTTTTTGCCCAGGCTGGAGTGCGGTGGCGCAATCTTGGCTTACTGCAAATTCCATCTCCCAGGTTCAAGCAATTCTCCTGCCTCAACCCCCCAAGTAGCTGGGATTACAGGCACGCACTACCATGCCTGGCTAATTTTGTATTTTTAGTACAAAAATACAAAATTTGGCTAATTTTGTATTTTTCAAAATTTTTTGCCAAGCTAGTCTTGAATTCCTGACCTCAAGTGATCCTCAAGTGAGCGTTGGCCTCCCAAAGTACTGGGATTACAGGCTTTTACCTACCATGCCCAGCCTGGTGATAATAATTTAGATTGTTTGGTCTCTTCACTGTATAATGCCATTTATTTATTTATTTTTCCTTTCCAACTAACAAATGTGGGAGCTGCTTTGAGACATACAGATGTCCTGCTTCTCCTAAGACTTACCCCTCCATATTTCGCATTTGTGGATGACTCCTGGCCCAAACCAGTGTTGGCAATAATGGTTGCAAAATAATAATTTCTGACTCTACCTATTCATTTATATTAGTCTATGTCTTATTGTAGGCAGGCACCCTCCCTTCTGTTTACGTACTTATTTACTTTTTAAAGATTATCAATAAAGACTCAGGGATTCCAATTTTATTTAGTGGGATATAACCTACTACTGTCCTTATTTATTTTGTGTTCAATTATCTCAGATTTGGCCAGCAGGCTCCCCTTTAAACTGGCAAATCAGGCTCATCTTACCTGTCTTCTCCTGTTTTCTTTTAGAAATGTTACGGATTTAGGTCTCTGATGCATTGGAAGAAAATTTTTGTAAATGGTGTGAGGTAGGGGGTAGGTGTTTACTTTTTCCATATAGATATCTATCCAGCCCCATTTGTTCAAAAATCTTTCATAATTGAGTCGCCTTGGCAATTTTTTGGAAACTCAGTTGACCATGTATGTGTGGGTCTATTTCTGTTGTAGCCCTTGCTTTGTGTTTTTTTTTTCCCACAATAGCAAACAAACTGTCTTCATTTCTATCACTTTATAGTACGTTTTGAAGTCAGATAGGATGAGTTCTCAAACTTTTCTTTTTTTTGAGACAGGGTCTTACTCTGTCACCTGATCATGACTCATTGCAGTCTCAACCTCCCAGGCTCAAGCAGTCCTCCCACTTCAGCCTCTCAAGTAGCTGGGACCACAGGTGTGCGCCACCATGCCTGGCTAATTTTTTTGTCTTTTTTTGTGGAGACAGGGTTTCACTATGTGCCCAGGATGGTATGGAACTCCTGGGCTCAAGCAATCTGCCCGTCTCAGCCTCCCAACATGCTGAGATTACAGGCATGACCCATGGCACCTGGCTCAACTTTGCTTTTCTTTATGAAAACTACTTTATTTTAGTTGATTTGCATTTATATTTACATTTTAGAATCTGCTTGCCAATTTGTATAAAGAAAAACTGCTGAGATTTTTACTGGGACTGTATTGACTATAGTTCAGTTTGGGGGAGTTGCTATCTTAACAATATAGAGTTACCCAGTTCATTAATATGACATATCTATGTATTTTTTCAGTATGGAGATCTTGGATGTCTTTTGTGATTTATTCCTAAGTATTTTATGTTTTTTGGCACTGTTATAAATGGATTTATTTTCAAAATTGTATTATATTTCCCAATTATTTGCTGCTAATGTAAATTGCTTTTTATATATTAACTTTGTATCTTTGCTAACTTGGTAGTTTTAGTTCTTGTTTTGCAGATTCTCTGGGATTTTCTATCATATCATCTGCAGATAGGGTCACTTTTCTTTCTTTCTGAACTTTATGCCATTTATTTCATTTTCCTTCTTTGTTAAAACCATGAGGACCTCAAGTACAATCCTGAATATAAGTGGTAAAATGAGCATCTTAGTCTTATTCTTGATGTTAGAGAAGACAACTCACTCATTCAGCTTTAAAAGATGGTAATGTTTTTGTAAATGCCTTTTATCAGACTGAGGAAATTCCCTTCTATTCCTGGTTTTCTGAGAGTTTTATTATGAATGCGTGTTGAATTTTATCAAACAATATTTCTGTATTAGCTTAATCATATTGTTTTTCTCCTTTATTGTGTTTATGAAGTATTACTTTGATGCTTTTTAAATATGAAGTCAATCTTGCATTCTTGGGGTAAACCCAATATGGTCATGATGATCCCTTAAGGATTTTAGCATCTGTATCGAAGTGGGATATTGGTCTGTAATTTTCTTTTTTGTAATATCTTCATCAGGTTTTGGTATTAGGGTTATCATGGACTGATAAGATGAGTAAGGCATGTTTCCTTCTCTATTTTAAAAAGAAGTTTATAGCCAGGCGTGGTGGCTCACGCCTGTAATTCCAGCACTTTGGGAGGCTGAGGCGGGCGGATCACCTGAGGTCAGGAGTTCAAGACCAGCTTGACAAATATGGACAAAACTCGTCTCTACCAAAAATATAAAATTAGCCGAGCATGGTGTTGCATGCCTGTAATCCTAGCTATTCAGAGGCTGAAGCAGGAGAATCTCTTGAACCCAGGAGGCAGAGGTTGCGGTGAGGCAAGATTGTACCATTGTACTCCAGCCTGGGCAACAAGAGCAAAACTCCTTCTCCAAAGGGGGGAAAATTATATAAGATCCTCATTATTTCATACTTGAATATTTGATAGGATTCACCAGTGAAACCTATCCTATTTGGGCATGGGTTTTCCCTTGGGGAAGATTTTTGATAATGTATATAATTTCCTTAGTCGATACTGATAGAGAATTTATTTATTTATTTATTTATTTATTTTATTTATTTATTTATATTTTTTGAGACAGAGTCTCGCTCTGTCGCCCAGGCTGGAGTGCAGTGGCGCGATCTTGGCTCACTGCAACTCCACCTCCCAGGTTCATGCCATTCTCCTACCTCAGCCTCCTGAGTAGCTAGAACTACAGGCACCTGCCACCACGCCCGGCTAATTTTTTTATTTTTATTTTTATTTTTTGTTTAGTAGAGACGGGGTTTCACCATGTTAGCCAGGATGGTCTCGATCTCCTGACCTCGTGATCCGCCCGCCTTGGCTTCCCAAAGTGCTGGGATTACAGGCATGAGCCACTGCGTCCGGCCGAGAATTTAAACTTTCTGTTTCTGGCTGGGCATGGTGACTCGCACCTGTAATCCCAGCACTTTGGGAGGCCTAGGTGGGCAGATCATTTGAGGTCAGGAGTTGGAGACCAGCCTGGCCAATATGGTGAAGCCCTGCCTCTACTAAAAATACAAAAATTAGCTGGACATGGTGGTCAGCACCTGTAGTCCCAGCTACTCAGGAGGCTGAGGCAGGAGAATCAGTTGAACCCACGAGGTGGAGGTTGCAGTGAGCAGAGATCATGCCACTGTATTCCAGCCTGGGAAACAGCAAGATTCTGTCTCAAAAAAAAAAAAAAAAATTATATTTCTTTTTGTGTCATTTTTGTTAAATTGTACTTTTCAATCACTTTGTCCATTTTCTTTTTAAATTTCTGCCTGCCTTATTTGTTTTTTAAAGTAAATTTGTCCATTTCATCAACATCATCAAATTGTTGGTATAAAGTCCATATTATTCTCATCCTTATTATTATTTGTAGTGTCTGTGGAGGGAACCCTTTTTTCATTCCACATATTGGTTATTTGTGTTCTCTTTTTTAATACTTGATTCATCTGGGTAAAAGTTTGTCAGTTTTGTTGATCTTTTTCAAAGGACCAGTTTTTGATTTTGTTGATTTTCTTTATTATCTGTTTTCTATTTAATTGATTTCTAGTATCATCTTTACTATTTTTTTCTTTTCCTCTTACTTTGTATTTGCTTTTCTTTTTCTTGTTTCTTTAGGCAGAAACTGTTGATTTTATACCTTTTCTTCCTTGTAATATAAGCATTGAAAGTTACATGTGTCCCTCTAAAGTACTGCTTTAGCTACATTCTGCAAATTTTGGTATGTTATTCAGTTCAACATATTTTTCTAATTCTTATGTAACTTGATCCATTAAATATTTAAAAGTGTTTTAATTTCCGAATACCTGGGTTTTCTGGCTATCTTAGTGATTTCTAAATTCCACTGTGGTCAGAAAACACCCTCTGTATGGTTTCGTTCCTTTTAAATTTTATTGAGACTTCTTTTATGTGCCACCATATGGTCTGTGTAAATACCCATGTAAATACCCATGTAAATTTGAAAATTTTGTATATTCTGCCATTCCTGGGTATCAGGTTTTATAAATTTCAGTGAGATCAAGGTAGTCAGGGATACTTTTCAGATCTTGTATGTCTTTACTGTTTGTTTATGTAGTTCCATCACTGCTGAGATAAGGATGTCAAAATCTATGATTGTAGGATTGTCTATTTCTGCCTTTAATTCTGTGTAGTTTTACGTACTGTATTTTGATTCTGTTATTAGGCACATACACGTGGATAACTGCTGTTTTCCTGATGAAATTATTTATTTGTTTTTATTATACTTTAAGTTCTGGGGTACATGTGCAGAACATGCAGGTTTGTTACGTAAGTATACACATGCCATGGTGGAAATACTTTTTTTTGAGATGGAATTTTGCTCTTGTTGCCCAGGCTGGAGTGCAGTGGCATGATCTTGGCTCACTGCAACCTGCACCCCCCAGATTCAAGCCATTCTCCTCCCTCAGCCTCCCAAGTAGCTGGGATTACAGGCATGTGCCACCACACCCAGCTAATTTTGTACTTTTAGTAGAGACGGGATTTTGCCACGTTAGTCAGGCTGGTTTCGAACTCCTGACCTCAGGTGATCCGCCCACCTCGGCCTTCCAAAGTGCTGGGATTACAAGCGTGAGCCACCATGCCCTGTCAAAATACTCCTTTTATCATTATGAAGTAATGATACATCGATGTGTGTGTGGATGGATTTCATGTATGTTTATGAAGTAACATATAATGAAAACACCACTAGATAATATTGTACTTTAAACAGTCATACATATTCTAAAGAACATATGTGGTTTTCGTCACATATTCTTTAGAACATAAGTATATGTCTTTTATTATACTTACCACTCTGTACTCATCATTTATTCCTAAGACCCAAGTTTTTCTCTTGTGTCATTTTCCTTTAGCCTGAAAATCTTCCTTTAGCAGTTCTTGTAATGCAGGTCTACCTGTGATGAACTCTTGTTAGTTTTTTCCTTCTCTGAAGATATCTTTATTTCTCTGTCATTCTTGAAGGACACTTTCTCAGAATGTAGAATCTGGGTAGATACTCCCTGCCCCTTGTGGTATCTTTTGGCCGCTGTGTCTCTGAAGATGATATCTTTGCTATTCCTGTTGTTGTGGCTCATATGTAATGTGTCATGTTTTTCTGGCTGCTTTCAGGATTTTTTTCTTTATCATTGGTTATCAGCATATTGATTATGATGTGTCTAGGCCTGGTTCTGTTTGAATTTATCCCATCTAAAGTTCACTGACTTTCTTGAATCTGTACATTTTTGTCACCAAATTTGGGGAGTTTTTGGTCATTGTGTTTCTTCAAATACTTTTTGTCCCAATTTCTCTTGGTCTCGTGGGAATCCAGTTACACATACATCATGCCTTTTGACATTTTTCCATAAGTTCCTGACTGTTCATTTTTATTCATTCTTTTTGTTGTTTATTCATCAGATTAGATAATTTCTATTGATTTGTCTTCAATCTTACTCTTCTTTTGTCTTACTTGTTCTTCTAGGAAGTCTGTCTAGTGACTCTTTTATCTTAGGTATTATATATTCCAGTTGTAAAATTTCCGTTTGGTTTATTAAAAAATATTTTCTCTTTTTCTGCTGAGATACTCACCCTTTCCTTTATTGCATGTGTTTTTTTCTTGACCTCCTGGAGCATAGTTAAAATAGCTGCTTTAAGGTCCTTATATGATCATTCCAACATATGGGTCAGCATAGAGTTGGCATCCATTTTCTGTTGAGATGGATACATTCTCCTGATTCTTTTTATCAGTTAATTTTTGAATGTAATTTGTGAATATAGTAGTCCCTTCTTATCTAGGAGATACGTTCAAAGATCCCCAGTGGAATCCTGAAACCATGGATAATACCAAACCTTATGTATACTGTTTTTTTTCCCTATACATACACACATATGATAAAGTTTAATTTCTAAATTAGGCACAGTAAGTAACAATAATAACAATAATAAAATAGAATAATTCAAACAGTATACTATAATAAAAGTTAATGTGAATGTGGTCTGTCTCTCTCAAAATATCTTATTGCACTATATCTCCAGTAACTGAAGCCAGGGAAAGCAAAACTGCAGGTAAGATAAGGAGAACTACTGGATTCTCTTGCGTAGATGCTGGCTTATAATTCTCTAGCTGGTGATCTGTTTAGATAGTAGGCTCTGTCTTGCATTTTGTTGATTGAAACCTCAGTTCCTTTCCAAACCTGTGCTGTTTTGAGTCTGTCTGTACATGCATACTTCAGGGCAGCCTAAGCCTGGTGGGTTCATGTGCAGAACTAGAGGATTTTTCTCTGATTCTCTCCCCTCCAGGATTCTCCCTGTAGCACCTATCTGCCTGGGCTCCTTTTCTTGTTCCCCTGGGTAGAATGCAGCAGGCTTGCCTTAAGGATCTCAATCACATTGCCACCACACTCCACAGGGTCAAAAGGGAATAAGACAGAGAGGAAACAGGAGACCCATCCCAATAGCAGACCCTCCCAGTTTTGATTCCCTGCACATACAGTCTGCCATCTTTTATTCACTCAGAGTTCTTGGGGAGTTGTATTTTATCCAGTTTCTAGTTGTTGTCAGCAGAGGATAGGCCCAAGGGGCTCCCAGTGCCATACCAGAGCCAGACTCTGTTGTTTTTAGAAAAGATGGTTCTCTTCTTGGTTTGTTCTCTCTGATTTGATGTGAGAACATGTCATGCAGTGTAACTGTTTTCTGTGTTTGTTTAATTTGTTCCCTCTGTCTGGGACTCCCTTGTCAACTCCACTTCTAAAATTGCATGCACCCTTCCCAGCCCAAGGGAGTCTGTCTCATTCTGTGGATGTTCCCACCTCCCTTTCCTGAAATGCCAGGCACTTTATTCACACTGGTAGGAGACATTTATGGATTCAGTAATTCATTATTTATTCAAATGTTAATCCAGTACCCACTTGTATTTATTGTTATGATTAAAAACAGTGAAAGCTTAAAATCAGTGGCAGCTTTGGGGAATGAGCCAGCACTGTGGTTGGTGTGGGGATGAGGAGCACAGAGCAGTGTGGTAAGAATAGGAAATGGCCAGCGAGGCTTGTATCTTGGGAGTAACAAAAAAAGAGGGAAAAGGAAAAAGAGATGTGAAACATGATGGTTTATCTGCCTACAGTGTTTCCTTTTCCCCTCCCCTCCCCTCCCCTCCCCTCCCCCTCCTCTCCTCTCCTCTTCTTTCCTCTCCTTTTTCCTTTCCTTTTCTTCTTTCTTTCCATGCACAGGGTCTTGCTTTGCCACCCAGGCTGGAGTGCAGTGGTGCAGTCATAACTCACTGCAGCCTCAAACTCCTGAGCTCAGGCGATCCTCCTGAGTAGCTGGAAACACAGGCTCATGCCACCATGCCCAGCTAATTTTTACTTTTTTTGGTAGAGATGAGGTATCACTATGTTGCCCAGGGTGTTCTCAAACTCCCTGGCCATAGTGTTTCTAAGAAATTGGAAATCAGTTCCTGGAAGAATAACAGAAATTTACTTGATTGTTGATCAGGGATGAGCTTTATATATTAGGGCCCTTTGTCAGTGTTACTAATATTAATGGAAATAAAATTACTTGGACAGAGTCATACATGTAAATTATGATTCAAATAAAAATAATTTTGAAGTTGGGTATGGAGGCACACACCTATTGTTTCAGCTTCTTGGGAGGCTGAGGCAGGAGGATTGCTTGAACCCAGGAATTCAAGGCTGTAGTGTGCTATGATTACATCTGTGAATAACTACTGCACTACAGCCTGGGCAACATAGTGAGTCCTGTTTCTAAAATAATAATTTAATAGCAACCTAGACTTACCTTTTAAATTTTCATGGTTGGGCATGGTGGCTCATACCTGTAATCCCAGCCTTTAGGAGGATTCCTTGAACCCAGGAGTTTGAGACCAGCCTGGCAACATAGCAAGCCCCCGTTTCTACAAAAAAATGTAAAACTTAGTTTGATGCGGTAGCATGCATCTATAACCAACCCCAGCTATTTGGGAGGCTGAGGGAAGAGGACTGCGTGAGCTTAGGAGGTCGAGGCTGCAGTGAGCTGTGGTTGCACCACTACGCTCCAACATGGGCAACAGAGCAAGACCCTGTCTCAAAAAAATAAATAAATAAAAAGAAAAGAAAACTTTCAGTGATTATAAACTGTTTACTGTTATATATTTATCACCTTAAGTTGGGACATATAAGGAGCAAAATGGCTCAACACAGGGTATGTTACCCATTCATCAAAAGATAAAATTTAGGCCAGACATGATAGCTCACTCCTGTAATCCCAACACTTTGGGAGGCCAAGGCAGGCAAATTGCTTGAACTCAGGAGTTCAGAACCAGCCTGGGCAACACGATGAAACCATGATTCTACAAAAAAACAAAAACAAAAAAAAAGAATTAGCTGGGCATGGTGGCCTGCGCCAATAGCCCCAGCTACTCAGAAGGTTGAGGTAGGAGGTTGGCTTGAGCCCGGGAGGTGGAGCTTTCAGTGAGTTGAGATCTTAGCACTGCACACCAGCCTGGGTGACAGAGCCATACTCTGTCTTCAAAAAAAAGAAAAGAAAATGGTGAGGTTGAACATTTTATTCTGTGCAACTGGAAGCATTAAGTGATGTATGAAAAGTACTGTTAAAATATCATTGGTGGCCGGGCATGGTGGCTCACTCCTGTAATCCCAGCACTTTGAGAGGCTGAGGCGGGCAGATCATGAGGTCAGGAGTTCAAGACCAGCCTGGCCAAGATGGTGAAACCCCATCTCTACCAAAAATACCAAAATTAGCTGGGCGTGGTGGCACGCGCCTGTAATCCCAGCTACTCAGGAAGCTGAGGCAGGAGAATCACTTGAACCCAGGAGGCAGAGGTTGCAGTGAGCTGAGATCGTGCCACTGCACTCCAGCTTGGGTGACAGAGGGAGACTCTGTCTCAAAAAAAAAAAATTATATATATATCTCATTGGTGGTCTTTAAGGAGTTGGTTTATGAAAATGGAGAGTAAGTCAATACCTAGAGTGTATATTTATGGTTTTAAATGTGAACAAAGGCTGGGCATGGTGCCTCACACCTGTATCCCAGCACTTTGGGAGGCCAAAGCAGGTGGATCACCTGAAGGTCAGGAGTTCAAGACCAGCCTGGTCAACATGGTGAAACCCCCTCTCTACTAAAAATACAAAAATTATCTGGGTGTGGTGGTGCACGCCTATAATCCCAGCTGCTCAGTAGGCTGAGGCAGGAAAATCGCTTGAACCCGGGAGGTGGAGGTTGCAGTAAATCGAGATCGTGCCACTGCACTCCAGCCTGGGCGACAGAATGAGACTCCATCTCAGGAAAAAAAACAAAAAACAAAAAAAAAACAGGTAGGCCGAGCACAGTGGCTCACGCCTGTAATCCCAGCACTTTGGGAGGCTGAGATGGCCGGATCATGAGATCAGGAGATTGAGACCATCCTGGCAAACATGGTGAAACCCTGTCTCTACTAAAAATTAGACGGATGTGGTGGTGGGCATCTGTAGTCCCAGCTACTCAGGAGGCTGAGGCAGAAGAATGATGTGAACCCAGGAGGTGGAGCATGCGGTGAGCCTAGATCGCGCCACTGCACTCCAGCCTGGGTGACAGAGTGAAACTCATCTCAAAAAAAGAAACAGACAAACATTTACTAAGGTGTAGAATTTCTGCCTGTTATTGCTACCCAGCAGCTTCCTATTCCTGAGTCTGACATTGTCTCATTTTTCTTTGTGTAGATGTTTCTTTCTCAGCAAAATAGAGGAGAAGCTTACCCCTCTTCCAGAAGATAATAGTATGAATGTGGATGAAGATGGAGACCCCAGTGAGAGGATGGACGTGCAAGAGCAGGAAGAAGATATCAGCTCCCTGATCAGGAGCTGCAAGTTTTCCATGAAAATGAAGATGGTAGACAGTGCCCGGAAGCAGGTGGGTACTCATGTCTGTCTTTCCTGCTGTGTCACAGGTTTGCTAAATTAGCTTTTCTCTAATTTTAGCTTTTCTTTATAGTCTGAACCTTAAAATAATTGAGTAGGTGTTATTTTTTTTCTCTCTTTATAAGTAAACTGGGCTGGGTGCAGTGGCTCACACCTGTAATCTCAGCTCTTTGAGAGGCCAAGGCAGGCGGATCACTTGAGCCCAGGAGTTAGAGACCAGCTTGGGCGACAGAGTGAGAACCTGTCTCAAAAAAAAAAGGAAACTTCAGCCAGGCGCGGTGGCTCAAGCCTGTAATCCCAGCACTTTGGGAGGCCGAGACGGGTGGATCACGAGGTCAGGAGATCGAGACCATCCTGGCTAACACAGTGAAACCCCATCTCTACTAAAAAATACAAAAAAAACTAGCCAGGCGAGGTGGTGGGCGCCTATAGTCCCAGCTACTCGTGAGGCTGAGGCCGGAGAATGGCGTGAACCCGGGAGGCGGAGCTTGCAGTGAGCTGAGATCCGGCCACTGCACTCCAGCCTGGGTGACAGAGCGAGACTCCATCTCAAAAAAAAAAAAAAGGAAACTTCAAGGAGCACTTAATCAAAAGTCTCCAGAGAGCCTCTAGAGTTTATTATATTCCTGTTAGTCATTTCAAAATGAATCCTTACCAGTTAGTTACAAATTATTTTTAGGTTTACTTTGTAGGAATTATCATTTAATACTAGGACCCTTTCTTGATATTAAGTATATACATTGCTTAAAAATTGCATGTAATCTCTTTAAATGTATATAATTTTTAAACATACTACGGAAACTTGCTATGTTAATGACCCTATATCAGTTGCTATTGCAAGGCAAAGGATGATATTCTGGTAGAAATAATATTTCTTTTTTCTAGGTTTAAATGCTCATTTATAGATTTTTCTTTGGATGAGTATAATATCAAGTAAGAATTTTTATGTTGCAAATAACAGAAAATCCAATTAGAGGCAGGCAGAGCAGGAACTGGGTGAGAGAAGAGCAGGGTGTGGCCAGAAGGGGTGATCTGAACTAAAGGATTTAGTGGTGAGCGAGTTGGGGTCATGGGGAGAGGACCCCAGTGTAGTTAGGAAACTGGCACGATGAGGGGAAAGACATGTTCCCTGCCATTATTACTATCTAGTGAGAGTGGGGGCTGCACACATGATGACAACAACACTGGTGGGCAAAGAAGAGAGATGTCAGCAAAGCCTGGAGGGCGCAGGGAAGAGAAGAGCTTCCACCTTGGACAGGGAGGTGTCTGGGGAAGGGGGATGTGATTTAGGGTAGGCTTTGTGGGTATGGAAAGATTTGCGCATGGAGAGGAGAAAGGTATTCCAGGAGTCAGGAGTCACGCACACAGAAACATGAAAGTGAGAAACAGAATGCAGAGTCTTATGCTAGGTTTACAGAGGGTGAGAGACTGCATCCTTGCAGGGTTCAGGAGGCCATTGAAGGTTCCATGCATGCTGGCCTGTTGTAAGCTGTGTGGGAGATTGACAGCTCTGGGGAAAGCAAAGACAGAGAAAGACCAGGAAGCTCCACATTAGGGGAGTGGGGTGGGAGTGAGCAGGGCAAGAGAGGTGCTCTGTAAGGAGATCCAGGACAACCCGCGGTGACAGGAGTGATGAGAGGGTCTGGCTGGGAACAACTCGGATTTCTCTCCTGGGTGGTTGAAAGGGCAGTAATTAGGAAAACCAAAGTCTGATGAAAATGTCTTTTGAAGCTTGAGAGAGAATTAGAGGTGTAGATTTAAGAAGACATTATATAAGCAACTGAAAAATAGGTCAATTGTATTCAGAATTAAAACTATTGTGCCTTACCTGAGAAGCTGAAGAATGTATAAAGACAACTCATGTAATGGGAGAAACTATTTGCAGATCACATATCTGATAAGGGTCTAGTATCCAGAATACATAAAGAATGCTTCACAACTGAACAGTAAAGAATCAACCTAATTAAGAAATGGGCATGAAGTGTTTGAATACACATTTCTCCAAAGAAGATAGGCAAATGGCCAACCAGCTCATGCAAAGATGCTCAGTGTCACTAGGCTTGAGGGAAATGCAAATCAAATCCACAATGAGAGACCGCTTCACACCCACTGTGATGGCTGGAAGCACACAGATGACAAACCTTGGAGAAGATGTGGGAAACTGGAAACCTTCTGAACTGCTGGTGGGAGTGTAAAATGGTGCATCTGCTGTGGAAAACAGTCTGGCATTTCCTCAAAAAGTTAAACATAGAGGCTGGTCCAAGTGCAGTGGTTTTCACAACTAATTGATCACAACCATTTACCAGATTTCTTTGTTGATTCTCCACTTCTGATGCTTCACTTGACTATACTTTAAAAAAAAAATGTCAAGGCCGGGCGCTCACGCTTGTAATCCCAGCACTTTGGGGAGGCCGAGACAGGTGGATCACCTGAGGTCAGGGGTTCAAGACCAGCCTTACCAACATGGTGAAACCCTGTCTCTACTAAAAATACAAAAATTAGCTGGACTTGGTGGCACATGCCTGTAATCCCAGCTACTCAGAAGGCTGAGGCAGGAGAATCAGTTGAACCTGGGAGATGGAGGTTGCAGAGAGTGAAGATTGTGCCACTGTGCTCCAGCCTGGGTGACAAGAACAAAACTTTGCCTCAAACAAACAAACAAAAACAGTTGAACCTAGAGTTACCTTATGACACAGCAATTACACTCCCAGACCCATGAGAAACAAAAGCTTAAGTTCACATGGAAATTAATACACAAATGTTGACAGGGGCATTATTCAAAATAGCTGGAAGGTGGCAGCAACCCAAATAAGATGTGGCATGTCCAGCCAGGTGCAGTGGCTCAGGCCTGTAATACCAGCACTTTGAGAGGCCGAGGCGGGCGGATCACTTGAAGTCAGAAGTCCAAGACCAGTCTGGCCAACATGGAGAAACTCCGTCTCTACTAAAAATATAAAAATGTAGCCGGGCGTGGTGGCACACACCTGTAATCCCAGGTACTTGGGAGACTGAGGCAGGAAAATTGTTTGAACCCAGGAGGCACAGGTTGCAGTGAGCTGAGATCACGTCATTGCACTCCGGCCTGGGCAATGAGTGAAACTCCATCTCAAAAAAAAAAAAAAAAGTGGCATGTCCGTGCAATGGAGTATTATTCAGCCATACTCAGCCGTAAAGAGGAAAGAAGAGCTGACAGGTACTACGACATGTATGAACCTAAAAAACATCATGCTAAGTAAAAGATGCCATCACCACTTGTTTTCTGATACCATTGTTACAAAATGTCTGGTGTAGGCAAATCAATAGAGACAGGAAGGGAATTTACGGTTGCCAGTGGCTGGGTAGTGACTCGGAATAGACAGTGAGTTTCTTTTTGGGGTAATGAAAATGTTCTGGAATTAGGGGTGGTGGTTGCACAACTTTGTAAATATACTCAAAAATACTGAATTGTACCCACCCTGCCCCCACCTTTTTTTGTTTGTTTGTTTTTTTGAGACAGTCTTGCTCTGTTTCCCGGGGTGGAGTACACAGCAACTCACTGCAGCCTCAACCTCCCAGGTTCAAGTGATCCTACTACCTTAGTGTCCAGAGTAACTGGGACTACAGGCACGTGCCATGGTGCTGGCTAATTTTTAAAATTTTTTTAGAGGCAGAGTCTTACTATGTTGCCTAGTCTGGTTTCAGACTCCTAGACTCAGGTAATCCTCCCTCCTTGGCCTTCCAAAGTGCTGGGATTACAGGCCTGAGCCACTAAACCTGGCCTGAATTGTACTCTTTAAATATGGATTATGCCCCAGTGATACATTTAGAGACATAATTGAAGCTAAAGAAATAGATTTGTTACTCTCTGGTGGATTGTGTCGTGCAAAGGGAGAAGCAGGCCAATTTGAAACTTCTGTCACTTGTGTATCATCATACCACCTTCTCTCTTTTTCTGTTAATACAGAACAATTTCTCACTTGCCATGAAACTACTGAAGGAGCTGCATAAAGAGTCAAAAACCAGAGACGATTGGCTGGTGAGCTGGGTGCAGAGCTACTGCCGCTTGAGCCACTGCCGGAGCCGATCCCAGGGCTGCTCTGAGCAGGTGCTCACTGTGCTGAAAACAGTCTCTTTGTTGGGTAAGTTGACCGCTTTTATCCACATACATCTTAGAGGGCTGTGTTACATTGTCTTGTGTATCTTCTTATTCTTTGTGCTGCATCATATGACATTTGGGAGGTAAATCTTTGCAGTAATTTTAGTGAATATAGCAAAGTGAGCCAGAGAATGATAGTTTAATTATTCTGAAAACTTTGTTTGCATATAAGATATAAACAAACATGAAAAGCCATTTCAGCCTGGGTGCAGTGGCTCATGCCTGTAATCCCAGCAGTTTGGGTGGCCAAGGTGGGTGGATCACGAGGTCAGGAGATCGAGAACATCCTGGCCAACATGATGAAACCCCATCTCTACTAAAAAAAAAAAAATTAGGCCGGGCACGGTGGCTCACACCTGTAATCCCAGCACTTTGGGAGGCCGAGGCGGGTGGATCACAAGGTCAGGAGATCGAGACCATCCTGGCTAACAAAGTGAAAGCCTGTGTCTACTGAAAATACAAAAAAATTACGCCAGGTTTGGTGGTGGGCGCCTGTAGTCCCAGCTACTTGGGAGGCTGAGGCAGGAGAACGGCGTGAACCTGGGAGATGGAGCTTGCAGTGAGCTGAGATCGCTCCACTACACTCCAGCCTAGGCGATAGAGCAGGACTCCATCTCAAAAAACAAAAACAAAAACTAGCTGGGCGTGGTGGCAGGCGCATGTCTGTAGTCCCAGCTGCTCTGGAGCCTGAGGCAGGAGAATCGCTTGAACCTGGCAGGTGGAGGTTGCAGCGAGCCCAAATCGCACCACTGCACTCCAGCCTGGTTGACAAGAGCAAAACTCCGTCTCAAAAAAAAAAAAAAAAAAAAAAAAAAAGCCGTTTCCTCCTGAAATAGTGTAGTCTTTAAGACTACATTAAAGGAGGAAAGCTTTCTTGGGCAGGTTTGGGTCTTGTCCCCTGCCTGCTCTGTTGCCCTGTGTCTGAGGATGTGTGCTAGTATTCTGATCAGGCATGATCTAGCTGGGTTCCCAGACCAGCTCTGAAGTATCAGCCTCAATAAAGGTGTCTAGGGGAGAAGCACTCTTTTACACTGATCCCAGGAGGAGAAGATCATTCTAGTTGGACGTTGTGGCATGCACCCTTAGTCCCAGCTACTGGGGAGCCTGAGGCGGGAGGATAGCTTGAGATCAGGAGTTCGAGGCTGCATTGAGCCATGATTGTGCCTGTGTGAGTAGCCACTGTATTCTGACCTGGGCAACATAGTGAGACCCTGTGTCTAAAAAAAGAAGAAAATTATCCTGATGATTGCTAAATAATTATATGGGTTTTTTTGAGGGGAGGAGGAGTTTGCTGATGTTAATATTAGTGTCCATATACCCATATAATAATAATTACACAGTTAGAGTATGGTTGTAGTTCGTAACAGCCTTGCATGATAAGCTGGGCCAGTAGTTGTGATCCTGTGTGTGAGATAACTCTGGCAGAGAACTGTCAGACCATAGGCAAGGAGGGCATGTGGTTTGATCAGGCCTCCTAGTTTCAACACTGTTATCGCACCTCTGGACACTGCAGACTTAACCAGCGCTGATCCAGCTGCTTGCCCAGAACCACACAGTCATAGCAGAACTAGAACTTTAAATGCAGCAGTGCCTGTTGCTTCATTTGCTATGGGCTACAGTGCCAATTTAAAGACCTACTCTGGATTATTAATTTATGTACAAACACAGTACTTATTTCCTATTCTTTATAACAGAATTAGGTGCTTTGAAAAATTGCTGAATGATGATGCTTGAATAAAAAGTTAATTCATGAAAGTTTCAATTGCTTAGCCTCTGTGGACTTTGATACAGTTACTTCTAACAAAGAACATTTTTCATTAATAATGTGAGTTCAAGGAATTCCCTAGCCAGTATTTGAAGTCAGTTTCTTATACTTTCAATATTTATTTTTATTGATTTATTAATAGAAAACTTTAGGCCAAGCACGGTGGCTCACACTTGTAATCTCAGCATTTTCGGAGGCCAAGTTGGGAGGATTGCTTGAACATAGGAGTTCGAGACCAGCCTGGGCAACATGGCGAAACCCCATCTCTACCAAAAATACAAAAAATAGCCGGGCATGGTGGTACAAGCCTATAGTCCCAGCTAATTGGGAGGTTGAGGTGGGATGATCGCTTGAGCCCGGGAGGCAGAGGTTGCAGTGAGCCAAGATCGTGTCATTGCACTCCAGCCTGGGTAACAGAGGGAGACCCTGTTCCAAAAACAAAAGAAAACTTTTGTAGACAACGAATTTCTTCTTTTTAATTACACACACACACACAGTGTTTGTTTTTGTTTTGTTTGTTTGTTTTTTTAATCCAACAGATGAGAACAACGTGTCAAGCTACTTAAGCAAAAATATTCTGGCTTCCCGTGACCAGAACATTCTCTTGGGTACAACTTACAGGATCATAGCTAATGCTCTCAGCAGTGAGCCAGCCTGCCTTGCTGAAATCGAGGAGGACAAGGCTAGAAGAATCTTAGAGCTTTCTGGATCCAGTTCAGAGGATTCGGAGAAGGTAATACTGGAAGAATGTTTTATATGAGTGTGCTGTGTATGTCTTCAATGTGCAGTGTTCAGGCTACAGGAAAGTAATAGGGTATTGCTTTGTGTTTTTAAAATATATTTGACAGTTATGCACAGCCAATTTTCTTATGTGGAAAATTGACATTCTTTGTGCTTCCTGTTTATTTGAATGATACAAATTTTTTAATATTAAAAGTCATGAATTTTAATTTTTTTTGGATTAAAAGAACTGTGGACAGTTCTTTTATGACTTTTGTTTATTAAATTTCCCCACCCATCACCATTCAGACGTCCCACCAGCTTACGGAACAAATCAGCCTTTTCTGCTTTTTTATTTAGTGCCTGCTTTGCTTAGCTTCTTGCCAATTATTTTGTTTTTTCAATAGTTACCTGCTTCCTTCTCATTCACTATGTCCTGCCTCACCTCAGTTGTGGGGCCTTGTCTTTTCCCTCCATGATGCTACCAGCGTCTGTGCAGGACACTGAGGGCAGGAGCCAACTTCCATCTCCCTCTTATATTCCCAACCGCCACGTACTCCACTGACCAGACCTAGCTCTGTGTTGCTTGTGCACCATCTGGCCCGCGCTGGGCTTGCATTTTTGTTTGGCCAGTTGTTATGTGCTGAGGATCTTACTGGAATTGCTTGCTCCTTCACAGCCAGTGTGGACTCTTGTTTTTCCAGTTCCATAGCTTCAGTGTTATTTTGGAACTGTTGATCATGTGTCGTGAGTCACAAATGGAAAGCAGAATTCTTTGAAAAAGCTTCAGTCATGCTCATGGGTTGAGGTCTCTGTGAATTCCAGGTGATCGCGGGTCTGTACCAGAGAGCATTCCAGCACCTCTCTGAGGCTGTGCAGGCAGCTGAGGAGGAGGCCCAGCCTCCCTCCTGGAGCTGTAGGCCTGCAGCTGGGGTGATTGATGCTTACATGACGCTGGCAGATTTCTGTGACCAACAGCTGCGCAAGGAAGAAGAGAATGCATCAGGTGAATTGCAAAATTAAAAAGCTAGTGTTCCATTATGTCAGCATAAAGTCTTATGAATTTTGTACATACTTTTGGTCTCCTATTTGTTTTCAAATTACAAATATTTTGAAAATCCTATTGTCTTTTTAAGAGACAATGGCAGCCAGGTGCAGTGGATCACTTGAGGCCAGGAGTTTGAGACCAGCCTGGCCAACGTGGTGAAACCCCAACTCTACTAAGAATACAAAAAAATTAGCTGGGTGTGGTGGCCCATGCCTGTAGTCCCAGCTGCTCAGGAGGCTGGGGCAGGAGAATCGCTTGAACCCAGGAGGCAGAGGTTGCAGTGAGCTGATATCGCACCACTGCCCACCAGCCTGGGTGACAGAGCGAGACTCCGTCTCAAAAAAAAAAAAAAGAGAGAGAGAATGAATGGCCTGTCTAAGCAACATGACCTACATTTAAATGGAGTCAAGTGGTCCTCTCTTTCCATGTGTTTAATTTATACTTTGATATTTTGCTTGCAGCTTCAATATTACTGGCTCATGTGGCCTGCTTTATGCTCCTGGAATAAATTCAGTAACCACCAACTGCCCCTTGTGTTCCCAGCCCAGGATTCAAACTGTGCTTCGTGCAGAATGGGCACTCTAATGGAAGGATTTGGCTTTAGGATAGATACAAAACTGTACCTGGTGTTTGTTGGTGTACAGTGGTAGTTAAGAAAAGAACAAAGGCCGGGTGCGGTGGCTCACGCCTGTAATCCCAGCACTTTGGGAGGCCGAGGTGGGCAGATCACAAGGTTAGGAGATCGAGACCATCCTGGCTAACATGGTGAAACCCCCATCTCTACTAAAAATACAAAAAAATTAGCCGGGCATGGTGGCAGCTACGCGGAAGGCTGAGGCAGAAGAATGGCTTGAACCCAGGAGGTGGAGCTTGCAGTGAGCAAAGATCACACCACTGCACTCCAGCCTGGGCAAGAGAGCGAGATTCCGTCTCAACAACAACAAAAAAAGAACAATGACACTAAAAAATACAAGGCAAAAAGGGAACATGTTAGCATTTAAGGTCATAGTTTATGGATAAGTGGATATATTGACCTTTGCTTTCTTCTTTGGTGTCATTGATAGTTACTGATTCTGCAGAACTGCAGGCGTATCCAGCACTTGTGGTGGAGAAAATGTTGAAAGCTTTAAAATTAAATTCCAATGAAGCCAGACTGAAGTTTCCTAGATTACTTCAGATTATAGAACGGTATCCAGAGGAGACTTTGAGTCTCATGACAAAAGAGGTTGGTGTCTTTATTCGACTTGGCGGTAAGGAACTTTACAGAACGTAAAGATGTGCTTATTTATATCCAAACGCGTTAATGTGTGCAGTTCGTGTATTATAGCTTTTCCCAGCCAGGTGTGAATTCTGCTACATTCTGAGGACATAGGTAATTTAAAGCTGCAAAAATGAGTTTTCGCATTTACCCATTTTCCTCCGTGGGTGTTGATAAGAACACTGTGTTTGAACAAGGACCCAGAGAGTTGGAGGCGGGGTGACTGTGGCCAGTCACATTTGCTGTGCCCAGTGCTTACCTGTCATTTAGCCCAGAGGGAGTGAGCAAGTTCAGCTTGCATCCCACCTCCCAGGAGCACAGCACAGCAGCACGGTGTCTAGAGGGGTCTGAGACCTGTGAGCAGGAGTGAGGGGTCAGTGTGTGGACATGGGAGGAACCTGTACCCCTCCACATGACCTGCCCCTTGGCCCCACCAAGGGCTGCACTGCCAGTTGCACTCCTGTCCTTTGGGCTCTGTCTGTGTGCAGGAGGGCTCCACTGACTTCATTTGCAAAGCGTAGGGCCTCTGAAAGGCTTCGTAGTTGACTTTTATAGACATGTAACTGGAAGACAGGGCCAAGCTTTGAGTTGAAAATGTAATAGTTTAAAAAGGGTTACATGGTTCGTTCTCTATTAGCTTTGCATGGTGAGTTTTTAAATAATGTTGATCTCTGGGCGACGGGGACCCAGTTTAACTTTTAGGGCCCTAACCACTCCCTCTACCTTTTTCTACATTCTGAATAGTAGACTTTCTCAGTAGGTATTAAACAGGTTAAGGTAAATTCAGAAATGCAACATGTATGTGTTTTTCTTCAAGGTAAGTGAGCAAATAAATAACTTTATTATGGTTTTGTTTTTTTCCAATATAATATAATATTTATACATGGTAAAAACAGCATTTGAATTTGTGAGGACATAAAGTATTCACTCTGCGTTGTCAAAACACCCAGTAGACACGTGCAGTGGAGCCGGTAGCCTCTCTCTGAGCTTACGTGAGCTGTGTGAACTGATCCGTCCTTACACGCCATGCTGTCCTCAGTGCACACTTGCACTCAGGAAACTTGTCCATACTCAAGCCTCACGCCAGCATTCCAAACACATCAGATTTTATCTTCAGAATGACACCTTAAAAGTATCAGAGGAAAATGTGAACACGTTTTTTTAAATGGTCTTGGAATGAAGAAACAAAAACCAGAATCCATGAAGCAAAGTAGTTTGACTTCTATACAGAAAAAGAAAAGAAGTACTTCTATACAGAAAAAGAAAATACCGTATACAAAGTTAAAAAAATAAAAAGCCAGGCGCAGTGGCTCATGCCTGTAATCTCAGCACTTTGGGAGGCCGAGGCGGGCAGATCACGAGGTCAGCAGTTCAAGACCAGCCTGGCCAACACGGTGAAACCCTACTAAAAAAAAAACAAAAATTAGCTGGGCCTGGTGGCGGGTGCCTGTAAACACAGCTACTTGGGAGGCTGAGACAGGAGAATCACTTGAACCCGGGAGGTGGAGGTTGCAGTGAGCCAAGATCACGCCACTGCACTCTAGCTTGGACGACAAAGCAAGACTCTGTCTTAAAAAAAAGGAACCAACTAAAAAAAAAAAAAAACAAAACCGTTTGCAACATATACAAGAAACAGAAAGCTGACATTGGCAATCTACAAAATAAATGGTCTCAACAGACCAGTAGAAAATGGTGAGAGGAAATGCATGCGTGATTAAAGGACGTAAGGCAAATAAACATGGAACATTCAGCCTCACTAATAATGAAACGTGAAAATTTAAATTAGACGTTTTTCACTTGTCAGATTGACAGTTATTTAATTTTTTTTTTTTTGAGACGGAGTCTCGCTCTCACCCAGGCTGGAGTGCAGTGGCACAATCTCAACTCGACAGTGATTTTAAAAGTTGATTATGTCCGGTGTTGGTAAAGACTTTGGAAAGTAGTCAATCTAATACTTTTAAAAATGAAAATTTGAAAAATTCTTTACCATGGCCAGGTGCGGTGGCTCATGCCTGTAATCCCAGCACTTTGGGAGGCCGAGGTAGGAAGATCATGAGGTCAAGAGATTGAGACCATCTGGGCCAATATGGTGAAACCCCATCTCTACTAAAAATACAAAAATTAGCTGGGCATGGTGGCATGCGCCTGTAGTCCCAGCTACTCAGGAGGCTGAGGCAGGAGAATTGCTTGAACCTGGGAGGCTGAGGTTGCAGTGAGACAAGATCATGCCACTGCACTCCAGCCTGGCGACAGACCGAGACTCCCTCTCAAAAAACAAAACAAAACAAAACAACAAAAAACTAAAGTTATGTGTACAGGGATGTCTACTGCAACATTACCTGTGATAAAAAATTGAAATATTCATTATAGAGCAGTAATCAACATGGAATACTACACAGCTGCCAAGAGGAATGAAGTAGAAGATTTTTCTATACGTCTGTCTAAGAACAACCAGCACTAGCTGTCTCGTGTGATTCCATTCTTGCAACAGAAGACTGTTCTGCACAGAAAGTGCCTGGGAGAGTCCAGTGATTGCCACAGCAGAAGAGAGCTGAGGGATGGAAGACTTGTTTTGTACTTGCGTTTTTATACTTCTCAGTTTTCTTTTTTTTGGACATATGTTACTTTTATAACAGATGATGTGAGATGTTTTACTCAGCATTAAGTTTCAGCTCTCTATTTTAGATCTCTTCCGTTCCCTGCTGGCAGTTCATCGGCTGGATCAGCCACATGGTGGCCTTACTGGACAAAGACCAAGCCGTTGTTGTTCAGCACATCGTGGAAGAAATCACTGATAACTACCCACAGGCTATTGTTTATCCCTTCATCATAAGCAGCGAAAGCTATTCCTTCAAGGATACTACTACTGGTCATAAGAATAAAGAGTTTGTGGCAAGGTAGGTAATATTACAGAAAGAATACGTTGATCAGATACTACAGGTTATAAAAATGTGGTTAAAGCACACATGTGGACACTTACGGTTGTTTCCAAATTAATTAGAGTTGTCATTGAAGAATAATCTTAGCCGTTGCTTTGTTGATTATATCTATTCTGGGTATGTTACTTGTTACAGGATGTATCTCCTTTGTAAAATACTTTCATCTGACATTGCTAACAAAACATTCTGCTCATATGGTCATGGTTGCTTGGGATAGACTAGTTGAGATGATTTTTGAAATCCGCTCCTGAAATTGTCCTGTAGTTTAAAATACACGGAAAGACTCCTCCTTTTAATTAGGACTCAGTAGATGGCCTCAAGTGTCATCCTGTCCACTTTTTTTTTATTATTATTATACTTTAAGTTCTAGGGTACATGCGCATAACATGCAGGTTTGTTACATATGTATACTTGTGCCATGTTGGTGTGCTGCACCCATCAACTCGTCAGCACCCATCAACTCGTCATTTACATCAGGTATAACTCCCAATGCAATCCCTTCCCCCCGCCTCCTCATAATAGGCCCTGGTGTGTGATGTTCCCTTTCCCGAGTCCAAGTGATCTCATTATTCAGTTCCCACCTATGAGTGAGAACATGCGGTGTTTGGTTTTCTGTTCTTGTGATAGTCTGCTGAGAATGATGGTTTCCAGCTGCATCCATGTCCCTACAAAGGACACGAACTCATCCTTTTTCATGGCTGCATAGTATTCCATGGTGTATATGTGCCACATTTTCTTAATCTAGTCTGTCACTGATGGACATTTGGGTTGATTCCAAGTTTTTGCTATTGTGAATAGTGCCGCAATGAACATACGTGTGCATGTGTCTTTATAGCAGCATGATTTATAATCCTTTGTGTATATACCCAGTAATGGGATGGCTGGATCATATGGTACTTGTAGTTCTAGATCCTTGAGGAGTCACCATACTGTTTTCCATAATGGTTCAACTAGTTTACAATCCCACCAATAGTGTAAAAGTGTTCCTATTTCTCCACATCCTCTCCAGCACCTGTTGTTTCCTGACTTTTTAATGATCGCCATTCTAACTGGTGTGAGATGGTATCTCATTGTGGTTTTGATTTGCATTTCTCTGATGGCCAGTATTAACGAGGATTTTTTCATGTGTCTGTTGGCTGTATGCATGTCTTCTTTTGAGAAATGTCTGTTCATATCCTTTGCCCACTTTTTGATGGGGTTGTTTGTTTTTTTCTTGTAAATTTGTTTGAGTTCTTTGTAAGTTCTGGATATTACCCCTTTGTCAGATGAGTAGGTTGCAGACATTTTCTCCCATTCTGTAGGTTGCCTGTTCACTCTGATGGTAGTTTCTTTTGCTATGCAGAAGCTCTTTAGTTTAATTAGATCCCATTTGTCAATTTTGGCTTTTGTTGCCGTTGCTTTTGGTGTTTTAGACATGAAGCCCTTGCCCATGCCTATGTCCTGAATGGTATTACCTAGGTTTTCTTCTAGGGTTTTTATAGTATTAGGTCTAACATTTAAGTCTCTAATCCATCTGGAATTAATTTTTGTATAAGGAGTAAGGAAAGGATCCAGTTTCAGCTTTCTACTTACGGCTAGCCAATTTTCTCAGCACCATTTATTAAATAGGGAATCCTTTCCCCATTTCTTGTTTTTCTCAGGTTTGTCAAAGATAAGATGGCTGTAGCTGTGTGATATTATTTCTGAGGACTCTGTTCTGTTCCATTGGTCTATATCTCTCTTTGTACCAGTACCATGCGGTTTTGGTTACTATAGCCTTGTAGTATAGTCTGAAGTCAGGTAGCGTGATGTCTCCAGCTTTGTTCTTTTGGCTTAGGATTGTCTTGGCAAGTTCCATATGAACTTTAAAGCAGTTTTTGCCAATTCTGTGAAGAAACTCATTGGTAGCTTAATGCGGATGGCATTGAATCTATAAATTACCTTGGGCAGTATGGCCATTTTCACAATATTGATTCTTCCTATCCATGAGCGTGGTATGTTCTTCCATTTGTTTGTGTCCTCTTTTATTTCACTGAGCAGTGGTTTGTAGTTCTCCTTGAAGAGGTCCTTTACATCCCTTGTAAGTTGGATTCCTAGGTATTTTATTCTCTTTGAAGCAATTGTGAATGGAAGTTCATTCATGATTTGGCTCTCTGTTTGTCTGTTACTGGTGTATAAGAATGCTTGTGATTTTTGCACATTAATTTTGTATCCTGAGACTTTCCTGAAGTTGCTTATCAGCTTAAGGAGATTTTGAGCTGAGATGATGGGGTTTTCTAAATATACAATCATGTCATCTGCAAAGAGGGACAATTTGACTTTTTCTTTTCCTAACTGAATCCCCTTGATTTCTTTCTCTTGCCTGATTGCCCTAGCCAGAACTTCCAACACTGTGTTGAATAGGAGTGGTGAGAGAGGGCATCCCTGTCTTGTGCCAGTTTTCAAAGGGAATGCTTCCACTTTTTGCCCATTCAGTATGATATTGGCTGTGGGTTTGTCATAAATAGCTCTTATTATTTTGAGATACGTTCCATCAATACCGAATTTATTGAGAGTTTTTAGCATGAAGGATAGTTGAATTTTGTCAAAGGCCTTTTCTGCATCTATTGAGATAATCATGTGGTTTTTGTCCTTGGTTTCGTTTATATGCTGGATTAAGTTTATTGATTTGTGTATGTTGAACCAGCCTTGTATCCCAGGGATGAAGCCCACTTGATCATCATGGTGGATAAGCTTTTTGATGTGCTGCTGGATTCGGTTTGCCAGTATTTTATTGAGGATTTTTGCATCGATGTTCATCAGGGATATTGGTCTAAAATTATCTTTTTTTGTTGTGTCTCTGCCAGGCTTTGGTATCAGGATGCTGTTGGCCTCATAAAATGAGTTAGGGAGGATTCCCTCTTTTTCTATTGATTGGAATAGTTTCAGAAGGAATGGTACCAGCTCCTCCTTGTACCTCTGGTAGAATTCAGCTGTGAATTCATCTGGTCCTGGACTTTTTTTGGTTGGTAGGCTATTAATTATTGCCTCCATTTCAGAGCCTGCTATTGGTCTATTCAGGGATTCAACTTCCTGGTGTAGTTTTGGGAGAGTGTAAGTGTCCAGGAAATTATCCATTTCTTCTAGATTTTCTAGTTTATTTGCGTAGAGGTGTTTATAGTATTCTCTGATGGTAGTTTGCATTTCTGTGGGGTTGGTGATGATACCCCCTTTATCATTTTTTATTGCATCTATTTGATTCTTCTCTGTTCTCTTCTTTATTAGTCTTGCTAGCAGTCTATCAATTTTGTTGATCTTTTCAAAAAACCAACTCTTGGATTCATTGATTTTTTTGGAGGGTTTTTTGTGTCTCTATCTCCCTCAGTTCTGCTCTGATCTTAGTTATTTCTTGCCTTCTGCTAACTTTTGAATGTGTTTGCTCTTGCTTCTCTGGTTCTTTTAATTGTGATGTTAGAGTGTCAATTTTAGATCTTTCCTGCTTTCTCT
This sequence comes from Chlorocebus sabaeus, assembly GCF_047675955.1. Taxonomy (NCBI): domain Eukaryota; kingdom Metazoa; phylum Chordata; class Mammalia; order Primates; family Cercopithecidae; genus Chlorocebus; species Chlorocebus sabaeus. The sequence goes on along the minus strand of NC_132911.1, from coordinate 51,904,022 downwards.
TGTGGGCATTTAGTGCTATACATTTCCCTCTACACACTGCTTTAAATGTGTCCCAGAGATTCTGGTATGTTGTATCTTTGTTCTCATTGGTTTCAAAGAACATCTTTATTTCTGCCTTCATTTCGTTATGTACCCAGTAGTCATTCAGGAGCAGGTTGTTCAGTTTCCATGTAGTTGAGAGGTTTTGAATGAGTTTCTTAATCCTGGGTTCTAATTTGATTGCACTGTGTTCTGCGAGACAGTTTGTTATAATTTCTATTCTTGTACATTTGCTGAGGAGTGCTTTACTTCCAATTATATGATCAATTTTGGAATAAGTGTGATGTGCTGAGAAGAATGTATATTTTGTTGATTTGGGGTGGAGAGTTCTGTAGATATCTATTAGGTCTGCTTGGTGCAGAGATGAGTTTAATTCTTGGATATCCTTGTGAACTTTCTGTCTCGTTGATCTGTCTAATGTTGACAGTAGGGTGTTGAAGTCTCCCATTATTATTGTATGGGAGTCTAAGTCTCTTTGTAAGTCTCTAAGGACTAGCTTTGTGAATCTGGGTGCTCCTGTATTGGGTGCATATATATTTAGGATAGTTAGCTCTTCCTGTTGAATTGATCCCTTTACCATTATGTAATGGCCTTCTTTGTCTCTTTTGATCTTTGATGGTTTAAAGTCTGTTTTATGAGAGACTAGGATTGTCACCCCAGTTTTTTGTTGTTGTTGTTTTCCATTTGCTTGGTAGATCTTCCTCCATCCCTTTATTTTGAGCCTATGTGTATCTCTGCATGTGAGATGGGTCTCCTGAATACAGCAAACTGATGGGTCTTGACTCTTTATCCAGTTTGCCAGTCTGTGTCTTTTAATTGGACCATTTAGTCCATTTACATTTAAGGTTAATATTGTTATGTGTGAACTTGATCCTGCCATTATGATATTAACTGGTTATTTTGCTCATTAGTTGATGCAGTTTCTTCCTATCCTCAATGGTCTTTACATCTTGGCATGTTTTTGCAATGGCTGGTACCGGTTGTTCCTTTCCATGTTTAGTGCTTCCTTCAGGGTCTCTTGTAAGGCAGGCCTGGTGGTGACAAAATCTCTAAGCATATGCTTATCTGTAAAGGATTTTATTTCTCCTTCACTTATGAAACTTAGTTTGGCTGGATATGAAATTCTGGGTTTAAAATTCTTTTCTTTAAGAATGTTGAATATTGGCCCCCACTCTCTTCTGGCTTGTAGAGTTTCTGCCCAGAGATCTGCTGTTAGTCTGATGGGCTTCCCTTTGTGGGTAACCCGACATTTCTGTCTGGCTGCCCTTAACATTTTTTCCTTCCTTTCAACTTTGGTGAATCTGACAATTATGTGTCTTGGAGTTGCTCTTCTCTAGGAGTATCTTTGTGGCGTTCTCTGTATTTCCCGAATTTGAATGTTGGCCTGCCTTACTAGGTTGGGGAAGTTCTCCTGGATGATATCCTGAAGAGTGTTTTCCAACTTGGTTCCATTTTCCCCCTCACTTTCAGGCACACCAATCAGACGCAGATTTGGTCTTTTCACATAATCCCATACTTCTTGAAGGCTTTGTTCATTTCTTTTTTCCTCTTTTTTCTTTAGACTTCTCTTCTCGCTTCATTTCATTCATTTGATCCTCAATTGCTGATACTTTCTTCCAGTTGATCGAGTCGGTTACTGAAGCTTGTGCATTTGTCACGCATTTCTCATGTCATGGTTTTTATCTCTGTCAGTTCGTTTATGGCCTTCTCTGCATTGATTATTCTAGTTATCCATTCTTCCATTCTTTTTTCAAGATTTTTAGTTTCTTTGCGCTGGGTACGTAATTCCTCCTTAGCTCTGAGAAGTTTGTTGGGCTGAAGCCTTCTTCTCTCAACTCGTCAAAGTCATTCTCCTTCCAGCTTTGATCCGTTGCTGGCGAAGAGCTGCGTTCCTTTGGAGGGGGAGATGCGCTCTTATTTTTTGAATTTCCAGCTTTTCTGCCCTGCTTTTTCCCCATCTTTGTGGTTTTATCTGCCTCTGGTCTTTGATGATGGTGACATACTGATGGGATTTTGGTGTGGGTGACCTTCCTGTTTGTTAGTTTTCCTTCTAACAGTCAGGACCCTCAGCTGTAGGTCTGTTGGAGATTGCTTGAGGTCCGCTCCAGACCCTGTTTGCCTGGGTATCAGCAGCAGAGTCTGCAGAAGATAGAATATTGCTGATCAGCAAGTGTACCTGTCTGATTCTTGCTTTGGAAGCTTAGTCTCAGGGGTGTACCCCTCCATGTGAGTTGTGGGGTGTCGGTCTGCCCCTAGTGGGGGATGTCTCCCAGTTAGGCTACTCAGGGGTCAGGGACCCACTTGAGCAGGCAGTCTGTCCATTCTCAGATCTCAACCTCTGTGTTGGGAGACCAGCTGCTCTCTTCAAAGCTGTCAGACAGAGTCGTTTGCGTCTGCAGAGGTTTCTGCTGCTTTTTTTTTGGTTTAGCTGTGCCCTGTCCCCAGAGGTGGAGTCTGCAGAGACAGGCAGGCCTCCTTGAGCTGCTGTGGGCTTCACCCAGTTTGAGCTTCCCAGCGGCTTTGTTTACCTACTTAATCCTCAGCAATGGCGGGCACCCCTTCCCCAGCCTCGCTGCTGCCTTGCAGTTAGATCGCAGACTGCTGTGCTAGCAATGAGGGAGGCTCCATGGGTGTGGGACCCTCCCAGCCAGGTGTGGGATATAATCTCCTGGTGTGGGATATAATATCCTGGTGTGCCGTTTGCTAAGACCCTTGGTAAAGCGCAGTATTGGGGTGAGAGTTACCCGATTTTCCAGGTGTTGTGTGTCTCAGTTCCCCTGGCTAGGAAAAGGGATTCCCTTCCCCCTTGCACTTCCCAGGTGAGGCGATGCCTTGCCCTGCTTCATCTCTCTCTGGTCGGGCTGCAGCAGCTGACCAGCACCGATTGTCCAGCACTCCCTAGTGAGATGAACCCAGTACCTCAGTTGAAAATGCAGAAATCACCCGTCTTCTGTGTCGCTCGTCTTCTGTGTAGCTCGCGCTGGGAGCTGGAGACTGGAGCTGTTCCTATTCCATCCTGTCCACTCTTAAATGGATTTATGAGTTGAGATTGATGACGAGTAAGCAATAGTGCACGACTCTTTCAGGGATGCTTTGTACACAAAATGTGTAGTGTTTTAGTGACATTCTCCATCATGAGGTGTTGGGGTTTGTTTGTTTGTTTGTTTTTAATTATGAGCGGATCTGCCTCATTATTTTGAATGTATTGATTTTGACAAGATGAAGAAAAGTGCCAGCCTCTTTTTTTTTTAATTTAATGTAATTTTATTTTATTTTATTTATTTTTTCGAGACGGAGTATTGCTGTGTCACTTAGTGCAGTGCAATCTCAGCTGCAACCTCTGCCTCCCAGGTTTAAGCAGTTCTCCCTGCCTCAGCCTCCTGAGTAGCTGGGATTACAAGCATATGCCACCATGCCCAGCTAATTTTTGTATTTTTAGTAGAGACAGGGTTTTGCCACGTTGGCCAGGCTGGTCTCGAACTCCTGACCTCAAGTGATCCGCCCGCCTTGGCCTCCCAAAGTGCTAGGATTAGAGGCGTGTGCCACCATGCCCGGCTGAGGCCCAGCTTCTGTTCTGGTTAGTGGGTGGCTTGTCTGTGAACACACCCTTGCCCTGCTGAGGCCCTGCCCACCATACCATTTCTCTGAACAGACAACTGTTGTCTTGAAAAATGAAAGAAGTGAAAAAGATGTGAAAGACAGTGTGTCAATAAAATGACCTTGCTGGGCATGATGGCTCATGCCTATAATACCAGCTACTTGGGAGGCTGAGGTGGAAGAATCACTTGAGGCCAAGAGTTCATGACCAGCCTTGGCAACGTAGTGAGATCTCATCTCTAAAATATTAAAGTAAAAATAAGCTAAGCATGGTGGTGCATGACTGTACTTCCAACTACTTAGGAGACTGAGGTGGGAGAATTGCTTGAGTCCAGGAATTCAAGGCTGCAGTGAGCTATGACTGAACTTGTCAGTTGCCACTGCTATACAACCTGGGCAACATAGTGAGACCCTGTTTTTTAAAAAAGTGATCTTCTCTTTCATAACGTAACTTCAGAAACTATATATATCGAGTTATATACGTCAAAATGTGAACATCAGTTGCAAGATTGGCTTTTATCTAAGAGCAGCTCTTTTTTTAATTTTAAGTTTTAATTTTTACGGGTACATAGTAGGTGTCTATGTTTATGGGGTACATGGGATACTTCAATACAGGCATTCAGTGTGTAACAATCACATCAGGTAAGTGGAGTATCCATCACTTCAAGCATTTATCATTTCTTTGTGTTATAAACATTCCAGTTATACTCTTTTAGTTATTTTTAAATGTACAATAAAAATTTACTGTAGTCACCCTGTTGTGCCACCAAATGCTAGATCCTGTTTTTCCTAACTATATTTTTGTACCCACTAACCATCCCCACTTTCCACCTCTCCTCCCCTCCCCATGAGTTCAATTGTTTTAATTTTTAGCTTCCACAAATGAGTAAGAACATGTGAAGTTTGTCTTTCTGTGCCTGACTTATTTCACATAATATAATGTCCTTCAGTTCCACCATGTTGTTTCAAGTGACAGGATCTCATTCTTTTTTATGGCTAAATAGTACTCTACTGCATGTATGTACTGTATTTTCTTCATCCATTTGTCTGTTGATGGGCACTTAGGTTGCTTCCGAATTTTGGCCGTTGTGAATAGTGCTGCAATAAACATGGGAGCGCAGATATCATACTGATATCCTTTATTTTGGGTGTATATCCAGCAGTGGGATTTCTGGATTATATGGTACTTCTAGTTGCAGTTTTTTTAAGGAATTTCCAGTGTTCTTCATAGTGGTTGTATTAGTTTACATTCCCACCAATAGTATATAGGGGTCCTCTCTCCACATCCTTGCCAGCATTCGTTATTGCTGGGGGTGAGATGGTACCTTGATGTGGTTTTGATTTGCATTTCTCTGATGTTCATTGATGTTGAGCACGTTTTTATATACCTGTTTGCCATTTGTATGTTTTCTTTAGAGAAATGTCTATTCAGATCTTTTGCCCCATTTAAAAATGAGATTAGATTTTTTTCCTGTTGAGTTGTTTGAGCTTGTTATATATTTTGGTTGTTTGTTTGTTTGTTTGTTTTTGAGACGGTGTATTGCTCTGTTGCCCAGGGTAGAGTGCAGTGGGGCAATCTCTGCTCACTGCAACCTGCGCCTCCCGGGTTCAAGCGATTCTCCTGCCTCAGCCTCCTGAGTAGCTGGGATTACAGGCAAGCACCACCATGCCCCACGAATTTTTGTATTTTTAGTAGCGACAGCGCCAGGCTGGTCTTGAATACCTGACCTTGTGATCCACCCACCTTGACCTCCCAAAGTGCTGAGATTACAAACGTGAGCCACCGTGCCCGGCCATATTTTGGTTATTAATTCCTTGTCAGATGGGTAGTTTGCAAACGTTTTCTCCCATTCTGTGGGTTGTCTCTTCTCTTTATTGTTTCCTTTGCTGTGCAGAAGCTTTTAAACTTGATGTGATCCTCCTGTTTGTCCATTTTTGCTTTGGTTGCATGTGCCTGTGGGGTATTACTCAAGAAATCTTTGTGCCCAGACCAGTGTCCTGGAGAGTTTCCTGTTTTTGTTTTTGTAGTTTTATAGGTTGAGATCTTAGATTTCAGTCTTTAATCCGTTTGGATTTGATTTTTGTATGTGGTGAGAGATAGGGGTCTAGTTTCATTATTCTGCATATGGATACCCAGTTTTCCCAGGACCATTTATTGGAGACTGTCCTTTGCCTGATGTTTGTTTTTGGCACATTTGTCAAAAAATGGGTTCACTGCAGCTGTGTAAATTTATTTCCGGGTTCTCTGTTCTATTCCATTGACTTATGTGTCTGTTTTTATGCCAGTGCTATGCTATTTGGGTTACTATAGCTCTGTAATACAATTTGAAGTTAGATAATGTGATTGTGCCAGTTTTATTCTTTTTTACTCAGGGTAGCTTTGGCTATTCTGGGTCTTTTGTGGTTCCATACAAATTTTAGGATTATTTTTTCTATGTGAAGAATGTCATTGGTATTTTGATAAGGATTGTGTTGACTCTGTAGATTGCTTTGGGTAGTGTGGACAGATTTAACAGTATTGATTCTTCCCATCCATGAACATGAGGTAACTTTGCATTTCTTTGAGTCCTCTTCAATTTCTTTCATCAGTGTTTTACAGTTTCATTGTAGAGATCTTTCACTTCTTTGGCTAAGTTTATTCCTAAGTATTTTCTTTTATTTGTGGCTGTTGTAAATAGAATTACTTTTATGATTTCTGTTTCAGATTGTTTACTGCTGGCATATAGAAATGCTACTGATTTTTGTGTGTTGATTTTTGTATCTGCAACTTTACTGAATTTATCAGTTCTGATGGTTTTGTGGTGGAGTCTTTAGATGTCTCCAAATATGAGATCATATCATCTGCAAGCAAGGATAATTTGACTTCTTCCTTTCTAATATAGATACTCTTTATTTCTTTCTCTTGTCAACTTGCTCTAGCTAAGACTCCCAGTAGTATGTGGAATAACAGTGGGCATCCTTAACATGTTCAAGATCTTAGAAAAGGGTTTTCAGTTTTTCACTGTTCAGTATGACACCAGCTATGAGTGTGTCGTATATGGCTTTTATTGTGTTGAGGTATGTTCCTTCTATACTTAGTTTTTTGAGAGTTTTTTTTTTTTTTTTTTTTTATCATGAAGGGATGTTGCATTTTATCAAATGCTTTTTCAACATCAGTTAAAATGTTCAGTGGTTTTTGTCCTTTATTCTGTTGTATTGATACGATTGATTTGTGTATGTTGATCTATCCTTGTATCTCTAGAATAGATCTCACTTGGTCATGATGAATAATCTTTTTAATGTGCTGTTGAATTTGGTTTGCAAGTATTTTGTTGAGGATTTTTGCATTAATGTTCATCAGGGATATTGCCCTGTAGTTTTCGTTTTATTTGATATGTCTTTGTCTGGTTTTGGTATCAGGATAATACTGTCCTTGTAGAATGAGTTTGGACGTATTCCCTCCTCCATTGTTTTTTGGAATAGCTTGAGTAGGATCGGATTAATTCATTTTTAAGAACCTCATCTCTTGATTAAATAGATGCTTCTTGCTTCATTTTAACATTGGATGGAATTTTAAATTACTATAATTGGTTATATATATATATGATATGTATAAATTATATTTAGTTATATATAACATACATTTTATATGTGTATAATATATAACATACATTGTTTTATATATGTATAATATATAAAATATATATTGATTTTTGGAAGTTACTTAATTACCTAAACTTTGTAAAATTTTTTAAAATAGGATTAAAAGTAAGTTGGATCAAGGAGGAGTGATTCAAGATTTTATTAACGCCTTAGATCAGCTCTCTAATCCTGAACTGCTCTTTAAGGTAATGATAGAACAGCTTCTGGCACATAAAACATAGAACTTGGGTAAAACGTAATTGCAATCTAATTTGATTTTTTTCTTACCTTCCCCACCCCCACTCCCCAACAGGATTGGAGCAATGATGTAAGAGCTGAACTAGCAAAAACCCCTGTAAATAAAAAAAACATTGAAAAAATGTATGAAAGAATGTATGCAGCGTTGGGTGACCCAAAAGCTCCAGGCCTGGGGGCCTTTAGAAGGAAGTTTATTCAGGTATGGACTGGCACAGCCTGCCTTTATGATAGCAGAATCATTGTGACAGTCAATATTTACATTTAATGATTTAACAGTTCTGGATTTAAAACGTCTGTTGAATGCTTTAGATCTCATGCTTTCTGTGACACACTGATAACATATTTTTAGGTTGGCTGGTAGCATGTGGGTTAGTAGGTAAAACCTCAGAGTTTCATTACATGTTGTTCATGCTCAGATTTTTAGATCTGAAAGTTACATCTAGATTGGTATTTCCAGTTCTTCAGATGGCTGGTGTTAAATAAGCTGATAAGTATTTTCAAGCACTTAGTTCGGGGCACAGTTCTGGGTGCTCAGGATCCAGTCCCCAAATACAAAGGGGTTGTGTGACAAAATTGCTTACCAAGAGCTGTGCCTAGGACAAGTGTGGTAAGTGTGAGATCTTTCAGAGGGTGCTGGAGTTGGAAGGAAAACACACCATCATTTGATGGGAATGATGGAGCAAGTAGACTGCAGTCAGCCCAGTTGCCACACCTTTGCAGCCTGCTTGGCTACTTCTCTCCCTCCTCCATCTGGAGACTTGCCCTTAGGGCTTGGCAGCAGCATCGTTTCTCCTTCAGAGCCTTTCCCAACCCTCCCCGAACTGTGATCTCCAGAAGAGTGTTCTTCCTCTCTCACCTAAAACACCTTACTTTACATTCTCTCTGCTTAGCCTGGGTCATACTGACTTTTCTTTCTAGTTTTTGTCAAAATTACTTTTATTCATTAAACCTCAAGAAATTTAAGGGCTTAGATAAGTCTTGGAACTCTTGTTGCCAGAGTTCTCAAGTTCCACTGTGTATAGTGCAAAGGAAAAGCTTTATCCTTGCAATATAATTCACATGGCCCTTAAGTCATCCATTTAAAGCAGTTTTACGTATATTCACAGAGTCATGAAATCATCACCATATCAATTTTAGCACATTTTCATCGCCACAAAAAGAAACCCATACCCATTAGCAGCACCGCCTCTACACAGCCTTTGGCCTAGTCTGCCCCCAGCGTACTGCTGCCTCAGCCAGTCTGGGCAGCCAGTCTGCACATTGTCTCTTGTCTCGGAATTCATGGCCACTTTGTTGCTGGAAGCCCTGAGACTGCCCTGCAGGGCTATCCATGGGCAGCACAGTTCTTCCCCCTGCAGCAGCACCTGATCCTGCCCAAGCCTGCAGGGTGCACAGAGGCCTCCTTTGTTCCTTTCAGGCAGGAGATGTGTTTGGAGTTTTATTTCTAGTACCTTAGAAAATTTATCCAGAACTTTCCACCTTGTACCAAATCAAAAATAACTTACATTCTTTCAAAGAATAATCTACCAAAACAAAGTGCCTCAAATATCACTTTAGAGGATCCTTAAGGGCATTATGCCTTTCAGAAAGGATAATGCTGATTATGTTTGGAAATAGCTAATCTTTCCATGTATTCTAAGAATTGAAGATTGTTTCTACTTTTTTCATCCACATCTGTAGATCAAAGGAGAAATCTGTTTTATATATGTCAATTTTCCTATAGTGGATTGTCTTAAAATAGAGCACGTTTCATTTACACCAGATTTATGTTGTGACATTAGTTATAAATTTGGTAAGAACATTTCTAATTAGAGATGATCAGGTAAATCTTGACAACTGTTGAGTAACTGCTAGTAATGCTCTTGAGATTTATTTTTTATTTGATATCAGAATTATAATTCAAATAAATATCTAAGTAGAGGCTAATGCAAAGAGATAATATGTTCCAAGGTAGAGTACTTATAATAATTGCTTTTAGGAATAAACATATCTGCTGGGCGCGGTGGCTCACGCCTGTAATCCCAACACTTTGGGAGGCCGAGGCAGATGGATCACGGGGTCAGGAGTTCGAGACCAGTCTGGCCAACATGGTGAAACCTGTCTCTACTAAAAATACAAAACTTAGCTGGGCATGGTGGTGCACGCCTGTAGTCCCAGCTACTCGGGAGGATGAGGCAAGAGAATGACTTGAACTGGGAGGTGGAGGTCGTAGTGAGCCGAGATAGCGCCACCACACTCCAGCCTGGGTGACAGAGCAAGACTCTGTCTCAAAAAATAAAAATAAAAGATTATTTAAATAATATTTTTTCTGGTTTATTACCCAAAATAATAACTTGAAAGACTCTTACTAAAGAAAGTGGCATTCTTAAATTTTTCTCTTCAGTTGGTATCAAAAATTATAAGCCATTTATTTCTACTGAACTACTTCCTTCATTTTATTAACTTTGTTCTTAGTTATTTGTGTCATCATAATGATGTAGAACAGTGACTAGACAATGAGTGCACAGAAGTTAAATGACTTCACCAAGTTTTTAAAGCCCTTGTTAGGATTTATTAACTAAAAGTCACTACTAACCATGTTTTTTGTTTTTGAGACCGAGTCTTGATCTGTCGCCCAGGCTGCAGTGTGGTGGCATGATCTCAGCTCACTGCAACCTCCGCCTCCCGGATTCAAGCGATTCTTCTGCCTCAGTCTCTCGAGTAGCTGGGACCACAGGCGCATGCTACCGCACCTAGCTAATTTTTTTTATTTTTAGTAGATACGGGGTTTCACCATATTGGCCAGGCTGGTCTTGAGCTCCTGACATGATCTGCGCCCCTCAGCCTCCCAAAGTGCTGGGATTACAGGTGTGAGCCACCTCGCCCAGTTAACCATGTCATTTATTTAATTAATTAATTAACTTATTTGAGACGGAGTCTCACTCTGTGACCCAGGCTGGAGTGCAGTGGCACGATCTCGGCTCACTGCAACCTCTGTCTCCCGGGTTCAAACGATTCTCCTGCCTCAGCCTCCTGAGTAGCTGGGATTACAGGCATGAGCCACCACACCTGGCTAATTTTTTGTATTTTAAGTGGAGACGGGGTTTCACAATGTTGACCAGGCTCGACCTTGAACTCCTGAGCTCAAGTGATCCACCTGCCTCGACCTCCCAAAGTGCTGGAATTACAGGCATTAACCATGTCACTTATAATGGAACACAGGAAACAAAAGGCAAACTCTGGATGTTTTAGAGTATTGAAATATTCAAGGAAAGCAAAACTGTAATTTTTTTTTTTAGAAACAAAGTCTCACTCAGACACCTAGGCTGTAGCGCACTGGCATGATCATAGTTCACTGACACTTCAGACTCCTGGGCTCAATAGCGATCCTCCCGCTTCAGCCTCCTAAGTAGATGGAACTACATGCACGTGCCATCACACCTGGCTAATGTTTGTTGCCCAGGTTGGTCTCAAACTCCTTGACTCAAGTAATGCTACTACCTTGGATTCCCAAAGCGCTGGGATTACAGGCATGAGCCACCATGCCCAATCAAGACTATACATCTTAAAAGCAGAGAAGAGACATGTATCATTGCGCACTCCATTCATTACACTTACAAGCTTAGAGCCCTTTCCACAGTCCAAACTAAACATCAGTCTTTATAGTAAATTCTCATTAATTTCAGACTTTTGGAAAAGAATTTGATAAACATTTTGGGAAAGGAGGTTCCAAGCTACTGAGAATGAAGCTCAGTGACTTCAATGACATTACCAACATGCTACTTTTGAAAATGAACAAAGACTCAAAACCCCCTGGGAATCTGAAAGAATGTTCGCCCTGGATGAGCGACTTCAAAGTGGAGTTCCTGAGAAATGAGCTGGAGATTCCTGGTGAGTTAACCTCCAGGGGTGACAAAACTGTACTGTCAGGAGCACAGCACTGTAATAACTCGTGGTTTCTGGAATAGTGATACTGGGATATTGACAGTTATCTCTTTTTTTAAGGAATTTTAAAATTCACCAAATTTTTCATCATTAGGAAAATCCATAATTATGAATGAGCACACATTACTAAATGTTTAATGAGATTATAGTTCTTATATTTCTGATTCTGACAAATGTTCAGATTTTCATTTGGTAATAATGGTAAACAGCAGTCATAGATTTCCTCTGAACATATTCATTTCATACTGCTCCTGAATAACTTTTCTTCAGAAATATAATGCAGGTATAGACGCAGATTACTTCCTGGGATGTGTACACAGTTCCATTTAAAGTGACAAGTTAATGATAAGTCACTGACCTGCAGGAAAAATGATAATAATATTAGGGTTAGAGATGCACAGCAAATTGGCCAGATTTCAAGGCGTGACTTTTTCAGAGGAAACCTGTGTAAGTTCCATTTTCTTCACCCCAAATTTGCCAGAGGAGAAAAACGTTTTAATCTGGTTATTCATGTTCTCATTTCAGTGGGTATAAGAAAAATATATTTGGAGAAACACTTTTCTTTGTCATTAATAATGACTGTGCAGTCTCATATGGTTCATTTCAAGAAAAACATTTAAATGTAAGCCTTGTCATGTGCAGCTTGATTGGCCTTGAGAATATGCAGTGTTCAAGTCAATGCATCATTTTTCTATTTAGGATTTGTCCATGCTATTAGAATAGAGCGCTAAGTTCCATAATCAGTCAAATTGAGAAATAACTTTTTTTTTTTTTTTTGAGTTGGAGTCTTGCCGTGTCGCCCAGGCTGGAGTGTAGTGGCGCAATCTCGGCTCACTGCAAGCTGTGCCTCCTGAGTTCACACCATTCTCCTGCCTCAGCCTCCCGAGTAGCTGGGACTACAAGCGCTGCCACCATGCCCGGCTAATTTTTTGTATTTTAAGTAGAGATGGGGTTTCATCATGTAAACCAGGATGGTCTCTATCTCCTGACCTCATGATCCACCCGCCTCGGCCCTCCAAAGTGCTGGGATTACAGGAGTAAGCCGCTGTGCCTGGCCGAGAAATAACATTTTTTAAAAGTCAGTTTCCTTTAAATGAAAACTTTTCAGTAAAAAGTTTTATGTTAGATTGGCTTTTTAAAAAGTAGATCAAGAGACATGTTTTAAAATACAGGCAGTTATCTAACAAGCTGTTCCTAAGCAAGGCTCTCTGGTTTGTTTTAGGTCAATATGACGGTAGGGGAAAGCCGCTGCCAGAGTACCACGTGCGAATCGCCGGGTTTGATGAGCGGGTAGGTGTGAGGGTGTGTGACCCAGTCCCTGTCCTGATGAATGTTCTTCAGATATGAGAATGATCTGTTTGCCTTTAGTAAATAAGAGACAACGGCCCATGTTGATCACAGATATATCGAGTTTAACGTATTTACTGAGATGGAGTCTTGCCCTGTTGCTTGGGCTGGAGTGTAATGGTGCAATCTCGGCTCACTGCAACCTCTGCCTCCTGGGTTCAAATGATTGTCCTGCCTCAGCCTCCCAAGTAGCTGGGATTACAGGCGTGTGCCATCACGCCCAGCTGTTTTTTGAGTTTTTAGTAGAGACAGGGTTTCACTATGTTGACCAGGCTGGTCTTGAACTCCTGACCTCGTGATCCATCCACCTCTGCCTCCCCAAAGTGCTGGGATTACAGGTGTGAGCCAGTGCGCCTGGCTTTTTTTTTTCTTCTTTGTTTGAGACAAGAGTCTCACTCTGTCACCCAGGCTGGAGTGCAGTGGTGCATTCTCAGCTCATTGCAACCTCCACACCCTGGGTTCAGGCGATTCGCCATGTCTCAGCCTCCCTAGTAGCTGGGATACAAGTGTGCGCCACCACAACTGGCTAATTTTTGTATTTTTAGTAGAGACAGGGTTTCACCATGTTGACCAGACTGGTCTCAAACTCCTGACCTCAGGTGATCTACCCGCCCCATCCTCCCAAAGTGCTGAGATTGCAGGCATGAGCCACTGCTCCCGGCCCTGAGTTTCTTAATATAATGTCTCCAGTGTTTGAACAACAATTCTATTTAAGATACCATAAACTCAAAGAGTAAGCTGTGAGTATCCACTATAAAATATGTGTAGCATTAGCTTACCACTGTAGAAAGTTTGCATGTTGGCTGTTGCTGCTTGCTAAGGGTATCCACATTCATAAGCAAGTATTTATAACCAGGAATACAACATTTCTGCAGGCACAGTAGTCAGGCACAAGCAGGTAGCAGGAATTCGTTGCTGGCCTGAACGCTCTGCTCTTCTTTGGCACTGTCTTCAGAGGGCAGCCCCGCGGAGGAATGCTCACAGCCAGTGTGGCTTTTCCCTCTGAGTTTGACACGCTGCTAGCCTGTGCCCTGAGGTGACATTCTGATTTTTGAAGGTGACAGTCATGGCGTCTATGCGAAGGCCCAAGCGCATCATCATCCGTGGCCACAATGAGAGGGAGCACCCTTTCCTGGTGAAGGGTGGCGAGGACCTGCGGCAGGACCAGCGTGTGGAGCAGCTCTTCCAGGTCATGAATGGGATCCTGGCCCGAGACTCCGCCTGTAGCCAGAGGGCCCTGCAGCTGAGGACCTACAGCGTGGTGCCCATGACTTCCAGGTAACTGCCAGGCCGCTCCCAGCCAGTAGGCTGCTGCACATTGCTTGGCGTCCACGGGACTGTTTTTCTAGTGAAGAAAGAGCAGTTTGGGTTTACTCGTTAACCTTTTATTCTCCCTTTCAGGTTAGGATTAATTGAGTGGCTTGAAAATACTGTTACCTTGAAGGACCTTCTTTTGAACACCATGTCCCAAGAGGAGAAGGCGGCTTACCTGAGGTAAGGGCGGCCACACGCCCTGCTCCCCCAGCAGTCGCCTCCCCTCACTTCTCCAGTGGCAGGTCGGGGCCGTGACAGGCGCGCTCGAGAGCCCACACTGCCTGCCCCGCAGTCTGCTGGCTGGGTCAATAAACCAAATGGAGTGCTGGCTGCTAACCAGTAGTTGCAGATATTTTACCATAATACAAAATATATGTTAACTTTGGGTGGGGGGAAGAAAAATTGTTGAAGGAAATAATAATAAAATTAGCAGATAACATGTAGTAAAACATTTTCTGTGGGATAGGCACTGTTCTCAATTTTTAATGTGTATGAACCAATTTACTTCTCACCAACAACCTACAAGGTAAGTGAGTATTATCATCACTACTATACAGATGAGGAAGCTGAGGCCCAGAAAGGTTAAGTAACCTGTCCTGTGTCACTTAGCCTGTAAAGTGGAGTAGCTGGGATTACTAGTCATGATATGGATGCTTTTTTATTTTTCTTTATCCTTTTCTCTATTTTCCAAGTTTTCTACAATTAACATGTATATTTTAACCACAAGTTTTTTTTATTTCCTTTTTGTTTTTGTAAAGAAAAATAAGGACAACGTGAGAAACATTTTGAGGGTTGACAGATTTTGACAACCAAAGTTGACAGGTTTGGGTGACGAAGCTGTAGGATGAAGGAACAGCTTCAGGGCCTCTTTCTCTTTGATGTCCTCTGATGCTTTCCTAAAAAGGTTTTAAATAGGAGCAGTGTTCCCTTCAGTCAGGAAAGATTTCTGAAAAAATCAACATATTCTTATCAAACTCATATTCCCAGGTGATAATTACTCTACAGGGCAGTGTTCACCAACTTTTAGTTCCAGACATTTGAGTCCTTTGCTTAGAATTGTTTCTACTTTGCCTGGAATATGGGGCAACTGATGAGCATGCTTCCTGGAGTCTCACAAATTCCATATCTGGCCCTGGCACTGAGCCTCTGCCTGACAATGCAGGTGCCAAGCAAGTGTTGCCTTTCCTGTGGTACCTGTCTGCATTTGTGAGACGGGATGGTAGCGTGGGACCACACAGGGTTGATATAGGTACCAGGAGAATTGAAAGCACCTTACATAATGGAATTATGTAAATAATTTCCAACTGCCTTTTTACAGGGCACTTCCAGTACCCATTATTAAAATCCTTGCTATTTTTTTTCTTAATTCAGCATGTTACAGTGTTTTGTTTTTGTCGCCAGACTGGGGTGCGGTGGCGTGACCTCGGCTTACTGCAATCTCCGCCTCCCGGGTTCCAGCAATTCTCCTGCCTCAGCCTCCCGAGTAGCTGGGATTACAGGCGTGCGCCACCATGCCCAGCTAATTTTTGTATTTAGTAGAGATGGGTTTTCACCGTGTTGGCCAGGATGATCTTGATCACTTGACCTCATGATCTGCCCTCCTTGGCCTCCTAAAGTACTGGGATTACAGGCCTGAGCTACTGCGTCCAGCCTACGGTTTTACAACCTAAGAATTTTCATCTCACTTTAAACTAGGAGGAGAGAATTTTAAGATGGAGGGGACTACTTTTAAAGTTAACTTTAGTAGCAACTTAGAAAAGATTTATTTCACCTGAAGTGATTGAATTGCTAAGTCACACATGAAGCTGTTCTGTCTTTAGATTTTATTGGGAAAACTTGTTAAAGCTTTCCTTACAAAAGTACCTGAACATATGTATATCACATTGTTTCCCACTGCCCAGGTGCTGCCTTTTTCCTAGGAAACATTGAAAACAGCTTTTCAAGTTCACTTAAGCATCCATTGTCATTTAAGAAAATACTTTCTCATAGGAGTGCAGAAGGTTATTGGAAGAAAAAAGAAAAAATATTTTCTCATATTTACTATGGATTGTGTGTATATCTACATGTTGGAAATATGAAGAAAGATGTGGCACTGGCCAGGCGCAGCAGCTTACGCCTGTAATCCCAGCACTTTGGGAGGCCTAGGTGGGCGGATCGCCTGACGTCAGGAACTCAAGACCAGTCTGGTCAAGATGGCGAAACCCTGTCTCTACTGAAAATACAAAAATTAGCTGGGCGTAGTGGCGGGCGCCTGTAATCCCAGCCACTTAGGAGGCTGAGGCATGAGAATCACTTGAACCCAGGAGGTGGAGGTTGCAGCAAGCTGAGATTGCACCGCTGCACTCCAGCCTGGGCGACAGAGTCTCAAAAGAAAGAAAAAGAGACCGGGCGCGGTGGCTCACGCCTGTAATTCCAGCACTTTGGGAGGCTGAGGCGGGCAGATCACAAGGTCAGGCATTCAAGACCAGCCTGGCCAACATGGTGAAAACCCGTCTCTACTAAAAATACAAAAATTAGCTGGACGTGGTGGCATTTGCCTGTAATCGCAGCTACTCAGGAAGCTGAGGCAGGAGAATCGCTTGAATCCAGGAGGCGGAGGTTGCAGTGGGCTGAGATGGCACCACTGCACTCCAGCCTGGCGACAGAGCGAGACTTCATCTCAAAAAACAAAAAAGAAAGAAAAAGAAGTGGAAGTGGTCTAAATAAGGATAAAAACAGACATAATCCATCTTTAACAAAACTGTGTGGGCTTTTTGGCTGTGGTAGGGACATGGCCCGAGGCTTCCAGCAGCTGCCTGTGGTGCTGTCGCCCTCTTGTTATGGTTCTTTCTAGGTCAGAGTTGCAGAATTGCATGCCTAGTTAATAAACAGTTATGTTTAGTTCATCTTATTCCTCTCTATGTCAGTGGGAAATTTATTGTATTTAATGGTTTTGTACCTAAATTTTTCATAGGCAATAGCTTGGATTTCTTTAGGAGTAATTAAGCATGAATAATGGTATATTGAAATTCAAGATCCAGAGTAATGTGGGTTCAGTATTAATATTGAATATGGTTAAAAGTCATATTTTTTCCTGCTGCTTTGCTATTTTTCAGTGAATTCTTGTTGATCTTTGTCTTTGAAATCACATAATGCTAAAATCTTCCTAATTCCGATTCCCCTTTTCTCACTCACTAGTGATCCCAAGGCACCGCTGTGTGAATATAGAGATTGGCTGACAAAAATGTCAGGAAAACATGATGTTGGAGCTTACATGCTAATGTATAAGTAAGTTTGGTTTTGATTTTCCTTTGTATTAGTTAGTTTGTTCTTCTGCGAATTGCCTGTTTTCTTTTGATTCTTAGAAAGCTTTGTCTCAGAGAGATCATCAAGATTATTTGATATTTGAGTCTCAGTATAAACAAAGTTTTAAAATTTAAATTTTAAGTCAGAGAATTTTTTCTAATTAGATGTTTCTATTATTAAATCATAGGGGAGCTAATCGTACTGAAACAATCACCTCTTTTAGAAAACGAGAAAGTAAAGTGCCTGCCGATCTCTTAAAGTAAGTACCCTTCTGCCCTCACCCTTAGCAGGATCACAGCAGCCGCACAGCTGTGTCTCTCTTGCAGGCGGGCCTTTGTGAGGATGAGTACAAGCCCCGAGGCTTTCCTGGCACTCCGCTCCCACTTTGCCAGCTCTCATGCTCTGATATGCATCAGCCACTGGATCCTCGGGATTGGAGACAGACATCTGAACAACTTTATGGTGGCCATGGAGACTGGCGGCATGATCGGGATCGACTTTGGGCATGCATTTGGATCCGCTACACAGGTGCGCTTTCTGTGCTCTCATGATCCTGGGCGAGGCGAGAGTCATCATAGGACTTTCAACACCCTCCAGAAATAGACAGTTTTTAAGGAAAAACAACATATTAGGTTCGTTTTGTCATGGTCATTGGTTGCAGAAAGGGATAATCACTTCGTTCAGCCTTGTTCAGTCAGGTCACAGAAGTCATGGTGATCAATGATATCATCAGAACCGGGAATCAAATGTGTTCGCAGATCAAAGGAAGACTCTAAGGAAGTTTTAGGAAGCCCCATAATAAAAATGTCTGGTAAAAAATGTGATACAGATCTTTTCTCTGGTTAACCTCTGAATGTTTGGATCCATCCTTCTCAATATCTGCGGCCCATATCCTGCACGTGGGTTTTGCGCTGAGGGATAATGCAAGCTAAGGTGGTTACTCCTGAGCGTAGGAACTCACATCTGTGTAGCTGATTTCAAGGGAAGCAGAGTCTATATTGTTACTAAATGTGAACAGTAACTATGAGAGGTTGCTGCCGTTTGTGCTCGGTACTTTGAGAGTTCTGGCTTACATATTCTGCTGCTTGCCTTTTTTTCTTGTTTAGTTTCTGCCAGTCCCTGAGTTGATGCCTTTTCGGCTAACTCGCCAGTTTATCAATCTGATGTTACCAATGAAAGAAATGGGCCTTATGTACAGCGTCATGGTACACGCGCTCCGGGCCTTCCGCTCAGACCCTGGCCTGCTCACCAACACCATGGATGTGTTTGTCAAGGAGCCTTCCTTTGACTGGAAAGTAGGTTTTGTTTCTTGTGCACTTTTCACTTTTGTGACAGTGTCCCTGTGATCGAACTGGTATCTCCCGTGTATGATGGAAGTGCATTGAGTCATGTTGATGAAAATATTTACATTATTTTGTACAGCATTTCTCAAAATTAGTATTTAGGATTGTCTGGCTTGAAAACCGGAGGCCGGGCCCAGTGGTTCATGCCTATAATCCCAAAACTTTGGGAGGCAGAGATGGGAGGATCACCTGAGGTCAGGACTTGGAGACCAGCCCGGCCAACATGGTGAAACCCTGTCTCTACTAAAAGTACAGAAATTAGCTTGGTGTGGTAACGCATGCCTATAATCCCCGTTCCTTGGGAGGCTAAGGCAGGAGAATGGCTTGAAACTGGGAGGCAGAGGTTGCAGTGAGCCAAGATCACGCCATTGCACTCCAGCCTGGGCGACAAGAGTGAAACTCTGCCTCAAAAAGAAAAAAAAAAAGTTAAGAGGCAAAACCTTTATTTGGAGAAATAAGGGGCCTGCTGAGGCCCTTCGTCTCGTGATGTGTGCGCCATGGAGTCTGTATGAACAGCTTTGTAGCTGTAGACAATAAAGCAAGGCTGCTCCTGGTTATAGATGTTTGTTTACTTTAAGATCATTACTGGATTTAATCTGTTTGGACATGATTGTATGTACCATTATAATCAGCCGGGAAAATCATATTCTTTTCTTTTAGAATTTTGAACAGAAAATGCTGAAAAAAGGAGGATCATGGATTCAAGAAATAAATGTTGCTGAAAAAAATTGGTATCCCCGACAGAAAATATGTTACGCTAAGAGAAAGTTAGCAGGTGCCAATCCAGCAGTCATTACTTGGTAAGATTTTTATATGTGGAAAAAACTAACGGACTACCAACATGCTACTGTTTCTCGAGGAACCAACATATGTACAAAGTGCTGAGCACTTGATATTCTGTTAGCATGACTTCTCTGCTTTCATTGAGGAGGAAAGCAGGGCTTAGAGAGGCTACTTCCCGAAAGCCAGGGCGAGGCCTGCAACTGTGACGTATGTCTTCAGGCTTACACTCAGTCCCTGGAACAGTGGTGCCAATTGGAGAAACAGAAGGTGTGCTCTTAGGCCAGAATATTGTTATATGCATGAGGAGACTTAGGTTTTAAATTTGCTTTTGTCCTTTTTAGGGCATTTGACCCTGATGGACATAGTACTTAGGTATAAAAAGCACGGTGTGGACTTGTTAGATGAGACTCCAATTTGGGTTGGCTTTTAGGTTAGCTTTAAAATTTTTTCTTGGCCGGGCGCGGTGGCTCAAGCCTGTAATCCCAGCACTTTGGGAGGCCGAGACGGGCGGATCACAAGGTCAGGAGATCGAGACCATCCTGGCTAACCCGGTGAAACCTCGTCTCTACTAAAAAATACAAAAAACTAGCCGGGCGAGGTGGCGGGCGCCTGTAGTCCCAGCTACTCGTGAGGCTGAGGCAGGAGAATGGCGTGAACCCGGGAGGCGGAGCTTGCAGTGAGCTGAGATCTGGCCACTGCACTCCAGCCTGGGCGGCAGAGCCAGACTCCGTCTCAAAAAAAAAAAAAAAAAAAAAAAAAAATTTTTTTCTTGTTGAGGTCTAAAGCAAATATAAATTTATGGAGATGATTCACAGGAAGGAAAAAAGTTGGACTTTAGAATTAAGTAATAGTGGCAGTCTATGGTCAACTTATTTTTGACAAGGGTGCCAAGACCATTCAGTGACCTTTCCAACAAATAGCACTGGCAAAAGAATGAAGTTAGGTCCCTGTTTCACACCATGTGGAAAAATTAATTCAGAATGGATCAAAGAGCTAAATGCAAGAGTCAAAACTATAAAACACTTAGAAATAGGAGTAAATCAGCTGGGCGTGGTGACTTACGCCTCTAATCCCAACACTTTGGGAGGCCAAGGCGAGTGGATCACTTGAGGTCAGGAGTTCGAGACCACCCTGGCCATCAAGGTGAAACCCCGTCTCTACTGAAAATACAAAAATTAGCTGGGCATGGTGATGCGCACCTGTAATCCCAGCTATTAGGAAGGCTGAGGCAGGAGAATGACTTGAACCCCGGGAGGTGGAGGTTGCAGTGAGCCAAGATGGCGCCACTGTACTCCAGCCTGGGCGACAAAGCGAGACTCTGTCTTAAAAAAAAAAAAAAAAAAATAGGAATAGGAGTAAATCATCCTGACCTTGGATTTTGTTGTGATACTTGCCATTTTTTAGGTATGACACTGAAAGCACAAGGAAGACACAAATACGTACATTGGACTTCATCAAAATTAAACAATTTTGTGCTTCACAGAGTGCTATCAAGAAAGTGTTTCAGCCTTTAGAATGGGATAAAATATTTGCAAGTCATATATCTGATAAGGGACTTGTATCTAGAATACATTTAAAAACTCTTATAGCCTAATAGTATATGGACAATTAAAAATGGTCAGGGCTGGGCTCAGTGGCTCACACCTGTAATCTCAGCTACTAGGGAGGCTGAGGCAGGAGGATCACTTGAACCCAGGAGGCAGAGGTTGCAGTGAGCCGAGATCGCGCCATTGCACTCCGGCCTGGGTGACAGAGCAAGACCCTGTAAAAAAAAAAAAAAAAAGGTCAAAAGACTTGAACTAACATTTCTCTAATGAAAATATACAAATGGCCAATAAGCGCATGAAAAAATGCTCAGCATCACTAGTCATCAGGGAAATCCAGGTGAGATACTACCTCACACCTGCTAAGATGACTATTGTTTAATTAATTAATTTTTGAGACAAAGTCTTACTCTGTCACCCAGGCTCTCACTGCAACCTCCACCTCCCGGGTTCAAGCGATCCTCCTGTCCCAGTCTCCTGAGTAACTGGAATTACAGGTGCATGCTACCACACCTGGTAATTTTTGTATTTTTAGTAGAAATGGGGTTTCGCCATGTTGGCCAGGCTGGTCTTGAACTCCTGACCTCGGGTGAGCCACCACGCCTTGCCAGATGGCTATAATTTTAAAATAGGGCTAATGCAGTGGCTCACACCTGTAATCCCAGCACTTTGGGAGGCCAAGGCAGGAGGATTACTAGATCCCAGGAGTTCAAGTCTAGCCTGGGCAATATAGCAAGACCCTGTCTCTACCAAAAATTTTTAAAACTTTATATTTTTTTTAATTAAAAAAAAAGGAGTCTAACAAATGTTGAGGATGTAGAGAAGGTGGACTCCTCATACTCTGCTGGTGGAAGTGGGAAAGGGTGCATCTGCTGTGGGAAAGTGGCAGTTCTTCACAAAGTTAAACATAGAGTTATCATTGTGAACCCAGCAATGCCACTCCTAGGTGAATCCTAGGAATTCATTCAGGAGAAGTGAAGGCTTACATTCACACAAAAACTTGAGCAGCATAATTCTTGTTCTGTTTTCCTACAGATCCAGTCTTTGACTGAAAGGTTATAAGCCACAGAAAAGATTCTGTGAGTGATGACATGGGGAGTGTGTTTGGATAGGATCACTAGGAATGCAGGCAACAAAGGAAAATAACACGTGCTTTGTTTTTTCTGTTTGTTCTTTTTCCAGTGATGAGCTGCTACTGGGTCACGAGAAGGCGCCTGCTTTCAGAGACTATGTGGCTGTGGCACGAGGAAGCAAAGATCACAACATTCGTGCCCGAGAACCAGAGGGTGGTCTTTCAGAAGAAACTCAAGTGAAGTGCTTGATTGACCAGGCGACAGACCCCAACATCCTTGGCAGAACCTGGGAAGGATGGGAGCCCTGGATGTGAGGTCTGTGGGAGTCTGCAGATAGAAGGTGTTACATTGTTTAAAGAATCTACTATACTTTGGTTGGCAGTAATCCATGAGCTGATTTTCCTGAAGCACTAAAGAGAAATCCCTTTCGTGCTACAGTTTTATAGCATGAGTTTAAATCAAGATTATGAGTGAATGTATATGGGTTAAGTCAAAGATAACGTTATAGTAACATCAAAGGTTAGGTGAGGTTTATAGAAAGATACATATCCAGGCTTACCAAAGTATTAAGTCAAGAATATAGTATGTGATCAGCTTTCAAAGCATTTACAAGTGCTGCAAGTTAGTGAAACAGCTGTCTCCATAAACAGGAAATGTGGGAAACCTTGGAATGCCCTCTGGTTCTGGCACATTGGAAAGCACACTCAGAAGGCTTCATGGCCAAGATTTTGGGAGAGTAAAGCTAAGTATAGTTGATGTAACTTTGTAGAAGCAGCATAGGAACAATAAGAACAATAGGTAAAGCTCTAATTATGGCTTATATTTAGAAATGACTGCATTTGATATTTTAGGATATTTTTCTAGGTTTTTTCCTTTCATTTTATTCTCTTTTAGTTTTGACATTTTACGGTAGATTTGCTCTCTAGAAGGGAACGTCTTTATTTAGGAGGGTAAAAATTTTGGTCATAGCATTCACTTTTGCTATTCCGATCTACAACTGGAAGATACGTAAAAGTGCTTTTTGCATTGCAAATTTGGGATAACTTCAAAAATCCCATGGTTGATGTTAGGGATAGCACTAAGCATTTTAGTTCCAGGAGAATAAAAGAAATTCCTATTTGAAATGAATTCCTCATTTGAAGGAAAAAAAAGCATGCATTCTAGCACAAGATCAAATTATGGAATACAAAAGTGGCTCCTTCCCATGTGCAGTCCCTGTCCCCCCTGCAGTCCTCTGCACACCCAAACTGTTTCTGATTGGCTTTTAGCTTTTTGTTGTTGTTTTCTCCTTCTAACACTTGTATTTGGAAACTCTTCTGTGATTTTGAGAAGTATACTCTTGAGTGTTTAATAAAGTTTTTTTCCAAAAGTAGTGTGTATCTCTTTTAAGCAGTTTAAAGAGCAAAATATTCATCTTACAAAATAGTTTATTATACTACTTGCCTAGTTCATTCTGATAAATGCGGGTTAAATGCAGTATGGCATTTAAAATAAACATTAATGTCCAGGCACACTGGGAGGCCAAGGCAGGAAGATTGCTTGAACTCCTTGAGCCCAGGAGTTAAAGACCAAGAGGGCAACATAGTGAGATCCCATGTCTATTTTTAAAAATAAAATAACAAATTTATCTTCTCAACAAGTGACACCTATTGAACCATATTTCATTGGTAAAGAAAAATAAGTGATCGTGTATGTGAACAATCTGGTACACATGATCTAGTAAATATTTTTGCACAAAAATGGCCAAAGTAAGCCCACTTTGGAGTAGAGTTGATAATTTATTGTTTTCTGTAACAACTAATTCGCTATAATTCTTGCTTGAATCCTGATAATTTGGACTACATTCATTAAATGGATCACCTACATTGTAGGAAATCCTGGTTTTTTAATGACTACTTTTCATATCAATAAAAGTTGATTGTTACGGCCAGGTGTGGTGGCTCACACCTGTAATTCTAGCACTTTGGGAGGCTGAGGCGGGTGGATCACCTGAGTTCGGGAGTTCGAGACCAGCCTGACCAACATGGAGAAACCCCGTCTCCACTAAAAATACAAAATTAGCCAGGTGTGGTGGCCCATGCCTGTAATCCCAGCTACTCAGGAGACCGAAGCAGGAGAATTGCTTGAACCCAGGAGGCAGAGGTTGTGGTGAGCCAAGATGGTGCCATTGCACTCCAGCCTGGGCAACAAGAGTGAAACTCCATCTCCAAAACAAAAAAAAATTGATTGTTACAAGTTGTGTGTGTGGGTCTAATCTCAAAGCTGTGTGCTCAAAAAGTTCGTCATTGCTCACGAGAGTGCAGTAAGAAGAAACTCTTGCTGTGTACAGCATTCAGAAAACATTCGTAAAATTACACTAGATGTTAAATGGTCATTACACAATGTAGGAACTGCACATCTGAATCATCACTGGGGCTTGAACTTCAACTCGTGATTCTTGCTGAATAAGAATATTTGATTTGGAAACCAAGAAACAACACAACACTGATTACAATTACAAGGAAATGTGAATGATATTGTATGAGTGCTAATATTTACATTATAAACAGATTTTGATATGCAAGTTGTATATGAAACATTTGTTTTTCAACCCCAAAATAATCCAGAAAGTTTCAGATTTAAGCTTAATGAAGACTTGAATGATCCCACGCTTATGAATATTAATTTTAGCACTTTGTCAGACTAAAAACCCAAGTATATAATACACTCCTTTAGGACAAGTACTGTGTCCTAATCACTATCTGTCAGCACCTCATCGTCTGGCACATGATAGTCAATAGAACAAAGCCATAGGAATAATTTAGTAAAGAATTCAACTTTTAAAAACTACTTCTATAAGAAATAAAAATCATTGGCCGGGTGCTGTGGTTCACACCTGTAATCCCAGCACTTTGGGAGGCTGAGGCGGGCAGATCACGAGGTCAGATCAAGACTATCGTGGCTAACACGGTGAAACCTTGTCTCTACTAAAAATAGAAAAACAAAATTAGCCAGGCAGTCCAATTAGTGGTGGCAGTCGCCTGTAGTCCCAGCTACTCAGGAGGCGGGAGAATGGCATGAACCAGGGAGGCAGACCCTGCGGTGGGTGAGCTCAGATGGTGCCACTGCACTCCAGCCTGGGCGACAGAGCAAGACTCTGTCTCAAAAAAATAAATAAAAATTATTTCACTGACTGATGAGAATTTTTAAAGCACTGTTTATTAACTAATGACCAGTAACTTTTTTTTTTTTGAGATTCACAGTTGCCCAGGTTGCACCTCCCGGGTTCAAATGATTCTCCCGCCTCAGCCTCCCAAGTAGCCAGGACTACTGGCGCACACCACCACGCCCGGCTAATTTTTGTATTTTAAGTTTTGTATTTTGTATTTTTGTATTTTTAGTAGAGACGGGGTTTCACCATGTTGGCCAGGCTGGTCTCAAACTCCTGACCTCAGGTGACCTGCCTGCCTCAGCCTCCCAAAGTGTTGGGATTACAAGCGTGAGCCACTGCACCTGTACTGCCAAAAATTCTTTGAACTTCAGAATGTTATCTGTATTAAAATGAAAATATAACTCTGGGAATTGCATGAAGTTGCTTTTGAATATTTTATGAAAGTAAAGAATTTAGGGATCGTGCCACTGCACTCCAGCCTGGGCGACACTGACACTTGTTTTTGAGATGGTGTGTCAAAAAAAAAAATTAAGGATCAGCTTTTCAAAAAGCGAAAAGACCATTGGGCGTTTGATAGGAATTGCATCGAATCTGCAGATTACTTTGGCTAATATTGCCATCTTAACAATACTGTATTTCAATCCACGAGCACAGAGTGCATTTCCATTTATTTATGTCTTGTTTAATTTCCTTCAACAATGGTTTGCAGTTTTAAATACTTCTAATGTTTTGTTTCCTTGGTTAAATTTATTCCTAGCTATTTTGTTCTTTTGGCTACTATTGTAAATGGAATTGTTTTTCCTAACTATGTTTCCAGATTGTTCATTGCTAGTGTATACAAACAACTGATTTTGTGTGTTGGTCTTTTCTCCTGCAACTTTGCTGAATTAATTTAATAGCTTTAGTACTTATTTTGTGTATTTTTTGGGATTTTCTATATATAGGATGATGTCATCTGTGCATAGAGATAGTTTTATTTATTTTCCAATTTGACTACCTTTTCTTTTTCTTACCTAATTGTTGTGGCTAGAACATTCAGCACGATGCTGAGCAGCAGTGGTAAAAGTGGGCATCCTTCTCTTGTTCCCGATCTTAGAAAGTTTTCATCTCTCACCATTGAGTGTGATGTTAGCTGTGGGTTTTCTGTTTTCCTTTTTTTTTTTTTTTTTTTTTTGAGATGGAGTCTTGCTGTGTCACCCAGGCTGGAGTGCAGTGATCTTGGCTCACTGCAACCTCTGCCTCCCGGGTTCAAGTGATTCTCCTGCCTCAGCCTCTGGAGTAGTTTGGATACAGGCACGCGCCACCACGTGGGCTAATTTTTTGTATTTTTAGTAGAGATGGAGTTTCACTGTGTTAGCCAGGATGGTCTTGATCTCCTAATCTCGTGATCCACCCGCCTTGGCCTGCCGAAATGCTGGGATTACAGGCATGAGCCACTGTGCCCGGTCAGCTGTGAGTTTTCATAAATACCCTTTATCATGTTGAAGAAGTACCTTCTAAATTTGGCAAGTGTTTTTATTATGAAATGGTGAATTTTGCCAATTTTTTTTTTTTGGCATCAAAATGAACCTGTGGTTTTTCTCCTTTAGTCTATTAATGTCATATATTGATTAATATTTGTATATTGAACCACACTTTCATTGCTGGGATGAATTCTACCTGGCCATGGTGAATAATCCTTTATAATAATTTGTTGATTTCTCTTTGCTAATATTTTGTTGAGGATTTTTGCATCAAGAAGAGATTAGTCTCTAGTTTTCTTGTGGTGCCTTTGTCTGACTTTGGTATCAGGGTAGTGCTGGCTTCATAAAGTGGATTAGAAAGTTTTCCTTCCTCTGATGTTTACTGGAAGAGTTTGAGAAAGATTTTGGTATTAATTATTTAAAGGTTTTGTGGAATTCAACAGTGAAGGCATGTGGTGCTAGTCTTGTCTTTGTTGGAGGTTTTTTATCGCTGATTCAATCACTGCTTGTTGTAGATCTGTTCAAATTTTCTATTTTTTCTTGAGTCAGTTTTGGTAATTGAGTGTTTCTAGGGAATTTGTCCATTTCATCCAGTTTATCTAATGCACTGGCATTTATTTCAGTAAGGTTAGTGGTAGTGTCCCTGTGTTCATTTCTGATAGTTATTTATGTTTTCTTTTTCTAAATATAGCTTAATCATCTTTAGCTTTATAGGTAAAGGTAAGTCAATTTTGTTAGCCTCTTCAAAGAATCAACTTTCAGTTTTGTTGATTCTATTTTTCCTTTTTTTTTTTTTTTTACAGAGTCTCTCTCTGTTGCCCAGGCTAGAGTGCAGTGGCGTGATCTCAGCTCACTGCAACCTCCACCTCCCAGTTGTTTTTTTGTTGTTTTTTGTTTTGTTTTGTTTTGTTTTATCAATACATAATGTCCTTTTTTTTTTAATCTCTTGTAACAAGTTTTGACTTAAAGTCTTATAAAGTCTTATTTTCTGGTATTAGTAGTCATGCCAGCTATCTGTTTTTTTGGGGTTTTTTTTTTGAGACAGAGTTTCGCTCTTGTCGCCCAGACTGGAGAGCAATGGCACAATCTCAGCCATGCCAGCTTTCTATTGGTTACTAATTCATGGAAAATATTTTTCCATCCTTTCACTGTAAATCTCGTTGTGTCTTTGGATTTAAGTCACCTGTAGATAGCATGTAGTTGGGTCATGTTTTTAAAATCCATTCTGCCAATCTCTCTTTCAGTTGGTGAATTAAATACATTTACATTCAAAATGATTTCTGATTAGGAACGACTTCTGTCACTTTGCTATTTGTTTTTTGTAAGTTTCAATCTTTTTTCCCCTAAATTCCTCCAATAGTGTTTTGTATTTGATTGATTTTGCTAGTATTCCATTTGAATTCCCTCGTTTTCTTTTCTGTAATGTTTTAAAGATTTTTCGTAGTGGTTATCCTGTTGATTATAATTAATAGCTTACATTTCTAAGAATATAGTTTGAAGTGATACAACTTAGCTATTGAGTTGTTTGAGCTCCTTATATATTCAGGTTATGAATCCCTTATCAAATGGATAGTTTTCAAATATTTTTTCCTATTCTTCGGGTTGTTTTTTACTATGTTGATTATTTTGCTGTGCAGCTTTTCGGCTTGATGTAATCCCAACTGTCCATTTTGGTTGCCTGCGCTTTTGAGGCCTTATGCAAAACATTTTTGCCCAGACCAATGTCCTGGAGAGTTTCCCCAACATTTTCTTCTAGTAGTTTCACAGTTTCAGGTCTTGGATTTAAGTCTTTAATCCATTTCTGTGATTTTTGTGTAAAGTGAGAGTTAGGAGTCTCCACATTCTGCATGTGGATATCCAGTTTTCCCAGCACCATTTATTGAAAGCTGTCATTTCCCCCATTGTAAGTTCTTGGCGCCTTTGTAGAAGATGAGTTGGTTATAAATGTGTGAATTTATATCTGGATATTCCATTCTGTCTCATTGATCTATGTGTCTGTTTTTATGCCAGTTCCATGCTATTTTGGTCACTATAGCTTTGTAATAAATTTTGAAGAAAGGTTGTATGATGCCAGCTTTGTTGTTTTTGCTCAGGATTGTTTTGGCTATTTGGCATCTTTTTTAGTTCCATACAAATTTTAGGATTTTTTTTTTTTCTATTTCTGTGAGGAATGTCATTGGTATTTTGATAGGGACTTCAAAACATTTAATTTTTTAATTATTACATTTAATGTGTAAATTACTTTGGGGCAGAATTGTTATTTTAACAATATTCATTCTTCAAGACCATAAGCATGGAATATCTTTCACTTTTTTTGTGTCCTCCTGTTTGTTTTTGAGACAGGGTCTCAGTCTGTTGCCCAGGCTGGCGTGCAGTGGTGCTGTCATGGCTCACTGCAGCCTTGACCTTCTGGGCTCAGGTGATTCTCCCACTTCAGCCTCCTGAGTAGCTGAGACTACAGGCTCACGCCACCATGCCTGGCTAATATTTTGTATTTTTAGTAAAGATGGGGTTTCATCATGTTGCCAGGCTGGTCTCGAGCTCCTGGACTCCCGCCTTAGAAGACTTGGTCTGGCCTGGCCTGGCCAGTCTGAATCCTCTCGGGCCAGCGTGAAGCCACCGTCCCAGGAGAACTGTTTCTGGGGGACTTGGCTGCGGCCCTGAGCCCTGTCACCTGCCTGGATCCTGACCACGCAGGTGGTCCAGGGGCATCTCCTCGGCCGGTGAGGATGCTGGTCTCATCTACACGAGACTGCCTCACTGCCGCCGGAGCCCAGCCTGGCCGCGCAGAAAGCGGACAGTAGCGGCTAGCGAAGATGCGCACTTCCCTTAGGGAGAATAATGGGTCTGTTCGCATAGACTCAGACAGTGTTGCGTTACAATCTGCTGCTATGCTGTTCCTCTTGTTGCTCAACTTCACTTTCACACGTTTTGTCACTGTAGGATGCCAAGCCCTGGACCCAGCCAGACATCCCAGGACCAACTGGGACAACAGAATGGGGTTTAGAAACCCAGGGCTGGGCACCGCATGTGCTGTCACTGGTTGGCAATGAGAAACACCGATTTTAGCTGAACAGACTAAAACGCTAATCCCCGGCCTCATGTGCAACTTGGAGGAAGCCTCCCCCAGGGGTCGGGGCACAGGCTTCTCTGCAGGGGAAGGGAGCAACCGTGCGTGGTTTCCTGGCTCTGGCAGGGCAGACCTGACTGCCCGCCCGTGGACTTCATTTACATGAGCGAGAAAACCTTTAGACCTGTGAAGTCAGATATTTTGGACTGCCTGTTACCCCAAATGAAACCGAATACACAGGAGCATGTTTTTTTAGCAAGGCTAGAGTTCCACAGCATTCACACAGTAAAAGTCACGTACAGCAAAGAAGCACACACAACTAAATGAGCCTACAATTGAGTACCGCGTTTCAGCTCACTTGAGTTGTGCCTGAATCTAAGATGCACGAGACTTTATGTGCCACGAAGAAAGAAGAATGCTTCCATTTAAACAATGACCCAGGCTGGGCGCGGTGGCTCACACCTGTAATCCCAGCACTTTGGGAGGATGAGGTGGGTGGATCACCTGAATTCAGGAGTTACCAGTCTGGCCAATGTGGTGAAACCCCATCTCTACCAAAAATATAAAAATGAGCCAGGCATGGTGGTGCGCCTGTAGTCGCAGCTACTCGGGAGGCTGAGGGAGGAGAATCGCTTGAACCTGGGAGACAGAGGTTGCAGTGAGCTGATACTGCACCACTGCACTCCAGCCTGGACGACGACAGAGACTGCCATCACACAAACACACACACACACACACACACAAAGCCAGGCTCCGTGGCTCACGCCTGTAATCCAAGCACTTTGGGAGGCTGAGGCGGCTGAATCACCTGAGGTCAGGAGTTCGAGACCAACCTGACCAACATGGAGAAACCCCATCTCTGCTAAAAAATATAAAATTAGCCAGGCGTGGTGACACATGCCTGTAATCCCAGCTACTTGGGAGGCTGAGGCAGAAGAATCGCTTGAACCTGGGAGGCGTAGGTTGCGGTGAGCCGAGATCATGCCATTGCACTCCAGCCTAGGCAAAAAGAGCAAAACTCCATCTCAAAAAAAAAAAAAAAAAAAAGGCAATGACCCAAAGCTTCCATCTATCTTTTTTTATTATTATTTATTTATTTATTTTTGAGATGGAGGCTCATTCTGTTGCCCAGGCTGGAGCCCAGTGGCACAATCTCGGCTCATGGCAACCTCTGCCTCCTGGGTTCAAGCGATTCTCCTGTCTCAGCCTCCTGAGTAGCTGGGACTACAGGCGCGCACCACCATGCCCAGCTAATTTTTGTATTTTTAGTAGAGACTGGGTTTCACCATGTTGGTCAGGATGGTCTTGAACTCCTGACCTCCTGATCTGCCCTCCTCGGCCTCCCAAAGTGCTGGGATTACAGGCGTGAGCCACTGTGCCCGGCCTATTTATTTATTTGTTCGTTTATTTATTTATTTATTGAGAGGGAGTTTCCACTCTTGTTGCCCGGACTGGAGTGCAATGGGAAGATTTAGGCTCACTGCAACTTCTGCCTTCCAGCGTCAAGCGATTCTCCTGCCTCAGCCCCCCAAGTAGCTGGGATCACAGGCGTACACCAGCACAGCCGGCTAATTTTGTATTTTTAGTAGAGACGGAGTTTGATCATGTTGGCCAGTATGATCTTGACCTCAGGTGAACCGCCCACCTCAGCTTCCCAAAGTGCTGAGATTACAAGCGTAAACCACTGTGCCGGGACCTAAATATCGTTTAAAAATAGATTGTATATTGCCTAAATACTTTTTCCCTGTTGTTACATTAATGGGTGACTTATAAGTCTCCTACGTATTTATTTATATTTATCCTTTTATTGAGGTAAAATTCACAACATATTCTCCATTTAAATCATTTTAGTGGCTGCATGCGGTGGCTCATGCCTGTAATCCCAGCACTTTGGGAGGCCAAGGCATGCGGATCACTTGAGGTCAGGAGTTCAAGACCAGCCTGGCCAACATGGTGAACTCTCATCTGTACTGGGAAAAAAAAAAAAATTAGCCGAGTGTGGTGGTGGGTGCCTGTAATCCCAGCTACTCAGAAGGGTGAGGCAGGAGAATAGCTTGAACCTGGGAGGCGGAGGTTGCAATGAGCCGAGATCATGCCATTGCACTCCGGCTTGGGCGTCAGAGCAAGACTCTGCCTCAAAAAATAAATAAATAAATAAATAAATAAATAATTTTAAAGTGTATAATACAGTGGCATTTATTACTTTCACAGTGATGGGCATACATTATTTCTATCTAGTTCTAATTTTCAATACAACCAAAGGAAACTCCTCCTCGTTAAGCAGGCACTCCCCACCTCCAGCTTCTGGCTGCGAAAATCTGTTTCTTGTCGCTATAGATTTGCCTCTTCGGGATATTTATACAAACAGAATCATATACCATGTGCCCGTTAGGGTCTGGCTTTTTTCATTTGGCAAATGTTTTTGAGGCTCATCCATGTTGTAGCATTCATCAGTACATGTTCCTTTTCAGGACTGAATAAGATTCCGTATTATTGATGCATCACATTTTATCTATTCATCTGTTGCTGGACAGTTGGGTTCAAAAGGTTGTTTCCACCTTTTGGCTACTGTGAATCATGAGCATTCATATAGAAATTGGTGTGTGAATGCCTGTTTTCATTTCTTCAGAGGTACATAACCAGTAGCAGAATTTGTTGGTCATATGGTAATTCTATATTTAACTTTTTGAGAAACTTCCAAACTGTTATCCACAGCAACTGCACCATTTTACATTCCCGGTATACGCCAGTAATGTGTGAGGACTCCAATTTCTCCACATCCTTGAAAAACACCTTTTATTGGGTGGCTTTATAGCCAACTAGGAACAGCTCCGGTCTGCAGCTCCCAGTAAGATCAATGCAGAAGGTGGGTGATTTCCGCATTTCCAACTGAGGTACCCAGTTCATCTCACTGGGACTGATTAGACAGTGGGTACAGCCCACGGAGGGCAAGCCGAAGCAGGGTGGGGCATTGCCTCACGCGGGAAGTGCAAGGGGTCAGGGAATTCCCACCCCTAGCCAAGGGAAGCCATGAGGGACCATGCTGTGAGAAACAGTGCATTCCAGCCCAGATACTATGCTTTTCTCATGGTCTTCACAACCCGCAGACCAGGAGATTCCCTCGGGTGCCTATGCCACCAGGGCCCTGTGTTTTAAGCACAAAACTGGGTAGCCATTTGGGCAGACACCAAGCTAGCTGCAGGAGTTTTTTTTCATACCCCAGTGGCAGCTGGAGCACCAATGAGACAGAACCGTTCACTGTCCTGGAAAGGGGGCTGAAGCCAGGGAGCCAAATGGTCTAGCTCAGCAGATACCACACCCACGGAGCCCAGCAAGCTAACATCCACTGGCTTGAAATTCTCGCTGTCAGCACAGCAGTCTGAAGTCAACCCGGGGCACTCGAGCTTGACAGGGGAGGCAGTCCACCATTACTGAGGCTTGAGTAGGCGGTTTTCCCTTCACAGTGTAAACAAAGACACTGGGAAGTTTAGACTGGGTGGAGCCCACCACAGCTCAGCAAAGCTGCTGTAGCCACACTGCCTCTCTAGATTCCTCCTATCTGGGCAGGGCATCTCTGAAAGAAAGGCAGCAGCCTCAGTCGGGGGCTTATAGATAAAATTTCCATCTCCCTGGGACAGAGCACCTGGGGGAAGGGGCGGCCGTAGGCTCAGCTTCAGCTGACTTAAATGTTCGTGCCTGCCAGCTCTGAAGAGAACCATGGATCTCCCAGCACAGTCCTCGAGCTCTGCTAAGGGACAGACTGCCTCCTCAGGTGGGTCCTTGACCCCCATGCCTCCTGACTGGGAGACATCTCCCAGCAGGGGTGGACAGACACCTCATACAGGAGAGCTCCATCTGGCATCTGGTGGGTGCCCCTCTGGGATGAAGCTTCCAGAGGAAGAAACAAGCAGCAATCTTTGCTGTTCTGCAGCATCAGCTGGTGATACCCAGGCAAACAGGGTCT
Source organism: Chlorocebus sabaeus (assembly GCF_047675955.1). NCBI lineage: Eukaryota > Metazoa > Chordata > Mammalia > Primates > Cercopithecidae > Chlorocebus > Chlorocebus sabaeus. The sequence continues at coordinate 51,870,246 of NC_132911.1, read as the reverse complement.
GGAGTGGACCTCCAGCAAACTCCAGCAGACCTGCAGCAGAGGGGCCTGACTGTTAGAAGGAAAACTAACAAACAGAAAGTAATAGTATCAACATTAACCAAAAGGATGTCCACACAGAAACCCCATCCAAAGGTCACCAACATCAAAGACCAAAGGTAGATAAATCCACGAAGAGGAGGAAAAACCAGCACAAAAAGGCTGAAAATTCCAAAAACCAGAATGCCTCTTCTCTAAAGGATCACAACTTGCCAGCAAGGGAACAAAACCGGATGGAGAATGAGTTTAATGAATTGACAGAAGTAGGTTTCAGAAGGTGGATAATAACAAACTCCTCCAAGCTAAAAGAGCATGTTCTAACCCAATGCAAGGAAGCTAAGAACCTTTTTTAAAAAGTTAGAGGAATTGCTAACTAGAATAACCAGCTTAGAGAAGAACATAAATGACCTGTTGGAGCTGAAAAACACAGCACAAGAACTTCGTGAAGCATACACAAGTATCAATTGCTGAATTGATCAAGTGGAAGAAAGGATATCAGAGATTGAAGATCAATTTAATGAAATAAAGCATGAAGACGAGCTTAGAGACAAAAGAATGAAAAGGAACGAACAATGCCTCCAAGAAATACGGGACTATGTGAAAAGACCAAACCTATGTTTGATTGGTGTACGTGAAAGTGACGGGGAGAATGGAACCAAGTTGGAAAACATTCTTCAGGATATTTTCCAGGAAAACTTCCCCAACCTAGCAAAACTGGTCAACATTCAAATTCAGGAAATACAGAGAACACCACAAAGATACTCCTCGAGAAGAGCAACTCCAACACACATAATTGTCAGATTCACCAAGGTTGAAATGAAGAAAAAAGTGTTAAGGGCAGCCATAGAGAAAGGTCAGGTTACCCACAAAAGGAAACCCATCAGACTAACAGTGGATCTCTCTGCAGAAACCCTACAAGCCAGAAGAGAGTGGGGGCCAATATTCAACATTCTTCAAGAAAAGAATTTTCAATCCAGAATTTCATATCCAACCAAACTAAGCTTCATAAGCAAAGGAGAAATAAAATCCTTTATAGACAAGCAAATGCTGAGAGATTTTGTTCCCACCAGTCCTGCCCTACAAGAACTCCTGAAGGAAGCACTAAATATGGAAAGGAAAAACCGGTATCAGGCCCTGCAAACACATACCAAATTGTAAAGACCATCGATGCTAGGAAGAAACTGCATCAACTAACAGGCAAATAACCAGTGAACATCATAATGACAGGATCAAATTCACACATAACAATATCAATGCCCCCAATTAAAAGACATGAAACAGAACCATTCACTCTCCTGGAAAGGGGGCTGAAGCCAGGGAGCCAAATGGTCTAGCTCAGCAGATACCACACCCACGGAGCCCAGCAAGCTAACATCCACTGGCTTGAAATTCTCGCTGTCAGCACAGCAGTCTGAAGTCAACCTGGGGTGCTCGAGCTTGACAGGGGAGGAAGTCTGCCATTACTGAGGCTTGAGTAGGTGGTTTTCCCTTCCTGCGTTGGGAAATTTGCAATTTCCCAATGGCAAATTGGATAAAGAGTCAAGACCCATTGGTGTGTTGTATTCAGGAGACCCATCTCACATGCAGAGACACACATAGGCTCAAAATAAAGGGATGGGCCAGGCCCAGTGGCTCACGCCTGTAATCCCAGCACTTTGGGAGGCCGAGGCGGGCGGATCACGAGGTCAGGAGATTGAGACCATCCTGGCGAACATGGTGAAACCCCGTCTCTACTGAAAATACAAAAAAATTAGCCAGGCGTGGTGGCAGATGCCTGTAGTCCCAGCTTCTAGGGAGGCTGAGGCAGGAGAATGGCGTTAACCCGGGAGGCGGCAGAGCTTGCAGTGATCTGAGATTGCCCCACTGCACTCCAGCCTGGGCAACAGAGCGAAACTCCGTCTCAAAAAAAAAAAAAAAAAAAAAAAAAGGATGGAGGAATATTTACCAAGCAAACAGAAAGCAAAATAAATAAATAAATAAATAAAAGCAGGGGTTGCAATCCTAGTCTTTGATAAAACAGACTTTAAGCCAACAGAGACAAAGAAGGGCATTACATAATGGTAAAGGGAGTAATGCAACCAGAAGAGCTAACGCTCCTAAATATATATGCACCCAATACAGGAGTACCCAGATTCATAAAGCAAGTTCTTAGAGACCTACAAAGAGACTTAGTCTCCCACACAATAACAGTGGGAGACTGTCAATATTAGACAAATCAATGAGATAGAAGGTTAACAAGGATATTCAGGACTTGAACTCAGCTCTAATAGACATCTACAGAACTCTCCACCCCAAATCAACAGAATACACATTTTTTTCAGCACCACATCACACTTATTCTAAAATTGACCACATAATTGGAAGTAAAACACTTCTCAGCAGATGCAAAATAATAGAAATAACAACAAACAATCTCTCAGACCACACAGTGCAATCAAATTAGAGCTCAGGATTAAGAAACTCACTCAAGGCCAGGCACGGTGGTTCATGCCTGTAATTCCAGCATTTTGGGAGGCTTAGGCAGGCAGATCATGAGGTCAGATCGAGACCATCTTGGCTAACATGGTGAAACCCCATCTTTACTACAAATACAAAAAATTAGCCAGGCATGGGCATGGTGGTGGGCACCTGTAGTCCCAGTTACTTGGGAGGCTGAGGCAGGAGAATGGTGTGAACCCAGGAGGCGGAGCTTGCAGTGACTCAAGATCATGCCACTGCACTCCAGCCTGGGTGACAGAGTGAGACTCTGTCAAAAAAAAGAAAGAAGGAAAGAAGGAAGGAAGGAAGAAAGGAAGGAAGGAGAGAAAGAAAGAAAAAGAAAAGAAAAGAAAGAAAGAAACTCACTCAAAACTGCACAACTACATGGAAATTGAATAACCTGCTCCTGAATGACTACTGGGTAAATAATGACATTAAGGCAGAAATAAGTTCTTTGAAACCAATGAGAACAAAGACACAACATAACAGAATCTCTGAGACACAGCTAAAGCAATGTTTAGAGGAAAATTTATAGCACTAAATGTCCACAGGAGAAAGTGGGAAAGATCTAAGATCAACACCCTAACCATCACGGTTAAAAGAACTAGAGAAGCAAGAGAAACAAATTCAAAAGCTAGCAGAAGACAAGAAACAACTAAGATCAGAGCAGAAAAAAAGGAGATAGAGACACAAAATACCCTTCAAAAATTCAATGAATCAGCCGGGCATGGTGGTTCATGCATGTAATCCCAGCACTTTGGGAGGCCAAGGCGGGCAGATCACCTGAGGTCAGGAGTTCGAGACCAGCCTGGCCAACTTGGTGAAATCCCATCTCTACTAAAAATACAAAAATTAGCCAGGCATGGTGATGCACGCCTGTAATCCCAGGTACCCAGGAGGCTGAGGCAGGAGAATCGCTGGAACCCGGGAGGCAGGGGCTGCAGTGAGCCGAGATCACACTACTGCACTCCAGCTGCGGTGAGCCGAGATCACAATACTACACTGCAGCCTGGGTAACAGAGCAAGACTCTATCTAAAAACAAACAAACAAAAATGAGTGAATCCAGGAGCTGTTTTTTGAAAAGATTAACAAAATAGATAGACCACTAGCCAATAAAAAATGATAAAGGGAATATCACCACTGATCTTACAGAAATACGAACTATAATTAAGGAATACTATAAACACATCTACGTAAATAAACTAGAAAATCTAGAAGAAATGGATAAATTCCTGGACGCATACACCTTCCAAAGACTAAACCATGAAGAAGTCAAATCCCTGAATAGACCAATAACAAGTTCTAAAACCGAGGCAGTACTTAATAGGCTACCAACCAAAAAAAGCACAGGACCAGATGGATTGACAGCTGAATTCTACCAGAGGTACAAAGAGAAGCTGGTACCATTCCTTCTGAAACTTATCCAAACAATAGAAAACGAAGGACTCTTTCCAACTCATTTTATGAGGCCAGCATCATCCTGATACCAAAACATGGCAGAAACACAACAAAAAAAGAAAATTTCAGGCCAATATCCCTGATGAACATCGATGCAAAAATCCTCAATAAAATACTGGCAAACCGAATCCAGCAGCACATCAAAAAGTTTATCTACCATGATCAAATCAACTTCATCCCTGGGATGCAAGGCTATTTCAACATACACAAATTAATAAATGTAATCCATCACATAAACAGAACTAATGACACAAAAGCCACATGATTATCTCAATAGATGCAGAAAAGGCCTTTGATGTAATTCAACACCGCTTCATGCTAAAAACTCTCAATAAGCTAGGTATTGATGGAACGTATCTCAAAATAATAAGAAGTATTTATGACAAACCCCAGCCAATATCATACTGAATGGGCAAAAGTGGGAAGCATTCCCATTGAAAACCGGCACAGCACAAGGATGTCCTCTCTCACCACTCCTATTCAACATAGTATTGGAAGTTCTGGCCAGGGCAATCAGGCAAGAGAAAGAAATAAAGTGTATTTAAATAGGAAGAGAGGAAGTCAAATTGTCTATGTTTCTAAATGACATAATTGTATATTTATAAAATCCCATTGTCTCAGCCAAAAATCTCCTAAAGCTGATAACTTTGCAACTTCAGCAAAGTCTCAGGATACAAAATCAATGTGCAAGAATCACAAGCATTCCTATACACCAACAATAAACAGAGATCCAAATCATGAGTGAACTCCCATTCACAATTGCTACAAAGAGAATAAAATCCCTAGGAACACAACTTACAAGGGATGTGAAGGACCTCTTCCAGGAGAACTACAAACTACTGCTCAAGGAAATAAAAGAGGACACAAATGGAAAAACATTCCATGCTCATGGACAGGAAGACTCAATATTGTGAAAATGACTATACTGCCCAAAGTAATTTATAGATTCAATGCCATCCCCATCAAGCTACCATTCACTTTCTTCATAGAATTAAAAAACTACTTTAAATTTCATATGGAACCAAAAAAGAGCCCTCATTGCCAAGACAATCCTAAGGAAAAAGAACAAAGCCGTAGGCATCATGCCACCTGACTTCAAACTATACTACAAGGCTATAGTAACCAAATCAGCATGGTACTGGTACCAAAACAGATATATAGACCAATGGAATAGGACAGAGGCCACAGACATAACGCCACACATCTACAACCATCTGATCTTTGACAAACCTGCCAGAAACAAGCAATGGGGAAAAGATTCCCTATTTAATAAATGGTGTTGGGAAAACTGGCTAGCCATATATGCAGAAAACTGCAACTGGACCCCTTCCTTACACCTTATACAAAAATTAACTCAAGATGGATTAAAGACTTAAACATAAGACCTAAAACCATAAAAACCCTAGGCTGAGCATGGTGGCTCACACCTGTAATCCCAGCACTTTGGGAGGCTGAGTCAGGTGGATCACGAGATCAGGAGATTGAGACATCGTGGCTAACATGGTGAAACCCTATCTTTACTAAATATACCAAAAAAAAAAAAAAAAAAAAAAAAAAAAATCCAGGCATGGTGGCATGGGCCTGTAGTCCCAGCTACTCTGGAGGCTGAGGCAGGAGAATCACTTGAACCCGGGAAGCAGAGGTTGCAATGAGCCGAGATCACGCCACTGCACTCCAGCCTGGGTGACAGGGCGAGACTCCATCTCAAAAAGGCAAAGCAAAACAAACAAACAAAAAACAAACCCTAGAAGAAAACCTAGGCAATACCATCCAGGACATAGGCATGGGCAAGGACTTCATGACTAAAACACCAAAAGCAATGGCAACCAAACCCAAAATGGACAAATGGGATCCAATTAAACTAAAGAGCTTCTGCACAGCAAAAGAAACTATCATCAGAGTGAACAGGCAAACTACAGAATGGGAGAACATTTTTGCAATCTATCCATCTGACAAAGGGCTAATATCTAGAATCTACAAAAAACTTAAACAACTTTACAAGAAAAAAAAAAAAAAAACCCATCAAAAAGTGGGTGAAGGATATGAAGAGATACTTCTCAAAAGAAGACATTTATGTGGTCGACAAACATGAAAAAACGCTCATCATCACTGGTCATTAGAGAAATGCCAGTCCAAACCACAATGAGATACCATCTCACGCCAGTTAGAATGGCAATCATTAAAAGGTCAGAAAACAACAGATGCTGGAGAGGATATAGAGAAATAGGAACACTTTTACACTGTTGGTGGGAGTATAAATTAGTTCAACCATTGTGGAAGACAGTGTGGCTATTCCTCAAGGATCTAGAACCAGAAAGAAATACCATTTGACCCAGCAATCCCATTTCTACTACAAAGACACATGCACATGTATGTTTATTGCAGCACTGTTCACAATAGCAAAGACTTGGAACCAACCCAAATGCCCATCAGTTATAGACAGGATAATGAAAATGTGGCACATGTACACCATGGAATGCTATGCAGCCATAAAAAAGGGTAAGTTCATGTTTTTTGCAGGGACATGGATGAAGCTGGAAATCATAATTCTCAGCAAACTATTACAGGAACAGAAAACCACACACTGCATGTTCTCACTCGTAAGTGGGAGTTGAACAGTGAGATCACATGGACACAGGGAGGGGAATATCACACACCAGAGCCTATTAGGGAGTGGGGGGCTAGGGGAGGGACAGCATTAGGAGAAATACCTAATGTAGATGACAGGTTGATGGGTGCAGAAACTACCATGTCACATGTATACCTATGTAACAAACCTGCATGTTCAGCCCCTGTATCTCAGAACTTAAAGTATTAAAAACAAACAGGCAAAAAAACCCAAAAAAACAAAAAACAAAAAGCCCACCTTTTATTTTCTCTTTATTTTTAAAAAAGTCTCCATCCCAAGCCCGGGTGTGGTGGCTCATGCCTGTAAATCCAGCACTTTGGGAGGCCGAGGTGGGCAGATCACTTGAGGTCAACAGTTCGAGAACAGCCTGGCCAACATGGTGAAATCCCAACTCTACTAAAAATACAAAAATTAGCCAGGCATGATGACACTTGTAATCCCAGCTACTCTGGAGGCTGAGGCAGGAGAATCACTTGGACCCAGGAGGCAGAGGTTGCAGTGAGCGGATATCACGCCACTGCAATCTAGCCTGGGTGACAGAGTGAGACTGTCTCAAAAAAAAAATCACCATCCTAGTGTGTGGTGTGGTGTGTCTAAAATGGTATCTTATTGTGATTTTGATTTGCATTTTATCAATGATTAATGACATTGAGTGCTTTTCTTTGTTATTATTATTATTACACTTTAAGTTCTAGGGTACGTGTGCACAACGTGCAGGTTTGATACATAGGTATACATGTGCCATGTTGGTTTGCTTCACCCATCAACTCATCATTTACATTAGGTATTTCTCCTAATGCTATCCCTCCCCCAGCTCCCCTCCCCCCACTGACAGACCCCAGTGTGTGATGTTCCCCCACCCCGTGTCCAAGTGATCTCATTGTTCAATCCCCACCTATGAGTGAGAACATGCAGTGTTTGGTGTTCTGTCCTTGTGACAGTTTGCTGAGAATGACAGTTTCTGGCTTCATCCATGTCCTTTGCAAGGACATGGACTCATCGTTTTTTATGGCTGCATAGTATTTCATGGTGTATATGTGCCACATTTTCTTAATCCAGCCTATCATTGATGGGCATTTGGGTTGGTTCCAAGTCTTTGCTATTGTGAATAGTGCCACAATAAACATATGTGTGCATGTGTCTTTATAGTAGCATGATTTATAATCCTTTGGGTATATATCTAGTAATGGAATTGCTGGGACAAATGGTAATTCTAGCTCTAGATCCTTGCGAAATTGCCAAACTCTCTTCCACAAGGATCGCCACACTGACTTCCACAATGGTTGAACCAATTTATACTCCCACCAACAGTGTAAAAGTATTCCTATTTCTCCACATACTCTTCACCATCTGTCGTTTCCTGACTTTTTAATGACTGCCATTCTAGCTGATGTGAGATGGTATTTCATTGTGGTTTTGATTTGCATTTCTCTGATGACCAGTGATGATGAGCATTTTTTCATGTGTCTGTTGGCTGCATACATCTTTTCTTGTGAGAAGCGTCTGTTCATATCCCTTGCCCACTTTTTGATGGGGTTTTTTGTTTTTTCTTGTAAATTTGTTTGAGTTCTTTGTAGAGTCTCAATATTAGCCCTTTGTCAGATGGGTAGATTGCAAAAATTTTCTCCCATTCTGTAGGTTGCCTGTTCACTCTGATGGTAGTTTCTTTTGCTGTGCAGAAGTTCTTTAGTTTAATTAGATCCCATTCGTCCATTTTGGCTTTTGTTACCATTGCTTTTGGTATTTTAGTTATGAAGTCCTTGCCCATGCCTATGTCCTGAATGGTATTGCCTAGGTTTTCTTCTAGGGTTTTTATGGTTTTAAGTCTAATATTTAAGTCTTTAATCCATCTTGAATTAATATGTGTATAAGGTGTAAGGAAGGGATCCAGTTTCAGCTTTCTACATATGACTAGCCAGTTTTCCCAACACCATTTATTAAATAGGTAATCCTTTCCCCATTTCTTGTTTCTGTCAGGTTTGTCAAAGATCAGATGGTTGTAGATGTGTGGCATTATTTCTGAGGCCTCCGTACTGTTCCATTAGTCTATATATCTGTTTTGGTACCAGTACCATGCTGTTTTGGTTACTGTAGCCTTGTAGTATCATTTGAAGTCAGGTAGCGTGATGCCTCCAGCTTTGTTCTATTGGCTTAGGATTGTCTTGGCAATGAGGGCTCCTTTTTGGTTCCATATGAACTTTAAAGTAGTTTTTTTCCAATTCTGTGAAGAAAGTCATTGGTAGCTTGATAGGGATGGCATTGAATCTATAAATTACCTTGGGCAATATGGCCATTTTCATGATGTTGATTCTTCCTATGCATGAGCATGCAATATTCTTCCATTTGTTTGTGTCTTCTTTTATTTCGTTGAGCAGTGGTTTGTAGTTCTCTTTGAAGAGGTCCTTCACATTCCTTGTAAGTTGTATTCCTAGGTATTTTATTCTCTTTGTAGCAATTGTGAATGGGAGTTCACTCATGATTTGGCTCTCTGTTTGTTAATGATGTATAGGAATGCTTGTGATTTTTACACATTGACTTTGCATCCTGAGACTTTGGTGAAGTTGCTTATCAGCTTAAGGAGATTTTGCGCTGAGACAATGGGATTTTCTAAATATACAATCATGTCATCTGCAAAAACGGACAATTTGACTTCCTCATTTCCTAATTGAATTCCTTTATTTGTTTCTCTTGCCTGATTGCCCTGGCCAGAACTTCCAATACTATGTTCAATAGGAGTGGTGAGAGAGGGCATCCTTGTTTTGTGCTGGTTTTCAAAGGGAATGCTTCCAGTTTTTGCCTGTTCAACATGATATTGGCTGTGGGTTTGTCATAAATAGCTCTTATTATTTTGAGATACACTCCATCAATACCTAGTTTATTGAGAGTTTTTAGCCTGAAGGGCTGTTGAATTTTGTTGAAGGCCTTTTCTGCATCTATTGAGATAATAATGTGGTTTTTGTCATGTTGGTTCTGTTTATGTAATGCATTACATTTATTGATCTGCATATGTTGAACCAGCCTTGCATCCCAGGGATGAAGCCAACTTGATGGTCATGGATAAGCTTTTTGATGTGCTGCTGGATTTGGTTTGCCAGTATTTTATTGAGGATTTTTGCCTCGATATTCATCAGGGATATTGGTCTAAAATTCTCTTTTTTTGTTGTGTCTCTGCCAGGCTTTAGTATCAGGATGATATTGGTCTCATAAAATGAGTTAGGGAGGATTCCCTCTTTTTCTATTGATTGGAATAGTTTCAGAAGGAATGGTACCAGCTCCTCTTTGTACATCTGGTAGAATTCAGCTGTGAATCCATCTTGTCCTGGACTTTTTTTGGTTGGTAGGCTATTAATTATTGCCTCAATTTCACAGCCTGTTATTAGTCTATTCAGAGATTCAACTTTTTCCTGGTTTAGTCTTGGGAGAGTGTATGTGTCCAGGAATTTATCCATTTCCTCTAGATTTTCTAGTTTATTTGTGTAGAGGTGTTTATAGTATTCTCTGATGGTAGTTTGTATTTCTGTGGGATCGGTGGTGATATCACCCTGTTATCATTTTTGATCGCATCCTTGATTCTTCTCTGTTTTTTTATTAGTCTTGTTAGCAGTCTATCAATTTTGTTGATCTTTAAAAAAAAATCCAGCTCTTGGATTCATTGATTTTTTGGAGGGTTTTTTGTGTCTCTATCTCTTTCAGTTCTGCTCTGATCTTAATTATTTCTTGTCTTCTGCCAGCTTTTGAATGTGTTTGCTCTTGCTTCTCTAGTTCATTTAATTGTGATGTTAGGGCATTAATTTTAGATCTTTTCTGCTTTCTCTTGTGGGCATTTAGTGTTATAAATTTCCCTCTACACACTGCTTTAAATGTGTCCCAGAGATTCTGGTATATTGTGTCCTTGTTCTCATTGGTTTCAAAGAACATCTTTATTTCTGCCTTCATTTCGTTCTTTACCCAGCAGTCATTCAGGAGCAAGTTGTTCATTTTCCATGTAGTTGTGTGGTTTTGAATGAGTTTCTTAATCCTGGGTTCTAATTTGATTGCACTGTGTTCTGCGAGACAGTTTGTTGTGATTACTGTTATTTTACATTTGCTGAGGGGTGCTTTACTTTCAACTCTGTGCTCAATTCTAGAATAAATGTGATGTTGTGCTGAGAAGAATGAATATTCTGTTGATTTGGAGTGGAGAGTTCTGTAGATGTCTATTAGGTCTTCTTGTTGCAGAGCTGAGTTTAGGTCCTGGTTATCCTTGTTAACCTTCTGTCTCCTTGATCTGTCTAATATTGACAGTGGGGTGTTAAAGTCTCCCATTATTATTGCTTGAGGGTCTAAGTCTCTTTGTAGGTCTCTAAGGACTTGCCTTATTAATCTGGGTGCTCCTATATTGGGTGCATATATATTTAGGATAGTTAGCTCTTCTTGTTGAATTGATCCCTTTACCATTAAGTAATGGCCTTTTTTGTCTCTTTTGATCTTTGTTAGTTTAAAGTCTGTTTCATCAGAGACTAGTATTGAAACCCCTGCTTTTTTCCTTTCCATTTGCTTCATAGATCTTCCTTCATCCCTTTTTTTGAGCCTATGTGAGTCTTTGCATGTGAGATGGGTCTCCTGAATACAGCACACTGATGGGTCTTGACTCTTCATCCAATTTGCCAGTCTGTGTCTTTTAATTGGGGCAGTTAGCCTATTTACATTTGAGGTTAATATTGTTATGTATGAATTTGATCCTGTCATTATGATGTTAGCTGGTTATTTTGCCCATTAATTGATGCAGTTTCTTCATAGCACTGATGTTCTTTACAATTTGGCATGGTTTTGCAGTGGCTGGTACCAGTTGTTTCTTTCCATGTTTTGTGCTTCCTTCAGGAGCTTTTGTAAGGCAGGACTGGTGGTGACAAAATATCTCAGCATTTGCTTGTCTGTAAAGGATTTTATTTCTCCTTCACTTATGAAGCTTAGTTTGGCTGGATGTGAAATTCCGGGTTGAAAATTCTTTTCTTGAAGAATGATGAATATTTGCCTCCATTCTCTTCTTGTTTGTAGGGTTTCTGCAAAGAGATCTGTTGTTAGTCTGATGGGCTTCCCTTTGTGGGTAACCCGACCTTTCTGTCTGGCTGCCCTTAATAACTTTTCCTTCTTTTCAACCTTGGCGAATCTGAAAATTACGTGTCTTGGAGTTTCTCTTCTCGAGGAGTATCTTTATGGTGTTCTCTGTATTTCCTGAATTTGAATGTTGGCCTGCCTTGCTGGGTTGGGGAAGTTCTCCTGGATAATACCCTGCAGAGTGTTTTCCAACTTGGTTCCATTCTCCCCATCATTTTCAGGTACACCAATCAAATGTAGGTTTGGTCTTTTCACACAGTCCCATATTTCTCGGAGACTTTGTTTGTTTCTTTTTACTCTTTTTTCTCTAACCTTGTTTTCTAGCTTTATTTCATTAATTTGATCTTCAATCACTGAAACCACTTCTTCCACTTGATTCAATTGGCTATTGAAGCTTGTGCATGTGCCACGTAGTTCTCATGCCATGGTTTTCAGCTCCATCAGGTCATTTAAGGTCTTCTCTACACTGTTTATTCTAGTTAGCCATTCATCTAATCTTTTTTTCAAGGTTTTTAGTTTCCTTGTGATGGTTTCGAACATCCTCCTTTAGCTCAGAGAAGTTTGTTATTACAGACCTTCTGAAGCCTACTTCTGTCAACTCGTCAAAGTCATTCGCTGCCCAGTTTTGTTTCATTGCTTGTGAGGAGCTGTGATCCTTTGGAGGAGAAGGTGCATTCTGATTTTTAGAATTTTCAGCTTTTTTGCTCTGGTTTCTCTGCAACTTTGTGATTTTATCTACCTTTGGTCTTTGATGTTGGTGACCTACAGATGGGGTTTTGGTGTAGATGTCCTTTTTTGTTAATGTTGATGCTATTCCTTTCTGTTTGTTAGTTTTCTTTTTAACAGATCGCTCAGCTGCGGGTCTGTTGGAGTTTGCTGGAGGTCCACTCCAGACCCTGTTTGTCTGAGTATCACCAGTGGAGGCTGCAGAAGAGCAAATATTGCAGAACAGCAAATATTACTGCCTGATCCTTCCTCTGGAAGTTTCATCCCAGAGGGGCAGCCACCTATATGAGGTGTCTGTCAGCCTCTACTGGAGGTATCTCCCAGTTAGGCTATATGGGGGTCAGGGGCCCACTTGAGGAGGTAGTCATTCCATTCTCAGATTTCAAACACCGTGTGAAAGAACCACTGCTCTCTCCAGAGCTGCCAGACAGGGACATTTAAGTCTGCAGAAGCTGTCTGCTGCCTTTTGTTCAGCTATGCCCTGCCCACAGAGGTGGAGTCTAGAGGCAGTAGGCCTTGTTGAGCTGTGGTGGGCCCCACCCAGTTTGAGCTTTGTTTACCTACTCAAGCCTCAGCAATGGCAGACGCTCCTCACCCAGCCAGGCTGCCACCTCTCAGACTGCTGCGCTAGCAGTGAGCAAGGCTCTGTGGGCGTGGGACCCACTAAACCAGGCACAGGAGAGAATCACCTTGTCTGCCGATTGCTAAGACCTTGGGAGAAGTGCCGTATTTGGGAGGGGAGTGTCCTGTTTTTCCAGGTAGACTGTCATGGCTTCTCTTGGCTAGAAAAGGGAAATCCTCTGACCTCTTGCACTTCCCGGGTGAGGCAACACACTGCCATGCTTCAGCGTGCCCTCTGTGGGCTGCACCCACTGTCCAACCAGTCCCAGTGAGATGAACCAGGTACCTCAGTTGGAAATTCAGAAAATCATCTGTCTTCTGTGTCAATCATGCTGGGAGCTGCAGACAGGAGCTGTTCCTATTTGGCCATCTTGGAACACCTTCCAACTTTATCTGAGTGCTTTTGATTTCTTCTTGGTCACTTGTATGTCTCCTATGGAGAAAAGGCTATTCAAATCTGTTGCCTATCTTGTAACTGGGTTGTCTTTTTGTTGTTGAGTTCTAAGAGCTCTTTATATATTCTGGATACTAGACATTTATCAAAATATGGTCTGCAAATATTTTCTCCCATTCACTGGCTTCACTTTTCACTCTCTTTATGGTGTCCTTTGGTGCACAAACATTTTAGTTTTGATGATGTCCAATTTATCTATTTTTTTCTTTTGTTGCTTTGCTTTTCATATCATTACTAAAAATCCATCAACAAAATGAAGGTCATGAAGATTAACTCCTATGTTTTCTTCAGAGTTTGATGGTTTTAGCCCTTACATTTATATCTTTGATCCATTTTCAGTTAATTTTCCTATGAGGTGTGGTGTAGGAGCCAAAATTAAATCTCTTGTTTGTATATGCCCAGTTGTTTCAACATTTTTTTGTTTTGTTTTGTTTTTTTGAGACTGTTGCCCAGGCTGGAGTGCAGTGGCGCAATCTCGGCTCACTGAAACCTCCACTTCCTGGGTTCAAGCAATTCTCCTGCCTCAGCTTCCTGAGTAGCTGGGACTACAGGCATGAGCTGCCACTCCTGGCTAATTTTTTTTTTTTTTCATTTTTAGTAGAGACGGGGTTTCACCACATTGGTCAGGCTGGTCTCGAACACCTGACCTCATGTGATCCACCTGCCTCAGCCTCCCCAAAGTGTTGGGATTATAGACATGAGCCACTGCACCCAGCCAAGCTTTTGTGTAAGAGACTATTTTTTCCTCATTGGATGGTCTTATGAGTTTATTTCTTGACTCACGATTCTATTCTATTGATCTATATGTCTACGCAGCACCATATTGTGTTGTTTACTATAATTTTGTAGTAAGTTTTGAAATTGGAAAGTGTGAGCCCTCAAAATTTGTTATTTTTCCCCCAAGATTGTGTTGAGGTTCAGGTCTGTTACAATTATCTATGAACCTGAGAATCAGCCTTTCTAGTTTTGCATAAAGGGTCATTGCGAGTTTGATAGGAAATGCACTGAATCTGTAGATTGCTTTGGGCAGTTTTGTCATCATAACACTATTAAGTCTTTCACTCCACGACATGGGATTTCTTTCCATTTATTTACATTTCTTTACAATATTTTGTAATTTTCAGTGTATAACACATTTAAATTTTCAGGTCTTTGGTTAAATTTATTCCTAAGTATTTTATTCTTTTCAATGCTATCATGAGTAAATTTTTAAAAAATTTCTCTTTCAGATTGTTCATTGCTAGTGTACAAAAATACAACTGATATTTGCATGTTGATCTTGTACCCAGCATCTTTGCTAATTTTATTTAGCTCTAACAGATTTTTATGAATTAAAAAATGTTTTCTATAAATATAAATATGTCCTCTGGAATAGATACAATTTTACTTCTGCATTTCCATTTTGTTTGCCATTGATTTTTTTTCTTGCCTAATTGTTCTGTCTAGAATTTCTAGTATTGTGTGTGGAAAGCAGGTACACTTGTCGTTCCTAATCTTAGAGAGAAACAGCTTTTGTTTCTCCCCATTGAGTATGATGTTAGCTGTGGCTTTTTCATAAGTACTAATTATTCTGTTGATGAAATTCTCTTATATTCCTATTTTGTTGAGTGTTTATATCAAGAAAGGACATTGGATTTTGTCAAATGCTTTTTCTGCATTAATTGAGATAATCTTATAGGTTTTTTCCTTCATTTTATTAATGTAGCATTGATTGATTTTTTTCTGTATGCAGAATTAGCCTTGTATTTCTGGAATAAATCCTACATGGTTGATACGTAAAATCTGTGTAAAAGGTGGTTGGACTAAGCTTTGGTAGGTTCTTAGTTTTTATTTTATATTTTTTGAGGATTTCTGCATTCCCTATATTCATGGGGATGTTGGTCTGCAAATTTTCTTTCCTTTTTTCTTTTCTTTTCTTTTTTTTTAAAGACAGGGTCTTGGGCTGGGGTAGTGGCTCATGCCTGTATTCCCAGAACTTTGGGAAGCCAAGGTGGGTGGATCACCTGAGGTCAGGAGTTCAAGGCCAGCCAGCCAACATGGAGAAACCCTGTCTCTACTAAAAATACAAAAAATTAGCTGGACGTGGTGGCAGGTGTCTGTAGTCCCAGCTATTCAGGAGACTGAGGCAAGAGAATCACTTGAACCCAGGAGGCGGAGGTTGCAGTGAGGAGAGATTGTGCCACCGCACTCCAGCCTGGCTGACAGAGTGAGACTCCATCGCAATAAAAGGGAGGGGGGTCTCACTCTCTTACCCAGGCTGGAGTGCAGTGGCATGATCACGGCTCACTGCAGCCTCAACCTCCTGGGCTCAAGCGACCATGCCTGGCCAGTTTGCAAATTTTCTTCTCTTGCGATATCTTCATTTGGCCTTGGCATAAGGTAATATTTATATGGATTTATAGAATGAATCAGAAAATGTTCCCTCCTCTTCTTCCTTTTGGAAAACTTTGATGTTAATTTTTCTTTTTCTTTTTTTTTGAGATGGAGTCTCGCTCTGTTGCCCAGGCTGGAGTGCAGTGGTGCGATCTCGGCTCACCGCTACCTCTGCCTCCTGGGTTCAAGCGATTCTCTGCCTCAGCCTCCCAAGTCGCTGACATTACAGGTGCATGCCACCATGCCTGGCTAATTTTTGTATTTTTAGTAGAGATGGGGTTTCACCATGTCAGTCAGGCTGGTCTCGAACTCCTGATCTCAAATGCTCTCCCTGCCTTGGCCTCCCAAAGTGCTGGGATTACAGGTGTGAGCCACCATGCCTGGTCAATTTTTCTTTAAATGTTTTTTACAATTCACCAGTGAAGCCATCTTGCCCTGAGCTTATTTTTGTTGAAATAATGTTTGATTACTAATTCAAAAATGTTATAAATTTGCTCAGATTTTCCATTTCTTCTTTAGTTAGTTTTAGTAGTTTGTTTCTAGGAATTTGTTCATCTAGATTATTTAATTTGTTGGTGTATAATTTATCATATTATTCTCATGATCTTTTTTATTTATATGAGGTTTATAGTAATGGCCTAGTTTCTTACTGGTTTTCATAATCTGACTCTTCTTTTTCTCTGCTCAATCTAGTTAAATCTAGCTGAATGTTTGTCAGTTTTTGTTAATCTTGTTAAAAGAGCCAAATTTTGGTTTTATTGATTGTATTATTTTTCTGTTCTTTCTTTCTTTTTTTTCTGTAATCTGTATTAATCCTTTCTTCTGCTAACTTTGGGCTTAGCTTGTTCTTTTTTTTTTTTTTCTGGTTTCTTAATGTGTGAAATGATTGATCTGGGAGATTTCTTTTTCTCTTTTTAAAACGTAGGCATATATTGCTATAAATCTCCCTCTGAACACAATTTTCACTATGTCCCATAAGTTTGGATATGTTCTATTTTTGTGTTGATATATCCCAAAAAACCTTTTTCTAATTTCAGCTGTAATCTTTTCTTTTGCCCATTGTATGTTGTGTAAGTTCCACATTAATCCTGAAAACTGAGTTTTCCTTCTATTTTTGATTTCTAGTCAGAGAACGATTGTAGTCAGAGAAGATGCTTTGTCTTATTTCAATCCTTTAAATCTGTCAAACTTGTTTGTGACCTAACACGTTGTCTGTCCTAGAGAACATCCCATGTGCAATTCAGTAGAATGTGTATTCTGCTGCTGCTGAGTGAAACAGTCAGTGTATGTCCATGAAGTCTAGTTGGTGTGTAGTGTTCTTTAAGGACTCTATTTTGTTATTCATATTGAAAATGAGGTATTTAAACTCCAACGATTATTATAAAACTATTTCTTCTCACATCTCTGTCAAATTTTCCTTCATGTATTTTGGGGTTCTTTTTTGATATGTACATCTGTAAAACTGATTTATCTTCTTGATAGATTGACCATTTTATCTACATACAATGTCTTTATTTGTCTCTTGTAACAAGTTTTGACTTAAAGTCTATTTTGTTTGATATCATATAATCCACCTCAACACCTTTGTTATCATCTGCATTTCTACTAATTAAAAAGCACTTTTATCATTTTGCTTTTTTTCCCCTGTAAGATTCATTTTATTTTTGTTCCTGAATTCAACTAATATTGCCTTCTTTCGTTCGATTTTTTTCTACCATACCATTTTCCCCCACTTATTACCTTTATTTTTTATGTAAAGAATGTAAGCTAAAGAAAGGGGAAATGGACCAGGTGCACTGGTTCACCCCTCAGCACTTTGTGAGGCTGAGGTGGGTGGATCATGAGGTCAGGAGTTCGAGACCAGCCCAGTCAATATGGTGAAACCCTGTCTCTACTAAAAATACAAAAATTAGCCGGGTGTAGTGGTGCATGCCTGTAGTCCCAGCTACTCAGAAGGCTGAGGCAGGACAATTACTTGAGCCTGGGAGGCAGAGGGTGCAGTGAGCTGAGACTGTGCCATTGCACTCCAGGCTGGGTGACAGAGTGAGACTCCATCTCAAAATAAATAAATAAATAAATAAATAAATAAATAAATAAAAATAAATAAAAGGGGAAATGACTTGGCTGGGTGTGGTGGCTCACGCCTGTAATCCTAGCATTTTGGGAGACCAAGGCAGGTGGGTTGCCTGAGCTCAGGAGTTCAAGACCAGCCCGGGCAACATGGTGAAACCCTGTCTCTACTAAAACACAAAAGTCAGCCAGGAGTGGTGGCCTGTGCCTGTAGTCCCAGCTACTTGGGAGGCTGAGGCAGGAGAATTGCTTGAACTGGCGAGGTGGAGGTTGCAGTGAGCCGAGATTGCGTCACTGCACTCCATCCTGGGCACAGAGTGAGACTCCATCTCCAGAAAAAAAAAAGGGAGGGGAGAAATGACTCGCTTAAGGTCACACACAAAATTCCCTTTATTTCAGAAAATCTTATTGAGTGCAAAATATGTGCTTAAAAGAGTGAAAGACACTAGAGAAAAATAGTGTTACAGCGCTTAACCTCACCGTATTTGCATTCTTTCAGGAGAGACCAGGTTTTCTTTTTATTTAAACCTCCAGTTTACTTGATATTTTGCTCCTTTAAAAAAACAGACCTTATGGTTAGAGCAGTTTTATGTTCACAGAAAAATTTAGTGAAAGGTAGAATGCCCATAGGCCTCCTTGCTCCCATCCCAATACACACTCCCTCCTTCACCGCCAATAATCTGAGCCAGCGTGGTGTGTTTTCTACAATCCATGAACCAACATTAACACACTGTTATCAATCAGTGTCCATAGTTTACATTAGTGTTCACTCTTGGTGTTGTACATCCTGTGAGTTTAAACAAATGTATCTACTATTATAGTATCATACAGACTAGTTTCAGTGCCCTAAAAGTTCCCTGTGCTCTACCTACTCATCTCTCCCTCCTTCCCGCTGAACCCCTGGCAACCAGCGATCTTTTCACTATGTCCATAGTTTTCCCTTTTCCTGGATATCACAGAGTTGGAATCATACAACATGTAGGTAGCCTTTTCAGATGTGTTTCTTTCACTTAGCAATATGAATTTAAGTTTCCTCCCATGTCTTTTCATGGCTAGAAACTGGGTGTATCATAGTTTATACATTCGCCTACCAGAAGACATCTTCCAGTACACCACTTTGATTCCCTTATTTCCATTTCTGTATGTATTTTTAGTTTTTCTGTTAGTGTTTACTTTGAGGAATAACGATTAACTTTATATCAACCAAATTTTAATGAAATGCCAACTGAGTTTCATAGTATACAAAGACTCTGCGCCTTTACAGCTCTGTCGTGCCCCTCTTCCCACACTTTATGTTGTAGTATCACAAACTGCATCTTTATATATTGTGTGCCCATTAACATAGCTTTACAATTCTCATTTCAGGGGTTTGTCTTTTAAACTATTTAGTAAAATGAAAAAGGAAGTTATAAACCAAAGAGTGTTTTTATATTTACCTATGTAGCTACATTTACCATTGTTCTTTATTTTTGCATGCTTTCGAGTTACTGTTTGATGTCCTTTTGTTTCATCCTGGAAGACTCTCTTTAGGATTTCTAGAGCAGGTCTATTTGTGAAATACATCAGTTTTTGTTTAGCTGGAAATGTCTTAATGTCTCAATTTTTGCTGGATATGGTATTCCTGGTTGACTTTTTTTCTTTTATCCCACTGTCTCCTGACTACCATGGTTTTGATGAAAAACTGATTATTAATTTTATTCAGGATCTCTTGTATGTGATGAGTCATTTTGCTCTTGCAGTTTTCCAGACTGTCTCTTTTTGTTTGGTGTTCAATAATTTGACTATAGTGTTTTTAAGTATGGATCTCTTTGAGTTTGCTCTACTTGGTGTTGTTGAGCTTCTTGGATGCATAGATCATGTATTTTATAAAATATGGGACATTTTGGCTATTCTTTCTTTCTTTTTTTTTTTTTGAGATGGAGTCTCACTCTGTCCCCTAGTCTGGAGTGCAGTGGCACAATCTCAGCCCACTGCAACCTTTGCTTCCCAGGTTCAAGCAATTCTCCTGCCTCAGCCTCCCAAGTAGCTGGGATTACAGGTGCCCACCCCTATGCCTGGCTAATTTTTGTATTTTTAGTAGAGATGACATTTCACCATGTTGAACAGACTGGTGTTGAACTCCTGACCTCAGGTGATCCACCCACCTTGGCCTCCCAAAGTGCTGGGATTACAGGCGTTATCCACTGTGCCCGGCCTATTATTTGTTTAGGTAGTCTTTCTGCTACTTTCTCCTTGTCTCCTCTTTCTGGGACTCTCGTTATGCATATGTTGATCTACTTGATGATGTCACACATGTCCCTTAGGCTTGGATCACTTTTCTTCATTCTTTTCTTTTGTGCTTCCCTGGCTGCATAATTTCAGTTGTCCTATATTCAAGTTTGCCCCTTCCTTCCTTCCTTCCTCCCTCCCTCCCTCCCTCTTCCTTTCCTTCTTCCCTTCCTCCCTCCCTCTTCCTTCTGCCCCTCCCTCTTTTTTCTTTCTTTCTCTCTTCCTCTCTTCCTCTCTCTCTCTCTTTCTCTCTCTTTCTTTCTGATGGAGTCTTGCTCTGTTGCCCAGGCTGCAGTGCAGTGGCATGACCTCGGTTCACTGCAACCTCTGCCTCCCTGGTTCAAGAGATTATCCTGCGCTGGGCGCGGTGGCTCACGCCTGTAATCCCAGCACTTTGGGAGGCCAAGGCGGGCGGATCACAAGGTCAGGAGATCGAGACCATGGTGAAACCCCGTCTCTACTAAAAAATAGAAAAAAATTAGCCGGGCGCAGTGGCGGGCGCCTGTAGTCCCAGCTACTCGGGAGGCTGAGGTAGGAGAATGGCGTGAACCCGGGAGGCGGAGCTTGCAGTGAGCCGAGATTGCGCCACTGCACTCCAGCCTGGGCGACAGAGCGAGACTCCGTCTCAAAAAAAAAAAAAAAAAAAAAAAAGAGATTATCCTGCCTCAGCCTCCCAAGTCACTGACACTACAGGCATGTGCCACCATCCTTGGCTAATTTTCTTTGGATTTTTAGTAGAGACAGGGTTTCACCATGTTGGTCAGGCTAGTCTCAAACTCCTGACCTCAAATGATCTGCCTGCCTTGGTCTCCCAAAGTGCTGGGATTACAGATGTGGGTCACTGCACCCAATCTCATTATTTCTGGTGCCTGTTTAAACCTGTTGTTGTAACCTCCTAGTGATTTTTCATTTCATTTCAGCTCCAGAATTTATAATTGGTTCTTTCTGGTAATTTCTTTCTCTTTACTGATATTCTCTATTTGGCGATACTTCATGCTTCTGGCTTCCTTAGTCCTTTGTACATGGTTTGCCCTAACTCTGAGTATTTCAAAGACAGGTGATTTAGTTTTTGTCCACTAAGTCCAATGTCTGGCTTCCTCAGGGATAATTTCTATTAATTTCTTCAGAGTATGCTTGTGAATGGTTCATACTTTCTTGTTTCTTTGCATGCTTCATAAATGTTTGTCAAAAACTCAGCATTTTGATAATTACAATGTGGCAACTCTGCAAAGTAGATTCTGCCCCCACCCTCCAAGGGTTTGTGGTTGCTATTTGTTGTGGGCTGTTGTTATTTGTTACTGACTTTTCAAAACTACTTTTGTAACATCTGTATTGTTTGTTGTGTGAGGCCGCTGAAGTCTGTGTTCCATTAGCTTAGTGGTCAGCTAGTATTTTTAACAGAGTAACCTTAAATGCCGAAAACCCCCAACCCATAAAAGAAAGAGGGAAAATACAAACAAACAAACAAAAACATACCTACAGAAACTCTTCCAGTCTTTAGAGATTGGCTCTGTGTTGGCATACTCCTTTAACACTTAGCCAGGTTGTTTATAATTCTGTCTTAGCTTTCTCTTTTTGAATGTGCACATCTTGAAGGTCAGCCAGAAGTGGAGGCTTGGGGTCTTCCCATGCCTTTTCTGAGCACTCCACCCATGCTGGGCATGCACGTGATTCCCTGGTACACGCAAGAGCTTTTAAAAGCCCTATTCCCCCACTTATGTTCTTCCTCAAGCTCTTCCTTCCCAGACTTTTTGGTCTTTCTATTGCTTGTCTCAGGCTGCTACAGCCAGTACTTTTGCCCTTGCTGCTCTTGGCAAATGCCCAAATGCAAATGCTACCCTTGCTCTAGTCCATCAGGGAACTGCCAGCCAGGTCCAAACACACTCCCCTGTTTCTTTGAGAACAGAGTCTGTGTTGTTCACTCTGGCACTAGCAGCCTGTGTTGGGAATTCATGCTGCCAACTTCATGGCCACCAGCGATCTGGAGAAGGAGGGATGGCAAGCAGGCAGTTTAAAACACCACAGTGCTCTCTTAGTACATTGCAGCAGCTTCTTTCCTCATTATACTTTCCCTGGTTGCTGTAAGTTTGTGGCTAGATTTCAGAGTTCTGTAAAAGTTGATTAGGACAGCTTTTGCCAGTTGTATTCGTGGAGCACCGGAATTCCTTACTATGCCATTTTTGGTGATGTTGTTTCTCTCATAATTCTTAAAATTTTGATTTTGTACTCATAGAAAGAACTTAATCTCTTTCAGACATTGATTTTAATAATATATCACTCTTACGTACATGTAAAAAAGGACAATATAAGTAAATTGCTTAAGATATTCCCAAATGCTTTCATGTTCACTCACTGCCTCCTCTGAATCACTTTTCATTTCAGAGTCATTGCCCTGCAGGTTTTTATACACCACTGCTCTCCATTCCATCAAGACAGCGAGCGTTGTAGCATTTTTTTTAGAAAGTGCTCTCCGCCATCATTCTCAGGATTCCCTCCCAGGCACTGGCACCCGTATGTGGACAAAGACAAACATCCTAACTGACACTCTGGACAACAGTGATTGTCAGATGCATCTGAATTTCAGTAAAATATTTTTAAAAGCGCACTTAATAATTGACAAGATGTGGGATGTATTTTTCCTGAGAAGTCAGATGAGGAAGTGATTAAGTCAGTCACAGAAAGCACCATCGAGGCAGGCACCATTTTAAGCCAGTCTGTAACAGATGGAAGGCTCTTGCCAGCAGAGTGGTGCAGAGGAGAAAGAGCTCTCAGGAGAACCATCAGCTTCACACACAGGAAACCAGGCAGGTCCTGGTATTTGGAGTTGAGTCAGGTGCCAGTTGTTGTGAAAGGAAAATGACTTCTTCTTGAAGTGGGCAGTGGAGGGCTCCCACTTGAGAACTGAAACTCCATTCTCTAGATCAAGAAAGCTTCAGCAGATTCTAAGGAACACAGTGATGTGACAGGCTCTCTTGGGCGGCCATCTGGAGAATGGATTGGACAGGGAGAGCAAGCTGTGAGTCCAGACCTGCTGCACCCTTCCTGGGTGCAGGTGCAGCTGCAGCATCACTGTCACCAAGGAGGCAGCTGGGGACCTGGGGTGCAAGGAGGCTGGCAGAGGGGCTGCCGGGTGTGGGCCACCTGATGAAAACGTAGGCTGGGAAGACAAACTGCTTTTCCTTTTCTGTTGTGGAGAATGTGAGCAGGTATTTGGCAGGTGGGACACCCAACCCACAGAATCCAATGCCTGTTGTCAGCTCTGGCTACTTTACAATCTGGGGACTCAGCCTCTTAGATTCTAGAAGCTGAAGCACACATATAAATTGTTACCAATCACAGCAGGTTTCAATGACATGCGCATGCTTTAATAGCATGAGGGGTGCGTGACCTCAACAACCAATAATTTTGTTCCTTTGATTCATGTCCTTCCTTTTCCAAACTCACACATTGGCAATAAGGGTCATCCTAAAAAAGTCAGTATTTTTGGATACAAACGTGTAACATATAAAAATTTCATGGCCGGGTGTGGTGGCTCATGCCTGTAATCCCAGAATTTTGGGAGGCCAAGGCAGGTAGATTACCTGAGGTCAGGAATTGGAGACCAGCCTGGCCAACATGGTGAAACCTCTTCTGTACTGAAAATTACCTGGGCATGGTGGCACACACCTATAATCCCAGCTACTCAGGAGGCTGAGGCAGAATTGCTTGAGCCCGGAAGACAGAGGTTGCAGTGAGCCAAGATCGTGCCATTGTCCTCCAGTCTGGCCAACAGAGCAAGACTCTATCTAAAAAAAAAAAAAAAAAAAAAAAAATTCCTACTGTGACACAAAAACAGAAAAATAAGCCGTAAAGTTAGAATAGCCTGAAGGCAGAAGGTAAACAAAACCATCTAATCTGATAGTTGAGAATAACAATCTGAAGAAAGCACTAAAAAGTTTCCCATCTCTTGAAACTTAATTTCATATTTACGTTTAGAGAGCAGTGCTCAAAAATGTTTTACTTTTTCAGACTGCAATTTGGAGCAGAACTGCTCTTCTGCCATCTGAAGTATCCAAATATGATCCCTAGGATGAGAGACAGCTGAATTATGGTCAACTTCATCCTATGAATGAAGGGAAGTCAGACTGGCTTTCGGACCCCAAGAGCATATATTAACTCAAACACATTTTAACAGTTTTCAACCTCCTGAATTTCTTTTTTTCTTTTTTTTTTTTTTTTTTTTGAGATGGAGTCCTGCTCTGTCGCCCAGGCTGGACTTAGCCTCCCTAGTAGTTGGGACTAGAGGTACCTGCCACCACGCCTGGCTAATTTTTTGTGTTTTTAGTAGAGACGGGTTTTCACAGTGTTAGCCAGGATGGTCTCCATCTCCTGACTTTGTGATTTGCCCGCCTCGGCCTCCCAAAGTGCTGGGATTACAGGTGTGAGCCACTGTGCCCGGCCTTTTTTTTTTTTTTTTTTTTTTGATACGGAGTTTCACTCTGTTGCTTAGGCTGAAGTGCAATGGTGTGATCTTGACTCATTGCAAATTCCGCCTCTAGGTTTCAAGCGATTCTCCTGCCTCAGCCTCCCAAGTAGCTGGGATTACAAGGCACCTGCCATCATGTCCGGCTAATTTTTGTATTTTTGTAGAGACAGGGTCTCACCATGTTGGCTAGGCTGGTCTTGAACTCTTGATCTCAGGTGATCCGTCCACCTCGGCCTCTCAAAAGTGCTGGGATTACAGGTATGAGCTACTGCGCCAGGCCTAGGCAAGCGCTTTCTAACCACTTCCTGTAAAGCACCTCAATATGCATCACTGTCACGTAAACTCAACTTAGTGTTAATAAATGTAGCTTTGGGAGGCGGAGGCAGGTGGATCACGAGGACAGAAGATCGAAACCATCCCGGCTAACACGGTGAAACCCTGTCTCTACTTAAAATACAAAACTAGCCGGGCGTGGGTGTCATGCGCCTGTAATCCCAGCTTCTCGGGAGGCTGAGGCAGGAGAACCGCTTGAACCCGGGAGGCGGAGGTTGCAGTGAGCTGAGATCGTGCCACTTGCACTCAGGCCTGGCGACAGAGCGAGACTCTGTCTCAAAAATAAAAAAAAAAAAAAATTATGTTGACTATCGGAATCAGTAAATCATCTCACTGAAAATAGTCTGAGTTGTTTTTAGGAGAATATGGTTATCCCTTATAAATATTTATTTTGCATTCCCTAAGTGATTAGGGAGGGCTTTAATAGTGTTTCTGTGGCTTCTTAAATATATGAGAACGAAAAAAATTGTGCTAGAACTTTTTCTGGATGTGTGTAAGTCCACACTTATATGCATTGCTGGATTCGAGTCTTAATAGGTAATTGTGTGACATCATCATTGCGTACCCTCTGAGTAACTCTAAAGAAATACGTTTGTTCTTTAGGAAACCTATTAAATATCCCATAATGCAACATTAGAAATGACCTCTGGAACTGACTGCAGAAACTGCGCACAGTTAGTAGGGCTTGGTGTTCCGACGCAGATCTGGTGAGAGGCCTACGGAGGAAGAGACTCGACATGGAGCAGGTGTGACTAGGGATAGTGAGTTAATAGATAAGGGCCGGGCATGGTGGCTCACGCCTGTAATCCCAGCACTTTGGGAGGGTGAGGCCAGCGAATCTCTTAAGCCCAGGAGTTTGAAACCAGCCTAGACAACATTGTGAGATCCCATCTCAAGTGTTTTTTTTTTTTGAGACGGAGTCTCGCTCTGTCGCCCAGGTTGGAGTGCAACCGGCACGATTTCGGCTCACTGCAACCTCTGCCTCCGGGGTTCAAGCGATTCTCCTGCCTCAGCCTCCTGAAGAGCTGGGATTACAGGCAGGCGCCACTATGCTTGGCTAATTTTTGTATTTTTAGTAGAAATAGGGTTTCACCATGTTGGCCAGGCTGGTTTCAAACTCCTGACCTCAAGTGATCCACCCACCTCAGCTTCTCAAACTGCTGGGATTACAGGCATGAGCCACTGCGCCCGGCTGAAAAAAGCCTATATTTTAAATTCAAAATAATAAATGGGTCTGACCAGAAATGCCTGCCTCAAATTGCAGGACACATGACAAAGCCCATCCTTACTTAAGACATTTTCAGTGTGCGATGGGTCTACCGGGATGTAACCCCATCATGAGCCAAAGCCCATCTGCACCCTGCTATAGCTGCTGGCAGATATCTTACCTGTCTCCCAAAAGGGACCCAACTACTTTACGTTCAAGGCACTTTTTTGGAATATTTAACAGGGAAAGAGCCTGGAACTAAAAACAGGTCTAACGCAGATACCGCCACACGATGGCACTGCTTCCGTAGACCTGGAAGAGACGCGGGCGCGGGAGCTGACGGGGGCCGCTGGGCTCTGCGGGGTTGGGGAGTGGCGTGCGGCGGGAAAGCCCGCACCTCGAGGGGCCGGCGGAGGACACGATGTCGTGACTGCGTCTCCCTCATCTGCTCTGCTTTTGGCGACGGGGTCGCGCTGCCCTTTCGGCCAGGACGCAGCAGCCGCGTCGCTGGGCCTCGACCCCAAGGGCCGGCCGGACCCGGGACCTCCGAGGAGAGCAGCGAGAACCGGGCCGCATTACCGAGGCGCCCGAGTGCGGTGCTGGCAGCCCTCCCCGTCTGCCAGGCCGCCGCCTGGGGACCTTACGACGAGGCTGTGGCTGTCCCCACGTCCCGTCCCCCGCGCCTCTTCCCGCATCTGGTCCCACGGTGGAGGCGCGGGGCGAGGGTCTCACACCCGTGCCCACGGTCGGGGGGCGTCCTTGAACGCGCGGGTCCTCTCCCACGTGTCCCCACCCCCCGCCCTCCGGCGACAGGAGCTGGCCTGGGGCGCGCGCGCTGTGGCCAAGTCCTGGTTTTGATTTCACTCCCAGCCCCTAGGAGCGAGGAGGTTCCAAGCCCACAAACAGGAAGGAGAGAAGGCCCTGGAGTGCGGGCAGAGGGAGTGTCATTCCCAGCAGCGAAGCGCAGGCCGGCCCGGGTCGGGGAGGGGGCACTAGCGTGCGCACCCTACTGCAACGCGCCTGGGGGTCCCCCGGGTCTGGGAGGGGGTCCAGGGGAGGAGCAGAGAGAGGACGTGCCCCTGGAAGGCTCGGGGCAGCTCCGGGGGTCTCCCAGGGCGCCCCCGCCCCTTCCCCCGCGGCCCTGGGGCGCCCCCGCTGTGCCGGAGCCGGGGCGGGGCGTGCACGTCAGCCGGGGCTAGAAAAGGCGGCGGGGCTGGACCCAGGGAGGTGACAGCTGCGCTTGGACGCAGAGCCCGGCCCGACGCCGCCATGAGCGCCGCGCTCTTCAGCCTGGACGGCCCGGCGCGCGGCGCGCCCTGGCCTGCGGAGCCTGCGCCCTTCTACGAGCCGGGCCGAGCTGGCAAGCCGGGACGCGGGGCCGAGCCGGGGGCCCTAGGCGAGCCAGGGGCCGCCGCCCCCGCCATGTACGACGACGAGAGCGCCATCGACTTCAGCGCCTACATCGACTCCATGGCCGCCGTGCCCACCCTGGAGCTGTGCCACGACGAGCTCTTCGCCGACCTCTTCAACAGCAATCACAAGGCGGGCGGCGCGGGGCCCCTTGAGCTTCTGCCCGGCGGCCCCGCGCGCCCCTTGGGCCCGGGCCCCGCCGCTCCGCGCCCGCTCAAGCGCGAGCCCGATTGGGGCGACGGCGACGCGCCCGGCTCGCTGCTGCCCGCGCAGGTGGCCGCGTGCGCACAGACCGTGGTGAGCTTGGCGGCCGCAGGGCAGCCCACACCGCCCACGTCGCCGGAGCCGCCGCGCAGCAGTCCCGGGCCGACACCCGCGCCCGGCCCCGCCCGGGAGAAGAGCGCCGGCAAGAGGGGCCCGGATCGCGGCAGCCCCGAGTACCGGCAGCGGCGCGAGCGCAACAACATCGCGGTGCGCAAGAGCCGCGACAAGGCCAAGCGGCGCAACCAGGAGATGCAGCAGAAGCTGGTGGAGCTGTCGGCCGAGAACGAGAAGCTGCACCAGCGCGTGGAGCAGCTCACGCGGGACCTGGCCGGCCTTCGGCAGTTCTTCAAGCAGTTGCCCAGCCCGCCCTTCCTGCCGGCCGCCGGGACCGCAGACTGTCGGTAACGCGCGGCCGGGGCGGGAGAGACTCAGCAACGACCCATACCTCAGACCCGACGGCCCGGAGCGGAGCGCGCCCTGCCCCGGCGCAGCCAGAGCCACCGGGCACCCGCTGCAGTTTCTTGGGACATACGAGCGCAAAGAAGCTACAGCCTGGACTTACCACCACTGAACTGCGAGAGAAGCTAAACGTGTTTATTTTCCCTTAAATTATTTTTGTAATGGTAGCTTTTTCTACATCTTACTCCTGTTGATGCAGCTAAGGTACATTTGTAAAAAGAAAAAACCAAGACTTTTCAGACAAACCCTTTGTATTGTAGATAAAAGACTGAGCATGCTCACTTTTTTATATTAATTTTTACAGTATTCGTAAGAATAAAGCAGCATTTGAAACCGCCCTTGCTTCCTATATTCGCAGTGACTCCCGCCCGCCCGCCCGCCGGTGGCGCAGGACCCGGTTGGGGAAGGGTGCGTTCCGGACCGGCAGCCAGCAAGCACCAGGGAGCCCGGGCGCCAGGTGTGTGTGTGTGTGTGTGTGTGTGTGTGTGTGTGTGTGTGGGCGGGGGGATGGGGAGTAGGCCTGAGCTGCTCAGGAGAGTCTGTGTTGCTTTTGAAACGCGCTGAAGGCTCCCTCCTAGTCTTATTTAACTTGCTTAAGCTCGGTGGAGCACGGCTCAGCTCAGGTAAGCTAGCAGTTTTCCAGCAGAAGGTGCGCTCCCCAAGACGTGGGGAAGGGTTGGCTGTTTGGGGGGCCCCTGCTAAGAACAGTCCAAGAGCTCCCTAACTGTAGAGGCTGCTGGAGGGGCGAAGGGCAGAAGCCCGGCTGAATCATCTCCCACTTTCCCGGGACTTTGCTTTCACTTTCCTCAGTCTTGTGGACAGTCAAGAAGATTTTCAAAAGTGCTCCAGAAAAGCCGGAATAGTCATGTAGTGGATTACAAGGGCAGTCACAAAACTGCTTTTAAGACCAGCTGTCTTGCCTGTAATTGCAGTGTTTTAAGATTTAATTTTAAAAAAGCCTTCTGCCTTTACCCCAGGAACACTTGGTATTAGGCACCATTTCTTGGTCGTAGGCTGCTACATGTTTCTTATTAACCATGGCCTGTCATGATTATATTTCTATGAGGAAGGCAACAAAATGTAGTGTCCAAAGATGATTAATTCTTGGTTTAAATCTCTGCCAGCAAAGCAAATGATAAGGGACTCTTCCTTAGTCTGTGATCTTTGCTCTCCGTGCACATTACCCAGCCTGATTAAACAGGTGTGTGGTGGAGCCAGCTATCCCCACCACCATTCAGCAGAGCGACGATCAGACCGGTTCAGAGAGCTACACTTTATGGGTAACAGTTTCACCTCTGATACAGTTCCCTAGAACATTTTCCAAAAAGTAGTGAACTGCGAAGTGCTTAAGTTTGACATTTATTGTAATAGAACAGTAATAAGTATGGGGCAAAGGTTTACGCTTTGCAGGGTATTCTTTGGGGGAATGTTAAAACAAATACTGTAAGAAAAACATGCTCAATCCTGGTAAAATGTTCAACTTGTTAAAATTACAAATGAACAAAATTTTTTCTTCTCATATATTGCCTAAATACCAAATGAAGAGCTTAAGCTTAAGATTCAACGTGAAAACAAAAGTAAATATGTTCCTAAATTTGCAGAAAAAAGATAAAACTGTAGAAAAAGGTATTTTTACAGTTCACAAAACTATATCTTAACATTTCCCCAGAAAAATATGTTTCAAGATCGTAAACTACATTCACTGTGTCCATAGTTAACAAGTAACTACCCCAAATCACCACCACCACCACCACCCTTGCAGCCATATCGCAAAGTTCACAGATCCTGCGGCAACCGCTAGTGTTCTGCAGAGGCCCCTCCTGCACTCAGAAGCTCGATTTCCTCCAATCCAATGCAGCTGGTCGGGTGGGCGGTTACGGACTGGACGAAACAATTTAACAACCCCACCTCCTTTCCCAGGACACTCTTCACTTCGTAGCTCTGCAGGGATAAAAGGCACGCTGGTTAAAGCAAACAGCCTGGGACATACTGTTTCCAACAACACAGAAAACCAGAGAGCCAGAGTGGGTTTCCCCAGTCCACAACCTTCCACGCCTCAAATGGCTGAGAACAGTGGTAGAAAAAAGAAACAAATGAAGAGCTATTACATATATATATATCCATTTATTTTAGCAAGTGAAGGAACTACCCCATTTTGGTAAATGAATTCTATTTTTACTTGGGTGGGACATGATGCACACAGGCTCTGCTGGGAAGGCCAGGGCTGGGCACACAGTGCCCACAGCTGTCTCCCACTTCCTTTAGGACACTTCCTCAATCTAGCAACACTTCCGGTCAAGGGATTTCCTGGTGCTTTGCCCCAAACTTCCTTCCTTAATAGGATGCCATTTCTTCTAGAGTTAAACTGGGCTAAAATCTGTGTTTTTGTAATGAGACTTCGCTTCTTCTTCAAATTCTTTTTGGTTAGTCCCAGGTGAGTTTCATCTCCAGATGAGACAGGTACAGGGAGTCCTTGGGCCCCCATCCCTGATGAAGCTGAGAGGGTGTGGTGCACCCCATTATAGATCAAGCTGCAGAATGCTGCTGCGGGTAGGGTTGAAAATAAAGGCTCAAAAGCACTGAGATATTGCATCTCTGTCTTTCTGGGAGATTAAAGCCCTAGAAGGAAACACCACTTGCAGTGTAGTATCATGGGCACCCCACACCCCTCCTCTGTGCAAGGCACTTGGCAGTTGCTACAGCAGTTGTTTGGTGTCTGTTAACTCACCCCTCCCATCATTATGGTGTCATGGCCAAAGAGACTGAGGCTGGAGAAGCCAGACAGTGTGGCCAAAGCAGGCAGAGTGTGGCTCCTTGGTGCCCTTCCCTTCAAAGGTGCATGTCTCACTGCCTTTCCCCGAGTTTGAGCTGGCTTCAGTGTCTGGCTTCTCATGAACAGAGTGCAGTGGAAGGGACACTAAGTGATGTTCCACGCTTGGTTAGGAAAAGTGCCCAGCTTCCAGCTGGCCCTTGGGATCCACACACATGCTGTGAGGGAGTCCAGCCAGAGCTGCAGCCTGGACATAGGAGCCTTCAGTGACTCCTGCCAACCTTGGGGGCACCCGCTAATGCCCAGTGGAGCCAAGGGGAGCTATCCTGATGGAGCCCTGTCCAAACAAGAGTTCTGTGCACAGAATGAATATTGATGCCACCACGTTTTGAGATGGTTTGTTTTGTAAAAATAAATGTCAGGATCAGTCTGGGATGTGAACGCTACTGATGCCAACTCGTGGGGGGACTTTTATTTTCCCATTTGTAAGACAGGCATGGTGCCTATTCACTGTGTTTTGTCAAGAGTTTTGGCTTCCTTGGTGAAAAAGAATAAAGTCAACAGAATGGTTTAATGTAATGATAGGGGCTGTGGGTGTTACTGGTCAAGACAGGTGAAGAGACGGAACTTGGCGATGGAAACTGAGGCCTTCCCAAGGGCTCCGGGTGGCATGGACAGCAAGTGCAGCTGCTTACTCGCTCCCAGCCACTGTGAGTAGAGCTGGGCATGGGGTAAAGAACCTCCTAAGTTGTCTACTTCCAGGCTTGGAACTTACCCCACAGTCCACTGGTGTTGGCCCTGAAACCAGAGCACCCGAAAAGGTAATATTAAGGGATTTATTAGGAGCCCATGTGGGCCCGTCACTGAAGAGATGGCAGTGAGGACAGAGTCTCCAGGCTGCTGGACTGGAGGGGACACCAGTGGGTACAGAAGCAGGGGGTCACCGCACGGGGAGGGAGGGTGGAGGCGGCATGCTGGACACCCTTCTGTTGTCTTACAGTTTCAGTTAGTCTTGCATGTTTGTGCAAGTGTGAAACAGATGACCCTGTGGTCTTCTGGAGTAAAAGTACACAATTCTGACTTGGAAAAAGCCAGCAAAAAATCACTTATTTGTAAAATGTTAGGTTTGGCTATATTATTTGTAAATGGAGTTTAAACTTTTTTATTATTATTATTTTTGAGACTGAGTCTTGCTCTGTCACCCAGGCTGGAATGGAGTGGTGTGAGCTCTGATCACTGCAACCTCTGCCTCCTGGGTTCAAGCAATTCTCCTGCCTCAGCCTTCCAAGTAGCTGGGATTATAGGCACACACCACCATGCTGGCTAATTTTTGTATTTTTAAGAGAGATGAGTTTTCACCATGTTGGCCAGGCTGGTCTCAAACTCCTGACCTCAGGTGATCTGCCCGACTGGGCCTCCCAAAGTGCTGGGATTACAGGTGTCAGCCACTGTGCCCAAGTAATAAATCTTTTATTTGTGGGAGAAATTAACATGGAGAGGGTTAAACAACTATATCAGCAGACTCCCAAGCACTATTCATATGAATGTGTGTCTGCACAGGTATAAAATGTGCTCTCTCTTAAAAAATCACTATACATGTTCCTTTAACTTTTCCTTTTCTGAAAGCTAAGGAAACAAACTTCAAGTTCCATGTCACAATAATGTTACTATTAAGAAATGAGATGCACAACTACAGACAATCCTATTGTTTTCACATCTGCAGCTTGAACACATTACAGTACAGGCATAAAGCTTAACACTCACATACCTTAACCGAAACAGTACATTTGCCCCATGGAATGGAGTCACGGATCTTGTGGAAAGCCCCAATTTGATTATCTGAATTTTGGTGAATGTGCATGCTCACCCAGAAAACTGACAGAATCCATACTGGGTGTCTCTCAGCTAACGTCTCTACCTAGGCCCCTCTGGCACCCATCTTCTATCAGCTTCTTTCCAGATCTGCAGTAAAGACCTGATCAGCCACTGTGAGTAGAGCTGGGCATGGGGTAAAGAGCCTCCTAAGTTGTCTACTTCCAGGCTTGGAACTTACCCCACAGTCCACTGGTGTTAGCTCTGAAACCAGAGCACCCAAAAAGGTGATATTAAGGTCGCTGCCACCCTCTGGCCCTCACCCAATGCATATACATACACATATGCACACACATACACCCATGTACGCATATGTCAAGCATATGTGCATACACAGCATAGTCAAGTGGACACATATGCGCATGGGCAAAAGTGCTCTGAAGCACACACACTGCACAACGTGCACACACGTGCACTTAGGTACACACACCTTTGAGCTCTTTATAAGCAGGGCTTTTACCTATGGGAATATTCTAGTTGACAAGTTAAATGTATAGGAGGAACAAGCGCCTTAGCCAGAAGGAAACCAAGTGAAGGAAGGAGGATTTCTGCCAGGGTTCCTGGTCTCTGGATCTCTAAAGAGGGGTGGGGATTGGAAGGGGTGTCAAGCACTGTCCATTGCTGGAGGCTTCCTGGATGGTGACCAGCTACGCCCAGCAGGCAGCTGCTGCCACAGCACTGCCCCGCCCTTCTGAGTAGTACGGAGCAGCTGGAGAGCTGTGTGCCATGCACAGGTGTTGTTGGTTGAATCTGTTGAGGTTGTGGGTTTTGGTTCATTTTGTCATGCGTTCTCAAATGCGCGTTTCTAATGCTTTCTCCCAACATTCTCCATCAAGATGTCTTCCCTGAAAACTGAGATCTGCCATCTTTAGTACCTACTCAAACCCTGCTAGTTGGAAACTTCTACTCGGTCAGCTGTGGGCAGTTCCCCACTTTCTGGGCACTGCCTCCTCCTTTCTTCCTCCCTCCCCACAGGACTAAGACAAGGAGACAAGGAATTGGCCGACAGGCACCGCTGTGTGGTCGGTTGCCTGTTATACACTTAAACTTCCTTAAGGACAGAAAAGCACATATGCTGTTCCCCATTATGCCCCTTGGGCTGGCTCCCAACTCTGCAGGTGGTCACTCTGTGGGGCAACAATGACTTTCCCTCTGTGGGATGTCTTTGCCTTGGGCACTGCACTCATCCCCCTAGCAGGGAAATATGGGCACTAACTTGCTGGGACATTGGGAGGTTGAAGGGGGAAACGTGAGAATGCGGTAGGCTCACTTCCTGGCCCATGGTGATGACTCACCTTTTGTACCACTGGGGAACACTTGCTGATGAGTCCAGCCTCAGCATCAATCCCTGTGTGCAGCAGCTCAGGGACAGTTCCGAGCTGGAGCTCGGGGACACTGAGGAGCTTTAAAGCTGGTGGGTGTTGTGCCAGGAAGGAGCAGAAGCTGTTTTTTTTTTTTAAATCTTGAGCTGCAGTCTTGCTCTGTCGCCTAGGTAGGCTGGAGTATGGCACAATCTCGGCTCACTGCAACCTCTACCTCCCCAGTTCCAGTGATTTTCCTGCCTTAGCCTCCCAAGTAGCTGGGGTTATAGATGCGCACCACCTCCCCTGGCTAATTTTTTTGTATTTTTAATAGAGATGTGGTTTCACCACGGTGGCCAGGCTGGTCTCGAACTCCTGACCTCAGGTGATCTGCCCGCCTCGGCCTCTCAAAGTGCTGGGATTACAGGCATGAGCCATCATGCCCAGCCCAAGAGCAGAAACTCTTTAGAGCATGCAGGTGATTCTAGTGTGTAGTCACTTGTGATCCTCAAAGCTCCCGCTCATAGATTTATCCATGTTCCAATTTAATCCAACTCTGATAGACATGGTTTAGATGAGAGAGGACAAACTGCTGCTCTGCCTCATGGGGCTGCTGGCCCCTCCTGAGGTGCAGTGGGCGAGAGGGTGGCAGGGGTAGTGGGGCAGGGAGGAGTCTCCATAGGACAGGTCAAGTCACCACAAATTTGGGTTGGATACTTGGGAGGTTGAGGCGGGGGGATCATTTGAGCCCAGGAGTTCGAAGCTGTAGTGAGCTTATGGTTGTGTCACTGCACTCCAGCCTGGATGACAGAGTAAGACTCTGCCTTAAAAAAAAAAAAAAAAATATTCTGGCTGGACTCTGACCATGGGGACCCATTAGACAAAGACCCCTATTTGACCACAGAGCTCCAGGCATGACTGGCCTCCCCAGTCACCACACTCCATTCCAGTGTGGCCCAAGTCAACACCCTGGATGTGGAGCCCTCTCTGGCTCCAGATGTCTCTTGTGAACTGGGGCTGTGCCCAGGGGCCACTGAGTGGCTGGTCCCTTTCTGTGGCTATTCCATGAGCCACCTGTGGTGCTTTTAGATGGCTTTGACATGACACAGGTGGCATCTCCAGGACAGATGTCTCATTTATGAGGGTCAAATTTCACACAGCAGAAACTCTTTGGCCCATCAATTATATATTTAGGTGGCTTTTCTTGGAGGAGCCACCCTGCTTTACTAAGCTTCACCACAGTGACTCTCAGGGCAGGACAGTCACATTGCCGGTTATTCAGAGTCTGGAATACCCAGTGTTTAAAAAAAGAAAGAAAAAAAAAAGCATCTTGGGGAATTCCATCCAATTAACATGACACCTTGACAGTAGGACTCCAACCTCAAAAATGTGTTTCTGTAATCAAAGCCAGGGGACAGGGTGGGCGCAGCGGCTCATGCCTGTAATCCCATCACTTTGGAAGCCCAAGGCGGGAGGGTCGCCTGAGGTCAAGAGTTCGAGACCAGCCTGGCCAGCATGGTGAAACCCAATCTCTACTAAAAATACAAAAATTAGCTGGGAGTGGTGGCTCATGCCTGTAGTCTCAGCTACTCGGGAGGGTGAGGCAGGAGAATCGCTTGAATCTGGGAGGCAGAGGTTGCAGTGAGCCGAGATCATGCCACTGTGCTCTAGCCTGGACACAGAATGAGACTCTGTCTCAAAACAAAGGCAAACAAACGAAAACCAAAACAAAACAAAAAGCCAGGGGACAGCTTCCTGCATCTACCTCAAGGATGATCCAAAATAACCTCATTCCCACAGAGGAAAGGAACCCATCAGCCTGAATGGCAGACGTATCTGCATTTCACTCTCGAGTATCTACACCACTTCCTAGTGGGATGGGTTGTAATGGAACACGTTTGGGAGTGGGGGCTTCCTCTGGGGATGAGTTGCTCATGCAGGCTACCGAGTGTGGGGCCTCCTGGGCTGGGCCCCCTACACTTACCCCATCTTCACCGGCGGCAAACCTCAGCAGGGAGGAAATGCTGCGCTGCAACAGCTGCAAGAGCAGAAGCAGGGCTGGGTTAAACTTCTTCCAGTACAGTAAGTGCTCAAGTTAAATCACTCATTCCCAAAAATTAACATGTTACCTCCAAACCACCTGTCTTCAGAGCTTCGGTCTCAAAGTCTTAGGTCAAAGATGTGTTTTAACATGGAGAGACTGTGTTCACACAGGATGCGTCCTCCCACCTTTCCTAGGGAAGCTCCTAGGACCTAGAGGGAGCTCCAGATGCAACCCATCCCAGCCGAGTCCCAGTGCCTCTGCAGATGTGAGAAGGACGTGCACCTGCTTCAGCTCGGTCTCACCTTCCCTATGCTGGAGTGAGCTAGGAGTGAGTGCATGCTCTGGCCTGGTTCCTACCTTGACCTTCACTCTGCACTGGGGTCTTGAGCGGCAGTCCAGGAAGACCTGCAGGTGCCTCTTGAGAATAGGAGATGTGACAACCCGGGAGCAGTCCCCACAGGAAAAGGCGCCTCTGGTACATGAAAAGCCAAGGAAAGACAAGGCCCCGGGAGGCACAAGTCAGGAAAGCTCCAGTGGGAGATATTTTCCTAAACATGAGTGTCTGCTGAGATACAAAACGGGGCTTTACTCTCAGAATCAAGTTTCTGAGACAGGCCTGCAGCTGCCTGGACTCAGCCTGTCCAAGGGATGAACATCAGCTTCGAGTAGCACTGGCTGGAGGCCGATGAGGGGAGCAGAGGAGGGGATGCTGAGCCTCCCAGGAAGGGAAGTCAGGGCCTGGGAGGCCAGGAGTCAGGCTGCCCCCTGGCCTGGGAGAGAAAGTCGGCTCTCAGCTGCCAGCACAGTCACTGTTTTGTGCTACCATGCATGCCTGCACATGTGTTCATCTCTTCCACGCGGTCCAGTGATGGCTTTTGTAAGGCCACCAGCCTAGGCGTGCCAAGAAGACATTTGCTCTTTGCTTTGTTTTGTTTTGAGATGGAGTCTTGCTCTCGCTCTGTCACACAGGTTGGAGTGCAGTGGCGTGATCTCAACTCACTGCAACCTCCACCTCCCCCTGGTTCAAGAGATTCTCCCACTTCAGCCTCCTGAGTAGCTGGGACTACAGGTGTGTACCATCATGCCTGGCTAATTTTTGTATTTTTAAAATTAATAGTAGAGATGAGGTTTCACCGTCTTGGCCAGGCTGGTCTTGAACTCCTGACCTCAAGTGGCAGGTGGATGCCTGCTCAACTGCCGAGGCAGGTGGATCCCCTCACCCACAGTACTGGGATTACAGAGTCTCACTCTGTCACCAGGCTGGAGTGCAATGGTGCGATCTCAGCTCACTGCAACTTCTGACTCCCTGGTTCAAGAGATTCTCTTGCCTCAGCCTCCCGAGCAGCTGGGATTACGTGCACACACCACCACGCCCAGCTAATTTTTGGATGGTCTGGATCTCCTGACCTCGTGATCCGCCTGCCTCAGCCTCCCAAAGTGCTGGGATTACAGACGTGAGCCACCGTGCCAGTGTCTTTGCTTTTTTTTTTTTGGAGACAGAGTCTCACCCTGTCGCCCAGGCTGGAGTGCAGTGGCGCAATCTCGGCTCACTGTAAGCACTGCCTCCCGGGTTCACACCATTCTCCTGCCTCAGTCTCCCGAGTAGCTGGGACTACAAGCACCCGCCACCACACCCGGCTAATTTTTTGTATTTTTAGTAGAGACGGGGTTTCACCGTGTTAGCCAGGATGGTCTCGATCTCCTGACCTCGTGATCCGCCCGCCTTGGCCTCCCAAAGTGCTGGGATTACAGGCATGAACCACTGTACCTGGCCACCTCTTTGCTTTTTAAGGAGCAGAAAAGTAATGAGCCTGTCCCTTTCTATCACATGACACTGCACTTGGGAGGCCGGAGGACTGACTTCACAGGGATGGACTGCACTGCACTGACACCGGCCCAGACCCTGAGGGAGGGCAGCACAATGGGGTGGGTAGGGACATCTGTCCAGTAGCTGCTCACTGTAAATGTGGTCTCTGTAAACATCTGCACCTTTCACAAAAACCAGGCTATATATAGTCACCAAGTTTTTCTCACTTATTCATGTTTGTCCTGTTTTTTTAATTCTCCTGACTGATAATAAAGGAGGTGGGGACAAACCCAGCACTTCTATCTCATGACAGGAGCAGCTGCAAGAAATAGCAGAAATCTCAGTAAGGAAAAACCACCG
The DNA here is from genome assembly GCF_047675955.1 of Chlorocebus sabaeus. NCBI lineage: Eukaryota > Metazoa > Chordata > Mammalia > Primates > Cercopithecidae > Chlorocebus > Chlorocebus sabaeus. The sequence continues at coordinate 51,831,743 of NC_132911.1, read as the reverse complement.
GGCCCCAGGGGCCTCTTCCCTTGCCGCTCAGCAGAGGCGGAGGTTGCCCCTTGAGCTCTCCAGGGAGTCACCTGAGGCAGCAAGGCCCAGGTTCTGGGGGCTGGGTTGCTTCTGTGCCCTTTGGGTTCTAGGGCTTTCAGGACAGCCCCTGTCCCCTTACCTGTCTTCCGGCCTCTGTTCCAATCTCCCGTTGCCACACATGTCACACACAGGCCATGAGAAAGCAGTGCTCTCGTCCACGCCAACCACAGTGCCTAGGCCCAAGAGAAGGAAAGCCTACCTCAGAGGCAGCTCTGCCCTGTCCGACTCCTTTGCTCCTCCATGTGCAGAGGACAACATGAGGGGCCTCGTGATTTTTTTCCTTACTTGTGAGTTTATATATATGTTCCTAAGCTTTTTATAATTTCCACTTATTGTACAAAGAAAAATTATAACAATAAGAAGTACATTTTAAAACCTGCCTGCATATTACCACCTAACCAAAGTATTTTCATTGGGATATTTTTCCAGATGCATAGGTAGTTACATCACCACAGCTGAGCTGGCCCTCAGTCCCTCAAACATTCCCCATATTGCATATTTAGGTCTGTGCTTTTTCTGTAGCACATTAATAGTATACAGACTCCTTAACACAGTAACGAGTGTTTGAGCTGTGATTATGCCACTGCACTCCAGCCTGGGTGACAGGGCAAGATCCTGTCCCCCACCCCCCACCAAAAAAAAAAAAAAAAAAAAAAAAGATGAAATAAATGGTAAATTGACAAATGGAAAAGACACCTGAGACGTGTGTCAGAGACACCCCTGGGCATCCCAGAGGGTCATGGAAGGCTTCCTGAGGAAGGGAGTGAGGGGGTCCACAAAGCAACCAGGGTGGGCCACATGGGACCTCAGCACGGGGACTCTGCACACCATGGCAGGGCTGAGGCCGGGCAAGCACAGTTGGTCAGTGCTTGCTGGGGATTGGGATGGTCTGATTTTCTTGGATGTGAAGCACTGTAGATATCATCTTGAGACACCAGCAAATCGCAGACGTCCTTGTTGAAAAGTGGTGAAATTAGATGTTTGAAGACAAAGTAAAATCTGAGTTTCTAGAAAAATAGAAGGGTCTTCCTTTCCACTCTTGGTGCAAAAAATTTAATTCCCCACTAGAACAAACATTGGGAGAAAAATTACCTTTAGAGGATAAATCAGAAGTATGAGAATGAGTAGGCTTGGTTTATTAAAGTGCATTCATGCAATGCATACTTGAATGGCTTTTAAAAAATGAAAATAATAGATCTTGATTTTGAAAAGGCTGCCCTAGCTAATGACATTGTCAAAGTGGGTCAAAGGGATGAAAAGCAAAGTCAATAAAGGCTCATAACGCAGCTGGAAAGCAGTGTTGACTAATTCACAACAGGCAGGCGCATGAGGAGGTGCAAGGGGAGAAAGGAGCGGCTGCATCCCCAAGACCCCAGCATATCTGGCACTGTGGCCTGGTTCCTGCCCAGGGCCTGCAGGCCCACCAAAGGCCCGCTCCCTGGTTTACTGGTGCTTGAATGACTGCTACCTTAATAAAAAGTAGACTGCCACCAGCCAAAGTTCCTTTTTATGCTAGGATATCCATGGGTGTTAATAGCATTTACATTTACATGAGATTAAGCAATTTCCTTCCAATTAGAGAATAAGGAAAGAGTTGAGGAAATACATTTCATCTGAGGTCCATAAGCCATTGTGGAAATCTTTTCTGGCAACCCTAAATAAATTTCAAGAGATGGCTGGGAAGTGTATGATTGAACATTTACTTAAGACCGGGCACAGTGGCTCACACCTGTAATCCCAGCACTTTGGGCGGCTGAGGTGGGAGGATCACGAGGTCAAGAGATCGAGACCATCCTGGCCAACATGATGAAACCCCATTTCTACTAAAAATACAAAAATTAGCCGAGTGTGGTGGCAGGCGCCTGTAGTCCCAGCTACTCGGGAGGCTGAGGCAGGAGAATCGCTTGAACTCAGGAGGCAGAGGTTGCAGTGAGCCGAGATCGCGCCACTGTACTCCAGCCTGGCGAGAGAGAGAGACTCTGTCTCAAAAAAACAAAAACAAAAACAAAAGACATTCACTTAAAGGAGCAACAGAAAAAGATAGTTTACATCAGGGTTGAGGACACCATACTCATGAACTTGCCAGCAGTTTGCCATTACGTCTTTACTTTGCTTATGTGCAGAAATGTCTTGTAATTAGGTTTAGGAAGGGTGTATTGCTAGCTACGAACACATCTTTTTAAAAAGGTGCTTTCAAAGGGACCTCAGGATGGGTAGGTCTGGCGCTCACCGCAGCCTGGTGCACACATTTCTTCAGTAACTTGAACTCTGCTATGCCCTCTTCCTCCCTATCTCCTGATGGAAAGAAGTCAGGGCTCACAAGTCTTCTATTTAGAGGCTAGAGCCTGGGTTTAGACAGGAGTTCATCACTCTTTCCACAGAGATGTGAGCCTACTGCATCCCTTCCTGCATCCCTGCACCAGGTCCCATCGCTAGTGAGTGGTGGACAAAGAGGTGGTGAGCAGAGTGAGGGAGGGAAAACCAGCGTTGGCAAACAACTTCACCCCAGAAGACACAGCAGAGAGACATTTCCACACACCCCAGAGCTGCCACGCAAGGAGAACAGAGATGAGGAGCCCTTGTGACACCAGCAAGGAGTGAGTGCCTCCCCCTCACCCCGTCACTGAGGCCTGGATGGACAGAGGGATGCTGCCAACTCTTAGTGAGTGACTGCTCCATGCTCAGAATACATTCAGGGTCCTTTTAAACTCTGCTCAGAGAAAACGTTCCGTACTCAGCCATCTGAGACCCAGACGCTCAGCTCGTTCAGCTGTTGAGAGAGCTGTCCAAACCCAGCACCAACTTTGCAGAAGTGAAGGGGTCCCCTTGGAGCCATGCAGGGGACATGTCATCACCAAGACCTTCTGGACCAGGGCAGGGCAGAAGCGAGCAAGGCTGAGGTGCTGAGATGGGGGCAACTGCTATTGCCAAATAGCAGTGAGGACTCCAGCCTTGCCTGGATTTGATGGAGGTGGGCAGGCCCATGGCTGGCAGGTGTGCAGACTGACGACTGTGTAGGCGCAGGTCACTGCCTAGCTGCTACCTTGCTATGGGCATTCCTGCATGTGAGGCCTGGATAATCTTTGTTATTTTGCAGCTGGGGGTTTGTTTTCTCTTAATGCCCAGTTGACTGGTTCTCATTAAAGGATCTGGCAGCACTCAGCCCTGCCTCTGTGATAAGTCTGTTTACAAATCTTGAGCCCTATATGCGGGCCTGCAGGGCAGCTATAGAGCAGGCCTGGAAGCAGAAGAAGCCCACAGGGAATGGTACATGAAAATGGTGAGATATGAGGAAAATGAAATGTCAGAAATTTGAACCTATATAGAGAAAGAAAGAGTATTAGAGAAGGAATAAATGAAGGTAAAATAAAATCTTTTACATTTCTAATTCTAAATTGATAGAAAAGATAGTTTATTTAAATAATAATAACAATAATGTAATCAATGATTATACCTTTTGAGTAAGTGAAATGCGTAACAGGAGTGTTACAAGGGATGGGAAAGAAAAAAAAAAGAAATCAGGAACACTCTGATATAAGGTACCTGCATTACCTGTGAAGCAGGACAGTGTTATTTGAAAGTCGACTTGATTGGCTGTAAAGTGTATTGCAAACTCCACTAGAAAAACTTAAAAATCAGTATAATTGGACCGGGCGCGGTGGCTCACGCCTGTAATCCCAGCACTTTGGGAGGCCGAGGCGGTCGGATCACGAGGTCAGGAGATCGAGACCATCCTGGCTAACACGGTGAAACCCCGTCTCTACTAAAAATACAAAAAATTAGCTGAGTGTGGTGGCGGGCACTTGTAGTTCCAGCTACTCGGGAGGCTGAGGCAGGAGAATGGTGTAAGCCTGGGAGGCGGAGCTTGCAGTGAGCTGAGATTGTGCCACTGCATTCCAGACTGGGCGACAGAGCAAGACTCTGTCTCAAAAAAAAAAAAAAAAAAGTATAATTGATATTTTGAAAGAAAAGAGAAAATGGAAACATAATGCTCAATAAAAATGAAAATAGTTAGAAAGAGAGTGGAAGACAAAAAAAAAAAAAAAAAAAGAAACAAGCCGTGCAATAAATAGAAAACAGTTATAAATACAGTTGACATTATCTCAGTTATATGAATAATCACTTTAAATGAGAATGGTCTCAATACACAAATTAAATAACAGAGACTATCAGAGTGAATGAAAAACAAGAACCAACTATATGTTGTTTATGTAAAGACACGTGGCTAGCCACAATGGCTCACACTTGTAATCCCAGCACTTTGGAAGGCCAAGGCTGGGGGATTACTTGAGGTCAGGAGTTTGAGAGCAGCCTGGGCAACACAGTGAAACTCTGTCTCAACAACAACAACAACAAAAATTAACTGGGCATGGTGGTGCGTGCCATCCCAGTAGTCCTAGCTACTCAGGAGGCTGACATGGGAGTATTGCTTTAGCTCAAGAGTTCAAGGTTACAGGAAGCTATGATCACACCAATGCACTCCAGCCTGGATGATCCTGTCTCAAAAACATTAAAACCAAAATATGCCCAGGAGTTTGAGAGCAGCCTGGACAACACAGCAAGACCCCATCTCAAAAAAAAGAATGAAAAAACCAATAAAAAATCCAAAACACTTCTGGTTACAAGCATTTCGGATATGGGATACTCAACTTGTATAATCATAATAATATAAATACCATTTATTGATTTTCATCTTTGAGAATCAATCTGTAGAAAATGTGTGCAAAGCTTAATTATAGTTATACAACAGAATGTTACCAATCTTAACAATATAAAGTGCAGATGCAAAGGTAGGTAGATGGAAAGGAAGAGTGTAATAAAAGAAGGGAAGGAGAGCTAATATTATTTTCTTCCAAAGTGATACTATCTCCAGCAAATGGAACAACAAAACCCCTCTGGTTAACATCATAATCAATGGTGAGAAAGTACATGGTTAACCCTTAAGATTAAGAACAGGGCAAGGATGTTCCCACTACTGCTTTTCTACATGGTACTGATAGTCCTAGCTAATGCAGTAAGACAAGAAAATAAAATAAAAGCTACACAGATTGAGAAGAAAGAAAGAAAACTGTTCACAGATGACTTAGTTTTCTATGTAGAAAATCCCAAAGAAACAACAAAAAACCACTGGAACTACTAAGTGATTACAGCAAAGTTGCAGGGTTAATATCAAAAAGTTAATTGTTTTCCTATGAAATGCAATGAATGATTGGAATTTGAAATTAAAAACAATACTATTTACAATAGCAACAAAATAAATGAAATACTTCAGTATAAATCTAACAAAATATGTATAAGATCTGTATGAGGAAAACTAAAAAACTCTTCTGAAAGATATCAAAGAAGATATAAACACAGAGATATTCCATGTTCATGGATAAGAAGGCTCTAGTATTAACATGTCAGTTTTTCCCCACCTGATCTACAGACTCAACACTATCCCAATCAAAATCTCATCAAGTTATTTTGTGGATATCAACAAATTGATTCTAAAGTTTATATGGAGAGGCAAAATGACCTAGAATAGCCAAGACAATATTGAAGAACAAGAACAAAGTTGGAAAACTGACAGCACCCAACTTCAAGACTTAAAAGTTGCAGTAATTGGCTGGGCACAGTGGCTTACGCCTGTAATCCCAGCACTTTGGGAGGCCGAAGCGGGTGGCTCATGAGGTCAGGAGATCGAGACTATCCCGGCTAACATGGTGAAACCCCGTCTCTACTAAAAATACAAAAAAAATTAGCCGGGATGGTGGCGGGCGCCTGTAGTCCCAGCTACTCGGGAGGCTGAGGCAGAAGAATGGCGTGAACCCGGGAGGTAGAGCTTGCAGTGAGCAGAGATCCGGCCACTGCATGTCACTGAGTGACAGAGAGAGACTCCATCTCAAAACAAAAAAAACAAAAACAAAAACAAAAACAGAAACAACCCCCCCGCCCCAAAAACAGAACAGGCAAATTCATAGAAACAAATAGTAGATTGGTGGTTTCCTAAGACTAGGGTGTGGGAGGGTGGGTGGTAATGGGGCATGAATGATAATAGGTGTGGGTTTTTGCTCTAAAATTAGATTGTAGTGATGTTTGCACAATTCTGTGAATACTAAAAACACTTTAAAGGAGTGAATTATAGGGTATTATAGGTATAGCACAATAAAGTTGTTTAAAAATCTCCATGAACCCCAAACTGCTGAAATCCTCCTTTACAGAAATCAGTTAAGGATCAATGTCCAAGAACGCTTATTACAGCCTTGTTTAATAACTGCAAAAACACGAGAGATCCTGGATGTCCGTGAGTGGAGGGAGAGTTTATTCATATGAGGGGATGCTATGCAACTACTAACCTCTTGAGTTGGATCTCTCTCCCCACCTGGACAGATATTCCTGCTACAGAGAAGCAAGTGGCAGAATAATGTGCAGTAAATCATCTGACTTGCAAGCACGCACACCCCCTCAAGGCGGGCAGCTGTCTCTCCTGGATGTGCCAGTGCAGCAGAAAGCCGGGGACAGAGGGCGGGCTGTTAACTCTCTCTTCATTTATTTTTCACTAGTTCCACTAGCCATGTATGACTTTTATTACTAAGTTTTATAAAGTTAAAAGAGAGAAAATATTAATGCTGTTTTCAGCTCCAGACTCGCATATCTAACCAGCTGCTGAAACATCTCAGATGTATGCAAAACATGCAAACTCTCCTGACAGAACTGAGTGTGTCCCCTTAAAGCTGACCTTGCCTGCCACATCCTACTTAATGAACAGCACTACCATCACCTTATCTGAGCCAGGAGCTCAGAGGTCGTCAGATATATCTTCTGCCTCCATCTATGCCCAATTCATCACTTAACCTGCCGATTTCCCTAAGTCCACCCTTGAATTTCCTTCTCTACCGCTGCCCCCAATGCCATCCAGCCCCTCCACTCTGCTCTGCAGGGAGGACATCAGACCAGGCTGCCTGTACCAATGACAAAGCATACTCCTGACACCACCAGCCTGGTGGGCCCACCAGCCTCAGCTTAGTCCCACCTCCATCTGGCTGCCTGTCCTGCCTCTTTCCGGACACGCCTGCTCATGCCAGTGGCCTTACGAAGTTCTGCTTTCTTCCCAGGAATGTTCCTTCTGCTCCATCCCTGACCTAAGTAGTCTCATCTATGCTTCAGAGCTCAGCTTGAGGCTCCTGTCTTTGGGAAGCCTTCCCTGAGCTCCCCACTAAGGTGTGGGCCCAGGTATCAGCGGCTAGAGCACTCAGAGCCTGGGATAGGCCTGTCTGTGTTCATCTGATTCACCTCCTTCTGTGCAGAATCGAGTTTGATACCAAGAACAATTTCTGCTTTTGTTCTTTATGTATCCAGTGTCTGGAACTTGGCAGGCACTCCACAAATACTTGGTGAATAAATGAGTAAATGAATATAAAGTATAATAGTTAAGAAAGCGTAAACACCAATTCCTGTGAGACGGCTGCCTACCTTGAACACTGCAGATGGAGTTGACAGGTGTGGCAGAGTCCAGACTGTCAAGCATCACCGGATCAGGCAGCTCACAGGAACTTGCACCAGAGACCATACTCAAAAGGGGTTTCTGAAGCAAGATGACAGTCCGTTCAGCACAGACAATCCGACCTGCCGACAGAGACACTTCAGGTTACTGAAGCCTTGAAGAAAAAGTGAATTGTGCTCATAATGGCAGTCTCCTTTGCTACCCGTCGAGTCATGCAGGTGAAGGTGTAGTTATGGGACTGGGTCCAGCAGCACATGCATTGTGTGTACACATTCCCAAACCCCGTGAGCTAAGCTAAAGAAGCACTCAAATGTGAGATTCAAGTCAATCCACAAACGGTAAATTATGTGGTATGTGAATTATGACTTGATAAAAAATTTAAAAAGATAGCTTAGGCAGGATTTTAGTTTGATCCTGGAAAAAGGGGATGGCTGATCTAAGTATATGCATTTATAATATTCTAGCTTTTGGTTTGTTTGTGGATTCTGCAGCAGTACAGGGTGCCACCAGCAGACAATTCTGGAGTGAGCAACAGCCATCTCCATGGAGCTGGTTGTGCCCAGGTAGCCGCTACAGGGTCAGTGAAAGCTGGAGGCTGGTACATGGGCCATGTCTGTGATGGGCTCCGCGAAGGTGCTGGCAGCGTCCAAGCAACATGGAGGCATCCAGAGGTCACAAGAGCTACTCTATGGGCACCGATCAGTCGCCCCTGTATCAAAGCTGTGGAGAAGCAAGCACACCCTGGTCACGGAGAGCGTCCTTGAAGAAGAGGCTGTGAGGGGCAGCCCCAGCGAGTGCCTCCAGGACTTCAGAGCCCAGCACACACAAGGGGGCCACATAGACAAGCAGGGTTTTGGGGAGCTTGGGGTCACTCTCCTCCTGCGTTTGCAGAGTGACATCGGTTACCAGCAGCCAGATCTCCCTTTGCTCCAGAAGAAGCAGACTCTTCAGCTATAATTTGAAGACACAATAAAGATTATTATATCAAAAAATGTTTTAAAAGCATTTAAAAGCAAAAGTTATACATATACTAACAATTTAAGATATTATTTCAAAAACACTTTAAAACATACACTAGATTTTGCACATCTTGGTCACTAGCCCCATGTGCCCTGGGTGCCTCGACTTTGCACCTGGTTAAAGGCTTCCTTGATTGGGAACAGGCCACCCTTCCCTGGCAGCATTCCATTTGTCCCCCGACATCTTCAGGCTGAATCCACTGTTCTTTTCCTCCTGGTCCTCTGCTCATATACTTACAATGTTAATTACAACACTGTTTCCTGTCTAGTACATACATATTATTCTTTCTGGGCAGTTGTAAGTTTCCTGAGGGTTAGGAACAGATCTTACTTGCCCTCAGACTTTGTACAGGGACTTGGTATAAAGCTGGTGTCACATATTTGTTGCATCTGCAATAGGTTTTATTATTTTCTTTTCTTCTTTCCTTCTATATTTTTTCATCTTTTTCTTATTTTCCAAACTTGTAATGCCTTTTCAATTTCCATTAAACTGGTATTCTGCCCCTTCCTTTTGGTCAGGGCTTAGGACTCAGTAGACGCAAATGGGGCCAAAGATGGCCAGCAGGGCCAGGGCCTGAGGATGTGGCTAGTTGGAGGTTCAGCTGGTGTTGCTGGCACAGTGTGGTCAGGCTGAGGATTCCACATGGCTGGTTAACAGGACTGGGCAGAGAAGGTCACTTGTGTGGTGTGTAGCTGGGGGTTGGGGTGAAGGAGGTGGCCTACATTGTCAGGAGGTTGATTACATACAGGACATATGAATAAGTAATATTGAGGAAACTGAAGCCAAGCTTCTTGCTGTTGGAGAAGGGAGTTATACATATAGAAACAGCAAAACTTAGAATAAATTCTGTGGTAATGCTCTAGAGTTGGAAGTATTGGTATGAAATCATGATTTTAGATAGATAGAAATATAGAAGTAGATACAGTTGTGTATGTGTGTATGTGGATGAATATACACACACATTTCCTTCCTCTGTCCACTGAGAGGGCATAGAAGCAATGATATCCCAATAGCAGGAAGCCCACCTAGAACCTGGATCTTGGCTTCTAAATACCATTCTTAACCAGGCACAGTGGCATAAGCAACTCAGGAGCAGTCTCAGCTACTTGGGAGGCTGAGGTGAGAGGATTGCTTGAGCTCAGGAGTTTGAGGCTGTGGTACACCAAGATCATGCCTGTGAATAGCCACTGCATTTCAGCTTAGTAAACATAGCAAGATGCCATCTCTGAAAAACTGAAACTAAAACTAAAAAAAAAACAAAAACAAAAAACCATTATCCATTAAAATCAACCAGAACTTCTTGAAAAGATGGCTGATTCCAGAGCACAGAGAGCAAAAGATTAATCATGACACATCTTTCTGTGTCAGAAAATAAGGAGGTACTCAAAGAATGATGGGCATGTGTCCAAAGGACACAGGAGCCAGCTTAAATATGGTAAAATTGAGCATCAAAATGAATACAGTAATAGATATAACTTGCTGAATAAAAGATGAATTCATTGGTCCATACTGATATTTAATAAGTGGGCTGGGCACAGTGGCTCACGCCTGTAATCCCAGCAACTTGGGAGGCTGAGGTGGGAGGATTACTTGAGCTCAGGAGTTTGAGACCTGGCTATATAGTGAGACCCCATCTCTACAAAAAATAAAGCTGGGTGTGGTGGCAAGTACCTGTAGTCCCAGCTACTTGGGAGGCTGAGGTAGGAGAATTGTTTGGGCCCAAGAGGTCAATGTTGCAGTGAGCTGTGATTGCACCATTGCACTACAGCCTAGATGACAGAGCAAGACCACCTTCTCAAAGAAAAAAAAAATTAAAAAAATTAGTGGGCCAAGCATGGTGGCTCACGCCTGCAATCCCAGCACTTTGGGAGGCCAAGGCAGGCGGATTACCTGAGGTTAGGAGTTGAAGACCAGCCTGACCAACATGGAGAAACCCTGTCTCTACTAAAAACACAAAATTAGCCAGGTGTGGTGGGGCATGCCTGTAATCCCAGCTACTTGGGAGGCTGAGGAAGGCTGCTTGAACCCGGGAGGCAGAGGTTGTGGTGAGCTGAGTTTGCACCATTGCACTCCAGCCTGGGCAACAAGAACAAAACTCCATCTCAAAAAAAAAAAAAAAAAAAAAAATTGGTGAATATTTCAGGAAGGGCAAAGATTTCTATAAGGTTATCTGAGGGTGGGAGTTCTGACAACCTTCAAAGATTTTAGATGCTCTTTGTAAATATTCTGGATTTGGCCAGTTGTCTCTCTTTCAATCTATTAATGAACCAAAATGTTCTAATCTCCTTTGAAATTAACTATGAAATTATCTCTACTACTGGGGTTATGAACAAAGTCAGTAACAATAAAATCATCTGGAAAAAGACATCAGTAACTAATTAAAGCAGTATTACTGGGGAAGGCAGATAGTTGGTGCCAAGATGGCCAAATAGGAACAGCTCCAGCCTCCAGGTCCCAGCGTGAGCGACACAGAAGACGGGTGATTTCTGCATTTCCAACTGAGGTACCGGGTTCATCTCACTGGGGCATGTCGGACAGTGGGTGCAGGACAGTGGGCGTAGCCCAACGAGTGAGAGTCAAAGCAGGGCGAGGCACCGCCTTACCCGGGAAGCACAAGGGAGAAAGGAATTCCCTTTACTAGCCAAGGGAAACCGTGAAACACAACACCTGGAAAATCGGGTCACTCACACCCTAATACTGCACTTTACCAAGGGTCTTAGCAAACAGCACACCAGGAGATTACATCCCACTCCTGGCCCGGAGGGTTCCACACCCATAGAGCCTCCCTCATTGCTAGCACAGCAATCTGAGATTGAACTGCAAGGTGGCAGCAAGGCTGGGAGAGGGGTGCCTGCCATTGCTGAGGCTTAAGTAGGTAAAGAAAGCGGCTGGGAAGCTTGAACTGGGTGGAACCCACTGCAGCTCAAGGAGGCCTGCCTGCCTCTGTAGACTCCACCTCTGGGGACAGGGCATAGCTAAACAAAAGACAGCAGAAACCTCTGCAGATGTAAATGTCCCTCTCTGACAGCTTTGAAGAGAGCAGAGGTTCTCCCAGCACAGAGTTTGAGCTCTGAGAACGGAAAGACTGCCTGCTCAAGTGGGTCCCTGATCCCCGAGTAGCCTAACTGGGAGACATCCCCCACTAGGGGCAGACGGACACCTCACACTTCCTATGGCCAGGTATACCTCTGAGACAAAGCTTCCAGAGGAACAATCAGACAGCAACATTTGCTGTTCAGCAATATTCACTCTTCTGCAGCCTCCGCTGCTGATACCCAGGCAAACAGGGTCTGGAGTGGACCTCGAGCAAACTCCAACAGACCTGCAGCTGAGGGTCCTGACTGTTAGAAGGAAAAATATTAAACAGAAAGGACATCCACACCAAAACCCCATCTGTACATCACCATCATCAAAGACCAAAGGTAGATAAAACCACAAAGATGGGGAAAAAGCAGTGCAGAAAAGCTGGAAATTCTAAAAATCAGAGTGCCTCTCCCCTCCAAAGGAACACAGCTCCTCACCAGCAACGGAACAAAGCTGGATGGAGAATGACTTTGACAAGTTGAGAGAAGAAGGCTTCAGACAATCAAACTTCTATGAGCTAAAGGAGGAATTACGAACCCAGTGCAAAGAAACTAAAAACCTTGAAAAAAGATTTGACAAATGCCTAACTAGAATAACCAATGTAGAGAAGTCCTTAAACGACCTGATAGAGATGAAAACCATGACATGTGAACTACGTGACAAATGCACAAGCTTCAGTAACTGACTCGATCAACTGGAAGAAAGGGTATCAGTGACTGAAGATCAAAAGAATGAAATGAAGTGAGAAGAGAAGTTTAGAGAAAAAAGAGTAAAAAGAAATGAACAAAACCTCCAAGAAATATGGGACTATGTGAAAACACCAAACTACATCTGACTGTTGTACCTGAAAGTGACAGGGAGAATGGAACCAAGTTGGAAAACACTCTTCAGGATATTATCCAGGAGAACTTCCCCAACCTAGCAAGGCAGGCCAACATTCAAAATCGGGAAATACAGAGAATACCACAAAGATACTCCTCGAGAAGAGCAACTCCAACACACATAATTATCAGATTCACCAAAGTTGAAATGAAGCAAAAAATGTTAAGGGCAGCCAGAGAGAAAGACTGGGTTACCCACAAAGGGAAGCCCATCAGACAAACAGCGGATCTCTTTGCAGAAACTCTACAAGTCAGAAGAGAGTGGGGGCCAATATTCAACATGCTTAAAGAAAAGAATTTTCAACCCAGAATTTCATATCCAGCCAAACTAAGTTTCAGAAGTGAAGGAGAAATAAAATCCTTTACAGAAAAGCAAATGCTGAGAGATTCTGTCACCACCAGGCCTGCCCTACAAGAGCTCCTGAGGGAAGCACTAAACATGGAAAGGAACGACCGGTACCAGCCACTGCAAAAAACATGCCAAAATGTAAAGACCATCAATGCTAGGAAGAAACTGCATCAACTAATGAGCAAAATAACCAGCTAACATCATAATGACAGGATCAAGCTCACACATCACAATGTTAACCTTAAAGGTAAATGGGCTAAATGCTCCAATTAAAAGACATAGACTGGCAAATTGGATAAAGAGTCAAGACCCATCAGTTTGCTGTATTCAAGAGACCTATCTCACATGCAGAGACACACATAGGCTCAAAATAAAGAGATGAAGGAAGATCTACCAAGCAAATGGAGAACAAAAAAAAGCAGGGTTGCAATACTAGTCTCTGATAAAACAGACTTTAAACCATCAAAGATCAAAAGAGACAAAGAAGGCCATTACATAATGGTAAAGGGATCAATTCATCAGGAAGAGCTAACTATCCTAAATATATACGCACCCAATATAGGAGCACCCAGATTCATAAAGCAAGTCCTTAGAGACTTACAAAGAGACTTAGACTCCCATACAATAATAATGGGAGACTTTAACACCCCACTGTCAACATTAGACAGATCAACGAGACAGAAAGTCAAGAGGGATATCCAGGAATTGAACTCAGCTCTGCACCAAGCAGATCTATTAAACATCTATAGAACTCTCCACCCCAAATCAACAGAATATATATTCTTCTCAGCACCACATCGCACTTATTCCAAAATTGACCACACAGTTGGAAGTAATGCACTCCTCAGAAAATGTACAAGAACAGAAAGTATAACAAACTGTCTCTCAGACCACAGTGCAATCAAACTAGAACTCAGGATTAAGAAACTCAATCAAAACTGCTCAATGACATGGAAACTGAACAACCTGCTCCTGAATGACTACTGGGTACATAACGAAATGAAGGCAGAAATAAAGATGTTCTCTGAAACCAATGAGAACAAAGATACAACATACCAGAATCTCTGGGACACATTTAAAGCAGTGTGTAGAGGGAAATGTATAGCACTAAATGCCCACAAGAGAAAGCAGGAAAGATCTAAAATTGACACTCTAACATCGCAATTAAAAGAATTAGAGAAGCAAGAGCAAACACATTCAAAAGCTAGCAGAAGGCAAGAAATAACTAAGATCAGAGCAGAACTGAAGGAGATAGAGACACAAAAAACCCTCCAAAAAATCAATGAATCCAGGAGTTGGGTTTTTGAAAAGATCAACAAAATTGACAGACCGCTAGCAAAACTAATAAAGAAGAAAAGAGAGAAGAATCAAATAGATGCAATAAAAAAATGATAAAGGGGGTATCACCACTGACCCCACAGAAATACAAACTACCATCAGAGAATAATATAAACACCTCTATGCAAATAAACTAGAAAAGCTAGAAGAAATGGATAATTTCCTGGACACTTACACTCTCCCAAGACTAAATCAGGAAGAAGTTGAATCCCTGAATAGACCAATAGCAGGCTCTGAAATGGAGGCAATAATTAATAGCCTACCAACCAAAAAAAGTCCAGGACCAGATGGATTCAAAGCCGAATTCTACCAGAGGTACAAGGAGGAACTGGTACCATTCCTTCTGAAAGTATTCCAATCAATAAAAAAGAGGGAATCCTCCCTAACTCATTTTACAAGGTCAACATCACCCTGATACCAAAGCCTGACCGAGATACAACAAAAAAAGAGAATTTTAGACCAATATCCCTGATGAACATCGATGCAAAAAAATACTGGCAAACCGAATCCAGCAGCACATCAAAAAGCTTATCCACCATGATCAAGTGGGCTTCATCCCTGGGATGCAAGGCTGGTTCAACATACGCAAATCAATAAATGTAATCCAGCATACAAATGCAACCAAAGACAAAAACCACATGATTATCTCAACGGATGCAGAAAAGGCCTTTGACAAAATTCAACAGCCCTTCATGCTAAAAACTCTCAATAAATTCGGTATTGATGGTCGTATCTCAAAATAATAAGAGCTATTTATGACAAACCCACAGCCAATATCATCCTGAATGGACAAAAACTGGAAGCATTCCCTTTGAAAACTGGCACAAGACAGGGATGCCCTCTCTCACCACTCCTATTCAACATAGTGTTGGAAGTTCTGGCTAGGGCAGTCAGGCAAGAGAAAGAAATCAAGGGGATTCAGTTAGGAAAAGAAGAAGTCAAATTGTCCCTGTTTGCAGATGACATGATTGTATATTTAGAAAATCCCATAGTCTCAGTCCAAAATTTCCTTAAGCTGATAAGCAACTTCAGCAAAGTCTCAGGATACAAAACCAATGTGCAAAAATCACTAGCATTCTTACACACCAGTAACAGACAAACAGAGAGCCAAATCATGAATGAACTCCCATTCACAATAGTTTCAAAGAGAATAAAATACCTAGGAATACAACTTACAAGGGATGTAAAGGACCTCTTCAAGGAGAACTACAAACCACTGCTCAGTGAAATAAAAGAGGACATAAACAAATGGAAGAACATACCATGCTCATGGATAGGAAGAATCAATATTGTGAAAATGGCCATACTGCCCAAGGTAATTTATAGATTCAATGCCATCCCCATTAAGCTACCAATGACTTTCTTCACAGAATTGGAAAAAACTGATTTAAAGTTCATATGGAACCAAAAAAGAGCCCACATTGCCAAGACAATCCTAAGCCAAAAGAACAAAGCTGGAGGCATCACGCTACCTGACTTCAGACTATACTACAAGGCTAAAGTAACCATAACAGCATGGTACTGGCACCAAAACAGAGATATAGACCAATGGAACAGAACAGAGCCCTCAGAAATAATACCACACATCTACAGCCATCTGATCTTTGACAGACCTGATAAAAACAAGAAAGGGGGAAAGGATTCCCTATTTAATAAATGGTGCTGGGAAAATTGGCTAGCCATAAGTAGAAAGCTGAAAGTGGATCCTTTCCTTACTCCTTATACGAAAATTAATTCAAGATGGATTAGAGACTTAAATGTCAGACGTAAAACCATAAACACTCTAGAAGAAAACCTAGGGAATACCATTCAGGACATAGGCGTGGGCGAGGACTTCATGTCTCAAATACCAAAAGCAACAGCAACAAAAGCCAAAATTGACAAATGGGATCTAATTAAAGAGCTTCTACACAGCAAAAGAAACTACCATCAGAGTGAACAGGCAACCTCCAGAATGGGAGAACATTTTTGCAGTCTACTCATCTGACAAAGGGCTAAGATCCAGAACCTATAAAGAACTCAATCAAATTTACAAGAAAAAAACAAACAACCCCATCAAAAAGTGGGCAAAGGATATGAGCAGACACTTCTCAAAAGAAGACATTCATACAGCCAACATACACATGAAAAAATGCTCATCATCACTGGCCATCAGAGAAATGCAAATCAAAACCACAATGAGATACCATCTCACACCAGTCAGAATGGCAATCATTAAAAAATCAGGAAACAGGTGCTGGAGAGGATGTGGAGAAATAGGAACACTTTTACACTGTTGGTGGGACAGTAAACTAGTGCAACCATTGTGGAAAACAGTGTGGCGATTCCTCAAGGATCTAGAACTAGAAATACCATTTGACCCAGCCATCCCATTACTAGGGATATACCCAAAGGATTATAAGTCATGCTGCTATAAAGACACATGCACATGTATGTTTACTGCAGCACTATTCACAATAGCAAAGACTTGGTCAATCCAAATCTCCATCAGTGACAGACTGGATTAAGAAAATGTGGCACATATACACCATGGAATACTATGCAGCCATAAAAAAGGATGAGTTCGTGTCCTTTGTAGGGACATGGATGCAGCTGGAAACCATCCCTCTCAGGAAACTATCGCAAGAACAGAAAACCAAACACCACATGTTCTCACTCATAGGTGGGAATTGAACAATGAGAACACCTGGACACAGGAAGAGGAACATCACACACCAGGGCCTGTTGTGGGGTTGGGGGAGCGGGGAGGAATAGCATTAGGAGATATACATAATGTAAATCACGAGTTAACGGGTGCAGCACACCAACATGGCACATGTATACATATGTAACAAACCTGCACGTTGTGCACATGTACCTTAGAACATAAAGTATAATAAAAAAAATAGTGGGAAGGTATGAGTTTAATCTACAATTACTTAATACAGTACAACAAAAAGGTATCAATGGCTTTATATTACTTTTAATCGCAGCTTATTATTCCCTTTATATTGACTAGATGTTATGTGAAATTTCTGAATAAGAGGCTGAAGACATTCAGGGGAGTAGTAAGTGTGGCAATTGTTAGCCATTTCTATTATTATTAACCATTAAGCATAAGCAGCGATTTTAAAGGAGAAATGAAATAAAGAGAACGCACTTACGGGTTGAAGCCAAGTGTGGGGCCCGACATATAAACTTCTTTTCTCTTCCAGTGAGATCTATTCACTGAGGTTCTTTTCAACCAGTTGTTGTTTTCACTAAATGTAATATCCCCTTTTTTTTCTTACAACCAGTGAGCAGGGAATAATCAATGACTTTGCATCAGGAGTTTGCAACAAAAAAAAATGTGTTGATCCAAGTGATGCTTGAAGCGGTAGAAAGATTAGGGAAACTATTTTTTAAATGCAGGCCACCTACTTTACCTCAATTCTGACTATTGTTCTTATGGCTTTTTTTTTCATTTAATAAACAGTTATTTATTGAATATGTTCTCTGAGTCAGACATGTCAGTTCTTGTGTCACCTAGAGGGATCTGTGTACCACATACCCATTTTTCTTCATTTTGTCTTATTCTTCTTGGGCTTAAAAAAAACAAAAGCTTTGATGGGGAAAATGGAGTCTGATAAAGCTGGAAATGTAGATGGTCACTCAGAGATATTTACAGAATCAAAATTCTGGTGTCTAAAGTTGGATAATGACTCCTTAATATATAACGTGATATTAGAGTCTGGATGACTGCATGAGCTTTTCCACCATTTAGTGTTATGTGAAATTTTCATCAATGTAACTTCATACATATTGAGACACTATTGATTTGTAACCTGAGTTTGTATTTATCTTGCAGCTGAGATTTTGGAGTGCAATACTTTTTCTGCTATTGATCTGCTAATTTAAAGAATGCTTGCTTTCTTTTAGCCAATTTTAGAAAATGTTAAAAATATTTAAGAGTTTTTTTTTTTTTTTTCTCTCAGACAGGGCCTCACTCTGGCCCCCAGGCTGGAGTGCAATGGTGCAATTTCAGCTCACTGCAACCCCTGCCTCCTGGGCTCAAGCAATTCTGCCTTAGCCTCCCAAGTAACTGGGACTACAGGAGCACAGCACCACACCCGGCTAATTTTTGTATTTCTTGCAGAGATGGGATTTTTCTATTTTGGCCAGGCTGGTCTTGAACTCCTGAGCTCAAGCAATCCACCTGCCTCAGCCTCCCAAACTGCTGGGATTACAGGAATGAGCCACGGTGCCTGGCCTTATTTAAGAGTTCTTATTGATAATCCTACCAGTACAGTATTAGTTTGAATTAAGCATTTAAAAAACATACCATGAAAGTTTATTTTTCTAGTTATTGTATATATAATAGTACATTCTCTTGTTCCAATCAGACTGCAAAGCTGATTATTCTTTTCTGTAACCTTTTAATAGAATATTTCAAAAAAGTTTTTATCTAAAAATAGATGGCAATACAGAAAACGTTTTCTCATGAAATATTATAAGTGTGTAGACTTACTTATAAAGCAAAACAGCATGTTATTCTACACCTTTGTAGGTTATTTTGGACAACTCTGAATTTCCATTACATTTGAAAAATAGTCAAGAGTCAGGTTATTTTTAAAAATCACCTAAGGCGGCCAGGTGCGGTTCACATGTGCAGTCCCAGCAATTTGGGAGGTCGAGGCGGGTGGATTGCGAGGTCAGGAGATCCTGACTATCCTGGCTGACGTGGTGGAACCCAGTCTCTGCTAAAAATACAAAAAATTGGCCGGGGGTGGTGGCGGGCGCCTGTAGTCCCAGCTGCTCGGGAGGCTGAGGCAGGAGAATGGCGTGGACCCAGGAGGTGGAGGTTGTAGTGAGCTGAGATGGCCTGGGCAACAGAGTGGCACTCCGTCTCAAAAAAAACAAAAACAAAAACAAAAACAAAAACACAAAACACCTAAAGCACTACTATCTGTTTTTCTTTTCTTTTCTTTTTTTTTTTTTTTGAGACGGAGTCTCACTCTGTCGCCAGGTTGGAGTGCAGTGGCGCGATCTCGGCTCACTGCAACCTCAGACTCTGATTCGGGCAGTTCTCCTGCGCCTCAGCCTCCTGAGTGGCTGGGAATACAGGAACTCACCACTACGCCCCGCTAGTTTTTGTATGTTTGGTGGAGAAGGGGTTTCACCATGTTGACCAGGATGTTCTCAATCTCCTGACCTCGTCATCCACCTGCCTCGGCCTCCCAAAGTGCTGGGATTGCAGGCGTGAGCCACCGCGCCCGGCAGGCATCACAATTTTATCCAAGAAGAAAGAAACACACAACAGTTTCCCATCTCACCTTAAACTTTTGGTAAAAATATCTTGGATTTTCATTATATGAGAATGTTGCTACATGGAAGAAGGTTTGATGGGTGGGTAGAAAAATATGATGGCATACCTGTTTTTTAAAAAGAAATGAGGAATAGTGTTCTTTGAAAAATGAGGCAGAGAGGACCCTTAGAAACAAACGAGAATTTATATGTGTATTTTAGCAGTGCTTATCTTTGGATGATGGAGTTATCTATGTCATACTATCTTTCTCACTTTCATGTACAAGCATGTATTCACTTCTATAATTGGGATACATGATACCCAACTAATGTACTTGAAAGTAAGTTTTAGCAATATTTCTAACCTAGCTACATTGTGCTTTTTCAAAGAAGCTTGGAATAATAAGTAAATTATTTATATTTTATTGCCATTGAAAACTTGGAACTTTGTTTTACAACTGTATGCATTTTATCATGCTTTCATCTTTGTAGATTGTCCATTTTTACGTGAATGGCTTTTTTCAAAAGATCTGTTCATTTGTTATTTTATTTACTATCTTTTAATAAATGTTTTATATCTAAAAAAATACAGCAGTACTACCACTACACTGCTAAAATTTTATTAAAAATAGATTTCTTCTCTGGCCAGGCGTGGTAATCCCAGCACTCTGGGAGGCCAAGGCGGGTGCATCACTTGAGGTCAGGAGTTCGAGAGCAGCCTGGCCAATGTGGTGAAACCCCATCTCTACTAAAAATATAAAAATTAGCTAGGCCTGATGGTGCACGCCTGTAATCCCAGATCCTCTGGAGGCTGAGGCATGAGAATTGCTTGAACCCAGTAGGTGGAGGTTGCAGTGTGCTATGATCATACCACCGCACTCTAGCCTGAGTGACAGAGCATCTCAAAAAAAAAAAAAAAAAAAAGGGTGAATATTTCAGCAAGGGCAAAGATTTCTGTAAGATTATCTGAGGTTGGAAGTTCTGACAATGTCCAAAAATTTTAGATGCTTTTGTAAATACTCTGGATTTGGCCAGTGGTCTCTCTTTCAATCTATTAACATACCAAAATGTTCTAATCTCCTTTGAAATTAACTACAAAATTATCTCTACTATTGGAGTTATGAACAAAGTCAGTAACAATAAAATCATCTGGAAAAAGACATCAGTAACTAATTAAAGCAGTTCTACCATTACATTGCTAAAAGTTTATTAAAAATAGATTTCTTCTCTGTCCGGGCACGGTGGCTCAGGCCTGTAATCCCAGCACTTTGGGAGGCAGAGGCGGGCAGATCACTTGAGGTCAGGAGTTCGAGACCAGCCTGGCCAACATGGTAAAACCCCATCTCCACTAAAAAATACAGAAATTAGGCTGGGCGCCGTTGCTTACACCTGCAATGCCAGCACTTTAGGAGGCAGAGGTGGATGAATCACCTGAGGTTAGGAGTTTGAAACCAGCCTGGCTAACACTGTGAAACCCTGTCTCTACTAAAAATACAAAAATTACCCGGCATGGTGGTGCGTGCCTGTAATTCCAGCTACTTGGGAGGTGGAGACAGGAGAACTGCTTGAACCTGGGAGGTGGAGGTTGCAGTGAGCCAAGGTCACGCCACTGCACTCCAGCCTGGGCAACACAGAGAGACTCCGTCTCAAAAAACAAACAAAAATTAGCTGGGCGTAGTGGCAGATGCCTGTAATCCCAGCTACTCGAGAGGCTGAGGTAAGAAAATCTCTTGAACCCGGGAGGCAGAGGTTGCAGTGAGCCAAGACTGTGCCATTGCATTCCAACCTGGGCAACAGAGTGAGACTCTGTCTCAAAAATAAATAAATAAATAAATAAATAAATAGTCTTCTTATTCATAATTGCCAAAACCCAGAAGCAACCAAGATGTCCTTCAGTAGGTGAATGAATAACTACACTGAACTATGTGGTACATCCAGACAATGGAACATTATTCAGTGCTCAAAAGGAAACGGGCTATCTAGCCATGAAAAGTCATGGAAACTTAAATGCATATTATTAAGTGAAAGAAGTCCATCTGAAAGGCTACAGATTGTAAGATTCCAACTGTATACAACATTCCGAAAAGGCAAAACTATGGAGATGGTAAAAATAAGAATGTCTGCCAGGGATTTGTGGGGAGGGGGAATAAACAGGTGGAGCACAGGTTTTTAGCTCCATATGATACTATGACGGTAGATACATGTCATTACATATTTGTGCAAGCCCATAAAATTACACCACCAAGAGTGAACCCTTATGTAAACTGTGGACTCTGGGTGAGTATGATGTGTCAGTACAGGTTGATTAGTTGTAAGCAATGTGCCGCCCTGGTAGGGATGTTGATAATGGGGAGGCTGTACATGTGTGGGAGTAGAAAGTGTATGGAAAAATCTCTGTACCTTCCTCTCAATTTTGTTGTGAACCTAAAACTGCTCTAAAAGAAAAAACTCTAATAAAAATTTTTATAGCCCTATGTAATCAGGAAAAGTTTTTTTTTTTTTTTTTTTTTTTGAGATGGAGTCTCACTCTGTCGCCCAGGCTGGAGTGTAGTGGCACAATCTCAGCTCACTGCAACCTCCTCCTCCTGGGTTCAAGTGATTCTCCAGCCTCAGCTTCCTGGGCAGCTGGGATTATAGGCACCTGCCATCATGCCCGGCTAATTTTTGTATTTTTGTAGAGACGGGGTTTCATCATAGTGGCCAGGCTGGTCTTGAACTCCTGACCTCAGCTGATCCACCTGCCTCGGCCTCCCAAAGTGCTGGGATTACAGGCATAAGCCAACACGCCCACCCCAGGAAAAGTATTTAAGCATAGATGATATAGATACCTATAATGCTAGTAATTAGGCAAAAATATTACCAGGGCAAATTTATCAGGAAAAAATAGATCTCTCCCACACAAATATGCCCAATTAATTTTTGACAAAGGTGCAACAGCAAGTTAATGGAGGAAGGATGATCTATCAACAAATGGTGCTGGAATGAATGGGTATCCAAAGGTGAAAAAATTAACCTTGACCTAAACCATGCACCTTATACAAAACCCAACTCCAAATGCATCATGGACTTGGAAGGTAAGGTGTAAAATTAAATTTTCTAGAAAAGAACACAAAAGAATAACTTTGGGACTGATGATAGGCAAAGAGACTTGATTTCTCTTAGACTTGACAACAAAACTGTGATCTGTAAGAGAAAAATTTGATAAATCTGACTGTATCAAAATTAAAAACCTCTACTGTGTTAAAAAATCATTAAAAGGGTGAAAATACAATTTAGAAATCCTGAGAAAATATTTGCAAATCCTGTATCTGACAAAGGTTTTGTATTTAGAAAATAGAAATAACTTTAAAGACTCAACAATAAACCAACAAACAAGCAATTCAATTAGACAATGGGCAAAAGATGTGAACAGGCATTTTACCAAAGAGGACATATGGATGGCAAGTAAAAACATGAAAAGATGTTCAACATTATTAGTCCTTTGGATGAATCTCTAGATAATGCTGTTAGCCAACACCTTGTATTTCTTTTTTTTTTTTTTTTTTTTTTTTTTTTTTTTGAGACGGAGTCTCGCGCTGTCATCCAGGCTGGAGTGCAGTGGCGCGATCTCGGTTCACTGCAAGCTCCGCCTCCCGGGTTCACGCCATTCTCCTGCCTCAGCCTCCTGAGTAGCTGGGACTACAGGCGCCCGCCACTGCGCCCTGCTAATTTTTTGTATTTTTAGTAGAGACGGGGTTTCACCGTGGTCTCGATCTCCTGACCTTGTGATCCCCTCGCCTCGGCCTCCCAAAGTGCTGGGATTACAGGCGTGAGCCACCATGCCCGGCCAACACCTTGTATTTCTTTAATGAATTTTTTTGTTTTTAGACAGAGTCTCACTCTGTCACCCAGGCTGGAGTGCAATGGAGCGATCTTGGCTCACTTCAGCCTCTGCCTCTCCTGCCTTAGCCTCCCAAGTAGCTGGGACTACAGGCGTGCACCACCATACCCAGCTAATTTTTTGTAGTTTTAGTAGAGATGGGGTTTCACCATGTTGGATAGGCTGATCTCCAATTCCTGACCTCAGATGATCTACCTGCCTCAGCCTCCCAAAGTGCTGGTATTACAGGTGTGAGCCACAGCACCGGACCTAAAAAACAATTTAAATAGAGATGGAGCCTCACTATGTTGGCCAAGGTGGTCTCGGGCTCCTGGCCTCAAGTGATCCTCCTGCCTCAGCCTCCCAAAGTGCTGAGATTACAGGTGTGAGCCACTATGCCTGGCCACTGCTAACACCTTGATTTCAGACTTCTGGCCTCCAGAAGTGTGAGAGAATACATTTCTATTGTTTTAAGCTATCTAGTTTTTGGAACTTTATATGATAATCCTAGGAAACTAATACAGATATATATTGCATGGTTCTAGTTATGTAACAACCATAAAACAACATAATTATAATGACAGAGAACATGTGAGTGGTTGCCAGGGGTAGGGATGAAAAAACGATCGACGTGGCTATAAAGGGCAACACAGGAATCGGTGGTGATGGCACAGCAGAGGATTCTGACTGCAGTGATGGTGATGCAAGGCTGTACATGTGACAAAACTGCACAGAAGCGCATGCACACACACACACAGAGTGCACACAAGGATGTTGAAACCTGAATGTGCTCCATGGATTGTGCCTGTGTCAGTTTCTTGTTTTTTTTTTTGTTGTTGTTGTTGAGACGGAGTCTCACTCTGTTGCCCAGACTGGAGTGCAGTGGCGTGATCTCGGCTCACTGCAAGCTCCGCCTCCCAGGTTCACGCCATTCTCCTGCCTCAGCCTCCCAAGTAGCTGGGACTACAGGCGCTTGCCACCGCGCCCAGCTACTTTTTTTGTATTTTTAGTGGAGACAGAGTTTCCACTAAAAATTAGCCAGGACCATTAGCCAGGATGGTCTCGATCTCCTGACCTTGTGATCCGCCTGCCTTGGCCTCCCAAAGTGCTGGGATTACAGGCGTGAGCCACTGCGCCCAGCTGGTTTTGGTTTTTACTGTGGTTACTGTGGGTGTGGGATATTAACATGGGGGTGGAGGGGTGCACCAGACTCCCCGGTATATTTCTTTGCAATCTACTGTGAAACTATAATTATTACAAAATAAAAGTTAAATATGAAAACTATCTTTTTCACCTTCATGACTTAGTCTTTAGTGTAATATAAATACAACTGAATCTGTTTTTTTTTTTTTTTTTTTGAGACAAGGTCTTACTCTGTCACCCAGGCTGGAGTGCAGTGGTGCAATCACAGCTCACTGCAGCAACCTCCTGGGCTCACAGGATCCCCCCACGTCAGCCTCCCAAGTAGCTGAGATGATAGGTATGCAGCACCATGCCTGGCTAATTTTTTATTTTTTTGTAGAGATGGGGTTGTGCTTTGTTGCCCAGGCTGGTCTGGAACTCCTAGCCTCAAGAGATCCTCTAGCCTCAGCCTCCCAAAGTGCTAGGATGACAGGTGTGAGCCACCACACCTAGTCTAGGTCTGTTTTTATGGCTCGAGTTCCAGCAGTGACTCATGGTGCCATTCTGAAAGTCACCTCTCACTGCCAAGGATGCAGGCCACTGGCTTCACTATGGACTGGCCCCAGGACTCAGTTTATTTCAATTCCTTCTTGAGATAGCTGGTTTCTGGTGATTCTCTTACAAAAGCAGACTACAGGAGACAGACAGAATTTCAGTGGATCATGGAACCTGTTCCATTGGGTTCCAGGCCTTTGACTGTTTTGTGGCTATAGGACCACTGATTCCTAGGCACACATGCCCACTGGAAGTCATGCTCACTGAAAGCTGCACTTGCACTGGTGGGAGCCTGTTTTTCGGATAGGAGGTAATTAACATATCTTCTCTACTTCCCTGAGGGAGGACCCCTTCACAAGGCAAGGTGGATGACCTGCTTCACTCTTGGTCTTTCTCTGCCCCAGAGTTCCCCTCCAACTGGTTTTGGTGCAAGCATTTTGACATCTGCTTTCTTTACTTTCAATCTCAGTCTCAGCCAGAGGGCCATGGGCAGGAGTGTAAGCTGCAACTGCCATGTGGCTGCTATGAGGACAGCATTCTCCCTGTGGGTGAATGGCACCTTCACAGAGAGCCACAGCCTGGCCCATGACCCAGAAGAGCAGGAATGTGCCAGATGTCAAGGGCATCCCCACACACACTGACCCTTCTCAAGGTGAGCAGAGGAACGTGAAGGCAGTCTTAGGTCTCCTCAGGCTTGGAAAGTATGAGACATAGTACATGCCCTGCCTCGTCCTTGCTGGGAGCCCTATCCTCCTATCTGCTGAGCCGGACACTGGGGTGCTCACAGGGAGTACCACTGAGGGACTCATGTCAGTCATTCTCTAATTCTTCATGAGAGGCACTGATCAGCTGTCAAATGATGAAAAGGGGAACAGATGAAGAGAAAACAAACGAAAAAGGGTATTTTAAAACTCCTAAATTCATCCTAGAACAATCCAATATGGTGAGAGAATGTCGCATTCATTTGACAGACAAGGACATGAGACAATGTGGTGAAGTACCTGCACAAGCTCAGCCAGTGCAGCTCAGCCAGTGTTGCGTCCCTGCTCCACCCCCAGGGCTCCAGGTAACTGAAGGACTGTGGAGTCAGGAAGCACCATGGGACACTGGGCTGAGTAAGTTTAGGAAACCCATGCCAGGCTCCACCAAGGTTTGGTTGTGTGTATCAGAGATAGCAGATACCAGGCCTAGCCTTGGTCTCCTCCACTTGGAATTAAGAACAGTGACACTATTGCTGCTAAAATGATATATACATGAGAATGGTTAGAAAATCTGAAAAATCTCTCACAGAAATTAAAGGTGAAGTATTGATAATAAAAAATAAAGAGCTAAATGTGGTTCATTTATATTCACAACTCAGCCCTCTGATTTCCTTTCTGGGGGCAACACTATGCATTGGCAAGCACTAGATAATCCACAGGTTAAGCTGCAGAAACACACACACACTTTCTGCAGAGAAGGAAAGGAAAGGCAATTGACAGTTACTAGCATATCACCTAAAGCACACTCCTTACATCTGAAATGTAAAAATTAAATTGAGATAAAGCCTTAAAGTTCTTTCATATGATGATCATATGTATCAGCGCTGTGTTCTTGCACAGCACCTATGGCATCCTTAGGTAACAAGCTTGCACCCTACTCGGTGGCTGTCAGTAGATGGCCCTCCCTGTCTCCTCTCCCTGACACACACCACAGTGCACGTTCAGTACAACCTACAGGATGCCAGGAGACACAAGGGTTGTTTTTTTTTCTGCGTCACAGTTCCTGTGTCCTCCAGCCATGCTCAGTACCTGAAGAACATGAGCAAACCAAGGCCTGTGGGCTAATCCAGCCTGCCCCCTGCTTATGTGTGGCCTGTAAGCTAAGCGTGGTTTTTATATTTATTCAAGGTTCTTACATTTTTAAATGGTTAAAAAAAAACCATAAGAATACTTTGTGACAAGTAAAAATTAAGTTAAATTCAAATTTTGGTGTCTGTAAATAAAGGTTTCTGAAACACAGCCCTGCTCATTCATTTGTGAATGACAACATGGCTGCTTTTGCACTGCAAGGTGGAGCTGAGTAGTTGCTATGAAAACCATACAACCCAAGAAGCCTAAAATATTGACTATCTGGCTCTTTACAGAAACAGTCTGCCCACTACTCCTGATGCAGATGGAAGAGGAGCTGATTTAACATGCTTGTGATAACAATGATTTAATGATACTTGTATATATGCAACTCATCAAGAACTTGACTAGAAGTTAAGAAACATATTCTTTTAGTCACTCTCTTGTTCTTCCACTAAGAATGTCAGAGAAATGCAAAGAATTTGTTCAAAATAAATGCACAACAGAAAATAACTCTGAATAATTTAAGCAGAAGAGAAAGGCTCCAAAACCAGGCAGCTGAATTGGGTTGTATGCAAGCATGAATGCTTTGTAGAGATTCATAACAAGCATGTAAGGGGAAATGGCACAAGGTCTGGGTGTGCTTTAGCATATTTCATCAGCAAAAAGAAAAGTGAGGGGTGTGAGTGTCAGATCTTGATAACCAGGCATAGTATGATTAGAAGACAGCCCCTGGTGCCACCCCCACCACTGTCCCCTGACTCAAGGTGCACTGGGGCACCTGGCCGAGGTTGCTGGCTGAGGTGCCAGCCTCCTGCCCTCCCTTGAGACTCCTTGCTGGGCAATTCCTGGGTATTTTGGCCTGGCTGGTGGCTGGTGGCTGGTGATCCACTGACAGCCCAGGTGAGTGCAGGCATCTGGGGCCTGGTTTGCTCCACTCATACACACCCTCAAGGAGGCAATGTGTGTGGCACTCACTCTCTCCTGCACCATGGCAGATGCACCCAGTGCACATTGCCTATGAGTGGGTAAGAGTTTAACAAATAGGATGTTCTCAATCTCTCTTGGATGATTAGATCTACATATTCCTCCATAAGGTAAGGGCCAGCAGAGGTTTCTTGCAGAATGTAGTCCATGCATTCAAACTGGCAAGCAGGTCTCCTTCCCTCCTCTACTCCTAGCTGATTGATAGCACGCTCCTCTAGGCCGCTGCTCCCTAGAATAGGCTGAGGCCTCATAGGGACGATGGAGGTGGGATGGGAGGGCTTTCAGTTTCAAAGGCTCTAAAAGTCCCCAGAAGTAGCTGAGCTCAATCCTGAGATTACCATTTCCACCACATAAATGAGGTTTCTGCATCTCTTTCCTTTCTTCAACCTGCCTAAGTGTCAGGAAAGAATGAAAATTATTGGGCTGAGAAGCTTTGGGGACAGGGTTGTACCTGGGTGTCTTACACCCCAGTGCTTAGCACAGTGGCTGGTAGTCCGCACCTGTAAAAGGAATGGATTTACTGCCACTTCAGTATATGGGGCATACTTAACTGGACTTTAAAAACGCTTTTCTGTTTTGGCAATCTATTAATTTCCAAAGGAGACTGCCCTTTCACAAACCTCTAACACCGTGTGTGTGTGTGTGTGTGAGAGAGAGAGAGAGAGGGGCTGAGAGATTGAGAGAGAGAGAGAGAGACTGAGAGATTGAGACAGATTATTACCTGTGGTCTTTGGTAAATCACCCTGGCATAGAAACTGCAACGGGTACCAAGATCATTCATCTGGAAAGGAATTAGAAAAGGTTGGCAGCATTACACAAAGCACACAGACACAGCTAATACCTAAATAACTTGTTAGAAACAAAAACATTACCTGGATAATGTCTCTTAAGCAGCGGGTAACTGGAGGCTGGTAAAGCTTATAAATGGGGTCTCCGTCAATTATATCAATTTGTCCCAGATTTGGATGAGCTGTGAGGATGTAACATAAGGCTGGAGGAGGCAGATGAGTTTTTATCTGTTTACATGAGGCAAAAGCAGAAGGTGAATGTATTGTTAAAAGACTCAAGCACATGATTAAAATCTCCTCTTTAATATATACATACTCGCTTACAGATGCATCCTCTCTCTGGAATGCTATACAAGGAATGGATTGCATTGTTTACTTCTGGGACCAAGTATAAGAACTTCCATACTTATGAACCTATTAATTCAAGATTTCATTTTAGAAATCTTTCAGGTTATACTGAAAATATCATCTAGAAATTACTTCCCCTTAAGTAATCTAGAAATGGCTTTTTTTTTTGTTTTTTGAGACAGAGTTTTGCTCTTGTTGGCTGGATTGCAATGGTGCCATCTTGGCTCACTGCAACCTCCGCCTCCTGGGTTCAAGTGATTCTCCTGCCTCAGCCTCCTGGGTAGCTGGGATTGCAGCCATGCACCACAATGCCCAGCTAATTTTGTATTTTTAGTAGAGACAGGGTTTCTCCATGTTGGTCAGGCTGGTCTCGGACTCTCGACCTCACGTGATCCGTCCGCCTCGGCCTCCCAAATGCTGGGATTACAGGCGTGAGCCATCGTGTGTTTTGACAACTACTATGCTGTTTGGCACAGTACAGGGTCACAGACTTAGCACTACTAAGAAGTCAGCCACAACCTAAGGAAGACAGCCTCAGTTGTTTTGGAAGCTCTGGCCCAAAGCAGCAGCTGGTTAACCTGCTGGAAAAGGCTCAGGAGGGAGGAGGGAACACTTTTCATTCATTTTGCTTCTTCTGAGACACTATCATAGACAAGCAGGGCAATGGAAGTTCCTGGCTACCCAGGACGTTGTACGAATGTCTATGGATTGTATTGAGTTCCTGCTCCAATTGGTAACTGAGTGTTGGTTCTATGAGTGACTAGAAGTTCGTGGGAAAAATTCTATATGTTTGCTTTAGTATGAGGCTGAGACCCCAACTGTTCCAACAGTATATGAGGGTTATGGTTTACGCATTCATCATAAGTTAACTTCAAGAAAATGTTGTGCAGCACAGTAGGGAAGGCAGCCAGAGCTTGGTCTCCAGGACCTGAATCCCAATCCTGGCTCATATTCATGCGTCACCACAAAGGAACTGGCTGCACAGGGGCTCCTTGTTGCCACTGGAGTGGGGGACACAGACCATGTGGGTGGCAGTGATGATGCCTGGCTTGGCACCTGGCATGGAGTAGTCCGCAGCTGGGGAAGTTTTTCCAGTGCCGGGCTTACCTCTTCACAGGGCTGGTCGCGGCCAGGTGTTTTCAGAGGTATCGCTGGGGGCCATAGGGTGTCAATCAAACTAAAAATCCCCGCTGTCCTGGAACAAGGAAAGTTAAAGGTATTCATCATCAGACATCCCTTACTGAGTACTAGGCCAGTGAGCTGGTAGAATGCTTAACAGCCTCTAATGCCTAAGGCCATGGAACTACAATTTGAGATGTGAGGCGATTCAGATGGGGAAGAAAGAAGACACACAGACAGATGGACAGACACTAAATCAATTGCACAACAGGAACTTGCTCACTAAATTAGGATCCATCCACACAGTGAAATATTATACAGTCACTGAAATGGTTACAAAAAAAATATTTATGGACATGGAAACACGTTTGTGACACCCTGCTAAGAAAAAAGTAGGCAACAAATTAACTCTCTCACTGTGTGTGTGTGTGTGTGTGTGTGTGTGTGTGTATGTGTATCTATGCATGCATCTATATATATATTAAGCCAAAGGAAAAGACTGAAGCCTATAAGAATGTTTTTAGTGGTTATCTGAGTAGTTTGAAGGTGATATTTACTTTCTTCCTTTGAATTGGGCATTTTGTATATTTTTCCCAAACAGATATGTATTACATGTAAGAAAAGTTATCTGAGCTGGGTGTGGTGGCTCATGCCTATAATCCCAGCACTTTGGGAGGCTGAGGCGGATGGATCACCTGAGGTCAGCAGTTCGGGACCAGCATGGCCAATATGGTGAAACCCTGTCTCTACTAAAAATACAAAAATTAGTCAGGCATGGTGGCAGATGCCTGTAATCCCAGCTACTCAGGAGGCTGAGGCAGGAGAATCTCTTGAACCTGGTAGGCGGAGGTTGCAGTAAGCCGAGATCACGTCATTGCACTACAAGAGCCAAATTCCGTCACACACACAAAAAAGAAAAGTTATCTGAAGTAAAATATATAGAAGGACACAAAAGGACAACAATGTTATGATTTCAGTTATATGGTTCTCACCTTAGATCTGACTGCACTTCCGAGACCTGGCTCTAACCTTTACCTGAGCCCCTTGTTAACAGAGATGGGAAACAGCAGGGCCCCTGGAGTCAAGAAACTCATCTTGCTTAAGCTCTGCCTTTCATACACTGTGAGACCTTAAGAAAATGCTTGAATCTTACATCAGCCCTTCTGGGAAACTGGGGGTTGCTGCTGGCATTATTGCAAGGAGTAAAGGAAGTAAAGAACATATGTGCAGCACCTACTAGGGTTTCTATACTCAGAGTGAGTATCCAACACATTAGCCACTTGATATTACTATAGTTACCAGTATTGTCATTGCTAAAGCCATAAACTTTTATGCTGTTTTTTGCTTAAAAATCTGCCCAGTTTAAGACAGGATTTTAATCCTAGTGTTACTTTGTGAAGAAACCGAGTAAAATTAGGAGTATGATAAAAGATGAGTGTAAAAAAAGGTCTTTATACAGTATAGAAAAATAAACAACCCTTTCCAGATAGTGACAGAGTGCTTATCAATTTTCCTAAAATTTTGGAGTTTCCCAAAAAGTGTTCTGTGAAGTGTAACCCATGAGAACAGAACTCCCTGCCTGTTGCTGTGTGGTGCATCTGTGGCTGGCAGGACCCTCACACGCTACCGTGGGACTGGACATGGCGGAGGGCCTGGAGAACCCCGTGTAAAAGGCACCTGTGGCATACTGTTTTAAACTAAAGCTTCTCCCATTTATAACCATGAAACCCTTTTTGGTGTCATCACTAACAATGTCCTGAAAAACTAGTGTTCCCTTGGAATTCTCTTTGAGAAATGCTGTTCGAGAAGCACACAGCCATAGGAAAGTTCTATTTGAATTTAATGACTTTTATTTAGAGCATGGTACCAGCTAATTAAAAAAGTTTAGACACATTATACATTTATATTTAATGCACGACGTTTAGCTGAAGAATGGCTATGAGTTAAATAAAATGCTTAGTCTCATAAAAAATCAGCTTCTCAACTGTTTTTAAAAACTATTTTTAAGGCCGGGCGCGGTGGCTCAAGCCTGTAATCCCAGCACTTTGGGAGGCCGAGACGGGCGGATCATGAGGTCAGGAGATCGAGACCATCCTGAGTAACACGGTGAAACCCTGTCTCTACTAAAAAATACAAAAAAAACTAGCCGGGCGAGGTGGCGGGCGCCTGTAGTCCCAGCTACTCGGGAGGCTGAGGCAGGAGAATGGCGTAAACCCGGGAGGCGGAGCTTGCAGTGAGCTGAGATCCGGCCACTGCACTCCAGCCTGGGCGACAGAGCAAGACTCCGTCTCAAAAAAAAAAAAAAAAAAAAAAAAAAAAAAAAAAAAAAAAACTATTTTTAAAATAGATAATGGTTTGGATGGCCACTGTTGCCTTGTGAAGCAGAGTTGTCTGGGGCCAGCTAACACATTCAAATGACTCCCACTTCTGCTAGGCATAGACTTGGTGCAGAAACTCACTTTTGGCACAGTTAAAAAGTGTATTGTTCCTCCCACTGCAATTCATTCTTTACTATTCATTTGGTTACACAGGAAACATTCTTTTAAAAAAGTGATCCTTTAAAAATATGTTTAAGAAACAAACAATCTGACAGGGGAGTGGCTACCATAAGTCTGTCTTTTCAAAAATTAATAAACATTTTTATTTAAAAAGTTTAAAATGTAAAGTAAATGTTTAGAGAAAAAGGGGACATACAGATTAATTCATTATGCTTATGATTTGATAACACCATCATGTTGGAATAAATTTCTTGGGGTATACCTTAATTTATAGATTGGATAAAATGAGTCTGTAGACAAATTTTGGTCATTAATCTGTGACAACAAAAGTTTGTGGAGCAGACAAGGAGAGAAGCAAGGCCAGCTGTCCTACCCACCAGGTCCCCAGTTTGGCAGGCTCTGCAGCAGTTAGCAGCTCTCCCAGCAGCTCCCACAAGACACCCAGAGAGCATGGGTGGAAGTCAACTCAGCTACCCGTCACTGAAGGGAGAGCCATGTTTCCCATCACACTCAGTCACAGTTCATCTGACCTCTAAAAATCAGCTGTATTTGAAGAGCAGCAAGAAGAGGGCTGGGGGGTGGTGCAGAACATGCAAAGGAAGGTGACAGCATGGCACATGGCACAGGCAGGGAACAGGGACAGCCTGGGAGCCTCCTCTGTGCACTCACTTGGGGGCTGCGGCAGACCCATCTGCATGCACAGGCTGTAGAACACGCAGCTGCTCCTGGAGGCGGGAGGAGGGAGGTAGGAGGCCTGGCGGGACCCAATAAGAGCTTTCCTAAAGTCACGCTCAGGAACCTGAAAGACTTTCAGCGCTATGTTTTTATTATAGTAACCAGTGTACTTTTTAAGTGGAAAGATATCAAGATCTATATACATGTTAAAATTATATCTACCAAGTTATACTTAAAATGGTTGAAATTACAAATTTTATAGTACGTTATTTTACCATAATGAAAATTATATTTAACATAAAAATAAATACTAAGTGTTTTTTTTTTCTTTTTTAACAAGGTCTCTTGCTCTGTAATCCAGGCTGGAGTGGCGCAATCATGGTTCACTGAGGCCAACCCTAAGACTGTTTTCGAGTCCTCCACATTCTTTAAAGCAAGGCCACCCCAACATGTGACTAGTCACTGAAGTGTAACGGGCACTTTCTAAGAACATGTTCTCACTTATAAAAAAGCCCTTGGAGACACCCCTCAAGAGAGACAGAGTAAGGATGGGGGCACTACATCACTTACATCTCATGAGGGCCCCATGGAGAGGCTGAGACTGGGCTGTACTGGAGATGACCGGCACGCAGAAGGGGGTCCTGCCAACTCACTTCCTCCAGGGCTGAGCCTGCACACTCCAACCCCATGACACTGAGGGTGATGTGCATTTGCTCAGAAGAATGCTGGCCACAGACTTGGATAGAGAGGATACTGTCCACCTTCTACAGTGGAAATTCCAAATCTCTCTCAGCTTCATCTTCCTCCCTCATAGGATTCTGTGATTCTCTAATTCCTAGTGCTGCTGCTGTCCCTTGCTGACATGTGCCTCTGTTTGAGGAGGAAAGACGGTTCCAAAGTCTCCAGTGCTAGGTGTGGGTGGTGAAGCAGACACCTTTCTATGCGAGCATGGCAGCATGGGGCGCTAGAAACAGTCAGCCATCTGCGATAAGTGCCTTCTGCAGGCTGACAGGTGAGTTTGGCTGACTGAAGACTTTCTGTGTTACAAAGTGCTCTCTGGTGCAAAACAGAATTGCACCTGAATATTTCCAATCTATTTATAATGAAAAATTTACAAAGACAGAGCCACTAACTTTAATTTTAAAAACAGTTTCAAATTTGTTGTTGTAGTAATTACCAGATCCTTGAGAGAGAAAAAAATATTCTAAACATTATAAAGGATTAGGAATAAACAGATGGAGATATTTACATGAAGCAAAGTTAACTTATTTCTTAGAATGAAAAAAAAAATCAATTTTCTTGCCCGAATTCTGTTTTTGGTAACATATTTTGGAGGCTGTCAAAATCTAAGTAGAAAACAAACCACAAAGGAAGAGGACTAACTTGAGACCATCTTCAGAAAAAATTTACAAATTCAGTTCAAGAGTCGGAAGTGATGTCAAAGGACAGATGTTTCTCCTGAGTAAACTAGAGCCAAGATTTCCTACCGTGCGACAAGAAAGGTGCATGGAAATCAGTAAGCTACACAGATGCAGATAACTTTAACTGGGTACCTCCATTTCCTGAATTCCTAAAAAGGCAGCCCCAGCATCACCCATGAGCTCAGAAATGAGGATGGGGCAAGTCCTGGGGCAATGGAAATCGTCTGCAGACCAAGAAGAGAGTGGGAGTGGCACCATGCCCAAGAGAAGTCTAAGAAATACACAACAGAGGAAGGAAGCAGAGTTCTCGCCTCACTGCCATTGAAACAATGCTAAATTTACATATTTCTACACACATTTTATGGATATTTTGGTGTGGCAAATGATCTACTTCCTCTGGCCTCATTATAGCTGGTATTAATTATCTTGACTGGTAGATGACAAATGTCATTTGAAAAACCAACCATTCAAAGTAAAGGCAACCAAGATTTCCATACTTCAGTCCACCGGAAGAAAGTAAACATGGAAAATCTTGTTTGCACACCAGAACATTAGCTGGTATTATCAATTTGCTTACCTATTCTCTAAGTTATTCCAGGGGTTATTTTTTCCATCTGATACTGTCTCATCCAGCTAACTCTCAAATCTTCACAGGGCAATTTAAAACTGCCTGAACCACTTTCTTTTGGGTGTGGATAGAGTGGAATTTGCTCTAGGAGATTTAAGCCACAATGGTGCTGTGGACAACAGAAAACGGAAAGATAACAAGGAAGCACCTGGCCCATGATGGACTCATCCTCACAGAGCTTGGAATCTTTTTTTTTTTTTTTTTTAACCAAGCAAGTATTTTGGGTATAAAATGTTCTTAAAATTTGTCATGTTGCTGCTAATTTCTCTGTACCTGTCACTGTTCTAGAACTCATACCTCTCCAAGAGAGTTCATTTGGATAGTGGAATACTTTAGACCAGTCATTCTTAAAGTGGGGTCTGGGGGTCGCTGGAGGTTCCGAGAGCCTTTCAGGCAGCCTACAAGGCCAAAACTGTTTTCTGCCAAGCCTTTATTTTTCTTTCTCACTTCCATTCTCTCATGAGTGTACAGTGGTATTTTCTAGAGGCCCATGATGTGTGATATTACAACAGATTGAAGGCGGAGCACAGATGATAATCCATCATCTCCTGTTCAACCAGTGAAGAGACCTGCAAAATACAGGGCAATGTGACTCTCATCGCTAAATATTTGTTTTTGTGTTTTAGGAAATATTTTTCATAAAAAATGTTATTTAGGTCATCATGTAATGGGTTGATTATAGACGCTTTTAGGTAAATTAATGTGTTAAATCTTTTTCAGTTTTAATTTCTAATAAGGTAAACACTGAGTAACATATTTGTTTAAAAAAACCTCTTTGGGCCCTCATTACTTTTTTATATTACACACACTCCCCCGCCCCCCAAATACATATATTTTTTGGAGATAGAGTCTTGCTCTGTCACCCAGGCTGGAGTGCAGTGGTGTGACCTCCTGGGCTCAAGCAATCCTCTAGCCTTAGCCTCCCAAGTAGCTGGGACTACAGGTGTGCACCACTATTCCTAGCTAATTTTTTAAATTTTTCGTACAGATGGGGTTTCACTATGTTTCCCAAACTGGTCTCAAATGTTTGGCCTCAAGTGATCCTTCTGCCTTGGCCTCCCAAAGTGCTAGGATTATAGGTGTGACCCATCGTGACTGGCCAGCCCTCATTCATTTTTATTTGTTTCTTTCCTCCCTGCTTGTCTTTTACATGGTCCTGTTCTTTAGATTGTCTCCCCTCTCTGACTATCTCCCTTTCCTGCCCAGTGCTGGCCACACACTACACATCTTCCCCGACACAGCAGGGTCTCTACATGCCAGAGACAACAGACTTCAAATATATCTGGTAGGCTGTATTTTAAGATAAAATCTCAATGCAGTCTAAGAAACAATTTCCTATTTGCTGATGAATCATTATTAATAGTGTCCAATAAACTTAGATAGGAGTCCTATTTTGAGTTGCAAAGGTAACTTCCCATTCATTGTAAAATTAGGTCAATGCATATGGGTTATTTATAAACAATGTAACACTTCCTATAACTCCATTCTTTCCTGTGGCTCCACACTCAACATAAAAATAGTAGTTTTAGGAGCAGGCCAACCTGCAGTGTTGAGAAAGACCTGTGGAGACTCTGAGGAAGTCTCTCTGGACCAGAAAGGAACTCTTCATGTGGCTCTCGGGGCTAGGGCCAGCCTCCCACACTCCCATCCTGGAGGTCCACCTCTGAGAAGGGCTCTTGGCACTGCTGTGGCTCCCACTACATGAATGTCACATCGGTGCCAAAGAGAACAGCAAAGGCCGAGTAGTCTTGAAGAGACAATTTCTGTAACAATCACTGTTGGGTTTTGTACAAGGGCATAGGTGAGAAGAGGCAGAGAGGTCACCCCTGATGCCACTACGAGGTGCCTCTGCCCCACCTCACCCTCTGTTCCGGGGCTGGTCACCACCGAGATCCTCTGGTTTAGTTAGTGCTGCCTGTTTTGTTCACATTCACGAGAATGTGAACCTCCTGAGGGCAGGCTCTGTGTGTCTGTTCTCTGTGGAATCCCAGTGCCTAGATGAGTCTGGTTCCTGGGAGGTGCATAACACTGGCATGGCATGAGGCCATGAATCTGGCATGCTAGCTAGCAGGGCTGGCAAGACTCTTCAATCCCACCAGCCAGTACTGCACAGTGAGGACACATGGCATTTCAGCAATGCTGGCACCTGTCACATATCACAAGTGTCCCTCAATGCTTCAGTCTGAGAACTTTTCATGATCCCTGATTTCTTCTGTAAGAAACCCATGGCTTCTGATAAATTTCTTTAACCTAAATTCCCTTGTTCATTTCATTCATTTAATATTAAACTCTAGGCTAGTTGGAGATACAGTTTAGGTATATAATTAAGAAGTAAAAATAATGCCTTCCAGAAGACAGCTTATCTCCTTTTATGTCACCCTTATATACACAAAAAACAACCCTGAGTGAATTAAACTTTTGCCTTGATACTGAAATGGATTTCCTCCAACAAGGTTTGTTCTGCTAGGTAGACAGTAACAAATAGCTCAAGAGATCATGAACAAACTGGCAGGAGCCATGGAAACCTTGAAACTCTAACAAGATTACATTTGCAGTGATTAAAATGTACCATTAGGCTGGTGGGATGGTAAAATGAGGCCATCGCTCTGGAAAACTGTGTGGCAGCAATCCAGCCATTCATCTCCTTGCTGTCTATCCAAGAGAACTGGAACTTACATCCACACAGAAACTTACATATGAATGTTCGCAGCAGGATTATTCAAGATACCCAGAAAGTAGAAACAACCCAAATGTCCATCAACTGTTGAATGGATAAATTTGATGTATCTATGTCATGAAGTATTCAACCAGAAAAAGAATGAAATTCTGGCTGGGTGTGGTGGCTCACACCTATAATCCCAGTGCTTTGGGAGGATGAGGCAGGTGGGTCACCAGAGGTCAGGAGTTCGAATTAGCTGGACGTGGTGGCGTATACCTGTAATCCCAGGTACTCTGGAGGCTGAGGCAGGAAAATCGCTTGAACCCAGGAGGTAGAGGTCGCAGTGAGCCGAGATGGCACCATTGCACTCCAGCCTGGGCAACAAGTGAGAAACTCGGTCTCAAAAAAAAAAAAAAAAAAAAAAAGGAAATTCTGATACATGTTACATCATGGATGGACCTTAAAAACATTCTGCTAAAGTGAAAGACACCAGACACCAAAGGTCACATCTGTATGGTTCCACTGACAGGAAACGTCCAGAACAGGCAAATCCACAGGGATGGAAAGTAGAGGAGTGGCTGCCAGGGGAGGGGAAGTGCAGAGCTCCTGCTGAAGGTACTAGGTTTCTGTCTGAGGTGATGAAAATGTGCCAGAATTAGGGTGCTGGTTGCACAACTTTGTGAGTAGAATAAAAACCAATGATTCTTACACTTTAAAAAGGGTAAATTTTAGGGTATGTAAATTATGTCTCAGTTAAGCTGTTATTTAAAAAGTGTTATTAACTTAAGACAGGGGCCTCTAATCAGGAGACCACTAAACCTAACCTGAAATACATCCATTGCTATACTTTCTTCAACTCTGCTTAATGATTTTGCTACAAGCATTATCTTTCTTCTCTTTCCTCAAAGCCCCACTCAAACTAATCTCAAAGTTTCCAGGAAATGAAAAGCTGAGGACTTCTGCAATAAAAGAGTAGTACTGTTATCTTCACTGGAAAGCTGACACAGAGTCCAGGAGCAGCACAGGGCTGGGAGCGAACCCAGTGGCTTCAGCACTCTACTTTTGGAGTGGCTGCACTTCCTTTTCCTAAGTCAAGCTAGTGGAATACTAGTTCCACGTAACCCCCGGTGTGTCTGTCGGCCCCGCTAAGCCACAGGAGCGGGTCTTGAGCACCAGGCAAGACAGCCCTGCACTGTGGCTCCTCAGAGGACAGAGTCAGTACCTGTGCTGAGCCCAGGATTTGTGGCAGCACAGAACATGGCTTAGAATACAAAGAAAAATACTTCCTTGGGTTTCCACATCTGTATAAAACTGTGGCCATGTGAATTTCATACTTAAACCCTCTTCTATGACATAAGATATTGTGGAACAGTAAAATGCACACCATAAAGCAGTATTTCAGTAATACTTCTGGTGTGTCCTGGAGCAGCCCTTCAATCACCATGGTGGGACAGCCAGGAAGGGAATCTGATCAGGCATTCTGACTCCAGAGATTTATCTCTGCTAAGAATATCCTATGAATACCGTATAGATGTGGGAACTTAACGAAACATTTCCAAAGCAAGTTCACTGAATTTCAGAAAGATAATTTTCTTTTTCTTTTCTTTTTTCTTTCTTTTCTTTTTTTTTTGAGATGGAGTCTTGCTCTGTTGCCCAGGCTGCAGTGCAGTGGCACAATCTTGGCTCACCGCAACCTCCGCCTCCCAGGTTTAAGTGATTCTTGTGTCTCGGGCTCCTAGTAGCTGGGATTACAGGAGTGCACTACCACACAGAACTAACTTTTGTATTTTTAGCAGAGATGGGGTTTTGCCATGTCGCTCAGGATGGATTCAAACTCCTGACCTCAAGCAATCTGCTCTCCTCGGCCTCCAGAAGTGCTGGGATTACAGGCATGAGCCACTGCACCCGGACAGCAAGATATTTTTCAGATCGTAGCTAGCTGGAGAAACTGAAAGAAGGAAATTAAAACACCCATTTGAAATTCAGCCCTTTGCATGATTCCTTTGAATCTCTGCTTAAATTTATACAATTATATAAGATAACTTTGTAACTCTGGAATGTCTCACATTTTACAGGACATCTGCTAGTTTTTTTATTTTTTGAGACGGAATCTCGTCTTGTCACCCAGGCTGGAGTGCAATGGTGCGATCTTGGCTCACTGCAACCTCTGCCTTCTGGGTTCAAGTGATTGTCCTGCCTCAGCGTCCAAAGTAGCTGCAACTACAGGCATGTGCCACCATGCCTGGCTAATTTTTGTATTTTTAGTAGAGATGGAGTTTCTCCATGTTGGCAAGGCTGGTCTTGAACTTTTGGCCTCAAGTGATGTGCCCATCTCAGCCTCCCAAAGTGCTGGGATTCCAGGCGTGAGCCACCGTGCGCAGCCTGCTAGTTATATTTAAAAATGTCTTTTGTTAAAGACAGAGCATTAAAAATAATATATATATATAATATATATGTAATATAAAACTAATAATATATATAAAGAAAAAATCTTCCTAATCAACTCTTGACTCAAGATTGGGGACATGAAATTATCAAGTAGTATGATTTAGAAACTTTGTAAAAAAAAATATTCTTTACACACTTCTGTTCTACTTCATCAGGAAATTACACACACACACACACACACACACACACACACTCTCAACTTCACAGGAAATGAAGAGCTCCTGAAACATGTTGCTATCTGCAACTCTGCAAACAGTTCTCTCTTCTGTCCTGGTGGTACTTATTATTCCAAAAGCCTCACATGATCCACGCGCTCACCAGCGTAGAGGTGGAAAAACCCACGCTTCCACACAAAATCTGTCAAATATCTCTTATAGACACATAAGTTTTTTTTTAACCAAATATTACAAGTGTGCTCTGATACTTATCAAAAACCCTTGTCTCCTTACAATTAATCCTATTATCTTGAATTCACACATCATGTAGCTTCCCCTCATAATGCTTCAAAGACTGAAACTGTGAGTCCTATTAAAATAATTTACATTGACGTGCGAAATAATGAAGAGCAAAACAACAAAATATCCTTTATGGAGCAACCAGGCTTCAACCTAATCAGTAAGCAGCCTGCACTGTGCCACGGCCGGCATTGGAGTGTGGTTCATCAGAGCTCCCATGCCACCCCCAGTCACAGAGAGTTGCGGAGGGGAAGGGGCTGTGGCTTGTGTCACAGTCAGACATCTGGTGTGGACTCTGTTCCACCGATGCCTCCCCAGCAAGGTGCCCAGTACCATGAAGCTACGCTATGCTTCAAGCTGCCAGAATGGATGCAGAATTTGCTTGGGAGCCATGTGAAAGTGAGCTTTAACCCCACTTTCCTACTTTCCAGTTGTATGGCACAGGGGAAAATCTTTATTCCTGATGAGCTTCAAGCTCCTCATCTGTGAAGTGGGTAAAATAATATCTGCTTCTGAGACTTATTTTGAAGATCACACAAAGCAGGCCTAACTGGCCTATGATAAACGGTAGCTCTTGACTTTTACACTCCCCTGTTTCCCTTGGTGCTCAAGTTAATCTCATTTTACCTGAAGGAGACACAGACCCATAGCCTCTGTTGGGAGTGTTCTGGTTAAAAGTAACCCAGCCAACCTGGGAGAGCTATGGGGTCCAGAAGCCATTTCAAAAACACTTAATGCTTCCTGGGGCCCTGCCTGTGGGTCATGAAAACAAGTCCAGTTACATACTCTGGCCAGGCAGTCCCACTTTGGGAATGCTATCCGCTCCCCCTCCAAAAATCGGTTCTTCTGCTGATAAAAAGACAAGCTACTTACAACACATAAATTATATACAACCAATGAAGGACTACTACTCAAAATATATAAAGCTCAAAACCCCAAAAGAAAAATAAACAAAAGACTTGAACAGCACTTCATCAAAGTGGAAACACAAACAGCAATACACAGCAAAATGCTCTCAGTCTCAGCAGTAATCAGGAGCTGGAATTTAAACCACAGTGAATTCCACTACAGACCTACCAGGCTGAAAAAAAAGCAGTCGGGAAAAAAGATAACGAGGACACCTAAGTGTACCAAATAATGGAAAGACAGCAGAGCAGCAGCAGGAGCTCTACTATACTAATAGGAATGGAGGCTGAACTCCGCTTCTGGAAGACAGTTTAGCATTATCCATTGAAGGTTAGGAACACCCCACTCCCATGATGTGCACACCTGTGGCCTAGGGGATACACAGCAGGGACTCCTGCCCCTGCAAGCAGTGACCGGAAATGCCTAGAACAACTGCATGAAGAAAGAGATTGTGGTAAATGCATAAAATGGAGTGAAAATGAATAAACCGGAGCTACCTGCAATAGACAGATGAATCTTACAAGATTTATTGGTTTAACACTATGTTGTCTCCAGTCCTCCTCTGTAAGGGGCCCCCACACCAGGGTCCTTTTGTGTACATCTGGGGCTGCGGCATCTCTAGTGAGCAAAAAAAGCAAAACACAAAGAATGCGCAAGCATGATGCTGTTTCCATAAAGTTCAAAAACAGGTAAACCTATATGCGCACACATACACGCTTTTTTAAAATTTTGATAGCCAGATCTCAATCTGTCACCTAGTGATCCTCCCACCTCAGCCTCCCAAGTAGCTAGGACTACAAGTGTGCACGATCAAACTCGGCCAGTTTTTTATTATTTATTTATTTATTTGTTTAGAATGAATTCTTTTTAAAAAAATGTTTGTGGGTACATAGTAGAGAATCAGGAGGGTTCTTCTGTTTTCCCTAGAGTAGTTTTTTATTTTTTGTAGATAAGGCCTATGATGCCCAGGCTGGTCTCGAACTCCTGGTCTCAAGTGATCCTCCTGTCTTGGCCTCCTGAAGTGCTGGAATTACAGGCGTGAGAC
This sequence comes from Chlorocebus sabaeus, assembly GCF_047675955.1. NCBI lineage: Eukaryota > Metazoa > Chordata > Mammalia > Primates > Cercopithecidae > Chlorocebus > Chlorocebus sabaeus. The sequence goes on along the minus strand of NC_132911.1, from coordinate 51,788,900 downwards.
ACCGTGCCCAGCCTAAATATATATTTTAAAGATGTATAAAAAGTAGTATAACTGCAAAGAACCACATGGAAGAAATTTCAGAAGTGTGAAGATCTTTAGGATCGGGGTGGGGGCAGCAGGTGGCTTTTGGATACCCGCCATGTTTATTGAACTACAGTGGTGGGTTCGTGAGTGAGCTTTATTTATTCACTTATTATTTGTTACAATCTACAATTATGCCATCGTTCATATGCTTGTTATATTTCACAGTAAAGAAGGTTAAAATATAAGCTCAATAAATAAAGGAGATACAGACAGAGATACACAAGGAAGTGTGTTGCAGCACTGCTTTGAAGTGTTAAAAACCAGAAACAACCTGAATATCTATCAGGAGAGGGACATCCTGGTGAAATTAAGTGAAAAAGGCAAACCATATCTTTTTGTTTACAGATATGTCTACATTCATGGAGAAAGATGTGAAAGATTACTTACTGGGGTAAATATCCAGTGGGTAAAAGGTAAAAGAGAGATTATTAAATTGTTATAATTTATGTTAAGTTATGTGAACAGCAACAACCAACAAAAGCAGTGGCTATATTACTATTGCATTTACGGATCATACTGAAAGCCCTAATCTGAGGCCTTTTACAAATGTATGGTCCACGTTCAATGGCTTCATCACAACCCACCCTATTGTTGGTGTCTTGAGAAAGAGAAGTAAATTATCTTGCTTTCATTTAACAGTAATGAAAACTAAAAGTAACGATATTAAAAGTAATGGTAAAAACCGCAATTATTTTTGCACTAACCTTTTTTAACAGCTGATTAGTTTTGTTAATAAGTATCTAAGTAAACGGAAAAAAAAAAAGAATACTAACTAAACCAAAAGCAGGCAGTGTAATTATTTACTATGGATTTAATACTCTTCCTGGTTACTCAAGACAATCCTAGTATAGTTTATTGCTGTTGTTTAACAAAAACAGTGGAAAATACCAAGAATCTAAATTAATATCAACATCACTGACAAGAAATAATCAGATTTTTGTTTTGAGGGCCAGGGGTTATAACTATAAAACAAACGAGAAATTTATAGAAATGAATTCTCCTAAAACTGGAAGTAATTAAATGTCAGCTGTAGTACCGAAAATCAGACTTTGGAATTTGGTGGACCTGTCTTGAGACCCATCTCACATACAGGGATCCAAGTTACTTAATGTCAGTGAACTTCGGGGTCTTACTAAAAAATAAATACCATGATCTAATTTATTACCTAGTTTGAAGGTAAAATGAAAAAAAATAGAGTGACTCTAGTGAAACTCAAGCTTTCTTTTCTTTCCACTTTCAGCATCCCATATTAACAGAGAGATTTTCTTGGTAAATTATAAAGATTTAAGTGTTTTTTCCAAAATTCAAATCTGTAAGATTTTCCAATTTTGAGAATTCAGCTAATTATAGCATATTTAAAGTAAGTATTTGGATTTTTAATTTGAGATTAATACAGGAACATTTCTATTCTGCTTCTGAATCATACTGCTACCCCGTATCCCCATGATAGCAACTACTGCCGCAAGCTATTAACCCGAGAGGAAGAAAGAAGAACAACTATGGAATATGCAAAATGTTTTTATGAGCAATTAATCCACAACAGATGCTTTCAGACTATGCTGCTGGACTCCTAAGGAGCTGGGTGGGGAGCCATGGTGGCCCAACTCATCCACCTTCCAGAACAAACAACTTCACATAATTTGTTTTATAAGCTTCTCCTTCCCCCTCCCTTCTCTCTCTTCCTCCCTTCCTTCCCTCCCTCCCTTTCCTTGTATATAGACAGGTCTCGAGATGTTACCTAGGCTGGCCTTGAACTCCTGTGCCCAAGTGATCCTCTTGCCTTGGCCTCCCAAAGTGCTGGGATTACAGATATGAGCCATCGTGCCTAAACATATTTATATTAAAGAAAAACAGGGCCAGGTGTGGTGGCTCACACCTGTTATCCCAGCACTTTGGGAGGCTGAAGTGGGCGGATCACGAGGTCACAAGATCAAGACCATACTGGCCAACATGGTGAAACCCCGTTTCTACTAAAAATACAAAAATTAGCTGAGTGTGGTGGTGTGCACCTATAGTCCCAGATATTCAGGAGGCTGAGGCAGGAAAATTGCTTGAACCCGGGAGGTGGAGGTTGCAGTGAGCAGAGATCAAAAAAAAAAAAAAGAAAAACAAAAACCGAAAGTCTTAAAACCACTGGCCTCCACCACTGCACTCTAGCCTGGGCAACAGAGTGAGACTCTGTCTCAAAAAAATAAAGAAAATAAAATCACTGACCTCCTACTGGTAGATGATTATGATTTCTGTGGTAGGAAGGACAGTGAGGGGTAGGGTGGGGGAAATATTTTAAGAGAAGAAATGATTAAAAAAAGAATAAAACAAAACCCTGCCCATTTACTGAATTCTAGACTTACTGTGCTATAAGGTAAGTTAACTAGTTAAATTACTAACCTGGAGGGATAAGTGGTATGTTTTTATGCTGTCATATCAGCTGATCTTCCATTTGTTTTGTTTTGTTTTGTCTCTTTTTTTGAGACAGAGTTTCACTCTTGTTGCCCAGGTTGGAGTGCAATGGTGCGATCTTGGCTCACTGCAACCTCTGCCTCCAGAGTTCAAGCGATTCTCCTGCCTCACCCTCCCAAGTAGCTGTGATTACAGGTGCCTGCCACCACGACCGGCTAAATTTTTGTATTTTCAGTAGAGACGGGGTTTCACTACGTTGGCCAGGCTGGTCTTGAATCTCTGACCTCAGGTGATTCACCTGCCTCAGCCTCTCAAAGCGCTGGGATTATAGGCATAAGCCACTGCATACGGCCCACTTGGTTTCTTTTATCCCTGTTTTAAACTAAATCTCTCTGTACAAATCCCACTGGCTTCATTATCCATTCTTTCCCATTATTGGGTTATTGACAATGCCTAGCAATATCCAACTGGATGATTTATATTCTTCCTTGGGAAAAACGTGGAACACTTTCAAACTGTATCACGTTTCTAAATTACTTCTGATTTCTTTCTTCTACCCATTTTGTTTGTAAAAACAAGACAACAAAGTCTTGGGTCAGTGCTGGCTGGATTTCTACTTTTTCAGTTAAGTAGAAAGAAAAAGTCTGAGGAAGAAGGGAAAAGCAACTTCTTACATGCCGGTTTACACTGCACAAGGTACTTCTATGAATGTGATCTCATTAAATTCTCCTAACAACTTTCGGAAGTAGATTTATCCTTGTTGATAACTAAGGATGGGATTAGTACCAATCAACCAGCAAATTTAAGAACCAATGTATTAACCAAGATATATGGATTCTAAAACCAGAGCTGTGAATCCGTGCTGAATCACAGCTGTCTCCCCTCAGTGATCAGGACGCTCCTAGAAGGTTTTTTTTTTTTTTTTTTTTTTTAAAACCAGCAAGTTCCCTTGAGTAAGCCTGGCCCACACAGTCAAATAATTCAGAGCTAACTTGGTTATACTGTGTCCCTTGGTCATGTGGGAGTAGGTAGTGGAGTGAGGGAGGAAGAATAAAGTCACTTTTGAGAACACTTCTAAAAAATTTGTTTTTAAAGCCAAGAAAAATTTTTAACAGTTTGTTAGGTTCAGATTTCATCATTTATTAATCAGGGTTTTTTTTTTTTTGAGACAGAGTCTTGTTCTGTCACCCAGGCTGGAGTGCAGTGGTGTGATCTTGGCTCACTGCAACCTCTGCTTCCTGGGTTCAAGTAATTCTTCCTACCTCAGCCTCCCGAGTAGCTGGGACTATAGGCACGCGTCACCATGCCCAGCTAATTTTTTGTACTTTTAGTATAGACAGGGTTTCATCGTGTTACCCAGGATGGCCTCGATCTCCTGACCTCGTGATCCGCCTGCCTCAGCTACCCAAAGTGCTGGAATTACAGGTGTGAGTCACTATGCCTGGCCAAATTGGGTTTTACTGAACACTGTGCTAACTGCTATAGAGGATACAAAAATAACACTTGGCCCTGAACAGCAGCCTATTTTTGGTCAAAAGATGGTTTAACCAAATTGAGTATCCCTAATCTGAAATTCAAAACTTTTTGGGCACTGATGTGACACTCAAAGGAAATGCTCTTTGGAGTATTTTGGATTTCATATTTTCCCATTAGGGATGCTCAACCAGTAAGTATAATGCACATATTTCAAAATTCATAAAAATTGGAAATTTGAAACACTCCTAGTCCTAAGCATTTCAGAAAAGGGATGCTCAACTTGTACTGGAAAAATAAGTTTATGGGTGGAGGGTAAGGTCATTTTACTCTGAGTGCTTTCCCACGGGCCTCTGCCTAGAAACTCGAACCTATGAGTCCTAGCCAAAGGTCTCCTCCCCTGCTGACCAAAGCAGATGAAGGGGATGTTCACCCACTCCAGCAAAAGTGTTATTAACCTGCTGCTCTCTGGAGTGTAAATGCCTTGAGGGCAGGAGCTATGAATTCACATGCCCATGCTGTTTGTTAAATGAGTAAGTGAAGCCATAGCAACATACAGAAGACTGTAGTCAAAGCAGAACTTTTATCTAACTGACAATAAGGTGAACTTATTTTTGTTGAGTAGTGGTAAGTACAGTCCAACAGTTTTAAACAGTTTTAGCTTCAGTAGTAGAAGGGTAGGTACTCAGGGCAGGAATGCTGGGAATGGTTAATGCTTAGCCTACACAGTTCAAATAGAATCTCTCAGATGGTTTGTGGTTCTCATTCATCCTCCTTCCTGTGATCAAACAGATGGGTGTTCCAAGCCTGATCACAGTCCCTTGTCTTCCCTTTGCATGCTTTAATCACTCTTGATTTTCACTCTCATTGATAGTGAAAGTAGATTACATAGAGTAGACATAAAATCAGGATTCTTATCTTAAGGATAAGAGATCTTCCACTGAAAGACAAAAGTGATGGCTGGTTTAGAGGGGTGCCTATTTTAATAAACAAATCCATGTTCTTATTTCCCCAAAATAGCCTTATTGGCCAAGGTTAATAATAACTGGCATTTCCTTTTTGAGCCCCTATTCCTTATGTTATACCTTTTTGATATATGTGGAATTATGCCCAGAAGTTCCATTGAGACACTATTCTTTTCCAACTGAACTTATGAAATATCTGTAGTTATTTTCATAAGAGCATAAGCACTTTCTAGACATTCAGTTCATTTTTCTTTTTTAAACTTGAGGTAAAATTAATATAAAATTATAGTAAGAAAATAATTAAAGTAAATTAAAACTTCATAAAATTAGTCATTTTAAAGTATGCAATTTAGTGGTATTTAGTACATTCAGAATGTTGTGCACACACTACCTCTATTTAATTGCAGAATATTTCCATATCCCAAAGTAGACCCCATCCCCATTAGCAGTCACTCCCATCTCCTCTCTTCTCAGGCCCTGGCAGCCCATCTGCTGTCTCCATAGATTTGCCTGGTCTGGACATTTCACAATAAGGGAGTCACAAGGCATGAGACCTTTTGTGTCTGTTTTTTTTTTTTTTGGACTTAGCATCATGTTTTTGAGGTCCATCCATGTTGTAGCATGCTCCTTTTAGTTAGTTCACTTTGGATGTAATAAAAACCTATTTTATGGCCCATTTCGTGTCTTCTCTTAAAAAATGTTTCCTTCCTTTACTTCCAGTTCTATTTCTCTGTTTGCATTGGGGTGATGTTTCAGGACAACGACCAGCTTGGTTTAATTGTATCCCTTTCAATTTTATTATTGATGCTATATCCCATATTCTTCTGGCCTAAGCATATAAATTCCTCCTTTTTTCCCTCCTTAATTAAATCACTGAAGATTCATGACTGCTTAGCTACTAATGAAAATGAAGAAACTAAAGCTTAGAAGTATAATATTGCTCAGTTTACTGTATTTCTACACATTCCTTTATTATTCTAATGAGAAAATAAGTCTTTGTAAATGAAAGATTCAACTTTTCAACTTCTGATTTTCCTCATTGTTCTTGTGCAAAATACACATTATCAAAATTATTTTAAGCAGATTAAGTTATTAAGATAAAGACTCTTTGTATAAGAATCAATTAATGTGTTCAAAGTAAAGCAACCAAATATATAAGGAAGTGAAGAAACAGTTGAAGCCTTAGAGAGTTATAAATTCTAATGACATGTGTGACTTGGGACTAGGACCTTAGATTTAAAAAATATATTTCCTTTAAAATAAAAATAAGCCACGATCTCTATTAATCTTTGATTAGACTCATTAGTAAAAATGATTGTCAGTTTATAGTAACAACAAAGGCACTCAGAAATAAAGCGATTAAACAAAAATCAGAAAAACAGACTTCATCTTCCTAAAATGTAACCAATCCAAAGAAAATGTTTTGTAGAGCTTACTTTACCTTCTAAAATGCTCTATGTTTAAAATAAAAAAATCGCAATCCGGATGCTTAGAATGCATTATTTTAGCAGAAGACTTTACAAAGAGATACTTCACAATAGGCCAAAAAACCCCCAGTCTTAAAGGACAGTAAAGTTTAATTTAGACTTAAAATCCTACTGGGAGGTAACATTTGGCAGAAAGAAAACAAACTATAGGGAAAACACAAAACACACTTCTAAACTGATGAAGGGCTTGAAGTAACAGCATGCTGCTCAGGTAGAAAGTGTCTACTGCTGCCTGCTCTGAGCAGTCCTGGTCTCAAGATTCGCATTCTCTCTCTCTTTTTTTTTTTTTTTTTGAGATGGAGTCTTGCTCTTTCACCCAGGCTGGAGTGCAATGGCATGATCTTGGCTCACTGCAACCTCCGCCTCCCGGTCCAAGTGATTCGCCCACCTCAGCCTCCCGAGTAGCTGGGATTACGGGTGCACACCACTACATGGCACGCCTGCCTGGCTAGAAACTCCTGACCTCAGGTGATCTGCCTCTCGGCCTCCCAAAGTGCTGGGATTACAGGTGTGAGCCACTGCGCCCGGCCCAGCACTCTCTCTTAAGTGATACTTTATTTTCCTTTCAGACACTCTGGTGAAGTCACCAGGAACAATTTTATTTTTCAAAATCATGAAAGAATTCTTAAAAATGTCCTTTGAAGCAGGGTTTCTAAGTATAGCAATTAAGAAAGAGATTCTGGACCTCAAACCCCAAGGGAAGTGTGTGGCTTTTTAAAAAGAGTGGCCTTTTTGAAGAAGGAAAATCAAAGGAAGTAAATTACTATTGAAGTTTCTTACCCAAGGAGAGCTCTTACCACTACATATTTCCTGTGGAAGGAGCCTCTGAAATGATTCTCCAATAAATAACCCAGCCCGGTAAACTCATGTGGAATGATTCTTAAGGGTTCCCTCTCCAGCACTTTGGTGTATCCCAGTTTCACTCAGCTAGATGGAACGTGATGGGCTCTGTGGGAGACTGAAGACTCCAGCATCCTGCCCAGTCACAGCTGGGCTGGCTGGTGGACCCTGGGCCAGTCACCCTACCTCTGTTTCAGGCCCTCTTCTGTAAGACCGGGTAGATGCTGAGCCTCCTCCTCTGTAACTGACTTTTGTGAAGACTAAAAGGAAAAGGGAAAGTGCAATGCATACAACTTTTTTTCTGTGAAAAATTCATAATGAACACTCACACTCTTGCCATCCGTGATAAAGAGCTTTCACTGCATGCCCATGTTCACTTTCCCTTAAATTAGTGAGGACACCGAGGGTCTGTGTCCACAGGCACATGGCTAGTGTGGTTGTCACCTGCACCGCACACAGACCCTGGCACCAAATGGGTCGCCACCCTTACTGCTATAATTGAGCTCCAATAATTATGAAGTATAAAAATACACATTTAAATCTTGCTGACAAAAGTTCTAAGATTAACCCAAGAAAACACCTAATGTGCATCCCACAAATAAAAATTATTTTCTTATCATGTGTCAGAAATTCTGCTATCTACAGAAAATATAATGGTAAATGAGAAACAGCACCTGCCCTGAGGGAGCCTACCAACCAGCAGGCAAGTGTGAAATATGGTGGCTGGGCACGCAACTGACACACCTTCACTGACTGTCTACATGTAGACACCCTACAAGGAACAGTTGTAACGATGATGAAGCCATCATAGGTCCATTAGACTCAGAGACCAGTGGCCCAGAGCATGGCACAGGCCACCACTGGAGGGAATGGAGGCAGGCGGGCACATGGCGCAGGCAGCACTGGAGGGAGTGGGGAAAGGTGGGCACCTGGCACAGGCCAGCGCTGGAGGGGATGGGAAAGGTGGACACCTGGCACAGGCCAGCACTGGAAGGGGTGGGGGAAAGTAGGCATGTGGCACAGGTCAGCACTGGACAGCAGCCCTTGTATGATGCATCTATGATGCACTGGAGGACTCCTCATATGAATGTCATGATGTTCTCATATTATTCATCAAAAAAAGGTGCACACTCAAACCTATACCAGTGACACCACTCACTGACATTAAAACATGTGTCTGTGTTGGGCCACAGGCCAGCAGACATCCCACACAGTCCTAGGCACAGGCACCAGAGTGAGCTGCAAGCTTACCTCCATGGTGCTGGTGGAGAGGAGAGGGCATCCTGGTGGTGGTTGCAGCAGGAGGCAAGGGAGGCAGTGCTGGGCCCTTAATGAGGGTACAGCATGAGACGGGCCTGTTAGGGAAAAGGGGCTTAAATAAAGCCCAGCAAACCAGTGCACAGGCTAGCAGGGCAGTGGACTGGGAATCCCACTGGGGGCTACAAAGGAACTTTCTATCCTGACTCGGATTGGTTAATTTCTGAGCATGCTGACTGAGCTTGGCTTCTGATATAAAGCTTATCACCACTTAATCTGCTGCCATAAAAATGGAAGTTCATGTTTAGACAATAGCTTCTCATTGGCTCATTCTCTGAAATGCACTTCTTCCCCTCACCTTTTCATGGAAACTGACCAGGGCAGCAGTCCTTGCCTTGTCCTCACTCCGCAGGGGATGAAATGGCTATGTGGGCCTGGGAGCTTGCCCTCCCTTTCCATTTTAGCCCTTAGCCCATGCCTTTCCCGTTCTCTCCAGAGCTCCTATATCCCACCCCACCCTCTGCACCCCCTCCAAGGTGGGTACTCTGAGCCTCCGCTCCCTGTGTGGGTGCTTGCCAGGTGGTGCCACATCACCAGCTATCCTTCTGAGTCTCCCCTTGTCTCCTACACTGCTCTAAGTGTAGAGGAAGTGAGCTGTTTCGTGCTCCTGGCATGTGCCACAGCTCCTGAGAGCTCCCTATGTATCACTTCTCTGTTCTCCTTCCTTCAACTGTGGGAAAAGTTTCCAGCCTTGTGGCCCTATCCCAATCTCTCCCTCAATTTCCCATCTATTGTAGGTACAGGAGTAAAGATAGTCTTACTTCATTTTTGTGTTTATGACTTCTTCTCTTCTTCACTCAAAAACTCATATTGAACCTCATTTCTCCAGAACCAATGCAAAATCCCTAATAATAGGATTTAGGCTTTATCTAGCAGACTTTATACCTCAGTATGTGCTGGTTTGGGATAAATCCGCCAAATCTCGCACACAGCTCAGTGCCATGGCAACTAGCTGGGAGCATAGTACAAATAGGGACTAAATAATATTTACTGAATAAGTGAGTGAATTATCTTATTTATTTATTTATTTTTTTGAGGTGAAGGTCTCACTATGTTGCCCTGGCTGGTCTCAAACTCCTGAGCTCAAGCGATCTGCCCACCTTTGCCTCCCAAAGTGCTAAGTTACAGGCATGAGCCACTGCACCCAGTCATAATCTCTCTTGAATAAACCCTCTTACTTCCCCTTTTGCATCTCTCTCTCTCTCTAAATCCTATATTTGTATTTACAGATAACATCTCACCAATTTAGAGACACTTTTCTTTCTGCTAGATCAAGATGTTTAAAGCATTTGTTCTCATTTCTTTCATGAAACCTTCTGGGATCAGTCAGCTAAGGTCTAGTTATTTCAATTATCAACTACTCTAATACTTCTACCTGTCCTGTTTTGGGTTGAAAGGGACACAATTCAAGGTCAAAGACCATGTCAGTTGCTTTCTTTGTCATTCTCAACACCCAGACAGCACCCTCTGTAGACACTGAGTATTGACAAAATGCTCTTCAGTAAGAGCTTCTCCAGTACATTGCTGTAAAAGGGCCCTTCAAGCGGCATACAGAAAATAGTACCTATAAATTAATAATGTATTTTGGACTCAGTGGTTGTTTTAACAAGTTGGGAAATAAATATCAGATTTTTGAACTGAAAGAGGTCTCCTTTCCCCACTCTCCCCAAAAGAATTTGTTAGCTATAGTTTCTATACCTATGATAGGTTAACATATTTCAGGGAATTTCTTTTCTTTTTCTCAGTATTGCCCTGGCAAATACAAATAAAAGCATATAATAAACAGCAATAAAAAAATAAAGTTCACACACAGAATTATGACACCAAAGCCCTGTGACTTCTCAGCTTGTTTGGCCTACTAAAGTGCTGCACAGGCTACTTGGGAGGACAGAGGTCGGTGGTGGGCGGGGAGGTGGGCTGGAGGGTGGCCCTTAGCAGAGAGTCACTGAGGAATAGCAGGAGTGCCCTGGAGAGGAAGGAAGCACAGGCTGTGCTGCATGTTCTGCGGTGAGCATATATCAGACTGGCACTGTTGTGAAAACTGTACAGTTTCTAAACCGAAGCTCGGGTTGTTTTTCTGACTCTTCTTCCTCTGACCAGTCGACATAGACACTCAAATCCAAAAAATTAGTCTGTCAGAGAAACAAAAGCTATGCTGCTGTTTTTCTGCGAGCCTCTGGACTAAAGCAGGTGGCCAGGGTGGTGCTCCCTGCATAGGCATCTGGCAGCATGGGTGCCTGCCTGGTGGCTCTGTGGTCATGAGTCCCCTGCAACACAGTCACTCAACAGCAGGTAGGGCTGAGTGATGTTTCATCACCAGAACTGTGGATCAGATGAAATTTAGATCTGGTAGGCCAGATCTAAGAGGCTCTGTGACTTAGCCCAAACATACAACTATCTTCCAATTGGGAAAAGGTTATTTTCTGTATTAGATACTGAAATTATAAAATTAATCATTTTAGCTTGAATTTGGGGAAGTATATTTTGTTAAGGTTTATGAGAAGTGTATTTTGTTAAAGTTTACGACAGTTGCTATGAAACACAATAATTTGGGGGAAAAAAAAGAGAGACAATGTTGTGTTTACTGGGCCACGGATGGATGATGTCACTAATAAGCAATTATAACATCCCGCATTCCAAAACGATTTAATAATTTGTTTTGAGGAAATATAGCTTCCAAAAGAACAAGAAAACAATCTAAACATTTATTTGGACGTTTTGCATGGCAAAATATAATTAAATATAAAACATAATTAATCCGAATCTAAAAAAGCATCAAATACTAGTCACTAACTTTAACAAGGAAGGAGGTTCAAAAGTTTATCAGTAAATGAATTTGTTGGAATACTCAATGCATTTCCCATGGAAAAAACATTTCCCATGTAAATGTTATAGATGGTTAGGCTTCTAGTGCCAACCACAAAAACTAGATTAAATGTTAGGTACATGTATGGCTATAAAGAAGAATGGTGAAAGAACAGGACCTTTAGAGAGACAAAGATTCCCAGGTCCTGTCTGGCTGCGTCCTTCCCCAGCAGTATTTCCGTAAGATGCTACGTCCTGCAGTCTCCAGCCAGAACAGCTGCCTCTGGCCTGGAGCACAGCTGGAACATCCTGTGGTGGGAGCCCCCTCATGTCCTTGCCAGGCTCGGGTGGGTGGCAGCCGAGTGAAAGAGCCCTCCCCTCCAAACGGCCCTGATGGTTACCATAACTACACTTAGTCTTCAGATGCTTGTGAGTCTGAAATGTTTACAATGAATATATTTTTCTTTTTGAGACAGAGTGTCGCTCTGTCACCCAGGTTGGAGTGCAGTGGTGCAATCTCAGCTCACTGCAACCTCTGCCTCTAGGGTTCAAGCAATTCTCATGCCTCAGCCTAAGTAGCTGGGACTACAGGCATGTGCCACCATGCCCAGCTAATTTTTTTTTTTTAATTTTTATTTTTAGTAGAGACAGGGTTTTGCCATGTTGGCTAGGCTGGTCTCAAACTCCTGGCCTTAAGCGATCAGCCTGCCTCGGCTTCCCAAAGTGTTGGGAGCCACTGCGCCTGGCCTACAATGAATATTCTAATGAGGACTAAAATGAGGTTCAGTCTTAATAAGGGTAAGACTCATGTGACCCAACCAAGCTTTTCTCATATCTAGACATGCTTTCCAAATATCTGGATGAATCGCATTCCCCAAACACATAATGCAATTAAATTATAATACAGCTGCCTGTTTAAAACAAGAGGAAGTATTTATTATAAAATATAGCTGGCCGGGCATGGAACCTCATGCCTGTAATCCCAGCACTTTGGGAGGCTGAGGTGGGTGGATCACCTGAGATTAGGAGTTTGAGACTAGCCTGACCAACATGGTGAAACCCCATCTCTACTAAATACAAAAAATTAGCCGGGTGTGGTGGCAGGCGCCTGTAATCCCAGCTACTTGGGAGGCTGAGGTAGGAGAATTGCTTGAATCTGGGAGGCGGAGGTTGCAGTGAGCCAAGATGGCACCATTGCACTCCAGCCTGGGTAACAAGAGCGAAACTCTGTCTCCAAAACAAACAAACACTCTGTCTCCAAAACAAACAAACACACAACAAACCAAAAACCAAACCAAACCAAACCAAAACAAAAAAACACAAAACATAGCTATACAGATCAATAAAAATGTGCTCTTATCTACTCAGGGCTTACAGGGGATATGTCTCCCAGGAAAACAAGCTCTTGGGCAGACCTGTCACTCAGCAGTATGGTATGACAGGACTCAAAGTCAAGGCCTGTGGGAGAGCTAAATGTCTACTGAGGTCAGTCAAGGAAATGCTCACTAAACACTCACCATTTAGAATGGCCATAGCCAGAGTGGTCATGATGCAAACTACGGAGGATACTATCAATAAATGCTCCAAAAGCAGAATAGCATACACTCAGAATGGGACTTTTTCTCCCTCCAATACAGTTATAGCTCAGATGTTCTATAATTAAACAAAACATCAACAAGAGAGCTAAAATAACACACTACTTAAAGAAAGAGATGTAATAAGAAGATTGAGAAAAACCCCAATTCACTATATGACTGGGTAGTTCCATTAAAAATGTTTCTTTTTTTTTTCTCCCTAATTCATAGATTAGAATGATTACTGGAGCTGTAACAGGCACAGATAGGCCAGATCTTTGTAACACTCCACCTCTGCCTATCAAAAACAACATTTTAGGGCGAGGTGCCATGAAACCTGGCAGAGAACAATGCTTGCTTACTTTGGAAAGTGCAAAGACATGACAACTTAAGAATTTTGCTTAAAGCTCACAAAATGTTTTTTCACTAAATTAGGTTTTCATTTATACTTACCACCCAAAGATGCTTTATTGTTATAGTGAAGAAAACACACAAAAGACAAATCTTCATAATTAAAACACATATATAACATTTTAATCTTCTTTTAATAAAATTATGAATCATGAAACCTGCCTAATTCTTTTTGTTCTCAATTACAATTCTTCCCCTAAAGATACTTTATAGGTTCCACTCAACTTCTGGCCTTGTTTTATGGGCAAACTCTAGGACCCTGGTTTACTGCCTTTAAAAATAAAATTAGAGACAAAAGACTAATAAAAAGAACCAACAATTGTAGCAAACTGGATGCCATTCTGGCACGTTCTCACCTTCCTCTGGTGGCTTTCTGTAGAACCTTCATTCCCACCAGGCTGCAAGACTTCCCTTCCAACTGTCTTGCCTTCGACATGGTGAACTCTAAGTGCACTTCACCGAACATTCCACAGGCATCTTGTACCAGAAGGCAGGGTCTGTAAAACACCATTCACATTTGTTCTTTGAGGAAGCAGTTTGGATTAATGCAGAGATCAAGATTTCCCTCTTCTTCTTCATTAGAAAGCCACTATATACTGCTATGACTGGCCAATATAATTTAAATAAATCAAAGAAAAACCAAGGGAAAAAAAAAAAAAGAAATTCACTGTAGTCATCTTCCTAAATGGGTGAGTCAGGATAAAAAAAAAGTTGAATTCAAGACATTCTTTCTGTATGTGTGCATGCAGGTGTTTGAACCACCATCCACAGGCATGAAACTAAAAGCTAAGCCAAATATGGCTGAAAAGTACATCAAGATGACCATTCTCTTAAACCAAATATATTACCTAGAAACAGAGTGTCCTTTTCCCATTTTTACCCTGTTTCCCATGAAAGAAATATTTGTTTTGTGTGGATGCTCAATACTGAGAAAAGCTGCAGGATAACATTACGGTGAGAACAACAATATGAGGCTTTCTCTGAGACAGTACACATTTAGAGACATGCATATCCCAGCAGGATAAAACCTGGTGTTCCAGCTTGCAGCAACACACCCATGATGGACAGCCAGTGACATGATGGGATTCCCCCTAGTTTTTAAGTTTAGATGGTGTTATTCATGAAAGCCTATTTATGACTGAATTTCCAATCCTTTCATTTTATAACTGAAGTAAATGAAGTTTATTTATCAAAAAATGACACATTCTCAGAAAACATTTCATGGAGGCTGAAGAAATTATAGTCAGTAAATAACATCACAAAATGAACATAAAAACTATTCTAAAGATAAGAATGTGAAAAAAATACATGTTGGAGGAGAACAGATGAAGTCAGGAGCCTTAAGTGCTGCCTTGGCAAAAGGGTCAAGAACTGTAGACTCCTTGATGAAGTCTCCCAGGCCCACAGGGCCAGCTGGTTTGCAAGAGAAGCAAAAATATATCCTGTCTGAAAAATAGCACCTTTACTTGGATTGCTAGTTCACCATGGAGTAAAGGCCAAACAAAGATGTGCTCAAATAAAAATCAAACACTCAGAAACAAACCATCATGTGGGAACAGTCAAAAGAAATAACACTAGGCCTGCTGGGGACTTGAGATATTAGAATTAATGGATAGAAAATATAGAATAACTGTTTTAAAGAGGTAAAAAGTCCCCAAAATAAGAATAGGAAACAAGAAACTCATAAAATGACTTGATAGATTTGAAGAAGGATGAAATCACACTTTCAAAAAGGAAAGCTACATTTACTGAAATAAAAATATTCATTGAGTAGGTGTAACAAATGGCTATATGCATCTGAAGAGTGTATATATGAGATCTGAGGTATAAATCTGAATAAATTACTCAGAATATAGCTTGAGAAGTGAGAGGAAAAAAACAAGAGAGAAGGTGCAGAAATACAGAGGACAGTGAGAAGGTCTAACATGTCTAATAGGAATTTCAGTAAAACAAGACAGAGGAGGGGAAGCAATAACATGTAGATTTATAGTGACTGAGAATTTTTCCCACCTGATCTAAGATACAGGAAGAAAAACAAATACCAAGTAAAGCTGGCCACAGTGGCTCACACCTATAATCCCAGCACTCTGGTAGGTTGAGGTGGGAGGATTACTTGAACTGAGGGGTTCAAGACCAGCCTGGACAATGTAGTGAGATCTTGTCTCTAGGAAAAATTTTTAAAAAAGTTAGCTGGGTGTGATGGCGCACACCCATAGTCCCAACTACTTTAGGGGCTGAGGTGGGAGGATCACTTCAGCCCAGGAGGTTGAAGCTTAAGTGAGCTGTGATCATGTCACTGCACTCCAGCCTGGGCAACATAGCAAGACCCTGTCTCAAAAACAAAAACAAATCGGGGGAAAAAAACCCAAACAAATACAAAGCAGTACAACTAAATGGAAATCCAACTAATCAACTCACCATAATGAAACTAGAGAATACCAAAGACTATGAGCTGTTAAAAGCAAGAAGCACACAAATAAGATTTTCAAAGCACACACAGTGAGATTTAGAAGACAGTACATCTGCAAAAGAATACAAATTTGACTTAAATCAACCTTCTAAAGAACAATGAATGAAGCCTGAAGACAGTGGAATATTTTCAGAATTCTGAAAGCCATCTCAGAACTGTATCAGCAAAACTCCTTTCAAGAATGACGGTAAAATAAGGACATTTGAATTTTTTAATTTTTATTTATTTATTTTTTTGAGATGGAGTCTCGCTCTGCTGCCCAGGCTGGGGTGCAGTGGAGCGATCTCGGCTCACTGCAACCTCCATCTCCTGTGTTAAAGTGATTCTCTTGCCTCAGTCTCCTGAGTAGCTGTGATTACAGGAGCCCACCACCACACCTGGTTAATTTTTGTATTTTTAGTAGAGATGGGGTTTCTCCATGTTGGGCAGGCTGGTCTCAAATTCCTGGCCTCAAGTGATCTGCCTGCCTCGGCCTCCCAAAGTGTTGGGATTACAGGTGTGAGCCACCATGTCTGGCCTGGGACATTTTTAGACAAAGAAAAACTAGGAGCATTTTCTACCTACAGAACCTGACGTATTTACTATTTTACTAATTACTAAAATGATTTCTAGACCAGGTGCAGTGGTTGACACCTATAATCCCAGCACTTTGGGAGGCTAAGGTGGGAGGATCACTTGAGCCCAGAAGTTCGAGATCAGCCTGGGCAACAAAGTGAGACCCTGTCTCTACAATAAATAAAAACATTAGCTGGGTATGGTGGCACATGGTTGTGGTCTCAGCCACTCAGAAGGCTGAGGCGGGAGGATCCCTTGAGCTCAAGAGTTTGAGGGTTGCAGTGAGTTACGATTGTGCCACTGTACTCCAGCCTGGGAGGCAGAGTGAGATCCTGTCTCAAAAAACAAATAAAATGATTTCTAAATTATGTACTTTAGGAATAAGGAAATTATCGTGGAATAAAGGCCTGAGACACAAGAAGGACTAATAAGCAAAAATACAAACAACCCAGAATAAACACAGGATGGAATAACAACACAATCAATAATATTAAAGCTGTAGAGCTGAAAAACTGAAAATGGATAGCAATGAAATCAAACAGGCAGTGACTGGAGCTCAAATGTTCCCAAGTCCTCATATCACTCTAAGCCTGGAGTTAAGATATTAACTTAACAATAGTATATGCGGTACAATTTCAAGGATAATCACCAAGGAACAGAAACAGGGAATATACCTCCTAATCACTAGAGGAAAAAAATAGAATAAGAAATATAGGAAAACAAACAAAAAGGAAAACACAAAAAACATTAAATCGCCAATAAAATATAAAGTGATATGTGAAAGGATAAAGTCCTTGCATATTAGAAATGGAACAAAAATGATTTAAACATGTCAAAGACAGAACTTGTCATGTTGTTTGAAGGAAGAAAAAATGTCTTCCAATAAACTGGTGACAGAAAACCTTCCAAAGCACAGAAAAGTTCAAAGTAAAAGGACAGAAAAAAATGTTTCTGGCAAATATTAACCAAAAGAAAGCTGAAAAGGTGGTTTTGATGGTAAGCAAAATAGATTTTAAGAAAGTATTACTGGCTGGGCATGGTGGCTCATGCCTGTAATCCCAGCACTTTGGGAGGCCGAGGCAGGCGGATGACAAGGTCAGGAGATCGAGACCATCCTGGCTAACATGGTGAAACCCCGTTTCTACTAAAAATACAAAAAATTAGCTGGGGGTGGTGGTGGGCCCCTGTAGTCCCAGCTACTCGGGAGGCTGAGGCAGGAGAATGGCGTGAACCTGGGAGGCAGAGCTTGCAGTGAGCCGAGATTGTACCACTGCACTCCAACATGGGTAAGAGCGACACTCTTCTCTCAAAAAAAAAAAAAGAAAAAAAAAAAAGAAAGTATTATTAAGGATACAGAGGTCACTAATATAGATAAGAAGGTTTAATTCACCAGGAAGACATACAATTATAAACTTTAATGCTCTTACTAGCCTCAAAATACATTAAGCATAAATTAATAAAACTACACAGAGAAATGAACAAATCCACCACTACTGTGGAAGATTTTAACACATCTCTGCCAATTATTGGTAAGTCAACAGATGAAAGTTAGTAAAAAATTAGAAAATTTGCATATACCTAACTAGTTTGATTTGTTGGATAAACAATTAGAAAAACTGCCCGTAATTAGAAAAAATGCATTTTCAAGCACACATGGAAGACAAGAGGCTGGATGAGGTGGCTCAGATCCGTAAGCTCAGCACTTTGGGAGGCTGAGTTGGGAGGACTGCTCAAAGCCAGGCTTCAAGACCAGCCTGGTCAACAAAGCGAGATGTCATCTCTAATAAAAAGTAAAATAGGCCGGGCGCAGTGGCTCACGCCTGTAATCCCAGCATTTTGGGAGGCCAAGGCGGGCGGATGATGAGGTCAGGAGATTGAGACCATCCTGGCTAATGCGGTGAAACCCCATCTCTACTAAAAATACAAAAAATTAGCTAGGCATGGCGGCGGGTGCCTGTAGTCCCAGCTACTTGGGAGGCTGAGGCAGGAGAATGGCATGAACCCGGGAGGCGGAGCTTGCAGTGAGCCGAGACTGCACCACTGCACTCCAGCCTTGGGGACAGAGCGAGACTCCATCTCAAAAACAAACAAACAAACAAACAAACAAACAAATAAATAAGCAAGCTGGGCACAGTGATGGTGCCTATAGTCCCAGCTACTCAGGAGGCTGAGGCAGGAAGACAGTCTAAGCCAAGTAGTTGGGAGCTGCAGTAAGCTATGATCTGGTCAGTGTACCCCAGCAGGGGTGACACAGATTCTCTCCCTTTCTCTCTAATTAATTCTCACTACACACTTGGCCATAAAGCAAGTCACAGTTAATTTCAAAGTATCCTATCATATAGATACTCTTTGCCTAAAATACAATTAAATGAGAAACCAAGGAAGAAATATATATTTAAAAAATCTTCTTACATTTGGAAATTTCACGTTTTTTTCAACTCACAAGTCAAACAGGAAATCACAGAGAAAAGAGACAATAATTTGACCTAGTTGATAATAAAAATACCACATGTCAAAATGTATGGATTACATCAATATATAAGGAAATTTATTGGCTTTAATATAATAAAACATTTTCTTTTCTGATATACATTTATTTACTTATTTTTTTGGAGAGACAGGGTCTCATTATGTTGTCCAGGCTGTTCTCAAATTCTTGGCCTCAACCAATCCTCCCACCCTGGCTCCCAAAGCTCTGGGATTACAGCCACATGCCACCACACCTGGCTCCCTATATTCATTTTAAAATTAGTTTTTTATGTACTTATCACAAAATCAACCCTAAACCTCAGTCAATTACCAAGATCTTCTCTTAGGATGCTGAACCTCACAGGTATTCTACCCTGAAGAGCTCTTCTGGATCCTTCTACTGTGCTTCAATCTGAATGGGTCAGCATCTATACCTGGGCACAATATCATCCTGGGATCTCTTGGCACAAAATCTGCAGGTTCCCCTTTGCTGCTCTGCTATGTTGGAGCTGCTATTTCCTACACCCGTATCTTTTAATTGACTTCTTCAATTCAGTAGTTCCTGTCTTCCAGTTTTCTGAAAAAAGAGTGTGAGGTAAAAATTTTAAAACCATTCATAAAGTTGTTGGTAATCGATCCACAAACTTTATGGGCAGTTTGGCTGGGTATGGATTTCTAGATGAGAACTAATTTTTCCATTCACAGTCCAATCATGTTTTGTTTCCCTCCCTTCTCTCCACGTCTGAGGTCTTTTTTAGTTTACAGTATGCTACCTGAGAGCAGGTATAAAAGTATACATTTTGATGTTGAATTTATAATGTCTTTTTTTTGTCTATACACCATTTAAAGTCCTCCTTACCTCCTAGTTAACTCCTCACATGACTTGCTTCTCCGTTCTATATCTAAATAGAGAAGTCCAAGGGGACTTCCTTGGGGACCAGGACATGGAGGGGAACTGGAGGTAGGACCAGGCTGCATTTCCTAGGAGTCTCCAGGCTCTCCTGTTACAGAACAACCCATGGTGGCCCCTGACCCTCCACATGTGATTACGTTAAGGCCTGGTCGTCTCCTACTGATACCCCCAAGACTTTGCTTTAAATGTTATTTAATTTTATTTATTTATTCTTTTGAGATAGAGTCTCACTTTGTTGCCAGGCTGGAGTGCAGTAGTGTAACCTCAACTCACTGCAACCTCTGTCTCCTGAGTTCAGGCAATTCTCCTGCCTCAGCCTCCTGGGTAGCTGGGACTTTAGGTGTAGGCCACCACGCCCGACTAATTTTTGTATTTTTAGGAGAGACGGGGTTTCACCATGTTGGCCAAGATGGTCTCGATCTCTTGACCTCGTGATCCATCCGCCTTGGCCTCCCAAAGTGCTGGGATTACAGACGTGAGCCACCGCGCCTGGCCTACATGTTATTTTTTTAACTGATACAAAAGTCAAGACAAATACAAAAATCCCCACAGATCCAAATACAAAGTTTCTATATTTCTGATTGTGTTAAAAAGGGAGGGGTGTGGAATTGGCTACTACCTTTGTCTTTAAGTTTGCCCTGACATTTTCCTTTGTCTCAAATAACAAGGAAGGGTGCTTCTGTCTATTCTTTTGCCCTGAAGACGAGTTATCACTCTTTTCCTGGTATTCACACCCATCACACACACTCTCCCACTCTGTTCTGCTCACACAGCTGCAGCTCAGAGGCAGGCTGGCTCAGGCCCGAGGTGGAGTCATCACCCCAGTGGTTCAACTGGATTGGAACTGTGGCATTCCACAGACTGCCCAGACCAGCGTCAGCTTATCAGCAGCCTGCGTTGAATTCCACCCACTTGTCAATGCTTTCTGCCCAGTGAAACGCTATTTCCTAAAATCAGTGCTAGTGTGACAGGTCTGAGCAGCATAGTGTCCCCATGATTTACTTGCTTTTCCTGAACTACCACGTATTTACCATAAATTTTTATCATATTCAATGGAACAGAAGTGGCTTCCCAGGGAGGCAGCATTATGTTAACAACTCTGGATCTTGCAAAAGTTGCTTATCTGTATGAGCTTGATTTTACTCATTTTTAAGACAAAATAAGAGAATCTAATTCAGAGGACTGTTGTGAACATTAAAGTCATTCACATGATACAGTAATTTAGGGCATGGTAGAGTGACTGGTAGATAAATCTTTTCTTGGTGGGGTACTTAGATCAATTTTTATAATAAAATTTTGTAAGTTTCTCCATAGAGCTCTTGTACATGTTTTGTTAGATCTATGCCTAGACTGTCTATTGGTTTGTGTTCTATTTTAAATGGTGTTTTGTTTGTTGTTGTGTGTTGCTGGTGTGTGATCAACATACAATGGCCTTGTATATTGAACTTTTGTAATCCATCATCTTTACTAAACTTTATTACTATTTATAATCCTTTTAAATGTACTTTTATGCAATCATTTCATAATTCCAATTTTGCTTCTTATTTTGTTTTATGGCTGCCTTTTAGGACCTTCAGGGCAATGCTGAAGAGATGCCAGTGACTGGACATCCTTATTTTGTTCCAACTGTAAAGAAAAAGTCTTCAATGTTTTACAGTCACTAATGTTTGCTTTTATTGTTGGTGGTTGTTCATTTTTGTTTTTTTGTAGACGTCCTTCATCCAGTTAGGGATTCCTAGTTTGCTAAGGAATTTTTTTTTTTAATCATGAATGGGTGTTGGATCTTATCAAATGCATTATCTGTATTAATTGAAAGAACTGTTTTCCCCCTTTAACATGTTAATGTGGCAAATGACAATTACAAATTCTTTCTGAGTATTAAAGTAGTTTTTCACTCTTGATGTAAAGCCAAGATCCTATTTGCTATGTCTTATTTAGAATTTTTGTCTCTAGGTCCATTAATGATATTGGTCTTTAATTTTATTTTTCATACTACATTTGGTATCAAGATCATTTATATCAGCTTCACAGAACAAGTTGATTACCTTTTCTTCTGAAAATTTTTGATAAAAATTCTAAGTCTAAGACTCAATCTGTATTTTGACAGTTAGAAATAATTAGGTAATAAAATTATTTAGTTTAGTGTTTTCTTTCCTGAGAAGATTCAAAACTACCAGCTCAACATCTCTAATGATAATTGGACTATTTGAATTTTTAAATTTTTTTCTTAAGATATTTTGGTAATGTATTTTTCCAGGGATTTTTCCATCTTGTCTATTTTCAAACTTAATGGCATAAAGATGCTACAGTAATCTTACATTTTTTCAAGTTTTATTAATATTACTAAAAAATATGTAATATTTCATGAATTTGCATGTCATCCTTGCCCAGAGGCCATGCTAATCTTCTCTGTATCTTTCCAATTACAGTATACGTGCTGCCAAAGTGAGCACATCTATGTTTCCAATCCCTGATGGGACTGCTATCCCTAATTTTCCTTTTTACTATTATTTATCTTCTCTTTATCAATTTTACCATAGGATTATCATTTCTCACTTTTGTTTAGTCACTGTTTATGTTATTAATTTCTACTCATATTTATAATCTTTTTATCCATTTTCTTTGGACTTATTCTATTGTTCCTTTCCTATTTCTCATGTTGGAGGCTTAGCTCATTAATTTGCAGCCTTTCTCTCAAGCTATTCTCCTACTTCAGCCTCCTGAGTAGCTAGGACTACAGGCACATGCTACCATGCCTGGTTTTTTTTTTTTTCCCTTTTGAAGAGGCGGGGTCTTGCTATGCTGCCTGGGCTGGTCTCAAACTTCTGGCCTCTAGCAATCCTCCTGCCTTGGACTCTCAAAATGCTGGGATTATCGACATGAGCCACTATGTCCAGTCCTTTCTTCTTTTTGTTTATTTTTATTTATTTATTTGAGACTGAGTCTCCCTCTGTTGCCCAGGCTGGAGTGCAACGGCATGATGTCGGGTCACTGCAACCTCTGCCTCCCAGGTTCAAGTGATTCTTGTGCCTCAGCCTCCCAAGTAGCTGGGACTACAGGCGCACCACCACACCAGGCTAATTTTTGTATTTTTAATAGAGATGGGGTTTCACCACATTGGCCATGCTCATCTCGAACTCCTGACCTCAGGTCATCTGCCTGCCTTTGCCTCCCAAAGTGTTGGGATTACATGCGTGAGCCACCGTGCCTGGCCCCTTTCTTCTTTTTAAAGTTGAGCTAATTTGACTAAAATTTATTCTAAATATCAAGTCAATGACATCACATAAATTTTAATATTTAGTATTTTTACTTTTCATTAGTTGTAGATATTTTAAAATTGTCATATCTTTTCTGACCCAATAGGAAGTATTTTTCAAATTTTATAGGGATTTTTAAGTATATGTTTTTGTTATTAACTCCTACTGCATTCGTTGTATGTTGCTATACACATTACTCCCACAAATTTGAAGCTTAAAATACAAACATTAATTTTTTTTCATAGTGTATGTGGGTTAGTGCCAGATCCTGTTCTATTTGCATTCTTCTCCTCAAAAGGCCCTTAGGAGCTAGGCTATTATTATCCCTATTTAGCACATAGAAGACTGAAGATCAGAAAGGTTTACTATCTTGCCCAAAAACCTCACAACATTAAATAAGCAAACTAACAATAAAATGAAATGAATATATAAGCATATTTGATATAAATATCTCTTTAAATTTACAAAAGTGGGGAAATACCAGCCTAGTTTCCAGAGCTAAACCTCCATTAGAATTCAAGTGCAGGTGAAATTGATTTATATACCACTGTAGTCAACAATAAGGAATAGACCATCAGTCTAAAGCACTGTGTTCTAAGAGAACTCTCTGCAAGTATGGAATAAACGTTCTATGTCTATGTTGTCTAATGTGGTAGCTACTAGCCATATGTGGCTACTGAGCACTTGAAATGTGGCTAATGTGACTGAGGAACTACATTTTACATTTTATTTAATTTTAATTAGTTTAAATATAAATAATCACATGTGGCTAGTAGCCATCCTATTGGACAGCACAGTTTAAAGGCCTACAGAACTAGAAGAATAAAAAACTATGAATACTTAAAAATTGGTTAATCAACCTTTCAAACACAGTAATTAAAAAGTGATGAATTTTTAAAGTGACTAGGGAAACCATGGCATAAATAAATAAGAGGTTATTTCAAATAACCTTCAATTTAAAGCTTGTCCAAATTATGTTTTTTAAAAAAATGCACAAAATTTATGTGTCATCAAACACTAATACTCTCAAAGTATTAATAGGTGTTTCTCAAAAATTAGCACTAACACCAAAATGTTGTTAGCAATATTTTTTCTAAAATGTATTTTAACATATCAAAACCATATATAATTACTACTGTGTTCAATCTCCTTGATAATATGATCTTTTATACCCAAGAATGCCAGGAAATACCTGAGTGGTCACCTGATGCAGAAAAACAGGATTTTAGGTCCTCACACTGTGTATTAGCAGTATTTAGCAAGTGATATGTGGAAGAATGTATCGCCTATTTTAAGATAACTAGTCTTAACATTTCCACAGATACGTATGACATTATTTAATTTGTAGTGGCTATAAGATATTTATATAGTACAAACTAATTTCTCATGGTTCTGTGACTGAAGGAAATTTTATATAAAAATTAGGGTTCTATAGCTAATAATTAGGTCTAGTCCAAACAAGTAAAAAGCTAGAATACTTCAAAATGAAGGTGAACAACTGCCGTCTTTGGTTTCTATAAAAATGAAAAGGCGAGCTAAGATAAAATAATTCATGTTCAATCCTACTCACCTAACCTCAGGAATTAAAGGCCAGAAAGTAAGTACGGGGTAAGCAATTTAATTTCTTTCAGCATTTTGAAGATATATCCCAGTGCCTTCTGGCCTCCATTGTTTCTGATGAGAAGTCAGCTGGACTGTCACTGGGGTTCCCTTGTATTAATATATGATGAATCATGTTTCTTTTGTTATTTTCAAGATTTTCTCTTTATCTCTGGTTTTCAACATTTTGACTTTGAGGTGTCTAGGTGTATGTAATACATTACACATTTTAACTTATTAAAATTTTGCATCAAATTTGATAAGTGCTCAGCCATTATTTCTTCAAATATTTTCTGCATCATCCTCTCTCTGGCACTCTCATTACACACATTTTGGTGCACTTAATCATGTCCAACATTTTTATGAGGTTCTCTTTCATTTTCTCCATTCTTTTCTCTCTTTCAGATTACATACACATAATCTTTATTTCTCTTTTTTTTTTTTTTTGGAGACAGGGTCTCACTCTGTCACCCAGGCTGGAGTGCAGTGGCACAATCTTGGCTTACTGCAGCCTCGACCTCCCGGGCTCAAGTGATCCTTCCACTCCAGCCTCCTAAGTCCACCATACTCAGCTAATTTTTTGGTGTGTTTTTTGTAGAGATGGGGTTTTTCCATGTCGCCCAGGCTGGTCTCAAACTCCTGAGCTGAAGTGATCCACCAGCCTTGGCCTCCCAAAATGCTGGCATTACAGGCGTGAGCTACCATGACCTGCCTCATTATCTTAATTTCAAGTCCACGAATTCTTTGCTCTGCCGTCTCAAATCTATTATTGAGCCCCTATGGTGAATTTTTCACTTTGGTGGTTGTTCTTTTCAACACCAGAATTTCTATTTGGTTCTTTTCATAGTTTATATCTTTCTATTGATGCTCTATTTGATTAGACATTGTTAATATTAACATACATTTCTTTAATTCTTTAGACATGGTTTCCTTTAGTTCTTTGAACATAGTTATAATGGCTGGTTTGAAATCTTCATCGGCTAAATCAAACATCTGGACCTCCCCAAATGCAGTTTCCATTGCCTGCTTCCCACCTCCCCCAACTAGTCTTCTGGGCTTGCCTCTCTACAACGAAGCCTCCAACCTACGGGTGAGCTGGAGTGGGACAATCAGGTCCGTAATCTTGGCCTGACTCATTTGGTGGGTGATGAGAGATGTTGAAGGCTGGCCATGAAGGGTGAAATGTACCCTACACTGGGAGCTGGGGGAAGAGGGGACCATCTTCGTGACTGGACTCCCTGGAGTAGAGCCCCAGGTTAGTTTCTATAAAATGAGTTTGGATGGTGGGGGAGTGGGTTGTGGCTCACAGGCTATAGACTTGCCGTTCTCACTTAGATTTAGTAGTTATTTTTGATTCCATTCATGGAATGTTTCTCCATTTGCTGTATGTCCTGAGGACAATTTCTAGAGATTTTAAATGCTTGTCTTTCATAATTTTCTCCAGCTAAATGTTTGTTGGAGAGAGAATCCACTGTGTCCTCATTCTGCTATTTTGAAAGTTGGTCTTCTGTTTCTTCGATTTATTCCCATTGGAAATAAAGATTCTCTAGATGATTAGCATGTGTTGTGTGAGAAAACAAAATGGGTCTTTCGCCCTTATTTGTAAGTCTTGAGAGTATTTGGAAACTATCCATTCTGAATTTGTAGACTTAAGTGTGAGTTGTTATTTCTTGAGACATCTTGATTTGTTTGAATACAAGAAATGAGCCAAGTACAAAATTGCCAAGCCAGATAATGGAAGTACAACACACGCAGTGAGGCATGAAGGGGTGCACAGCCATGAAATAAGTGTCACAAGATCCTTGATAACAAAAGCACTTGGGGGTTTGTCATTGTGCTCCAAAACAGTGCCTTGGCCTTCTTAGGGTTTCTAGTAAATCAATGATCCATTCATTCATGTGCTAAATACAACAGGACTGCCCCCTGGATAGGCCCTCTGTGAGGTGCTAGGTACAGGATAGTGGGCAAACAGTCCCTGCCGTCTGTGCTCCTTGGCAAGAAAGACCAATCATACACAAATGTGCAACCACAGATTGTGTGAGTGCTAGAAAGGAAATAAAGAGTGCTGTGAGAGATAGCACTGGGGTGGTAGGATGGTCTAGTCAGGGTTGTCAGGGAAGGCTTCTTAAAGGAAGGTGATCTTTAAGCTGAGCCTAAACAGAGAGAAGCAACGAGTCATGCAAAGGCTGAGAGAACACTGAAAATAGAGAGCATAGCATGTATGAAACCCTAGGATGGGAAAGAGGTTTTCCACAGCTGAGACACTGGAAGGAGGCTAGAAGATAATAAGAAAGACAAGATAGGTGTCTTAGTCCATTTGAGCTGCTCTAACAAAAATACCACAGACTAGGGGGGTCATAAACAATAGAAATGTATTGCTCACAGTTCTGGAGGCTGGGAAGTCCCAGATCAAAGCACCAGCAGGTTTGGCATCTGGCGAGGGCCTGCTGCCTCACAGACGGCTGTCTTTTCCAAGCAACCTCCTATGGTGGAAGGGTTAATGACTCTCTCGGGCCTCTTTTATAAGGATGTTAATCCCAAAGGTCCCACCCCCTAATATCTTGGGGGTGAAGATTTTAACATACGAATTTTGGGGGAGATGCAAACACTCAGACCATAGCAATAGGAGAAAGCAGGGATAAGAGGAAAGACTATATGTTGCATTATTCTTACTTTAAAATTAAACTTATATTTAGGAAAAAATTAAAAATTTGATAAAAATTATTTTCTCTAACGGCATTGGTGAGGGAAAGGGTTTTGTGAGTTCACTTGAAGAGAGAACTTTTAGACAGTCTCTTTAGACCCAGTGGGAGTCCACCATCCTAATCAATGACAAATGCCTGAGAGGAAGCAGTGAAGGTGCAAAGCAGTGAAGGTGCAAAGCAGTGCTCATTGGCTAGCATGTTTTCTTTTGTTTATATAGTGTTAACGTTTTCAGAAACTAGTAACTAAAATTAAGAACCGGAAGACTTTACATAAAATTCAACTTTCTAGTTATCTTGAGAAACTTGCAACCCTGGTAGTGGCTGCCTCAGGATGAGACATGGGCTTCCAAGTCCATCCTGGTGCCCTCCCCTCCATGCCTGGTCCCAGTCCTCAGATGCTGCCACCCTCTTTGTCTCTTTGGTTTCTGTCAGCATGTGAGAACACATTCAAGAAACATTTCAAGGTAGAGACCGGAGAGCATAGTTGTGGGTAAGGGATGCGGGACAGAGCACCTGCACTGGCCTGAGGTTCGGAGGAGGTGAGTGGGTGTGAAGAGTGTAGAGCAGCCTCGGCATCAGGCATAGGATGGGCCTCATTTCAGAGAACAGGGAGCTGTGGAAGAATCCAGAGGCTGCTCAAGTGACTTGAGGCAGGATGCAAGTGAGAACGGGGCTGATTAACACAGAACTGGAAAGGGCAAACTGCTCTATGGAGAATGTGACTCAAAACAGGAGGGGAGGAACATTGGGATCCCAGCTCTGCCGCTATCGACAAGGCACAGAAGCTCTCTGGGCTGAGAGTCCTTTTCTAGGATAAGGGGATACTCTCTAGAAGTCCTTTCAGTTATTTTTGTTTAAGGAACGTTAAATAGATATGTATCTATAGAGAAGGCTGCAGCTGCAGCTCAGGCACCAGCACCCAAGTTGAGGAGCAGATGCTCACTGTGTGTGGCTGTGCTCTGCATGACAACCAGCAGACACCGGCACCATCCTTAGTAAGCTCTGAAATACTGGGAACCAGTGGCTAGCTAGGCCACAGCAGACTCAAGAGATCTGACATCTTAAAGTTATGTGATTAATGTTCATAAAATGGAGCTTCCACTTTGGGAAGCAGTTGAGTACCTTCCTTTGCTGTCCTGCCATAGAATACCCACTGACAAGGCAAAGGTATGCATCCAGTACACCATACTCTCCGCTGCTAGCAATCTTGAGCTAAGGCCTGGGCTGCAGGTGACTTCTCTGCCCCATGCAGCACTGAGCATGGTTGGTGGGTCCCTTATACCTGGTGTGAGGGGATGCTGCTATCTACAGGAGTGATTAACTTAGATAAGTGCTTAGAACAGCCATGATAAAATATCTCACAGAGAAGAAGTAGGACACATGTGTTTAGAATGAGAGTCTCAGAACTGCACTGATTCCATCAGCCAGAAAGCCATTCAAAACTCCTTGGAATAAGAGTCCGCCAAGTGAATTCCACTTATTTAATGTTTAAGATCAATGTTTCTCCCATAGACACTCACCCAAATAACCCCCACTTTCATGACTGTAAGACTGCGGTGCAGGAGAGCAGGCACCACATGACACGAATGGACACGGGCACTAGGAGTTTGGGTACCTGCACAATCCAGATTATGTGAACTCATTTCACAGTCAGTTAAGTGCCTCCATCTCTTCTGTGCTCAAAATCTTAGTTTCCTTCACCTACCAGACAAATGCGTGTTATTACAGATGTAGTTAACTGACAAGAAAACAGGGTTCCCTCTCATTAAGTGCCAGCTCGCCTAAGTCCTGAAGCAGGTGTCTGCGTTTTTATAAAAGGCCTAATCTTATGGGAAGATGCTCACAGGACGGTGCTTGAGAACGGCACAGGGCATACCACATCACACAGATGCGGACTTACAATGGTGAACTCATCATTCAGCTACTGCTGTTTTGCTTTGCAAGGTAAAGCTCCATTGTGGGTAAAGCAATACATAATCATTAGAATACCATGTCTACAGCGGGTCCCTGCCCTTAGCCACCCACACTCCAACCCTCTCAACTGGGAAAACAAGGCAGCAATCAGAAAGTGGTTCCAGGGAAACAGGGTAGCAGCAGAATCGCCTGTTTCAGGCATCAGCAGCCATTCTGCAGGACTTGGACTCTGTGCATTTCTGAGCCATGAGGGTGAGGCCTGGACCATGTTGGAAGAGCCGATTAAAACTGGTGCCAAATGAAACCACATTCCACCGCGCATTCCCAGCAACATAAAATAAGACAGATAAGAGGTTCCTTGTTCACGTTGGAAGTATAAAAGTCCATTATGAAGTTAATATTTGTCTTTAAGAATTTTTTTCCTTTTCTTACCAACTTAATGTCCATTATGCCAATTAAAGAATATTTCAAAAACTGTAAAAATACATGTCTTATCTGTAAAGGCAACAGAACAAATCACAGGGAATAAAAAAATAAAACTCTTGATTTGTAGTGGAAGTTGTGGGAGTACAATTTAATTTCTCTTTTAAAAAAGTTTTAAATGTCCCTTCCTCGTTTCCAAAACTACGTGTTTTCCCTTTCTTTCATTCACTGGCTCAGTTTCATAGCTACAGGAAGGAGGGACAGCGAGAACACAGCAAACGTGTGTGCCTGCGCACGCATGTGCTGAGAGGGCAGATTAAGTGGCTATGTGGGATGTTTACGTGAGTTATGGGAGCAGTTCTTAGCAGTCCACCAAGAATTCCCGGAATCAGAGTCAGGCCCGGCTGTTTCATTCTAGGTCACTGTCAACTTAAGCAGGCTCTAAAGATCAACAAAGCCCTGCCCTTCACTTTATAATCTCTTATGAAGCCTCAACCCAAGGAAAAAACAGAAGAAATCAGAGGAAGAAGTGATAAAACCAGAGAGAGAAAAAAAGGGAGCATGGGGAGAAGAGGGCTGGAACCTGAGCGCAAGGGAGCCACTGAGAAAAGCCGGGGGCGAGAGCGAGGGCGGGGCGGGGTGGGGGAGGGGACGCATTGGGGGCGGGGGCCTCGCCCACTCCTGCAGAGGCTTGGGAGGACGGCCGGGAAACCAGAGACAGCAGGACATTGTGTTCTTCTTCTCAAAAACAACCAGCCTCTGCACTCCCAAAGTAAACAGTTAATCCTGTTGTTTATCTTTTTAACATGAGATGTTAGCACGACTTCTACTGCACAGAAATGTGTTTATTCATTTAAAAATCATATTTTCTCTTTGCTGAAATAAAAGTGTGACATGTAAACTTTTAAATATCAATGAACCGAAAGGAGTAACAATCTTACTTTCCTAAAAGTGACTTAACCAAAAGAAGAGGACAAAAAACCTCAGCCTTTTTTTCTTTTGAGACAGGGCCACCCTCCTTCTGTCTCTCAGGCTGGAGTACTGTGCTGTCATCTCGGCTCCCTGCAGCCTCCACCTCCTGGGCTCAACTGATCCTCCCACCTCAGCCTCCAGAGTAGCTGGGACCACAGGCGCACTCACTACCTCACCCGGCTAATTTTTGTATTTTTGGTAGAGACAGGGCTATGCCATGTTGCCCAGGCTGGTCTCAAACTCCTGGGCTCAAGTGATCCACCAGCCAAGTGTGAGCCACTGTGACCGGCTGAGAAGGGTCTTTTCTTTTTCTTTTTGGGATGGAGTTTTGCTCTTGTTGATCAGGCTGGAGTGCAATGGTGCGATCTTGGCTCACTGCAATCTCCACCCCACCGGTTCAAGCGATTCTCCCGCCGCAGCCACCTGAGTAGCTAGGGTTACAGGTGCCTGCCACCACGCCCAGCTAAGTTTTTGCATTTTTAGTAGAGACGGGGTTTCACTACGTTGGCCAGGCTGGTCTCGAACTCCTGACCTCAGGCGAACCATCGGCCTCGACCTCCCAAAGTGCTGGGATTACTAGCATGAGCCACCAAGTCTGGCCAAGAAAGGCCTTTTCTATACTCACACACCATCTTTATTTTAGAAAAATATTGTGTTGCTGAGATTAACAACAACAAAACCCTGCTGCAAGCTTGGTCTTTAAGGAAGACACAAATAAAACCGCTGACACAACTGGTGCCAGTCTGGACTTTGATTTGTTTACTGCCGGTGAATATCGAACCTTTTTTTTTTTTTTTTTTTTTGAGACGGAGTTTCTCTCTTGCTGCCCAGGCTGGAGTGCAATTGCGGGTCTCGGCTCACTGCAACCTCTGCCTCCGGGGTTCAAGCGATTCTCCTGCCTCTGCCTCCTGAGTAGCTGGGACTACAAGCATGCCCACTACGCCCAGCTGATTTTTCATTTTTAGTAGAGATGGGGTTTCTCCATGTTGGTCAGGCTGGTCTCGAACTCCCAACCTCAGGTGATCCGCCCGCCTAGGCCTCCCAAAGTGCTTGGGATTACAGGTGTAAGCCACCGCACCCGGCCAAGACGTCTTGTAATTTGATAGACGTTTACCCATGGAACAAGTTTTCAAAGATACTTACCTCTTTTGCCTTTTTTTTTTTTTTGAGACAGGGTCTCAATCTGTTGCTCAGGCTGGAGTGCAGTGGCATGATCATGGCTCAGTGTAGCCTCAACCTCCTGAGCTCAAGTGATCATTCCACTGCACTCTCCCAAATAGCTGGGACTAAGGCCTGTGCTAACGTGCCCAGCTAATTTTAAAATTTTTTGTAGAGATGGGGTCTCGCTGTATTGCTCAGGCTAGTCTGGAACTCCTGGGCTCAAGGGATCTTCCTGCCTTCGCTTCCCAAAGTGCTGGGATTGGAGGCAAGAGTCATTGCTTCCAGCCTGCCTTTTTATTAATTGAAACTTTTATTAATTGTAGAATTGCATGCAGTCCTAAGAAATACCACAGAGAGAACCCCTGTACACCTTACCCAGTTACCCCAAGAGTATAAACTATATGTACTAGTAAACAATAATACAATATCACAACTAGGATATTGACATTGATAAAACCTGCCACTCTTTTACTTGGATGTGTGTCATATATTTAGTTTGACAGTTTTATCACCTGTGTAGGATCCTGTACCTTCTACCACAGTCAAAATACTTAACAGTTCCATCACCATGAGGGTCCCTCAGGTTGCCCTTTAATAATTCACCTCCTTCCATCTCCCAACCCTCATGACTAACATCAGAAAAACATTAAACTGTCCTCTCTTCTAACATTTTGCCATTTCAAAAATGTTATAAAAATTGAATCATCCAGTATACAATTTTTGGGATTGGATATTTTTTCCTCAGCACAATTCCCTGGTAATTAAAACAAGCTATTATGCCTTTTATTTTTACAACAGCTTTACTGAGGTATAATTCACATACCACAGAATGGACCTGTTTATATTGTAGCAAAATACACATAAAATAAAATTTACTAGTTTAATCCTTTTAAAGTGTACCACAGTGGCATTAAGTATATTCACAAAGTTCTGCAACCATCAGTGCTATCTAATTCCAGGATATTTTTATCATCACAAAAGGAAACCTCCATCCATCCATTACTCTTGTTCTTCCCTCCCCTGAGTCCCTGGCAACAATTGACTGGATTTCTGCCTCTATGGATTTGCCTGTTCTAGTTTTCACATAAAGGGACTCATATGATATGTGGCCTTCCATGCCTAGCTTCTTTTCACTTAGCATGATGTTTTCTAGGTTCACTCATGTTACAGCATGGATCAGTGTTTCATTCCTTTTTGTTGCTGAAAGATATTCCATTACATGGATATATCACATTTATTTATCTTCTATCAGCTGACAGGACATTGCAGTTGTTTTGACATTTTTGCATTATGAGTAATGTTGCTATGGAGTGATTGTGTAGAAGTTACACGGACATATGTTTTCAATTCTTTTTTTTTTTTAAATTTATTATTATTATTATACTTTAAGTTGTAGGGTACATGTGCATAACGTGCAGGTTTGTTACATATGTATACTTGTGCCATGTTGGTGTGCTGCACCCATCAACTCGTCATTTACATCAGGTATAACTCCCAATGCAATCCCTCCCCCCTCCCCCCTCCCCATGATAGGCCCCGGTGTGTGATGTTCCCCTTCCCGAGTCCAAGTGATCTCATTGTTCAGTTCCCACCTATGAGTGAGAACATGTGGTGTTTGGTTTTCTGTTCTTGTGATAGTTTGCTAAGAATGATGGTTTCCAGCTGCATCCATGTCCCTACAAAGGACACAAACTCATCTTTTTTTATGGCTGCATAGTATTCCATGGTGTATATGTGCCACATTTTCTTAATCCAATCTGTCACTGATGGACATTTGGGTTGATTCCAAGTCTTTGCTATTGTGAATAGTGCTGCAATAAACATACGTGTGCATGTGTCTTTATAGCAGCATAATTTATAATCCTTTGGGTATATACCCAGTAATGGGATGGCTGGGTCGTATGGTACATCTAGTTCTAGATCCTTGAGGAATCGCCATACTGTTTTCCATAATGGTTGAACTAGTTTACAATCCCACCAACAGTGTAAAAGTGTTCCTATTTCTCCACATCCTCTCCAGCACCTGTTGTTTCCTGACTTTTTAATGATTGCCATTCTAACTGGTGTGAGATGGTATCTCATTGTGGTTTTGATTTGCATTTCTCTGATGGCCAGTGATGATGAGCATTTTTTCATGTGTCTGTTGGCTGTATGAATGTCTTCTTTTGAGAACTGTCTGTTCATATCCTTTGCCCACTTTTTGATGGGGTTGTTTGTTTTTTTCTTGTAAATTTGTTTGAGTTCTTTGTAGGTTCTGGATATTAGCCCTTTGTCAGATGAGTAGATTGTAAACATTTTCTCCCATTCTGTAGGTTGCCTGTTCACTCTGATGGTAGTTTCTTTTACAGTGCAGAAGCTCTTTAGTTTAATGAGATCCCATTTGTCAATTTTGGCTTTTGCTGCTGTTGCTTTTGGTGTTTTAGACATGAAGTCTTTGCCCATGCCTATATCCTGAATGGTACTACCTAGGTTTTCCTCTAGGATTTTTAAGGTATTACGTCTAACATTTAAGTCTCTAATCCATGTTGAATTAATTTTCGTATAAGGAGTAAGGAAAGGATCCAGTTTCAGCTTTCTACTTATGGCTAGCCAATTTTCCCAGCACCATTTATTAAATAGGGAATCCTTTCCCCATTTCTTGTTTCTCTCAGGTTTGTCAAAGATCAGATGGCTGTAGATGTGTGGTATTATTTCTGAGGACTCTGTTCTGTTCCATTGGTCTATATCTCTGTTTTGGTACCAGTACCATTCTGTTTTGGTTACTGTAGCCTTGTAGTATAGTTTGAAGTCAGGTAGCGTGATGCCTCCAGCTTTGTTCTTTTGACTTAGGATTGTCTTGGAGATGCGGGCTCTTTTTTGGTTCCATATGAACTTTGAAGCAGTTTTTTCCAATTCTGTGAAGAAACTCATTGGTAGCTTGATGGGGATGGCATTGAATCTATAAATTACCTTGGGCAGTATGGCCATTTTCACGATATTGATTCTTCCTATCCATGAACATGGTATGTTCTTCCATTTGTTTGTGTCCTCTTTTATTTCACTGAGCAGTGGTTTGTAGTTCTCCTTGAAGAGGTCCTTTACATCCCTTGTAAGTTGGATTCCTAGGTATTTTATTCTCTTTGAAGCAATTGTGAATGGAAGTTCATTCCTGATTTGGCTCTCTGTTTGTCTGTTACTGGTGTATAAGAATGCTTGTGATTTTTGCACATTAATTTTGTATCCTGAGACTTTGCTGAAGTTGCTTATCAGCTTAAGGAGATTTTGGGCTGAGACAATGGGGTTTTCTAAATATACAATCATGTCATCTGCAAACAGGGACAATTTGACTTCTTCTTTTCCTAACTGAATACCCTTGATTTCTTTCTCTTGCCTGATTGCCCTAGCCAGAACTTCCAACACTATGTTGAATAGGAGTGGTGAGAGAGGGCATCCCTGTCTTGTGCCAGTTTTCAAAGGGAATTTTTCCAGTTTTTGCCCATTCAGTATGATATTGGCTGTGGGTTTGTCATAAATAGCTCTTATTATTTTGAGGTACGTTCCATCAATACCGAATTTATTGAGCGTTTTTAGCATGAAGGGCTGTTGAATTTTGTCAAAAGCCTTTTCTGCATCTATTGAGATAATCATGTGGTTCTTGTCTTTGGTTCTGTTTATATGCTGGATTATGTTTATTGATTTGCAAATGTTGAACCAGCCTTGCATCCCAGGGATGAAGCCCACTCGATCATGGTGGATAAGCTTTTTGATGTGTTGCTGAATCTGGTTTGCCAGTATTTTATTGAGGATATTTGCATCGATGCTCATCAGGGATATTGGTCTAAAATTCTCTTTTTTTGTTGTGTCTCTGCCAGGCTTTGGTATCAGGATGATGTTGGCCTCATAAAATGAGTTAGGGAGGATTCCCTCTTTTTCTATTGATTGGAATAGTTTCAGAAGGAATGGTACCAACTCCTCCTTGTACCTCTGGTAGAATTCAGCTGTGAATTCATCTGGTCCTGGACTGTTTTTGGTTGGTAGGCTATTAATTATTGCCTCAATTTCAGAGCCTATTGGTCTATTCAGGGATTCAACTTCTTCCTGGTTTCGTCTTGGAAGAGTGTAAGTGTCCAGGAAATTATCCATTTCTTCTAGATTTTCCAGTTTATTTGCGTAGAGGTGTTTATAGTATTCTCTGATGGTAGTTTGTATTTCTGTGGGGTCGGTGGTGATATCCCCTTTATCATTTTTAATTGCGTCTATTTGATTCTTCTCTCTTTTCTTCTTTATTAGTCTTGCTAGCGGTCTGTCAATTTTGTTGATCTTTTCAAAAAACCAACTCCTGGATTCATTGATTTTTTGGAGGGTTTTTTGTGTCTCTATCTCCTTCAGTTCTGCTCTGATCTTAGTTATTTCTTGCCTTCTGCTAGCTTTTGAATGTGTTTGCTCTTGCTTCTCTAATTCTTTTAATTGCGATGTTAGAGTGTCAATTTTAGATCTTTCCTGCTTTCTCTTGTGGGCATTTAGTGCTATAAATTTCCCTCTACACACTGCTTTAAATGTGTCCCAGAGATTCTGGTATGTTGTATCTTTGTTCTCATTGGTTTCAAAGAACATCTTTATTTCTGCCTTCATTTCGTTATGTACCCAGTAGTCATTCAGGAGCAGGTTGTTCAGTTTCCATGTAGTTGAGAGGTTTTGATTGAGTTTCTTAGTCCTGAGTTCTAGTTTGATTGCACTGTGGTCTGAGAGACAGTTTGTTATAATTTCTGTTCTTGTACATTTGCTGAGGAGTGCTTTACTTCCAATTACGTGGTCAATTTTGGAGTAAGTACGATGTGGTGCTGAGAAGAATGTATATTCTGTTGATTTGGGGTGGAGAGTTCTATAGATGTCTATTAGTTCTGCTTGCTGCAGAGATGAGTTCAATTCCTGGATATCCTTGTTAACTTTCTGTCTCGATCTGTCTAATGTTGACAGTGAAGTGTTGAAGTCTCCCATTATTATTGTATGGGAGTCTAAGTCTCTTTGTAAGTCTCTAAGGACTTGCTTTATGAATCTGGGTGCTCCTGTATTGGGTGCATATATATTGAGGATAGTTATCTCTTCCTGTTGAATTGATCCCTTTACCATTATGTAATGGCCTTGTCTCTTTTGATCTTTGATGGTTTAAAGTCTGTTTTATCAAAGACTAGTATTGCAACCCCTGCTTTTTTTTGTTCTGCATTTGCTTGGTAAGTCTTCCTCCATCCCTTTATTTTGAGCCTCTATCTGCGTGTGAGATGGGTCTCCTGAATACAGCAGACTGATGGGTCTTGACTCTTTATCCAGTTTGCCAGTCTGTGTCTTTTAATTGGAGCATTTAGTCCATTTACATTTAAGGTTAATATTGTCATGTGTGAACTTGATCCTGCCATTATGATATTAACTGGTTATTTTGCTCGTTAGTTGATGCAGTTTCTTCCTAGCCTCCATGGTCTTTACATTTTGGCATGTTTTTGCAATGGCTGGTACTGGTTGTTCCTTTCCATGTTTAGTGCTTCCTTCAGGGTCTCTTGTAAAGCAGGCCTAGTGGTGACAAAATCTCTAAGCATTTGCTTATCTGTAAAGGATTTTATTTCTCCTTCACTTATGAAACTTAGTTTGGCTGGATATGAAATTCTGGGTTTAAAATTCTTTTCTTTAAGAATGTTGAATATTGGCCCCCACTCTCTTCTGGCTTGTAGAGTTTCTGCCGAGAGATCTGCTGTTAGTCTGATGGGCTTCCCTTTGTGGGTAACCCGACCTTTCTCTCTGGCTGCCCTTAAGATTTTTTCCTTCATTTCAACTTTGGTGAATCTGGCAATTATGTGTCTTGGAGTTGCTCTTCTCGAGGAGTATCTTTGTGGCGTTCTCTGTATTTCCTGGATTTGAATGTTGGCCTGCCCTACTAGGTTGGGGAAGTTCTGCTGGATGATATCCTGAAGAGTGTTTTCCAACTTGGTTCCATTCTCCCCCTCACTTTCAGGCACCCCAATCAGACGTAGATTTGGTCTTTTTACATAATCCCATATTTCTTGCAGGCTTTGTTCATTTCTTTTTCTTCTTTTTTCTTTTGGTTTCTCTTCTCACTTCATTTCATTCATTTGATCCTCCATCACTGATACTCTTTCTTCCAGTTGATCGAGTCGGTTACTGAAGATTGTGCATTTGTCACGTATTTCTCGTGTCATGGTTTTCATCTCTTTCATTTTGTTTATGACCTTCTCTGCATTAATTACTCTAGCCATCAATTCTTCCACTTGTTTTTCAAGATTTTTAGTTTCTTTGCGCTGGGTACGTAATTCCTCCTTTAGCTCTGAGAAATTTGATGGACTGAAGCCTTCTTCTCTCATCTCGTCAAAGTCATTCTCCGTCCAGCTTTGATCCGTTGCTGGCGATGAGCTGCGCTCCTTTGCCGGGGGAGATGCGCTCTTATTTTTTGAATTTCCAGCTTTTCTGCCCTGCTTTTTCCCCATCTTTGTGGTTTTATCTGCCTCTGGTCTTTGATGATGGTGACGTACTGATGGGGTTTTGGTGTAGGTGTCCTTCCTGTTTGTTAGTTTTCCTTCTAACAGTCAGGACCCTCAGCTGTAGGTCTGTTGGAGATTGCTTGAGGTCCACTCCAGACCCTGTTTGCCTGGGTATCAGCAGCAGAGTCTGCAGAAGATAGAATATTGCTGAACAGCGAGTGTACCTGTCTGATTCTTGCTTTGGAAGCTTCCTCTCAGGGGTGTACTCCACTGTGTGAGGTGTGGGGTGTCGGTCTGCCCCTAGTGGGGGATGTCTCCCAGTTAGGCTACTCAGGGGTCAGGGGCCCACTTGAGTAGGCAGTCTGTCCGTTCTCAGATCTCAACCTCCGTGTTGGGAGATCCACTGCTCTCTTCAAAGCTGTCAGACAGAGTCGTTTGCGTCTGCAGAGGTTTCTGCTTCGTTTGTTATTGTTTACTGTGCCCTGTCCCCAGAGGTGGAGTCTACAGAGACAGGCAGGTTTCCTTGAGCTGCTGTGAGCTCCACCGAGTTCGAGCTTCCCAGCAGCTTTGTTTACCTACTTAAGCCTCAGCAATGGCGGGCGCCCCTCCCCCAGCCTCGCTGCTGCCTTGCCGGTAGATCAC
The DNA here is from genome assembly GCF_047675955.1 of Chlorocebus sabaeus. Lineage (NCBI taxonomy): Eukaryota > Metazoa > Chordata > Mammalia > Primates > Cercopithecidae > Chlorocebus > Chlorocebus sabaeus. The sequence goes on along the minus strand of NC_132911.1, from coordinate 51,749,997 downwards.
AGACTGCTGTGCTAGCAATGAGGGAGGCTCCGTGGGTGTGGGACCCTCCCAGCCAAGTGTGGGATATGATCTCCTGGTGTGCCTGTTTGCTTAAAGCGCAGTAGTGGGGTGGGAGTTACCCGATTTTCCAGGTGTTGTGTGTCTCAGTTCCCCTGGCTAGGAAAAGGGATTCCCTTCCCCCTTGCGCTTTCCAGGTGAGGCAATGCCTCGCCCTGCTTCAGCTCTTGCTGGTTGGGCTGCAGCAGCTGACCAGCAGGGATCGTCCGGCACTCAACAGTGAGATGAACCCAGTACCTCAGTTGAAAATGCAGAAATCACCGGTCTTCTGTGTCGCTTGCGCTGGGAGTTGGAGACTGGAGCTGTTCCTATTCGGCCATCTTGCTCCGCACCCCCTGTTTTCAATTCTTAAGAGTATATACCTAGCAGTGAAAATTCTGGGTTATATGGTAATTCCATGTTTAACTTTTTGGGGAACTGCCCCACTGTTTCTCAAAATGGCTGCAACATTTTGCATTCTCATCAGGTAGTGTGCAAAGATTCCAACTTCTCCACATCTGAATTCATCCACACTTGGTATTGTCCTTCTTTTTATTGCCATCCTAGTGACTGTGAAGTGGTATCTCATTGTGGTTTTTATCTGCATTTCCCTAGTATCTAATGATGTTGATCATCATGTGCTTACTGTCCATTTGCATATTTTGAATGTCTATTCAAATTTTTCAACCATCTTTTATTTGGGTATCTTTTTATTGTTGAGTTGTAAGTGTTTTTTACATATTCCAGATACAAGTCCCCTATCAGATTAGTGATTTGCAAATTTTGTTTTTTGAGGCATCAAAGTTTTTAATTTTGATGAAGTTCCATTTATGTATTTTTTCTTTTGTTGTTTATGATTTTGTTGTCACATCCAAGAAACCATTGCCTAATACGTAAGGTTAGGAAGATATAGTCCTACATTATCTTCTGAGAAATTTAGTTCTTACATTAGGTCTGTGATCCATTTTGCAGTAATTTTTGTACATGGTATGAGGCAGGGGTCCACCTTAATTCTTTTATATGTGGATACCTAGTCATTCCAAAACCACTGATTGGAATGACTCTTCTTTCTCCATTGAATTGCCTGACACCCATGTCAAAACTCAATGGACCAAAAATGTAAGGTATTATGCCATTTTAAGAACATATACATCATGCCAGTTGTATTAAAAGATAATGTCTTATATGGGTGTAGGTATTAAGAAAGAAAAGAGTCTAAACCTTCTCAAGAAGATCAACCAGAATTTTATCATCGACAAAAAGTTATACGAATGCATCTATATTTCCTAGGGTACACAGAATAAAATCACTGCTGCATTTATTTAGGTCAATGAATACACAGCTAACGTAACTGGCCAGTATCTCTCTTTCTATAGATCTGTTACTTTACCATCATTATACAGAGATCCCTCTTGAAGAATGCCCCACCGTTCTCCCAGTCACCGAGTCTCAAAACCTGGGAGTACTCTATTTCCTTTTACATCCAGTTGCTGTAACCTGTCCATTTTCCCTCTGCATCACCTTTTTAATATTCTCCTCCTCATCTCCATTGTCATGGTCTTGTCCTTCCTGCCACCTACATGGATTAGGCAGGTGATTCCCAACCTGTCTCTTAACCCCTGTTCTTTCCTTTCTTCTAACCTCTCCTGCAGGTTGCTACTACAGTGCTCCTTATTGAATACAGTTAATCATGTCACTCACCTGGCCAGAGAACTTTGGGCGTATCCCAATGGCTTCTGCATGCCTCTTGGTACACACATGGTGGGGTCTAAGATCAAGATGCTACCACGCCCCTATCTATCTTGGCTCCCACCTGTTCCCCTCATGGAATCTGATAGTCCTTGCTACTCCCACTAATCTAGGTATCATTTTTCAAGTCAAACTGAAACTCCATGTCTTGTATGAAGACTTCTCTTATTCTCATGGTGTAAACAATTCTTTTTCCTTTTTTCTTTGCGTTAAAAAGTGTTTTCTTTTTCTTTTGTCTTTTAGTTCTCATCACATTTACTATGTATTATAATAACATGAGGAGATCTTTTCTCTCTCCTGGAAGTTTCTTGAAGGCAGGAATCATATTTCTTATTGCCTATGTACCTGTCAGAGTCCTTAGCTCAGAGACTTATGCATTATAGATAATATATGCTTGTTACACCAAATTGAGTTAATCAACAGGCATTTATTTACCCTTCATGGGGAAAAGGGACATAAGACATAGTTCCTGCCCTTGGGGACAATATGAGGTAGTTCACAAACCAAAACATATATTGCTACAAAGTATACAAGTGGGAAAGGAAGAACTTAGTGAAGTTGTAAATTAGGACAAGAACAATGAAGGAAAAGAGAGAGCAAGGAAGGAGGGATCTACACTAAGAAAGTTTATTGCTCAAAATGTGCCATCAGCTCAGCATCTCTGGGCACACTGTGGTCTTATTTTCTCTCATGCATTCCCCAACTGACTACCAAATGAGTAGCCATTTGGTATTCCCACTTTCCCATGCCTATTCATCACTGAAACCCGAGGGGCCAAGGGTTTCTAACTGGGTATAGAGTAAGGAACAAGACACGGGCCTGGAGATGCAGGTTTTGGTGGTACCATGGGTAATTTAGTGTCCTACAGCTTCCCTTAGGCCACCAAAGGGCATGTTGGCCCACACAAGAGTCACACAGGCATTCAGAGGCAGAGGTTCTTGGAGGGAATAAAGCTTGTAAACCCTGAGGCTCCACTCCATGGAATGGATTAGCATCCCTCTCCTTAGTCATGAACAGTCTAAGGAGAATGAGAAGACAGTTGCTCATATAGTCTTCAGGCTCTATAGTTCCAGTGTGGGACTGGGCCAGAGTCTAATGAACTGGGTGAGGTGGGGGTAAACCACTACTGTAGTGGGCCTACTGGCACAACAGGAAACACAGCATTGAATCATCCTTAGGGGATTCGCTTCTGAATCAGGGTTTCACATTCCAAGCTGACTGACTGGCTTGGAAACCAGTCCTGTCTAATGCAATGGCTTATAAATCACCTGTTTTTGTGAAGTATGCATACATGTTCTACCTGCTCTGACCCTACCAAATAAAAAAACAAGCTGCCTTGGCAAATGCATACACATACAACGCTTTCTTCTTTTTCAAATATCAATGGTAATTGTGTAAATTCTGCAATCCTAAGAAAACCTGTTTTAGGAACTGTATCACTGAGAAATGTTAAATTGTTTTGATACATTTTTCAATGAAGTAATTTCAAATTTGAAGACTAACCATATTCAGTTTACTGTACTTAAGACAGCAGACAATGGCCACTTTCAGAAGACAACTCTAGTTCTCAGAGAGAAGGAAGGTTCCTAGATAGAAACTAGTTTTGTTTCCAGCCAGCCCACGTTGGAACTGCCTGCCGTGCCCAGCTGACATCCTCCTGCTGCCTGCTCAGCCTGCTCTTTCCACCGGACCTGGGTGCCCAGCAAAACACAGCCTCTAGGATTTTGCTTTGCAGTGCTCACCACCTAACCTAGGTGTATCTCTTCCCTCTCTACACACTGGCTCCAAATGCTCAGTGCAGTCTCTGCTGGGAGCGTATGTCACCCTCTCTTTTCTGCCAACCTTTTGAGAAAGTGTGGGCCTCACAGTTCCATTTGACTGCCTCCTACTCACTTTTCTGATCATTTTAAAAAGTTTTTATTTATTTAATTTCTGACCCTTATTTATTTTTTAAAAATTTCAATGGCTTTTGTAGGTACAAGTAATTTTTGGTTACACAGATTAATTGTATGGTGTTGAAGTCTGAGATTTTGAGGTTTTAGTGTACCCATCACCTGAGTAGTGTACAGTGTACCCAATAGGTAGTTTTTTTATTCTTCACCCTCTCCCACTCTCCCCCATCTGAGTCTTTGCAGTCCATTATATCACTTTGTATGTCTCTGTGTGCTGGCAGCTTAGCTCCCAATTCTAAGTGAGAACATACAGTATTTGGTTTTCCATTCCTGGGTTACTTCATTTAGAATAATGGCCTCCAGCTCCATCCAAGTTGCTGCAAAAGCCATTGTTTTGTTCTTTTTTTATGGCTGAGAAGTATTCCATGGTGTGTATAGTGATTTTTTTAAATCTACTCATTGTGTGATGGATGGTCACTTAGGTTGGTTCCCTATCTTTGTAACTGTGAATTGTGCTGCAATAAATAATATGTGTATAGGTGTCTTTTTAAAAATAATGATTTACTTTCCTTTGGGTAGATACCCAGCAGTGGGAATGTTGAATCAAATGGTAGATCTACTTTTAGCTCTTTAAGGAATCTCTATACTGTTTTCCATAGACCTGTACTAACTTACATTCCCACCAGTAGTGCATAAGCGTTCCCCTTTCACCACATCTGTTCCAGTATCTATTGTTTTTTAACTTTCAAAATAATGTCCATTCTTGAGGGGGTAAGGTGCTATCTCACTGCGGTTTTAATTTGTATTTCCCTGATAATTAGTGATGTTGAGCATTTTTTTTTCATATTTGTTGGCCATTTGTAAATCGTCTTTTAAGAAATGTCTATTCATGTCATTTGCCAACTTTTTGATGGGATTACTTGTCTCTTTTTTCCTTGCTGATTTGCTTGAGTTCTTTGTAGATTCTAGATATTAGTCCTTTGTCAGATGCATAGTTTACAAATATTTTCTCTCATTCTGTGAGTTGTCTGTTTACTCTGATGATTATTTCTGTTGCTGTGCAGAAGCTTTGTAGTTTAATTAGGTCCCATTTATTTTTTTTTTGTCTTTGTTATAATTGCTTTTGGGTTCTTAGTCATGAATTTTTTGCTTAAGGGATGCCCAGAAGTTTTTCCTGGGTTATCTTCTAGAATTTTTATGGTTTCAGGTCTTAGATTTAAGTCTTTGATCCATCTTGAGTTGATTTTGTATAAGGTGAGAGATGAGGATCCAGTTTCATTCTTCTCCATGTGGCTTTTCAGTTTTCCCATCACCATTGATTAAATAGGGTGTCCCTCCCCTAATTTATGTTTTTATATGCTTTGTTGAAGATTCATTGGCTGTAAGTATTTGGCCTTATTTCTTGGGCTCTTTATTCTTTTCCAGTGGTCTGTGTATCTACTTTTGTATCAGTACCATGCTGATATAAGGTAACTATAGCCTTATAGTATAATTTGAAGTCAGGTAACATGACACCTCCAGGTTTATTCTTTTTGCTTACTATTGCTTTGGCTATTCAGGCTCTTTTTTGGTGCCTATAAATTTTAGGACTGTTTTTTCTAATTCTGTGAAAAATGATGTTGGTATTTTGATACGATTTACATTAAATCTGTAGGTTGCTTTGGGCAGCATGATCATTTTCATGATAGTGATTCTTCCAATCCATGAGATGAGTTGTGTTTACATTTGTTTCTATCATCTATGATCATTTTCAGCAGTGTTTTGCGGTTCTCTTTATCTTTCACCTCCTTGGTTAAGTATATTCCTAGGTATTTTATTTTTTGCAGCTATTGTAAGAAAGACTGGGTTCTTGATTTGATTCCCAGCTTGGTCATTGTTGGTGTATAGCAGTGCTACTGATTTGTGTACATTGATTTTGTACTCTCAGATTCTGCTAAATTTGTTTATCAAGTCTAGATGTCTTTTGGAGGAGTCTTTAGGATTTTCTAAGTATACAATCATATGAGTGGAAACAATAACAGTTTGACTTCCTCTTTTCTTATCTAGGTGCCCTTTAATTCTTTCTGCAGCCTGATTGTTCTGGTTAGCACTCCCAGTACTACGTTGAATAGAAGGGTGACAGTGGGCACCCTTGTCTTGTTACAGTTATCAAGGGGAATGCTTTCAGCTTTTCCCCATTCAGTATGATGTTGGCTGTGGGTTCGTCATATATGGTTTTTATTACTGTGACATATGTCCCTTCTATGCCAGGTTTTTGGAGGGTTTCTATCATAAAGGGATGCTGGATTTTATTGAATGCTTTTTCTGCATCTATTAAAATGATCATACGATTTTTGTTTTTATATTGTCAATGTGATGTTATCATATTTATTGACTTGTATATGTTAAACCATCCCTTTAAAGTTTTAAATCTCAGATTTACTAAAAAGTTCTAAATACAGTAAAAATCATGTTTTTTTTTTCTCCTGAATTATTTGAGGGTAACTTCCTGACATGATACCCCTTCATTCCCAAATACTTTTGTGTGTTTTTCCTACAAATAAGGACTTTTTCCCATATAACTGCTCTACAGCCATAAAAGGAAGACATGAATCCTAATCTTCCCTCCATCTAATCTTCCTACTCACTCATGTTTCACCCATTGCCCTGGTAACGTCCTAGAGCAAAAGGAGATAGTTCAGAATCGGGCTGCATTTAGTTATCATGTCTCTTAATACTCTGCAGTCTGGAATGGTTCTGCAGTCTTTCCTTGACTTTCATAACCCTGACATTTTGTAAGGAAACAGTTCAGGTATTCTGCAGGGTATGAACCCTCATTTTGGGTTTGTCTGATTTCTTCTGATTATGAGATTCAGTTGATGTATCATTGGTAAAAATAACACAGAAGTGATGCTGTGTACTATTTTTTGTTTGTTTGTTTTGCATTCTTTCCACTTTTTCTTAAGACGGGCTCTTTCTATGCTGCCTAGGCTAGATTACAGTGGTTATTCACAGGAATGATCATTGTGCACTACAACCTCAAACTCCTGGACTCCAGTGATCCTCTCACCTCAGCGCCCTGAGTGGCTGGGACTATAGGTTTGCATCCCGGGCTGGCTTCTAATTACATTCTGTGTATTACAATAATTAAATTCTGTGTAATTAAAATAATTACATTATTTTAATTTGTCCCGATACTGATGATGTTCACTTTTGAAAACTTAAGGTGATGTCTGTCAGGCTTCTCAACTGTAAGTTACTCTTTTTCCTTTTGAAGTTAAAAAACATTATGTGGGAGATACTGTGAAACCGTCTAATATTCTATTCCTTATCAAATTTCTAATTCATTCATTTTCTTAAATTCTTTTTCATTTTTATTTTTCATTTGTTTTTATATCAGTGTGACTCATGGAGTCTTACTGAATGGTTTATAATCCATAACTATCTTTTATTTTGATGCGTGAATTGCCCCAGATTTGGCTAGTTGGGGACTCTTTCAAGCTAGCTTTGGTGTCCTTTTTCTTTTTGATGTCCCCATCATTCTTTGAGAACATTCTTACTTTCTAACATAACAAGATTTCAAGGCTCATTTTGTATTTTCTCTCATCCAAACTTGGAATCAGCCACTTTGCCAAGTCCCTTCAGGTATTTAAAAGCTACTATCTGGCACTAGGTGTGCTCATTGCTACTGACGTATCACTGTCCCAGGGCCTCTTAGTACAGCTGGGAAGTGTGTGCACATATACACCCTCTCACACACACTGACTTCTATTCATTCATCCATCCATCTTGAAAATCATGAGTTTGTACTACCCTAATTCTGATAAAACATGACAGGGTTCATTTTACTTTTCTTCCTTTTGATATTTGTGACTCACAGGTCCCTCAACAAACTCAACATGTTTAAAACAAAACACATCATCTTCTCAGCTTTCTCCAACTCTGTTCTCCCTCCTGAATTTTCTGTCTCATTAATGGTACCACCATTCATCTTGTTGCCCAAACCTTAGAATCCTTCTGGATCCCTCCCTTTTCTCCACCTCCCACATCTAATCAGAGTGCGAAGTTGAATTACCTTTCTACCTCTTGGATATCTCCAGTTCTACACCATGTCTTTATCCACCAGCTTGCCCTAATGGAGGACTCAGACTCTCTTGCTTCTCACATAGTCATTTAGAATCACTTCTGCAGGGGTTCCAGAATTTCTAATGGCTTTGTATCACACGTGGAAAAAAACCCAAAGGCCTTATTGTCATGGCTTTTTAGACCTCCTCATGATCAGAGTCCCAACCCTACCCTACCTCTCTGACCTTCATGTATGTGATGCACAGAAACACTGGCCTCCTTGTCATTCCACAAACAAGCCAAACAGATCCCTTCTTGCATCCTCAAGTACCAGATCTCCCTGCTGAGATGCTCTCCCTACACATTTACATGACTTACCTATCTCCATTCAAGTATTACCTTCTCAGTGAGGCTTTCCTTGAGTCTTACGTAAAAATAGCAGACCTCCACCTTCACTGTCCTTTATCTTTATTTGAAGTTGTAACCATCATTTCTTTCTTTCTTTTTTTTTGAGACAGAGTCTCACTCTGTCACCCAGACTGGAGTGCAGTGGTGCAATCTCAGCTCACTGCAACCTCCGCCGCCTGAGTTCAAGCGATTCTCCTGCCTCAGCCTCCTGAGTAGCTGAGATTATAGGTGCGTGCCAACACGCCTGGCTAATTTTTGTATTTTTAGTAGAGATGGGGTTTCATCATGTTGGCCAGGCTGGTCTCGAACTCCTGATCTCAGGGATTCCACCCACCTCAGCCTCCCAAACTGTTGGGATTGCAGGCGTGAGCCACTGCGCCTGGTCTTAATTTCTTACATTATATCTATTGGTCTGTGGCCAGTCTTCCCCCAAATAATGGCAGTTCCAATGGTGTATGGATTTATTTATTTATTTTGGCTCTTATTTCTTGCTATATCCCTAACACCTAGAACAATGCTTGAAACACAGTACGCACACAATAAATATTTGTTGAATGGATAAATGTTTCAGCATGCTCTTCTTAATTATATTACACAGTGGCTTCATATTATATCATGCTGTATGTCATATTCAATTAAATAATTCCCCTACACTGACACTTAGGTTGCTTATATTTTCCCCATTATTATAGGTATTGCTACCATGAAGAGGAACAGTGTTGCTTTTGTTATGTGTACTTTTTGTTTAGTTTTCATGAATTAAATTTCTAGGGAGTACTGGGTCAAAGAGTATAACACTATTGCTCTATATACTGCTTTCCAAAATATATATAATGTCTAAAAATTTCAAGATAAATAACTATATATAAAGTCCTTTCATTTTTCTGAATAATATATATGACTCAAAATTTAAAGGTATATGGTGACAAGTTTCCCTCCCTCCAGCTCCTATCCTTCATGTTCTAGTTCCCAGCTACCTCTCACAGATAATCACTGTTACTTGTTTCTCACATATGCTTCTAAAGTTTCTCCCTATATATTTCAGGAATATAGCCCATTTCAAGCATCCCACTATTCCTTCAATGTAACCAATGTCACATATTTTTCTGTGACAGTTCATTGAGTGTTTCCTCATTCTTCTTGTAGTCACATAGAGAGCTGCATGGTATTCCACTACAAGCATGTGCCATAATTTTTAATTTCCTAATGCTGACCTTTATGCCATTTCCACTTGCTATCACAAAGAATGGGGCAAGGAATAAGCTTATATTTCATATATACACAAGTATATCTGTTGGATAAATTCCAAGAAGTAGAAGTGCTGGGTCAAAGAGCTGACCTGTTTAAAATTCACACACACACACATCTGTATGTACACATGCCAAGGTGCTCTCTCTGGAGTGGTGACAATGTACTCTCCCTCCACCAAACGAAGAGTGTTTATTGCCTCTCAGCCTCACCAAACAAAAGTTACTAAAATTTTAGATTCCTGCAAAATTGGTAGGGGAAAAATAATAGTGTTATTTTAATTCATTTTTTTTTAAAATCATGAGACATTGAGCATATTTTCCTTTTTATGAACTGTGTATTCATAACCTTTGCCCATTTTTATACTGAGTTGTCAGTCTTCCCTACTAATTTCTATAAGTACCTCATGTACTAGGAAGAGTGGCTCTTTGTAATACAAATTATACATACATATTCTCGATTTGCCATTTAACTTTTAATTTTGTCATGTGGGCTTAATTAATACTTTCTTTTGGATCCATGAATGTTGAATCACAGAAAAACTTCCACCTCAAGATACTTCTCCCACTATTTCTTCTAGAACTTTTACAATTTCAGTTTTTATGTTTAAATCTTTGATTCATTTGGAATCTATCTTGGTGTAAGATTAAAGTATAAATCCAATTCATTTCTTTTTCCAGATGGCTAACCTATTGTCCTTACCCATTTATTGAATGGTTCATCTTTCCCTATTGATTTGAAATGTATGTATTTGTTAACTAAATTCCTGTATATATTTGGGACTCTCTATTCCACTGGTCTATCTACTACATTAAGGTGAAAAAAATCCTTTAACTTAAAATTAACCTTAGAAAGTGGTTTTCATTAATTTGTTTCCCATAGCTAGATGTTATTTATCTTACGGTGTTTCTATAAAGACTAGAGAAGATAATTCCTTCCTGGGTCCAGTGCCTGGCCATCACATGCTTACCTCTCTCCTCCATTGTAAGCACATATCCAATTCGACTTCTTCAGCTTGGAGTCTTAAAGGTCTCCACCTCAACAAGGCCATCACTAGAACTCTGGCCTCCCCCAGTCATCCCTCACCTCAATAACCACCATACCACCACCAGTCCAACAACTTCACAGTCATCCTTGAGACCCCACTTCCTATCATCCCACATCCAATTTTTAGTTGGTACTGTAAACCATATCTCTAAAACAGACCCTGAACCTTTCGCTTTTCACCATAAGCACTCTGATCCAGGTCGTCAGTCTGACCTGGCTGGATTTTTGAAATGGCCTAACTTATTTCCTGTTCCTACTCTTGTACCTCCACATTCCATTTGATCTGGAGCAGCTGATGTGATCTTTTCAAAGCACAGATTGGATCACATGTATCTCATGCTGAAAACCTTAAAGGCTTCTCACTGTCCTTGGAACGAAGTCTGAACTTCTGGCACCTGGCTCTTCTCTGTGCTAAGCATCTGTCTCAGCCCCTGGGTTCTCTACATCACAGGTACACTGGACTCTCCTCTGCTCCTAAAACACACCAAGTCCATCCTTTTCTTTGCAATAGCTGGTGTCTTTGCGTGGAAAGTGTGTCTCCTGGAGCTTTTCATGGCTGACTCCACTTCATCCGTTAGGTTTCACCTTGAAGCTTTCCCTCCTCAGCTTCCCCTCACTGCTCATTCCAAGGTGACCTTGATGCTTCTACCCAGGTTACTCCATATCATGGCACACAGTGTTATGTCTCATAATAATCGGGAGTGCTTTTTGAGCACTTAGCATTTACCATGTACCAGGACCTATTCTAAGTGCTTTGTGACTATTGTCTCATTAATATATCAATCACATAAGGATTAACCATCATAACCTCCATTTTACAAATGAGAAAAGCAAAGCATAGGTAATCTGTCCAAGGTTACCTGGCTACAAACCAATTGAAAATGATCTTATTTACTTTATTCTGGAGAGCTAGCCCCTTGTCTGTTTTGTTCATTGCTCTATATTCCTAAACCCAACATGAGGAGGTGCTCCATAATTTTGTGATGCCTAGCAAGCACTCAGTAAATGAAGGCAACACGGTTACCTCATCATCACAGAATGTGCCACATGAAACACCTTGCGTGATAGTGGTGCATAGCTAAGAAGGAGAGAGACCTGACATCAGCTTCCATTCAGATTTATGCAGTGCTTGGCTGTCCTACCTAACCCTCCCTGCCAGGTATGTAAGTAAGGGGATGCCTAGGGAGGCAAACAGTGGAGACTGCAATCCCCAGGGCCCTTCTTCCTTGATAAACACCACAGGACTGGCTTGGCCATGTGGCTAAGCTTGGGTGTGAGGTGGAGTGACTGTTAAGGACCAGCCACCAGCACTCCATCTTCACAGCAGCCAGGACAGACCGAGGGTGGAATGCAGAGGTTCCAGGACAGACTGAGGGTACAGCCCATAGGTTCCAGAAATGTGAATACCATACCCTATGCCTCTGTTGACACTGTTTAAACAGTGTGTAGTTAAAAAGCATTTACATGTCACTAACTATATGAATGACCTCAAAAAGGTGTATCTAGGTGAACAAAACATAACATAAAAAGACCCAATCTCTAGTAATGTTCTACAGTCATGATCAAATATAGCTGAATTTCTATTTCATGAGGGCAGGAATGAAAGTCTTTCCATTTTGAATAACAGTGTTCATATTAAAGCTTTTGAATACACAGTTTAGGTTTTTCATGGCAAATGCTTTTTTTGTGTATATAATATACATAGGAAATATTCCACTACCTACTGAGTTGCAACTTTCTCTAAAACAGAAGTTGCAGTCAGGCACAGTGGCTCATGCCTGTAATCCCAGCACTTTGGGAGGTCAAGGTGGGAGGATCACTTGAGCCTAGGAGTTTGAGATCAGGCTGGGCAAGATGATGAAATCCCATCTCTAGAAAATAACAACAACAACACTAACCAGGTGTGGTGATATGTGACTTAAGTCCCAGCTACTCTGGAGGCTGAGATGGGAGGATCGCTTGAGCATGGGAGACTAAGGCTGCAGTGAGCTGTGATTGCACCACTGCACTCCAGCCTGGATAAGAGAGCAAGACTGTCTCAAAACAAACAAATAAAAAATTAAAATAAATAAAATAGAAGTTGCAGTTATAGAAGTATGGCAAATACTACAGAATGCAGACTAGACGGTAAAGAATTACACCTATTAATCATCTGAATATTACAATTTTCAGACTTTAGATATGGACTGAATTTGACTTAAAATACATTCAGTTAAAAAAAAAAAGCATCCCACAGTTGTGTAGGTATTATTCATGTTTTAAGGCCTTTATAAACCTCGACAGTTATCTAGGTATAAGAAGTTAGCTGAGAAGACTAAATATACTAACAATGATTTTCAATGCAGTAGAACAAAGTAGAATCAATTAAAATAATCCAGATTCAATCCGTAAGAGTCCATATGCTAGAATCCATATGTATGATTAAGATCTTTATAATTTCTCAAATTTGAAAAATATTGCAATATCTGTACATGTTCCTGCCTTCTATCAAATCCCGTTTTTTTTCCCGTTTATTTATTTAGAGACAGGGTCTCACTCTGTTGCCATCATGGCTCACTGCAGCCTTGAGCTCCTGGCCTCAAACGATCCTCTTGCCTCAGCCTCTCAAGTAGCTAAGACTACAGCACGCGCCATCATGCCCCGCTAATTTTTAAATTTTTAGTAGAGACGGGGTCTCACTTTGTCGCCCAGGCTGGTCTCAAACTCCTGGCTTCAAACAATCCTCCTGCCTCCCAAAGTGCTGGGATTAAAGGGATAAGCCACTGTGGCCAGCCCACAGTTGCTTTTCAACCTTTCCTAAAGTTTCCTCTTTTATTGGTGAGCTTTTTTGAATACGAAAAACATTAACACTTTAAAAGAGTTTATGACAGGTCCCGTAGAAGTCAGCGGGGCTGTCCTGACCTATAAATCCTGGGCCTCAGAGTGCGAGTTCACTCACTTGCCTCACATAGCAAGCACATGTCGAATTCTTTTTTTTTTTTTTTTTTTTTTGAGACAGAGTCTCGCTCTGTCGCCCAGGCTGGAGTGCAGTGGCGCGATCTTGGCTCACTGCAACCTCCGCCTCCCGGGTTCACGTCATTCTCCTGCCTCGGCCTCCTGAGCAGCTGGGACTACAGGCGCCCACCACCAGGCCCAGCTAATTTTTTGTATTTTTAGTTTAGTTTTACTATGTTAGCCAGGATGGTCTTGATCTCCTGACTTCATGATCCGCCTGCCTCGGCCTCCCAGAGTGCTGGGATTACAGGTGTGAGCCACCGCGCCTGGCCACATGTTGAATTCTTGACCCACAAAGTCACTGCTCCGTATACACAGTGCCCACCTTCACAGCATCCTCAACCAAGGCCTTCAATGCAAATCCTTGAATGCCAGGGCTGCTCCCACACATGGCAGAGCCCACTCTGGCTGGAATACCATGCCAGGGCCCGAGGCTCTGCACAGCTCTCTTGCCACTGTTAGTCCCCATCAGGATGTAAGTAGGTGAAGCGTACCTTCCCAGAGTGCTGGCTTTCTTCCCTCTGCTCAGTTCACCACTGAGCACTCAGAAGTTTAGGGAATTCAATGTTGTCTCAACTAGTTCTTATGCATGGTAGGCTGGGTAAGATGTAGCAGTCAGCTGGGCTTCTGTGTCAGGCAGTATGTGGCCAAGTTTCCCTGCTTCAGTTGGTCTATCCCTTGAGTGTTCATCCTCCTCACTTGAGGCTGCAGGGGAACCCAGCAGCACTCCAGTCATATGTGACATTCCTTCATGCTTGTGTTAGTAACACCACCTTTTACTTAAGTTTCAAGAACTGTTAAAGCTTAGCATTATTACTATAAGTACTTACTACCCACTCTCATTAAACATATATTTGTAATGGCCATACTGTTTTAAAACGTCTCATCTACAGTAGGCACTCAAGTAAATGCATCGAATTGAATCTTGCTTGAGATTTAGAGCAGGAATGAATAACAAATCTTATACCACAGAAATAAAAAATATTCAAAAATAACACAAGTTCATGCTTGGATACAGCAAGTAGTACAGAGAAAAGTTAAAATTGATTTGTCTGGCTGGGCACAGTGGCTCACACCTGTATCACCAGTGCTTCAGGAGGCCAAGGCTAGAGTATGGCTTGAGGACAGGGGTTAAAAATTAACTAATCTTATTTATTTAATTTCTTAGTGTTTGCAATATCTATTTGCATTAAGATTTGCTTATTTAAAAACATTTTAAAGTGTACCTCAAATATGAATACCCTTTTTCAGCATCTAATTAAAAATTTCCTTTTAAAAATCACAGCTCAGCGGGCGTGGTGGCTCACGCCTGTAATCCTAGCGCTTTGGGAGGCTGAGGTGGGCAGACTGCCTGAGCTCAGGAGTTCAAGATCAGCCTAGGCAACACAGTGAAACTCCGTCTCTACCAAAATATGAAAAAAAAAAAAAAAAAAAAAGCTGGGTGTGGCAGTGTGTACCTGTAGTTCTAGCTACTTGGGAGGCTGAGGCAGGAGAACTGCTTGAACCCTGGAGGTGGAGGTTGCAGAGAGCCAAGATCACACCACTGCACTCCAGTCTGGGCAAAGGAGTGAGGCTCTGTCTCAAAAACAACAACAACAACAAAAAA
Source organism: Chlorocebus sabaeus (assembly GCF_047675955.1). NCBI lineage: Eukaryota > Metazoa > Chordata > Mammalia > Primates > Cercopithecidae > Chlorocebus > Chlorocebus sabaeus. Next base: position 51,734,973 of record NC_132911.1, on the reverse strand, counting down.
CAAACAAAAAATCATAGTTCAATGGTTGTAGTGCATAGCATAATATTTTATACTTTTAATACTTATTACCAAGTAATACATATAAAAATATTTGGACTTGGAATTCTTTTAAAAAGGCAGAACATTAAGTTAAAGGACAAAACATTTTTTCCTCATGCCACCCTCTATCTTTTTATATGCTACATTCTACAGCTAATGGCATTCTAAAATGAAATTTTAGGACTGTGGGACTTTGTTGTTATTCTCTGCTTTGTTCATATGCTTTTACTTCTCTCTTCCTAAGAGTTCTTTCTAACTCTTTTGGTGGATACGAAGGAGTCCAATCGTCTTCTACGGGCCTTCCTAACTCCAGAGGCCAGACAGCACACTCTACCCATCTCAGGTTCCCCTGTGACTTGGGACCTGTCAATCAGAGCAGAGGGCCTAACTGTGCTACTTCTGCCAGCAGGCATAACATTAACAAAAGATCTCAGGGTGTTGGCCAACAGCTCTGCAGCATTAAATGGCAGGAATGGGGCATCTAGTATGTTGATTCAGCTTGCAGCCACACTAAGTGGTTTGAAAGCTGGAAGGCAACAGCTTCAGGGGTCATGCAGTTCCCTTCTGTCTGCTGTGGCTCCGGGGATGCAGGTGAGTTGACTTGCCGTACTTCTGGTTGTATTAATAGAAGAGGCAGCAGCTTCCACAGCAGTGTTGCTTAAAAGTCACTTAAAATCCATTAATAAATCTCTCTCTTTTTTTTTTTTTTTGGTCACCCAGGCTGGAGTGCAATGGTGCATTCTTGGTTCACTGCAACCTCTGCCTCCCGGGTTCAAGTGATTCTCCTGCCTCAGCCTCCCGAGTAGCTGGGACTACAGGTGTGCAACAGTAAGCCCGGCTAATTTTTGTATTTTTAGTAGAGAGGGGTTTCACCGTGCTGGCCTGGCTGGTCTTGAACTCCTGACCTCAAGTGACCCACCCGCCTCAGCCTCCCAAAGTGCTGGGATAACAGGCGTGAACCACCTCACCTGGCCAATAAATCTCCTGTTTAAGTTGGATAGTAAAGATTCGTCACTGAGCCTGACACATTCAATATGTAGTCGAATATGACAATTCCACATCCAACATTTGATATGTGGAAGTGAAGTTATAGGGTAAAGGAAGGCCAGACACTCTTCCCTAGATAAATCAACAACTACAACGTAAAAGTCATAAACAAAATCATGAACAAATCCAACAATTTAGTGTCCATTTTTATCCAGAAATAATGTATCTCTCTGTGAGACAAGTGAAATAAGGTGTGAATCATTTCACTTACCTAGTCTAGAAATCCCTAGAGAGCAGACTTAATTAATTTGCTGCACTGAAGTATTTTAATATATATTCATTGTTATAACTTATGCAACAAAACATTTTTTATAATGTGTGAAGAACTACAGAACTTCTTCATGGGAGTCACACATACAACAAAGGAGTACACATGGATGATTCCACCTTCCCTCCCATGTACTGTTAGTGTCATTTTACCAAAGACAACCATAACTAGAACACTCCTTAGCTAGCATACCAAACTTTTATAAAAACAGAAATTCTGAGGCTAAAAGAAAGCTTTTACTATTTGACAATTGGTAGTTAAAATACTTAGTTCCTATCTAGCCAAACAATATTTTAAGAAGTATTTGAGAATGCACATTCTTTCAATACCATCATCACTGATCATAGAAACCATGGTATCTAGGCACCAGAAACTCATAAAAAGAATGGTGAATCATTCAGAGAGCCTTATTTTGAATAGGAACCGTTCATGCAGATGATATCCTGAAATGATTTAGATTATGTGATAATGCTGGCATGTAGTTAAGAAGCCTGGAGAGGAGATAAAGGAAGAGTGAGGCCCATCAGGGATCTGGAATGGCACAGGGAGTTACTGAGAATGACAGAAGTCCTCACACTATCTCATCCAGAAATACTTCATGAAGGCAGTAAATGATAAAAGTATTGTCTGTGGAGACAGGATACCAGAGATACTGAAAAATGAGCGACAGGAAAGAAACAGCAAATTAGTAAACAACTAAAGTCTATGTATAGAACAGTTTTGAGAAAAGGACTTTGTCCTGGGGCTATAGAAGCTCTCCCAGTAGCAAGAGTTACATATCAAACATTCCACAACAGAGCATTCATACTTCTAAAGTCTCTATCTGGCCATGACTACCAATGCTAGTATCAACTCTATGGTTTAAAATGCATCTGGGCTGGGTATGGTGGCTCACGCCTGTAATCCCAGCACTTTGGGAGGCTGAGGGAAGAAAATCTCTTGAGTTCAGGAGTTTGAGACCAGCCTGGGCAATAGTGAGATTCCGTCTCTTTTTAAAATAAATAAATAAATAAATAAATAGCACTTGTATTTCCTTCATCTTCTTGTACTTCCTGGTATCTAATACCATTCTTGAAAAAAGGGAGCCAGGTCTCCTTGGAAAAATGGCTGATTCCGAGATGAGCACAGAAAATATACAAGATGAGCCTAGAACATCTTATAGTGCCAGAGAGTAAAGAAGTACTCAAAACAAAACAAAACAGAACACTCAAAATTATGGGAGTATATCAAAGGGATGTAGACATCAAATGAAATAACTCCAAGGGAAAAAAAACTGGAACAATCTGAGCAAAAAAATAAAATAGTATTGGATTACAACTCAAAGTGTAAAATAAATATGCACAAGTCCATAGTGATATAAATAATTGAAAAAAAAAAAAAGTAGAGAAGAGACAAATCTCACATGCAGAGGAATTCCAAATAACGGCTCCACCATCACAGAAGGGGATCAGAGCTCTCTGTTTCTCAGATGTACATTGTGTATGATAGCTTCCTTCCAAAGACTTCAGGATGGAAAGGAGGAAAAAGTACAGTAACTTCACAGTGCAGGAACCTGACAAGTACTACCTCAGCCAGGGGATCAAGGAAAGCATCAACAGCAAGAACTCGTGTTGACAGTGTGTACACTGGATATGACATGATGAAAACTGTACTTTATCCTGTGGTCTTCCTCCTAAGAACACATAACTCACATAACTCCAATCTCATCATATGTAATAAATCAGACAAATTCCAGTTAAGGAGATTTCTTTCTTTTTTGAGAAAAAGTCTTGCTCTGTCACCCAGGCTGGAGTGCAGTGGCACCATCTCGGCTCATGGCAACCTCTGCCTCCTGGGTTTAAGCAATTCTCCCACCTCAGCCTCTTGAGTAACTGGGACTACAGGTGTGCGCCACCACGCCTGGCTAATTTTTGTATTTTTAGTAGAGAAGGGATTTCACCATGTTGGCCAGGTTGGTCTTGAACTCTGGGCCTCAAGTAATCCATCCCCCTTGGCCTCCCAAAGTGCTGAGATTGCAGGCGTAAGCCACTGCACCCAGCACAGTTAAGGAGATTCTACAAAATACCAAACACTCCTCAAAACTGTTAAAGTCATAAAGAAGCCTCAAAAGTTGTGACAGCCAAGAGGAGTCTGAGGAGACATGGCAACTAAGTATAATGTGGTGTCCTGAATGGGATCCTAGAGCAGAATTAGGTAACACTAGGTAAACACTAAGGAAATGTGAATAAAGTACTTTAGTTCATTAAAAAATCACATCTATGTGCTTTCCAAAAGTAGAATATATTTGTGTTGGACATACTATTTGAGTCTATGTCGACAAAGGTAAATGTCTGTCAATTCCAGCATCCCTCACCCTCCTGCGGAAGCCCCTGGTTGAGATTTGGTAATCAATACCCTCAGAAGAAACAGTACTCTCATGACAGGCATGATTATCTTACTGTTCTGTCACTAGTAAATGTTTCCAAATAGCTACAATTTTAGACAATCTCTTTCTCTTTTTTTTTTTTTTTTTTTTTTTGAGACAGGGTCTTGCTCTGTTGCTTAGGCTGGAGTGCAGTGGTATGATCATGGCTCGCTGCAGCACTGAACTCCCAGGCTCAAGTGATCCTTCCACCTCAGCCTCTCAAGTAGTATTTTTTTCTTAGAGATGTGGTCTCACTATGTTGCCCAGGCTGGTCTTGAACTCCTGTGCTCAAGTGGTCCTCCAGTCTTGGCCTCCCAAAGTGCTGGGATTACAGATATAAGCCACCTTGTCAACCAACTATCTCATTTCTTAGTACAGGCATACCTTAGAGAGCGTGTTTGGTTCCAGACCACTGCAATAAAGCAAGTATCACAATAAGGCAAGTCACACACATTTTTTGGTTTCCCAGTGCATATCAAAGTTATGTTTACACTATACTGTAGTCTACTAAGTGTGTAATAACATGTCTCAAAGAGTACATACAATAAGATAACACTTTTCTGCTAAAAAATGCTCATGACCATCTGAGCCTTCAGTGATTTGTAATCTTTTTACTCATAAAGGGTCTTGCCTCAATGTTGATGGCTGCTGACTGGTCAGGGTGGTGGTTGTTTAAGTCTGAGGTGGTGGTGGCAATTTCTTAAAATAAGACAACAATGGGCCGGGTGCGGTGGCTCATCCCTGTATTCCCAGCACTTTGGGAGGCTGAGGCGGGAGGATAATGAGGTCAGGAGATTGAGACCATCCTGCTAACACAGTGAAACCCCATCTCTACTAAAAATACAAAAAAGTAGCCAGGCGTGGTGGTGGGTGCCTGTAGTCCCAGTTACCTGGGAGGCTGAGGCAGGAGAATGGTATGAACCCGGGAGGCGGAGCTTGCAGTGAGCCGAAATGGCACCACTGCACTCCAGCCTGGGTGACAGAGCAAGACTCTGTCTCAAATAAAAACAAAACAAAACAAAAATAAAAACAAAAACAAAAAACAAAAAGATAACAATGATGTTTGCTGAGATGACTAACTCTCTTTCATGAAAGATTTTTCTATAGCATGCGATACTGTTTGACAGCATTTTAACCACAGTAGAACTTCTTTCAAAATGGGAGTCAATCCTCTCCAACCCTGCCTCTGCTTTATCACCCATGTTTATGTAATATTCTAAATCCTTTATTGTAATTTTAACAGTGTTCACAGTATTTTCACCAGGAGTAGATTCCATCTTAATAAAATACTTTTTTTGCTCATCCATAAGAAGTAACTCTTCATCCCATTCAAATTTTATCATGAGATTGCAGCAATTCAGTCACATCTTCAGGCTCCACTTCTAATTCTAATTTTCTTGTTATTCTACCACATATTCAGTTCCTTCCTCCACTGAGGAAGTTCTGAAGTCCAGAACTCCTCAAAGTCATTCATGAAGGTTGGAATCAACTTGCAAACTCCTACTAATATTGAGATTTTGACCTTTTCCCATTAATCATGAACGTGGTTTTTTTAAATTTTAAATTTAGGAGGTATATATGCAGGTTTGTTACATGGGTATATTGCGTGATGCTGAAGTTTGGGCTTCTAATGATCCCATCACTCAAGCAATGAAAGTACTATCTGATAGGTAGTTTTTCAAGCCTTCCCTCTGTGGTTGCTTCCCCGCTTTTGGAATCCCCAGAGTTTATTGTTCTCTTTGTGTCTGCGTATACACAATGTTAACTCCAACTTATAAATGAGAATATGTGGTATTTGGTTTTCTGTTTCTGCATTAATTTGTTTAGGATAATGGCGTTCAGGTGCATCTACATTGCTGCAAAGGACACAATTTTGTTCTTTTTAATGTTTGCAATGACTGTTTCTAATGGCATCTAGAATGGTGAATTCTTTCCGAAAGGTTTTCAGTTTACTTTGTCCAGATCCATCAGAGGAATCCTTGTATATAGCAGTTATAGCCTTATGAAATACATTTCTTCAATTACTCCTTTATCAATGGGCTGCAGAATGAATATTGTGTTAGCAGGCATGAAAACAACATTCATCTCTCTGCACATCTCCATCAAAGCTCTTGAGTGACCAGGTACATTGTCAGTGAGCAGTAACATTTTGAAAGGAATCTTTTTTTTTTTTTTTCCCTTTCTGAACAGTAGGTCTCAACAGTGGGCTTAAAATATTCAGTAAACTATGCTGTGAAAAGGTGTGAGGGCATATAGGTTTTGTTCTTCCATTTATAGAGCACAGGCTGAGTAGATTTAACATTATTATCATTATTGTTTTTCTTTAGAGACAGGGTCTCACTCTGTCGCTCAGGCTGGTGTGCAGTGGCACAATCACAGCTCACTGACTCGAACTTATGGGCTCAAGTGATCCCCTTGCCTTAGCTTTCTGAGTAGCTGAGGCTACAGATACACAACATGATACCTGGTCAGCTTTAAAATTTTTTTGTAGAGATGGGGTCTCACTATGTGACCCAGGCTGCTCTTGAACTCCTGGCCTCATGGCATTCTCCTACCTCAGCCTCCCAAAGTTCTGGGATTACAGGCACGAACCATCTATGCCCAGCCCGATTTAACATAGTTCTTAAGGTCACTAGGATTTCTGGAATGGTAAATGCGTATTTGCTTCAACTTAAAGTCACCAGCTACATTAGTTTCTAAGAAAAGAGTCAGCCTATCCTTTGAAGTTTGATGCCAAGTATTGACTTCTCCTCTCCAGATATGCAAGTTCTAGATGCCATCTTTTTCCAACAGAAGGCTGTTTTATCTGCATTGAAAATCTTTTGTTGAGTGTGGCTATCTTCATCAAGTATCTTAGGTAGGTCTTCTGGGTAATTTCTTACTGCTTCTCTATCAGCACTTGCTGCTTCACTCTGCACTTTTATGTTATGGAGATGGCTTCTTTCCTTAAACCTCATGAACCAACTTCTGCTGGCTTCATACTTTTCTTCTAAAGCATCCTTACCTCTCTTAGCCTTCACAGAATTGAAGAGAGGTAGGATCTTGCTCTGGATTAGGCTTTGGCTTAAGGGAATGTTGTAGCTGGTTTGATCTTCTATTCAGACCACTAAACCTTTTTTCATATTAGCAATAGACCCATTTTGCTTTCTTATCATTTATGCATTCACTGGAGAAGCACTTAATTTCACGAACTTTTGCTTTGCAGTCACAACTTGGCTAACTGCTTATTTTATTCTTTTTGAGACGGAGTCTTGATCTGTTGCCCAGTCTGGAGTGCAGTGGCACGATCTCAGCTCACTGCAAACTCCACCTCCTGGGTTCACGCTATTCTCCTGCCTCAGCCTCCTGAGTAGCTGGGACTACAAGCGCCCGCCACAACGCCTGGCTAATTTTTTGTATTTTTCAGTAGAGATGGGGTTTCACCATGTTAGCCAAGATGGTCTCGATCTCTTGATCTCGTGATCTGCCCGCCTCAGCCTCCCAAAGTGCTGGGATTACAGGCATAAGCCACCGTGCCTGGACAACTTGGCTGTTTAATGCAAAGGTCTAGCTTTTGATCTGTCTTGGCTTTTGGCATGCCTTCCCCACTAAGCTTAATCACTTCCAGTTTTTTATTTCGAGGCCACAAAAGAGGGAGAGAGATGGAGGAACAGCCAGCTGGTAGAGGAGTCAGAACACACACATTTGCTGATTAAATTTGGCATTTAATATAGGTGTGGTTGGTGGTGTCCTGAAACAATTACAATAGCAACATAAAAGATCACTGATCACAGATCATCATAACAGATAATAATAATGAAGGAATTTGAAATATTACGAGAATTAGCAAAATGTGATAGAGACATGAGGTGAACACATGCTGTTGGAAAAATGACACTGATAGAACTGCTTGATGCAGGGTGGCCACAAACCCTCAAGTAGTAAAAAAAATGCTCTATCTGCAAAGTGCAGTAAAGTGAAACATAATAAAGTGAGCCATGCCTGTATAGCATTCACAAATTACTGCAAAGCTTTTCTGACTAAAGTTCTCTACATATAAGGAAATAGTTACCTTTGTGGGTGGGTTTCCTTATCCAAGGCTACACAAAAAGCCAACATGTATGTCTGCCCAATTTTCACCCACTGGGAAGCAGGTAAGCATGTCAGCTTTCTCCTTCCTCCCAGAGTTCCGAAGCACCTTCACCCAAATATCCTCTTCTTAGGGTAATCTGTTCTTTTTTAATTTTTTTAGAGACAGGTTCTTGCTATGTTGCCCAAGCTGGAGTACACTGCCTATTCATAGGCACGATCATAGGGTACCACAGACTCAAACAATTGCTTCAAGTGATTCTCTGACCTCAGCCTCCTGATAGATGGGACTACAGGTGCCACTGCGCCTGGCCAGGGCAATCTGTTTTTTGATGCTTGGTTATAGTTCTTCCACAGCTTGTTTATTTTTTAAAATTTTGAGGGTACATAGAAGGTGTACATATTTATGGGGGTACAAGGGATATTTTGATACAGGCATACAACACTTAATAGTCACATCAGGGTACATGGGATATCGATTACCTCAAGCATTTATCCTTTCATTGTGTTACAAATAAGCCAATTTAATCTTTTATTTTATTTATTTATTTATTTATTTATTTATTTATTTATTTATTTATTTTTGAGACAGAGTCACTCTGTCACCCAGGCTGGAGTGCAGTGGCGCCATCTCGGCTTACTGCAACCTCCACCTCCCAGGTTCAAGCAATTCTTGGGCCTCAGCTTCCCAAGTAGCTGGGATTATAGGCAGGTGCCACCATGTCCAGCTAATTTTTCTATTTTTTTTTCTTTTTTTTTTTTTAGTAGAGACAGGGTTTCACCATGTTGGTGGCCTCCCAAAGTGCTGTGATTATAGTTGTGAGCCACTGCACTCAGCCTATTTAACTATATCTCTGTATCTCTGGACCCATTAACCATCTCCCTTTCCCCCAACCCACAGTTCTTTTTAACTGACAACACAGCAAATTTTAGGACTCCACTCTCAAGAAAAGTGTTACTTGATCATACAAATACTTTACTGAGGCCAGGTCATCAATCATTACAGCCAGATATATGAGATGCACTGGTGAAATCTGGATGGTGAAAAACTTTCTCCATTCATTTCTGTGGAGGCAGTACACTACAAAGCAGAAAACAAATGTTCTGTGGAAGCTAAGTCAGCAAAGGTTGCCTGGCCCAGGCGTGAGAGGATGGTGTGGGTACAGGCTCTGAGCCAGGGGAATAGGTTGCACTGCTCAATGACAGCTCGCCTTCCCACTCAGCCATGGTGGGCAGGAGTACCACAGCCAGGCCTGGGCCAGGTGAGCAGGGTGTCCTCTGGCTCTTGGGCAGTGCAGTGCATGATGCTAGAAAAACACAATGGCTTTAATGAACACCCTTACTAATTTCAGGGTCTCTAAAGAGTGGAGGTTTTCCACTGGAGGAATTCAGTGAGTCAGAATATTGAGTTTCCTTTCTCATTTTTGTATTTGGAAAAGTTCTTTTTCATTTTTTTTTTTAATTTGTTTTTTTGAGATGGATTCTTGCTCTGTTGCCGAGGCTATAGTGCAGTGGCATGATCTCGGCTCACCACAACCTCTGCCTCGCGGGTTCAAGCCATTCTCTGTCTCAGCCTCCTAAGTAGCTGGGATTTACAGGCACCCGCCATCATGCCCGGCCAAATTTTGTATTTTTAGTAGAGACAGGGTTTCACCATCTTGGCTAGGCTGGTCTTGAACTCCCCTCGTGATCCACCCACCTTGGCCTCCCAAAGTGCTGAGATTACAGGCTTGAGCCACCATGCCCGGCTCATTGTTTTTAAAGTTGCATTCAGGATCTAACTAGACAGGACTCATCACGGTTATTATTATTATTTTTAGACAGGGTCTTACTCTGTCACCCAGGCTGGGGTGCAGTGGCATGATCTTGGCTAACTGCAGCCTCAATCTCCTGCGCTCAATCCATCCAACCACCTCAGCATCCAGAGTAGCTGGGACTACAGGCATGCACCACCATGCTCAGCTATTTTTTTATATTTTTGGTAGAGATCAGGTTGTGCCATGTTGCCCAGGCTAGTTCTGAACTCTTGGCTCAAGCAATCTGCCCACCTGAGCCTCCCAAAGTGCTGGGATTACAGGCAAGAGCCACCACACTTAGCCTCAAGGTTATTTTTAACTTATTAAGTTCATCATGCTGTTTTCAAGCGGTAATACTGCCCTGTACTTTGAATATACCTAATAAACATTAACTGAGGGTGATGAGGAATGCAGTCGGTAAACAGTATCTCCCACCCCCACTTCCTGAGTGTCTGCCCAGGTTGCCCATGTTGGTCTTGAACTCCTCACCTCAAGCAACCCTCTTGTCCTGGCCTCCCAAAGCTACCATGCCGGTTTTTTTTTTTTTTCAACCATTTCCTTATCTAGTCTTCAAAAAGAAAAAACCTAAATCTTTCCATATCCTTTGTACGCATCAAGTGGCATGGCCTGGAGGCCCAACAGCATCAGGCGAGAACATTCTCCTTGGTTCATGGCCCTGGTGCTTCTGTTGCCATCTCCCTCCTATGCAGAAGACTGTAGTCCTTTCCTGGTTACCCACACAGTCAACAAACGCAGGAGGTGACAAGGAAACACTTCCATTGACTTCTTTCCTTCATCAGAGTCTCAGATGACTGGCTTTTTGTTTATAAAATAATATGCAAATAATATTAATTTGCCTAACTCCTGATCACAGACACTTATCATGACAGCCAGGTTTCTCACAAGTTAAGTTGACAGATAAATGCTCATGCCTCAAATTATTACTTGTATTTTTCAATTCTGTACTAGTGGTGGTTTCCATTAGAGTGAATGAGAATAATTGTTTTTATGCTGTTACCAGTGTTTCCAAATGGTCACTGTTCTACTAAGCACAGAATGTGAAATAAGTTGGATGCTACATTTACAGAGGCAAATTGCCTCATGCCCTTGTTGGCTTGAAGGCACAGAGGCAGACAGACCTGATTTCAAGTTGCAGCTCAGCCTGGGAGCTTCTGCTGCAGGCCCCTTGGCTGTTTCTTCTGAGCAGTGGGGAACTCACCCACCCTTGGAGATACCGTCCTCTCCAGAACTGCTGTGCAGCATGCCCCTGAAAGGCCAGCTACTGGAGATTTTGTATGCTTTATTCATTAATTCCTCAAAAAAAACAAGACTAAACAAAAGACAAAAACCAGGCACTTGGGATCTCGCAGTTTCTCAACCAAGCTGCCTTCTTTTCCCCTGAGTATGTAACTGAAACGCTGTGCACTGGGAATGAGGACCATTAGAGTTTGCCGACATTCTTTGGCTAAGAACAAAAAAATGTTTTATGATTTCAATTTAAAATAAATATTATAAAACAGACTAGAAGATAATATGCAAAATAATTATATAGGAATCAGAATTAGAATAATATTTCTATTTTTGCAAATTTTGAAACCTATAATGGCACTATATTGAGTTTATCATTTAAAATTACATCAAAAATACTAATGAACCACGCTGTCACATTATTTTATGCACAAGACGGGCTGTGAGTGCAGTGAAAGGGTGTGATGTTGAGCAATGTTGCTTGTATTTTGAATTTTGCCAAGCCTAGCCCAGGCCTGGGTACCATGTGTTAACTCTCAAATTTCAGAGTAGGCGAAACTGCAGCTTGTTAGAAGAATATGAAATGGTAGTTCAACTCAGTATTTCACTCTCAGTAGGGTGAACCACAGTACAGCACATGTCATGATTAAATTAAAACGTAAGTATTTTTTATAGTACATAATGAAAAAGGTTGTGAAGAACATGTTTCCTAGCCACCCCTCCCCCTGCCATTTCTCTAAAAATAGTCCATTCCAGAGGGTTTAACTGAAAATATGTTCCATTTGGGTGCTGGGGAGGGGGATGCGTGTGCAGAATTCTCTTTTACATCTGTGACTCCTGCAAAAATATCTGGCAGTACATTCAGTTCTATGTCTTCAAGCCTCGCAGGGCCAATTTTAAAATATTATTATAAATGCTCATAGTTATCATCACCTAACTGATCTAAAGCAGTAAAACTGTTAGCCTTTTGGTTTTCTCAGACCATCCCGAGGTAAGGGTTGAATTCTGAATATTGGTCTCATTAGAAAGATTTAGTTTATTAGACAGTAAATTTCATTATAAATGAAGGAGCTGTATTTCACTGGCCTTCCAGAAAATAAACTACCATTATAATTTATATGTTGATTCTCTGAATTTCTGGTGAATAGTGAACTCTTTGAAGAGTCAAATAAGAATTCTTTATCAACTCTTCCTTCCTCTTTTATATGTCCCAAATAAATGAAATCTAAATCTGTTTTAGAGACACACATTTCCTCTTTCACCATTTTCTCTGATAAATTTATTGTGATGATTCATAAATCCAGTACTTTTCTGTGTTGCTTTTTAGTTTGAATATATTCAGTAATATTTGTGTGGTTTTAGAATTCATTTATTAATGCATGCAATATGCAACCACCAGAAGGGAAGACCCAGTTGACTGTCAATAAAGCCTCAGTTCTTACTTTGAAGAACTGTAAATTGACCCTAAGACAGATTTTTCTAAAAACCTATTGTTATAACCGAGGGCACAGAGAATGCAAAGTCTTAAACTAAAGACTGCAATCTTTCTTTTCCCCATTGTTACAAAGCCTTGGGGTAGTCATAAGTTTGGGTCTAGGGTGCCCATCTGCCCACTTCAGAGTCAGAGGATCATTGGGTTGCCTGAGGCAGGGCAGAGACTTGGAAAGAGAAAGGGCTTATTTTCTGCCTCTACCATCCAGTGCCTACATGAACTTTGGGAGTGGTCAGAGATGAGGGCCTCAGCCTCTTCATCGCTGTCTCTCTCTGTCCTTCCCTCCGAGGCCCTCATCCTGGCCTCTGCCTGCCTCTTCCCTCAGGGTGCTGGGGGCTGTTGTTGAGTTCTTGCTCTCACAGTCTGTAGGCTGCCCTTTAAGAAGGCCTGGGATTCAGTGTGACAGGGTTACTGTGACTTCTGTCCAGGTTGTAGCTTTTACTTTCTTGAGTCAACAGGGCATAATAAATGGATGTCATCTATATCCCACATGAACAAGAACCAGGCATGTCAGATCAGCCATATAGGTGCATGGTAAGACCACAGGGGGCTACAGGTCATGTGGTATTTTCTGAGTAAGGAGTTAGAACATTTGACCTATGCACACCTGTAAAGGCTGGGATGACAGCCAAGGCCAATGTGTGGGTAACTGAGACAAGCTACAGGTCCTCTTAAGTCCTACTGCCCTGGAAAGGCCAACTATGCTTCTCAGAAGGCAGCTTCAGATCGCCCAGGATGGATGAAGGGAACTGCATCTATTACGTGGACAGTAAACAGTAGTATTTATAGCAATGGAAAGTTCTAGGTCAAAGCACTTCACATATTTCTTTAACACTCTAAAACAACGTGTATAAAGTATATTATTCTGTCCACTCAATACTGGGAAAACTAAAGCCCAAAGCAATTAAGTAAGTTGCCCCAGGTCACAAACCTGTGGACACCAGAGCTGGCACTGGAATTTACAGCTTTTGATGACAAATCCTGGATGCTCTTCCACTCCTCTCTACTGCTCTTTTCAGCGTTTACATTAAATATTGCTTTCATCATATTTTACATGTTTTTCCTCCTCAGGCTCTTCTGTTTTCCCCATTATTCATTCTTTCACTTGTGAACAATAAATTCTGGTATAAGGGTTTTAATTTTTACTTTATCTTAGTTCAAAAATTCAATTTGCAACCTGTATTATTTTGTAATTTAACATATTTGAGACAAAGTATGGTGAGAAAACTTGACATTTCAAAATGTCACATCATTTTACCTCATGTGACAGAAGCTGTTTTATCTAAAAATTAACATATGAATACACTCAGCACTGTAATTTTACATTTTTTCTGCATGTAGTTCAAAATATTTAAGCACATATTTGTACCTTTAGGTATTATTTTGATGTGCAGTATGGGAACTTGAAACTATAGTAAAACAGTGGCTGAAAATTCCCTTTTATCCCTTTAAGAAAGGTCAAGGGAAATACCAGACATAAAGAAATTTACCTATTTATATATATCAGAGGTTGGCAAATTATGGCCTGTGGAGCAAATTTTGCCTGTCCCCGATTTTTGTACATGAAGTTTCTTTTTTTGAGACAGAGTCTCATTCTGTCACCCAGGCTGGAGTGCAGTAGCATGATCTCGGCTCACTGCAACCTTCGTCTCTCCTGGGTTCAATGGTTCTCTTGCTTCAGCCTCCTGAATAGCTGGGATTATAGGTTCGTGCCACCACACCCAGCCAATTTTTGTATCTTTAGTAGAGAAGGGGCTTCACTATGTTGGCCAGGCTGGTCTCGAGCTCCTGACCTCAAGTGATCCACCTGCCTCGGCCTCCCAAAGCGTTGGGATTACAGGCATGAGCCACCACACCTGGCCCTTTGTACATAAAGTTTTACTGGCAAACAGCCACATCCATCTATCTAGACATTACTGTCTGCAGCTGCTTTCAGTGTTTCAGACTGATGCTTTCAGACTGTGAAAAGGCCCGCCAAGCCTAAAATAATATGCTTGCCAATACCTGCTATGTATAAATAAAATAAAACCCTCCAAATCCAGACCTACTGGGTGTCCATCATCTATCTCATCTTTGTTATCTCACTTAATCTACTAAACAATCTCCTGTGAGTTGGATGACAATTGAGTCCTTACTACTATCCTAACACGTATGATTACTAAATCCCTAATACTGTCTACCCTATTCTGGGGGAAAAGAAAGCATCAGGAAGACTCAAACAAAACTTTTCCTTAAGTGAGCTAGCTAAACTGTGAGAGATGCCTGCATCTCTTCAAACAGCCGCTGTGACACTTAAAGGAAGAATCTCAGTCCTTATGTTTTTACAACTTAATCATTTAGCACTTTTCAAAGGAATGTCCTAAACTCATTTTTGCAAATAAATTAAGTTTAAATAGAGGATACATTTTACATTAAGTTTAAATAGACTGATCCAGAAAGTAGCTGAGCCCTACAGATTTTCAGCTACTTGAGAATATTGGCTAAGTTGGTTTATACTTTAATCCCAAAACAAGCCACAACAAAAAACCAACAAACATTCTCCATTCAATGTTTTTTATCTCCCATTTCCATTTTGTTAGACAGAAGTGAGTATATGTGTATTCACGATACACACAGGTTGAATATCCCTTACCTAAATTGCTTGGGACAGGATTTTTTTTTCAGATTTGAAAATATTTGTACAGACATAATAAGATATTTTGGGGATGGGACCCAAGTCTAAACATGACATTCATTTATGTTTCATATACACCTTATAAAGAGCGCCTGAAGGTAATTTTATGCAAATTATTTATATTTTAAATAATTTTATATATGCAACAAAGTTTGTGTACACTGACTCATCAAAAAGCAAAGGTGTCACTATTTCAGCCACTCATGCTGGTGCTCAACCGGTTTTGGATTTTGGATTTTTGGAATAGGGATGCTCAACTTATATTAATGTATCCTAAACTACTGATTCTTAACATTGTTAATTTTTGCTTTTAGTCAGAGTTCTATCCATGAAAAACATGAACAATTCTGTTTAACTTTGCCAGAAATGGTTGGTTAAATTATTCTCTATCCCCATAAGATGATTCCTTGCTGTGACTGGAGGAAAAACAACCTTCTCTACCCAATTTTTAAAACACTATGGGGAAAACATCCTGAGTAGCCAAAATATAGCTTTCTTTAAAAGCATTATCTAAGGAAGCATGTTCTGTGGAAGGACGGCTAGTTTAACAGGGAAAACCATCTATATTTTTGAATCTCTCGTTTGTTTTTAAGGATGGATCTGAATAGCACCTAGGGAGTTCCCGTATTTTAACGAAGCCATTCTAAATCACATCCCATGACAGAATGAATGAGTTCATGTAAACACAGTCAGTGGTATCATGAGTAACAAAATCTGTTTTCATCAGAAGCCCTTCATCCTGCGTAAGAGACCTGTGCACTACTAGGCAGCCCAGGCTAATGTTAACCAGCTCCAGCTGGTCCACTGCTATAAAAAGAACTAATGAAAACACAAATGCTAACTTCTCCATTCCACTCCGGCCAGTACGTCAAGGCTGCACAAAGACAGCCCTTTCCAAATGCTCTCAGTGAATGAACCGGCGGGTCTGGTTCTCTAAAGTTGTTTACTGAACAGAGTGTGCAGGGGACTCGCTGAGCACCGACGGGGGTGCTGGGGGCCAGGGAGTGGGGAGGAATCACATGATCTGTCAGTGCACAAAGCCAATTTTTCCCGTTTAGATTTAGTTCTGTAACACATAGAAGGAAGAGAAAGTTTTCAAAAGCAGAGACAGAGTACCTTCAGCGATTTCTTAAACACATATACACACTTAGGGTACTTTGGTTTTCTTATGAAAATACGTATCTCAGATAAATTAATGCCTTATCAAATATTCAAAATTCTTAAGGGAAATCATTTCTTTTTTTGTGACATCAGAAATTCCTACTAACGTAGGAAAATCATTTCTTATTCAGTGACTTACAAGAGGAGGCAATCTTATGGTAAAGAGATGATCCTTATTTTAATTCTTTACATGGCTAAAAAACTCAAAGCTGTTAGTGCGCTGGAAGGTCTCGTGGCAATTTCTCTCATCTTCATCTCACAGATGGACAGACTAGGGCTTAGCGGATACTATGCCTGCTGTGGGCCACACTCCTTAGTGGCAAAAAGAACATGGGTGTCCTGGCACTCACGAGTGTTTTTCTACTCCATCTCATTCTAGATGTGGCTAAGTGAACATGGCCAAGAATAAACCAAAGAGGGTGCCTGGATAATTTCATAATATTATGGGCTTGACCTAACCTAGCCTTTTAATGTATGAGGTTACTTGCAATGTCAACTGAAAATTGAGGGAGTTGACCTGACATTTTTTCATTTTCTTGAAGAGGCTGAAAGTGTGATTCAATTAGTTATCCTGGTGGAGGAAATGGTTTTCGCCTATCCATGCAGGGCTGATGCTGTGCCTGGGACATTAATCTGCAGTACAGATGCCTCTACTTCCCATGACATCCTGTCATTACCTCCCACCTTCTGTGCACCCCCTAGCTGGCTGTGAGGCTGCAGCAGTGAGGCAGAGCACCAAAGGAGACCTGCGTCAGATCAGCAATGCCTGAGTATAGGCCTGACTCAGGCCCACTCTTACCTCTAACCAGCCCTTGGAGGGCTATGCCTCCTGTGGCCAGGAGGCCAGCAGCTTAGGGAATGTCACAGGCTGTACAGCTGCTCCAAGCGGTGGGTCTCTGATTTCAGGTCTAATCCTTCTCCTGCCTTCTCCCTGTACCTATTATTTTCCAACTTACTGAGGTTGAAAACTTCAGAGCCATCTTTAGACCTTTCTTTTCCTTATTCCTCAAATCCTAACCATTGCTGAGTCCAAATTTTTCCATCATTCAAGAAGCCCTTCTCTTGCATCCATTCCTCTGCTGGGCCTCCCTGCAGGGCTGACAGGGCTGAGCACCTCACCCTGGACATTTAAGCTCTCAACTCTGCTTCCTGCCTGCCACTAAGACACTACTTGGATCATATCAAACGCCTCAGCAGTTTGCCCATCAGATAACTCTCAAGCCCTCTGCAACATGATCTCAATCTACCTTTCCAGTCTTATCTTGCAATGACTTCCCTCCATCTCACTCTGTTGCCCAGACTGGAGTGCAATGACATGATCTCCGCTCACTGCAACCTCCATCTCCCGGGTTCTAGGGATTCTCCCACCTCAGCCTCCTCAGTAGCTGGGACTACAGGCACCCACCATCATGCCTGGCTAATTTTTGTAGAGACAGGGTTTCACCATGTTGGCCGGACTTGTATTGAACTCCTGTCCTCAGGTGATCTGCCTGCCTTGGCCTCCCATACTTGAACTTTTAAAATTTGAAAATCTGACTGTGGTCTAGGCACTCAACTTAGAACTAAGCACATCTTTTATTTCTCTAATAAGCATTTATGGGGGCCCTATATTCACACAGCTCTGTGGCAAACGGCACTGAGAGGCCTGGGCCAAATGGATATGTGCACACATAGGCAAGAAAGGGCACACCCCCTTCCCTCAAAGACGCTCAGGTCATCAAGAGAGAGGCGTGCACAATAAGACAGAAGCAAGAACAGAGATGAGAGGATGAAGAGATCACAATCCAAATCTACAATCTACAGATGAGGCAGCCAAGGCAGGGTGACACGACATGACATGCCCAGATGATTCATTTGGGCTTCACTTTCAAGATGATTCATGTAAGGAATTATTAAAAAACCAAATGATCCAGACATTTGGAATTAGATAGTGGTGATGGTCACAATAACGTTGTGAACACACTAAAACCCATATGAATTGGCCGGGTGTGATGGCTCACGCTCCTGTAATCCCAGCACTTTGGGAGGCCAAGGTGGGTGGAAAACAAAGTCAGGAGATCGAGACCATCCTGGTCAACATGGTGAAACCCCATCTCTACTAAAATACAAAAAATTAGCTGGGAGTGGTGGTGTGTGCCTGTAGTCCCAGCTACTCGGGAGGCTGAGGCAGGGGACTCGCTTGAACCCAGGAGGGGGAGATTGCAGTGAGCCGAGATTGTGCCACTGCACTCTAGTATGAGAGAGACTCCATCTCAAAAAAAAAACAAAAACAAAACCCCAAAGAATTGTATACCCTTTAAAATGGTTTAAACGGACCGGGCACACTGGCTAATGCCTGTAATCACAGCACTTTGGGAGGCCGAGGTGGGTGGATCGCCTGGGGTCAGGAGATCGAGACCATCCTGGCCAACATGGTGAAATCCCCTCTCTATTAAAACACAAAAAATTCGCCGGGCGTGGTGATGCATGTCTGTAGTCCCAGCAACTTGGGAGGCTGAGGCAGGGAACTCGCTTGAACCTGGGAGGTAGAGATTGCAGTGAACCGAGATCACGCCACTGCACTCCAGCCTGACGACAGAGTGAGATTCTGTTTCAAAAAAACCCAAAGAAACAAAAAACACAAAACCAATGAATTGTGTATACCCTTTAAAATGGTTTAAATGGGCTGGGTGGGGTGGCTCATGCCTGTAATTCCAGCACTTTGGGAGACTGAGGCGAGTGGACCACCTGGGGTCAGGAGTTCGAGACCAGTCTGGCCAACATGGCGAAAACTTGTCTCTACTAAAAATAAAAAAATTAGCCAGGTGTGGTTCCTGTAATCCCAGTTACTTGGAAGGGTAAGGCAGGAAAATCGCTTGAACCCGGGATGCGGAGGTTGCAATGAGCCGAGATTGCACCATTGCACTCCAGCCTGGGTGATGGAGTGAGACTCCATGTCAAAAAAATAGATAAATAAAATAAAATGGTTTAAATGGTGAGTTTCATCTTATAATCAAAACAAAACCAAACGATCCCAAGTTACCATCACAGACAGATCTAACTTGTCCTTCTCAAAACCTGGCTGAACTCTGTCTTTCAAAATATCTTCCTTCACTACTCCTGGTAGCTGCTGTAATTCTCTGATCTGTATCCTGCTAGTATGCTTTCTATTAATAGCTTGCATTCTATTAGAATAGAACACATGCATGTGTATGAATATATCCTCTCTGTCTTCCTGAAAAGATAGTGGGCTCCTTCAGCACAGACATGATATCATAGAATTCTCTGGTCAATCTTTAGCGTAAACTTTCTTCTCTTCCTTCCTTTCTTCCTTTTTTCATTTAGCTACACCACTTTAAAGGCAGCACGGTGGGGGAAATAGAATACATGTGCTGAGCAGATGGCTAAAATTATTTTGTAACTAATATTAATAGAGTTGCTCTTAAAGACATTAAAGAACCACAGAAAAAAAGAATGTGAAGCTCAGCACTATAAAGACTTAGCACCTGTAGTTCCAGCTACTCAAGAGGCTGAAGCAGGAAGATCACTTAACCCCAGGAGGTCGAGGCTGCAGTGAGCCATGACTGGGCCTAGGCAACAGAGTAAGACCCTGTCACTCAAAAAAAAACAAAACAACAAAAAAAAGGGTAATATACATATATGCATATTCAGAGTATCATGTAGAAAAAGCAAACAGACTGATCCTATATGACCCTACACGACCCTGAGAGGAAGTATCAGTTCCAAGGGGCAGAAGATCCAGGGAGACAGGTTCAGGCTCAAGATAGGAAAGAGCCTTCTGGGAAAGGGAGCTGCACAGGGGCTGCAGCAGAGCAATGTGCCGCCATGGGAGGTGCTCAAACGTGCAGCTGAGATGAAGCAGTAAATCAATAATTTGTAACTGGTATTTAAGGGCCAACTGAACTCTTAAGCTTCCATGATTCCATAACACCAAAAAGACATTTAAACCAAGACCCCAAACAAGCATCTAAATTATTTAAAGCTGAATAATTCTACCACCTAAAAAGACATATGCAGAGATTCATTGTGTAGAATTATATCTCAGAGCACACAAGATCAACTCTATGACTAAAACCAACTTAATCATTAACAAACCTTAAAGCTGGCCAGGACTCTGTTTAAGATTATTCATTACAAAAGGCTTTTTAACACACATAACCCATTCACATGGTTCAAAATTCAAACTTCTCCCTTCTTTTCCTAACTGCCTCATTCTCCCATGGGGCAATTAACGTTGCCAGCTTCTTGTGTATCTTCCAAAGATAGTTCATGCATAGAAAGAACATTAGTGCCCATGGTACCCCTTTGTTTTAACCAAATAGTAACACACTTTTGTGCTTGTTTTGGACCTTGTTCATTTACAATAATAATACTGGTGATCATTCCATATTAACACAGAAAGACTGTTCACATTCCTTAATTTTAGATGACAGCATAATATCCCATTTTTGACATTGATATTGTTCCTAAACTAAGTTGTAAGTTCTCACAAATGAAGCTGAAGACCAATGGAACTAAAAAACGATTACTTTAAAAGTTGGTTGCTCAGCTGTTCTTACCTCAAAGTATACACACACACAAATTTCAATTATATAAAACAATTATATGTGGGTTTTTAAAACTAAGGCCTTGTATACAGTAATAAATTACTTGTCAGGTAATTCTGAGAAAATAACACAATTGTTTATCTCCTCCATGTATAATATGCAGACATGTTTTCAAAATTTATCTATAGAAAATTAAATTATTAAAAACTATAGCTGAATAAAAAAATTAATTCCTGCTAAAATTTATAGAATGTTTACTGTGCAACCTATCTATCACCCTTGGCAATATTATATTACAGTTTGAGTTAATGTATGCACCTTAAAGGGAAACATTTTTTAAAATTCGTATCATTCAGATTTTAATAAACTCAGTTTGGTTTTCCTTCAAGACTGAATAATGATAGCTGGACTGTATAGAATGAAGAGGATGACAGGAAAAGTCTTTACAACGATAGATGCATCTCTTTTGCAGAAGATTAAGGAATGAGATTATATTACTTAAAAAAAAAATCCAGCCAGACAAACCAACTAGAAAACGACATAAGAAGAATTCTGATTCAAACACAAACCACATACACAAAAGCGTGTTAACCCTGCATTGATCTCCTGACTTTAGAGATCCTTGCCCAATACACTAAACCTCCACAGTGCTCTTACTGACATTATAGATATCTTTTGGCCTAAAGGAACGCTATTAGAACATAATGTACCTGAAGCTGTGGCAAATCTTGATGACATGATTGTCAGTGCCCTGAAGACTAGGGCTTGTCTCTGGCACACCCCAAGAACTGAGCAGCAGCTGAGCACCAACAATGTGGCTCAGAGAAGCAATATTCATTTTAAGTTAGTATTTCCCACTCCCAAAATGGCATAAAGTAATCTAAGGTCAGTATTTTGGAAACATTAGCTCATATCATCCAGGACAAAACTTATTATGCAGGTGACTTTTATTAATACAGATATTTTCAGACAGGAGCTGTTTTTTCTCTCTTTTGTACATGCCACTGTTTGCACTGCAGGATGATGTGACACAGTAGGCACTTGACAAAGGTCTATTAATGGAACAATATCTCTTATATATTATCCTCTTAAACCCTTGCAACAAAAGGTAACTTATAACAGGCCTTATCATTTCCATTTGACAGCACTAAAGGGTGATGTTGCATCTTTTGATGGCCCCAATGTTCATAAACTATGAATGGACACAATTTGATATATTTATCCACTGCAAAATTATGTGTAAGGTCTTAGAAGTGCCCCCAGTTCTATACCGTTAATCCTGAGACAAACATGAATAATAGCTGACTTCAAAGACTACTCAGAAATTTGGCTTGTATGCCACCTCTTCTCTGATGTTGTCATCTATGTCACAAATGCTCTTGCTTCAGACTATCTTAGGTACCAATGGAGGTAACAGCGCATGCTCCAGCTTCACCTCCCAGGCATTATAAAATGGGAGTTTAAAAATAGCTTAATTTTCTTAAAAAGGTAACTTCATAGACACCTGACAAATCATGACTGCTACCTGAGCCAGCAAGTATGATTAATGCCAACAAAGATACATCATGTTGACAGTATGTAGCTTTGATAGGATGTAATTAAAATGGAATTTTATGTTTGCAATCTTTTTCTCCCAAATCCATACCTGTCTAAATATCAGAAAAACACAAAATAAGGGATCTTCGACAAAATATCTGTCCAGTAATCCTCAAAACTGTCCTGGTAATAAAAAGCAAAAAGCATTTAAGAAAGTCTACAGGAGCCTAAGGAGACATGACAATGAGATGTAATATGCTATCACGAACGGGGTGCTGCAACAGAAAATGGACACCAGGGAAAATCTAAGGAGATTTAAATAAAGTATGAACTTCAGTGAATAATATTGTGACAATACTGCTTAATTAATTGTTATGTATGTGGCATAATAATGTAAGATGTAACAACAAGGGAAACTGGGTATGGAGTACGTGGGAACACTCTGTATTTGGGAACGCTCTGTATTATCTTCGCAAACTTTTCTATACAGTTAAAACTATTTTAAAATGAGAAGCATGTTAAAGTAATTAAATAAAAAAGTAATGATAAGTACATATTTGTAAATTCCCACTATAGAGAGTATCATTGCAAAGAAGGATCCAGTAGAACTGAACTGGTTCTATATCCTGATGACTCAAAGCAATTATTTTAGTAATTTGATTATAAACACCTTCCCTACTAAGAATCACTGTAGGTTACACACTTCTCTGATTCCTAACTATATAGTATATAAAATTTAAAAAGTATGATTATACTATGCAGAAAAATCATTTGACAAAATCTAAGATTCTTTCAGGACAAAAAAGATTCAACAAAGCAGGAAAAGAAGGAACTTCCTCAACCTGGCACAGGGCATTGATGAAAACTTCACAGCTAACACACTCAATGGTAAAAGAATGAGAGCTCTCCCCAAGATCAGGAACAAAACAACGATTCCTGCTTTTGCTACTTTCATTCAATGCTGTACTGGAAATTCTAGCTATAGCAATTAAGTAAGAAAAAGAAATAAATAACAAACTAATTGGAAGAAACAAACTAAAAGGAAGAAGTAAAACTGTCTTTACTCGCAGATGACAATCTTTTATGGAGAAAAATTTTTAAAAATCCACAAAAATCTATTACAGCTAAAAACTTCAGCAAAGTTGCAGGATACAAAGTCAACAAACAAAAATAAGTTGTATTTTTATACACTAGCAATGAACAATCTGAAAAGAAAACGGTTTATAATAGCATCAAAATAATAAAATAGAAACAAATGTAAACAAGGAAGTATAAGACTTGTACAATGAAAACTCCAAAACATTTCTGAAAGAAATTAAAGAAGACCTAAATAAATGGAAAGGCATCTTGTCTTCATGAACTGAAAAACTGAATATTATTAAGCTACTGCCATATAGTGATTCAATGCAATTCCTATCAAAAACCAATGGCTGGCTAGGTGCAGTGGCTCATCAGCCTGGCCAATATGGCGAAATTCCTTTTCCACTAAAAATGCAAGAATTAGCCGGGAATGGTGGAGTGCCCAGGGTTTAGCAGAGATGTCAATTACAGTGTGCGCACCTGTAATCCAGCTACTCGGGAGACTGAGGCAGGAGAACTGCTGGAACCTGAGAGGCAGAGGTTGCAGTGATCCAAGATGGTGCCACTGTATTCCAGCCTGTGCGACAGAGTGAGACTCTGGCAAAAAAAAGAGAGAGAGAAAAGAGAGAGAGAGAGAGAGAGAGAGAGAGAGAGAGAGAGAGAGAGAGAGAGAGAAAGGCTATTTTCACAGAAATGGAAATGTCAATCCGAAGATTAAGAGGGAGCTGCAATGAACTAGCCAAATTAATTTAAACTGTCTCCAATACCTAAATGCATATACAGGCTAAAACTATACAATTCTTGAACAAAAACACAGGAGTAAATCTTCATGACCTTGGATTTGATAACAGTTCTTAGAAAAGATACCAAAAGCACAAACAACAAAAGAAAAATAGATAATTTGAATGTCATCAAACGTAAAACTTGGCTGGGCACAGTGACTCACCTCTATAATCCTAGCACTTTGAGAAGCTTGCATGAGTCCAAGAGTTTGAGACTGCAGGGAGCTATAATCCCACCACTGCACTCCAGCCTGGGTGACAGAGCAAGACCCTGTCTCTTTAAAAAAAAAAAAAAATTGGAGAAAAAAGGAAGTTGAGTCTCCAGCTCCTAGCGCGAGCAACACAGAAGACAGGTGATTTCTGCATTTTCAACTGAGACTCCACCTCTGGGGACAGGGCACAGCTAAACAACAACAACAACAACAACAACAACAACAACAACAAAAAAGCAACAGAAACTTCTGCAGATGCAAACGACTCTGTCTAACAGCTTTGAAGAGAGCAGTGGATCTCCCAACACGGAGGTTGAGATCTGAGAATGGACAGACTGCCTGCTCAAGTGGGTCCCTGACCCCTGAGTAGCCTAACTGGGAGACATCCCCCAATAGGGGCAGACCGACACCCCACACCTCACATGGTGGAGTACACCCCTGAGAGGAAGCTTCCAAAGCAAGAATCAGACAGGTACACTCGCTGTTCAGCAATATGCAATCTTCTGCAGCCTCTGCTGCTGATACCCAGGCAAACAGGGTCTGGAGTGGACCTCAAGCAATCTCCAATAGACCTACAGCTGAGGGTCCTGACTGTTAGAAGGAAAACTAACAAACAGGAAGGACACCCACACCAAAACCCCATCAGTACATCACCATAATCAAAGACCAGAGGCAGATAAAACCACAAAGATGGGGAAAAAGCAGGGCAGAACAGCTGGAAATTCAAAAAATAAGAGTGCACCTCCCCCTGTAAAGGAACGCAGCTCATTGCCAGCAAACGACCAAAGCTGAATGGAGAATGACTTTGACGAGATGACAGAAGAAGGCTTCAGTCCATCAAACTTCACAGAGCTAAAGGAGGAATTACGTACCCAGCGCAAAGAAACTAAAAATCTTGAAAAAAGAGTGGAAGAATTGATAACTAGAATAATTAATGCAGAGAAGGCCATAAACAAAGTGACAGAGATGAAAACCATGACATGAGAAATACGTGACAAACGCACAAGCTTCGGTAACCGACTCGATCAACTGGAAGAAAGAGTATCAGCGATTGAGGATCAAATGAATGAAATGAAGCGAGAAGAGAAACCAAAAGAAAAAAGAAGAAAAAGAAATGAACAAAGCCTGCAAGAAGTATGGGATTACGTAAAAAGACCAAATCTACGTCTGATTGGGGTGCCTGAAAGGGAGGGGGAAAATGGAACTAAGTTGGAAAACACTCTTCAGGATATCATCCAGGAGAACTTCCCCAACCTAGTAGGGCAGACCAACATTCAAATTCAGGAAATACAGAGAACGCCACAAAGATACTCCTCGAGAAAAGCAACTCCAAGACACATAATAGCCAGATTCACCAAAGTTGAAATGAAGGAAAAAATCTTAAGGGTAGCCAGAGAGAAAGGTCGGGTTACCCACAAAGGGAAGCCCATCAGACTAACTGCAGATTTCTGGGCAGAAACTCTACAAGCCAGAAGAGAGTGGGGGCCAATATTCAGCATTCTTAAAGAAAAGAATTTTAAACCCAGAATTTCATATCCAGCCAAATTAAGTTTCATAAGTGAAGGAGAAATAAAATCCTTTACAGATAAGCAAATGCTTAGAGATTCTGTCACCACCAGGCCAGCCTTACAAGGGACCCTGAAGGAAGCACTAAACATGGAAAGGAACAACCAGTACCAGTCATTGCAAAAACACGCCAAAATGTAAAGACCATTGAGGCTAGGAAGAAACTGCATCAACTAACGAGCAAAATAACCAGTTAATATCATAATGGCAGGATCAAGTTCACACATAACAATATTAACCTTAAATGTAAATGGACTAAATGCTCCAATTAAAAGACACAGACTGGCAAACTGGATAAAGAGTCAAGACCCATCAGGCTGCTGTATTCAGGAGACCCATCACACATGCAAAGACATACATACGCTCAAAATAAAGGGATGGAGGAAGATCTACCACGCAAATGGAAAACAAAAAAAAGCAGGGGTTGCAATCCTAGTCTCTGATAAAACAGACTTTAAACCACCAAAGATCAAAAGAGACAAAGAAGGCCATTACATAATGGTAAAGCGATCAATTCAACAGGAAGAGCTAATGATCCTAAATAAATATGCACAAAATACAGGAGCACCCAGATTCACAAAGAAAGTCCTTAGAGACTTACAAAGAGACTTCGACTCCCATACAATAAGAATGGGAGACTTTAACACCCCACTGTCAACATTAGACAGATCAACGAGACAGAAAGTTAACAAGGATATCCAGGAATTGAACTCATCTCTGCAGCAAGCAGACCTAATAGACATCTACAGAACTCTCCACCACAAATCAACAGAATATACATTCTTCTCAGCACCACATCACACTTATTCCAAAATTGACCACATAATTGGAAGTAAAGCACTCCTCAGCAAATGTACAAGAACAGAAATTATAGCAAACTGTCTCTCAGACCACAGGGCAATCAACCTAGAACTCAGGACTAAGATTCTCAATCAAAACCGCTCAACTACATGGAAACTGAATAACCTGCTCCTGAATGACTACTGGGTACATAACGAAATGAAGGCAGAAATAAAGATGTTCTTTGAAACCAATGAGAACAAAGATACAACATACCAGAATCTCTGGGACACATTTAAAGCAGTGTGTAGAGGGAAATTTATAGCACTAAATGCCCACAAGAGAAAGCTGGAAAGATCTAAAATTGACACTCTAACATCACAATTAAAAGAACTAGAGAAGCAAGAGCAAACACATTCAAAAGCTAGCAGAAGGCAAGAAATAACTAAGATCAGAGCAGAACTGAAGGAGATAGAGACATTAAAAACCCTCCAAAAAATCAATGAATCCAGCAGTTGGTTTTTTGAAAAGATCAACACAATTGAGAGACTGCTAGCAAGACTAATAAAGAAGAAAAGAGAGAAGAATCAAATAGATGCAATAAAAAATGATAAAGGGGATATCACCACCGACCCCACAGAAATACAAACTACCATCAGAGAATACTATAAACACCTCTACACAAATAAACTAGAAAATCTAGAAGAAATGGATAATTTTCTGGACACTTACACTCTCCCAAGACTAAACCAGGAAGAAGATGAATCCCTGAATAGACCAATAGCAGGCTCTGAAATTGAGGCAATAATTAATAGCCTACCAACCAAAAAAAGTCCAGGACCAGATGGATTCACAGCCGAATTCTACCAGAGGTACAAGGAGGAGCTGGTACCATTCCTTCTGAAACTATTCCAATCAATAGAAAAAGAGGGAATCCTCCCTAACTCATTTTATGAGGGCAACATCATCCTGATTCCAAAGCCTGGCAGAGACACAACAAAAAAGAGAATTTTAGGCCAATATCCCTGATGAATATCGATGCAAAAATCCTCAATAAAATACTGGGGGGGCGGAGCAAGATGGCCGAATAGGAACAGCTCCAGTCTCCAACTCCCAGCGCGAGCGACACAGAAGACCGGTGATTTCTGCATTTTCAACTGAGGTACTGGGTTCATCTCACTGGGGAGTGCCAGAGGATCGGTGCTGGTCAGCTGCTGCAGCCCGACCAGCGAGAGCTGAAGCAGGGCGAGGCATTGCCTCACCTGGAAAGCGCAAGGGGGAAGGGAATCCCTTTTCCTAGCCAGGGGAACTGAGACACACAACACCTGGAAAATCGGGTAACTCCCACCCCAATACTGCGCTTTAAGCAAACAGGCACACCAGGAGATCATATCCCACACCTGGCCGGGAGGGTCCCACACCCACGGAGCCTCCCTCATTGCTAGCACAGCAGTCTGTGATCTACTGGCAAGGCAGCAGTGAGGCTGGGGGAGGGGCGCCCGCCATTGCTGAGGTTTAAGTAGGTAAACAAAGCTGCTGGGAAGCTCGAACTGGGTGGAGCTCACAGCAGCTCAAGGAAACCTGCCTGTCTCTGTAGAATCCACCTCTGGGGACAGGGCACAGTAAACAATAACAAACGCAGCAGCTCTGCAGACCCAAACGACTCTATCTGACAGCTTTGAAGAGAGCAGTGGATCTCCCAACACGGAGGTTGAGATCTGAGAAGGGACAGACTCCCTGCTCAAGTGGGTCCCTGACCCCTGAGTAGCCTAACTGGGAGACATCCCCCAATAGGGGCAGTCTGACACCCCACACCTCACAGGGTGGAGTACACCCCTGAGAGGAAGCTTCCAAAGCAAGAATCAGACAGGTACACTCGCTGTTCAGAAATATTCTATCTTCTGCAGCCTCTGCTGCTGATACCCAGGCAAACAGGGTCTGGAGTGGACCTCAAGCAATCTCCAACAGACCTACAGCTGAGGGTCCTGACTGTTAGAAGGAAAACTATCAAACAGGAAGGACACCCACACCAAAACCCCATCAGTACATCACCATCATCAAAGACCAGAGGCAGATAAAACCACAAAGATGGCGAAAAAGCAGGGCAGAAAAACTGGATATTCAAAAAATAAGAGCGCATCCCCCCGGCAAAGCAGCGCAGCTCATCGCCAGCAACGGATCAAAGCTGGACGGAGAATGACTTCGACGAGATGAGAGAAGAAGGCTTCAGTCCATCAAATTTCTCAGAGCTAAAGGAGGAATTACGTACCCAGCGCAAAGAAACTAAAAATCTTGAAAAAAAAGTGGAAGAATTGATGGCTAGAGTAATTAATGCAGAGAAGGTCATAAACGAAATGAAAGAGACGAAAACCATGACACGAGAAATACGTGACAAATGCACAAGCTTCAGTAACCGACTCGATCAACTGGAAGAAAGAATGTCAGCGATTGAGGATCAAATGAATGAAATGAAGCGAGAAGAGAAACCAAAAGAAAAAAGAAGAAAAAAAAATGAACAAAGCCTGCAAGAAGTATGGGATTATGTAAAAAGATCAAATCTACGTCTGATTGGGGTGCCTGAAAGTGAGGGGGAAAATGGAACCATGTTGGAAAACACTCTTCAGGATATCATCCAGAAGAACTTCCCCAACGTAGTAGGGCAGGCCAACATTCAAATCCAGGAAATACAGAGAACGCCACAAAGATACTCCTCGAGAAGAGCAACTCCAAGACACATAATTGCCAGATTCACCAAAGTTGAAATGAAGGAAAAAATCTTAAGGGCAGCCAGAGAGAAAGGTCGGGTTACCCACAAAGGGAAGCCCATCAGACTAACAGCAGATCTCTCGGCAGAAACTCTTCAAGCCAGAAGAGAGTGGGGGCCAATATTCAACATTCTTAAAGAAAAGAATTTTAAACCCAGAATTTTATATCCAGCCAAACTAAGTTTCATAAGTGAAGGAGAAATAAAATCCTTTACAGATAAGCAAATGCTTAGAGATTTTGTCAACACTAGGCCTGCCTTACAAGAGACCCTGAAGGAAGCACTAAACATGGAAAGGAACAACCGGTACCAGCCATTGCAAAAACATGCCAAAATGTAAAGACCATTGAGGCTAGGAAGAAACTGCATCAACTAACGAGCAAAATAACCAGTTAATATCATAATGGCAGGATCAAGTTCACACATAACAATCTTAACCTTAAATGTAAATGGACTAAATGCTCCAATTAAAAGACACAGACTGGCAAACTGGATAAAGAGTCAAGACCCATCAGTCTGCTGTATTCAGGAGACCCATCTCACACGCAGAGACATACATAGGCTCAAAATAAAGGGATGGAGGAAGATTTACCAAGCAAATGGAGAACAAAAAAAAGCGGGGGTTGCAATCCTAGTCTCTGATGAAACAGACTTTAAACCATCAAAGATCAAAAGAGACAAAGAAGGCCATTACATAATGGTAAAGGGATCAATTCAACAGGAAGAGCTAACTATCCTAAATATATATGCACCCAATACAGGAGCACCCAGATTCATAAAGCAAGTCCTTAGAGACTTACAAAGAGACTTCGACTCCCATACAATAAGAATGGGAGACTTCAACACTCCACTGTCAACATTAGACAGATCAACGAGACAGAAAGTTAACAAGGATATCCAGGAATTGAACTCATCTCTGCAGCAAGCAGACCTAATAGACATCTATAGAACTCTCCACCCCAAATCAACAGAATATACATTCTTCTCAGCACCACATCGTACTTACTCCAAAATTGACCACGTAATTGGAAGTAAAGCACTCCTCAGCAAATGTACAAGAACAGAAATTATAACAAACTGTCTCTCAGACCACAGTGCAATCAAATTAGAACTCAGGACTAAGAAACTCAATCAAAACCGCTCAACGACATGGAAACTGAACAACCTGCTCCTGAATGACTACTGGGTACATAACGAAATGAAGGCAGAAATAAAGATGTTCTTTGAAACCAATGAGAACAAAGATACAACATACCAGAATCTCTGGGACACATTTAAAGCAGTGTGTAGAGGGAAATTTATAGCACTAAATGCCCACAAGAGAAAGCAGGAAAGATCTAAAATTGACACTCTAACATCGCAATTAAAAGAACTAGAGAAGCAAGAGCAAACACATTCGAAAGCTAGCAGAAGGCAAGAAATAACTAAGATCAGAGCAGAACTGAAGGAGATAGAGACACAAAAAACCCTCCAAAAAATCAATGAATCCAGGAGTTGGTTTTTTGAAAAGATCAACAAAATTGACAGACCACTAGCAAGACTAATAAAGAAGAAAAGAGAGAAGAATCAAATTGACGCAATTAAAAATGATAAAGGGGATATCACCACCGACCCCAAAGAAATACAAACTACCATCAGAGAATACTACAAACACCTCTACGCAAATAAACTGGAAAATCTAGAAGAAATGGATAATTTCCTGGACACTTACACTCTTCCAAGACTAAACCAGGAAGAAGTTGAATCCCTGAATAGACCAATAGCAGGCTCTGAAATTGAGGCAATAATTAATAGCCTACCAACCAAAAAAAGTCCAGGACCAGATGGATTCACAGCTGAATTCTCCCAGAGGTACAAGGAGGAGCTGGTACCATTCCTTCTGAAACTATTCCAATCAATAGAAAAAGAGGGAATCCTCCCTAACTCATTTTATGAGGCCAACACCATCCTGATACCAAAGCCTGGCAGAGACACAACAAAAAAAGAGAATTTTAGACCAATATCCCTGATGAACATTGATGCAAAAATCCTCAATAAAATTCTGGCAAACCGGATTTAGCAACACATCAAAAAGCTTATCCACCATGATCGAGTGGGCTTCATCCCTGGGATGCAAGGCTGGTTCAACATTCGCAAATCAATAAACATACTCCAGCATATAAACAGAACCAAAGACAAGAACCACATCATTATCTCAATAGATGCAGAAAAGGCTTTTGACAAAATTCAACAGCCCTTCATGCTAAAAACGCTCAATAAATTCGGTATTGATGGAACGTACCTCAAAATAATAAGAGCTATTTATGACAAACCCACAGCCAATATCATACTGAATGGGCAAAAACTGGAAAAATTCCCTTTGAAAACTGGCACAAGACAGGGATGCCCTCTCTCACCACTCCTATTCAACATAGTGTTGGAAGTTCTGGCTAGGGCAATCAGGCAAGAGAAAGAAATCAAGGGGATTCAGTTAGGAAAAGAAGCAGCCAAATTGTCCCTGTTTGCAGATGACATGATTGTATATTTAGAAAACCCCATTGTCTCAGCCCAAAATCTCCTTAAGCTGATAAGCAACTTCAGCAAAGTCTCAGGATACAAAATTAATGTGCAAAAATCACAAGCATTCTTATACACCAGTGACAGTCAAACAGAGAGCCAAATCATGAATGAACTTCCATTCACAATTGCTTCAAAGAGAATAAAACACCTAGGAATCCAACTTACAAGGGATGTAAAGGACCTCTTCAAGGAGAACTACAAACCACTGCTCAGTGAAATCAAAGAGGACACAAACAAATGGAAGAACATACCATGCTCATGGATAGGAAGAATCAATATCGTGAAAATGGCCATACTGCCCAAGGTAATTTATAGATTCAATGCCATCCCCATCAAGCTACCAATGAGCTTCTTCACAGAATTGGAAAAAACTGCTTTAAAGTTCATATGGAACCAAAAAAGAGCCCGCATCTCCAAGACAATCCTAAGTCAAAAGAACAAAGCTGGAGGCATCACGCTACCTGACTTCAAACTATACTACAAGGCTACAGTAACCAAAACAGCATGGTACTGGTACCAAAACAGAGATATAGACCAATGGAACAGAACAGAGTCCTCAGAAATAATACCACACATCTACAGCCATCTGATCTTTGACAAACCTGAGAGAAACAAGAAATGGGGAAAGGATTCCCTATTTAATAAATGGTGCTGGGAAAATTGGCTAGCCATAAGTAGAAAGCTGAAACTGGATCCTTTCCTTACGCCTTATACGAAAATTAATTCAAGATGGATTAGGGACTTAAATGTTAGACCTAATACCATAAAAATCCTAGAGGAAAACCTAGGTAGTACCATTCAGGACATAGGCATGGGCAAAGACTTCATGTCTAAAACACCAAAAGCAACGGCAGCAAAAGCCAAAATTGACAAATGGGATCTCATTAAACTAAAGAGCTTCTGCACAGCAAAAGAAACTACCATCAGAGTGAACAGGCAACCTACAGAATGGGAGAAAATGTTTGCAATCTACTCATCTGACAAAGGGCTAATATCCAGAACCTACAAAGAACTCAAACAAATTTACAAGAAAAAAACAAACAACCCCATCAAAAAGTGGGCAAAGGATATGAACAGACATTTCTCAAAAGAAGACATTCATACAGCCAACAGACACATGAAAATATGCTCATCATCACTGGCCATCAGAGAAATGCAAATCAAAACCACAATGAGATACCATCTCACACCAGTTAGAATGGCGATCATTCAAAAGTCAGGAAACAACAGGTGCTGGAGAGGATGTGGAGAAATAGGAACACTTTTACACTGTTGGTGGGATTGTAAACTAGTTCAACCATTATGGAAAACAGTATAGCGATTCCTCAAGGAACCAGAACTAGAAGTATCATATGACCCAGTCATCCCATTACTGGGGATATACCCAAAGGATTATAAATCATGCTGCTATAAAGACACACGCACATGTATGTTTATTGCGGCACTATTCACAATAGCAAAGACTTGGAATCAACCCAAATGTCCATCAGTGACAGACTGGATTAAGAAAATGTGGCACATATACACCATGGAATACTATGCAGCCATAAAAAAGGATGAGTTTGTGTCCTTTGTAGGGACATGGATGCAGCTGGAAACCATCATTCTCAGCAAACTATCGCAAGAACAGAAAACCAAACACTGCATGTTCTCGCTCATAGATGGGAACTGAACAATGAGATCACTTGGACTCGGGAAGGGGAACATCACACACCGGGGCCTATCATGGGGAGGGGGCAGGGGAGAGGGATTGCATTGGGATTTATACCTGATGTAAAAGACGAGTTGATGGGTGCAGCACACCAACATGGCACAAGTATACATATGTAACAAACCTGCACGTTATGCACATGTACCCTAGAACTTAAAGTATAATAATAATAATAAAAAAAGAGTCAGTCACAAAAAAATAAAAATAAAAATAAATTAAAACTTTTGTGTATCAAAGGACACTATCAAGAAAGTGAAAAGACATCCTACAGGATGGGAGGAAAATTTCACAAATCATGTATCTGATTGGGGTCTTATATCCACAATATATAAAAAGAGAAGTCTTACAGAAATGCAAATCAAAACCACAATCAGATACCATCTCATGCCCGTCAGAATGGCAATTATTAAAAAGTCAAGAAGCAACAGATGCTGGTGAGGCTGTGGAGAAACAGGAACACTGTTACACTGTTGGTGGGAATATCAATTAGTTTCACCTTTGTGGAAGGCAGTGTGGTGATTCCTCAAAGACCTAGAACCAGAAATACCATTTGACTCAGCAATCTCATTACTGGGTATATACCCGAAGGAATATGAATCATTCTATTATGAAGATAAATGCATGCATATGTTCACTGCAGCGTTATTCACAAAAGCAAAAACATAGAATCAACCCAAATGCCCACCAATGATAGACTGGATAAAGCAAATATGGTGCATATACACTATGGAATACTATGCAGCCATGAAAAGGAACGAGATCAGCTGGGTGTGGTGGCTTACGACTGTAATTCCAGCACTTTGGGAGGTCGAGGTGAGCGGATCAAGAGGTCAGGAGATCAGGACCATCCTGGCCAACATGGTGAAACCCCGTCTCCACTAACATACAAAAATATTAACCAGGCGTGGTGGCGCATGTCTGTAGTCCCAGCTACTTGGGAGGCTGAGGCAGGAGAACTGCTTGAACCCAGGAGGCAGAGGTTGCAGTGAGCCAAGATCACGCCACCTCTCCAGCCTGGCAACAGAGCGATACTCCATCTAAAAAGAAAAAGAAAAAAAAAAAAAAAAAAAAAAAAGGAACGAGATCATGTCCTTTGCAGGGACATGGATGGAGCTGGGAGCCATTATCCCCAGCAGAGTATCACAGGAACAGAAAACCAAACACCACATGTTCTCACTTACAAGTGGGAGCTGAACAATGAGAACTTGTGGACACAGGGAAGGGAACACACACTGGGGCCTAGGGAGTGGGGAAAGGGAGAGCCTGAGGATAAACAGCTAATGCATGTGTGGCTTAACATCCAGGTTATGGGTTGATAGGTGCAGCAAACTACCACGGCACACATTTACCTATGTAACACATCTTGCACATGTAACTTGTAACTTAAAATAAAATAAAATAAAATAAAATAAAAAAAGAAAACTCTTACAACTCGACAATAAAAATACAACACAATTTAAAAAAGAGTAAAAGACTTGAAAAATCATTTCTCCATAGCAGATATGCAAATCGACAACAAGCACATGAAAAGAAGCTCATCATCAGTCATTAGAGAGATGTGAATCAAAGCCACAGTGAGATACCACTTCACACCCATTAGGATTGCTATGGTTACAAAAAGAAAACAAGTGCTGGCGAGGATGTGGAGAAATTGCACCCCTGGTGAAAATTTAAAATGATGTAGCCACTGTGGAAAACAGTATGGTGGTTCCTCAAAAAGTTAAACATAGAATTAACATATAACCCAGTAACTTACTCCTAGGCATATCTACACCAACAGAAATGAAAACAGATGTCCACAGAAAAACTTCTGTGCAGAAGTTCATAGCAACATTATTCATAAAAGCCAAAAAGTGAAAACAACACAAATGTCCATAAATTGATGAATGCATAAAATGTGATATATCTATACAACAGAATATTATTCAGCCATAAAAAGAAATGAAGTACTGGCACATGCTACAGAATGGATGAGCCTTGAAAACATTATCCCAAGTTTAAGATGCCAGACACAAAAGGTCAGATGTTGTATCATTCCATTTATATGAAATATTCAGAACAGACAAATACACAGAAACAGAAAGCAGACTGGTAGCTGCAACGGGCTGGGTAAGGGGTTAGTGGGGAGGGACTGCTTAATATGTACAGGGTTTCCTTTGGTGTAAACTGTTTTGGAATGATACAGCGTTGGTAGTTGTACAACATTGTGAATGTGCTACCACTGAATTACACACTTCAAAATGGCCAATTTTATGTTAATTTTATCTCAATCAATCAATAAATATATATAAGTTAATGCATACATACACATACAATTCACATGGTTCTACCAGGCATTCCAGGAGCCTGCCACATAGCATCCATTTCCTCCATGGTGGCAGTGACTGGAAACAGTCTCTTCTTATGGAAGCTTCCAGGTAGTGTATAAAGGGGACACATATGAATGCATATATGTAAATGGACATACTTAGTGTTTTTTACCACAACATTAACAGAGCATACTCTGACCAGGCAGAGGTGACAGATGAGTCACAAGGCCTAAAAGTCACAGTGCTCACAGGTATGTGGCTTCATCGTTGCCCCTCGGCTCCTTGGGTTATACTCTCCCTAATTTTCCACCCAAACATAAAGCAGAGACCAGATATTATTATTTAGGAAGCACCTGGAAGAAGTTCAAAACTGAAACATAAAAGTAAATTACCAGATAATGCCTTTATGGTCTGCCATTAGGAATGACACTTTCTCCCAAATACGTGGTAGCTCTTGAACATATATCATTTCAGGAAATCTTGTTCTAGCCTTTTCTGGAGAGAAGATGATGCAACCATGAGCTGAGTACAAACCAGAATTACGTTCAAAAATTTTCAAGACAAGATTTCCTGGTATCCTTGCTGTCACTGTAGTTTCCCACTTTTCCATAGCTCTTGAGGAGATGGGTCCTCAGAGATGTTCAGCTTCTCCTCATTCGATGTCTGCGGGATTCCAGGGTAGCCAGGGTTCTATTTAACTTACCTGTGTGCAAAGACTCGAAGTACAAAGCTGAATAAGCCACTTCTGAAGTTTTCCAAAAATCTGATTTCATTGGGAGGCATCAAGAAGATTTTGACATTTATTTCACTCTTCTTCCCACTCCATAGCATGCATATAATCTAGTCCTCTCTTGTTCCCTCTTCTAGGAGCTGTAGACAACCTGCACTGAGATTTCACACCAAAGATAGGAAGGGTGGTCTTGCACTTACGGGAAACCAGGTGGCAGGCCAGGTACGTGTGGAGGGCCTCACACAGTTGCCTTGAGATACAGATTCCAGAAGCCTGTGGAGTCTCTCCCCACAAGCTACCTCTGGACGACTCAGTTCTCCTTTTTTGTTTAATTCAAATGATGAATTCCTTCCTCTCAGGTAATTTTATTTCATTCGATGTTAAATGTCATATTTTAATTCTTCTATCATCTGCCTGTGGTTGTTTAATTTTTGCTTGAACTTTTAGTTCTACATTAATTGTAATAAATGCTTTAAAACCCATACATCATTATCCACTGAATTCTCTATTTTCTTTTTTTTTTTTTGAGATGGAGTCTTGCTCTGTTGCCCAGGCTGGAGTGCAGTGGCGCTATCTCGGCTCACTGTAAGCTCCACCTCCCGGGTTCACGCCATTCTCCTACCTCAGCCTCCCAAGTAGCTGGGACTACAGGTACCCCCCACCACACCTGGCTAATTTTTTGTATTTTTAGTAAAGACAGGGTTTCACTGTGTTAGCCAGGATGGTCTCAATCTGACCTCATGATCTGCCCGTCTCGGCCTCCCAAAGTGCTGGGATTACAGGCGTGAGACACCGGGCCCAGTCTCTATTTTCTTTATAAACATCTTCACCCAAGAGCTGCCCTTGTTCCTCCCCTGCCACTTCCCTAAGTGTTCCTCCTTGTGCTGTTCCCTATTTGTTTATACTGACTGAACATTCTTCAGGGACCTTGGTTCCCAGTGTCTCATCCTCCATCTGATTGGAACACACATCACCTCTGTCCCAAAGCAGAGTATTCCTGGCAAGTTCTACCTCACTGGCCTCGTCAATCTCCTTAGACAAACAACAACATTTGTAGCACAACTCCATGGACTGGTTCATCCTGAGAAGAGAAGGGGAGCCACAACCTCACCCCACCTTCTTAGCTGCTCAATCAGCCATTGCTGTTTCCCATCAACACATACTTGCTGGGTGTCTACTGCATTCATGGTCCAGTACCAAAACCAGATGAGTCACAGCCCCTGACCTCCGAGGGGTTATTTATGGTTAAATGAGACAACTGAAGTAAAGAAAACACATAGAGCTTATTTTGAAGGCAATGACAAGTATCAGGGCAATGTTTAATACCTGGTTGTTAGTCTCATTATATAATCAAGCATCTGTCACTTTCTTTTGTATCTGTGCAAATAAATGTGAAAGTTCAGACCATTTATAATACCAGTGCCAGAGCAGCAAGTGAGGAAGAAACAAGGGCATCTGTTCATGTACAATCCTCTCTCCTGGGAAGACGGTGTCCAACCCAAGAATTGCTCTGCAGGATTTTTGCTCCAGTTCCCTGTGGAGAAGGAGTTGAGCTGGCTCAAGCCACTGAGAACTGTGGAGCCAAGAAATCAGCATAACAAGGGTGAGCCTACCAAACCCGCCAGCTGGCTGCACCAAATGCTCTGGGTCTAGCAGCAGCTGGGAGAGAGGGCAGAGTAGGTCATTTGACAGAGGCAAAAGGGGAGGAGAGGGGCAGCAAGGTGTGGCAGCTCAGCTGGAGGAGGAAGTCAAGTTGGGTCAGGCTTGATCTCGCCCTGTCTCTGCTTCTTGCCCACAGAGGCACGTGGCACTGTGTGCTTGCATTTGGCAACCCCTGAAGACTCTGCCAGGCTGTGTGCTGTCTCCCATGGCTCTTCTCTGTGCCATCATCTCAGCAAAGCACACTCCAGAGCTGCAATCTGACTCACAGGAAAGTTCTAGTGTGATCACAGTGCTGCTCCAGATTGCAGCTGCAGGAATGGGGTGGGGGTATGGTGGGAAGAGTGGGGAGACTGTTCCAGGTCTCCAGCCTCTTTCAGGAACAAAAGTTTCCAGAGAAAGGAGGTCAGAAATAGGGAGGAAAAAATTCCATGCCTTTTATATAGGGCCACCTTGAAATCCTTCTTGTTCTTGATGGATGACAGGTGCTGGAAAATCACCATGGCCAGGTTAAGATGCAAACTTAGAATGGTGGTTACACATACCATGACTGAATATGAATCTGGAAAATTACTCTTGCTGTTTTCATTCTATTATCAAAACTTCATAATTGTCTGTACTCACATCCCCAGGCTGTTGCCATTCCATTTCATTTTTTCCTTCAAGTCTATCACTGGTTTAATATATAGAAAAAAAGAGCATGGAAACTTTCACTGCAGTTTTCATATTATCCATAAGTTTACCAAGAAAGTTATTCAATGTGTGTAGCCATAAATGAGAACATAGGTCAAATGATATAGGTTGATATTATCAAGTGTTTAAAGAGCATGAACATACTACTTTCATATTATTTACACCTCTAACTCTACTCTGAAACTTTTACTGTTTCAATCAGATAGCTGTATAACACAACACTAGATCAATAAAATGATAAAAGTTAAAAGAGACAAAGGGTGGAGAAATGGATCCATTTTCTGCTACCTACAAGGGAAGAAATGCTATGCACACAAAGACATAACAGTGCAAACTGTTAACAAATGCCAAAAATAAGATATACATTTAAATAAAACATAAAGACTACTATTAGTACTAAACATAATCTTTAACCACAAGGAGGGTCCAACCCACGATGTTGGACCATACACACAAATTAACTCAAAATGGATCACAGACCAAAATATAAGGGCAAAAGCTATAAAATTCTTGGAAGAAAACACAGAAGTATGTTTGCATAACCTTGGATTCACCAATGGTTTCTTAGATATGACCCTGAAAACACAAGCAATAATAACAAAAATGATAAATTGGACATTTGTCAAAACGATAAATCTTTGTGTTTCAAAGGACACTATCAAAAAAGTGAAAAACTCCACAGAATGGGAAAAAATATTTGCAAATGATAAAGGACTTATACAGAGAACTCTTACAATTCAACAACAACAAATAACCCAACTTCAAAAATAGGCAAAGGACTTGAAAGACATTTCTCTAAAGATGATATACGAACAGCCAATAGCCTATGAAAAGATGCTCAGCCAGGTGCAGTGGCCTCACACCTTTGGGAGGCTGAGGCAGGCAGATGATGAGGTCAAGATATTGAGATCATCCAGGCCAACATGGCAAAACTCTGTCTCTACTAAAAATACAAAAAATTAGCTGGGCATGGTAGCGTGCACCTGTAGTCCCAGCTACTTGGGAGGCTGAGGCAGAAGAATTGCTTGAACCTGGGAGGCGGAGGTTGCAGTGAGCCGAGATCGTGCCACTGCATGCCGCCCTGGCGACAGAGCAAGACTCAGTCTCAAAAAAAAAAAGATGCTCAACATTGCTAGTCATCAGGAAATGCAAATCAAAGCCGCAATGAGATACCCACTTCAGACACAAGTGGATGGCTACAATAAAAAAGACAACAATAACAAATTTTGGAGTGGATGTGGAGAAAGTGGAACCCTGGTATATTTTACATTGCTGATGGGAATGTAAAATCGTGTAGCCACTTTGGAAAATACTGTGGCAGTCCCTCAGAAAATCAAACATAGAGTTACCTTATGACTCAGCAATTCCATGCCTAGATATATATTCAGGAGAAAGGAAAATATATCCACACAAAAAACTTGTATGCGGATATTCATAGTAGCACTATTCATGTTAATCATAAAGTGGAAACAACTCAGGTGTGCATCAACTCAAAAGAGAAATAAAATATGGTATATTCACAGATAATGGATTATTATTCATCCATAACAAGGAACGAAGTACTGAAACATATCACAACATGGATAAACCTTAAAAATATTATGCTAGGTAAAAGAAGCCAGTCACAAAAGATTTGTGATTCTACTTATATGAAGTATCCAGAATAAGCAAATCTGTAGAGACAAAAAGTAGATGAGTGGTTGCCAGGGGTTGGGAAGAATTGGGAATTGGCAGTCAATTGGTATGGGGTTTCTTTTTGAGGTTGCAGAAAGTTCTAATTTCATATTATAGTCATGATTGCACAAGTCTGTAATTACAATAAACATAACTGAATTGTACACTTTAAATAAATGAATTTTATGGGATATGAATTATGTATCAATAAAGCTCTTTAAAAATGTGATAGAGATAAGATAGATTCCTTCGGGTCCCCATGAGTCAACTTCCAATTTCTAGATCTCTGTGTATACATGACAGAACCATAAACACCAGACTGTAATTCCATGGGTTCCGATATGTCTTTATTCTTACAGTAAGTCGGCATGTGGACAGGAAGAATGGCAAAGAATATAAAGGGTCTGGATGTCAATTAGTAGAATAAGCAGTAGTAAGACTAATTCTACTACTAGAATTAGCCTTTGTGTATGTTTGGACAGTGGAGAAAGACTCTTGGATCAAGCTTACTAGATTCCTTTTGAAAATTTCTGACCACCTTTTCAGGTAGTCAAAATGGTTGACTACCTTTTCAAAAGGAATTTAGTAAGCTTGATGCAAGAATCTTTTTCCACTGTCCAAACACACACAAAGGCTAAGGCCCCTAATCATCACATCCATGATCTACCAGTGCATGTTCCTCATTAGGCTTTAATATTGAGCCAGGGCTGAGAAGAAACAATGTCAAATGGCCCTGGATATCATAAGGACTAACAATAACTGTTTTAGAGAGGAAACAAGCAAAGGTTAAGAAGAGATGGGCAGCTGAGATTAAAAGGTTTATTTAAGACTCATGGACATAGAACTAATAATTAAGGGATGATTTAAATGAATGAGCACAGGTAAGAACAAACCTAAGGCATGGGCTATGGCATCAGTTATAAGGACATGCAAAAAAAAAAATGATACTCTGCACTCACAATCTTTCACATTACAATAAAAAAATTCAAATCATTGAAAAGGAACAATTCCAACTTTTCTACAACAGGAAGAAGCAAAGAGACTTCAGAAATAAAGCAAGTATGAATGACAACAACCACCTTACGAAAATGTGATGCTAAGAAGATGGATGAACAGTCATTCCACCAACTCTGGCAGTATATGGTGGTACATAAAAGAAAAGCAGGTGAAATGGTCCCCTGTGTTGTTGACGAGGGAGCTGTCTTCCCTTCAGGCTCTTCAACTGTAGACAGGGATATGCCACTGTTACAGAGAAGGAATGTATGCCACCCTATCTCAATACAGAGAAAAGGAGGCAGAGTCAAGAATATCTCCCAACTGTTTAGCGGGAAGAAAAGTAAGGTTCAAAAGCAGGGAGAAGAGCTGTATTCACCCAACAGGACACAGCAGGTGAGCACACAGCTGGGGAATCAATGTGTCACAGCTGAGCAGCTTTTCAAAAGGAGTCTAGTAAGCTTGATCCAAGAGTCTTTCTTCACTGTCCAAACACATGCAAACCCTAATGCCCCTAATCATCACATCTATGATCTACTAGTGCATGTTCCTTGTTCGGCCTTAATCTGAACCATTCTCACCATCAGGACTTTGGGATCTTTATTTGTTTTTTTGTTTGTTTCTTTGAGACGGAGTCTCACTCTGTCACCCAGGCTGGAGTGCAGTGGTGCGATCTCAGCTCACTGTAAGCTCCACCTCCTGGGTTCACACCATTCTCCTGTCTCAGCCTCCCCAGTAGCTGGGACTACAGGTGCCCACCATCACGCCTGGCTATTTTTTTTTTTTTTTTGTATTTTTAGTAAAGATGGGATTTCATTGTGTTAGCCAGAATGGTCTCGATCTCTTGACCTCGTGATCCGCCCACCTCGGCCTCCCAAAGTGCTGGGATTACAGGCATGAGCCACCGTGCCTGGATGGGATCTTTATTTGTTTAATGCTCTGGACAAAGTAAAAAAATTTCCAACCACAATATCAGCACCATTCAACAGTGGCCCCAGCATTAGGGCAGTTTTCTGCAATATGTTTATTCCAGAGGAACTTCCATATCTCCATCATTTAGACAGTGGTGGTCATACTTCACATACAAATTTACACAAATGCTTCTTTTCCAAAGTAAATGGGCATCAACTCCTATT
Source organism: Chlorocebus sabaeus (assembly GCF_047675955.1). Lineage (NCBI taxonomy): Eukaryota > Metazoa > Chordata > Mammalia > Primates > Cercopithecidae > Chlorocebus > Chlorocebus sabaeus. The sequence continues at coordinate 51,692,045 of NC_132911.1, read as the reverse complement.
TGATGGCAGTGGTAGGGGTAAAGGTGGGGAATGAGGTGGCCAAAAGTACAGAAATAAAAATCACCTTCAAGCAAGCTTCCTCAGCAGCCAGATGGCAGACTCAGTACCAACACTGAGTGCTGATTTGTAAAGGAATAGCTTGTCTTTGCTTAGTTCAAGTTTGTATTATTGTAGCAATGCTCTTTACCACTATTTTTTTAAGCATCTATGCTTGCTGTTAAAGAGGGAGTGAGCTGCTTTTTACTGAGTACTTGTCATATGGGAAGCATCCTGCTGAGTACTTCACATACATCATCCCAATCAGTCCTCACCACCAGTCTGCATTATAGTATTATAATACCAGTTTCACAGACAAGGAAACACAATTTGCCCCAGTCTCCCTGCTAAATGTCCTGTCACCAGTGAACCCACACCAGTCTGATTCCAGACTTTTTGTTCTTTCCATTAAACCACCGGTCTCAATGCATTTTTAAAAGAAAAATGGTACCTGCATACACATTAGGAAACAAGAGACAGAATGCCCTCATTGCAGTTCTGTTGTTCTATGTAAATTTGGACATTGTCATCCCCTTGTGCATCAAGAAAACATTTATTATCCAAGCCTGTTCCTCCTCTGGCATCCCACCCACTCTACTCTGCTAAGTGAGCTTCTGCGCTCACTGTTCCCTACACCTCCTGCTCATGAAGTGACCCAGCAACTCCTTCCAAATCTGGGGCACAGGTTTTCAATGCCCACTTTATTAGACTTTGCAGTACTATGGGTCCCCTCCCACATGGAAGCACCATCCTAAGCGCTTGCCACCACTTCTGGTTTCCTCTTGCTTCACCAGCCCAGCCTCCTCTATCTCCTCAGCGGGCTCCTCTTCTACCTGCTTTCCAATGCAAGAGGACCTTGGAGCTGAATGCCTGCATTTCTTCTTTCCTTTGTCTCTACTGTTTCCCTAAAGTGACCTCCTCCACAGCCCTGGTTGTAGACTCAGCTGTGACAGGACACTGCTGCCTTGCACTCACAGCCATTAGTGCCTTTGGAGCTTGGCACCATAAACAAACATAACCTGCTAACATCCACAAACAAAATGAATGAACATACAAAGATACATAGTGACCAGACACAAGCTGAGAGCCCCCAAACATTTATGTCCAATCTAAAACCTTCTGGGTGTAAGGTATGTATGTCCAGCTTTCTCACAGGACATCTGTTCTTGGATGTCTCATAGGAATCTCAAACTTAGTAGGCACAGACTGCATTCTCAAGCTTTCTTCCAGACCTGCTCTCAGTGTAGTTTTTCTCATCTCAGCAAATGGGAACATCCTTCAACTAAATAACTCAAGCTGAGGCTCGCTCTCTGAATATTCCCTTCTACTTTGCTCCTCCCCCAACCAATCCATTATGAAGCCATCACACACATCTAGAACATGGACCTTTTCTCTAGCTCTGGCAAAGCCACAGGAGACTCAGGAACCCACCAGTCCTCTCTGACCTGTACTATGGCAGTAGCTGCTTCCTGGGTCTCTCTGCTTTCACTGGGCCCTGGCCCATGTGCCCATCCTACTAAACCCCTGATAGCTAAAGCTGACTTTCAAGCGGGTCAACCCCATTCTTGATCAGTGGGCAGCCACAGCAGACACTGCAGCTCCCGCACATGGTCCACTAGGCTGTGGCCAGTTTCCTGCCTGGGATCTCTTGCTGGCCCGTGCAGCATGGTCATGCTGGCATCTCCCTCCTGTCCAAGAGCTTTTCAAAGGTATTCTCTCTTCTGTGAGCAATTCTCTTTCATCTTCTCTTTACCTAACACCTAAACTTAAAGAGTACTGCCTTAGAACACCATCTTTGAACCCTCTAAACTAAATTATGTACGTTCTCCTTTGTGCCCTATTTTTTTCTCACCAGGGCACTTATTGCAACTTGTAATCATAAATGCATTTGTTGTAAATTATTTTGTGTGGAATCTCCCACTAGGATTATGCTCTAGGAACACAGAGACAATGTCTGGTTTTGTCAACCACTGCAGGCCCAGGACCTGGTCCAGGGCATGGTGGATTTTTTTTTCCTTAGTGAAAAGAAGGAATAAATACACAACGTGAAAATAAAGAAAAGGCCAAAAGACCAAAAACAGGAGTAAAACATCAAGGTATGGAAAAAGGAAAATGTGCTTTTTTTCTGAGTTCAGCTCAGTGAATTTCTCCGGCTTTTTGTCTGAAGACACAACTATTTAGCAAGTTCTGTCCTCTTGCAAAGGACTAACTCTCCACTTTAAAATATTTCTGCAATGAAGGGCAAGAAAGAATTTGCATCTCTAAAGGATAAAGATTACATTACTTAGTCAGGTATGGTGGCTCATGCCTGTAGTCCTAGTACTTTGGAAAGCCAAGGCAGGAGGATTGCTTGAGGTTACAAGTTTGAGATCAGCCTGGGCAACAGAGTGAGACCCTGTCTCTAAAAAAAAAAAAAAAAAAAATTAGCTGGGTGTGGTGGCACGTGCCTGTGGTTCCAACTACTTGGGGGCTGAGGTGGAAGGACTGCTTGAGCTCAGGAGGTTGAGGCTGCAATAAGCCATGATTGCTCCACTGCACTCCAGCCTAGGCAACAGAGCAAGACCATGTTTAAAAAACAAACAAACAAACAAAAAGTACTGGTCCCTAGGTTAAATATCTCAAGAAGAAAGGAAGAGAATGTTTTAGAAAGGGAGAAAGAAAGGTGATGTCTGCTGACAATCACCATGCGCTTGGAGTGAGGTAAAGGAAGAGAATGTTTTAGAAAGGGAGAAAGAAAGGTGATGTCTGCTGACAATCACCATGCGCTTGGAGTGAGGTAATATGGTCTGGACCTGCACCACCAGGACACAGAGAATCACTAAGGAATCATCACTTTCTCTCTTTGCCTCAGTTTTCGTTATAAATTACCTAGACGGCCAGTGTTCCCTTTCTCTTAAAAAAAAAAAATGCCTATGGCTTTATTAGTCATGCATTTATCTAACGATCATTCAACATGCAGTGGATCTATAAAAAAGGTGTGTTGGGGCTTTGAACAGACTGCCTATTCTGTGGTTAGGGAGTGCCTTCTGCATCAGTTTTTTGTTACCTTTGATTTTAGTGATTTATAAAACTTAAGTTTGCGTTGGTTACTCTGAGCTACAACACCTTGAGAAACCTCACAGAAATGTTTTCATTAACAGCTCAAGTTAAAGGAAGTCATCCAGAAGAACAATGGACAGGGGACTCTAACATATTATATTTCTGAAATGTAAAGTCTATTTCTGATAATGTTTCACAGTGCAGAGGACATGAACCTTTTGAGAGAATCTATCTGACCCTTAACAGGACTAGCTGCTTCAAAAAATTTTCTTTTAATTTCAAGGTTGGCACTAATTGAGCTATCAGCTTTCAGAAGATAAGCTGTTACTGGTATCAGAAAAGTGACACTGCCTGAAAACTGGGAACAGACTGAGATTGACACCTATGATCAAGGTGCAAAGTAAACTTAGACAGAAATTAATTGCAGGGTTTTATCAGCAACCACCTGACCTGGGCTGGGAAGGGGCAACTATTGTGGCAAACAAATCTGCCATAAGATACCTTCGTTTCTTTTCACCCAGGTTTAATTTCTTCCCACATGGTAATTTCTGGACTTTACAGAAAATACACAGTAATCAAGGTTGTCTTTGAGTTTACTAATAGCTTGAAAGATCTCTGGGGTAGAGCAGATAATGACAAGAGCTCAAGAAAAGCCATTCTGAAAAACAAGGAGACCAGACTTAGAGCTGCCTTTAGTTGGAAGGGGTCACAGCTTATGCAATTTTCCTTCTGTGTGTGCTGTGCTGGTGAGTCTGTACTAGCTAAGCCCAAGTTTGTCTATCCTGTGGGACCCACAGAGTGTTCCATATGTCATCTCTGATCAGGAAGCTGAAAGCAGGAATCACAGGCAGAAAATCTTCCAGGCTACACACCTGCATCTTCTAATAATGTTCGTGCTACATGTACATGTATAAAAAACTGCCTTAGAATGCATACTGCTGTGTCTCGAAGGCAGATACATTCTCTAAGTTTTTCTTTCTAAATATATTAGCAAACAATTAGTAGTGAATACAGTACAGTTTTACTTCTATATTAATTTGATAAATAAACTAGAGAGCCTGATCATTATCACAGCAAAATAATCTAGAAAATATTAATGATCAGATCTTCTTGTACCCAAAGACATCTCAGCAGCCCTGTCCTCAAACTCAAGGCCAAAGCTATGGCCCTTAGTTCAAAAGTTCATCTTTGTACACAGTCCAACCAAGTCTCCCCAGGGCAAGGCACCTGCACTTCTGCTGCCCTGGACAACTTGACCCTGGGTCAGCCTTAATCTAAACACAGCTTGGTTCTAACTCAATTTTCTCCCTTTTCTTTTCGAGACAGAGTCTTGCTCTGTCCCCAGGCTGGAATGCAGTGGCACGATCTCGGCTCACTGCAACCTCCACCTCCTGGGTTCAAGCGATTCTTCTGCCTCAGTCTCCAGAGTAGCTGGGACTACAGGTGTGCACCACCATGGCTGGCTAATTTTTGTATTTTTAGTAGAGACAGGGTTTCACCATGTTGGCCAGGGTGTTCTAGATCTCCCAACCTCGAGATCCGCCTGCCTTGGCCTCTCAAAGTGCTGGAATTACAGGCATGAGCCACTGCGCCTGGCCTCTCCCTTTTCTTTTAAACTTTAACACTCTACAACCATGTCATCTGGGATTCTATATCCCATTGCATTTTTCTTTGTGTCTACCTGTGTCAGCAGTGAGATCCTCCTTGAGGCTCCGTTTCCTCATCTGCAAAGTGGGAATAATATCACCTAGCTTCAATATTGTACAATCTCCGATGTGCTACAGAAAATGCATCACACAGAATGCATATTCATTAACTCTGAATAACTGGATGCTGTTTTCTTGTTTTTGAAGTTCATGCCTGGCATTCTATCTACCACCAGCATATTCTCATTGGATATGTCACCGCATGTATTCCAAAGTACAACTCCAAAGCATTCACAATGCCACTCACATTGGTAGCATTTCACCAGATTTTAGCTTCTAGTTTTTCTCTCTTTGCTAAACAAGTAAAACAACCACCACTGGAGGACCTAGAGGGACAGCCTTCATAACGTGCATTGGCTGTGATTAGTCAGAGGAAGCAACCACACTGTCAGTTTCGTCGTTCCTTCTCGTCAGGGTGATTCAGTTCCCCACTGTCTCTGTTTCCTCATCCCCTTGGAGTGTGTGGTCTGTGTGCTGAAATGAGGAAGCTCTACCAAGTTCCTCATTGCCAAGGTAACTAGTATTCCCTTCTTCAAAACCTAACACTGGATGTGTCATTAAAAAGGCCAAGCAAAACAAAAACACAAAACAAAAACCTATGTCTGATGTGTAGCTGTCTTAGAAAATTCTATATAAATTTACCACAGATTTAGGGCAAAGGGTGCAAGACTGGTCTATATCTATAAGCCATGATAAAGACCTTAAAACTGATTTCATGGATTTCACAAACATACATATTCCAAAAAAGAATCAATTTTTTTTTCCTGTAATTCCAAAAGAAACATTCTCCAACTCTAGACCTCAAGGTGACTTTCTGAAATTCATAGTATTTTCAAATAAAGTGCCTCCACTTGAAGATGATTCATAATTCACATAGGAGCGTAGGTATCCTGTTTCTCTCTCTGGCATCAGAAGGCAGTGTAATGACACGATGATTGCTTTGTCTTTGTATTAGAGATGTGGTCTTGCCATCTTGCTTTGTCCAGGGTGGTCTCAAACTCCAGGGCTCAAGTGACCTGCCTGCCTAGGGCTCCTCCCGAAGTGCTGGGATTATAGGTGTTAGCAACCATGCCCGGCCAGGATGATTGTTAATTACTGTTTCTTCAGTATGTGTTTTCTTACTAATAGTTAAACAAAACTGATGAAGTAGCATCTATACTTTTAATTTCTATTCTGTTGGAAATCCATCTTACTTCCTTGAGGGTAATTATCATTGCCAGAGATAACTTCAAAAGGCTATGCCAGGCTGGGCGTAGTGGTTCACGCCAGTAATATCAGCACTTTGGGGGGCCTGAGGCGGGTGGATCACTTGAGGCCAGGAATTTGAGACCAGCCTGGCCAACGTAGCAAAACCTTGTCTCTACTAAAAATACAAAAATTAGCCAGGCATGGTGGTGCATGCCTGTAATCCCAGCTACTTGGGCACGAGAATCTCTTGAACTCCAGAGGTGGACGTTGCAAAAAGAAAAAAGACTATGCTGAGGCTCTGATGTAAACAAACAGACCTCTCTGTCAGTCATGCGTCTACAGCTATCTGTAAGAACCAACACCAGGAAGGGCCTAAATCTGAGTAAAGACAACATCACTTCTACTACATTTGTCTGCACTTAACTGCATTGGATGATGCAGACAGACAACATTTACATCATTGCAGAAAGTTCTATTAGGCAGTTCTGATACAGATGGTTTGATACAGTACTCTCTGAAAGCCACAGGTTTACCAATTGCCATTATTTACTCAGGTTTTCAAGACATATAAAACTGGATGTTGCAATGGTCTTTTGAGGTATGACAACCACATGTCTTGACTTTCCCAGAACAAAACCAATATTTCTTGCATTTGTATGACTTTCAAGAACATGAACCATTAAAGGTAAAAGAAAATGCAGTAAATTTAATTTTTAATAGGACTTTAAAATTAAATAGATAGATAAAATCCTTTATCATACCATGTAGCCCAAATTTTGATGCAAGGAAAAACAAAAACAGCGCACGTATATGGTAAATGCAGCTAAGAATGTGCTCTGGGAAGAGCCTCCATTTTCTAGAGCACTCTGTCTAAGTGACTCTTCATCCCTGCCCCACACCAGCATCTTGGCACTCACCGAGTTCCAGCTGGGTCTGTGTGTCCTGAGCTGGCCCGCTGCTGACCCCTGGTGCTGTCTCTGCTGGGAAGAGAATACACTCGTTGCACCACCACTCGGACCCCAGCTCCTGGCCATGAGGCAGCTCCCTGGCTTTCCACCACGTCCAGGAGAGAATCCCTCAGGGGAGTGCCGGCTGGGATGTGCTGTTTTGCTTCTTTGTGCCCGTGGGTTGAGGCTGTCCCTGTGGTGGCTACACCACTACAGACAACCTGGCCGAGATACATAAAGGGAACAGTTTCAAGACTCACGAAGTTTCAGGTTTGGCTAACAACAGGCAATATGCTGCACACCAAATAATGACATCCTTAAGCAGCCCCCCAGTGGATCTGTACTACACTGAAGTGATGATGAAGATGAAAACAAAGGAACTTGTGGTGTGGGGCTCTGGGCCTGCCAGGTGGCTAAGATTGCAAGCTAAAGGCCAGTGAAAGAACAAGGAGCACAGCAGGATGTCTGCTATACCAGGCAGGTCTTTGAAAACACACAGAAAGTTTTGCTAATAAAATTCATGATAATTCAAGAAATTTTTCTCTTTTGAGATAAGAATTCCAACAGAACAAACTAAAAATGAAGATAAAAGAATGACTAGGGATACTACAAATGCTTCATTTTATTAAGTTCTTGTATGTGCAATCTCCGAGGCTAAGCATTTTACATACTCACATATTCTCCCAACAACCCCTTACATAATATAACCTGTCATAATTAAACACCACCACCTCCAGAGTGCTTCCTATATTCCAGGCTTTTAAATTTACATATTAAACATGCTTATCCTCATACAACCACCCAAGAAGATAGATAATATCACACCTCCATTTTACAGATAAGAAAACTGAGACACAGAGACCACGGATCTTGCCTGAGATGACCCACCCAGCAGGAAGTGGCTGAGTTAGGGTTTGAACCAGGTCATCTGGTTCCACAGTTCACACGTTTAACCATTATGCTACAAGTAGTTTCATTATCACTGTTATAGGCCAAAAATGTATCTCATGGGATTAATATTACATAGCTGTTTAAAACTATATGTTAAAACAGTAATGTGCTTTGGGCCATATTTTTTAACTGTTATAATTAAATTGATTAGAGAGTCTTCCTTTTTGCATAATCCTCTCCAGATACTTCTTTTGATAATCAAAGAGAGATTTTGCTTGACTAGCTGGTACAAAACAGGCTGAAAGTTTGTCTACTTTTCTTTCGTATTCCTCCTCCCTTGATCTGTCAGTCTCAGGAAGCATTCTGCTTAGCGACAACTTATATAACCCAGAGACCTTGAGGCCAGTGCACTGGGAGCCACACGAACATTCAGTGCTTAGGGTGGTCCCAGGGGCGCCCACAGCAAGTGAATTTTAGTAGTTCCCTAAATTCATCTTGGCAAATGATCATGGCTTAGGATCAGTAAAATTGCAAAAAACAACTCCAGCATATAATCTCAAGCTTATGCAGTTCTTTTTATCCCAAGAGATAATAGAGATTGTGGAAAAGAAAAATATGATTTTTTAAATAAATAAAGGAGGGTTTTAAAAAATTCTTAGACATTACAAGAATAGAGAAAATGAACATTGTCAAATACCAGCATGCACTGTATGATGATGTTTCTGTCAACAATGGACAGCATGTTTGACCGTGGTCTCATAAAACCATGATGGAGATGAAAAATTCCTGTTGCCTAGCGATGTATGCACATTTGTAGTGATGCTGGTGTAAACAAAAGTAGTGTGTTGCCAGTTGCATAAAAGTCTAGCACATCCTGTTATGTATAGTACCTAATATTTGATAATAATAAACAATGTTACCAGCTTATGTATTTACTGTACTATACTTTTGTTATTTTAGAGTGTTCTACATGTTAAAAAACAAGTTATGTGTAAAACATCCTCAGGCAGGTCTTTCAGAAGGTATATAGAAGAAGGCATTGTTATCCAAGGAGATGACAGCTTCATGCACGTTACTGTCCCTCAATACATTCCAGTGGGACAAGATGTGGAGATGGAAGATGGTGATACTGATGGTCCTGTGAAGACCTAGGCTACTGTGTATGTTTGTATTTTAGTTTACAACAAAGAAGTTTTAAAAGTAAAAAAAAAATAAAAAATAAAAACAGAAAAAAGGATATAAAGAAAAAATATTTTTGAATAGCTATTTGTATTTGTGTTGTAAGCTAAGTGCTGCTATAAAGAGTAAAAAAGTTAATGAAAAATTTAAAGTTTATAAAGTTAGAAAGTTACAGTAAATTAAGGTTAAATTATTTATTACTGAAGAAAAAATTTAATTGTGTAGTGCAAGTGTTCAGTGTTTATAAAGTCTACAGTAGTGTCTGAGGCCTTCACATTCACTCCCCACTCACTCACTGACTCACCCAGAGCAACTTCCAGTTCTATAGTCTCCATTTATGGTAAATGCCCTATACAGGTGCACCATTTTTTATCTTTTGGACTGTATTTTTACTATCCTTTTTCTATGTTTAGATATGTTTACATACACAAGTACTTACCATTGTGTTACAATTGCCTACAGTGTTCAGTAAAGTAACATGCTGTGCAGGTTTGTGGCCTGGGAGCAATCAGCCATACCATATACCCTAAGTGTGTAGTAGGCTGGAACATCTAGGTTTGTGTAAGTGCACTCTTATGATGGTCACACAATGACAAAATCATCTAATGACAAATTTCTCAGAACATATCCCCGTTAAGTGATGCATGACTCTATTTTAATAAATTAGAATAAAGATTAAAGATACATAATTAGAAAGATGAAATACTGTAAAAAGAGCACCACTAAATGCTGAACTGAACTATAATATATTCAGGCATAACAATAAGTTCCTGCAGCATATATACTTGTGGTGGGATTTTTGGAGGGAGACAAAAAGTAAACATCTTCACTTACACTGAAGCCCTTCCAAATCCAGTCACTAACATATTACAAGCATAAAACCTTTAAGTCAATAGGAGTTTACCTGGATTTCAGGTGAATTATTTGTTAGACCCTTAATTACAAACATCTGGGCCAAAGAGATGCTTCTTCTTGGAAGGGGTATGTCCGGATAGTACACATTACAAGTTTTTTTTGAATCTTCTTTGGCAACAACTTTCTCACAAAAGTAAGTATTCAGAATAACAGGGCAACTTCCATTTGGAATAATCAGTTTTTGCCTGGAAAAGAGAAAGACATGCAACAGTTTCTTTGCAATATTGGGGTCCCCTCATGTTCTTGCTAAATCAGGAATGCAAAGAGCAATGACTCGCCTGCTATGGACAGCTAGAGCCAAGCCCACCCACAGAGGCCCAGCTGTCCTTCATGCTCCAGCATGGCCGCCAGTAGTCTGATTTCACTGTTCTAGTGAAAGCCCTGTGTCAGGAAGGGATGGAAGAAGGCTAAGTCCCTGGGCTTGGACTTCCTTGTGCCCTCCCAGTATAGCCTCAAGACCCCTCAGGGGGAAATACAGAGGATGAACAAAAACTGTCAACAGCCTCAAAAAAGTGCCCAAACAATGAAATAAAATGTACAAATAAAACCTTCAGACATTTTGACAGCTCTAATCTCTCAAAGAACATACCATTAAATGTCAAAGGAGCATCCACCTTTGCTATCAAACTGACTATAGTTGCTGAATACCTCATATTTAAGTATTAATGAAAAGGAGTCAGGAAATAGAGCAGACAAAATTCTCCTGGTTCTTCTCAGTCCTTGGACAAGAGAAAACACTTTAATTCCTATTCCTTAAAACATGGTGCTGCTTAGTATTAAGAGAAATTTGGGACTTCTGATTCTGGGAGGATAGAGTATCACACTTTTCCCTATTCCTCTCATTAAGAACAACTAAAATGGCTGACATTATATGTAAAGTAAACATAAGACGACATCGAGAGGTGGAGAGAAGAGGCAGACAGGCTAAAACCTAGAGACTTTAGGAATAAGGCAGTGGCAAGTTCCTGGGTTTTCTTTCTTTTCTTTCCTTTCTTTCTTTCTTTCTTTCTTTTTTTTTTTTTTTTTGAGACATGGTCTCACTCTGTTATTCAGGCTGGAATGCAGTGGTGTAGTCTCGGCTCATTGAAACCTCTGCCTTCCATTCAAACGATTCCCGTGCCTCAGCTTCCTGAGTAGCTGGAATAACAGGCATGAACCACCAAGCCTAGTTAATTTTTAAATTTTTTTAGTAGAGAGAAGGTTTTGCCATGTTGGCCAGGTTGGTCTCAAACTCCTGACTTCAAGTGATCCACCCGCCCTGGCATCCCAAAGTGCTAGGATTACAGGTGTGAGCCACTGTGCCCAGCTCTGGGTTTTCTTTTTGCCTCGTATATCTCAGGTTTTGAGTTGAAGGAGCCAGCAACCCAGAAACAGCAACAGGTGCTGACAAAAAGCTCTACCAAAGCCTGCTCTCTTTAACCAAGGAATGGGCAGCCTAGAAAGGCAGAAAACTCTTAGATGGTAACTGCTCTACTCTAGGTAAACATCACGGAAAACCTATGACTTGTCCCCATGCATGCTAGCACAGACCAAGTGAGGACCTGGACTTCCCCCCTCATTGGGCTGTAATGAGAGACCCCAATATCCCAGCTGGGGTATGAGAGAAGGTGGGGCCAAGGAGATGACTTTCTTTTCTTTTTTTTTTTTTGAGATGGAGTCTTGCTCTGTCGCCCAGCTGGGGGCACGATCTCAGCTCACCGCAACCTTGGCCTCCCGAGTTCAAGCGATTCTCCCACCTCAGTCTCCCAAGTAGCTGGGACTACAGGTGCCCACTATCATGTCCAGCTAACTCTTACATTTTTGTACAGATGGAGTTTCATCATGGTGACCAGGCTGGTCTCAAACTCCTGACCTCAGGTGATTTGCCCACCTCGGCCTCCCAAAGTGCTGAGATTAGAGGTGTGAGCTACCGTGCCTGGAGGACTTTCATCCCCGACAGGCCTGCAATGAGTACTCCCCTCATTGTGACAGTGGAGAGACTACCTGGGGGCCTGGACTTCAACTCCTCCTGACAGTAGTAACCAAGCACCACTCCCTATCCCTCTGGGGTGGTGCCAGAGGAAGTGTGGCAGAGAATCAGGATTTTTACCACTGCTCAGTGGTGCTGAGGCCACCCTTCCCTCCTACCCCTCCTACCCCTCAGCAGCAGGCATGTGAGAAACAGCAACAAGGCTTCCCTGGCCTTCCCAGCCAGGGTGGTGTCAGCAGAGGCTTAGCAGGGAGCTGGAACTCATACCCCTGCCCAGCAGGAACAAGGAGTCTCTCCCTCTCTCAAGTGTCAACTGAGGAATCTGGACTTCCCTCTCCACCTGGCAGTAACAACCCCACTCCACTCCTCACCTTCTCCTACCAGAGCAGTGTCAGATGAAGCTACCTAAAAGAGGTTTAAATAAGATCCAGAGTCTTAAAACATAATACTTCAAATGTCCATGTTTCTATCAAAAATCACTTGTTATAATAGGAACCATGAAAAATCTCAACTTGAATGAATAAAGACAATTAACAGATGTCAATGTTGACATAACATAAAGGTTAGAATATCTGGCAAAATTCTAAAGCAGCCATTTAAAAATGCTTTAATAAGCATCTCGATGCACTTGAGACAAATGAAAAAAAAAACAGTCTCAGTCTCAGCAAATAAACAGAATAATTATTTCTTAAAAATGGAAGTTTCAGAACTAAAAAAAATAGTGAAAATAAAAGAATAGGTTCAACAGCAGAAGGGAGAAGGAATAGAAAAGAATCAATAAACTTGAAGATAAAAATAATAAAAATTACCCATTATAAATAATAAAGCGAAAATACACTTAAAAAAAAAAACCTGGTTGGGCATGGTGGCTCACGCCTGTAAACCCAGCACTTTAGGAGGCCAAGGTGGGCAGATCACCTGATGTCCGGAGTTTGAGACCAGCCTGACCAACATGGAGAAACCCCCTCTCTACTAAAAATACAAAATCAGCCGGGTGTGGTGGTGCATGGCTGTAATCCCAGCTACTTGGGAGGCGAAGGCAGGAGAATCGCTTGAACCCAGGAGATGGAGGTTGCGGTGAGCCAAGATCGCACCATTGCACTCCAACCCAGGCAACAAGAGCAAAACTCCACTTCAAAAAACAAACAAACAAAAAACCCCCATCAGAACCAAGGACCTATGGGAAGAAAGAAATAGAAATGGAAGGCTACAGATAAAGTAATACAGGTAAATACAAGAAGCTTTCCTACTCCTCTTGAGTTTTCTAAATTTTTATTCTCATAAAAATTATAACACTGTCTGAGGTGGTTCTAAATGCATGCAGAGAAAACATTAAAGACAATCATATTATAAATAGGGAGGGAAAGGGGATATAAAGGGAGGTATGGTTTCTTTTTTTTTTTTTTTTTTTTTTTGTTGAGACGGAGTCTCACTCTGTCGCCCAGACTGGAGTGCGGTGGCTGGATCTCAGCTCACTGCAAGCTCCGCCTCCCAGGTTTACGCCATTCTCCTGCCTCAGCCTCCCGAGTAGCTGGGACTACAGGCGCCCGCCACCTCGCCCGGCTAGTTTTTTGTATTTTTTTTTTAGTAGAGACGGGGTTTCACCGGGTTAGCCAGGATGGTCTCGATCTCCTGACCTCGTGATCCACCCGTCTCGGCCTCCCAAAGTGCTGGGATTACAGGCTTGAGCCACCGCGCCCGGCCAAGGGAGGTATGGTTTCTATACTTCACAGAAACTGGTAAAGTGTTGACCCAGCAGACTGTGCTAAGTTACGTGTATGTAATACCTAGAGCAAGCAATAAAATATCTATAAAAAGAGAAACACACCAAAACATTATAAATGAAATCCTAAAAAAAATTAATGTTCAAGTAACCCACATGAAATCAGGAAAAATAAAATAAATAAAAACAGAGAACAAAGAAAACAAAAAGTAAAAAGGTACACTTAAGTCCTAATGTATCAATAATTACATTGAGGATAAATGGTCTAAATAAACCAATTAAAAGACAAAGATTGGCAGGGTAAATTTATGATCCATCTACATGCTGTCTACAAGAAACTCACTTCAAATATAGAGATATAGGTAGGATAAAAGTAAAAAATGGGAAAAGATTCATCATGTAAACATTGATTAAAATATAGTGGGGGTGCTATATTAATATCAGATGAAGTAGATTTCGGAGCACAGAAAACCCCAAATATAGAAAGGCACATTACATAATGAAACAAAGATCAATCCACCTTGAAGACATAGCAATCCTAAATGTATCTACAACAAAGAACATAGATTCAAAATACATGAGGCAAAAACTGATAAAACTCAAAGAATAGACAAATCCACAATTAGAACTGCAGACATCAATATCCCTCTCTCAACATTTGATGGAACTAGAGAGAATATCAGAAAGAATACAGAAGAGTACACCACCACCATCAATAAACAGGTTCTAGTTGACATCATAAAACACTCCAACGAACAACAGCAGAATACTATTTTTTTCAGGTGCCCACAAAATGCATGTGTCATAAGACACATCTAAACAAATTTAGAAGAACTGAAATCATATAGAGTACATTCTCTAATCACAGTAGAATCAAACTAAAAATCAATAACAGAACGATAACATGAAATTCTCCAAACACTTTGAAACTAAACAACATATTTCTAAGTAATCCAAGGGTCAAAGAGGAAGTCTCAATGAAAACGTAAAAACACTGAACTAAACGAAAATACAAATTTAACCTATCAAAACTTGTGAGAAACAGCTGAAGTGATACTGAGAGGAAATTTTACAGAACTTAAAGCTTACATTAAAAAAGAAAAAAGTCTCAAATCAACAATTTAAGTTCTTACCTCAAAAACCTAGAAAAAAGTAAAGCAAAATAAACTCAGAGCAAGTGAAAAGAAGTAATTTTTTTTTGTGTGTGAGACAGAGTCTTGCTCTGTCACCTAGGCTGGAGTGCAGTGGTGCGATCTCGGTTCACTGCAATCTCTGCTGCCTCAGCCTCCTGAGTAGCTGGGATTACAGGTGCCCACCACCATGCCTGGCTAATTTTTATATTCTTAAAATAGAGACCAGGTTTCATTCACCATGTTAGCCAGGATAGTCTCAAACTCCTGACCTCAGGTGATCCACCCACCCCAGCCTCTCAAAGTGCTGGGATTACAGGCATGAGTCACTGTACCCAGCCGGAAATAATTAAAGAGCAGAAATAAATAAAATTGAACAGAAAAACAACAGAGAAAAAAAACAATGCAATAGAGTTATTTGAAAAGATCAATATATTGACTAAAAAATGAAAAAAGGGAGAAGATACAAATTACCAATATCAAGAATAAGATGGAGGCTGTCACTACAGGCCCTGTACACATCACAAGGCTAGGTGAAGGACTACTATGGACAAGTCTACACACATACATTCTCAGAACTTAGATGAAATGGACAAATTTCTCAAAAGGAAACAAAAATAACTACCACAATTCATGCAATATGAAACAGATTATTTGAACAGCCTATAAATATTAAGGAAAATAAATACGTAATTTTTTATTTTTTTGAGACGGTGTCATGCTCTGTTGCCCAGGCTGGAGCACAGTGGTGCGATCTCGGTTCACTGCAACCTCTGCCTGCTGGGTTCAAGCAATTCTCTTGCCTCAGCCTCCCGAGTAGCTGGGACTACAGGCATGCACCACCATCCCCGGCTAATTTTTTGCATTTTTAGTAGAGACGGGGTTTCACCATGCTGGCCAGGCTGGTCTCAAACTCCTGAACTCGCGACCCGCCGCCCTTGGCCTCCCAAAGTGCTGGGATTATAGGTGTGAGCCACCATACCCAGCCAAATTTGTAATTTTAAAACTCCCAAAAGTGGTATCTCCGGGTCCAGATACTTTCACTGGAGAATTCTAACAAATGGGAAAAGAAGAACTAGCACCAATTCTACACACTGTCTTCTAGAAAACAGAAGAGGAGGAAACTCTTCCAATCCCTTTTATAAAGCATGTATTACTCTGATACTAAAACCAAAGACAGGACAAACAAACAAACAAACAAAAAAAACTATAAACCAATATACCTCAATAACATAGATACAAAATTATTTAACAATATGTTAGCAAATAGAATTCAGCAATATATAAAAGAAGTTATGCAATATGACCAAGTGGTGTTAATTCCAGGCAAGATGGCCTTGTTTGGTATTTGAAAATCACCTTCACCAAGTTGAAGGCTGAAGGAGAAAAATCAGTTGATTACATTAATCAATGTGGAAAAATCACTTGACATAATTCAATGCCCATCCTTAATAATAATTTTTAAAAACTTCTAAAAATTAGAAAGAGAACTTCCTCAGCTTAATAAAGAACATCAACAGAAACCCCAGAGCTAGCATTACAATTAATGATGAAAGAGTAGATGCTTGCCACCTAAGATGGAAAACAAGGCAAAAATTTCCTCTCTCATAACTTTGATTCAACATAGTACCAGAAGTTCCAGCTAGTGCACAGTAAGTCAAGATAGGTGGGGAAAGGCATACAGATTAAAAAGAAGAAATGAAAATGTCCTTATTTGCAGGTGACATAATTGCTATAAAGCAAATGTCAAGGAATATACAAAATAACTCCTAGAACTATTAAGCAAGGTTGAAGAAACCAACACATACAAAAATTAGGTGTATTTGTACATATTATCAACGAATTCATGGACGTCAATGAAAAATATACCATTTAAAATTGTAAAACTAAAAAAAGAGACCAAAATAACCCATGTCAGTGTGAATCTCACAAAACATGTAATGACCGATAATTGGACAGAAATTAGATACTGACCATTGTTAATTGGTGTTTTTTCTTAATATAGGGAAATCTTAAAGACTGGAAAACTCATGAACATAAAATGACCAGTGGGATGATTGAGAGGAATGTTGTTTTAGATTGATTAATGTTATACAATTCCTATTTTTTCTTAAAATTTTTATTTTTAGATAATTGTAGATTTACATTCTGTTGTACAAAATAACACAGATCAACTTCCTTCTTTCTCCTTTCCCTACCCCCACCCTTACCCCCACCACACAACCTAAACCCCTGACAACCACTGTCTTATTTTCTGTTGCTTATAACAGAATATCTGAAACTGGGTAACTTATAAAAAGAGGAATTTATTTCTTACACTTATGGAGGTCGAGGGATTGCATCTGGTGAGGGCCTTCTTGCTGGTGGAGACTCTGCAGGATCTTGAGATGGCACCACTATTACATGGCAAGAGAGCGGAGCATGCTAGCTCAGGTCTCTCTACCTCTTATAAAACCACCAATCCCACTCCCATGATAGTCCATTAGTCCATTAATTCACGAGTGGATTAATCCATTCATGAGAGCAGAGCCCTCATGACCCAGTCATCTCTTTAAGGTCCCACCTCTCAATACTGCCACATTGGGGATTAAGCTTCAACACTGGGGAGCTCCTTATGATTTTGGCATCTTTATGGTTTCGAGTTTTTCTTTCTTTTTTTTTTTTTAAATTTATTTATTATTATTAAACTTCAAGTTGTAGGGTACATGTGCACAACGTGCAGGTTTGCTACATATGTATACTTGTGCCATGTTGGTGTGCTGCACCCATCAACTCGTCTTTTACATCAGGTATAACTCCCAATGCAATCCCTCCCCCCTTCCCCCTCCCCATGATAGGCCCCGGTGTGTGATGTTCCCCTTCCCGAGTCCAAGTGATCTCATTGTTCAGTTCCCGCCTATGAGTGAGAACATGCGGTGTTTGGTTTTCTGTTCTTGTGATAGTTTGCTAAGAATGATGGTTTCCAGCTGCATCCATGTCCCTACAAAGGACACAAACTCATCCTTTTTTATGGCTGCATAGTATTCCATGGTGTATATGTGCCACATTTTCTTAATCCAATCTGTCACTGATGGACATTTGGGTTGATTCCAAGTCTTTGCTATCGTGAATAGTGCTGCAATAAACATACGTGTGCATGTGTCTTTATAGCAGCATAATTTATAATCCTTTGGGTATATACCCAGTAATGGGATGGCTGGGTCATATGGTACATCTAGTTCTAGATCCTTGAGGAATCGCCATACTGTTTTCCATAATGGTTGAACTAGTTTACACTCCCACCAACAGTGTAAAAGTGTTCCTATTTCTCCACATCCTCTCCAGCACCTGTTGTTTCCTGACTTTTGAATGATCGCCATTCTAACTGGTGTGAGATGCTATCTCATTGTGGTTTTGATTTGCATTTCTCTGATGGCCAGTGATGATGAGCATTTTTTCATGTGTCTGTTGGCTGTATGAATGTCTTCTTTTGAGAAATGTCTGTTCATATCCTTTGCCCACTTTTTGATGGGGTTGTTTGTTTTTTTCTTGTAAATTTGTTTGAGTTCTTTGTAGGTTCTGGATATTAGCCCTTTGTCAGATGAGTAGATTGCAAACATTTTCTCCCATTCTGTAGGTTGCCTGTTCACTCTGATGGTAGTTTCTTTTGCTGTACAGAAGCTCTTTAGTTTAATGAGATCCCATTTGGCAATTTTGGCTTTTGCTGCCATTGCTTTTGGTGTTTTAGACATGAAGTCTTTGCCCATGCCTATGTCCTGAATGGTACTACCTAGGTTTTCCTCTAGGATTTTTATGGTATTAGGTCTAACATTTAAGTCTCTAATCCATCTTGAATTAATTTTCGTATAAGGAGTAAGGAAAGGATCCAGTTTCAGCTTTCTACTTATGGCTAGCCAATTTTCCCAGCACCATTTATTAAATAGGGAATCCTTTCCCCATTTCTTGTTTCTCTCAGGTTTGTCAAAGATCAGATGGCTGTAGATGTGTGGTATTATTTCTGAGGACTCTGTTCTGTTCCATTGGTCTATATCTCTGTTTTGGTACCAGTACCATGCTGTTTTGGTTACTGTAGCCTTGTAGTATAGTTTGAAGTCAGGTAGCGTGATGCCTCCAGCTTTGTTCTTTTGACTTAGGATTGTCTTGGAGATGCGGGCTCTTTTTTGGTTCCATATGAACTTTAAAGCAGTTTTTTCCAATTCTGTGAAGAAGCTCATTGGTAGCTTGATGGGGATGGCATTGAATCTATAAATTACCTTGGGCAGTATGGCCATTTTCACGATATTGATTCTTCCTATCCATGAGCATGGTATGTTCTTCCATTTGTGTCCTCTTTTATTTCACTGAGCAGTGGTTTGTAGTTCTCCTTGAAGAGGTCCTTTACATCCCTTGTAAGTTGGATTCCTAGGTGTTTTATTCTCTTTGAAGCAATTGTGAATGGAAGTTCATTCCTGATTTGGCTCTCTGTTTGACTGTCACTGGTGTATAAGAATGCTTGTGATTTTTGCACATTAATTTTGTATCCTGAGACTTTGCTGAAGTTGCTTATCAGCTTAAGGAGATTTTGGGCTGAGACAATGGGGTTTTCTAAATATACAATCATGTCATCTGCAAACAGGGACAATTTGACTTCTTCTTTTCCTAACTGAATCCCCTTGATTTCTTTCTCTTGCCTGATTGCCCTAGCCAGAACTTCCAACACTATGTTGAATAGGAGTGGTGAGAGAGGGCATCCCTGTCTTGTGCCAGTTTTCAAAGGGAATTTTTCCAGTTTTTGCCCATTCAGTATGATATTGGCTGTGGGTTTGTCATAAATAGCTCTTATTATTTTGAGGTACGTTCCATCAATACCGAATTTATTGAGCGTTTTTAGCATGAAGGGCTGTTGAATTTTGTCAAAAGCCTTTTCTGCATCTATTGAGATAATGATGTGGTTCTTGTCTTTGGTTCTGTTTATATGCTGGAGTATGTTTATTGATTTGCGAATGTTGAACCAGCCTTGCATCCCAGGGATGAAGCCCACTTGATCATGGTGGATAAGCTTTTTGATGTGCTGCTGAATCCGGTTTGCCAGTATTTTATTGAGGATTTTTGCATCGATGTTCATCAGGGATATTGGTCTAAAATTCTCTTTTTTTGTTGTGTCTCTGCCAGGCTTTGGTATCAGGATGATGTTGGCCTCATAAAATGAGTTAGGGAGGATTCCCTCTTTTTCTATTGATTGGAATAGTTTCAGAAGGAATGGTACCAGCTCCTCCTTGTACCTCTGGGAGAATTCAGCTGTGAATCCATCTGGTCCTGGACTTTTTTTGGTTGGTAGGCTATTAATTATTGCCTCAATTTCAGAGCCTACTATTGGTCTATTCAGGGATTCAACTTCTTCCTGGTTTAGTCTTGGAAGAGTGTAAGTGTCCAGGAAATTATCCATTTCTTCTAGATTTTCCAGTTTATTTGCGTAGAGGTGTTTATAGTATTCTCTGATGGTAGTTTGTATTTCTGTGGGGTCGGTGGTGATATCCCCTTTATCATTTTTAATTGCGTCCATTTGATTCTTCTCTCTTTTCTTCTTTATTAGTCTTGCTAGTGGTCTGTCAATTTTGTTGATCTTTTCAAAAAACCAACTCCTGGATTCATTGATTTTTTGGAGGGTTTTTTGTGTCTCTATCTCCTTCAGTTCTGCTCTGATCTTAGTTATTTCTTGCCTTCTGCTAGCTTTTGAATGTGTTTGCTCTTGCTTCTCTAGTTCTTTTAATTGCGATGTTAGAGTGTCAATTTTAGATCTTTCCTGCTTTCTCTTGTGGGCATTTAGTGCTATAAATTTCCCTCTACACACGGCTTTAAATGTGTCCCAGAGATTCTGGTATGTTGTATCTTTGTTCTCATTGGTTTCAAAGAACATCTTTATTTCTGCCTTCATTTCGTTATGTACCCAGTAGTCATTCAGGAGCAGGTTGTTCAGTTTCCATGTAGTTGAGCGGTTTTGATTGAGTTTCTTAGTCCTGAGTTCTAATTTGATTGCACTGTGGTCTGAGAGACAGTTTGTTATAATTTCTGTTCTTGTACATTTGCTGAGGAGTGCTTTACTTCCAATTACGTGGTCAATTTTGGAGTAAGTACGATGTGGTGCTGAGAAGAATGTATATTCTGTTGATTTGGGGTGGAGAGTTCTATAGATGTCTATTAGGTCTGCTTGCTGCAGAGATGAGTTCAATTCCTGGATATCCTTGTTAACTTTCTGTCTCGTTGATCTGTCTAATGTTGACAGTGGAGTGTTGAAGTCTCCCATTATTATTGTATGGGAGTCTAAGTCTCTTTGTAAGTCTCTAAGGACTTGCTTTATGAATCTGGGTGGTCCTGTATTGGGTGCATATATATTTAGGATAGTTAGCTCTTCCTGTTGAATTGATCCCTTTACCATTATGTAATGGCCTTCTTTGTCTCTTTTGATCTTTGATGGTTTAAAGTCTGTTTTATCAGAGACTAGTATTGCAACCCCCGCTCTTTTTTGTTCTCCATTTGCTTGGTAAATCTTCCTCCATCCCTTTATTTTGAGCCTATGTATGTCTCTGCGTGTGAGATGGGTCTCCTGAATACAGCAGACTGATGGGTCTTGACTCTTTATCCAGTTTGCCAGTCTGTGTCTTTTAATTGGAGCATTTAGTCCATTTACATTTAAGGTTAAGATTGTTATGTGTGAACTTGATCCTGCCATTATGATATTAACTGGTTATTTTGCTCGTTAGTTGATGCAGTTTCTTCCTAGCCTCAATGGTCTTTACATTTTGGCATGTTTTTGCAATGGCTGGTACCGGTTGTTCCTTTCCATGTTTAGTGCTTCCTTCAGGGTCTCTTGTAAGGCAGGCCTAGTGGTGACAAAATCTCTAAGCATTTGCTTATCTGTAAAGGATTTTATTTCTCCTTCACTTATGAAACTTAGTTTGGCTGGATATAAAATTCTGGGTTTAAAATTCTTTTCTTTAAGAATGTTGAATATTGGCCCCCACTCTCTTCTGGCTTGAAGAGTTTCTGCCGAGAGATCTGCTGTTAGTCTGATGGGCTTCCCTTTGTGGGTAACCCGACCTTTCTCTCTGGCTGCCCTTAAGATTTTTTCCTTCATTTCAACTTTGGTGAATCTGGCAATTATGTGTCTTGGAGTTGCTCTTCTCGAGGAGTATCTTTGTGGCGTTCGGTTTCGAGTTTTTCAATCCATAAATATGTCTCCCATTTGTTAAGATCTTTGATTTATTTTATCAGTGTTTTGTAGCTTCAACATATATGTCATTACATGTTTTGTGAGATTCACACTGACATGGGTTATTTTGTTCTCTTTTTTTAGTTTTACAATTTTAAATGGTATATTTTTCATTTTGGTGTCTGTGAATTCATTGATACTATGTAAAAATACACCTAATTTTTGTATGTGTTGGTTTCTTCAACCTTGCTTAATAGTTCTAGGAGTTATTTTGTAGATTCCTTGCCATTTCCTGTATAAGCAATTATACAGGGAGAGATACTGTGGCAATCATGCTACAGGCGTATATTTTTTAACTGACTCATTAATTTGGGGAAGAAAACCCAGCCTTTCACTCAAAAATATGACCCCGCTTATAACTGTGGAATCAAAGAAACCCCTTAGGTTTAATTCTAGCTTTGCAAACTTACTAATACGTACTTAGGAAAACAATATTTTTCAATTTAGACTATGAGTTAAAATCACTTTGAAAATGAAAATGACTGGGTTTTTCACTAGATTTACTGAAAATAAACTAGGATCTCTGGGTGGGGGCTAGCCAAGAGGGCTTTAAGTTCATAGAGA
Source organism: Chlorocebus sabaeus (assembly GCF_047675955.1). Lineage (NCBI taxonomy): Eukaryota > Metazoa > Chordata > Mammalia > Primates > Cercopithecidae > Chlorocebus > Chlorocebus sabaeus. The sequence continues at coordinate 51,669,509 of NC_132911.1, read as the reverse complement.
GACATACACCAGGAAACAACAAAACACAGTAAAGTATTACTGGTGCTGCAACAGAAAGAATATGGCCTTCTACACAAGAGACAGAAGATGGATTTCTTCATGTTAATTAAGTCCCTTCTAGAATGTTGCCTCTGTGAGAGAAGGGACTTTGCCTGGGGGGTTCACCAGTACCTGGAAAATCAATGACTTCGGAATGAATGTCATTCCTTCTTCCAGTGTCCTGGGAAAAGTTGCTCTTTCCTCTGTGCTCCAACAGTGCCTTTCACACTGTCATGTTCAACAGTCTGCCTCTACAACTAAAAACTGAACTTCTAGAATACAACAGCTGTTTCTCTTTTTACCTCTCTTTTTTATTAGGTACTTCACAGTATCTGACATGTGCAAGGGACTCAATAGATGTTTATTAAATTAATGGATATACACACATTCACATTTACAGGGAACAGAGGAAGGCATGAGAGTACATTTTAAACAGATAAACCAGACCTTGTAACAACTGAGTCCCGTGTATTCTAATGTAGGCATCTAAGAATGGCATAAATTTATAATAAAGACTTAGAATAAAAACGCTGGGTGGCAAGTGACCAAGCACATGAGAATCTAATGCACAGCACACGATGACATGGGAGGAAGGAGAGGACGTATAGCTTTTAGACCTAAAAACTCTGGAATTAAATCCTGGCTTTCCCACTTACAAGCTGTGTGACTGTGGACAAATTTAACGTCTTTGTGACTTGGTTTTTATAAATTGGGAGTATTCACAGTAGATGTAAGCACTACACCGATTTCTTGTGAAAACAAAATTAATGAATTGATGCAGAGTTCCTAGAAGGGCTTCCCACATGCAAGGGCTCAGTGGGAAGGATGTCGGCACTGCTGCTGTCACTATTGTGAATTATATCTTCAGCAATTTCAAATTAGTTGTTGCCTATTGTTTAGCAAAAACTAGGGTTATTTAGTGTTACTTACTCAAAACCTATTATCTTTATCCTCCTAAATATTAAAAAGAATCACAATCATTGGCAGTGGATATCACTTTTCCATCACCTGCTCATATGCACATTTGCACTGAGCCTTCTTTGCTACCCATACTAGCTGGTTAGAGTTTGATGATGGCTTTACTTTACTTGCTGTGCTCTTAGTCCTCTTCACAACAACCCCACAGGGTAAACATGACTATTCCAATCTTCAGAGGAGGTTAAATAACAACCAATTAATTATATACCACTAGTCCATGACAGGGCTGTAATACAAACCAGCTGGCTTCAAAGCCAGTCTGTTCTCTTTCCAAGATACCAGGCCATCTCCCAGGAGGGAGGACAGGACTCCCTACTTGGATATGGGTAAGGAAGATCTTGCTACAATCAACCCTGGAGGAACCAACATATGAGAAAGGGAAGGGACACAAACTGACGGGGCATTTGGCTAGCCAGGCACACGATTAGATGGGGTTCACATGAAGCCATGAAATTGGGTGGGGGGTGGGGATGGTGGGGTAGAGGAAACTATGCTTCTCTATCTGTTCACAGTTATCAAGTGTTAGGCAGTTTGGCAAGTTGCTGTGGAAAGATTTATATTTACTCTGCAAGGGTCCCTGTGGTGAAAGAACCTTGAAAACCACCTTCTACACTGTGTTGGCCAGTAAGGTAGCCACTGGGCCATGTAGCTCATCATATTTAAATGAAACAAAGTAAAATGAAATAAAATAATTTAAAAATGCCGTTCCTGGGTTGCATGACCCGTATTTCTGGTATTCAGTGTGGCTAGTGACTACCATAGTGGATAGCACAATAAATAGAACATTTCCATCAATGCAGAAAATTCTGGGGGGTTATCAGAATTCTGGTTCTCAAGACAGACAATAAATCACATTCTAGTTACTTCGTAAATTCTTTTTGACTGACTGGATTTGAAAAGGGCTACTACATCTCAGTGACTTTCAGAGCTAACTTCACAGACTTTGACACCACCTCTGTTTCTGACTTTGGACACCTGCGTCAACACACCAGCATGAAATACGACTCAGTGACAAGGCAATGTCAATAGTGCTTGCTACTAATGGATTTGTTAAAATAGCAAAATATTCTGCCCACCATCCCGGCCATTTAGTGACCGGGTACCACTCCTCCTCATCAAAAATCAGATTTACTCTAATAAAACTTTGAAAATACAAGTCTTAGAAAATGACTCTAAACTGAAGTATAAAGACAATTTCAGAAATAAGAAGTTTAAGCCTCATATTCCTTTTATTTTCAGCTTCTTAATTGACAAGACTTTATTCAAATGTGTTTTTCTACCTTTCTACCCAAGTCAGACAGTTACATATAACTAAGAAACTGACTATAAAAGACTGGCGTTTATGATTTTGTGTGCTACTTTACAATTCCCCAAGTGTACCTGTCTAATTCCCTTTTTATCAGAATAAATACAACACTGAGGAACAGACCATATTTTATATGATTTATTCCTGTATGAAAGTGAACAGTATAGTAAATAAATGTACATTTTTTCTAATTTAGATTCATACTAATTATGAAGTAGTATGAATCTAATAGGATCTATCTACAGGGTTTGGTTTACGAGTCTAGCACTCAAAAGTAACACGTTTCAGACACTTGGCTTCATTGAAGCACGTTGTTACTTGGTCAGTGGTAGCACAATGCCATGGCTGAGTATTCCATACATATGATTTCTGGGTAAAGAATTGTAGTTGTTCTATTTGAATTTTTTCTTGAGACCTCCCCTCCCCTCCCCTCCTCTCTTCTCTTTTCTCAAGATCGAGTCTTGCTCTGTTGCCCAGGCTGGAGTGCAGTGGTGCGATCTCAGCTCACTGCAACGTTTGCCTCCCGGGTTCAAGCAATTCTCCTGCCTCAGCCTCCAGAGTAGCTGGGATTACAGGTGCCTGCCACTATGCCTGACTAATTTTTTTTTTTTTTTTGGCATTTTTAGTAGAGATAGGGTTTCGCCATGTTGGCTTGGCTGGTCTTGAACTCCTGACCTCAAGTGATCCACCCGCCTCAGCCTCCAAAAGTGCTGAGATTATAGGCGTGAGCCACCACATCCGGCCTGTAAAACATGTTTTTATGGTTGGATGTTTTGATGTCACAAGTTTGTAGAAGCAGAAGTAAAACTGGAGATGGCACAAGATAAGAACAGATTATAGTATTTGAATAATGCAACTGAGAATAAAAAGGGGAAAAAACAAATCAAATGAATTGAAAAATGTGTTTCTAAAATCCACAAAATATCCTAAATTGAACTTCCAGTCAAAAATTTATGTAGGAATTCAGAACAAAAGGATTCACACTGACTGGCAATAAAAGGATTTTTGGAAGACAATGACCACAAGAGAGAGGAAACTGACATTACAAACATAAAAAAATCAGTAAAATAAGACTAAGAAATATTGTCCTCAGAAATCACAAAGCCCAACTTTAATTATTACCACATAGAGGCAAGTCCTAAGCTTAGTTTAGCTTCAAATAGAACAAACCTCAGCTAAACTAGATAAATGTGCAAGGCTAGTTAAAAGACAATGCTTTGAATTCTTAAAGCAGTAGGAACATTCTTGGATTAAAAGTGTTTTACAGAGGAAGCATAATTTCTCTTGAATGACGCTGCTTATTTTCACAAACAAAGAAATTAGGGCAACAAGGACAGCAAAAACCTCAGAATGTCACATAGCAACCAAAGC